>NC_080077.1:45055136-46368272 GCF_949987535.1 Balaenoptera acutorostrata
CACAATAATATTAAAGACGGTGCAAGAGAAAGTGGAGCATAAGTCAATAAAATGGAACATGAGACTATTGAAGACAGTATTATACATAAGTATAAATGGTAGGCCAGAAAAAACAATTTTGAAGAGAAGAATATACTAAAGAAATTTTAAAATAAAGGAAGCAAAAATGAAAGTAGGCATGATATGATTTTCAAAATTATTCATTAGGGAATAGAAAAGAACTGATCATGCAGTTTCTCTGCCAACTTTCTTGCAATATATGACTCTCAATAACAGGATATTCAGCTCTAATGACCAGTACTTTTTAATGGCCCCTATGCAACAAAGGGCAAATAGAAGCAGGAGCAAGCATCTGCCAAAAGAGGAAGAAGGGCTAAATATGATCTGTGCTCAGTTGTTTTACAAAGTTTTCATAAGTCATTTTTTTAAATGCACAGAACAGCCATAAATTTGGAAGATGGACAGGAATGTCAATCTAAGATCCCCTGAAAAGTCCTGGCATTATCAAGCAACAGAATTTTATCTATAGATATTTTTGTTCTCAAAAAAAATCCTTGCATCCTTTCCATCAACAAATCCTGTCAAAGTCTACCTTGAATCTATCTTCTTTTTCTGTCTTCATCACCATCAACCAGGTTCAAGTTCACTCCCACCTATTTCCCCTGCAGTAGCCTCCTGATTAATCTCTCCGTTGCCACCCTGGCTCTCCCTCTTTCCCCTGCCATTCCTTTTCCCGCAAGAAAAGCAGATCAATCTTCCTGAGATGTTCATAGGATGAAAACCAAAATCCTTTGCATGACTTCGAGGGGCTGTACGAGCTGTCCCTTGCACATTTTCTCCAGTCACCTTTAAGGCTTCTGACTGTACTAAGATCTTCCTCACCTCAGTCTTTGTACATACTGTTCTGCAAACTGAAATGCTCTTCTCTGACTCTACAGATTTCAGTTTCTCACAGACCTCCCCAATCGCCTCCTCCTCAATCTAAATCAGCTCACAATTTGTATTTCTATATTTATTTGTATGGTGTAGGCTTTACCTGACTTCCCCAGTCCGTTGAAGCTGTGTAATGACCATATGTGGGTTCATAATACTATCCTTTCTACCTTTGTGTATATTTGAAATTTACCACAATAAACAGCTTTAAAAATTTCCTTCTGATCCTACAAACTAAATACAGGTTATGCCTGCAATTATCATAGTTTTTCAAATTTTGTTTTTAAAAATTTTACTTCCCTTTTCATGATGATTTTTTTTTGTATTTTGTTTTAGTAGCCATAAAATGCCAGTATTTTAAAGTTCCAAACAATGTGCTGTCTGCATGAAAGTGAATTTGAAATTAACATCAGATACCCTAAAAGCAAGGTCTGAAGTTCAATTGTTCTTTTGCTGTTTTTGCTGCTAAATTCTTTCATTTGAAAGCAGCATTATTTTTCAGTGAAAAAGACCCTAGGCGAGGGACATAAAAATTCTGATTTAGTTCCAGCTTGTCACTTTGAGTGAACCATTTAACCTTGCTTCCTTTTTTTTTTATAATATAATAAAGAGATAAAGTTCTAAATTTTTATTTGATTTAATATGCTATGTTTCCATAATTTGGAAGACCAAAAAAAAAAAAAGAGTCATAAACAATACCAATGTTTATTTTTTTAATGAATCAATAACTCAAAAGAACTTTTTTCCTATTCATAAGGTCATAAGTCTGGAGTGCTGGTGATATCAGATGAATCTACAAAGCCAAGAACAGGAACCACTGCATCTTCTTTGGAAGATCTGATACTTCGATTCTTCTCTTTTCTGTTCACATATTTGTGCAAAATGCTGTAGTACTGTTCCTTTGGATTGAAAGTATATAGTGATGAAATTTGCTGCCAGTCTTTTACGCTTGGAGTGTTGTATTCCTTTGGATGTGAACACTCAAAGAAACACTTGATATTTTCTTTTGCCAGTTCGGTTGCGTGTTCTGTGGCTTGACTTTTAAGGATCTGCTGCTCCTGTTCCAAATAGATTTTCCAAAATTTCAGCTGCAGGAAGCTAACTGGAGATAGGCATCGGGTGATGGATGTGAAAATCAGGAGGACAATGATAACAACTGCTATCAGGGCCCAGCCCAACACCTTAGGAAAACACAACAAAGTAGCAATTTAGTCACATTTTTTTCTTAGAAATTTTTAAATCCTCAGATAAAGTCTGAACTACTCAGAATTACGATGATGAACAAGCAACAGTTTTAGGTCTTAATCCCTTAAGAGAAAGAAGTGGCAGTAACCTCTCGAACCCCTCAGTACAAGTGCTCATTTGACAAGACAGTCATTTTCCAAGGCATGTCAAGGGCCCAAGGAGGAGTTTATATGTCGAATCCCTGGAACTCAAAACGTGGAGTTTCAGAAAATCCAATGAAACAAACACTCATTTCCAAGAACCTCTTAGCTTTACAAGCCCAGAAGTAGTGTAGGGTGATGGCTTTAGAGCCAGGCAGACCCATTTCAACTGTAACAATTCTGACTGGACAAACAACTTGACCTGGACTCGGTGTATTCGCTGTAAAGACAAAAGAGAATAATAAAGGAAGTAAAGGACCCAGCACGGTGACTGGTACAGAGTGGATGCCTGACACTATACGAGTGCCCAAGTGCCTTTCTCCCTTTCATTAGTTATCCTCAATATTTTGTAATAACCTATAAGGGAAGAGACTCTGAAGAAGAATACACACACACGTGTAACTGAATCTCTGTGCTGTACACCTGAAACTAACACGATATTGTAAATCAACTGTACTTCAATTTAAAAAAGAAAAGAAAAGCAAAAGCACCGAGATAGAAAGGAAGGAAGTAAGGGGGTTAGGGGAAAGGAAGAAGAAAGAAAGGAAGGAGGGAGGGAAGAAAGAAAGAAGGAAAGAAAGAAAGAAAGAGAGAGGAAGGGAGGGAGGGAGGGAGGAGGAAGGAAGGAATGCCTATCGGCTCATGAGAAGCCAACAACCATTCTAGTTAGTCTTCGGGTGTCGTATGTCTGGAGAAAGGGCACGCATTTCTACCTCCCCCGTTCATCCCCGTAGAAGCCCGTCCCTCTCCGATCCCCCCAGCGCGTCCAGCGCGGGCGCCCGACCTGCGACTGGGCCTTGAGCTCCTTCTGCAGGTCCTGCACTTCGGGCGCCTGGACCTGATGGCAGGGCACCCGCGGCAGCTGGGCCGCGCAGCCGGGGCTGCGGCCGAAGCACAGGCGCCGCGCCACGAAGGCGCTCCCGGTGGCGGCGCACTCGTAGAAGGAGCCCCCGAGCAGCGCCACGGCCACCCAGGTGAGCGGCGCGACCACAGCGACAGCGCTGAGCTGCGCGCACACCAGGGCCCCGCGCAGCGCTGCGCCGCAGTCAGTGCGCGCGCCCGGCGCGCAGCAGCCGGTGAGCAGGCGCCAGGTGCGCGCGCTCAGCACGTAGCCCAGGAGGAAGAGCGCCAGCGCCGGCACCAGCAGGAAGACCAGGCCGTAGGGCAGGTTGCAGGCGGCGCTGCACGGGCACTGGAACACCGCGGTGGAGAAGATGCGCTCCCCGCCCGCCGTCAGCAGGCTCACCAGGCCGTAACCCAGCGCATTGCGGTGCTTGAGGAGCAGGTCCAGCACCGCCCGAAACTTCTCCATGGGTCTCCTACCCCAGGGCGCCGTGGACGGGCCCGCGTGCTTCTGCCTCTTCGCTGCCCGGCTCCTCGAATGATTTGGGGAGGGTCTGGGGTCGGGTTTTCCCTGCTCTTCTAAGCCGCGCCTTCCAAAAAAGAGAGAGGTCTTCTCTGGGCTTCCTGAGCTTTCGCTTTCTTATTTCAACCAGATTAGGTATGGCAGACTGAAACACACACACCACTGAGCTCCCCAGTACCCACCCCTTTCCAGAAGCGGAGGTACTGGTGACCCCTAGCCCTCAATTCAGGAACTCTGAGGGAAGATAGGCCCTGTTCCATTGTGTTTTGTTTCCTCCTAACTGACAAGGGGACTTTCCTTCCCCTTAATGACCCTATGCAGTCACCAAATGAAAAGAATACTTTTTACTTGGGTAAACGGGGAAAAACACCAGCTTTTTCTCCATGGCAGCCACCCTGGCTCCTAAACCCACTCCCAGGCAGACCAAACAATTACAAAAAACGAAACAAAACCAAAAAACGAAACAAAACTGATTATTTAGAGGAAACATTATTCAAGGGCAAATTTCCAGTTTCTCTTTCATAAACTAAATCGCGGCAAAGCCCCGCTCAAATTCCAGTACGTCCATGATGTCTGTCTCCTTTCTGTTCCCCTTCTGGACAGAACTGCCACTGTCCTCTCCTCTGCCTGGTCTCCTGCAGGACATTAGCCTGAATAGACGGTATTGACTTCTGCCTCTTTTTTTTTTTTTTCCTCGCAGGTGGGTCCTAACACTGGCAGTACGTGGAGAAAAGTGTCGAATCCTTACTCAGTGACCACCAAGTTGATCAGCAGAGGAGAGTGGTACATAGTTGCTCAAAAAACACTAGTTGAACCAAAAAATTTCAATCTGCAGCCACATCTAGCTAACAGTATTTCCTCTACTTTCAGTGTTCTCAAAGCAGCATTTCTCGGACACAAGGTAAAACCACGTCTGTGAAACTGAGCCTTACTCCGTGCGGCTCTAGAGTGAGGTGAGGTGTACTTGAAAGAACATGGGCTGTGAAGTCAGGTGCATTGTGTGTGTGTATGTGTGTGTTTAATAAGTTAGCTCCCCCTAGACTCATCATGCTCATTTGTAAAAGCAGAATATAGTGCTCACTTTTCAAGATTGTTGAGACAAGTAAATTGCGTAGCATCTGTAAAGCACTTTTACACACAGGGTGTGCCTATTAATGAATGCTCAGTGTGAGGGATTACCTCTCACCTTGCAACTTCAGGAGGAGACAACAGACAACTGTGTTGTACATTATTTAAGAATCCAAATGAATGCTCTATTTTAGATCAAGGATTGTATTCAGTGACTCAATGATCCTCCACGACCTTCAGAGGATCCGTGTGCCCTTAGCTGTCCATTTCACTTCAAGGAGGGTGTCTGGATACAGAGTCTGGGGGGGGGGGGCAGGTCGCAGTCAACTGGTTGCCACTCAAGCCCATCCCCTAGGTTTGCCTTATTTATCTGGGAAGAACAGGTAGCCCACAGAGCCGAATGAACTGTTAGAGACGGGGCAGGAAACATGTTACTCTTTTCTTAGTTCAACTTGCCTCCTGAGCTCCCTCCCACCACCAGTGCCTGGCACAAAACCACCTGGCACTGGGATGAATAACTGCTCTCTCTGTGTGAGTGTTCAGAAGCTGTCCTCAGATCAAGGTCCTTTCTGTCATGCTGGACAGTTGGGGCCCTCTTCTCTGGAGCTGGACCAGGTACTGCCAGGCTTCCTGTAAACTTGCATCAAAGTTGCATGTTTGAGGCAAATCACTTCTGCTATGACTATCATCTCTGTAAGCCCACATCTGCAAAAAATCTTCCTTCCCTTTTCCTGTGGGTGACCCTCTGCCACCCTACTCCTCTGAGGTGTTGCCTCCTTTTCCACGCTTTCCACATACCATCACGAACAAATTCCACTATATCACAACCTTTGTGCAGATGGCTTTATCCAAATCTCCCTTAATTGTAACCTAACTCAAACATACCCTTCCATTCTCTTGAATGAGATTTATTTATTCTCCCACATTTCTCAGAACAAGAGGGAGGGCTGGCATTCCCCCACTACTACATCCAAACCTGGGCTTTTTCCATCACTTCTAACAGTTTATTCTCCATCAGGGCTCAAGCTGTTCAGCATGACCTCCTCCGTCACCTCAGTCCTGCTATCTGTTTTCATTCCCTTCATTTATTAAGACATTTGCATCTGGCGACAGCCTTCCTCTTCTTCCTGGCCGCTGTCAAGGATTTGGTTTCATTTATTTTTAGTTACTATCCTGACTAGAGTAATTCGTTTGTTAACCAATTTATTAATCAGTTCATTTGTTCATTCAGTCATTCATTTAAAGGTTTAATAAGCACCCAGAATATGCTAGGTACCTATAAAAGTGCCTGGTGTTATTGGGTACAACAAGGAACAAGACCAAGAGATGCCCTGCTTTCATTGAGCTTATGTTCTAGTGGAGAGGATATAGACGATGAGGGGGAATGTCCTCAGGTTATGCAGATAATTAAAATGCAATCATGTGGTACAGAGTGTCCTGAGAAAGCCTCTATGAGGAGAGGACATTTAAGCAGAAACGGGAATGACAAAGGCTCTGGGTGTAAAGGAGCTTAGTATTCTGCGGTTAGAAAGAGCCGGAGTGACGAGAGCATTGAGAGTGAGAAGGAAGGTGGCGCATCACGAGGGCAGAGCTGCAGGTGGAAGGTCAGGTTTAGGGGCTTTATAGACCAGAGTATGCGGTTTATGATCCTGCCCCCAGAAACTCGTTACAGACTGAGCTGCATCCTTACCTACTATCCTTTCAGCTTGTGTCTCTAAACACCACCTCCTGGGGATGCCACCACTGTGCTCCCCCCCCTCCCCGATCACAGATCTCCCAGATAAGACGATCCTTCTGTACTTATTCCAGGTTTCCATAACTATTAGAATCCAGCTGCGGCCCACCAGCCGGAATTTCCTCCCAGCCCCTGATTTGAGTCTAGCGCCCGGACACCCACCCCTACCACCTCTGGAGCAGTGGGTGGTTCTAGTTCTGGGTCTATTGAAGATTGTCCAGCCCTTTATACCCGGCTCTGTTCTGAGAGGACATTGCTCAGAAGTTCAGCCCTTAGTGCAAATAGAGTAACATAGTCATTCAAGAAGAGTCAAAATTTTTCTCTGAGAGTACACTAAATAATATTTGGAAGAACTTTACACTTTTGAAAACCTATAATTTAACACCAATTTACTTTAGCTTTTAAGAAATGAGTGAGAGACTCTCATGTTAAACACAGCGAAAAACCAATGGTTATGGGTTTTGTTTTGTTTTGTTGAACTGTAGTACTTTGTTTCTCAACACTGTTATTATCGGTGTCAGAAATGGGTTTCAGAAACCACAAAACATTTCTTGGAAAAGAAAGCAAGAGAAAGTCTTGAAAGGAAGTGTACATTCACACTGTGAATCTGAAAGTTCCTTGCAGTCATCCTCAAGTGAGCTGGGTGTCAAACATTAGTCTCTGTAGTTCTCATGAGAACTTAGACTAGTTGTATGGTCCTGCTTGGAATACAACTGCTAGATTCCAGCGGTCAATCCTGGTCCCAGGACCCACGAGAGTAAAATCAAATTAAGGTTCATATATCTTTTAAGTATCTGCAATATGCAAGGCACAACTTTGAATGCCAAAATAACACGTAAATTTAGAACGTCTGACATTCTGAATCTTAGAGTATACCTTTCTGCATGCTGTAATTTGTGGAATATACTGTTTATGTTAAGTAATGTATTTGAGAGTCTGGGACCTGTTAATATAATAAGATTTTTGAATGTTTATAAAAGTTCTTCCTCTGGAAGTATAAAGCGGAAAGAAGGAAAGTTCAGACTTTTCCTTAGCACAGCAGTGTCATTTGCTAAGTGGCAGTCCCATAACATTTCAAGTAACCTTTTAATAGATTAGTTTCCCCTTTTCTAAGCATGAATTTCCTAAACCTATCACAAAATTTTAAGTATTCCGTGATTCCCACCCCCCAAATTTTTTTTCTTATGGTAGATGATTATTTTAACTCTGAGAACCTAGATGTGGCCTGTCTTTGTTGTCACCACCATCATCATCATCTGATACCATAAAAGGCTATTAAAGGTCCTAGTTTTCCTTCCATGGTTCTTAAGACCTGTATCTATTAGGAATCTTGATAAACACACATTAGGGCTTCCCTGATAGCGCAGTGGTTGAGAATCTGCCTGCCAATGCAGGGGACACGGGTTCGAGCCCTAGTCTGGGAAGATCCCACATGCCGCGGAGCAACTAAGCCCGTGAGCCACAACTACTGAGCCTGCGCGTCTGGAGCCTGTGCTCCGCAACAAGAGAGGCCGCGATAGTGAGAGGCCGCGCATGGCGATGAAGAGTGGCCCCCGCTTGCCGCAACTAGCGAAAGCCCTCGCACAGAAACGAAGACCCAACACAGCCAAAAATAAATAAATAAATAAATTTATTTAAAAAAAAAAACACGCATTAAATTGTGTTTTCCCATCGATTCAGATAGTCATTTTAGAGGTGATTTTAACATGGGATAGAGCTTCACTGCCAATGACCATTTATACTTTGCTTCATCACAAGCCTAGTTCCCCTGAACTCAAATTTCGTTTGCTAGTTTATGAACTATGACCAAAGATTTGGATTTCCAAAGATAATAATAATGAATAATAAATAAGATTAAAGGATTAGGATAAAGAAAATGAAAATAACTTAATAGGAGAAAATTTGTGTTTCTTCAAATTATAAACGTGACTATTGCAAAATCTCAAAAATTTAAATCAACTCATGGGCGAAGTTAAACTGTTGTGAAAGATCTTCCCTAAAAGAATAAATCACATGAAATATGCTGCATATTTAAAACATTCACAATCAGATAAGGTTCAGTTGTAGAGAACTATATATATAAATTATGGGCATCTATGCAATAGAATACAAAGCAGATCCATATGATTGAGGTCGATCTATATGTGCTGGTATGGTTGAAAAGACAGAGTAGACATGGTAATTGAAAAAGGCCAGCAAAAACACTGCATGTCACACAATCCATTTGTGTAAAAATAAAGCAAAAAATTTTAAGATATATATATACAGTATTTGATTTTTTAACATGCATATGTTATTTCTACAATTAAAAAAAACTAATATAAAATGCCTTGATGTAATGAGAAGGTCTAAGGAGCAACTCTGGGAAGAGGCTTTTTCAGTCTCTTCTTTCTCTTTCTTTGCACACAGGGCTCATATCAAGGGCTGCTCCCTGAACCTAGAATCCTAATAACTCACCTCTTGTTGCCGAAAGTAATAAATCTTAGTGAGAAACTGTGTTTAAAGAATATGGAAGATAAAGAACCGTTTGAGAACTGAAAGGTGTCAAAAATCAATAGGAGGATAAGTGGAAAAGATGGGATCGGGATCTGGTGGCGTCTGCCCAAGCCCTGGGGGATACAGGATGGAAAGAGCCACCTGCCTCTTTCAGACAAGGCTCCAGCTGTGCTCTGTAGAGTCTTCTGTGTGCCCACTGTTGGGACAGAAACAAGACTGAGGGGAAAGGTGGGTGGAGAGGAAAGGAGGTGGGTGAGAGGCTGAAACTCACTAATCTTCCCAAAAGAAACAAACCGAAAGTCCAAACCGGTCATGACATGGAGCTCACGGTCCAGAATATCTGGATAGTGTGTGATAGTCTCCACATCAGGTCTTCATGTGGCCCCTCTTGGTCCTCAGACTATGAATTAACAGTAATAGATTAATCCGTTTGCCACAGACAATGCCTATTGGAGGAACAGGGCCAGGACAACCACAGGAAACACTCCTTCCTGAAAGGGAAAAATGGAAGTGAGCAGGCACTGACTGACCTGTTACAATTCTGAATTACTCCTGGGCAAACACCACAGAGGTCCCTACCCTGGTGACTGCAAAACGTTCTTTGATTCTCATGACTTGACCCTCTGGAAGGTCTTCTGTTATCTTCCTTGGCTCGATACTACTTAATGCACATTTGCCCTTCTTGGTGGCTGAGTAGTTTTCTTCATCCATGTGCTACTTGTACAACGTTGAAGGACCACAGGTCCAGTTGGGATTACGATTCCTTTGACTGTAAATGTCTCTCAGATTTTCATAAGCTTCTTGTCTTTTTTATTCAGTAAACTATATTTGCCAATACCTATACTCAGTTGTTTTCAAAACATGGTTCTCAGATCTGCTATATCCTTTTGCTTTCTTGCTCCATTCTCTCTCTAGGTAAAGATGTATAGGTATAGGTATAGGTATAGGTATAGGTATAGGTATAGGTATAGGTATAGGTATAGGTATAGGTATAGGTATAGGTATAGATATAATCTGTCTCTCTCTTGCCATTACAGGTACCCTGAGTAAACATGAGACTACAGTTTTCTGTAGAAAAATTGTACTTTGATCTTTGTCCTGGCTCTTTATCCAATTGAATATCTTAATTTCACCTTTGCCTTGAAGTTCCTTAATTTACTGAGAGGTATTACCAATAGGTGTGGAGACCATACTTTTAATTTGGCCTTTCCATGGGTTTATTTTAATGGACTTTGTCTTTTGAGGTTTCCTCAATTTCCCTCTTAGTGTTTGGAGTCTAAAACTCATCAGGTTTTCCAGTTTTGCAAGCCCTAGTTTTGTGAAATATCTCTATTCCTGTTCATTTCTGCTTACAAATCAACCAGTTCCTTTTTTAGCTTATAAAGCCTTGCCAAGACCTAGCCAGTAGCAACCAACACACACTAGAAACATTGTTTTCCAATCTTTCTCCCTAGAGTCACATTTTTTGAAGCTACATAATCTTCCTTCCAAGTTAAGGCATGAGTCAGTTTTATCAACAACCACATAAGAAGAAATGCCATTTCTCCAGCCTCCATGATCAGTTTCCGTGCTTTCCATCCACCACTGGACTGCTAAGCTATTGCCACATATTTTAGGAAAGGAAGTGAAATGTCTTTAAAGAATCTAGTAATAAAATACAGAAAAATAGATCTCTCCCTTTGGTTGCTGCCCACAGCTAAAGTACAAAGAAAATCCCTCCCTCAAGTAATTCACGTATGTGTTAGTATGGGAAGATGGTGGAGAAATGGGACAAGTAGTGAGGAAGACAAAAGGAGATTTTTATTATGGAAATGCCCTGTTCCGGTATCAATATCTGGTCAGAACTAGTCACAAGGCTCTACCTAACTGCAAGGGAAAGAAGAAGTATGGTCCTCTCCCAGGACTTTGAGGAAAAGAGAACTGGACATGGGACGTGTCTACCATGTCTTCTATGACCATTCTTTTTTTTTTTTTTTTCTATGACCATTCTTTTTCAATTCCCCCATCCATCCCTTGACCTTTTTTAGCCTCATATTTGTTTTCTTATTTCATATGATAGTTTTATAGTCTTTTATTTGCTGCTTACTATGTCTTTCAATTTCCCCAACTAGATTATCCATTTCATGAGGGCAAGGACCATGTTTGATTTAATCCCTTTTTGGTCACACAGGTCTTAGCATAGTACCCAGGACATTATAGGTGTTCAATAAATATTTGTGGGACTAATGAGTGAATCAGTGAATGAATGAATGAATAAGAAGCAGACTTGGATATTCTCTGTTCTTACCGCAGAGTCAACACCATGCCTGCTTTCTTCAGCTCAGAACTTGAGCCCTTCTGGGCATGCCACCCAGCTCAGAATAACGTAAAGCATCTTGAATTGCCAACCTTGTGACAGACAGTAGGTAAGTCTATCCAGACAAGAATAGGGCAATACCAGGGAGAGGACAAGGCCATCGGGCTGGTCCCGGTACAGCTGTAGGGCCACCTGGACACACATTCCCACCCACTTTCATCAGCGTCACCAAACCACAGTGGGGGATGTTTGCTAGGGCCACAGGCCTTGGCAGAGCAGGGACTGTCCCGTGACTTCCTCCTGGCCTCCTTCCTGCCCGGCATAGCTTGTTTACTCAGCAGAGTTGTCTGGAATGTAGTGCTCAACTTCCCCACTATCTGCCCCATTTCTCCACCATCTTCCCATACCCATACATAACTGAATTACTTAGGGGAGAGATTTTTCTTTGTACTTTAGCTGTAGACAGCAACCAAAGGGAAATAACTATTTTTCTATATTTTATTATTAGATTCCACAAAGAGGTTTCACTTCCTTTCTTGGAAGCAATGAACTGAGCCTGAGTAGGTTTTGTTGACACCTAGACTCAGACTATTTGTGACTCTACTTTGGTATGCTACCTGACCTCCCCCAGTAGGGCTAGGCACCTGCAGTACTTCCCTTATTAAGTTAATTTAAGTTTGACTATTTATTACACTCTTCTGGTTCTCCTCCTAACTTGATGACTTCATCTGAGTCTCCTTCACAGGCTCCTCTGCCTTCCAACCATTAATATTGGTGCTCACTAAAGTTCAATCCTTTCCACATAAACTTCCGAATAATCTCCTCTTGGTGCCACCACTGACTACCTGTGTGACCTTGGGCAAGCCAGTTGGCCTCTCTGTGCCTCAATTCTCTCATCTGTAAAATGAAAATAATATTACCTTGCCTGATTGGGTTGTTGTTTAGATAGTGAGATGTTACAAGTAACATTCTTAGCACAATGCCTGGCACATAGTAAATGCTCAAAAAGCGTTGTCAGTTATCCTTATTCTCCTTTCCCTTGGCTTTGACAGCCAACTGTATGTTACCATTTCCAAATTTTCATTTCCCGCTCCTCCTTTTCCTAAGTTCTAGATAGGCATTTCTGATTGCCTAGCGGATATTTTCACTTATATGTCCAGCAGTCACCTCAAACCCAGAACAGAACTCACTTTTCCCTAAAACTTATTTCTCCTCCAGAGTTTTGATGTCAGTTAAGGGTATCAGTCTTTCAAGCTAGAAAACTCAGGGTCAGCTGTGGATGCCAATCCATCTTCTGTGCAGCTCAGTTCTTCCTGAGGACCATTTCTCAAATTGGACCTCTCCATCCACACTGAAAGTGGACAGACCCTTATTACCTCATCCCACTCTCTTTCTGCCACACAGTCATGACAAAGGAATCTGAATATACCCTAGAAACTGTTATGCACATGTGAACAGGGTAGAAACATCTCATAGTAGTATTGTTAGCATTCTGCGAAAACTGGTTAAAAATGAAAGAACAAATATCCAACAACAGCAGACAAGATAAACTGCGAAATATTCAAACAATAGAATACTATACAGCAATGTAAATAAATACTACTATAGCAACAATCAACAACAAGGATGACTCTTAAAAGCATAATGTTGAGCAATAGAAATCAAACACAAAGAATATATTCAGTATGAGTCCATTCATAAAAAGTTCAGAAACAGACAAAACTAAACTTTACTTTCTGAGGATGTATACATAAGTGACAAAACTGTAGAGAAAAAGAAGTGATTAAGAATCACAAGGAAAGTGGTTATTGTCTTGGGGCCTTGACTGGGAGCTGTCTCAACCTTTGTCATAAATTTTTGTATTAAAAAATAAAGTGAGATAGTGTAAAGAACCCAGCACAGTACTTAGAACATTTTAGTTTCACAATTACACTTTGTAAAAGATTTTTCAACAGTGGTGACTCAGAGATGTGCTAGAGGGCGCTAAGGCACTATATTATAGGCTACTGTGCTCTATGGGGCCTTAACACTTAACTTGCTCTTCTAACCAAGAACCAAAGAAAGAACTGGAAGTTTAGTAAGCAAACTATCAGCCATCTTTATTTAATGAAATAAATTAATATAATTAAATAATTTAAGTCTATAACTCACTTGAAATTATTTTGGGGAAGAACAGTCCAACAGCCAGACTGATGGCATTGTAAACCTTATTTCCCAACCTAGGGTTGATCCAACTAACAGTAGAAAAGTCAAAACAGGCAGTGATGATTTAGGTGATGCCCTCACCCACACTACAGTGAAGAAATGCCAAGCAAGGTGTTTCCTCAACTGCAAAATGGGAGGGTTAGACTAGATCATCTTCAGGGTGCTTCTTAAGTCTAACATTCTATAATACACAATTCTAGCTTATTAAAGAAACAGTCATGGTCTCCAAAAATACAAACACTCAACCAAGAAGTGACAAAATTCAATCAAATGTGAAAAACAAAGAATTTTAAAAATGTGCCGAAACAGAAGACAGAAGTTCCATTTTTTTCTTCCATGTAATGCTGGAGTTTAAAAAGTCAATGAGAGTGACAAACGACTGGATGTCTGAAAGATGTATTGTTTGTGAAAGAAATATTCTGTAGCCTCTTCTGTATCTCCACACCTGTTAATAACTATTTCAGCCAAATCTTTGTCTTCTTTAGAAGTGATAAGTGGGCTTATTTTGTAGAAAGTATGAGCTGGCCAACAAAAAACACTAGTTTTACAATGACTTCATTAATTTCAACCACCTGAAAAACCACAAACATCTATGACTAAGGGCAAAGTCCAGAAAACAATACTAAATTAAAGATGGATATGAATAAATTAGTAAATAATTTGTTTTTACCTTTATGACGCTCTTCTGTTTTGAAAGCGTCAAAATAACTCACAGTTTGAGTGCAGGATGAGACTAGAAACTAAAAACAGAAGTCTGATTTTGCTCTAATGGTGTATCTTACACTCTCTGTAAGCTGCCCTGAAGGATCCTAAACTCTGACGGAGTTGTAGTAATTTCTAAATTACAGGGATGTCCTTTAGTCTATCTTATTTTAAAAAATCTATTTTGACAAGAAAAATTTGCTTACTCTCTTCAGTTTCACAAGATTAAAGGTAAAAAATTGCTATATCAAAATAGGTTTGATATAACTATGCTGATAACTCAATTAATAGTTTAAATGATTATAATGTGGCATTTTGAACATTCCAAATAATTAAAGGCAAATGTTGGACTTCCCTGGTGGCGCAGTGGTTAAGAATCCGCCTGCCAATGCAGGGGACACGGGTTCGATCCCTGGTCCGGGAAGATCTCACATGCCGCGGAGCAACTAAGCCCGTGAGCCACAACTACTGAGTCTGCAATCTAGATCCCACGAGTCACAACTACTGAGCCCACGTGCTGCAACTACTGAAGCCCGCGCGCCTAGAGCCCACACTCCGCAACAAGAGAAGCCACCGCAGTGAGAAGCCCTTGCCAGAGTCTTTTTGCGGAAGTCTGGTGTATTCCGGGGTGCCAAGGTGCGACTCTCCACGTGTGTAGGTGTGGCTGTAAAGCCAGCTGAATAAGCCACCCTCCCAGCCACACTGCCTGCCCACATTCCCTGCACCCACGCTGCACTGTCCTGTGTTCTTTAGGAAGTCAGCTGTGCTGGCGTAGCCTGGCTTGCTGGATTGCACTCAAAAGGCATCCTCATGGGTAACTGCTGAAGCTTAGCAACAGTCTGTTGATTACTGGTGGTTACAACATCCCACACAAATGGTGTGTTATCTTAAGTTGTGCTTTGGCATCTGGGCTTTCTATCCCACGGGGGACCGCCACATGTGTAACAGCCATATAGCAGCTGTATGTGTATCTTGTTAACATCTGTCTTTTTTATGTACCCTGTCCTGAACATTGATTTTTTTAGGGCTACCACATAGCCCCGAGGTGACAATGTTGAAACAGCTCTAGGATCTAGTGTGTGGGAGGTTAGGGATGTCAGCTCGTTGTAAGAGCTGGAGCTTTGTATGTTAAGGTCTTTTGGGGCCACGGTCTTCCGTGCTCCATTCATGTATTCAGTCAGTCAATTCATCAAGTATTTTTTGAATACCGTGTATGTGCCAGGTACTGTGTAAGAACCATGTACATACAATAAGCAAGAGAGTGTAGTCCAAGGAATGTAGCCCCCAAGGAGTGTAGTCCAGTGGGGAAGACAGGTGGAGTAGCGACTTTTATAATCTCTTTATATCTCCTAAGTGTGAGCTACCCAAGGGCAATATTCAGTAATAGCAATGTTTTAAATTGTTATTGCAATTTATATTCAACTTTGATAAAAAGTTCTGTGAATTCATCTTTCAAAATAATCACATTTTCCTCTCTTCAATTCTTTTTGTATTAAGAACAGAGCTTTAAATATGGAATATATAAAGGGCTCCAAGAATTCTCCTCAGAGCTCTAATAAATGGCATGGGTCCATTCTTCCGTCAGTAAAACAAATTCCTTAGAGAGTGGGGTGAAGGAGCTAAGAAATCAAGAGTATCTGCCCAGAAACGCAATAAATGGGAATTTCTTTTATTTTACCGGTTGTCTCTTATCCTGGACAAAATTTTAGAAGTGGTAAATAATAAATGCTGAAAAATGGAGAAAAAGGAAAAGTAGGGAAAATTGACAAGATGTTCCCTTCAGACAGAAAGGTATTTCCAGTTCCGTTGTTACTATTTCTTTGAAAGAAAAAGAAGGTACCTAAACCACCGAAAACTTTTTTGTTCAGAAAATAATTCCTAAATATATACTAAAATCACTTTTCATTGTTTAATTTGGAAAGTGATGGGCTGACTGAAATGTTTTTAGGAGCTCTTGCTTTAAGAAAATCTACCTTAAACCAAAGCCTCAAAGGCCCCTCCCAAATCATTTGTGTTTCCTTTGAGATTCACCACGAAAATCATATGATTCTTCTACAGCACAGACTTCCCAATAAAACATGGAAAAGAAGCAGCACTTTTACTTTTCCCATGTGGAAGGTATTCTAACTGCCTGGATTACTCAAAATGCTCATACAATTGGTGTTAATTTAAAAAATTAAGTGGAGAGGGAAGAAAGGAGCACCTCCTCTGCACCCCCGTTTACCTTCCCAGTTTTGTTTCCCACCACCATTCCATTACACACCCTACACTCCAGCCACACGTCTAGGTGAAGTCCCTGAAACAGGCAGGCTGAAAATAGAAATGGCAGGAAGATTTGGACAATTTTCTGTTTATTAAGGGACAGTCAGGTGATTGGGTCAGAGCCAAGTCAGGCAATCTGCTCTTCTACAGTAAATGAGACTCAGAGACACAGTATCCTGAGGGCCCCTTGATTAATCATCTTTTGACCAACATGCTCCCACAAAATAGACACTCCTTCGGTCACATGTTTTGCCTATGAGCTGGGCCTTAAATATTCCCCCTCTGGACTTAGTCAAGGGAGCTGATTATCTCCTATCTAGACTATTCCCCACAGAACTTATCACTACTTGACCTAGTGTATTTTTGTTGAGTTTGTTGCTCTTTGCCCCTCCCATCCACCCACTCACTCATATCATAAACTACATGAGGACCAGGTTTTATGTTATTGTTCTCTACCAAATCTCCAGTTCCTAAAACAGTACCTGGCACATAGTAGGTGCTCAGTAAACACACGTTACTGTCATTCTTGTTATTTGTCAACTCACCTGAACAGTGATGTGGGGCTTCTAGTTAAACATATTGGATTCAATATATGAATTATTTCTGATCCTTCCTGAAACTCTACTAAATCCACTAAAGGGATTTTAAAAATGAAAAAGAGAATGGGAGTGGGGACATCAGTAGAGCCTATTCTGACCACCCTATTTAAAATTACACCCTCCCCTTCTCAATCTCCTTATCCCATCTTTCCCTTCCCTTCATAGCACCTATTAGCTTTTAATAGATTATATAATTTACTTATGAATTATGCTAATTTGTCAGACCCATCCCTAGAATGTAAGCACCAAGAAGGCAGGATCTTAATTTTTTTATTCACTAATGTAGTATTCCAAGCACCAGAACAGTGCCTCGCACTTAATGGGTACTCAAAAAATATCTTCAGAATGAATGAATGGAGAATAGAACAAGACCATGGAAGCTGAGAGTAGATGGTTGAATGGTAACTAAACAGGAGGCTGAAATACAAGCCAGCAAGAAAATGGGATTGGAGTTGACAGAAACAAGCCAGTTCACTCAGCAGAACCACAAGGATGTTCAGGAATTGGCAGTAGGTGCCTGTGAGAGTGGGAATGCATGCGAGTGGAAAAAGGAACCACGGCAGGCAGAATGCACCTGGACTGCAGCAGATGAGGCTTCGACTCCCTGGAGAAACTGAGAAGAGGGATTCTGGTTTAAAGACACAGCACAACGGAGTGGAGGCACTGTAATTAG
Source organism: Balaenoptera acutorostrata (assembly GCF_949987535.1). Lineage (NCBI taxonomy): Eukaryota > Metazoa > Chordata > Mammalia > Artiodactyla > Balaenopteridae > Balaenoptera > Balaenoptera acutorostrata. The sequence continues at coordinate 45,072,857 of NC_080077.1, forward strand.
AGGATAGGTGTCTACTTACGAAACAGTGAGACTTTTAGCCCCTTTCTCCACTTGACTTTGAGAACACAAGTCAGTTAGACCTATTAAACAACTCCCTTCTCCAGCATCCCTCCACTGAACTAAGCAGGGAGATGACAGACTTTCTCCGGTTAAAATTTCTGTCCAAGAGAAAACTCGGTAACAGACTTCTCAATGGCTACACTAGAAACTGGAGAGTCATAGAGCCATGCCTTCACATCTCTGAGGAAAAGTTATTTCCAGACTAAAATTGTTGGCAAAATGATCAATCAAGTGAAGGAGAGAATAAACTTTTTTTTTTCAGAAATGGAAGGAGGCGAGATTTTACTCCCCATGCATCCTTTCTCGGGATTCTCGGGGAGGGTATGCTCCATCAAAAAGAGACACTGATGAAGCAGAAGGAAAGCATGGGGTCCAGGAAACAAAAGATTCACACAGAAAAGTGGTATAGAGAATCCTTAGAATGATGGAGAAAGGAGATTTGAAGACAACCATCATGCAAGGATGGCCCCAAGAACAAAAAGAACTGCCAAATTACACAGATGTGATTGGACAGAGGGAGGAGATTCATACTTACATTGGAAAGTTTGGGGATAAAATGAGGTTGCTTGACAACTAAGGAAATGAAGAAAATAATCATTAACTCTGGGGAAACCAAAGTTGTTTATGAAAGTAAGAAAGTACATTTTATGGCTAGCCTTTGAGTCATACTTACATAGTTTTAACATATAAATACTGAATAGTGACTTAGCCAAAAATTATGATAGCCCTGTTAGAAGGAAGGCAGTGAATGAAACAGGTATGAAGAAAGGGGAGATGGAAAAAAGAGATAAATCCTCATTTCATTGGTAGGAAGTTTTAGACCTTAACATAAACAAGGATGTAATAGACCCAAGGGCTAAGATAGTCAGAAATTGGTTACTTCTGGGAAGCACGAATCAAGAGTGAAAAGGGAGAGGGCAGGAGGTTTTTCAAAATATGAGCCTTCTAGTACTATTTTACTTTTCCAACCATGTATGTTTATAACTTACACAAAACAAAAACAAAAAAGAAACCCCCCAAAGAGAAACTGCACAGCCAAGAAAAAGAACAGGAAAGTCATAATGTAACTTTATCAACTTTTATTCTTCACATGGCAACTACATCTTGCTTAATAGAGTTTGAACCTATCAAAATTGATGACTACAATTGAAATATTTAGACCATGTATTGGAATGCATGATTTCCTTGTCAGTACTTCACTGATGTTACATAGCGTAAAGCACGTATCTAGCTGAAACATTGCTGGCAAAATGGTTCATCTTTGCCAGTAGGCTAAATAAGCTGCAGAAACTGACCTCTTCTCAATGCGAGCCTGAAGAGGAAAAATCAAGCCAATGGGCTTTGCCAACAGAAATGAAGTAAGCACAAGAAAAAGCAGATAAAAGCTCCCTTTGCTTGAGTCTGTTTCCTCACCTGCAGATCTTGGAGGCTCCATCAGATCATCTCAAGTTCCTGTTTTTAGCGCTAAACTTCAAGTTAGACCTTCACACACATCCCTAGCCCCTTTTATTTCCTGAATTAATCTAAGACACAGACGACCATGTCCTAGTTTTCCTAGAACAGTCTTGGGATCTGTTACTTGCTTCTCCTTTAACTCTCAAAAGTGCCCAGTTAATCTTGTTTTATATTTCTAAGGAAAAACATGCATTTACTTTCTAACTTAAAAATATAACATTTCATGACTTGCTTTCTCTTAAAAATCTGGAGAAATTTCCAATTCCTTTGTGGTGGTTTGTGAACTACCAAGAATTTTTTAAAAGCAGATTAAGGTGTAATATAAATTTTTCCTCTAAAAAATTATTGTGTGCATAATATCCTTTTAAAACTATTCTCTAGTAACCCTGGAACATTTGGTACTTCCTAAAAACTATGACTAAAATCTTTGTGGAAGAATTAGGTGATATAATAGATTCTATTTATTAAAACAGTCTGAGAATTGAGAATGTCTTCCACTTGACTTTAACAATTATAACAATGATCTCAATACTGTTCTCTCAGCAAATGATAGGTCTCATCCATCATCATGGCTGTTAAGAGGCTAATCAGTTATCCACCAGGGAATATGACCCTCCCACTGCACAGACAAGCTCTATTTGCTAATGATTCCCAAATTTTCTTTAAGATGAGGACTAACGTCCTGCCAATCCCCCAGACAAAAGCTCCCATGTTATCCAATGAACTTGAAACACTCCCTTCACAGTGAGCAGCACTGAACAGATTCCATAATTAATTACTCAGTTTCAAGAGAGACTTAACATTGCTTGCTTTTCTGGAAGATACAAAGAATTCCTTAGTTTTATTCAAATATGAACTATCCTTGATATAAAACATGTCTCTTTATGAAGAGCAGTGATTTGTCTCAGCATTCTTTTTCCTTACTTAACCACTTAAGTCACTGACTGTGGAAATTTTTAAAATTGAAATAAATACAAGGTCCACTTAGAAGGAAAATAAACCCATCAAATAATTTTGTTTTAAAGATATGCGATTACCATATTTTTAAAAGTTGCTTTGAAAATGAGCTAATGTGTTATACTAGGATCATGCTATGGGGACTAATTTATTGTCTGCCCTCACCTAGTGAAAACAAAAGGAAAGCTGGATTTGGCGCTCCCTTGCACTTTTCATCTTTATGAGAAAGTATGCCTGAGTTTTTGGGTCTGAGATCAGGTTTGCCTGGTAGCCTCAAAGAGCAATTTACCTTTTTTTTCAAAATTTGCTTTTGATCATTTCAGACAATTCATCCTTTCTGAATGAGAAAGACTAGAAGAGAGGAATGTCGAATGAGGTTAAGTAAACGGAGAATCTGTCACATAAAGCAAGTTTAAAGCCCCGTAACAGCATCCATGCAGGACAAACGGAAGCATTATTCTTTTGAAAACATTATTCTTTTAAACAGTGTGTAATGACATCCTCCCCAGAGACTTCTTCCATAAAAGAAAAAAATACTTCCTCAGAAGTCATCTTCTAGATTCCCAGCATAATGAGTGAAGCACAGTGAAAAGTCAGACTTGTGTTTTTTTATGTAAGAAGGTTCAAAATTAGAACTGCAAAAAGGGGCTCATAAGTTTCTGAATGTTTTTGTTTTCTGTTACTTACTGGTATTTCCATGAACCAAAAGGACAAGTGAAAGGAAAAGATTGCCATTATTACCTTAGACCTGTATCAGGGAATGTGTTCTCATTACAAACTGGAGCCAAACATATTTTCTGTTTTCAAGGGAGAAATACATAAAAGTCAAATATGCTAAATGTACGATAATTCACTCTTAAGTTCCTTTTAAGTATATCATTTTCTTATGCTGAAATATCAATCTGTGGACTGTGTTTCCAGTACTCTGTGCTGCTGTTACCTCCTGAGGACTTAATTGAAAATAAATATGAAAATTTTATGTTTTAAAAGTTTGGTATTACTTAAATATCAGAATTTGGCTTTTGTTTTAAATGTTCAAAATATGTTTAAAAAACAAAAAGGTAAATAAGCAGAGAAATTACTTCTTTCAATTCCAACTCTACGTTGTTTAATTAACGCATGTTCAAATAAACAGTTTTTCTTAAAAGATTTCAAAATTGTTGAATACATGTTGAATGTAAAGGAAAAAAGAAGAAAGACGCTATAGAAAAATCACAATTATGATGTTTATTTAGCAAAATAAATTGAAGAAAGTTTTCTATTAAAAAAAGTAAGAATCATATCCAAATTTTAGCTTCCCCATCTTCTTTGGTACTGAAATCAATGTTCAGGATATATTTATTTTGAAGTTAGTCATTGGGTCTATAACAGTTTTCCATAGAAGGAAAATAGAAAATTAAGTTACCTGTAACTGTCTCATTTATTGAATAACCAATGGGTGTGTAAAAGCAGTCAATTATGTGTATGCTGAAACCAACATCATCAAGGAAATTCATTCATAGATATATGTTTTCCACTGGAAATATATCTCAAAATTTTCAATAATCTTCTGCTATCATTTTACTATGCTATCTGAATAGTAACCCAATGCACAGATGCTGTTATTCACTTAACTCATGAATTACTCTCTAAGGAAGGTGACACCACCACACCAGGGCTTATTGACATTTATTTTCAACATGACTACACCATTAAAAAATTTTTTCTGTATTTCTTAGAATTGTGTGCTTCAGTCTTTTCATAAAATAGTATCTGGAGATCGCTAATAGCATTAAATTAATATTAATAAAATCCAATTCTATCTAAGTCTTTTTCTCTTAAGAAGAAATATTACTTAAAACCAGACATTTTGTTCTTTTGAGAGTAGTATTATATGGACTGCTAATCAGCCAGGCCACTTCCAGAAACACCATGTGACAACCAAGCTACTCTTATTCCTTTGATAAATTCTTTGCCTTTACCCATACTGATTTCTCCACGTCCCTGCTTTCTTGTGTGAAAGTACCTTCCCCTTAATTTGTTAAAAGAATCTGAGAAAAAAAATCCAGTAACAAACGGGGGCAATGATTTTTTTTTTGCACAGACTTGTGACCACAAAATGATCAAGCAATTTATAGCTTCAGTGCTAACACTGGGATTGGGAACAAGAAGAGTACAACCATAATAAAATACAGCTATCTATTAGAAGGACTGCATAAAGACATCTTTGGCCATGTAGGCTCTGGGCCCTCTGGAAATAAGTCAGTTGCATTGCCAACATGACAAAGAAAATAGCGATGTTCAGAATCAGGAACAGCCTGGTATACGAAGCAGACAGTGCTGGGGCTCTGCTGCGAGTCGTCGTCACCATCCGAGCCTGTCCAAACCGGCCTTTCATCAAATCACCATTTTTGTGTTTCTCATATGTTACATCTGCAAAATCTAAAAGGTCTTTCATTTCTTCATCTTCATCTATGGGCAGCTCTTTCTGTGCCAAAATCTGAGCTTTCTGTCGAATCTTCTTCTCATTGACTTCAATCTGTGCAAAAATATCAGGGACGGCATCCACAAATTTATAGCGCTTGCCTCCCCTTCGGTTTTTCTTGGACTTGCTTTGCTGCTGCTGCTGCTGCTGTGATATGGCAAAAATCCTGTCGATGGCTTCCTCGGTCTGTCTCTTATCTGAAAATCTCAGCAGGCGCTCAGCAGTCTTCCTAAAGCTGGCTGTGTTCCGGACTCGGGACAGGATCTGCTTCTCCAGCAGCTGGAACACTGGCTTAAAATGCTGCAGGTTCTGTTCCACAATAGCGGCGTAGTCCTTCACCTCAGGGACCACAGTGCTCTTGATGGCCGAACTCCGGTCAAACAGAATTTTCTGACGGTCGGCAATGACCTGTGCCAAGGCCAACTGTTCTGTAGTCTCACCTGTCCACAGGTAAGTGGCGTAGGCATGCTCGCTGGTGGCTATGAACACATCCAGTTGCTGAGAGTCTCCGTGGATGCTGAAGCTCTGGACATCTACGGAGGGCCCTATGAAGAGGTAAGCTGCCCTGGTGATGGGACTTCGGAGGTGTGTGGTGACATTCACATAGTTGGTCCCGTTGTAGGGATAGCCCCGAGGGTATGTCACTGAAGCAAAGGTTCCTTTCTCACTGTAGCCGGTATCATCCATCCAGTACATTTTATAGAGACCATCTCGCTGCCTGATGAAAGCCCCATGGACCCCATCTACCACTGTCTCCTCAAAAGAAAAATCCACATTGTGGAAGAAGCTTGCTGCCGTCTCCAAGGGGCTGTCCTCTCCCAGGTGTATCTGATCCACAAGGAGGAGAAGCTGTGGATGCAGGAGCATCAGATTCCTCTGAACGTTCTTCAGACGGAGCTGGGGGTTATAAGCACCCACACCCTCTCCTCGGATGAAAACCACCCCATTTTTCTCCACTGCAGCAACCACTCTCCCCTGACAGCTAGCTGCCAGGTCATGCTTGTATTTAGACCATTTTGATGAACAGTCTTCTGTGACCTGACCTTCCCAGGGAGAAAAGCAGCTCTTGGACACAGCTGGGGAAAACATCAAAACATTGTTGAAGAAGGTATACTTTGGCCCATAGAGAGCCTCAGTAATGAAAGGCACACCGTTGGGAGCAAAAGTAAAGGAGTTTTGATCAGGATGTTCATGGCCTGCGTTAAAATTTCTCCAGCCTTTGATCCAGTCTTTGTATTTGTTTCTGTGGACAATGTCATATATTGCACGTCCCCCAAGTTTTCCTGACTTGAAGGAAAGGAAAGATCTATTGATTTCTGCAGGCAGCGCACTTCCATAAGTCACAACACCCCAGTCTTCAAAATAATGCAATGCTGGGGTGCCAAAATCTGGAGGGGGGACAGATTTCAAGCTGGCATCATACCTGAAAGAATCAATTTTTTAAAATTAAATGGTTTTCCGATAGAAGTGAAAGGAACACAGCAGAGCTGCGAGGCCACACAGCAACGTGGCTGGAGGAAACAACGTAAAAACGCCACCCAGAGCGCTGGCAGCGTAGACTGTATCAGGGGCATTTCTGAAAACACCCACGTATAATCAGCATGTGTAGGGGCATGCCCTTGGTGAATGGGAGAGGAGTGGGTCTTTACAACTGTGAAGGGTTTGAGCCGGAAATGACAGCTACTGATAGTCACTACGTGGACCCTCTTCACTTAATGATTTCAGAACTGCCACCCAAACGACTGGGGCTCATAGAATTAAGCAGCTCATCCAAACCTCTAGTTGAGGGGCTCCTATTCTAGGAAACCACACGGTAAGATTTGGACTCTAGCAATCCTTGAGGGCTGAGAAAGCACTGTTCTGCAAACAACTGATATTATTGAAAGTTTGGTAGAGTACTTTTTTCCCCCTCTAAAAAAATAAATTTAAATAGAGTCAAATTTCACATATTAGATAAAATTTATTGCCAATACCATATCTAAGAATATGAATGGATGCAATTCAGGAAATGATCTAACAGTGGAGGATTTATGATCATGCCACCCGCTGCCTAGCCCGATTCCAAGGTTTGGTTTTGTTTTAATCTACAGATGATGTCATGCTTTTTTTGATATAAGTTTCTTATTTTAATTTATGATGTTTATTATCAAAGTAAGATAATAATTCACATTAAACTTTCACCGTGATTAAGAACACAGGTTTTGATTCAGGAAGGCTCCAAAAAGAATAATGAAGATGACTGTTCACTTTTGGTGATCTGAGACAACAGCCTTGACAGGTTCATATGATTTGCTGCTCAAGGGAAGAAAGGCTCTAAGATACTTTTTCTCTAAAGTGAATCAGTCACCTATGGTAGAGTTAATCTTATTGATATTTATTTGATTTGGGCTGTTTTGTCTTTTGTTCTGGAGTCTCAGTTACGGACATCAGCAATTGTCTCTCTGCTTCAGTCTAGTACAGTGTTGGCTTAATTATGATGATTTAACAAATCCAGAAACAAGTGGAACTGGCCATCCTCCTCTCAGGTTTTGGTCAGTTTTCATATTCCTATAAAGGCACTTTCTGAATCAACTTAGACTTAGCATTAATCTGACTCCTATAATCAGCTTTATAGAACGCTCTTGTTTATTTACAGGTAAGTGAAAAATACTATTAAGTAATTACTTCAAATACCTAAAAGGAGCCAAGAATGGTTGCATGTTAATATATGCAGTTCATCTGTGAAGATAGTTTTTTAAAATGCTGGTTAAATTATGACAGTTACCACTTTACTAACGTTTTTTTTCCCTCTTAATTGTTTAATTTTTTTTTTTGTAAATGAAAAGAAGCAATCAAACCACAGAAGCTTACTTTGGAGTTGAATGCAAATTTCAATAGCTTGAAAAGACATCAGGGATTAATGATTAACCAGTTCCCTGTAATTTTTATTTTAATTTATTGGATGCCAAAAATGTATTTGGCAGTACTTTAAAAAGGAGACCCTGGCTTCTCCTTCTAGGCTTAAAAGATTAAGGCAAAAAAAATTACATGGTTCTTTTATTATCAAAGTAAAACTGTCAAATACTGTCAACCACTTTTAAGTAGTTTTGAAAATTTAGCAACAGCTTTGCTATTAGAAGATTATAATGCTCCATTTACCAAAACAAAACATTTTACTACTTTTTTTTTTTTGGTGTGATTATCAGAATAACTCAGTCTAAATTTCGTGGTTTTTCTCTTTATATGATTTCAAAAACGATGTAAACCAAAACATGCATATCTAGGAAATAGTGTGAGCCTAGGATTCTAATACACGAAAAGCAAAAACTGCAAACAGTAATTAGATCTTAAATGGAAGGAAATGTTTCTAACAGAATTTCAAAACTGTGATACGAATTGAATTGAAGCTGCGAGTACATAGGTGGCATGGAGAAAGTGTTAAAAAGTAGATTAGTTTTTCTTTTTTAATGCAAAAAAATTAGCACACTATACCCCTGGGTACAATTTCTCTTTAAAGCCAGTACAAGGTAGCATACCAGAGAAATTCTGTGTGAAGCGTACACCAGCGCTGCCCTTTGGAAGGCGTCCCTGGACCTTCCATCACACGGTTCCTTCTGATCTGGTCAGCCAACCAGTTACCACTGCCGTTACGCATGACAAATTTATCCAGGAACACTAATTGGCTTTCTGGACCATAAAACCAGTTGTAATTTGAGTCTGCAATAGCCACAGTTCTTTGAAACCCTGGGGAAAGAAGTTTGACAGAATTAAGATAAGTTTAAAACTGCCTACTTCCATAAAGGCCCAAAGAATGATTCTCAATCCTGGTTCCAAATTAGACTCAATTGTGTACCTTGGATAAAAATAAGGAAGAAAAATCCACCATGCCCTCGCTCTACCCCAGGCCAGTTAATCAGAATCCTTCTAAAAGTCTTCCACAAACCTGTGTGCAAGTCTGTCATGTGGCAACTTGTCTTTGGTAATGGAAACAACTATTAATGCTTACGTTTGTTGCCTACCTTCCTCATTTTCTAATGTCCATGCTACATGCAAATATAATTGCATGGATACATGGGAGATCTATCCTCTTGTGCATGGTGAGTCCCTGAACCTGGAATCAGCACTAGCTTTCCCACCAACTCATCCCACATCCCAGACCAAGATAATAACATAAGGTGCTTCAATTTGGCATCCAATACAGCAGAAATTATAAGGTTTAGGGGAGAAACTGAGTTTCTATAGGAAGAAAATGAAACAATTCCAGAGAAGGTCCTGCCTGTATGTACTATCAGAAGTTGAAGAAAAGAGAGAAAATGTAAAGATCATACTGGAAGAGGTCAGAAAAACAAAACTAGGTAAGACCAGATAATGCTCCAGGCATTCTTGAAAAAGAAGAATGGGAGAAAATTCTGGGTCAGACAGGATTAATCGTTACTACAATAGCCATTATAGAGAAAATAAAAAAGAAATGTTGTTGAGAACAGACTGACTTAACACAGAATCCCTTCTAAAAATGCCTGCATGACCATATTTACATGATTTACAGCTAATGTTTTTGCTTCTAGCAGTTTAGTAAACTCTCGTCCAAGTAAATCTTACTATAAAATGTGATTTTCTGAATCTTCCACTAACCTGTATCTTAAAAGCAGATGGGATGTTTTATTACTCTGAATCCCCTGCCTATTATAGTGCCTGGCACATAAATGTTCAATAAAGGTTGTTTTACTAATTGACACAAATACATGATTTCTCCTCTTAGAGGTGCTCATTATTGTCTTTTCCACCTTAGGAAGTAGCCACATACATAGTTCACAGCAAACCCAAGCCCTGATGTGGCTGGCTGTTAGAACTCAGATCAAATTACAAAGCACTGAGACCTCTTAAAGGCCCTTGCTTTAGATGGCCTTTGTTTACCAAGATAAACTAAAGATAAAAGAGGCCTCTCCCGCATGCTTAAGCATAACCAAAACAATAGGGTTCCGCATGTGAGTCTAAACTAAATCTTAACATGGTTCTTTTGCTCTGCAGTATTTTTTTGATAACTAATCCAATAATGGAGATTCTATCCAATCCATGTGTATATAACTAGAGCAAAAAGATTTAAAAACTGGACTGTTTGCTGTAGGTCTAGGATCATTCAACTAAAAAATTGCATTTCACTGAGGGAAAACCCACCCTGATGAAAATTTACCTCCTAAACCTTTTCTAACACGATAGTCCTGTTTAGAAATAAGGAGAGTTATAGGCTGTCCTAGAAATGAATAAACTCTTTATATGTGTGTGTGTGTGTGTGTGTGTGTGTGTGTGAGCCAGTTCTCTTAAAAGGCTAAGCTACATAGCAACAAGAAATTAGAAGTTTCATAGAAATTCATTTTTTTCTTTCTCTTTTTTAAAAAAATTTTCAGCCATGTTGCATGGCATGTGGGTCTTAGTTCCCCAACCAGGGATTGAACCCACGCCCCCTGTAGTGGAAGAGCAGAGTCTTAACCACTGAACCGCTGGGGAAGTCCCAGAAATTCATTTTTTGGTTTGCTTTCTATATCTTATACCATTTATTTCCATAAAATATTTTGAGTATTAACACATTATTGACCAGGGGATTTCTGCAGAAACTAACGCCTGTGCCTGTAATACGTCTCTGGTCAAAAATGTGTTAAGAGAATACTAAACCCCCAATTTAAATATGTAGATGTAATCTTTCTTTTGAATCATGTTTGTATAGTTTGGAACAAAAAATTTAAAACTAAAAAAGTAAAATAGGATCAATTAGGGATCACACATAAAGGAAAATTAATATGTAATCATAAGTATTTTTGTTTTGTTTAGATTCATGAAAATGAGTTTGTATATGTGCCCAAGTTTGTACACATACAAAAATAAAAGTACTGTGGAGGCTACAAATTATATTTGATCTGTTAAGCTCTAAGCTTTATAATACCTAAATCACAAATCTTCACATTAACTCTCCAAATATTCCTGGCTATATACAACTCTTGAATTATTCTTTGATTAAAAAAAAATCCCTTTAACCTCAATATGGCTCAAATCCCACGTTTCTTTTCTTGGTCTAGTCCATCTTCATAATCAGAAAAAATTACAGTAGTTTAACGTTTTCCCACTTCTAAGTCCTCACTGTACCTGGCAGGATGGTTCTATACATAAATGCAAAGTGTTGTTTAAGCCATGGGTGGCCAAAGTGGTTGATGTCAAAGTGCCTCTGAACAAGAAACATATACTGGAAGAGTGATCTAGTGGTGTAGCTGCCATATGCAACTCCTTCATAGAGGGAGCCGTCTGTCACCTCTCGGAGCAAGACAAGAGACTTCTCCATGATGGTCAGAACTTGTTTGGTCCATAAGTAAGCTTCTTGAAGATACCCTGAAAGATGGAAACAATGACTAAGGCTGTAACAAACTAAAAACAAAAATATGGCCAAATAAAACCCTCTGAGTTATCTGACCAGTTTATACTGCAAACTGCATTTTGTAAAACTCTCACTTATCAACATTATAAATAACATCCTGCTAGCCTAGGTTTATGATGAGTCCATGATCTAAGTTAAGAAGTTCTTGAATACAGGTCATTTATTAATTAAAGACAAACCTTTCAATAAGTATCAGCCATTTCATAATCTTTAATAAACTGAAACCACACCACATCTAAGATTACAAATTGCACATACTTTATGTCTGCAAGAAAGGATCTGTACATTGAGACTTCTACTCAGTTTTTCTAGAAAACACTGTTTGAAAATATTTTTGAAGTTTTCCGCTTCACAAAAACTGTCACCATTATTTTACAGAATTTTTAATGAGCTGCAAATACTATAAATGCTAAATGAATAGTCTCCAACGTGTCTTGTTCTTAGAAGACAATACCTCACCCTTTACGTGGTTTTAGATTCCAAAGCATTGGAAAAGGCAGCACAGTGGGGTGGAGAGACCATTGGAGTGGCAATCTAAAGGTGACAAAAATCAACTGGGAGTCCCTAATCTGCCAAAAATGAGCCACATGATTTTGTCCAAGAACTTCTTCAACCTGCCACATTTTTCAATTTCCCCAGCTGAAAATTAAAGGTCTAAAATTTTTCTAAAATCCTTTTGACTCAGAAATGCTATCTTCCTATAATTCTTGTGAGACCAGCGTTTAGGCAACAATAACAATTCCTCACATTTCGTAACATTTATAATTTACACAGCACCGAACATAATCTTACTTAATCCTTTTAACAACTCAATTATGCATTATTACCCCAAAATTACAGAAAGGTTGACTTGTCCTCTGGCACATGACTAAAGAACTTTGATCTGAACCTAGGTCTTTAGATTTAAGGTTTGTTTTGTTTGCTTGTATTTAAAATACACAACCCCTAAGGATAAAATTAAGCTCACTGCCTCCTAATGAGTGGACTTTTGTTGTATCATTCCCATAGACGTGTGTGTGATCATCCATGCTGAACCCTCTGCCACAGTCTACTAGGTGTGCTGGGTATGGGGGCTTCCAGAGGCCCAGGTACCACCAGGTACCTCCCAGCCTAAATCCAAGGTTCCAGGCTAAGTAAGACCAAGCTCTCATCTCATGGGGGTGCAGCACCATTCTCAGGCTCTGCTGTGCAGAGGTTACTGTTAATTGTACACTGGCTCCTTCTCCCATCCAGCTCCACACCTGACCTGCCAGCCTTCTGGATAGTTTTCAATTTCCATTAGTCATTAGAGTTTAAAATCCCAATCATCCTCATCTTTTTTCTCTCTGTATCCTCCATCTCCAATCAGATACCAATGTGACTGATGTTTAAAATTAGAACTGCTACTCACTGCTCCCCAGATATTACTTGATTTTCCTTATAAAAACCCTATTCATGAGACGAGGCAATGTCTACCTTTGTAAACTTCAAATCTGTCAATACGAGGTACCAATATCGTTGTTACTGATGCTCTGCCCTGTATTTTTTTCCATCATCCATACACCTTGCCTGGAATGTTCATTATTTTCAGTTATCCATATCCTACCCATCCTTCAAAGTTCCATGAACCATCTCAAACTCACCTAAAGAACCTTGTTCTCCTGAATTCAAACTTAATACACTCGTTTGATATTTAATCATAATTTCATGATCCCCCTTATTTCATTCCGTGGTAATATTATAAGTATGGTGTAGTCATTTAAACATTTCACACCTCTCTTCTTTCCAACTGATTTGTAAACTGCATATGTGTGATCCTGTGGGCCCTGTATCCTAAGCCTTCAGACAGGGTTAGCAGAACAGATGAAAAATCCTAACTCTCTCACTGCTGAAATTTCATCTGAGTCCAGTAGGAGCTACACCTGACTAAGCTACCTCAGTCAGTATCTACAAGGCTGCTCTGAGAACATGGAATTATTGGCACAGCGTGGCCGATGTAGCTCCTAAAGTTAGAGCAAGGCTGCCAAGAAAGCCGGGGCTGTAAGTCTAATTATTAACTGAGATGTGCAGGACCAGAGATTTCACTCCTTCTTTTGTCCCATCTTCTTAGAAATGTGTGAGCTGCTTATGGAATGGCTCTGGGAGAGTGCATCCCAGAGCAACCCATTACTTTACTCAGAAAACAAAGGCATGTGAAAACTCCTGCCAGAAGAAAATTCAAATTTTGACCCAATTCGAGCCAGTATTGTAGGTGCCTGCTTAATATCTGGAACAATTTTATCTACTGTGAAGAATGAAGAAATAAGCTCTATTCCTGTTGGTAAAGAACTAAACATTTATCTAAGGAAATAAAACTGTACTAGACTAAAACTCAAGGCCCCAAGCTGCAATCCAGCTCACTCCAAGGTTCTTTCCACCAATTCATGATGCTGTCTTTCCACAGGCCTGTGGATTTATAAATGGTTTGATGGTAGGTGTTCACATGGCTTACCTCTTGACTTTTAAAATTTCATTTGTTTTTGTGAGAGTGGGGGGCAAAGGGAGCTAGCATGAAAATTTACCCTCTTAATCAAGCTTTCCTTAAGTTACTAAAATTGAACTTCTGTTCTGAGAGAGGTAACAAGATATAGTGGAAAGACAATGAAGTTTGAGTTTGGCTAGAACTGGGTCCAAATCCCAGCTACCTTATATGGTTGATGTGAGAATTAAATAAAATATGGACAAGGATTAGCACATGCCATATGCTCAATTAATGTAGTTTCTTTTCTTCTAAGACCTAATTAAAAGTGATGGTTCATATGACAAGGGAGAAAGCTAGGCTTGGGTAAAATCTGATGCTGGATAATGTGCAAAATGCTTACTAATTCTTATGGGGAATATAAACAAGAGTTAAACTCTTTTAGATTTGCCAGTTATGAGTATATATTTAATTCTAATAACTCACTGTGATCTTAGGGTTGTTTTTCTTAAACATAATCTTATTTAGTCATTTATAGACTTCCACAGGAGTTGTAATTAAGTCAGAATTACAAGAACAAAGAAAATGCAGTATTAGCAATTATGTAATACAATAAGGTAAAGCAGCTATACGATCCACAAAAGTCAATTCCAAATTTGACCTGAATGATGTAGACTGTTTTAAAGTCTTTAGAGGGACAAAAAAAAGTAGTGCTGTAATGACACACACCTGTGTATGAGGACTATTCAGTTCATATAATAAACCATCTGTTCAGCTTTTAAAAACTCTATCCAGGCTGGCTGCCTTCACTGTCAAAAATCTTTGGAAAAAGGAAGATTCACCACTGATCCTGTGCTGTAAGGATATGTATGGCTTGGGACAATCAAACGCCATACTCAAGTAACCTTCAGGCTAATATAACAAGCAGAAATGAGGAAAGAGACGTCTCTCAACTCTTCAAGAGGTGTCCCAGATATTACTTCATCTTATGGGCTTAGTTACGATCCAAGCATGAACATAGACTAGTTATATAAATGCTTTGCTCACAACATGGTAACTACAACTGATGTTAGCTCAGGCATCCCCTCGGTGTGTCCGTACGCACCTTGATTCATCAGGACTAGGCTTCCTGTGAGCAAGGCCATGCAGTTGGTGGGCTGATGATTGTGCAGGTATTGAAATCCCCATCCTCTCCTGTATGAAGTTTCATACATATATCCCGAGGCATTGGCAATCACTTCAAGAAACCTCTCCTGTTGTGTCTTGCTCAGGTAGTTGTACAAGAAGTCATAGGCAGTGGCAAAACCAACCAGGGAGTGAGCAAGCGGGACTTCATCCCAAGGAGCATCTTTCACCAACCTGTAAAGGAAAAGAAGCCCATGCAAATGAGTGCCACCAGGCTCACAGCCCTCATCACACTTTTAAAGTGTCTATTTCTCAGAACTAAAGGACACAAGTGAAGATACAATCCAAAAGGTTTAATGACACGAAAGATAGATTTCCCTCCACATAAGACACAAGCATAAAGTCTGTCTAATGTGAAAATTACAGAGTTAACACTTTTCTCTCTCCAGCTTCTGGCAACATCAAGACGTTGCGATTTTTTTACTTTTGACTTTTTTCTTTACTCTTCATGAGAGGTAGAAGAATATATTCAAAGAGATCGAAAGCACATAACATGTCGTGGCAGAGCAAAATTCTCTGGAGTACCCGTTAACTAGTGCTTGCCCTCCCCTTTCTACCTGCAGTAGGGTTCTCAGTTCTGTTCTATGGCTGCTGTGCTGAAACTGTCCAACATGTACGTATATCCTATCTTATTTCCCACGGGCTGGTCAAGGTGAAGGTACCACGGTGTACAGTTTGGGACCTCTCAATCTAGACAGACCCACTTGGTCAATGCCATGATGAGGAGAGTGGCTAAAACGCTGGTGTAAGGGAGTAAAATGTGCTGATTCCAACTCAAGATTTCTGCGTCTCATTTTTTCTCATAGAATGAACTGCACTGTCTTTAAGGTTCTTCAAGTACTTTTCAGGGAAGTCTATAAAAGCTGATCTGTGAAGTATTAAAACTGTCATTTTCTAGGAAACCAAATTTCTGCTTGACTTGCTATATAATTCTGCAAGTACATGAATAGAGTGTGGCCTGCATTACACAGGAAGCTAAAAAGGATCTTTCACAATCACAGTTCTAGGGAATTATCCAGAAAACCCTCCCTATCTGTTCAGGATGTATTTGAGTAATCTCTAAAAGAGGGAAACAAATGAAGGGTGTGCTGTACTTGCGGGAGGTGGAAGAAAGCTCTCAATTAGGGATTAAACTAAAGCTTAACATTTCTATGCCAGAGCCTCTTTTTGGCAAACTAGTGAAGCCTCAGCCTCTTTCTCACTATGTTCTAAAATTCATAACATATAATACATACGGGTATCAGGAAAGGTATTACTTTGAAATATAACTATCAGTACAGATATTTTTAAAAATTGTGATATATGTGCTTCTTTATTAAGGCATTAAAATACAAGATTTAATGGCAGGGATAGTAACTAAGATAATGTATAAGTAGTGATGAGCATAAATAATATTTTGAGATGTACACAGTAACTGAATGTGACATGAAAATATCTGTGACAAAGTTACAGGTTCTCCTGATATTGCTATAGTCGGTTATCCAGATTTATGATTTAGAAGAGATGCTAAAATTTCAGTTAGAGTTAGCGAAAATTAAGATGCAATATTTCTCCCATACAAACCCCACAGACCCTAGGTTAAGAATACTTAAAATGTTCTGAGAGACTACCTCTTCTAGACTGTGCTCCTCTTTCAGGAGTTTATATTAAAGACCTGATCTTCTTAGTAAGGCCTTCTCTGCTCACTCTGTCAGAACGTCAGCATTACTCCCCAACTCACAGTATTTCATTTGCCTTCCTCACTTTTTTGTCCTCTTAGCGTTTAAGTATGTATATGTATATGCATATGTATATGTATATGTTTACATATATGTATCCCTAAGTATGTATATGTATATGCATATGTATATGTTTACATATATGTATCCCTAAGTATGTATGTGTATATGCATATGTATATGTATGTTTACATATATGTATCCCTAAGTATGTATATGTATATGCATATGCATATGTATATGTTTACATATATGTAACCCTAAGTATGTGTGTATATGCATATGTATATGTTTACATATATGTATCCCTAAGTATGTATGTGTATATGCATATGTATATGTTTACATATATGTATCCCTAAGTATGTATATGTATATGCATATGTATATGTATATGTTTACATATATGTATCCCTAAGTATGTATGTGTATATGCATATGTATATGTATATGTTTACATATATGTATCCCCTACTAGAATTGAAGTTCTACAAGGGCAGGGTTATCTTTTCTTCTCTGTTGTATTCACTATTGGATCCCCAATCCTACAACAGTGTCTGGCACACAGGAGACTTTCAATAAATATTTTGGGGAAGAAAGAAAAAAATGAAGGAACAAGACTATAAAACTAGGCTACACTGTTGACAATGAATATGTGATGATTAAGAAATCAGGAATTTGGAAGAATCCCTTGGTATTTAACAATAACTTCAGTGTTTGGTTAGCTGTGCTAGTGATACAGCCTGGTGCTAAAATGACTAAAATTGATGAGCTTCTTAACCAGTTGGCCATGGACAAAGCTGCCTTGCCAGTCAGCTGGCCAGTGTGTGTACTGGTTGCAAACAGACTATGAAGAGTGTGAATTAATTCCCTACTTCTAGGAAAAAAAAAAACTCAGACTGCAAGCTCACTGCCAGGGAGTTAGAAACACAATCTTCACTGACTTATAGTGACTGGGGAGGCAGGCAGAGACTCCAAGGCATTTTTTCCCCAGCCCTGTGTCTCTGTACCATGTCATCTATAAATGACAGCACATACACGTAGCCACGATAAAGCTGGCATCAATGAGCTGCTACCATTTACTGAGCCCTACACGTCTGATACACCAATGAACTTATATTTTATAGATAAAAGAACATTTAATATAATTGTTCTTCAGGAAATATTACTACGCAATTTGTGAGAAAATTTCCAAGTTCCCACGTATAGTTGCTTACTCCAAGCAGTTTCCAATTCAACAAAATCCTAGCACCCTGATTAAAAAAAAAAAAAAAAAGAGTTCCTGGTACCATCAGGTGCATCACTATATCTTTATGAAATCTGATCTGTAATAGCTACATTTCTAAGAGGTTACCTAGATTCTTTACCAGTACATTCTTACCCAGCTTCATCTTCAGATACAGAGAGTAATTATGGAGGAGACTATATTTTACTGTCATGTAAACCAAAGGAAATTTGCTTCTAGCTCATGAATAGCAGCAAAGGAACTATCGTATTCAATGTGATCCTAACTAGCGGTTACTAAAACTACTAAAGAAGCATGTTAAGTGGTGAATCACAAAAAAAGATACAGGTATTAATTTATGAATTTTATTTCAGCTTAAAATATTTACATGTACATATTTACCAATCTTTTGAAGGGGAGCTAAAAGCCTTGTCTTTGAATGTGGGTCTACGGATCAGTGTCATTGTTTTTCCCTGCAAAGAACACATATAACACATCATCACAATTTCCAGCCTTGGTTTCTTTAATATAGGAAGAAATTAAAGATACTTGTGAAGGAATATAGAATCCTTCCAGACTTTTATGAGTTTTTCCCTAAACTTTTACTAATCTCATCCACATTAAATTATGACAGCAATTTTGTATAGTAAGTCACTCCAAAGCATTTAAGTTGGTTTTGGAAATATTAATTCTTTTTTATAAACTAACACTTATTCTATTTGTATATTATTATTAAAATTGTGTGATTACAGGTATTAGTGAAAGTGGCATAAACTGGTTTGAGAACAAATACAACTGACATTTGCTAAGCACATAATTCTATGGGTGGCAACAGAAATTAATGGACACAGCCTTGACATTTAGCAGTCTCTGAGAGCTGCTGCCAGTTATACAAGGAATGGAGGTTAATTTCATTGGCAAGTCAGTTAAGAGGTGGTTAGTTAAGAAAATTAACTAAGTTAAGAGGAGGTTAGTTAGGAAAATTTTTACTGTATTCCTCTTTTTATAAGCTATACTTTCCACTGTTTAGAGAGCTGTTCTTAAATTAAGGTCCATGGACCCCTGGGGTCTCTGAGACTCTTTCAGGGGATCCATGACTAAAAATTATTCTCATAATAATATAAAGATGTTATATGTTGATATTTGCACTGATGGTGCAAAAGTACTAGTGGGTTAAAAATGTTGGCATCTTAGCACAAATCCAGGCAGGGGCACTGAACTGCTCTAGTAATCCTTGTATGATTCTGCATACTGCCATGCACTCTAAGTTTAAAAAAAAAAAAAAGCCAGTTTCACTTAAGAATATCCTTGATAAAGTGGTAAAAATGATTAATTTTATAAAATCTCAACCTTTTTAGTTTATATCTTTCTAATACCCCATATGATGAAATGGGAAGTTATGTAAAAAGCACTATCTGTAGCAAAGTAAATAACTATCATGAGGAGAAGAAATTGTGCATTTAGTTGAGAGCTGAACTAGCTCCTTGCTTTTTCATGAAACATCGTTTTTACGTGAGAGAATGACCAACTGACAAATTACAGTTTTTTAGACTTGTGTATTTTAAGTGGAAGTCTTTTTGAAACAAGGAAGCCTGCCAGTTGAAGAAAAACTGAAAGGTTTTGTTGACAATGACAAAATTTGAGCTTTCAAGCAAAAAAAAAAAAAAAGAATTTTGGAAAAATTGTATTGCTACCATGAGCTTAAAAGTTTACCAATACTTTAAGACTTTTCTGATGAGGTCAGTGATAACAAGTGTGATTTATTTTTATATTATATAACTAAATGCATCAACATTTGAAAGATGGGAATAACTCAGCGAATAAACATTCAAATAGAAAAGGCATATTACAAAACCATACAAAGATAAAAGATTCATTATAAGTGCAAAACATACTAATGGATTTTTTACCAATTAAAATATATGAGGAATTTTATTAACTAACATGGTTTCAGATTCCACATTGAAACTAACTTTTATAATCCAGATTCCACATAGAACTAACTTTTACAAAACTACCACTTGTCAAGTTCTAGTACAGTAGCAAAGAAAACTGTCATAATTATCTGAAAAGACTCTTCAAATACTCCTCCCTTTTCAGTCAGATGTCTGTGTGAAGCTGGATTTTCTTCATATTTTCAACTTAAACACTACATTGCAACAAACTGAATACAGAAGAAGATATGCAAGATTTGCAAAAGTATAAAACAATGATCTCCTTCACACTAAATATTTTGTCTCCAAAACTCTAGTTATTTTTTGCCTAAAAATATGTTATCTGTTAATATGAAATGGATTTTTCAAGAGGATGAATAAATATTTTTAAAGTTTTCCAAAAAAAAAAAGTTTTCTTAGTTTTAATTTCTAGTATGGTAAATTTCAATAGGTATAGCCCACATAAACAAAGCTCTTTGATGTCTGATGTCCTCATTAAATTTTAAGAGTGTGAAAGAGTTCTGAGTCCAAAACATTTAAAATCTGCTGCCTAGAGTATTTCCAAAGGTGAATTTAAGTGAATTTATGTGAAACAGAATGATGTGAACATAGAAAGGAACTATTAATTGCCTGGGTTGGGGTGCATGGTATTGGTGGGGAAAGGCATAGGGCTTATCATGATGTGCTATTTCCATAAATCAAGTTGTGACTGTAAAAGGAAGAGACATAAAAACCTTTCCAAAATTTAGTAGCTTCACTAATCAGAATTTTTATAACAATTTCATGTGGATAGACTGCTTCCATTATCATAAATGCTTTTGAACTACTATGTACAGAGTACAAAAGTAGGCAATCTAAGGAGTCTATTACTTAAAAATTGACAGTTTACTTGATGAAATGACTAATAAAAAAAGTCTAATAACAATGTTGGCATCCATTTTTATTTGCATAGATTTGTTTTAAATGATCAAATAATTATATTCAAATTTTTTCCATATAGTCTTAGTAGATATTTTGTAGAAAATTATTATCTGTGTAAAGATTAATACTTAGGTATCTAAGATTAATCTTAGGTATTAAGAGGTTCACAGAATAGTCTATGAATAATATTGTTTAAATTTTTATACTATTTCATTTATACAAATACTGTTAAAATAAATACTTGGAATAACAGAAGTTCTGTATTTAAAATCTAAGAGGTGTCAAGAGGTCACTGATATTTAAATATTTAAATGAATCAACGATATACAAAAAAAAAATACTGGAAACAATGGGACAACTCGTAACTCCCTTTATAATGTTATTATGGTTATTAGTCCTGTTTTTGAGCACATTTTACAGCTTGACAATTTTATACCAGGATTTTCATATGTAATTGTATTTTGAAGGTTGTGATTTGATCCATGGTATAAGCAAGTCTATGTGTTTTCAAAAGTACGTTTAAATGAGGCTCCACTGTTTGTTAAACGTTTCCAAAAAGTAGAACTCAAAACAATCCTTCTTTTTCTCATTTTGAGCTAACATAGTTTTATAACCCTATAAAATATTTACATAGTAAATTCATAAAGTAGAAGATTCATATTTCAAAATCTGGTTTATTTTAGACACTAGATGTTTATGTATAAATATAAATTTAAGAGAAAATGAAATAAGCCTTAAAGGAATTAAGAATTTAAACGTACAGTGCAGCGATGAGCTCTTTAGAAATTCCCAGATGTAACTTTACAGGGCAGAGCAGCACCAACTTCACATTTGCCGGCTTCGCTGCAGCTGTGTCTACTGCACGTAAGCTACACCTCTGCCTACAGCACGTACTTGTTCACACCACCAAAATATGCCAATATAAGGTCAGTTCTATTCTTAAAATGTAAATCAATCTATTCATTCTAAAAGAGTCCTGAAGACAGTAACCTGACAGAAAGTCATTCAGTTTTTCAACCAAATACCTTTGTGTGCTTGGAAACAACCTCCAGTAAGTTAGGAGAGTCATGTGTTACCACTGCTTTTAAAAATATGACTCATGGCAATTGTGATTCATCTTTTTTCCCCTCTGTAAGTTAAACATAAAAACTAGCCATAAATGTTAAATGTCAGTAATAGGTTAAATTTTGTAAGTAATTCCTGTAACATTTAGCCAAAGGAAGTGGATTTCTAACCCGTGTGGCCTTGCCTGTGAAGCACAGTGGGACCCTGAGAGTGATTTGCCAAGAAGAGCAGAGTAAGCCTGGAATATAGAGAAACTTGATCTAGGGGCCTCTGAGTGGGTAAGCAAGCTATCCAAGGGGCATGTTAAACTCAACTCTGGCCTGGTTTATAGTCCATATTCCAAATGTTTGATCAGGTGGCTAAGGGGTGGCATTTGCATCATGAAGCAAAATTAACTGTTTATAGTTGGGAGGAAAGAGAAAAGTTATATTTCATATTAATTAAGCACATAGTGTGTGCCAAGCCCTTTAAATACTTTATTTCATTTAATCTTCAAAATTCACATTAGATGTTACAGCCCCATTTCACAGATTGTAAAAGCGGTATTTGGATAGGAAAATTACTCGTTGAAGATCACGTAGCTAAGTTAAATAGTGGAGCCAAGAATGGAATCCAGGACTACCTGAATCTAGAATTTTTACTTCGTCCTGGTAGGGAAAGCACTGTGCTTTTAAAGAAAGTCACCAACTTTGCAATAAGAACCCAGCCAGAAGAAAGGGCTAGTCAGCAAACCTACCAAGAGCTAGGCAGAAGGGCATTTATGCTGAAATACAACACAGGGTTCCAAAGCCCTGCCATGTTCATGATACCAAGAGAGAAACAAGGCATGAGGTGTGGGAAAAGGGGCAGACATGAGAAGAGGTATCATGATACTGTGCTCACAAGGTTGCTCAGGGCCCACCCTAGGAACATGTGATTCCAACCATGTAGCATTCCTGAAACAATTCTTCCTTCTCCCCACAGACCTCTGGTGAGCGTGAAGCTCCTAATGTACTGCTCCAGGTCCAGCTGGTCCAGGGGCTGGTGGGCCTGAATCTGCATGCTGAGAATGTTCAGCTCCTAAAGCTAGCCAGGGCTACAGACACAGAAATAGACAATGAGCTTTCCTTTTTGAACATCTACTTTGCTCCCTACTAGAGAACAATCATTAAAAGGATAACACAACGATAGAATGGGAATTGATTGTATATTAAGACATCTTCAGGGAAAATGACTTATCGACCATGAACTATAAAAGATCATTTTCTTCCACAATCTTCATTTCCATATTCATGAAATCACTGGATTCAATATAGAGTACTACCACTTAATTTCATTTTAAAGCTATAAATTCAATATTCCAAATATTAAATTCTAAAATACAAAAATTTAGGTCAGTTTGGCCCTACTCAAGAATACTGAGGAGTCAATTATGCAAAAGCAGAAACTAAAAAGAATATTCTTTTTTACTTAAAAAAGTATTCTAGATGGCTTATAGAGAAAATGAATTAGTCTGAGTGTCAAAATATACACCAAGCTAATGTAGTAGTGTTGTTAAATGGGAAATGGCACGGCCATGCCATTATTCCAGTGTTTAATTCACTGACACAAAGTCCTTTTATCCAAATATCCAAGTATGCTATCCAAGTACACTGTTTCATTCTATTTAAATGGAATCAAACAGCATTCAAAATTGTAATCTTTTTTTGCTGGCCAAGTGTGTTTTGGGCTAGTGTCCAGCCTGAAAAGGTAAGAGGGAGAAGCACAATAATTAAGATGATTCACATTTGATAAGAAGACCTCTGTTTTGTAAGAAAGGCAGAGCTCAAAGGACTAGAGTTTAAAACAGGCTCACCTATCAAATTCTAATAATAAATTACGAAAGAATCTGTTATAATGGAGAAATTCTGAAACTTGAAAAGGTGGTAAGAGAGAAAAACCCAGATTTCCTGCATTGTTCAGAAAAGCTTAATCAAATGATTTTTGGCCTTTTAAAAAAGTAGCTTGGTATTTTATAGGTTTAACATGCTTTATATTTATATATGTAAAATGTTTCTAAAAGTTCAGTTGAGGACTTCCCTGGTGGCTCCGTGGTTAAGACTCCACGCTTCCAATGCAAGGAAGGGGGCACGGGTTCAATCCCTGGTTGGGAAAGTTCCACATGCCACACGGTACAGCCAAATGAATGAATGAATGAACAAATAAATAAATAAATAAATAAATAAAAGTTCAGTTGAACAATTCATAGATGTCATCACTTCAGTCAATGACTATGCAAGCATCCAGTGATCATGTGAGAAACAACGCCTAGAAGGAGTCGATTTGATTTTAAGAAAAAATTAAACATGCAAGAAGAGCCAGGGAAGTCAATGAAAAGAAAAACAATGATGGAGGGTGGCTAGCTCTGCCAGAGAAGAAAACATACTATAAACCTTCGCTAATCAGAATACAGTGGTACTGACATATGAATAGATAGACATACCAATGGAATGAAACAAAATTCAGAAACAGGTACAAAACATATGGAAACTCGGTATGTGATAAAGGTGGCATCAAAAATCAATAGGGAAAAGAAGTACCCTCTAACAAGTTATACTGGAACAACTAGATAGTCATTTGAAAAAAGGAGAAAATTGGATCCAAACCTCATAGAAGACAAGAAAATAAACTCTAAATTAATTAGGCATCTAAATGTAAAGCATGAGATAAAAAATCTTAAAAGAAAGCATGGATGAATTCCTTTGTGACCTGGAGAAGGGAAAGCCTTTCCAACTATGATTCAAAAACAAAAAGCAATAGAAGAAAAGACTGATCATTTTGGCCATATAAAGCTTAAAAGAAAAAATAAGACAAAACCTTTTGCATAGGGGGAAAAAAAAAGACCACAAGTAAACATGAATAAACTGGGGGAAAATATTTGTATCATATACCCTGAATACAGTTAGACTTACCCTAACATACCAAATGCTCATAAAATTTAAGAAAAAGATCAAAATCTCATTGGAAAAATGAGCAAGTGACAAACAAGACAGTTAACAAAAAAAAAGGGCAAACATCCCTCATTCAAAATTCTCATCTCCACTTATTATAAAAGAAATTTAAATCAAATTACAACTGATCTAACATTCAAATCAGTAAAAATCTCACATATGACAAATACTCTAGTCAAAGCTGTGGAGAAATAGGCACACTCTTAAAATGCTGTTAAGGGTGCAGAGTAGTATAAATCCTAAGGGGTAGAGTTTGGTAACACTTAACAAATTTTATAAACATTTTATATTTTGACCCAGTAATACCACTTATAGTAACCTACCCCAAAGACACATGTCCACAAATAAAAAACCATATGTGCATAAGGTTATTTATCATGGCATTATTTGTAATATGATTCTGACATGGTACATTGTGAACCATGTAAATATTTCAGATATTTAAAGTTAAATATAAGTCAGAAATAAATATTGAGATGAAATTATGTTTCAGATTTGATGCAATATAAAATGAACAAATAGGAGAATATGTTCCAAACCAAAGAAAAAGATAAATCTCTAGAAATCAACCTTAACAAAATGGAGATGAGTGATTTATCTGATAGAGAGTTCAAAATAACAGTCATAAAGATGCTCACCAAAGTCAGGAGAGCATTGCATGAACAGAGGGAGCACTTCAACAAAGAGACAGAAGATATTAAAAAGTACTGAGTATTGCATTGTCATAGCACTGAAAAATTCAATTACTGAACTAACTTCAATAGAAGGATTCAACAGCAGACTAGATCAAGTGGAAAAAAGGATCAGTGAACTTAAAGAGAGAGCAGTGGAATTCATCCAATCAGAAGAGCAAAAAGGAAAAAGAATAAAAAAGAATGAAGATAGCTTAAGGGACTTATGGGACACCATAAGAAGACCAATATACACATTATAGGGGTACCAGAAGAAGAAGAGAGAGGAAGGGAGAGAAGCTTATGCAAAGATATAACGCCTGAAAACTTTCCTAACCTGAGGAGAAAGAAACAGACCCCCAGATACAGGTAGCCCAGAGTATCAAAAAAGATGCCTCTAAAGAGACCCACAGCAAGACACATTATTAAATTTTCAAAAATTAAAGACAAAGAGAATCTTAAAAATAGAAAGATAGGGACCTCCCTGGTGGCAGAGTGGTTAAGAATCTGCCTGCCAATGCAGGGGACACGGGTTCGAGCCCTGGTCTGGGAAGATCCCACATGCCGCGGAGCAACGAAGGCCGTGCACCACAACTACTGAGCCTGCGCTCTAGAGCCCACGAGCTGTAACTACTGAGCCTGCGTGCCACAACTACTGAAGCCCGCACGCCTAGAGTTCATGCTCCGCAACTACTGAAGCCTGCATGCCTAGACCCCATGCTCCACAACAAGAGAAGCCACCGCAATGAGAGGCCCGCGCACCGCAACGAAGAGAAGCCCCCGCTCACCACAACTAGAGAAAGTCCACTCGCAGCAATGAAGACCCAACACAGCCATAAATAAATAAATAAATAAATTTATAAATAAATAAAATTTTAAAAAAAAAGATAAAAGCAACTTATTATGTACAAGGGAACTCCCATAATACTATCAGCAGATTTTTCAGAAGAAACCTTGGGGACCAGAAGGAAGTGGGACGATATACTCAAATTGTTGAAAGAAGAAAACTGCCAATCAAGAATAATCAACCAAGTAAAACTGTCCCTCAGAATTGAAGGAGAGTTAAAGAGTTTTCCAGATAAACATATGCTGAAGAAGTTTATCACCACTAACTGGCCTTAGAAGAAATGTTAAAGGGAGTTCTTCAAACTGAAATGAAAGGATGCCAATTAGTAACGTGAGAACATATGAAAGTATAAAACTCACCAGTAAAGGTAAATATACACTTAAACGCAGAATACTCTAATATTGTAATGGTGGTGGGTAAATCACTTATAACTCTAGTATAAAGGTTAAAAGAAGACAGTATTAAAAAATAACTATACAATAATTTTTAATAGATACACAATGTAAAAAGACATCCACGTTTTCAAAATTTCCTGCTCATCAATACTTCCTCTGGAAACCAGTGAAGAATTTCTCCACCCAAATTAAGATATATACCAAAAAGAAGACAACATGAGATTCATGTTGCAGAGGGGACCCTCCCCATGAGAGAAAAGAAGAGTAAGTCAACAGCCATACCGTAGATCTAGATTATAACCAGTCAAAGGCTTTGGCAGGTTCCTCTTCAAGAAGATGAATTGTTAAGAATGTCTTATTAAGAACATCTTGTTTGAATGGATTAAGAGACTTACATAACTGAGTGACAGTCTGGTTGGTAATTAGTGATAAATGTATAGGAAACTAAGCAAATAAAGCAAAAAGGCTGTTATTAATCCTAGAGATAACAAAAAGTTGCACACAAACTGAAAGTAATCATAGTATATGACACGGTTCAGCTGTCAACAGCTTTTGCCTCCTTAAAGTATGCAAACACAATATTCATTCAATTAAAATCACAACATATCTATATTGGAAGGCTGGAGGGACAAGCAGTTTGTATGTGTTGGTGGTGGATGGTACGTGTGAGAGGTAGATGAGTGATGCATCTACAAGTCAAGGAATGCCAAGGGTTGTCTACAACCACCTGAAGCTAGGGGAGTGGCATGAGACAGTTTTTCCTTGGAGCCTCCAGAAGGAACAGAGACCCTGCTGACACCCTGGTTGCAGATTTCTAGCCTCCAAAACTGTGAGAGAATCAACTTCTGTTTGCTTTAAGCCACCTAGTCTGTGTTACTTTGTTACGGCTGCCCTAGCAATAATACACCGACCTTCAAGAATCTGACTTGTCGTCACTGCCATCTTGTATGCACCATCTTCCTGCTGCTGCCTGAACACGTGGTGACTCCCATTTATTTTAAAGAAATCCTCTAAGATTTTGACACCACCACATGCAAAAGCGCAATGAATTACCTGTGACAGTAAGTTTAAAAAGTGAGGGATACTTTAACAATGGCAAAAACGGTAATCAAATTGCTAAATCTTGCCACCCTGATGTTAGGAAGATACCAAAACCAAAATAAGGCCGACCTTAAGGTGCTAGGATACATGAAACAGTATTTTACTTTCTATTATGGTTTCCTCAGTAAGGTTAATATTTACCCAAGATTCCCACTTTTTAATGTTTTATCAGAATTTCTCTCTTTTACAATATGCTATTTCAAGGTTTTGCTGAAGTTGCCTTTCTAAAACAGTGAATGAACTGTTCTTGATTTTATTCTGGGTGCCAACTGGAAATAATGTGCTGCAGAATTTATTCCACTCAGCCCTGGAAACCTGAAATGTAATCATTAATCACAGACACATACTGTTTCCTAATGAAAAAACGACGCTTCCTAATATATTTTAGGAACAAGAACACTGAACACTAGAATTATGGAATAAGGAAGCCACCTCAAAGAGTGAAGCAGTCCCCTCACTGGAGATATTCAAGAAGAGGGTTATTAAGAAGGGATTCTCTGAATAGGAATCATGTGTTTATCACAATGTTAGGCAGAGTTTTCAAATTATAAATAACAAGCTATTAATAGATTGTGGCATGAATTAAGGGGTTGTGACAAGCATATTTTTAGTGGAATTTAATGGCATGGAATAGGAAATAGCAGAGTGCAAAGCATGACTTAAATGCAAGGGCTGATTCACACAACTTCTACTTATATATTTACATATGTAGAGTTAAAGTTATGTGTATATTGGGTTGTGATGTAAACTTTATTTCTTACTGTGGGTCACAGTCAAAAAAGGTTTGAAAGCCACTGTCTTAGAGGGTAAATGTGCCACCAAACAAGCAGCCCATCAGATGCATCCTGTAGGCAGAGAGGACCTAGGCCCAGGGCCTGCTCCAGTGCGTGGAGCTAGGTTGAGACTGGGTTGCCCCAAACACTTTCCAGCAGAGGATCTGGAGCCAACCATGAGGGAAAATCCATCATGAGTTCATTAGGAAGGAACCCAGACCACCAGAGAAGTTCAGAATGTTCAAAGAGGCCAGTAGACAGTGTATGACAGAGGCAGATGTGAAACACCAAATGGGTCCACACAGTCAATTCAAGAACGAAAAGTAATTTGTCACTGTGTAGAAAAAGAACAAGAAAACATTTCTCATCCCCCAAAACGTTTGTTTGGCTTTGAAGCCATTTATTTTCAAGAGAGGCAATGAAATAATACCTATGAACAGCACCTTGTACCAATAATGTTTATTTTATTTCATGTCCTGGGGACACAGTTTTAAAGAGTACTTCTTAATTTGGCAACGAAGTGGAAAAAGTCAGTTTAGGATTTTTCTTTGTGAATCATGAAAAATTTGGAGGATGTGCTATTTGCCATAAAATAGAATTAATGGATAAAGTAAATTTAGATTAAATGAGCCAAACTCGTGAGCTATCTTCAACATGCCGTGGGCATTAAATACTTCCCCGAGTTTTAGATCTAGAGTTATCTGTCATATGGAAAATAAAAGCTGACCCCACCCCAAAGGCTGAATGTAATCACATCTTCTTTAACCAAGTGACAGGCTATGATAGAAAAGCAAAGAGTAAAAGATTCAAACTGGCTTTAGTAATAGTGTAAAATCTTTCCCATGTCAACAGGTTCTCCAAAGAAGGTAAAATAGTAAGCTCCATATGGTTTTTCAAAATTATGGCCCAAAGTTTAGGGCAGAAAGATATTAAAGTTAATATAAAATTTTAGCAATATGTGTGGATTTATTCTTAACTCTCCCTTTCCTTAGATTTTTTTTCTTGGAATAGTGTATTCCCTGTAATTGAATCACAGAAATGAACTAAAAATTGCACATTAAATTGTTACAAACTCAAATTGCCATCCACACCTCATCAAGAATCTTTTTTTTTTTTTTTTCAACTTAAGAAGAAATAGCACGATTCTCTCAAGCTGATACTTTCCTCCTGGAGTGATGCCTACATGATGTTTCATTTTGGCTTCACATCCAGAAAGTCATTTGAGGACACCCAAGTGGCTCTTTTAGCACTTTACCTTTTCTTCTCACTCTTCTTGTTGTTATTCATTTATTTATTGTGATAAGCTTACTTTAATTAAATCTGACATTCTTTGAACTTTCCTTATACATTTTCCTATCATCCACAGAAACTACGTCTGTTGTACTTGAAAGCATATTTTATACTGGATAAATTTTATTTTTCCTGGTGATGACATTTTTTAAAGTCACAGTACACTTCCAGCAAACAGGAGGTAGCTAAAAATAATGCTGGAGAGACATGAACTCAACATCTCCTCTTGGGTCCACAGGCACTTCAAACTCAGTTGATCCAAAACCAAACCCGTTACTAGTACTCTCCAAGAGTTCCAAGTGTTGCAACCTCATTGAAAGGTCCCATGCCTCTCAGCATCCCATAAAAGAAAGTTCTTAGTCCTTCTTGTCCTCAAATATCATTGTCAAGTCATATATTGGGTCGGCCAAAAAGTTCATTTGGGTGTTTTCCGTAAGATCCTATGGAAAAACCCGAACAAACTTTTTGGCCGACCCAATACACGCTAATCCTTAAACCTTTCTGGAACCCATCATTTCTTTGCATTCTCAGAGCCCCTATTCCAGGCTGTCATCTGGATAAACACAAAAGGCCTAACTGGTCTTCCTGGTTTGACCTCTGCAATCTACTCTCCACATATGACCAGAGATTCTTCCTAAAACACAAATCTGTCACATGGAGAAACCAGCAGCCACTTTGCATCTCCTGATGAGAGAACAGCCACCACCTATGCTTGTGTCAAAGTGATCAAAACTGAGCTGGAGCAAGCCTCAGCACCCAGCTGTCAGTTCCTAGGAAATGCCAGGGGTGGAGGAACTCACTGAGCTGCATCTTGAGCCTGCAATCAACAACATCCAGACTGTGGGAAGCTGAGCAGGTCAAAGGGCCCAGATTCTTCCACAGATAAGTTGTAACAAAAATAAAGGGATGGAGGGGAAACTGCAGGTAAAAAAGACTTAAAAAACATTTAAAAAATGAGCAAGACTAAACTTGTGCCTAGGGATGCACAGTTGAATGAACTATAAAGAAACACAAGGACGTGACCGATGACCCTGGAAGTCAGGGTAGTCTTTGTAGGGACACAGGGAGCTGTGATTGGGACGAAGCTTACGAGGGGCTTCCCAGGGTGGCTGGCAACATTCTATTTCTGGAGCTGTGCTGTGGTTACCAGGGCGTTTGCTTTAAAATACTTTACTAAGCCACACGTTTGTTCATATGGTGTTCTACTTTTATTTTACAATGAAAAAGTTAAACACACACACACACACACACACAAATCTGACCATGTTGCTGCCCTGTTAAAACCCTTCAATGGCCTCATAGTTCTTGTAAGAAAAAGTCCAAACTCCTTCACGTGGTGGACAAGGCCTTGCGGCATCTGGCTCTCTACTCAAAGCCTCAATGCTTGCCCGTCTCCTCCCTACATTAAATTTTCAGTTCCTCAAAAGCATTCTGCTTCCTTCTGTCACGGCCTCTGAACTTCAGTTATTTCTACTTGGAACAATCAAACATGCTCTCTTTCCCCTTCACTGGGCTGATTCCTATTTGTCCTTCAGGCCCCAGGAGGAAAGCCTTCCCAGCGCTCCAATGTTGGGCATCCTGAAGTACCTCTCTGTCTTCCCATTACACACTATACTTTCTCAATCACAGCCTTTATCATCTGCATTAATATAGTCTGTTAGTTCATATTTTCCATAGATCAACAACAAGATGTATTAACTTGCCCTCAAATTTTTATATCCCAATACTAGCACAATGCCTAGACAAAAACCAAGTCCCATGCTTCATAACACCCTTCCCTTTACTATTTAATTCTTAGCGTGCCTCAGATCACATGGGGGACTTGTTCTTTGGCCTACTCCAAATGATCGTGATTCACTGAGTCTGGGCCAGGCCCAGGAATCTGTGTTTTTAAGAATACCTATATGATTCTGATGAAAGAACCATACTTTGAGAAAGTGTCCCATATCCAATCAATCTCTTTGTAGATTCTCTGTCCTACATCTCTCTCTTTCTTTTTTTTTAAATTTTTTGGCCGCACCGTGCGCCATGCGGGAACTTAGTTCCCCGACCAGGGATCAAACCCATGGCCCCTGCAGTGGAAGCATGGAATCTTAACCACTGGACCACCAAGGAAGTCCTGCCCTAAATGTCTCAGATTCATTCCTTCTTTTCCCCACTCTCACTGACTTAACTGTGGTCTTCATTTCCCCCCTAGACTAAAAAAAGCTTCCACCTAGTTCCCCTCCTCCTGATTCCTCTCCTCCAAGCCATCCACACACAAAGCTTCTAAACACAGGCTTATATGGGAAACACAATCGTCTGGCCCCTGACTATGGTTCCTCCTGCTGTCCTAAGGCAGCATGTTGACACTGGAAAGAAAAAGGCAGGATGGATGAGAGAGACTGTGTTAAACGTGGCTAAAACATGTTCTCTTGATGGATACAGCAGAAGGAAATGAAGAAGTAAAATGCCATTCTGAAGGTAACTAAGGTAAAAAGAACTACGCAGCTTTACAAGAGACTCCACGGACATACTCATGTCACTACTATTCTCCAGTAGTTATATATATCTCTCTATATAGCATTAGTAAGAACTTAATGTCAGCAAGGCCCTATGTCTTTTGTGGTATTAGAACTAAATACGTATCTCACTTAACAGACAAAGGCAACTTTTAAAAAACAATTATAGGGCTTCCCTGGTGGCGCAGTGGTTGAGAATCTGCCTGCTGATGCAGGGGACACGGGTTTGAGCCCTGGTCTGGGAAGATCCCACATGCCACGGAGCAGCTGGGCCCGTGAGCCACAATTGCTGAGCCTGCGCGTCTGGAGCCTGTGCCCCGCGACGGGAGGGGCCGCGATAGAGAAAGGCCCGCGCACCGCGATGAAGAGCGGTCCCCGCACCGCGATGAAGAGTGGCCCCCGCTTGCCGCAACTGGAGAAAGCCCTCGCACGAACCGAAGACCCAACACAGCCAAAAAAATAAATAAATAAATAAATAAATAAATAAGAAAATCCTTTAAAAAAAAAAATAATAATTATAAAGCATTATTGGAATAGAATACAGATATATATGCAGCACTTGCTAACTAACATCTTCCCTCAAGATACAGGGCAAGGAAGGCACAAAATTTAAACAACATGCTTAGCAAGTTGTTTGTTTTTCTTTCTGAATTTTATTTATTTTTTTATACAGCAGGTTCTTATTAGTCATCAATTTTATACACATCAGTGTATACACGTCAATCTCAATCGCCCAATTCATCACACCACCATCCCCACCCCCACACGGCTTTCCCCCCTTGGTGTCCATACGTTTGTTCTCTACATCTGTGTCTCAATTTCTGCCCTGCAAACCGGTTCATCTGTACCATTTTTCTAGGTTCCACATACATGCATTAATATACGATATTTGTTTTTCTCTTTCTGACTTACTTCACTCTGTATGACAGTCTCTAGATCCATCCACGTATCAACAAATGACTCAATTTCGTTCCTTTTTATGGCTGAGTAATATGTAAGAGCCAGACTGTAAAGTCGGTGTGGAACTTACTACATTCATATCTTTGCAGTATACATGGGGTGAGGGGCACAGGCTTAGAATCCCATCAGAAGGGGGATAAGGGTGCCTCTGGCCTTAAGCAGAGCTCCCTCAGACAACTCTGCAAGCCCACGCTGCATGTTTTATTAAAAAGGCAACAAGTGACACTAGAGGAACAGGATAGGAGAGAGCATTGCTCATCATGGAGACAGCTGAGGGTTGCACCAGTACTGCATGTTAGGCTCAAACAACAAACAGATCCCACAAGAAAACTAACGTTGCATCTCTTTCCAGCTGTGTATGTCTAGAGGTGTTATAAGTAAGTCTCACATTTGTTGTTAGAAAGAAGCGTTATTAAAACTATTTTATCCTCACTCAATTTGAAATAGATGGAGAGGAGTTTGCTTGGTGTGTATGAAAACCTGCACTAAGATGCTCAGCTAACCCACACACCTGACCTGGCCTCTCCCTGAGCAACTCCTCACCTGCTGTCTCCTGACACCAATCCTGGCCCAGTGTCTTCATCTGCAACGATGCTGGCAACAACCTGCTTATTAAATGGCGTGAAAGAAGGAAATTCCCAACAGCCAGGTTCCTAACACATGTGTTTCTGTAAATATTGAAGAATCTGAACATCATAAAAAGCCTTGCTGTCATCAGTTTTAGCCTTCTGTTTCCAAGGATCTGCAGCGGGGTAAAAGCAGTAACTTTCTTCAGATCACAGAATGAAAGGAACAGAGAGAAAAAGAGGCAGAAAGAGGAGGGGGAAGGGCAGAAGGAAGAGAAAGCATGAAGGAGAAAAAGCCAGGGGAATTGGGGGCTGGGTTTTCGGAGAGCCTGCATTTGTTTCACGGGGCCACTGGATTTGCTGCCTTGAATCCAATGGATTCCGGGTGCGCTCCGGGCTACGCCTCCCGGTCTTCACCACTGTAAAGCCAGGAGAGGAAAACCTGATCTTTTTGCTCCCGGTGCTGTGGCCCCACATGTTGGGGCCCAGCTACATCCTCCCCCACTTTGATTCCCAGCCTTGACATGCAATTTAGAGAAATAAGAAGCCTGTGAAACAGCTGTAGGGAACTGCATTTGGAGACCAGCACGCCGCGCTGAGAAACATGGGCGCACTCTTCATTTTGGAACGTACAGGAATGAAACTGATTGGTTGGGCTTCCCTGGTGGCGCAGTGGTTGAGAACCTGCCTGCTAATGCAGGGGACACGGGTTCGAGCCCTGGTTTGGGAAGATCCCACATGCCACGGAGCAGCTGGGCCCCGTGAGCCACAATTGCTGAGCCTGCGCGTCTGGAGCCTGTGCCCCGCAACGGGAGGGGCCGCGATAGAGAAAGGCCCGCGCACCGCGATGAAGAGTGGCCCCCGCTTGCCGCAACTGGAGAAAGCCCTCGCAGGAACCGAAGACCCAACACAGCCAAAAATAAATAAATAAATAAATAAATAAATAAAAGAAACTGACTGGTTCATTTCGATCTGCCAGGGGCTCTTCTTTCTCTTTTTTTCCCCTCACTTTATTATTTTTTTAATGTTTTATTTTGCAAATGGGCCCTCACATGTCACTCTCCAGAAGTTTGCAATCCACAGGCAAGGGAATTAATACAAGGTCTGTTTGCGAATAAAATTATAATTACTTCTCTGTCCAAAAGTTCAACTTTCTTTGTTTCCCTCATCAGTTCTGAATTCCTGTAGTTGACTGGCACCAACGCAAGAGTGAAGTAATTTCTTTCCTCTGTGATTTATTTTCTGATGATAAGTAAGCAAAAATACTATAAAGAAAGGGAAAAGAATGATGCAAAATGAGTACTTCTCAAAAACACAACTCCAGGGTGAAAGTAGGTAAAATGGAGTCCTGTGTGTCAAGAAACTTAAGAGTAGGGCTTCCCTGGTGGCGCAGTGGCTGAGAGTCTGCCTGCCAATGCAGGGGACACTGGTTCGAGCCCTGGTCTGGGAAGATCCCACATGCCACGGAGCAACTGGGCCCGTGAGCCACAACTGCTGAGCCTGCGCGTCTGGAGCCTGTGCCCCGCAACGGGAGGGGCCGCGATAGTGAAAGGCCCGCGCACCGCGATGAAGAGCGGCCCCCGCACCGCGATGAAGAGTGGCCCCCACTTGCCGCAACTAGAGAAAGCCCTCACACGAAAACTAAGAGACCCAACACAGTCATAAATAAATAAATAAAATAAATAAAGTATTAAAATAAAAAAAAAAAAAAAAAAAAAGAATAAAGCTACATGGTCATATCTATTTCTGTGTAATAAAAATAAACTTTTTAGTAAAACTATGTGTCAGGAACATAATGCTAAGAGCTTTACATGCATTATCTCATTTAATCCTTGGAACAACATATTTGCATGGGAAGAATCATCCACATTTTAAAGATAAAGAAAATGAGGTTTACCGAGGTTAAAAAAAACCTGCTAAAGCCTAATAAAATAGCAGAGTCAAGACGCAAGTGCACCTCTGCCTCCAAGGACTGCTATGCTAGGCCCCTTCTCCAGGCTTTACAAGGTTTAGACAAAAGCCTTGAAAAGCCCACTGCTCAGAAATGCACGTTGGATAACTATGTGCTGTCAACAGAGGTTGAACAACAAATCTTTTCTGTTATAATCACTGTTCAATGCATTCATCTCTTCATAGTAAGTGAGATATGGTCAACTTACCTTTATCTTTCTTAAGTGATTCAGGTGTGTAGTGTTTTCCAGTAATCATTTGAGTGAGTTTTTTATGTTTGTTTTTAGCTATATAGAAGATCACCGTAAGAACATGCAGAGCAGTATAATACCCAAGCTCACAGAACCCATCAATCATGAGCGCAGCTGAGATACACAGTGTATAAAGAGGCTACCTGATAGATACATGGTCATTTCATTTTTCTGCATATTCAAAATTCTATTGAAGGACTAAGCTAGACTAGGAAAAAAAGTGGCCTGCGGCTAAACCGTATGTCCATCCCTTCTACCTCCACCCCGGTTTTAGTGAATTTCACTTTGGAGCATCTCCAGGGATGCTAGAGCATTCATTCATTGGGCAGAAATCTACCTGATACTGTGTTAAGTGCTGAGGGATACATGCATGAGCAAAACAGACCCGGTCCTGCCCTCAGTCTAGTCTAACATAAAAAAGCCAGCACTGTGCAATTCATCACACATGCAATGGAAGGATGTTCATGAAACTATTGTGCAGGTTCCTCATGAAAACTCCAGGAGAAATTTCTTTCTGATCCTTGGGTCAAGAGTAGTAGTTCTGTAGAGAAGCTGATCTACTTTTAATCCCATGGACACTCTATACTTCAAAACTAATTGAGCCTACTTTCTTTGCTGTTAAAAAAATTCAGGGCCCACCTGTGGCCCACTCACCCATGGGACATAAGATGCATTTCAGTAACTGTCTCATTGCTAGTCTAGCTGATGTCCCTTATCTTTTTCTTTCCTCCTTTCTTTCTCAGATATTTCTTATTTGAATATTGTTTTTTGTTTCCTTAATCTTTGGGGAAAAAGGTATAGTAGAAAAAAGTAAAAATAAATAAAAATATACACACGTATGAAAATTTTAGGAAAGTAGAGCAATGTCTGCTGACTCCAAAAACTCCAAAAATTTGACTTTTTGGAAATCTCTTCAATCTTGACTAAGAACTGTTTTTATTATTTTCCCACCTGAAAGTTTAAGCTCTTGGAGAAAAAAAGCTGATGGAGAATTTTTAGTTATTTGGAATCCAATAATGTTCTCTTTTTAATTACGTAAGGACTGAATGCAGAAAGCAACTATTTATAAATGAGAATACCCCCATGTGCCAACTGACGTATACAGAACTTGCTCTGGTGACTAGGTGATACTGTATTAAAAAAATGAATTGACTTTGAGTGTAATAAAATGCATTTTCTATTGTTACCAGCTCTAGATTTATGACCTCAGCTCATTAAGCTTTCTTAAAGAAGTTGTCTGATTAAGTTCTAATCACGCTTTTATATAACACAGAGCCAACTATAACCCAAATCCTAGCTTTCATCAGGAAGATGAGATCTATAGGGGACTTAATTCAAAGGTCAGAGACATTATTGGTGATGCTGAAAATAATTTGCCATTTTTTATACAGGTTAAAATAATATCTTTTTAAATTTGATTTTTAGAACTAAGAACAATTAAATTACTCTGTTACTTTTACTGTTATGAAGGATGTTATGAAGAATGCATGACATTAACAGAAGGCAGAAGAACAAAGGAGAGAGCTTCTGAGAGAGAATATGGGCATCTCCGCAAAAGCAGATACAGTATGTAGACATGTCTCATCTTTCTGTGGTGCCCAATCATCTGGGTACTCGCTGACACACAGAATTATAATGTCAAAAGAAGAAAGTTTTGCATGTTGTTATTTTTCAATCACCACCATCATCATTATCAATCTATGAGATTCCCTTTCCACTTTGTAGTACATTATATCAGATGAACACATAAGATCAGTATATCATTAGATAATATTTTCCACTTAAGTTTTCCAATGGCCCTAGACTCTTAAATAAGTGAATCTACAGGTGTGACCTTTTAGCTCTTTACTTCCAAACTACTCAAATGGTATATGTACAACTGATTCACTTTGCTGTACACCTGAAACTAACACAACACTATAAATAACTATACTACAATAAAAATTAAAAGAAAAAAAACCAAAAAAACCCCAAAATACTCAAATGAAATGAATCACATTAATAAATCTGTATGCATGTATATCTCAGATGTACTTCTTTTGAATACCAGACAAAAGACACATCACTGTTACTTTCCCCTAAGCCGTCATGATTGGTGTTACCATCAGATTCTTATATGCCAAAAAAAGGGCCCAGGGGAGCATTGCTGAAAGTTTTAATGGAATAAAGCCAAAGGAATATGTTATGAGTTAAACAGATGCTCTAGTTTTGAAAGCAATTTGGACAAAGATAAGTAAAATCGCCAAATAAATCCCAAACAAATACTATTTCCTTACAGCCTACATACACTAAATTATAAACTAAAGGATCTAAGTACTAAGCAAATATCAGTAAGAATAATTATCATTATTCTCATTATTCTTATTTATTGAAGGCTTACTATTTGATAGGAACTGTGCTAAATACTTTACATTATCTCATTTAATCCTCAAATCTTTAAGTCATGAATAAAAACTAATAAGATACTCCAATAAAAATTATTTAAAATTTTTTTTAAATTTAAAAATAAATAAATAAATAAATAAATTTAAAAATCCAGATAGTCTTGAATTCTGCTTAATTGAAAAACAAAAAACTAACGAACCCCTACTATTAAGTGATCCTTACACTTAATTCTGAGCAGAGAATATAGTCCTAGCTTAGGTTTCAAATACCCAATGTTTGCAGCTCTTACCCTAGGTGCAAATTTTAAACTTACTGGGCTATTTTTTTCATCACTGAATCCCCAGCACCTAGCATGGTACATGACATACAACAGATGCTCAATAAATGTTTGTTAATTGAATAAGTGAGTGGACACAATTTAGTCACTGGTTTTCAAAGGCGTAGAAAGGATCCTCACGGAATATGACAAATGTATTAAGTCTGGTGAAGCCATTGTAGGAAGCTTTTAAAATTAATTAATTAATTAATCAAATTAATTGATTAATTAATCAATATTAATTATTGATCTCTTTTTTAATTACAA
The DNA here is from genome assembly GCF_949987535.1 of Balaenoptera acutorostrata. Classification (NCBI taxonomy): domain Eukaryota; kingdom Metazoa; phylum Chordata; class Mammalia; order Artiodactyla; family Balaenopteridae; genus Balaenoptera; species Balaenoptera acutorostrata. Next base: position 45,111,923 of record NC_080077.1, read on the forward strand.
AATAATGGCTATATTTCACTGCACTGTACAATATATCCTTGCTGATTATTTATTTTATACATAGTATTTTTTTTTAAAAACATCTTTATTGGAGTATAATTGCTTTACAACAGTGTGTCAGTTTCTGCTTTATAACAAAGTGAATCAGTTATACATATATGTATGTCCCCATATCTCTTCCCTCTTGCATCTCCCTCCCTCTCTCCCACCCTCCCTATCCCACCCCTCTAGGTGGTCACAAAGCACCGAGCAGATCTCTCTGTGCTATGCGGCTGCTTCCCACTAGCTATCTATTTTACGTTTGGTAGTGTATATATGTCCATACCACTCTCTCACTTTGTCCCAGTTTACTCTTCCCCCTCCCCGTATCCTCAAGTCCATTCTCTAGTAGGTCTAGTAGGTCTGCATCTTTATAAATAAGAGTCAGTCTTTTATTTTCCTCTGAAACCAAATATAGGTGAACTATGTCCTAAGACGATGACAACGACCACAATACACTTCTCTGGGCACAGTGGGGACATATGATTTAGTTGATTTAAATAGGAACAGTTGAACTACCAAAACATTTAGCAGTGTTTTAAGTGGTCAGAAAGTGATTGATTATATTCAACTACAATTTAATAAAAATGTAAGGGTCTAGGGGTTGGGTGTGGTTGCTCTTAAAAAGTTAAAATTTCCATAAAATCATTTAAAAGTACAACCTAGTAACAGTACTTGCCAAGACAAAAATGTTCCAGTAGCTCAACTTTTATGCTAGGATCACTTCTGGAACTAGAAACCAGATGTAAAGGTAAATTCTCAATTTCTGACCTTCATCTTCTAAGAGGTCTAGGGAAAGAAGTCAACTGTTCAGCTCTATTAAATCACAGACTGGCTTTTGGGTTACTGGATAACGGCATAGAGGTATACCTATTTTTATCAATACTGCCATGAACAAAGTACTAGTCCTCTAATAAATTCCTACACAACTCCACAACCAGTAATTCTGAACTTGTAGAACCTATGAAAATGATCATTTTTATTTATTTTCCTCATCATAGGAGTCTAATCCTCTCTAATGACAGCATTCATTTAAGTTGGTATTTATATGCCTGAATGTTTTATATCATCATAATACAATTGCACTGGTCCTGTGAATTCTCTTAATGCGATTGTATTTGTACTAAAAAAATCTCCATTAAAAAGTGGTACTTCACAGTCAGCTACTCTTTCATGAAGTGAAACAGATGGCTCTCTGGAACATTTTCATCCGTATCTTATTCTGTCAAATTTCACTTATCTATCTAAAACAAAAAGGACTTTAAAAGTACCCTTATAGACAACAAAGGTTTTCTTCCCTAAAGTAAATATGGTTGCCACTTTTTAACTAACTGTACAATGTCAAGTGAGTAATTATAACACTTGATAATAGAAACTTATAAGTCAAATATCCAATTTTCATACATCTTTATTTTCTTTCTTGGTGTCAGGAGTAGAATGAGGTTAGTCAAGAACAGAAACTATGGCATACACGGCTCAGCTTTGAAACAAATCAAATAAAAAGGTTCTTTCCAACCTAAAATATTGTAAGCTTCAAAATGATTATACATACCTCATAACAAGCCTTAAAAAAATAAGCTCTGATACGGATTTAATGTCAACTCTTCCAAAATCTTTTTCGTTTAGAAATTCCAGAAACTCCTTCAAATTCTATAAGCAAACAACATTCTTTACCATATTGGCAGAAATTTAGGAAGTATTAAATTTACTTACCATACTGGCAGAATTCAGGAAGCTTGCAAGCTACCATTATTCACCCTTATGATATCTGAGATGTAACTCTTCACAACATTAAATGCATCACTGATTTTTCTAAGTATTTAGAAATGAGCTCTCTCCAACCCTATGACAAGTATCAGCCTACATAATTTTAAAAGGATATTTCATACAGTTTGTAATTTTTTTTAGTGTAATTGGACCATGTGTATTAAAACACAGTTTAAATAAGAATACCCGCAGAATCCCTAGTTTAATTAATTCATCCCATACCTTTTGGAAGCAGGTAGACACATTAATTATACACAAATAAAATAAATTTAAGCTAATCAAGAAGAGACAGGAAGTTTGTTCTCAAATCTTGAACTTCTGAAAGTAAATTATTACATAATTAGAATTCCTCACACAATTATACCACAACATTGGTTTTCCTACAGGTTTGGGCAATTTGCTGGTTACTGGATAAGATCTTATTTATAAATTGTCAGTTAATCCTATCACACTTACTTTTGGCTCCTAATTGTCCTAAAATGCAAAGAAATCTTAATTGGCGGAAATCTCTTGCTGGCGAAAGGTTTTAACCACTTGGGGGTCAATCAGAACCTAAGGCCTGATGATGGTAATACAAGGCTGTTAAACAAGGGGGAAAGAAATCTCAACAATCAAGATGATACTATTTACTCAATGCAGCAAATTATTTTTTCTTTGGTTAGGTTCTACCTAAATATTTGTCTTCTAACTTTAAACATGGAAGTTACTAGGTCTTTTGAAACTAGGGACCATTCGTAAGCCACTAACAACACAAATCACAAGTATCCTTTCCCCTTGACTCACACACACACACACACACACACACACACACAAGTATGTGAAAATCTGGCCTCTGAGATTTCATTGACTATGAATTCATTTTTTTAAATTGCAGAGTTTAATACAGTAAGAAGAAAAAGACAAAAATCTACCAACTAGGCTGAGCTGCCATCCTCTCCATGTAGTCTTTGGCCATATCTCGGGCTTCAATGTTCTCAGGATACAGCACGCAGAACATGGCCAAGGCCCCCAAGTTGTTGCCGTAAATTTCATTCCAGCGGGCGCTGTACTCCTTGGGATCCCAGGGAGGGAGGTACTCCAAGGGGCTGGACAGCATGGTGTGCACGGCCTCAGTGAGCCGGGCGGCAATGTGCTCGTGGGAGCTGGCAGCCCTGAGCTGGAGCTTGGCCACCTCTGCCCTGGAGAAGTACAGCATTGGATGGCTGTTGTAGTTGGCATTCATAAAGGGAATCATGACTTCTGGGTTCTCGTCGGTGACGTAGGCTGACACAAAGCAAAATAAATATATGAAAAACACACTGGGAGCCCCCCGTGTGTGAGTCCTCATCGTGGCATCAGATCTCCAAATCTCCAAGGCAGCCAAACCATCTTCGAAAGATCCTACAGGACGGAAAAGAGAAGAGGAGGATATGTCAACCAGGGGACCATAGTGAAGTAGGAAATACGTGGTAGGTAGTGACCTTGCTTACTATGAAAATTAAGCTTATGAATTTTTACACTATTCAAAAATACAGCAAAAATTTGAACTAGGAAGAAACTAATCATTTAATTAAGTCATTAATTAATTACACGTGATAACAACAGACATATTCATTGTGGAAAACAGAAACTTTGGACTTGGGAAAACAGTATAATATCTGCTCGAGTAGAGAAGAAAAACTCCTGTTGACATTCTTCTCACATTTTATCACACAAAAAACGTTTTGATTTTATGGTATTTTTGGACATTAATATGAAAACCACAGTAACCAAAAGCTTGTGATGAAATATCGTCTGGGAATCTGAATGGACGTTAGGGGGAAAAAAAAATAAGAAAATCCTGTCTTAATACAGCCTCCTTCACTCTAAGTTCTCCCCTCTTCTCAGCATTCTCCATTCTGAACCAGGGATTAGGATCAATACATCTATTTGAATGTGAGCAGACAAAATATTATGAGTAAGGCTAAATATTCTCTTTGTGTCAGCAGAAGGTGGGGACAACAAAAGCAGGGTAAACATCTGCTAAGCCCATGCGTTCCCTGGGCTGACATCGGCAGGCGTGCAGGGCAAGATCAGACACGGGGCTGCGGGGACTAGAGACTGACATGCCTTCATTCAGAAAATAAAATTCCAGAATTAAAAGGCTGAAAGAACACGTGTGCATTTTCCCCTTATTATTTGAAACTACTGTCTACTTTTTCATTTTGCATTCGGGATTTTGGTGTCATTCAGTAAGTCAGACATTTAAACCAAGCTCACAAATTTTCTTAACTGCTTAACTTTCTTGAAAATCCTTTTTTTCAGTGGCAGCTTTGCTCACAGGTTAGCAAGAATGTCTTTCAAAGTAGGAACATTAAAAAAAAAAAAAAAAGAAAGAAAGAAAACCCTCAGCCTGGTCTATGTCCCACATCTGGGATAAAGCAGGCATAAAATCCCCCAGAGGAAAGTCAGGGAATTCTTAAAATTCCTCAGAGGGGAAAGGTTATAGAAAGCAGACCAGAAAAAGACAGTTTTATGTAAATAATGAACAGTAGTTTTCAATTATTCAACGGAGAAACTGATGGAGAAAAATCAACCTCTCCAGCTGAACACAAACTATTTTTCCAAGGAAAATCTGCCTCATCACATTCAGAAGAAAGAAAACTAAGGATTTAACACACATTGGAGAACAATCCATATTCTCAACTTGGTCTATCTCCAAGAGAAAGGCAACATGGCATCACTTGTAGATGCTGCCATAATCTCTAGTATTCTTTGTATTTCTGAACATGCTTTAGACTACATATATAAAACTCAGTGGCAGTGATTTTGTGAAGCAGTTTAGATTTACTTCAAGAGTAGAACCTGTAATGAATAAAAACAATTAACATAGCCATGCTAAATAAAACATATAAAATAGAAATAACTCTTGGACTCTACCCGTATTGTGTCTAGCACCCAAATCTTCAAGGCAACTGGCTGCCTCCTTCAAGGTCAGAGAGCTGGCCCAGAGTCTTCTGTGGTTATGTCTGAGGAGGGGTGTGGTCTCTGGCAACACAGAGACATGGCTGAGTCTGAAGTAATGCTCAGTCCCCACTGCCCCCACCCCGAGGTCTATTTTTTGCTCTTTTCAGAGAACAAGTGTGCTAATTTTTTTTTTTTAAAGCCTGCATATATTAAATCCCCAAAGATCTAAGACTGGATGCAGCCATCAATGCAATTAGCACTGTGGGGTGGGGGGGGGTTGTAGGCACCCAGACTGAGGATGGCTTGGAAGTTTCTCCTTTAACTGACCTCTACGTGCATAGAATAGAACTGAAGATCTTCTCTCAACTACTGGGTTTTTGTTTGTTTGTTTGCTTGTTTGTTTTCCTTGTTTAAAAGGCTTTTAATATAAAGCAAATAATTTTTTGCCACATTGCCCAAACTTTTCATTATCAAATTGGCTGAGGCTTCTCAACGATTATCATTTCACAACAATATCTCCATTTTCACCTTCTTTAAATGAACTGGCCTAACAGATGTACCCTTAAAACAGAGCTTCACCCTCAACATATGTTTAAGTTTGTATTCAAACAGTATGAAGAAAACAGGATCAGGGAATTCAGCCATAAAAGTGAATGGATTACTGATACATGCTACATCATGGATGCAACTAAGTGAAAGAAGTCAGACATGAAAGGCCACATATTGTATGGTTCCATTTATACGAAATGTCCAACAGTGGCAAATCCATAGACACAGAAAATATTATACATTAGTGGTTGCCAGGGGTTTGGAAGAGAGGGAAATAGGGAATGACTGCTTAAAATGGGTGTAGGTTTCCTTTTGGGGTGATGAAAATGTTTTGCGTCAACTACTGGTTTTTAAGTGTGTAGCTCAAGTTCTAGGTGGGTAAGGGGGTGGCGTGGGTTATGGATGGATGGGTTGGAAGCTATGTGGAAACTAGAATCTCCATCTCAGATTCTGTACACACATTCCCTAAAAGGGGCTAAGGCTGATTTGTTTTATTCTCTTTCTCCTGCCTTATGCATATCACCCTCCTATCCAGGTCTGGAGTCACTGAGATAGAGATGGCGGCTCCGCAGTGACCCTCCCAATGCAGGACTGACTCAAGCTATGATCACAGCCACTTCTGCCACATTGCTTCCTGTTACATAGGACGCGCCTGAGGCTATTTAAACAAGAAGCGCTGCTCCTGAAGCACAGACCTCATTAAGATGTTGTTTTGGGAACCATGCCATCTCAATATGCCAACTGTTACCGAAGGTTCCCTAGTTACTGCTTCATAGTCACATGAGGGTGTCAGGGCAGCAAGGCCTGAGTTACCGCACATTTAAAACATTCTTGTTGGAATACATGTGGGCCAGTGCAGAACCCACAGAAATTCTGCTGAACAATCATCTACGAAGAATGAGAAGAGAAGACCATGGCACTCGCAGGGGCACAAATTGTGCTGCTTTCCTCATAGCATACACACAACAAGCCCAGCCTCCACTCTCTGTAAGTTATTAATGCCTTTGCTGATCTACCTGAAGAGTTAACATCTCCTGTATTTGGCGGGTACCTGTACCACATCGGACTGTTTCAGCTGTTGATGCCACACCTCACAGAAGAGGGGACCACAGCTTCCTCCTTGCATCACAGGGATTAGCAGTGTGTGCCTGGCATGTAAAAGGCAGCTCACAGACGCTGGCTGAACTTGTGGGCCTAGGAGCTGATAGAGTGGATCTCATCACTGAAATGAGCAAGGAGAAACCTTATTCCTCCTTATTTGAAGCCAAAGCAAGTTTAGAATTTTTGAGAAAAAGTTTCTGCCAGGAAACGAACGGAGAAAAATACTCACGAGGCCTAGAAACTTCTGTAGCCAAAAACATATTCACTAGGTTTTGTTTGTTTTTCTTTTTTAACATCTTTATTGGAATATAATTGCTTTACAACAGTGTGTTAGTTTCGGCTTTATAACAAAGTGAATCAGATATACATATACATATATCCCCATATCTCCTCCCTCTTGCGTCTCCCTCCCACCCTCCCTATCCCACCCCTCTAGGTGGTCACAAAGCACCGAGCTGACCTCCCTGTGCTATGCGGCTGCTTCCCACTAGCTATTTATTTCATATTTGGTAGTATATATAAGTCCATGCAACTCTCTCACTGTGTCCCAGCTTATCCTTCCCCCTCCCTGTGTCAAGTCCATTCTCTATGTCTGCGTCTTTATTCCTGTCCTGCCCCTAGGTTCCTCAGAACCATTTTTTTTTTTAGATTCCATATAGATGTGTTAGCATACGGTATTTGTTTTTCTCTTTCTGACTTACTTCACTCTGTATGACAGACTCTAGGTCCATCCACCTCACTAAAAATAACTCAATTTTGTTTCTTTTTATGGCTGAGTAATATTCTATTGTATATATGTGCCACATCTTCTTTATCCATTCATCTGTCAGTGGACACTTAGGTTGCTTCCGTGTCCTGGCAATTGTAAATAGAGCTGCAATGAACACTGTGGTACATGACTCTTTTTGAATTATGGTTTTCTCAGGGTATATGCCCAGTAGTGGGATTGCCGGGTCATAGGGTAGTTCTATTTTTAGTTTTTTAAGGACCTGCATACTATTCTCCATAGTGCCTGTATCAATTTACATTCCTACCAACAGTGCAAGAGGGTCCCCTTCTCTCCACACCCTCTCCAGCATTTATTGTTTGTAGATTTTTGGATGATGGCCATTCTGACTGGTGTGAGGTGACACCTCATTGTAGTTTTGATTTGCATTTCTCTAATGATTAGTGATGTTGAGCATCCTTTCATGTGTTTGTTGCCAAAGTGTATATCTTCTTTGGAGAAATGTCTGTTTAGGTCTTCTGCCCATTTTTGGATTGGGTTGTTTGTTTTCTTGATATTGAGCTGCATGAGCTGCTTATAAATTTTGGAGATTAATCCTTTGTCAGTTGCTTCATTTGCAAATATTTTCTCCCATTCTGAGGGTTGTCTTTTCGTCTTGTTTATGGTTTCCTTTGCTGTGCAAAAGCTTTTAAGTTTCATTAGATCCCATTTGTTTATTTTTGTTTTTATTTCCATTTCTCTAAATGGAGGAGGGTCAAAAGGATGTTGCTGTGATTTATGTCATACAGTGTTCTGCCTATGTTTTCCTCTAAGAGTTTTATAGTGTCTGGCCTTACATTTAGGTCTTTTTTTTTTTTTTTAATAGGAAATTTTCATGGGGCAGCTTAATTTTTTTTTAATTAATTAATTTATTTATTTTATTTATGGCTGTGTTGGGTCTTTGTTTCTGTGCGAGGGCTCTCCCCAGCTGTGGCAAGCTGGGGCCACTCTTCATCACAGTGCGTGGGCCTCTCACTATCACGGCCTCTCCCGTTGCAGAGCACAGGCTCCAGACGCGCAGGCTCAGTAATTGTGGCTCACGGGCCCAGTCGCTCCGCAGCATGTGGGATCTTCCCAGACCAGGGCTCGAACCCGTGTCCCCTGCATTGGCAGGCAGATTCTCAACCACTGCACCACCAGGGAAGCCCTACATTTAGGTCTTTACTCCATTTGGAGTTTATTTTTGTGTATGGTGTTAGGGAGTGTTCTAATTTCATTCTTTTACATGTAGCTGTCCAGTTTTCCCAGCACCGCTTATTGAAGAGGCTGTCTTTTCTTCATTGTATATTCTTGCCTCCTTTATCAAAAATAAGGTGACCATATGTGCATGGGTTTATCTCTGGGCTTTCTATCCTGTTCCATTGATCTATATTTCTGTTTTTGTGCCAGTACCATACTGTCTTGATTACTGTAGCTTTGTAGTATAGTCTGACGCCCAGGAGCCTGATACCTCCAGCTCCATTTTTCTTTCTCAAGATTGCTTTGGCTATTCAGGGTTTTTTTGTGTTTCCATACAAATTGTAAATTTTTTGTTCTAGTTCTGTGAAAAATGCCATTGGTAGTTTCATAGGGATTACATTGAATCTGTAGATTGCTTTGGGTAGCATGGTCATTTTCACAATGTGGATTCTTCCAATCCAAGAACATGGTATATCTCTCCATCTGTTGGTATCATCTTTAATTTCTTTCATCAGTGTCTTATAGTTTTCTGCATACAGGTCTTTTGCCTCCTTAGGTAGGTTTATTCCTAGGTATTTTATTCTTTTTGTTGCAATGGTAAGTGGGAGTGTTTCCTTAATTTCTCTTTCAGATTTTTCATCATTAGTGTACAGGAATGCAAGAGATTTCTGTGCATTAATTAATTTGGTATCCTGCTACTTTACCAAATTCATTGATCAGCTCTAGGAGTTTTCTGGTAGCATCTTTAGGATTCTCTATGTATAGTATCATGTCATCTGCAAACAGTGACAGCTTTACTTTTCTTTTCCGATTTGGATTCCTTTTATTTCTTTTTCTTGTCTGATTGCTGTGGCTAAAACTTCCAAAACTATGTTGAATAATAGTGGTGAGAGTGGACAACCTTGTCTTGTTCCTGATCTTAGTGGAAATGGTTTCGGTTTTTCACCATTGAGAATGATGTTAGCTGTGGGTTTGTCATATATGGCCTTTATTATATTGAGGTAAGTTCCCTCTATGCCTACTTTCTGGAGGGTTTTTATCATAAATGGGTGCTGAATTTTGTTGAGAGTTTTTTCTGCATTTGTTGAGATGATCATATGGTTTTTCTCCTTCAATTTGTTAATATGGTTTATCACATTGGTTGACTTGCATATTATTCACTAGGTTTTCAAAAAAAAAATGAAAGAGGTAAACAAATTAAACTTAACTAAAGTCTAACCCAAACTTGCTTTAGCCTGATCACCCAAAGGGAGACCTAATTCCCATCTACCATCTTAAATCTGTCTAGGAAATTTCATCAAAAAGCCCCTATATCCAGGCTTTGGGTTTGGGTTTCCCCTTTAACCTTCTACCTTCGGCATTCTGTATATCCTCTCTGTAAAGAGAAGAGCTAAAATTAGGTGGACAAAGCAACTGACAGAGGAATAATCTCCAAAATATACAAGCAGCTCATGCAGCTCAATATCAAAAAAACAAACAACCCAATCAAAAAATGGGCAGAAGACCTAAATAGACATTTCTCCAAAGAAGACACACAGATGGCCAACAAACACATGAAAAGATGCTCAACATCACTAATCATTAGAGAAATGCAAATAAAAATCACAATGAGGTAGCACCTCACGCCAGTCAGAATGGCCATCATAAAAAAAACTCTACAAACAATAAATGCTGGAGAGGGTGTTGAGAAAAGGGAACCCTCTTGTACTCCTGGTGGGAATGTAAAGTGATACAGCCGCTATGGAGAACAGTATGGAGGATCCTTAAAAAACTAAAAATAGAACTACCATATGACCCAGCTATCCCACTACTGGGCATATACCCTGAGAAAGCCATAATTCAAAAAGATACATGTACCCCAATGTTCACTGCAACACTATTTACAAGAGCCAGGACATGGAAGCAACCTAAATGTCCATCGACAGATGAATGGATAAAGAAGATGTCCTACATAGATACAATGGAATATTACTCAGCCATAAAAAGGAATGAAATTGGGTTATTTGTAGTGATGTGGATGAACTTAGAGTCTGTCATACAGAGTGAAGTAAGTCAGAAAGAGAAAAACAAATATTGTATATTAACGCATATATATGGAATCTAGAAAAATGGTACTGATGAACCTATTTGCAGGGCAGGAAAAAAGACACAGACGTAGAGAACGGACTTGTGGACACGGGAGGAAGGGGAGGGTAGGATGAATTGAGAGAGTAGCATTGACATATATGCACAACTATGTGTAGTGGGAAGCTGCTGTATAGCACAGGGAGCTCAGCTTGGTGCTCTGTGATGACCTAGAGGGGTGGGATGGTTGGGTGGGGGAGTCGGGGGGATTGGAGGGGGATTCGGGGGGGTATTGGGGGGGTGGGAGGGCAGCTCAAGAGGGAGGGGTTATGTGTATACGTATAGCTGATTCATTTTGTTGTACAGCAGAAACTAGCACAACATTGTAAAGCAAATATACTCCAATAAAAAAAATTAGGTGGACAGGTTTTATGCTAATTTTATGTACTTATTTCAATGCACATTAGAAAAAACTATAACTATCACATCAAACCTGAGATTTCAACAGATAAATTTCCTGTTTAAAATACATTTAAGTTTAAAAGTAATTTAAAAAGAAAAGTAAATGGATAAAGCAAAAACCGTTGAAGGTGGTGCCTGAATGACTAAAGTTTGGAAGATGCTGAAAATGGTGAGTGAAACAATGGCCATTAAAGGCTAATGAGTTTACCAAAATGACCAACCCTGACTCTCCGGCTCCCCCTACCACAACACACACACACACACACACACACACACACACACACACACACACACACCTTGCACAAATTAAGTCTGTACTTTCAGATGTCTGCGGATGATCTCTCAAGCCATTCTCCCCCTAGTTCGTTGTGCTGCAAACACAGCAGAGTGCTGCCACCTCCCTTAAAACTTTAAGCTGCCCTTGGCCCAGTTCAAGAGCATGGAACTCTCAATATGGCAAAATTGTGAGCTCCCCTCAGCAGCTGCCTAAGAGTACCCAGTTTACCCATAATTCAATTCTCAGGATGGTTCTGAATGACCTTATTAAGCCTCATTTCCCCTAACAGTCTTTCTCTTCTCTTCTCCACTAGTTTTCCTAATCCAGTTTTCCTTCTTATTTTTTGGTCTCACTCTACACAGCTCAGAAAGCAAAACATTCCTAAATTTTGACCTAATCAATGAATACAGTATAGTCGAGATAATTCAGATAGCAATTTAATCACTTCTCTGCTTGCATGCCCTACATATATCTGCAACAGCTCAACTGGCATTACGTTAAGGCCAAGCCAAATAATGCAAAAAGGACTTAACAAACTGCCTGAATTCCAATTATCTTAAGTAGGTCCTCACAAAGCAACAATAAGCCTAAAGTTGTTTTGCTTTAATTCTGGTTCCAACAAGCCACTACAGCTATTATGATTGCTGACACACAGAGAAATTTTGTGTGAAACGCTCTTCATGTATTTGATCTTTCCCTTTACAATAACTCAGTGTGGTAAAGCAGTATTAAGAGTTAATCTAACAACATCTTAGCATAAACTTCAGAGTCAGAAAAACAACCTCAGTCTCCTAAACCCTAAACCAAGGTTCTTTCCTTTAGCCAAATTGTTAACATTCAACAACATTAAAGGTTCCATTTTTGTCATCCTTACACAAAGAAAGCACAGAAAGAGTATGCTGAGAAGGATCAAGAACTGAAAGCTATACGAGTACATCGAGTTTCAAAAATGAAATAGGTTTCCAAATAGTCTGGGCGATTTATAAATGAAACATACAGTAGTACAAAAGTTCTTTCAATTCCTCTGGCTTTAGAAATATACAAAGTATAAGGATAGAAGTAAGAAATCACCCTATAGAAAGTAAACCATGTCCCAAATTAAGATGGATTAAAAAACCCCTTAAAATACGCACCAAGTCTAAGGAGCACAGCATTATGATTAACATTATGGGCGTGGAGTTGGGCAGGCATGAGTATAAGTCCCAGCTCTGCTGTCTACTAGTTTTGATCAACTGAGTTCTGCTCTCGGAACCCCCATTCTCTCATCCATAAAATGGTCCCAACTTCCTGAGGCAAAATAAATATTATGTGATGCACTTAGCATAGAACCTGACATGAAGAGCTTCATAAATATTTGTCATTTTTAATAAAAGGGAAGAAGTTTCAGACATGCAAGATGATATTAACCTACCCATAAAATATTTTATTTGAAAGAAACTAAATATTATAGTAAAAGAATAAGAACTAAAGATATCCACTGACTAGGGCAAGGTCATGCCACGTGTTAGAGACTTAGCTGAAACTAGAACACAAGGCTCCTGACTCTTTAAGGCATCATTCACAATAAGCTCCACACTCACTAGACAGGAAAGCATATGACCCTTGAAATTTTTCAAGAATTTGTTGGGGGTTTTGCCCCCCAAAGAAAAGCATAAACATTAAATAAACTATTATCTCAATTTGATTGCTTTCCAAGGCCAGTTATTTATTCTTTGTATACAAAAGGTGACTGCTGCTTACTGTATTCTTTGGAAAGAAAGGCCCAGTGATACAGTAAGTGCTGGGAAAAACAATCTCTGGCTGGGGAGCTGTTTCCTAGGAACAAGTTCATATTACGGAAGGAGTACATGAGTACTTGGAGGACATCTGCTGCCATTGCCAGAGATGATGATTTAACCTCAGTCCAGGCTCTGGTCTTGGGTCAGTCTATGTCATCAGCATCTCAGCTGATCATCCTAGGAGATGCTATCTGATGTTAATAAAACTAAAACCCTCCTCCCCACACATATATAAAACCAGAATGTCAGTGCACTCATTTATGAGAAATACAACTATCAAGCATATTAGGAAATATTTTCTGGCTTCATTAGAAAAATACACAGGAAGTAAAATTATTAGATAATTGCCTGGTGTACAAGGAATCAGAACAAAGGCAGTGGGAAGGGCCCTGGGCCTGGAGCAACTCAACGAGTCGAGATCACCACCATAGCTGCCCTTGAAAGAAGTCTGTGTTGTCAGCATGTCACAAATGCCCCTGGGACATCATTAAAAATCAATGTCTAAAAATTGAATTGTAGTGAATATTTAGGAAAGAAGAGCAAAATGTATGCCCCCCACAGCTCCTGCCACCACCTCCACCAAGCTCAGCCCAACACCAGCTGTTATGATTTGCCCAACCCAATGGATAGGCGCGGTAGTTAATAATATGACTAGGACAGCTAACCCTTCCACACTAGATCTGGATGTGCCCTTATCCATGAAGGGCTGAAACAGTCCAGCAGACCAGACAACTGAACGCCCCTGACACCGTACCCTCTGCCCTGGAAAATGTGCAGAACCTGCAGGAGTTAGCAACTACAACTCCTTCTTCTTCATGCTTCCAGTGAAACCCAAGTTCCCTCCCTCTATAGGCCTCCAATCAGGGTTTAGGCAAACCAATGGCCTAAGAGCACTAGTACATCCCAGCAGAGATACTTATTTTCTTCTCTGACCTATTTTAGGATTTAACTCTCAAAGAAACCTAATTCCAAGTATTTGAGAAACATCTTGTCATGGTCTCACACATACTACTTCCCTGTTTCCATATATTTTAAGTAACGGAATATACATGTGTTTAAAGTTCTCCTCACTTTTCTACTTCAATTTTATTAAAGGTATCATTAGGATAATTTTAATTATTTTTCCTCAATATCAAATTAAAGCCTTATATGTCCTTGGTAAATTTTTGTAGTGAAATGAATCTAACATTATTCTTAAATGTGTCAAATGTTAAGAAAACATATGGTTTTGGTACTATGCAATCATTCCCTAAAATTATACTCCCTGACGTGTAAAGCCTATGGACTCTGCCAAAAAAGAAAATTTTAAAAACCAAGGGCTCTTAATCAAAATGAAAGTTCTTTTTACTGAAGGCTTATTGTTTCCTTATTTAAGGGTGAAACGAAATACATCTCCCCCAAAAAAGTCATTTCCAAACAAAAGTCCACAATATGAAATTATAACATATGGAAGCCCAAAGAATTTACACACACTACTGAGGGAGTAATTATAAGCCTGAACCCACACAGCAAAACCACACTGTGTATAATAATGGTGTTCACCACCTTTACACTCAACACTGGAGAAACTTTAGGTTAAGTTTGTAAGTTAAGTGCAGCTCTGTGTAGTCAAAGAACATTTCTACATTGTCCCCAGGAAAGTTGTGAAGATACCACATTTTCTCATAATATAATCTGAAGCTCACTTTTTTTCTACACCAACAACGATAACAGTATAACTTCTTTATATGAGAATAATTAATCTAAATTATGTTTTAAATGGTCAGAGATATTTTCTGGTGTCAAGTCTGACGGCTCCATCTCCCACACACCAGACACTATCAACACTTGAATGAATAACTTAGTGGCTATCAAACTGAAGGCATAATTTAGGAGGAGAGTTTTGCCTGGTGCTCATTCCTACAAAACTAAAAACCATTAAGATCCAGCTTTTGAGAGAGTGGCTGTCCCACAGAAAGCAGAGAGGAAGTAAAATCCGTATCATTTTCATGGAGGCAGAGAGAGCAGGGTAGAGGTGGGGGGAAGGTCTACAAAGTCACTGATGAGACCAGTGGAGTACTGAATTTTGCCTGCAAAAAGGCTCAAAGACAAAATGAAATGGTTATACTTTATAAGACAAGCTATGAGTAAATTCTAGTTTACCTAGCAGTCTAACAATTGCATATCTTCTGAACGGTACTTCTTTGTTACAATTTTAATCAATTTTCTTAATGATGACATCGGACGATAATATCCTATTTTCCGAATTTTTTACTCTTATATTATTTTCAGACTAATTTAATGAGTGTATTTCTTTTATGGTATTCTGAATCTTTTAAAAAGTAGTAACTTATGTGTATTAAGTTTTCCACTGCCTTGTTTTCCAGAATTGGAATATCAGTTCCCTATCGATATTGGGGGTAAGAGTTTCTTGTAAATATTAATTAACTCAGCTATGTATTGAGCAGCCATTAAATCCAGGAACTATATACTAGGCATGAGGATACAAAATGAAAATTCTTTCTTAGTCCAAAGCAATTTATTTAACTTATTGTACCTGGTCCCAAAAGACAAATAGCAATCTTTTTATTTTTTTTTTTCAAAATTTTTCTAAATAGTGAGTAATCAAAGATTTTTCTAGAAGAGTCTGAAAAATCAGCTCTGGCTTTCTCAGCAATCGCTTTAACCATGAAAACACTCTTTCCTGGCATTACTGACTAAAAATATAAAGCATGAAAAGATGAATAAAGATAATGAAGCCAAGAGCTAAATATAACCTTATACAGTTTCAAATAACAGTTAAACTAAACCACGAAATGCCCATGGAAACTAAAGTAAAATTTTTCTTCCTGCCATAGATTCATGAGGGCAGACCAGTGAGGTGGTTAGGAGCGCTGGCTCGGGGGTCAGAGTGGCTTTTTTCACCACTGTATGACTTTGGACAAGCTAACTCTCTAAACCTACTCCCTTACTTAAAATGAAGATAAAAATGGTATTTGTCTCACAGACTGCTTGGGGGATTAAATGACATAACACCTATAAAGTACTTAACGCTTTCTGGTAAGTGTTCCCCCAAATGCTGGTTCTCATCATTCACCTCTGAACCTGATTAGCAATTGAGGGCACAAGCTGGAGCCAGACTCCCAGAGTTTGAAACTCAGCACCACCACATTCTTAGCTATGTTCCTGTTTCCTCCTCTGTAAAACGGATAAAATAATACCTTCCTCACAGGGTTTCTGTGATCTTAAATTAGCTTCAAGCATTAAAAGGGTGCCTGGGATTTAGAAAGAGTTCAACAAATGCTAGCCGTTGTCATCACCTTGTCGACGAGAACACCGAAGTCAGTCCACATAAGAGGAAGTATGCCATGACACCACGAGGAAGTGCTCACAAACTATCACTCACAGAAAGTTATTTTTTTTTTTTTTTAATATTTCAAGAGAATATTTTTTTTTTTTTTTTTTTTTTTTATTTTTGGCTGTGCTGGGTCTTCGGTTCGTGCGAGGGCTTTCTCCAGTTGCGGCAAGCGGGGGCCACTCTTCATCGCGGTGCAGGGACCGCTCTTCATCGCGGTGCGCGGGCCTTTCACTATCGCGGCCCCTCCCGTTGCGGGGCACAGGCTCCAGAAGCGCAGGCTCAGCAGCTGTGGCTCACGGGCCCAACTGCTCCGTGGCATGTGGGATCTTCCCAGACCAGGGCTCGAACCCGTGTCTCCTGCATTAGCAGGCAGATTCTCAACCACTGCGCCACCAGGGAAGCCCGAAAGTTATTTTTAAAATAGGTACAATGCACCGGGTACTCAGAACCTTGCAGATTCTTCAAGAGCCTAAAAATATCAAATACTCTGACAGATATAAAGTATTTGATGCCAAGAAGTTGGTCCTTCTTCCTGCACAACTGCACATTTGTAACTTTCAGGCTACACATTCCATGTAACTGAACACATCTGAGGAGAAGTTTCCACATTTAATACTATTTCTTCACCAACCAAATTTTATATACAGAGATAAAGCTTACTGATACACCATACTGATATATATGTGTTTACACAGTCAGAAAAATATCCTAAACATAGAAACAACAGTCTTGGTGAAATTTAAAGATGAAAAAATTACTTCTGAACTTAAAATTTTTAAAATCTTATGTTTGATTGAAATATATTTTCTACTTCCCATAAATGATATTATACATTAGTTTTCAGTTGGTAATGTAATTCTTTCAATTTGTGAATATAAGTACCTTTAATTCTGTAACCAAATCTCCCTTTGATTCTGAGATATGTTGACTTCTTTTCTTACCAGTTGTGATGGTTAATTTTATGTGTCAACTTGACTGGCCAAAGAGTGCCCAGATACTTGGTTAAACATTATTTCTGGTTGTGTCTGTGAAAAGGTTTCCTGAAGAGGTTAGCGTTAGAAGCAGTAGCCTGAGTAAAGCAGATTGCTCTGATATGGGTGAGCCTCATTCAATCCATTGAGGGTCTGAATAGAACAAAAAGGCGGAGGAAGGGAGAGTTCCCCCCCTCCTTTCTCTCTCTCTCTCTCTCCCTCCCACCCCTCTCCTCCTTTCTCCCTCTCTCTTTGCCTGACTGATGAGCTGGGACATCGTCCCCTCCTGCCCTTAGATTGGGACTTACACCACCAACTTTCCTGGGTTCCAGCTTGCAGACAGTAGATCGGCCTCCATAGCTTCAAGAGTCAATTCCTCTGCCTCAACTTCAACTTCCAGGCTACCTTCCTCCTTTCCACCTCTTTCCTGATCCCAATCAATACCATATAATTGCAGATCAGTTCCTCTATTCTCCTAGCCCAGCATCTGCAAACTTATGTGGGATGTGTCATGACATCAATTATACATTTTCAGGCAAAGTACCACAAAACACGTTTCAACCTCTCATCTATAATCTATTCTGGTTCACTCATTTACAAATTTAGCTAAAACTGTGTATACTTGGGGTATGTCCTTATATCATCCCCTCCAGCATCAGGTCCTGTAAATTTACCCTCTAATGATAATGACTCTAAGAAGCACTAATACCATGTTCAAAGCCCTACCAAGCTATGCCGGAAAGGCATTAACTCAAAATCTACACATTTCCAAGAAAGGCCTGTCTTCAGGACTAACCCTTGTCTGGCTCATGGGAGATGAGCTCTGAGCCCTTGTAATATTCTATGTGATAAGAGGGTTTTTTTGCATGCCTGAGGCCTTGGGCCATGTGGTACCAGTATGATCAGATAGTTTATACTAACAATGTGATTCATGACAAACTCGTGTCTTTGCTCTGGGGGGCTAGAATCTGAATATCTGAAGTCATTCATATAGGCGCTACGTGTTTACACGACTGAACCCCAATAAAAGCCCTGGACACCAAGGCTCGGGTGAGCCTCCCTGGCTGGCAAAGCTTTGCACGTGTTGTCACACATTGTTGGTGGGAGTGGAACTTCATTAGGACAGGATACTGGAAGCCAGTGCCTGTCTCTCCCAGACTTAGCCCCATGCACCTTTCCCCTTTGTTGATTTCAATCTCTATCCGTTGGCTGTTTTAAACTATAACCTGATTTTAACAGTTTTTTGAGTCCTTCTAGTGAATCACTGAGCCCAACACTGGTCTTGGGGACTCCCTGATCTCCTTTTAGTTCAGTCATCTAAATTCCTGTTAGAATTCTGAGAGTCTCGTCATAACTCTTTGTCCCATTAGACAAGAAAATGTCATGATACTTTTCACCAAATCTTTTTCTTTACTCAACTTCTATTATTTTTCCATCTTCAACCCAGAAAAATGACTCTGTCCAAGGATGTTGCTGTTAAAGCAAAGGACACAGCAGGATATACTGGACTCAGAAACTGCTTAAAAGCTTTAGATATTGTCTAAAAATGAAATACATGATGTTAGGCAAAAAGCTTAAAAGCCTTTCATTGGAAAGTAATTTGCTGGCATTAAACATACAATTCCAGTTCATTTGATTAAAATTAAACTTTCATTTATTGCATGGGTACATATGGAGTGATGCTTTTATCACAACACACAAGCTCTTTTTCATTTCTTACTTATATTCAAGCATTCTTCCATTTTTTAATCTTCAAATACTCACCAATGATAAATTTTACTTTTTTTGTTGTTGCCTTTCACATTCTCAAACATTTTTATGTGTACTTTTGTTGATTCTCATTTTTATCTCAGATCATAGTTCTTTAGAATCAAAATCCCTGAGTACTTTCCAAATGTCCTCCTATGCATCATAATCAAAACTCAGAATACCACAGACTTGGTTTGTCAAACAATAACACAGAGATGTAATTAACCCAAAGATGCAGGCACTGCCATCTCAGACTTCCCCATCTCAGTCTCAGTTACTGGCAACCAATCAGGCCCAAACTACCCCTCCTTCCCTACCCTGCTCTGTCTCCATATTCAAACCATCAGCAAATTATGTTGGCTCCATTCCCAAAATACATCCAGAATCCAGCTATTTTTGCCACCACCATAACAGCCTAAGCCACATCATGTCTTGCCCAAATTATTGCAATAGCTTCCAAACTAGTCTCCCTGCCTTCACCCTCATCTCCAGTAGACATCCTCAACATGGGAACCAGAGCCATCATGTTCAACCATAACTCAGATTATGTCACCACTCTGTTTAAAACCCTCCAGTGGTTTCCCATCTCATTCAGAGTCAGCACCAAAGTACTGACAATAGCTCTCAAGTCATTACATGGCCTGGCTGTGTTATCTCTGCCTTCACATCCTACAGCTCTCCCCACTCCTTCCCCATTCTAGCCAGGTGGCCTCTTTGCTATTCTTATACACACGGGGTGTGCTCCCTCCTCAGCACCTGTGTGCTTGTTCTTTCTGCCTGGCATGCTTCCCCCAGACATCCACATAGCTTGCTCCCTCACCTCCTTTACGTATTTCCTCAACTGCCACTTTCTCAGTGAGGCTGGACGTGACCATCTTATTTAAGTTACATTCTTACCACGCACGACCACCACCATTCCCTAACTCCCTCCGGGGTTTTATTTTTCTTCATGGCACTTACAACCCTTTAATCTATCACACAATTTACTTATTTCTTTTGTGTGCCTGGCTCCCCCTTCTAGAATGTAAGCTCCGTGAGGGCACTTTGCTTTCTGCGGAAGACAGAACAACATCTAAGAGTGCCCAGCACTTAAGAAACAGAATATTTATTGAATAGATGAATTTAATGAATGTGTTAAGATGTAAACCTTTAAATACTCAGAGATAACTATACATATAGTTAGATAGCTATATAACTACATAAAAAGAAGCAATAAAAATCTTTTGTGTACCAAGATAAACATTTTGGAGGTAAACTATACTACAATGCTTGAACCTTTGAAGCTTGCTGAGGGCGATTCTTATGGAGTTTACTGAGAGCTGCCCCCTGCCCAGTGCCCTCCCAACCCTTGCTTAGGCACAAAGCTCCATGTCCACCCTCGGCTGCGGCTGGCTCCTGTACCCCCAAGCCTGCCATGCCCTTATCAATGTGCCTGGCCCGCCTCTGACCACAATCCACTCCCTGAGCATCCCTTGCTGTTTCCCAGCATTCCATGAGTGGTTTTCATGGGTTTTCTCAGGGTCTTTCCTAAATGCCACCTCAAAACTTTCAGCCCCTCTTGCACAGGATTAGACATCCCGTCCCTCCCCTCTCTCCTCAAGCCCAGACTGGCCAGGCCTCCCTTTCTGTGGGATAACTATTTCGGGGCTAAGACTTTTACTGAGGTTCTTCTGTTTTCAAATTTAAAGTGATTCCCTTCATGTCCCCACTTTTAACCACATTCCCAAAGATTATCATCATTATTTAACGGTTTGGTTTAAGCATTTTATTAGTGCTATTATTTGGAAATTTTTAAAAAATCCTCTGTACTGCCAACATTTCTTTTATGTAGAGATGTCAAAATAATAAGGATACTTTCCAATGAATTATTCTTCCTTTCACACCTACACTATTCCTATTATCCTGTGCTAAAAACTTCTTATGATGAGCTTTTATATACCTATCTATAAAATGTTACTAGTCGAGAAACAATTTTTAAGGAAAAGCTTTACTAGACTGCTGGAGACCATGCATGCTGTGCAGAACAAGACAATAATTTCTGAACTGATGGTCACAGATCCACAGGCCAAAAAACATGCTCCTGCCAGAAACGCCCCAATTCAGAGCCTGAAATGCCAGATATTTAATATTTGTGTCTGTGTGTACATTCAAGGTCATGAACGTTTAACTTGGTGTCTATATCCTCATATTGGTGAATTAACTATATTTTTTTTCTGTCTTTAGCATCCTACTCTGGTAGTGTTAGCCCCATTCTTTGCATGTCCTCATCTAGGAATATACCTCTCATATCTACCCTACCTATTTCACCCCATCTCTGCTCATGGCCAGATTTTACCTAGCTATTTCTTTTGGTCAAACCTGATGGAGTTCTCTTCATCCATGCTGGAGAAAAGTCCTTTTCTACTAATCTTATGTCTTAGACTTTCTTCTCATGTCTTGTCCTAAATGAACATGGTGATGAGATGACCACCTGTCGGGTGATTCCTGAGTTAAACGGGACAAGGGAGGGTGCAGAGATCACTTAAGATGCTTCCAAATTAAAGATTTTGTGAAGTAACTTTGACTCTTTCAGTGATACATCCTCTGCTGTGCTCTCCCATGGAGACCTAATGCCATTCTCCCCAAGCCATAAGCAAGATGGGAGCTAGCCTCTTCCATTCCTGGGGCCACCTTATTTCTCTCAGTGACTCGCCAGGGGTGACTCTCCTGGCACTTTCATCACTTGCAATCACTATCTGTCTCTGTACTCTTTTTAATCTTCACAGCTCATTTTTATTGTTTGGGGATATTTCTAACTCCCTCAGTGATTCGGGAACCTCAATCATATTTGCCCTTTCTACCTCGATCCCTACTATAAACCTGGGAGGCATCAACTTCTATCTTACATCACTCAGATGCATATCTACCCACTTATTCATTTCCAGCTAACTCCTCAGTAAAATCTTTATTGTGATACTTTAGATTTTTGCCTCTTTCCAAAAGCATTCCGTTCTTCCTTTATCACCTATACTTTGGGACGGTGACATATCATCCACATTTACAGAGAAAACTGAAATTATCCAGTACAAGTATAATGTCCCTAAACTTCTCTTAATGTCTTTATCTCTAATCCTAAATGGAAAGAAGTCACAGAAAGTCCATGCTGAAAAGAAAGAAGAAACACAAAAGATCCTTTCAGGACACGGGGAGCACACCAATATCCCAAGGCCGACCACGACATGTCCATTGCTGTGGCTGTTCAGGGAACAGTGCAGGTCCATACAAAGAGGAGATAGAAGAGCCGTGGACAGCTCATTGATTATTTCTCATATAAACCCACAGATGCCTCCTCTTTCCTACAATCCTTTTGACACACCATGGCATACTGTGGTAGGCTCAAAAGATGTAACTTGAAATCTGTAATGGGTTGAACTGGGTCCTGCAAAAATTCATATGTTGGAGTTATAATACCCAATACACCAAAATGTGACCTTATTTGGAAACAGGGTCATTGCAGATATAATTAAGATATAATAATTATAATTAAGTTAAGATGAAATCTTACTGGAGTAGGATGGGCTCCTAATCCGACTGTTTTCTTTATGAAAAGGGGAAATTTGGAGACAGAAACACATACACAGGGAGAATGCCATGTCAAGATAAAGCTAGAGATCAGGGTGAAGCATCTACAAGCCAAGAAATACCAAAGATCGACAGAAACCACCAGAAGCTGGGAGAGAGGCATGGAACTGATTCTCCTTCATGGAAGGAACCAATCCTGCTGACAAGCTGCTTTTGGACTTCTAGCCTCCAGAACTGTGAGACAATAAATTTCTGTTGTGTAAGCCACCCAGTTTGAGGCACTTTGTTACAGCAGCCCTAACAAACTATACATAGTCCTAGCTCTACAATTTTCTCATTTCTAAAGTAGGGATCGTAATTCTTATTATATCTACACCAAAGGCTGCTATAAACAATAAACACATATAGTGCTTACCAAGTCCTAGGAACTATGCTAAGTACTTCATATGGGTTAACTCATTTAATCTTCACCACAGTGCCATAATATACATACCAGTATCATCCCCTTTTCACAGCTGAGGAAACTGAGGCACAGACATAATAAGTAAGGTCACACAGAAAGTGAAGGAGCCAAGATATAAACCTAGGCAGTCTGCTAATATTACCCATGATATAACTATCTTTGTAAACCAAAAAGTTCTTCCCAAATTAATCACCATCATCATATCACTTTCTTACTCAAGAGCCTCTATACACACAGCAAAATGAACAATTTTCTCCTCCAAGAGCTCCCACAGTCTAGTTCTGGCCCATCTTTTCAACATTATCATTCATTTCCTCCCTACACAAACTCTCCCTTCACACTTATCTGTTCATCCTTGCTTGAACACAACTCATATTTTTGTCCTTGATTCCCTCTGTTACTCTCTCTGGGGGTTCCCTCTACGGGCTCCACTTCAACCGCATACCTTTCTCAAAGAACACAGTGCTATCTATGAGGCTTTCCCTAGCAACTCCATCCATAAGTGGTCTCCCCTATGGCCCCATATATGCATTGCTCAATACTCTTTGGGAATTCAGGGATGATGTCAACCAAGAAAGTGCTTATGCCATCGTATAACATGGCAAAAGAAAGAAAATATTAACACAAACGACTAAAGAAAAAGGAAGTAAGGGAATTCCTTGGTGGTCCAGTGGTTAGGGCTCCGTGTTTTCATCGCAGGGGGCGTGGGTTCAATCCCTGGTCTGGGAACTCATATCCCACAAGCCAAAAAATCAAAGAAAGAAAAAGGAGTAAGTTTGCATGAGAATTACAAAGTACTACTTAAATTTACAGAAGTTAATACTTGCGGCTGAGTTGAAGAAGGAAGGATGCACTGAGGAGATGGTATCTGAATTGGGCCCTAAAAAGGAGTCAATATGCATACTGAGTTACTTGAAGGTACTTGTTATCTTCTTTTCTCACATTTATTGTTTCAGTCCTCTCTGGCTCTAAAAGGGATTTGAGGCAGATCTCACCTGCTCAAGTATAAGCTGGTGGAAGGCAGGGGTCTTACTCTTCTTTGTCTTCCCTATGGTGTCATGCACCAATGACTACATGCAACACAGGCCTTCAAAAATATTTGTGGAAAAGAATGAAAGAGTATACAAAGAAGGTAAGGATGAAAGGAGAGAGAATGTCATAAAAGGAGACAAGTGAATTTCCATGATTTTTCTAAGAAGTTCTCCTTGACCTGGCAGCCACCCCATTCCTTTGCTCACTCCTCTTCCTGTGCCTTTGCTGAGCTGGCGGGCTCTGCTTGCAACGCTTTCTCCCCTCCCCTTTTTGGCATAAAATCCTCTGAGGCCCAATTCACTCTCCCCTTCCTAGCTGAGTATTCTCTGCCCACGTAAGCCTCACAGACATCTTCCTTCCTGCAATCCTGCTGCATGCATTTGTCTCTGTTCAACACTTAATTGTTCTCATAAAGTTTCATATTCAGTTATCCTCCAACCAGATTTTATAGCTCCTGAAGGCTGGAAACCATGTCATATTTCTTTTGCATGCCGCCCCTCTTTGCCTCCACCCAGACGTCCCCTCAAACACAGAAGTACCTGGCAAGTACTTGCTGAATGACTAAATCCTTTCAGTATTTCTATTGCTAAAGTAGAACGTTCTTTCATCTGACTTTCCAGGTTCAAAAGTACATTGAAAAAAGTTATATATCAAAGTATTCATTTCTGGTAACACAGATTTATCTTTTCTATAACTTGCAATCACTGAACCAAACTTCAGTGGCTTCACCAACAAGAAAAAAGGATGTAAACACACAAAGAAGCGTTTGTTACATAACCACCCTAATACTTCTAGCTCCACTCAACTTCTTTAGGCACAGAATTTATCATTTTATGGCAATTTAGTAGTATAAATACTGCCAACACATTTCTTCCCCAAGAAAGAGATACTGAAAGTGGTCCAACTTATCCTAAAACTTGCCAGATTAAATTTCACAAGTAGAGTTGAAACGGAATTTTTAAAGTTCCCACAGCAGATACTCAAATACCATTTGTTAATTTGAATTTTATACAGAATAACTCTATGCAAGTCACAGGAAATCTAAAAACTGTAATGGTGAAAATCTAGCAGAGCATGTGGTAAACAAGATGAATCTAATCTGAACAATACTGGTTTCCTTAGAAAAAAAGGTGGATCTTAAAATTTCACACTAGAGTTTAAGAAAGGATAAATTGAACTACTGCATAAAAATAACAGATCGATTCTTATCTTGCTCTCTACTCTTCCTGGGTTCTCATTAGAACCAACAGGCTCTTACTTGTAAAAGACTTACCTTAAAGACAGAGGAAGAAAAGAAATTAACCTCACAACTAAGGGAGACACCAAAAGACACTTTTACCGAAGTTAACTCTGCAGGCTTTTCAGTGATTCCAAGAACCAGTTTCCTTTGAGAAAGGTAATTGTGAAAAACATTTCAAAATTGCTTTAAAACTATGGGCTGTGAAACTAAGTAGAAACATTTAATTCCAGTTGCCAAAGACACTGACATTGTTGGGCTCCACTTCTTGGCATCCCCCAAACCCACTGACCCAATATTGGCTAAGTGTGCATTTTCCAATACATTTTGCGGCATCGATATGAGCCTGCTTTTAAGATGATTACATCTTAAGTCCTGCCTAATTTTATTACTGAGAAAAAACACAACTGGTCTGAAACCACAAATTAATTCTACTAGATCGCAGTATGTCAAAGGGACAAAGGAGCCAACTGAAAGAGTACCCAACGTCCAAAGCTGAAACAATTTGAGCAACAAAATAAATAATAAAATAGTTCTGGATTACAACCCAAAGTATAAAAACAATATCCATGAGTCCATACTGATATAAAAATGATTGAATAAATAAATACATGAGGGAGAAAAGACAAATCTTTTGTGCGTAGGAATTCCAAATGTTCGGTGTAGATACCCTGCCCTTTCAGAAGTGGAGCGTGACCTCCCCCTCCTTAAGTGTGGACTGTGCATAGTGACTTCCTCCCAAAATGGACAAGGGGGAAAAGAATAACTTTACAGTGAGAAACCTGACAAACGCTATTTCAGCCGGGTGATCAAGGTCAACATCAGCCATGATAAGTCATATTTATGATCTGTACCCTTGATATGATGTGATGAAAATGGCACTTTACTTTTATGTTCTTCCTCCCCCAAACCTAAAACCCCAGTATTATAATGAGAAAAATACTAGACAAATCCCACTCGAGAGACGTTATAAAAATGCCTGACCAGTCCTTAAAATTGTCAAGGTCTTCAAACACAAGGAAAGTCTGAGAAACTTTCAAAGAAAAAAGGAGCCTGAGAAGACATGACTTTGTAAGGTGTCCTGGGTGAGATCCTGGAACAGAAATGGGATATTAGGTAAAAGATAAGAAAATTTGAATATAATTTGGTTTGGGGTTTTTTTAACATTTCCTTATTTTCTGCCACTGCAAGATGCTCCAGAATCACCTTGTATATTTCCTGCCCAGTCCTACAATCAGCCATTTCTCTAAAGAGCCTTGGTTACTTTTGTGAAGAATGATTTTAAAAACCAAGAACTGAGCGCTAGGTGTGCTCATTACCACCAGGGTATCATTGCTGTTTGTCCTTTGCAGCTGACAGAGTGAGGAAATACATGCGTGTATACTAAACCATGTATATATAATACATGTATCTATAAACAATTCTAAATTTAACCATCTGTACTGATATTAAGCTAAACATGAGTTCACACTTATGTCTCCAGCTCTAATCCATTACCGCAAGGATCATTCTGGCCTCCTCCCCTTCCTCTTCTGTAAACTCCTACTTCACTGTAGAAAAACTGGCTCACTATAGAAAAAAATTTTTCTGTTTCTTTAATTTTGTATCTATATGAGATTCTGGATGTTCACTAAACTTATTTCATGATGTAAGTCAAATCATTATGCTGTACACCTTTAACTTTTATACAGTGCTGTATGTCAATTATATCTCAATAAAACTGGAAGGGGAAAAAAAAATTCTACTAGAGAGTCTATCTTCCTGAACAAAAATGAAGCAAAGTTCACATTGTTTCTATAAATGCTATTATTATTTTTAACCAAAATACTGCTATAAGAAGTTTGGAATATGAGAGAAGTTTCCAGACTCTCTCTGACATGGGCAACCTCTATGTTTTGACCACATGGCTAATGAATGCCCCATACATTCAGGTGACCACTGTTGCCAGTCTAGTTCTACTAGAAAAAAATGGGGTAGAGAAAAGTAAAAGATATCACCGAAAGTCCAAATGGAACATCATAGTCTGATGCCAAGACCTTTTTAAAGATTTTCTAAAATAAAAAAGAAATGTGGAGAAAAGTGACCTGTTTGGGGAGAAAACAGATTAAGCATAGAGGAGAGGAGTTTTCAGACACTGTAATGTGTACCTGTATGAAAGGTTGAAGCAATCTTATATAGAATCAATATTTAACCAGTTAGCAAATACTTTGCTCTAATAAATAAAAATGCTAAGTAGAAACTATAAAGACAACTTGCATTTCAAACACTGAAACTGACCATTTCTTCTACATTCATGTAATTAAGTCATTTTTAACTTCTAAGATTTTCAAATCCAGATGAGCAGAGGTCATAAAATTAGAACCCCAGAAGATAAATGCTAACATCCCTTCTGGACAACCTCACTTAAACCTCTCTAAACAGAGAAGAACTCAAAGGCCTCCTTCATAAATCCATTCTAAAGGTTAAAACATTCAGAAAAACTTCCCTGTATTTAGCATAAATCCCTCTTGATGCCTGCACTACAGCGATTTCCTCTTCTTTTCTTCAGGGAAGATGGAAAACAGCTGTTCAACATTCCCTTTCAGGCTCCTTTTTCCTTCCTGCCAGGCCCATTCCCCCCATGGGAGCAGTGTAAACACTGCAGGTGATTCCTAAGTCCAGCTGGCCCCTGCCCGATTATCCACGGGGCTGGTGAGCCTGGCCCCATCCATACCTCCTAGGATGATTATCATTCAACTGCCAAGGCCCCAAGAAGAGCTCTTAACCAGAATTTGTGGAATTCCAGAAATCCATTACTTATAGTCTGTCCTCAGATATAGCCAAAAAACAAAAACAGCACTGTGTCAAGAAGAAAAGCTGACAGTCACAACTGTAAAGAAGGTAAGTGGTGCGATCCTGCAGCCAGGCCACCTTTACTACTGCTCTACCTGGTGTCAGGGTGTTGAGTGCACCTTGGCGTGAAACATTTTTAAACTACTTGATGATTTTTATCATGCAATTCTTGAGTTTCTTGTCACTGACGCAACTTTCTGGATGTAAGCTAACTTCAGAAATGCAATAACCCTTCCAATACTTCAATGTAAAGGACTACTCTAAATGAAAGTGTCAATTTGTAGTCTGTTATTTCTTTACATGAGTAATCTCTACCAGATTCACAACATAATCTACAGATTACTACATTTTACACTAAGATTTATATAACCAACCTAAGGTTGTTATCTCCCACTTCAGGAATTGCTAACAAATATCCCCATTTTTCTTGCAATAGCAATTAGACCCCCACAGTAAAGCCAGTATACTGCCTGTGTACTTCATCAATAAAAATATTACAGACCCACAAGCTTGGTGAACCCATTTCCTTTACAAATTCCTTTTAAGAGTATGAAATGCTGACTCAACTTTGTTGTGGTATAACATCTGCACACATTAAATGCCTATTGCTTAGTAGCTAAGTTTGTTACACATGAGAAAAACATAAAATCCTTTATTTAATCAACAAATTCACAACCCTATGGCATCTGTGTATGCAATGAATATTTCAAATGGAAAGATTTAAATGACAGCTTTTTAAATGAGTGTGGACCTACTCAATTTCTACTGAAAGATCATGTACACGAATTTAAACACACACAAGGAATTTTACTATGATTATCCTACTGTTTTCCACATTAACTGGGGAGAAGAGAGGCACTATTAATTCCATAAATAATACCAAAAAATGTTTCTGGCATGCAGACACATATATACCCTCAGCTGCAAACTCTCTCTGACTCTGTCTAGGACAAAGCAGATGGCCACCTACAATGGATACGTCACATATGTGTAATTGAGAGTTAACTGCATACATGTCTTTTGCTATATTTTTAAAAACAGGACTACACTTACCTAATGGTTATAACTATTCTCACATATAAAATGCCAAAACAAATCATGCTTATTATCAGGATGTTTATAGCTTCTACATATTACAAAAGAGGCAAATTCTGTTCTTTCAGAAATTACCTACTAACATTTGATGACAACACTTAACCAAGATCATGTTTATGGAACACCCCAAGGGAGTCGAAACAAATAGAAGGAAATTCAGCGGTAATCTTAAAGCACATCAAAATTCATAGTGTTATTCGGAATTAAGGACTGAACTCCATTCAAGAAATAAACAGATGGCCTCAACAATCTTTTCTTCTCTTCCCAAAGTAAAATCATTCCCTTTTATTTTCTGTGATATTCAACAGACTCTCTGAATATTCTACCTCCTGCAGGTTTATACCCTTCTGGGCATCTGACAGAGGATCTGAAATCCACACCCTCAGCAGGCTGGAGCTTGCTGAGACAAGTAGAAGGAAGCAACACAATTGGTAAAGCACCCAAAAACGTGAAGCCAGCTATTGAGAGCTGAGCAATGAGCCTAGGGTTTTGTGGGAATTAGAAGGAGCCCCAGGGTGGAATCCTGACGAGGATGAGAAGAGATAGGCAGAGTGAGAGGAGAGAGCTGTGGGAAGAGGGTCTGTAAATAGCCAGTTTACAGAAGCCTGGGAAGCACATAAGCATTCCAGGGAGCTGACAGTTCAGGGACAGTAATGAGTAGTAAGCGGGATAATAAATTAGATCTGTAGGAAAATGAAATGTAAGAGTCTTTAACAACATGAATGTGGAGTCATAAAGGAGAAAAATAGAATTACATATGCCATTTAGGTTAATCTCATGTTTAAGGTAGACCACTAATTACTTGCAAATGAGAGACAATAGGTCTTCCTTGGTGGCGCAATGGTTGAGAATCTGTCTGCCAAAGCAGGGGACACGGGTTCGAGCCCTGGTCCAGGAAGATCCCACGTGCCGCGGAGCAACTAAGCCCGTGAGCCACAACTACTGAGCCTGCGCTCTAGAGCCCGCATGCCGCAGCTACTGAAGCCCGCACGCCTAGAGTCCGTGCTCCGCAACAAAGAGAAGCCACTGCAATGAGAAGCCTGCGCACTGCAACAGAGCTGCCCCTGCTCGCCACGACTAGAGAGAGCCCGCGCGCAATAGGGAAGACCCAATGCAGCCAAAAATAAAATAAATAAATAAAAAAAAAATGAGGGACAAGTCTCTTACTTTCACGGTATTTCCATTTCTACACGCCTAAAATGAGGATAAGACACCTGCTCTACATCACTCTCCATTTCCACTAGGCTAAAATATCAGATTAGAATTATTTGAAAAAATATTAAATTACTAGGCAGTTTTAAAATGCAAGCATTCATGTAGCTGTATGATCTGTCAAGGACTCTTCCTTCAATTGTCTAAATGTATGTGAATTCATAAGTAAGAGTTTATTAACGCTAGTGTCTCCTCTTAATCACGTCCACAATACTTTCTAATTTTCTTTCCAGTATGATTCTTCCCTGCAATATCTCTCCACCATCCCCTAACCAAACCACTCTTCCATATGCAACTAGAAGTTGTGAAACAATAAAGTTAGATGGGTCAGAACTTGGGACTACATTTATTAACTAACATATATAAAAAGATTTTCTTTAAAGAAAAATTGCTTCAATTAAAAGTATTATCCACTTAATGCAAAGTTTGATTTTTAACATCTTTCTTGGAGTATAATTGCTTTACAATGTTGTGTTAGTTTCTGCTGTATACCAAAGTGAATCAGCTATATGTATACATATATCCCCATATCCCCTCCCTCTTGCGTCTCCCTCCCACCCTCCCTATCCCACCCCTCTAGGTGGTCACAAAGCACCAAGCTGATCTCCCTGTCCCATGCAGCTGCTTCCCACTAGCTATCTATTTTACATTTGGTAGTGTATAGGTGTCAATGCTTCTCTTTCATTTTATCCCAGCTTACCCTTCCCCCTCCCCGTGTCCTCAAGTCCATTCTGTACCTCTGCGTCTTTATTCCTGTCCTGCCCCTAGGTTCATCACAACCTTTTTTTTTTTTTTTTGCAAAGTTTAATTTTTAAAACATAATTTCCTATTAGAGTTGGGCATTAGAGTTGGCAAGACTTTTTGAAATTCATCCATTTCTAATTATTGCTATCACCAAATAGAAGCATGGATCAGTGCCTCTGGAATCTAGGACTTTAATCTCTATTTCCATTCTGCCCTTAATTAATCATATGAATTTTACTGGAAAATAATTTCTTTTTGGTACTCTGGGCTTATACGCTTGCCTAATTCCCATGTTGGGCACTGACTCAGGTTTAGAGGATTACATTGTGTCATCTAAACACCTACTGGTAATTTGGTGACCACCAAAGAGTTTTATTCTACAAATCACTGTAGGTGAAGATAATGTAATTCCAAGATGAGCAAACCCTAAGGCATTTTATAATATAGTAATAAGAACTGTCCTGCCCTCCGCTTGGACCCATTATTTCAGAAGGGTTGCTGGACATGGAATCTCTGCCTTACCCACTCCTTCGTAATAGTAAAGATCCAGCCCCTCTCAGTAAATGGAATAAAAGTATCCACTATAATGATGGAGTTCCCTCAACCAGACATTCTTGATCTCCTCAAAGGCCTGCCACAAACATATCCCAGGACAATAACAGTATTTCTTTTTTTTTTTTTTTTTAAATGGAGGAGGGTGAAAAAAGGATAAGAAAATGTGTTATATCTAGGACTCAAACATGCTAATGACAAGTAATATTTAATACATGCTGCAAATACAAAATACTAGTCCTTTAGTAGTTTCTTTACCCCTTTGGAACACAAAGGTTACTGATATATTAAAACCCAAATTTAAATGTATCTTTCTTTATTCCTGTCCATTCATTTGTTGAAATCATAATAGAGCAGATATCATGTAATTTCTTTCAAGAACATGTAATTTCTTTCATGCCTTACTGTAATCCAAGGCAAGTAGAAATAAATACCAAAATATTCTGCTACAAATAATATCAAGAAATGTATAACCAAATATTTTTTTGTTTAATTGCAGAATGCATTTTCATCTATGATCTTAAAACACTTTTTCAGAGATTAAAAAAAAATCTTTATAATGAGGTATTGGGAAGGGCAGGGCAACATCTGTGAAGTTAAGAACTCTCGCTCCTGGATGACCACCAGATCAAGGCTGCACTGTGGGATATTGGACCGGAAAACAAATATCATTGAAAACCTGTAATTAGCTAATTTGTGGACTAATTTTATAAACACTAAAGTAGATGCACACACAAATGTTAGGTATTATGATGGTCCTGACCTCATGTGGCAAACCTAGCTAACTTCTTACCCAGTGTCTTTCCATAACCAGGCCCCTAACCTCAGATGGAGGAACTTTAAACAGCTTCTACCCAGCAGGACCAGGAAGGTGCTAATAATCCCCTCAGTGACAAAGGCCTAAACCGTATTCTGTGGCAAATTTCCCTCTTTATCCACATTTCTTTTTTTTGAGAATTCCGTTTTACTTGGTAACTGTACTATCGATACTTTTTAACCTGAATGTAAAAATGTACTATGTAGGCCACTGTACTTAACGAAAACTAGACAACACTGATACTGACATCATATACCAATTAATGAAAAATGATGTTTCTCAAGCCCAAACTCTCAGGTGCTGCTTATTTATGGTTTCTCCCTTTCTACCTTAAGAGCTTGGGGAGAGCCAGGGCAGTTTCTTATATCCCTCTGTTAAGTCTCCTAAGTAACCAGCACTGTCTTGCACTTATTGCTGAACCCACACAGAGGGGTCACTAGATGATGGAGGCATCAAATTCAATATTTTCTCTTCTCCATTTTTACTAGAACACATCTTACCTACACACTTCATAAAAGGACATGTATCTGTATGGGACCTTGTAG
This sequence comes from Balaenoptera acutorostrata, assembly GCF_949987535.1. Lineage (NCBI taxonomy): Eukaryota > Metazoa > Chordata > Mammalia > Artiodactyla > Balaenopteridae > Balaenoptera > Balaenoptera acutorostrata. The sequence continues at coordinate 45,144,977 of NC_080077.1, forward strand.
TACACGACACACAAATACTCAGATAATCCTATATTTTATTTCTTCCATGCACATTACGAACAATTTGGGGATCCCATTTTAGAAGTAGTGTCAGAATATTCTATAAAATATTGCACATAATATTTCATTTCATACGGTTTATCATTTATTGAGAAATTTTTAAAAACTGAAGAAAAGGAAATTCCTGAAAGGTTAAGTCTATAATGTGAAAAATAAAATACTGGAAAAAAAAAACTGTTTTGAAACTATTTCTCAATGAGAACCCCCCTTCTCAAATTTAATGTAACATTAACTAAACCATGACTAATGAAAAAATGTTTTAAAAAACTTTATAACACGGAGATTCCCAGAAATTAAAAGTGGCATTTCCTGATCTAAGGAATTCCAGGTAAATGAGGCTCACCTACTTTTTTTTAAGCAATGGATTCGGTTTCAGCTCTAATGCCCGCCAGCCTAAGCAGAGGCTGATGCCTCAAATGAGCAATGAAAATGAGGACGTTCTCGGGTCACAAACTTAGCTCAGATTCCAGCCGCAACAGATCTTGAGCCCATGTGGCATTGCTCACAGAGCTTCCCAGCCTGTGAGTCAAGTACGCCCCAGCCCCACCCTACCACCAGGGGCTGCCAGGGAGTGAGGTTTACCAACAATTTCTCCAAGTGTCGGCGGAGCCGGGCGGCTCTGGAATCCAGCGTCTGGGGGAGGCTCGGGACGTGCCTACCCGGCTTCCACAATCGCAGAGGCGGGCTGCCAGCGCCAGGATCGGCACCCACGACCACTACCACCCCAATTAACGGGGAGATGCAGGGAAGGGAGGGCGCGAAGCTGTGCCAGGCTACCGGGCAGAGGGAAGCTGGAGCCCCCCGGCCGTCCAGGAAATCGCTGTTGGGCCGGCCAGACCCGACGCACCGAAAGTGATCTGAGTTCTTATGGTGCGCCCGGCTCTGCGCTGGGCGCTCGAGGGCTGGGAAGGGACTCAAAGCTGCCCCGCCGCCGGGGAAACCCACGGCTCCGGCTTCACGCCTCGCGCGCCCTCCAGGAGCCCAGAAGAACCGGGCTCGGGCGCGCAGCTCGCGGCGCTCGGCGCTCGGCGCCCGGCGGGGGACGTGGCTCTTCGCCTGCCTCCCGCCGGCGCCCGGCCACCCGCCCGAAACTCCGGAAGAAAGTTGCGCCGCGCGGGGCCCAGAGCGGCGCCCGCCGCGCGCCCCTGCCCACCACTCGCGCGCCCCTCCGCTTACCGCTCCCCGCCGCGGCTTCGTCCTCTCGGGCGTCGCCTCCCAGCTTGGGCCCAGGCTCCGGAACCCCTTCCCGGCCCCCCTCACTCCAGGGCGCCCGGGCCCCCGGCGCCCTCGGAGCCGAGCCCTCAGCGCGCCCGCCGCGCCATGGGTGCGGGTGGGCGCCGCGCCACAGGATGCGCCGCTGCAGCCTCGGGCGGCGCTACTACGAGCCGGGCCGGCGCGGGCGGGTGGGGTGTGGGCGAAAGGGGAGGAGGGCGGGACGCGGCGGGCGCTGAGGCTCAGCTGCAGGGAGGAGGAAACCGCAACGTCACCAGCGCCCCGGGAGGCGAGGACGGGGAGGGAGAAACGGGGACCCCTTCCCGCCGCCGGACCCCGACCTCCGGCCCGCGCCGCTTTCTCTTCCTCCTCCTCTCCCGGGACTCGCGGCTCTCGGCCTTCCCCTCCGCTCGGGCCCCGACTCCACGCACCCCTACCCTGCCAGGCCTCTTTGGCTTCAACTTGCTCTAGTTTCTAATGACCCCACGCGCTTCGGGTTCAACTCTAGAATCGCCCCCAGGCGAAGGGTACTTTTGGAGGCCCGAGGGGAGGGGCTGATGCTTCCATAGAGCTCCGGGAGAGGGAACCGTTTTCCTCCAACGTTGAGAACTTGACTACCGAGGCTGTTACCCACTCCCCTCGCCTTTTCCAAAATTGTTACCCCTCCGTTTCTCCCGAATTCGGTTTTACTCTCTTCTCAGACAGCAGGGTGGAAATCACCTATTTAGAAGCAGTCCTCGCCTTAACCGTACTAACAAAACACAGTAAAGCCAAAAGCACTGAACCCTGCAAACTGAACGGATGTTAATCAAAGGTAAAGGGTCAGGAACAGAACATTTGATATATACAACGCACAAGAGGAAATTTAATTTACCTTATCTCCTAGGCCTGGGTGGACGAGGGAGAGAAAGAGAGAGAGAGGGAGACACCCCCCCCCCCATCCGTCTGAGTTTTTCAGGTGGAGGATTTGCAACCTTAGTAGCCACAGCCCCTTTGGAGAAGTTTCCTGCCTTCTCTTCAAGCAGCCATTGCACACAGCCTGATCCAACCTGGCCTCAGGAAAGTGGCGGATAAGACCAGGGCCGTCACCGCAGGGCTTCCTCAGCCTTGGCTTGTAATTAACCTGCCAGAGCTGGGCGGTACAGAAGTGACAGATGTTCATCCATTCTTTAGCACTAGAGGTGTTTTACCTGAGAGCAGTGCTTTTCTCCCTTGATTCTCCCGTGCTTTGTTTGAGCTCTGAAGGGCCACCTCCAACCATTTTCCCGTCCGCAGAGGATCTCAAGACCTACAGAGTAGTTTCCCTCAGGCCACGTTAGAAAGAAATGTGGATGTCGACTTTTATGCTTCTTTTTTTCAGAAATTGCATTTGGAGAGAAATTCCTTACAAAATGGTCAAGAGGAAGTGGTTTTGTTAAAATATTTTAAATGTTCACTCAAGTAAACCACTAATTTGCATAAACTTCCAGATGTTTTAGAGGTGGACTGTGGAGGAGATAAGGGGCTCTAGAACTTAAAACTAGTTTAATCTGGTTTAAATCCTCATTTTGCAATTTACTACGAGGGTCCTTGGAAAACTAACCTCAGAGCCTCCGTTTTCTCATCTGTAATGTAGAGATATAATACCTCCATCGAACAGTTATAGAGAGGATACAGTAAAAATATCGAATATTTGGGTTACTACATGCCAGATACTGTGCTAAGAGATTTACATATATTAATTCAATTATTAGAGAAGATTCATTGTGAAAGTGTCTAGCTGTAGTATGTAACCCGTAAGTGTTCATTTACACTTACCTTCCCAAATTTGGAAGAGACCTTAGTAAAAGCATCTGGTTTGATTTACTTAACCTCTAGATAAGTAGTCATCTAACTCAGTGGTTCTCCAACCTAGAACATTAAATCAGCAGGGGAGCTTTGATAAAATACTTTTTAATGGGGACCCCACACCAGACCAATAAATCAGAATCTCTAGGGCTAACATGTAAGCATCAGCATTTTAAAATCTCTTCCCAGGTGATCAGAATGTGCAACCAGGATTAAGAAATCTTCAAAGGAGACAGTACCCACTGTCTTTTATTCCCCTTTGCCCCCAGTTTTGCTGTAAATTGACCTGGAAATCTGCTTCTGAATAACATCCACCTCTTGCAAATGGCCCCCAAATAGCAGGACTCAAAGATCTGCAATCCTGCCCTCTGGGGTCTTCTAGGATGCATTTAGCATTATTTCCACAGGAGAGTGCTTCAATTTGTCTGGATACCTACCAACTCCATCAGCTTTTCCTCATCTTTTCTGAAAGCCCTTGGAAGGTGGTTTACTTTGCCATTGTTCCTCTCAAAATCTGATCCCCAAAATTGAGTTCAAGGTTTTGTTCAAATAACACAGATGTTTAACGGCTTTGTTCTAATTACTGTATTTCCCCCAAGTAAATCCTAGGAACTATTATGGCAGCAATATTACCCTATTGACTCCTATGTTACAATCTACTAAAACTCTGAAGTAGTAACATCTTTTTCACACCCACTCCAAAACACTTCTTCCCAAGCCACACGCATTATAGTTTGTTCAACACTTAGCACAATAAAATTTAATAGAATCACATGTTAAGTTAGGCCTCTTCTTTTAGCTTATTGACATGTTATGTATCACTGATGTAATTGAGTAATTCTACGTCCCAGCTTCACGTGTTCTGCAACTTCAGTCTGTATGCCATGTCAACATTCAAGTTCTCATTCTCAGATGCCTTCCGCTGCTGACACTGAATTAGCATGCTGTTGATGAATATTCTCATCAGTTGAGGAACCTCATGTTACTTAATCATATTTTCTTCCCTTGTCCCAGAGCAGCTAATGCACATGGGTACATGACATCTTTGTAGAAATTAAAAGAAAGTACACCATCATTTCCCAGGCTGAAGGATTAGGGAAAAGTGACCTCTTCCCCCAGATACAGCCCCAAACAGCAGATGTGCTTTGTCTATTAGATGTCCTTGCTATATGGTGTTACAACATAGTCCAAAAAAGGAAATGACTACTTGTGAATTCTTGTTAACTTCTGAATTTCTTCCTTTTCTAAGTGCCCAGATATTACCTTAATCATAGGTTTATTCATTTTGCTCGGGATCTGTGACAAGCTCCTTGTCTTGGTTTCAGGAATCAAGCTGCTTCTTTTTTTGAAAACTGGAACTCCATTTGTTCATCCCCAGTCTTTTAGTGTTCACCTCTGATGCTGATTCTAGATGAAAGTCCTTATTTGTAAACTCCCCTTGCTGAGATTTAATTTTTCTAGGCAAGAGAAGTTAAGCTTTAGAGAGCTAGGTTTTCTTACAAGTTCTTCAACTATCTCAGTCTTCAATTAACTATTGCAAAGTACATTTTACTCTTTCAAGTTGAAGGGTTATTTTTTCCATGATAGGGAAGAAAAAAGGGAGTTAGTTCTGGTTTATCATCCATTTACCTTAAGTAGGGATATCCCTTCTATGATCTTACAAAATGTATTTTTGTTGTTGTTGTCCTTAGTTTATTTTTGGCTCTAGCCTAATGAACCCCAATCTTACAGGGCTGTTAGGAGTATATGGTCTCTGTTCTCTTGTTTAAGTCATTAAACTCAAATTTGCCCTGTAGGTTTTACTAACCAGCCAGCTGGTCCATGACTGTATACCTGCTTCAATCCTTGAATTGAATCATTGAATCCTTCAATGCCTTTTTATTCCCCCTCAGACCAAATTAGTCTATTCATAAAACCACCTTACCCTACGTCTAAAAGATACATCCTTGAGTCACCAAAGAGGTGTGATCATTTTGGTTTGCTCAAACCCTATTGCCCTATACTTGTACTAACTTCCTCAGTGGTAATATCCTTCAGCTTCCCCTTCCATCTCCGGGCATTCAGCCCTGGCCAGACATCCACCACCAACTTCTCCAACCTTCCTTTCTCAGGCCTGTCACCTCCCTGACTCTTCCATTTCTGACCTGCTCCTTGCCACTGCCTAGACTGTTCTGGTGCTACTGCTTCATCTCCAGATGATTCAAGCTTCCTGAACTTATTAATACAAAAGGAAACATTTACCTACATTCTTAATCATAATTGAGTTGCAACCCTCCACCCTCAGTCACAATTTGAGGCGTTTACATATAATTCTTCAGATACATATTTCCTGGCCTCACAATCTTTTAACAGATCATTAAGTGTGCCAGGCACTTCCATCTGTGTCTCACTTTATCCTCACAGGCACTGATGTCAGTATTACTATGTTCATTTGACTGATGAGGAAACAGAGGCTCAGGAAGTTGAAGCGAATTTCCCAAGATGTAATGGCTCAGACCACATATGATTAAGTTTTCTGTTATCAAATCCAGGCTCTTTCCACTAAACCACTTGGCCCATACTAACTTTTCATATCTAAAGCCCCACTTACAGTATGAGTGTCCTGGTCTCAGATGAAAGTTATCCTCCATTCATGCTCCATTGACTTTTTTTTTTTAAAGATTTGAATTTTTTTTTAAATTTATTTTATTTATTTATTTATGGCTGTGTTGGGTCTTCGTTTCTGTGCGAGGGCTTTCTCTAGTTTCGGCAAGTGGGGGCCACTCTTCATCGCGGTGCGCGGGCCTCTCATTATCGCAGTCTCTCTTGTTGCGGAGCACAGGCTTCAGACGCGCAGGCTCAGTAATTGTGACTCACGGGCCCAGTTGCTCCGCGGCATGTGGGATCTTCCCAGACCAGGGCTCGAACCCGTGTCCCCTGCATTGGCAGGCAGATTCTCAACCACTGCGCCACCAGGGAAGCCCTCCATTGACTTTTGAAATTGATGATTTTTACATATCCCCTGACTTACCTTCAACTACTGTTGGGCTGCACCCTGCAGGCCTGCAAGCCTTGTAGTTGCCCAGCCTGGAGACCAAAGAAAGAGCTTGGAAACAGTGACAGAGACATCTATGGTTTATCGGACAGGGGATCTTAAGCAAAATGTCCTGGAGGGACACCCCACTGCCTACAGCAGACAACAATCTTCTCTACTCAAGGGAGGAGGCTACTATTTATAGGTGGAATTGACATCAAGGGGGGCTCATCAGTTACAGGGACTAATTAAGCCCTATAATTAGGAGGTCGGAGAGTTGTATGAGAGAAGCAGGGGCTGGTCCAGCAGGAGATGTACAGGGAACCAGAGAATAGCCACCTGGAATGGCCTAACCATACAACTACCCAAGGTGTCCCTTACACCTACCAAACTATAGCACTATTCTCTGAAATTACAAAAATGATTATTAATTTTTGCCACATGAATGGATAAAATTAGAAGTTTGTTCTTTACTCAGAGTTATGGAATGGCTCAAAATTGTAAGCATTTAGTATTTTTCTTAAACATGGCTTTTGAGAATTGTAAAGAAATGTGGACATCGCTGAGGAATTTAGAAAACAAATATTTATTGAGGTGTTTTTAATTGGGTGATTCAGGTGCTTGGGTAGTACTTAATTCTCCTCTTTTTACCAAACTCTGGCTTTTTCCAGAAAAGTACAACTAGGGAAGAATTGTGTTAAGAAGTTTCTGAGGACAGGTTCATGGCCCAGGAATCTGATTGCCAAATGTCCGTGTGTTGTTATGGTCTGTTATTTCAAGAAATAGCCCAACTTCTCTCTTCATGCACCCCACTCACAGCCCTGCTGAAAGTAGTTGAGTTCATGCCAGGTTTGCACTAGTTTGGAAGCCAAACCTTATGAGACTTTATGCTCATGTATTCGGGAGGCCATCAGGAGTTATTCAGTCAGTATTCTGTAGTAGTAACTCTAACCCTAAGGCAGCATATTAGCGTCACCTGGGGGAGTACCTAAAACACGCCAATGCTCAGGCTTACTCTCAGAAATTCTTATTTAATTCTTTCTAGGATGAAGTCCAGACATCCCATATTCTTTTTAAGATGCCAGATGGTTCCAGTAGGTAGCCAAAGTTAGAATCAATACTCCATAGCAGTGGTTCCCAAACTTTGCTGTACTTTAGAACAACCTGGGAGGCTTTTAGAACTTCTGATGCCCAGGCTGTAGCCTGTACCAATCAAAGCATAATAACAGGGTGTTTAAAGCCCTGTGATTCCAATGTATAGAAAGCTTAGGAACCACTGGTCTACAGGAGTATTACTCAATGGGCACTTGAATCAAATGAAGCATTAGATTTAGACGATAGGTTTATTTGCCACCCTTGTACTGGTTTAATAACGATATAAAATATTGTGAAGATCGATTTTCATTTATATCAGTTCACTAATATATTTATTTCTAAATACTTTTGTTGGATATGCAGTTTGGGGAGGTATTACTTGATTTCAGTAATGGCTGAACTAGTGAAGTTGCTTTCAGATTATAAGGTTTCATTTCATATTTCTGCTGCCCAAGTATTATAAATAATGAATTCCAACAGCCAGGCTGTTCAGGCTTTTTCTTCTACTGGTGAGATTAACTGTATCAGGCAATGAAAATCTTGTCTGCTTTGCATTTATAGTATCTTTTAGATAAGGAATAATTGACAGTTTGCTGATATTAAACCTAAGTATGTGATCCAATGGCATTTTTCAATATCTTTTTCTAACCTAATTCCAAATAATACAGACTGTTTCTTCTTCTGTGTTTTAATTTTTATGACTTTTTAAAATGGTGCAATTTTTGAGTGGCCATTTTTACTCTTTGTGGACAAATGGAAACAAAATTTAAAAGCCCAAGTACAGTCTAACAGAAAAACATCATTCCTTAGAGGCACTTATGATCTATGAAGAAAGGTAAAAAGAAACTTGGAATAATACCAACCCTTTCCTTTTAGAAAGAAACTGAGGTTAACATAGGTGGTGATTGTTGCAGGTCCTGCTGCTAATTACTGGTAGAGATGGGAAGAGAAGTCAGTCCTCCTGGTTCCTAGCCAAGCTTCCTTTCTCCCACTTCTCCATGCTGCATCACTGGCCAAGAAAGTACAACTAACTTCTTTTGAGATTCTCATATTTTACGTGAACTGTGGCAATTTATTTAAAAATGTCAAGATGCATTTTTTTCCATTAACAAAAGGCCAATGTATAAGGAGAAATAAGCCTTATTTTAGGGAAAATCAAATGCCTACTCAAAATGTACATGGGATAGCACGTTTCCTTTATCATTGTTAAACTTGATGGTGTATATTACTTGTGATATAATTTTCCACCGAGTTATGGGCAAAGTAAGCTCAGCACCACATACTTATCAAACCAAGCTCCTGTCCTTGAGGTGAAATTTCAGTAAACTTCTACCCATCTTGGTCATTTATCCTCATTTATATCTGGGATTTTTAAGGCATTCAAAAGTCTTAAATTTTCATCTTTTTATTGCATGAATCAATTTTCTAAGTTTCCTGCTATTATACAAGAAGCATAATGCCAGATAGCAGTGTTTCTGTTCATGGTGAGCAAATTAATATTGTGGTGTGAAGGTCAGCCACATGTATGTTCATATACACGTATATGTATATATATAAAATATCACTTTCTATTCAGTCTTTAAGCATGTTACAATAAATAACAACAGTTATGAAGCAGACGTAGGGAACAGACTACAACATTCTTGGATTGTACTATAATGGAAAAGGCACTTAAAATGAATCTGCCAGAATTAAACAAATTTTAATGCTGTTTGGGGAAAAATGAATGGGTTAATACTGGAAACTGAGAGTGCTGGGTTCTAGGACTGTGTCTTTCAAATACCAGCTGTGTGAAGAAATTCTTTTTTTTCTCCTATAAATTTGCAAAATTCAGCAATAGCATACATGACAACTTGGGCAAAGCACTTAACCTGTTTGAGTCTCAGCGTCCTAGTCATAAGTTGAAGAAACTGGTCTCGATCTGTGGTTCTCAATCCTGTCTATACACTAAAATCACCCAGGAAATGTTAAAAAATGATGACGCCCTGCACTACCCTCAGACAAATTAAAAAAGTTTCTGGGGTATGTGGCCTAGACTAGTGGTACTCAAAATGTGGTCCAGGGACTGCTAGCATGAGCATTACTTGGTATATTAGTCAGCTTGGGCCGCCACCAGAGACTGGGTGGCTTAAACAACAGAAATTTCTTTCTCAAAGTTCTGAAGCCTGGAGAGTCCAAGATCAAAGTGCCAGCTGATTTGGTTTCTGGTGAGAGCTCTCTTCCTGTCTCCTGTCTTCTTGCTGTAACCTCACATAGCCTTTCCTTGGTGCATGCACATGTAGAGAGAGAAACAGCTCTCTTTCTCTCTTCCTCTTCTTTTAAGACCACCAGTCCTATTGGATTATCACCCCGCCCTTACGACTTCATGTAACTTTACCTCCTAAAAGCCCTGTCTCCAAATACAGTCATATCGGGGGTTAGGGCTTCAACACATAAATTAGGGTTGGCGGGGGAGAAACAATTCAGTACATAGAACTTGGGATTTTTTTTAATTTTTAAAATTATTTTATTGGCGTATAGTTGATTTACAATGTTGTGTTAGTTTCAGTTGTACAGCAAAGTGAATCTGTTATACATATACATATATCCACTCTATTTTAGATTCTTCTCCCATACAGGCCATTACACAGTATTGAGTAGATTTCCCTGTGCTATACAGTAGGTCTTTATTAGTTACCTATTTTATATATATCAATAGTAGTGTGTATGTGTCAATCCCAATCTTCCAATTTATCCACCCCCCCCATCCCCCAGTGACCATGGGATTGTTTTAAATGTCAGCTCCAAGCCCAGACTCTGGGAGCACGGACCAGGAATCCATGTTTTAACCAACTCTACAGGTGGTTCTTATGCACAGTGAGTTTGAGGATTACTGGCCTAGACCACTTGTTCTTACACTAGGCTGCACATTGAATCACCGGGGGAATTTTTAAACATTTCATGCCTGGGGCCCAATCCCGGAAATTTCGATTTGTTACAGGATGCTCACCCTAAACAAGTTTTAAAGCCCTGCAGGCGACCCCAATCTGAGAACATCTGCTGTAGAAGATCTCTAAGGGTCTTTTCAGTTCTAAAGTGGTGTGGATTTTAATACAATGACATATACCCATATATATGATATATGTAATATACATAATCTAGATAATGTACATCAAAATGAGGGTGATCAGATAGCTCTTTCTATTTTGTAGTTTCAGATACAAACACATTTGTTAGTCTCTTTTCATTAATCACTTGATTATATGATGCAATAAACAGGAACTTTTTTGAGAACTGCTATTTTGATAGTACTATTTTGCTAGATATATGGTCCTTTATTCTTCATAAAAATCAAAGATCTATTTGATGGTCAAATGTCTTTCCACTGTATAAAACTAAATGAGGGTTTGGATAGTAGCCAGATGTTTATGAGATATTTTAAAAGAATCTTACAAATTTAGAGTCCAGGGGTAACTCTAAAAACACAAACATAATGTGATTATTTTGTAAATCTCAAAAAGTTTATTCAACCATATAAATAAAGGAAATATGGGTATTTCTTAGTATTAAAACTTATATTCAAATATGTTTATATATATAAACATATATAATTTTAAAATCTCTTTTGATACCAGGATATAAATGGCTCTAGGATAAAAATTGTATGCCATTTACCCCCAAAATGTACAGTAATAGCTGTAGAAAAGTGACATTTTAAAATATCTCAAATCACCAGAGCTCTGGCCAGTGAATTTAATTGTAATACTATCAGCACAAAAGTTAGCACATAAAAGTAGAAAAACACAACCCCCTAAAATGTTATCATTTCTCTTCAGGTACATGAATTATTTAAAAACTTCAAATTCATCAGAGAGTAACAAGTAACTAACGAATCAAAACTAATAATCTTTCTAATAATATTGGGGTTTAATAGAAGAGTTATAAAGAATAGTATTTGAGCACTTGGCTTTATTATAATTCTGTTCTGATGAGGCCAAGGGGGCAACATTTTCAAACATATGGACATGTTAAATATCCATACTAATGCGCACGAAGCACCTGGGGGAATTAACACTAAATTGGTACATCCACTCAAAAATTTGTGCTCTGTTAAAAGTGGGATAATGGTGTCACCTTTGTTTACAAGTCCTTCAAAAATTAGCTTTCAAATATTTTCTGCATCTTTCAACAAGTAAAAACATTAACAGGAAAACTACAAATGAAATATTAGAAAACATGTCAAGATGTAACTTCCTTTCCACATGCAGATACATGACAGTATTCCTTCTCTATAGGCAAGTTTATAAGTAAAACATAATTTGCTGGAGAATTGTTTGAAAACAATGCTGCCATATGACTTTTGCTTTTATTGGATACCAGTAAGAAGGACCATGACTTAGCAATTTAACCTAAGAGATCTTGCCTCACAAGTCAAGAGATACCACTTTATGAAAAAAGCAAACTAAACCAACACTTAGAACCACAGATGAGCTGAGATTAACAAATGCTTGCAGTGAAAAGGAAGTATTATATCTGATTTGTAATAATAGTGCAAAACTCCCAGCTGTTTCCACTTAACCACATCACCTGTTATCTATACTGTATTGAAATAAAAGATCTGTAATACAGAGTTTCTATTCTGAGTGTGAAAGAATAGTACTAACTTTTGTATGTCCGTGATCTGTCAGATGTCATTCTCTGGAAGCCAAAAAGCTTCTGAACTTCATAGTTCAGGATTAAACTGTATTTGCTAAGTATTAAAATAGTATTTGCTATATATAGGAAATGAAATATATGAATATAGTAGCTTAGCCAAAATTATAGACAGGAAAAGAGATGTATTTAAATTTGATCATGATGGTTGACAATGACTACTGAAATCCATAAAATTCTGGTAATAATGGTTGTTAAATTGTATTTTATTACTAAGAATCTGGGTAAAATACACTGTTCACTTTCAGTGAGGAAATTGATAAAATGCCACTCTAAACATAAATTTTTTGTTTTTATTGAAAGAAGCGTTGTCAGTTAGAACTATATGTTTTTTCTTAGTTCAGAAATATATAAGAAAGTCTTATTTGCCAGCTTTACCAGGAACTGACAGCAGTGTCTGTGTCTTCCTTTCCCCAATAAGCAGAATAGTTCTAATGAAGGATAAGCCAGAAAATATAAATTATTTTTGGCCTCTATCTTTGTAGGTGACCTTTGTTGCTTAGACATTGAGATGACAAATGACAGCTCTATTATTCTGGATTGACAATCAAAGAAGTGCCAGATTCTATACCCAGAGTGGATGACTGAAGTGTCAAAATTGCATAGGGAAGCAATATTTCACATGATAGCTACTCCTTTAGAAATTATGCTCTGCATTTCATATCATTATAAAGTTTTCACTTTAAATTTCTGTTTCTGGTTTGGTGTTCCAATTGCTCAGAAGTTTAAACAAGTCTCATTGGCTATTGACCTCCAAGTACATTCATGAAGTATGATACATGAAAGATTGAACAGGTGCCTGATTCTTCCACAACCTCTTTCATCTAATGCACCATTGACATCCAGTGCCCACCAAGACAAAGGCTTTAAGGAGCTGACATTTTACCAGCCTCTTCTGCTGGATGGCATCAGTGAGGAGGAACAGGAGCTGCATCTGGCCCAGAGAGCTTGGAGCCAGGATTCAAAGGCCTCTAATAATTTTTCTAGATGTCTTTAAGAGTCAGTATTAATCATTTTTAATGTCCCTACACACAGTTTTAAAAGGCCAAAAAAAAAAGTCCCCAAAACTCCCCCCCTAAAAAATCCAACATGGAGCTCTGGGAGGAAGAAGTTATAAAAAAGGAGGACATCATCATATATGCAAACTCACAGGAAGTGTTCCCTATTTAGTCTACTAAGAAATCATAAGAATTGTCACTGAATTTAATAATCTATTTCTGACAGTTCCCACAAAACAGATTTTCTTCAAAACTCTTTTTTAACTAAAAATAATATAGATAGAGAGATGACAGAAAAGAGACGATAGATAATAGACAGCTAGGTAGATAGATGATAAAGATATAGAAATAGATATGTATAAAACAAAGTTTCAGAAACCAATGTTTACATTTTTTATTTTAGTCGATTTCATTAAAAAAGAAAGATTTTGATTGCTAAATAGATTTCAAAACTCACTAATGGATTGCAACTTGCAGCTTGAAAACATTGCACTGGGGTTACTGTGTATGTGTAGAGAGAGATTGTTCATGTTTAGTTTCAAAGTTTAAGGATGTAGACCTCTAAGAAATATGAAACTGAAACTGTGGCTTCTGCATTCTTTCTAACCTACGTAAATCTGGAAGATGTCTTGATGCTTTAAATAGAGAAGTAAAGACAACTCTGCTTAAAAACAGATACCTTGTGACATTGAGAAGCCGGCTCGTAGTAGCAGAAGAAGGAAACAGTGGTAACATAGATAAGGTTTAAAGCAATACACTACCTTTGAGATTTTCCAAGGGTCACATAGATATTTTAACAGGAAGAGTGTGTGTTTTTGAGGTACATCAAGAAAATTTGCGATTGTTAGAGCTGTAAGTCACCAGAGTTTTCCCACACCTTAGAAGTCATCAGTTCATCAAGGAGAAAGTCCACCTGGATGATCATAAGTCATCAATTCCTGCCACTGGGAAGAAGGGTTCCAAGGGCTGCACATCCCAGACCACACCCACCATATTCCCTCACTACCTCATCTCAGATTTTTTATTACTAAAGAATAGCTCTTCCCCTCAACAAAGCTAGAGACTTTCAAAAACTCTTTCCACCTCCTCCATTTATAAATAATTGTATGGTAGCATACATACCAGCATAGGCTGCAGCCTGCTGTTGCAGATGGTGTTGATACTGTAATCTCTAAACATGTCATCTATTGATTATTACTTTTATTTCTTATCACAGAGTGACTATCTCTATGGTCAGAAAGAATCAGCAGCAGTGAAAGACATCTATAAGTCATGAGGAAACTAGGGCCATAAAAAGAAATTTTTGCTGCCCTGGATACAGGGCTTTGGAGTCAGGGAAGGAGAACTTGCCTGCTTTCTGCCAGCAGCAAGGCTTCAACTAAATAGTAATGGACTGAAGTTAGAAATCATGTTGTGACCTAGTTCTAAGAAATTCTAAAACCAGATTTATTTACCTAGCTTTATTTTCCTGGGGCATTTTAATTTATCAGTGACTTGGGTTAATTACTCTATAAATTCTACACTTGACAGCTCAGCTTAAACCTAAGGAATCCAGAAGAAAATACATCAAAATGCAAAGACATCAGCCAGGTGTTTCTCTGTGTCTTCAGACTTTGACACACACATACACACATCTTGGAACATGTACGTACATGGACCTCAACCAGCTTGGAATCATCCGGGAAAGTGGGTCCCTGGAATGCACCATTCAGAGCAGCAAATATTCCTATTGCAGGGCAATGGATTCTAGAAATATTTTGGATGCTACCTATTAACATTATTTGTTTAAATTTCTCAAATAATTTATTAACAGATGAGAAAGAAGGAAAAATATTTTTTAGCTTAAAAAGAAGTCTTATCTAAGCAAGGCTATGTTGATGTCATTAAAAAAAACAAACAAAAAAAACCTTGTTTTTATGGCTAAAGGGCAGAAGCCAAGGAGTGGCTCACCACCCATCAGCACTTGATCCTTCTGAAGAGTGAACTACTACTGGAGAAGGAACATTGTTTTGTGGATGCCAGAGAAAATCAAGATGTAGTAAACTTTGGGGGAAAAAATTATTAATGAATTTCAAAGGTTCACACTTCTCAATTAGTTAGAAGGGTTTGTTTTTTTGCTTTTTTTTTTTGTTGTTGGTTTGGGTTTTTTGTTTCTGTTTTTCCCAGCTATGCTTTGGAAAGATATCAAGACTTTACTAAAACCACAGCTCCCTGTGGAGTCAAAGCTAGTAATTAATGTGAGATGATGAAAAGGGGAGACATTGACTTAAGGCCCAAATATGGCTTTTTAGTAATGAATTTGGAAGTACCAGCTATGCAGACAGGATCTGGTGAGCAGAGACTGCAGCAGGGGCTGAGGGTAGTAAGCCTTTTCATGCCCCAGTATTGTAGGAACCCTGAAACGCTCAGTGTGGCAACTGCAGCCAAACACAGGCAGCATGGGAGGGAAAAGCTACCGCTCAATGGAGATCCAGTTATGTACCTCCTGGCTCTACCACCAAGTCAGGGACCTGAATAAGTCACAGCACCCGCCTTGGGGCCAGTATCCTCATTTATGAAATGAAAGGTTGTATCATCTACAAGATTCCTTGAAGTTTAGAATTTTATGACTCAAAATTCCTGAGCTGTGGTACAGATGCCTTCCAGATAAGGACAGTCCAGAAGAAATCTAATGCAAGCCACATATGTAATTTTAAATGTTTAGTAACTACATTAAAATATATGGAAAGAAACAGGTGAAATAAGATTTTATAAAATTTTTACTTAACCCAATATGTCCGAAATACTGTTATTTCAACATGCCTTTGAAATCTCAAATAGCCATGTAACTTCAAGTGCTCAATAACCCCATGTTGGGAGTAGCTGCCATCTACCATTTTGGACAACACAGCTATAGACAGTAGTGTAAATTTTACAAGATAGGAAGGAAAAGGGGCTACATTTCTCTTTGATGCTCTGAGTCATGGTTCCAAAGCCTGGCTATTCACCAAGATTACTAGAGGAACTTAAAAAAATATTTCTGAGCTCATCCCATTCCTTGAGCATGGGTCATATCTTTAAAAATCTCACTAGATAAACCTGATGTGCAACCAGTACATTCCAGTCTGCAGAGCAGTGTTTAAAACCTCTTCACTGACCTAACTGAGGCTTCCTGCTGTTCAGAGGTAGGTGGAATAAGGGAAGCAGTGATCACGTGGTTAGCGGCCCCTCCAGAGACTCTCCAGAGAGGGAGCATGAGGGCTATCTTCTGTCTCCTGTGTGAGCTGGAAGATTTCAACACTAATCCTGACAGCATAGGGTGCTTTCAGTTATTGAGGGCAATTTAACATTTTCAAGTTAAAATGTATTAAAAAAAAAAACAACAGTGAGCTGATGTTGCAAAACCAAGGCAGCCAGATGCTATTCTGCCAGGCCGTGTCCAGCTGTTGACTTGATGGAGCTGCAGCTGTGGTTATCGATCTGTTTTTGAGCCGCTTAACATTTGTTTGTAGACTGGTTGCCCTCAATCTAAGACATTATCACCTTCATATGTCTTCAACTGAGTGATAACAGAGTAGTTGGGAGAACTTATCAAAGTGAAGAGTCCCATAATACTTCCATTTTACTGACAGAAAAAAAAAATGGGTATACATATTAGAAGTCTCCCTTCTAGACTTCCAAAATCATTTAAGCATGGACAAAGGAGGCTACTAGGGAATTTTCAGAAAACATACAAGTTGAAATTAGGTTGAATGAGCCCTAGCTAATGTTATTCCAAAGGAAAAGCAAAGGGGTCTCAAGTGCATCAATAGATGAGGGTATCTGTGGCCTAAATGGAGCAGATGATTTAAAAGTATCAGCCAAAAAACAATAGGTGAGACCAAAATGGTGATGTAGGAGAATACAGCCTCCATCCCACCACAAAAATCAACAATTAGACAGCTATCCACACACAAAAACAGCTCTGGGAGAGCTCTGGAGTCCACTTAAGAAACCCTAACAGCACAGTGGAATGAAACACCTAAGAATAACAGCACCAGAAGAGAACGAAGACAGCTTCACTTTGCCTGTTACCATCCCATCTCCTGGCTGGCATTGCTCAGCACCAAGAGTGAACTTCCCAGCTAGAAGGAGTTCCCTTTGTCAGGAAAGGAACAGCTGAGTGAGCAACTTGCTTACCCAGCCTTTTGGAACACTATACAAAGGTCCCACTTTGGTCCCCGCTACCTAGACAGGCAAAGTTGAGACAAACAGAGACAGCTAGGAACAAGGAAAAAAGCAGGGGCTACCAACAGCAGCTATGCAGTAGAAGCAATTGCAGTTACAGTGACCTGATATGCAGACAAACCCAGCAGATTTTGCCACTGAAGAAACTAATGGCCAGCACAGTCACAACAGACCCCCTGCAGATTTCACTAGCTTTCACACAACAGATGAAAGGTGTTCTCATTCACTGACGCCGGTCACCTGAGTCCCTCCCTACTACCTCCCCGCCCCACCCTGACCAGAGCCCAGAACGAAACCAGCAACCAGCCTAGGCCTCTGCAACTCGTGAGTACAAGATTCCCACAGCTGCCCCCACTGCCATGTGAACATTCAAGTCTAGCCCCTCCAGCCATGCGCTTTCACCCACTGGCCTGATGCCCATCACAAACCTCCTGAAGGGTGCATACCTAGGGGGAAATTTGGAGACACAGAAGAACATGCTAACAGCCAGGGCCCCTGCAGATTCCAGTGAACCTGTCATTGGCTCCTGGCCCCCACCACTACACTACGTGTGTGTTTGCAGCCAACCCTTACCACTACACAGGTACCTGCAGCTGGCCCCCACAGCTGAGTGTGTGCACACCACCAGTTCCAGCCACCCTGCTGCCTGCCCTGGTCCCTAGCCACTGGACCTAGAAGTACCACTGAGGACCCCAATAGCCCTTGCAGCCACTGTGGGCCTCCTGCAGTACTCACCAAGCACCACACCATTGTCAGTGACGTGGACCCCAGCAGCCTGAGCCAAAGAGATATCATCTCCCTCTAAGAACCCAGTGCTGTTACACACCCTCATGCTTGGCACCCTGTACCACTAGACCTGGGACCAGAGTACACTTCAGTGTGCCCCCACCCATAGATGAAAGTCTTCCCTAATGAAGTCAGCCCATAAAACACAGATAAAGTCAGCCTTTCTTCAAACACAGACACCTACCCAAGGCTACAGGGAACACAAAGAATTAGGGAAACATGACTTCACCAAAGGAATACAGTAAAAGCTCGAATAACTGGCCCCAACGAAATGGAGATCCAGGGATTGCCCAACAAAGAATTCAAAATAATTATCCTAAAGATGCTCAGAGAACTATAAGGCAACACAAATAAACAATTCAACAATATCAGGAAAACAATACAAGAACAAAATGAGAAGTTCAACAGAGAGAGAGAAACATAAAAAAGAACCAAACAGAGATTTTGGAGCTGACGAATACAATGATTGAACTGAAGAACTGAACAGAGAACTTTACAGCAGCCTTGATTGAAAAGAAGAGAGAATCAATGAGTTAGAAGACAGATCAACTGAAATTATTCAATCGTAGGAGAAAAAGAAAAAAGAATAAATAGGAATGAAGAAAGCCTATGGGATTTATAGGACACCATTCCAAGAAACAACGTTCATATCATTGGAGTCCCAGAAAGAGAAGAGAGGGAGAAAGGGGTAGAAAGCTTACTTAAAGAAATAATGACTGAGAACTTCCCAAACCTGGGGAGAGATTTGGACATCTAAGTTCATGAAGCTAATAGTTCACACCAAAATTTCAATCTAAAATGATCTTCTCCAAGACACATTTTAACCATCTAAAATCAAAGGCAAAGAGAGATTTTAAAAGCCCAGCTAGGGAAAAAAATTTTCTCTCATATAAGGGAACCCCCATAAGGTTATTAGCGATTTCTTAGCGGAGATCTTGCAGACTGGGGAGAAATGGAGGATATATTCAAAGTGCTGAAAGAAAGAAATTGCCAACCAAGAATACTTTACCCAACAAAGCTGTCCTTTAGAAATGAAGGCAAGATAAAGACTTTTCCTAACAAACAAAAGCTGAGGGAGTTTATCTCCACTTGCAAGAAATGCTGAGAGTTTATAACCACTTGAAAGAAATGCTGAAACAAGTGGATACACAATATAAAAGTAATTTCTATTATAGGTAAACTATAATATCAAAAACATAAAAGGGTGGAATAAAAGGGTAGAGTTGTTCTATGCAATAAATGTTAAGTTGTTATTAGCATAAAATAGACTGTTATATCTATAAGCTGTTTTATGTAAGCCTTATGGTAACCACAAAGCAAAAAACTTATAGTAGATTCACAAAAGGTAAGGAGAAGACTATCAAAGCATACCACTATGGAAAATTGTCAATTCATAAAGGAAGGCAGCAAAAGAGGAAGAAAGGAACAGGGAACTAGAAAACACCAGAAAACAGTTAATAAGATGGCATTAGTAAGTCTTTACCTATCAGTAATTACTCTAACTATAAATGGAATGAATTCTCCAATCAAAAGACATTAATGGATTAAAAAAACAAGACCCAACATCTTGCTTACGAAAGACTCACTTCAGCTTTTTAACACACGTAGGCTCAAAGTGAAAGAATGAAAAAATATATCTCATGTAAATGGACACCAAAAGAAAGCAGGGATAGCTATATTTATATCACACAAAATAGACTTTAAGACAAACATGATAACAAGAGACAAAGGTCATTATATAATGATAAGGGGGTCAAGTCATCAAGAAGATATAACAGTTATAAATACATATGCACCCAACATTGGAGCACCTAAATATATTAAGCAAATACTAACAGATCTGACAGGAGAAATAGACAATACAATAATAGTAGGGGACTTTAATACCACACATTCAACAATGCATAGATCATCCAGGTAGAAAATCAACCAGGAAACATGGGATGTGAAACATACTTTAGGGCAAATAGACCTAATAGATATATACAGAACACTACATCCAACAGCACCAGAATACACTTCTCAAGTGCACACAGAACATTCTCCAGGATAGATCATATGATAAGTCACAAAACAAGTCTTAGCAAATTGAAGAAAACTGAAATCATACCAAGTATCTTTCCTGACAACCATGGTATGAAATTAGAAATGAATAACAGGAGGAAAGCTAGAAATTCACAAATATGTGGAAATTAATCAAAACACCCTTGAACAACCAATGTGTCAAAGAAAAAAATCAAAAGAGGAATTTAAAAATATCTTGAAACAAACTAAAATTGAAACACAACATATCAAAACCTAAGGAATGCTGAAAAGGCAAGTCTAACCTATATTAAGAAAAAAGAAAAAAATCTCAAATAAACAAGCTAACTTTGTACCTCCAGGAACTAGAAAAAAAAGAACAAACTAAGCCCAATTTTAGCAGAAGGAAGGAAATAAGCAATGATCAGAGCAGAAATAAGAATAGAAAAACAATAGAAAAGATCAATGAAATAGACTGAATTTTTGAAAAGATAAGATGGACAAACTAGACTAAAAACTAAACTAACTAAGAAAGCAGTCTAAGAAGGTAGACTAACTGAAGAGAGAGAGAGAGAGAGAGAGAGAGAGAGAGAAGACTTAAAGGATTAAATCAGACCTGAAATAGGAGACATTACAATTGATACTACAGAAATATAAAGGATCGTAAGAGACTACTGTGAACAATTACATGCCCCCAAACTGGATAACCTAGAAGAAATGGATAAATTCCTAGAAACATAAAACCTACCAAATCTGAATCATGAAGATATATAAATCTGAACAAATTAATGAGTAAGAAGTTTGAATCAGTAATCAAAAACCTCCCAACAAAGAAAAGCCCAGGACCATCTGGTTTCACTGGTGAATGATACCAAACATTTAAAAAAGAATTAATGCCAGAAAAATATTATCCTTCCTGAGGTGAAAAGAGTGAGTTTTTTGAGCTGCTTCCCATTCTGACAGAGTTCTAACTTAAGTTCTTGTAAGGCCTTATTGTACAGCAATTCCATAAGCTTCACGGTTCCCTTATTGTGCAAACCTTCCATCCACTCTCTTAAAATAACTTACCCCTTTTGAGATAGCAATGAGAGTGGCAACTCTGTTTCTTGCAACTGAAAGAGCCTGACTTGAGGACGAAAACTGGCCTGCAGAGCAGCTGTAAGGTCTACATGAGGTTATGTGTCTAAGACCAAAGCAGCACATAGCACACAAAATGCTTTCAATCAATACATAAAAATTTACTCATTGGTTGGAAATAAAAACGTTTTCCAATCTCCTTAATTTTTTTAAAAAAGGATCTTGATAATTAAATTTATATAGTCTAGGTCAACATTTACTTAATGAATCTCCAATCTTTGCCTCATTTCCCAAGGACAAATATGAGGAAGACTGTTCCTGTGTAGATTGCACTAAATATTATGTTCATTCTTTTTAAGAGAAGGACTATATATCAGAAAATATTACCTCTACATATTGCTGTAAATATAGCTTTATATTTAAAAGCTATCTGAAGTCTAGATTCTAGAAAATGATGTTACATCACTTTTTAAAAGCAGATAACCATTATGATTCAGTATCTGAAGGCCGCTTCCATATACTCTAAAACCTTTTCTAAGAATCTAAGAAGACATATCACTATGTTTAGATTGACTCTAAGACTTTTTAAACTTAAAATGATAATTATCAAATTATTTTACATTAGCCATTAAAGTTCACAAAAAGCAAACATCTTGATAGAGAAGC
This sequence comes from Balaenoptera acutorostrata, assembly GCF_949987535.1. Lineage (NCBI taxonomy): Eukaryota > Metazoa > Chordata > Mammalia > Artiodactyla > Balaenopteridae > Balaenoptera > Balaenoptera acutorostrata. Next base: position 45,166,631 of record NC_080077.1, read on the forward strand.
TCTCATCAAAGGAGAAAAATTATAAAATAAGCCCCACATCTACCCGAGTTCCTCTATGTCACAACGGCAATTGTCCTATGGATAGAGACAATCAGATCTATGTTCAAGTAACAGCTGTACTATTTATTTGCTCTATAAGCTCAGGAAAATTACTTAGCACCCCCCAAATCTCGGTTTTCTGGGGATATTAATGCCCATCTTGCAAGGTTATAAGGATGAATGTAAAGTGTTGGACACAATGCCAGACAGAGTAAATGCTCAAAGGTAGCTATTATTATTAATGGAACAAAGTCTATTTAAAGATTTTACTGATAAACATTTATAAGATTTTCTGGAAATTAAGAAGGCCTTCATGAAGAAAGATATTTATTCCCAGTAACTATCCATGACATAAACGGGTTAATTTGGACTACTACAAAGGAAAATATCCCCAAATTTTCCATTAAATATTACCTAACACACATTTACACACATGATTCAACACCCCCCCACACACACACACCCTTAGTAGTCTTTCCATTTCTCAAGAGGAAAAGTAGAACATAAAGTTCCTTCTGCTTAAACACAAATTAAAGGTCATTGTCAGGTCATTTGTAAAAATATCCAGCAGTGTTTATACAAAGACAAACCCACAGAGATATACACTTCCATGTACACACATACACACAAACACATTTACTTATATGTATACTTGAACCATAAATTAGTAAAGACCTAGGTTTTAGTGCTTAGATAAATGAATAAGGTGGTGGGGAAGCCCAAACACTTATGATGACCACAAGACTCATGCCTCTTTTATTCTTAATCGTTCCCGATGAACTTGTCTGACAAACACATTCCACAATCCCACAGATTATTCTGGAGAAGGGGAGAGAGAGAGAGAGAAGGGAGGGAGAGGAGGGAACAGGGAGAAGGGAGGAGGAGGAAGAGAATAGAGGGAGGGAGGGAGGAAGGGATGAAGGAAGAAAGAACAGAGGAAAGGAAGGAGGAAAGAAAGGAAGATTCCATGTGTAGGGCATGTGTGTGGGTTGGCTTGGCAAGCCAGGTCAGTTTTGGGAAGCCAACTTTTTTGCCCACCCAAAGCTTGCCCAGACTTGCCCTAAGGTTATGTTGTAAAACGGCTAGTGATTTCTCTTCCAGGCATGTTATTGGAATGAGTGAAGTCCCAGACCTGACTAACATTTTCTTCTTGGCCCTCTTACTTCTTTAGCACAAACATCTGGGCTGTGGTGGTTTGCAGTGTGCTCCTCAAAGAATCCCAAAGTTCCTGCTTTTTGTTTCTCAATTTCCTACTACCCAGTTCCAAAGCTAGTGACCTCTATCCTGTCTAGCACTAACCCTGTAGATTTGTAAGTCCTTTTGCCTTTCAGAACCACCATTCCTGGCACAGCTACCTCCATGCAGAGCCTAGAAATTAGGATCAATGACCCATGCCAATTTAGTACCTATTGAGAGATTCTTCTAGGGCAGGTATTTTATCATCTGAGGCAGCCCTGTGTTTGGGGAACCTTTATGATTGAGCGAAGAAATGGTTCTAACTGGTCATTTTAGTTGAACTTATCCTTGGACATAGTAACAGGGTAAGGCAAGGTCTGAAAAAACTGGTTGTGCCTAGGAAGCTATGTGTAGCTAGATAATGTGTAGTTAGATAATAGCCGACTCACACAAAGTAACATTCAGCAAGGCACCACTGTATATTGATACTGATTCCAAGAATATATGAACACCTAAAATCATGAAATGTTACAGCTAGACATCTAGTTTGACCCTTTTGTTTTACATATTTATGGACAGAATTGAGGTCTGGAGATTCTAACTAACTTTTCCCAGATGATGGGCAGAGACTGGAATGAGCTTTGGTTACGGTCCAGTGGAAACTAGTTGTAACCAAGGAGGTTACACACAATTAGTAAAGGTTTGATGATGGGACTTAAAGTTCTCATAAACTAAAAAGCAGCACTCTGGAATAGGAGAACTGCAGTCACTAGAAAGGTGTGTGATAAAATGTAAGAGACAACTCTCCAGGTTCTACCAGAGTTGAGACGAACATTCAAGACCTTTATCTCATTCATAGCTTACCAGGGAGCTTTCTAATTACAAACTCAAATCCCTAAAGCCCTGAGATTCGGAGTACACTTGATGACAGAGAGGACTATTTTAATCAGCAAAGACTGATCATTTGAATTAAATTGATAAACCTGTTTCTAAAATTATATACTTGAGGACACTGGATTCATGAAAAATTAATCCAAGATGGTCAATAACCCTTATTCTTTTTCTCTTTTTGTGGAACATTATTAAAAATTTCAGTATATGTGTAGCTATTTCATAAGGAGGTAAAAATAATGAAGTTATTAATAAAGAACAAACATTACTATAATAAAATTGTAGTAGAACGTAGTTGTGATATACTTAGCCAATAAGAATAATAATATTATAATCAGCTATAAAAATGGTTCTTAGAAATTTAAATGTTAATAAGGTTACCAACTTAACACTTTTCTTAAATAAAAAAATAAAAGTTTTAAAATGTGATATGAAGTATCAGATTTATTTTTATCTTCTACTATACTCAAAACACACTGTTTTCTCCCACAGGTACTAGCAAGGGTTACTCTGTTGCTGCCAGGAGATCTGGGTATGGAACAGCCAAACTGAGATCAGACAACTATTCGGTTAAAATAAGGGTTCTAAGACTGTGGATTCATGAGACTGGGGATTCAGCAAGGAGAAAACATTCACATCTCTGTTACAGGAAAGTTATTAATGGTGTTGACTATTTGGAAGAAAAAAGAAAGACAAAAAAACCAAAATTCATGCTCAATCACAGCAAATGTTCTACTAACCACTATGTAAAAACAAACTATAGTATCGGTAATATTAGCCAATTTGAGTAGCTTTTAACACAGGAATAAACATTCTTTTCTAAGAATGTAAGTTCTGTGTAAAATAATACAACACAGAACAGAGACTGGGATGTTTCGTGGGACTTTCAGGGCTTTCTTTCTTTCCTTTTCTTGAACAGAAGGTATGCCAGGAAAATCATTATATAATAAAATAGTCTATCTTCATCATGTCTAAAGTCATGAAAAACACCCAGATATCGCTCTACCTTTTTTCTTTACTTGGAGGCTGACAGTAGTGTACGTGTTCAGTGAAAATACACATGTGGAACGTAACTCCTCTTTGAGAATTACCATGACAACGGTGAGGACTTGCCTGATGTTTACAGAGCCCTATACTTCGCTGTTTAAGGACAGTCTTAAATATCATAATCACCAATTTAATACAGTGTAATACCTGACTGGATTCTTTGCTCTCTCTCAAAGAGGAGACAATTGTGTCAGTGGATATTTTTATGATTAATGGGCTAATGATGGTCTGTTTAACACTTTTCCCTGAGAAAATGTGGGAGAAGTCAAGACCCTGCAAGTTCTAAAAGTGATTGGCTTATCCAGGCTTCTCTGAAGTAAGCTTTTGTGATATGAAAAAGAGATTCAAGTTTCTTTCTCTGAAGAATGAGTTCTGATATAATTATGCTTCTTTAAAAGAAGTTTATTGCCAGGAATTCCCTGGCGGTCCACTGGTTAGGGCTCTGTGCTTCCACTGCAGGGGGCCTGGGTTCGACCTCTGGTCAGGGAACTAAGATCCCACAAGATGCATGGCGTGGCCAAAAAAAAAAGTTTATTGCCACAGAAGTTAGAGAGTAGGTTTCTGCTCTGTGAGGAAGTAAGTATATTGACACTACATTGACCTTCATGCTAGTCCTCAGCTAATCCCCTTGAAAAGTTTTTATTAAGGCATTTGAAATGGCCTGATCACTTTACAATTTTCTTATTATCCTATTTCTTTAGGACACATTAAATCACTTTGAAATAGAGAAAAAGTAAATTATAAAACTTTAAAATGAAACAGATTTGGGTGACTTAATCTCTTAAAGTTTATGAGCTCAGAGTAATCTTTTAAAAATTTTATTCATGTAAACATGAAACAGAACTAATATATAATCCATTCTTCTTAAGGCAATAAATAGGTGTTGGAGCTTCTAGTTATGAACACGTGAGGAGACTGATAAATCCTCTCTCCAAAAAGCAACCATAGAGCTAGATAAAATCGACAAAAACAATCATTGTAGCAGCACTCTGAAAACGGACCAAAGGCATACAACAATCTGTGAAGTGTTTAGGTTTGAAAAACTGCTGAACTTAGAGTAAGAATAATTAGAGTCTGTGCCATTCTATCCGAAAGCTGCTCCCACCCTGCCCTGCTCGCCTGTTCCTCCCCTGCCTCCCACTCTGCCCTCAGTAAGAACAGAAGTTTTGTAGAGGCAGGGCAGCTATGAGGACTGGCCGCCTGTCAACCTGGAGTGGTGGCAGACAACCCCTCCCAGCAGCACTCTTAGTGAAAGTGATGATTTCACTTAGGTGGGTGAACAAAGAAAGCTAAGAGCTCTACCAGTCTGAGCTTGTGGTCATGGTTGAGGCACATTCTTGGCTGTGTATATGTGGTGACTAGAGTGGACCAAAGATAGTCACCCACTCTTAGCCAACCCTGGAGCTGTGTGCATGCACAGAGGAGATAAGAAAAGGCCCAGTGTAAAGTAAAAGCTGGAGCTGGAGCAGACTTGGGAACAGCCTGAACTTTGAATGAGCTCCCCTACACACACAGAGGTTCACTGGCAGAGGACAGAAGTCTTACTGGCTTAAGGTGTTGAACACAACCTCTGTCCAGTCACTCAGCCATGTAGACAAAAGGACATCCTAAGGAAACCAGGCTTAGAATAAAAATAACTGTATGTGTGTGTATGTATGTGTGTGTGTTTGGGGGGGGGTGTAGATATACTATATACACATATATATAACTCTGCTCAGTTTTAAAATATATATATACATACATAGATATATATGATATATATAATGTATAGATACATATAGATATACATGTATATCTATATTTGTATACATATATCTATATATTTTTTAAACTGAGCAGAGACATCAGCACACGCAAATGGCAGAGGAGAAAATTTTCACAAATTTAGCCCAGGCAAGTTACTAAACAAGCAAACAAAAATCCACAGCAAAAATAACCTTCAGAAGTAAAAAAATAATCAGAATCCAGACTCATTGAGATATATTGTCTAATACATCCAGTTATGTAGGGCTCTGTGGCACCATGGATAGCACATTGGACTTCTAATATGTCCAGTTTTCAACAAAATGATTATGAGATGTGCAAAGAAACAAGAGTGTGTGCCCTATATTCAGGAAATAAAGCAATCAATAAAAACATTCTCTGATTGTCACCAAATGTTGAATCTTGCAAACAAAAAATACAAAACACTTATTCTAAAAAGCAACTATTTAGTTCAAAGAACTGAAGTAATCTATGATTAAGAGTTAAAGGAAAGTATGATAGCAATGAATCAACAAATAGAAATTCTCAGTAGGGTGACAGAAATTAGAAAAAAAGAACGAAATGCATATATTCTGGATTTGAAAACTAAAATAAAAAATTCACTAGAAGGGCTCAACAGCAGATTTAATATGGCACAAGAAAGAATCAGTGACAGATTGGTAGAAACTATCCCAACTGAAGAACAGAGACCTGTGGGACAACATCAAGTGTACCATCATCCAAGTAGTGGGAGTTCCACATAAAGAGGAGAAAGAGAAGAGAGCAGAAAAATATTTGAAAAAAATAATAACTGAAAACATAACAAATTTGAGTAAAAACATTAATCTGCATATCCAAGAGTCTCAATCAACCCCAGGTAGATAAACCTTCTGCATGAAGCTCTCCTCCCTGGTTTTTTGTGGTTGTGTACTCTCATGGGTCCCCTCACACCTCCATGACTATTCCTCTTGTGTACTTGTCTTTCTCAATCCTTTTTGTCTCAGTGAATGTATTTTAAAATCCCATGCAACTCATCTTTCTATACTACACACTCTCACGTAGAAATTCTATCCATTTTCAAAAACTATCAGTAAAGAGACTTTCAAAACTTATAACTTCTTTATTTCCACTGCTTGGTTAAATACCTCTTCTTGGGTATTTCACTATCTCCCTAACTGCAGAATGGATATTCTTCTGTTGTTCCATATTTCTATAACATTATTAGCACTAAGAGTGGGCAACAGGCAACCTGAAACCTCAGTTACCTTTGACTTTCCATCTCCCCCAATGTACTCAGTTGTTAAATCCTACCAATTCTACTGACAATTGTCTCCTTCCTAGTCATTTCCACTACTACTTCCTTAGTTAAGGATTTCATTACTTTCTCACCCAGATTGATCCTACAGCAATAACTGGCTTTCATGACCCTGTTCTCTTCTCTTTAATCCATCCAAAACACAGTAGTCAGATTATTATTTCTAAACCATAGCTCTGATCATTTCACTCCATGTTAAAACAACAAAATGATGGTTTCCCATGGCTCACAAAATAATATCTGAGTTTGTTAACAGAACATTCCTTTCAAAACTATATTTACCACCTCCTTTCACCAACCTCCAATTGCAGTTCTGAAACAAAAATTTTGGAGACTGTTTTCAATTCAACTGAAATAAACCATGAAGTTTAAAAGAGAAAAAGGAAAATTTATTTTTGAAAAAAACATGAAAAAAGATTATTATTTGTGGGTGGGTGCATGTTCCCTGACAACTTGTAAATGTTCTAAGTTTTAACGTTATGTAAGTTCTTGGAAGCGTAGAGTAGCCACATCAGCTATGGGAGAGGAAAAGTTTGGGACACGTGGCCATGGGATATGGTGAACAGATGGATAGGGCTGGGGTGGAGGATCCCATCCTGGGCTTTTTCAGCCAGTTATAGGCAAGAAGACCAACTAATTTATCTACTGACAGGAGCAAGTTACTAGTAAATGGATACAGATGAACAGAGATTCTAGCACAGGGTGCATGAGACAAATAAAGATTAGAGGAAACATTTCTGGAATACTCAGTTTTGTTATTTGTAATCATAGAGGAATGTACAGTTCCAGATGGACCTGGGCAAAGATGTCTAGGAAAGCCCTCAGAGGTCCAGACACCCTTGACAAGGGGAAGCTGGAGAATCTTGATTAACTGGCAAGAAGCTGCTTTGTTTTATAAACATGCTGCTGCGTGTACAGTACTTTGCTGGAAAGTGGAAAAAGCTTTCTATCACTCTACAGCTTTGTCAATAGAATAAGCTACATGGATTTTGCAAATTAGGTAACAAAAACCTTGCAGATGCTGGTTGGGTGTGGGTCAAATTGTTTAGTTAAGCTTTCCACTCTCTCTGTACTTATGCCAAAGGCAATTTTTCGTTCAGTTTACGAATTATAATGATTTCTGAATTTATAGGACCAAAATTTAAAACATTTCACTATGCAAGGATGTATATTAATTAAAGATAAATAGAGCCAGAAAAGTAAGGTTAATCAGGACACAAAACAGAGGTGTGAAGAAAAACAAAGCTCTTGTTTTACAGAAAGGAACTGATGAAGTTTACTCTCTGTGGTTATGGTTGTTTCTCTTACCTGACAGGATCAATGTAATTATAAAATTTCTGCTGCAATTGCTGAAGATAATTGTCATGGTTATACCAAATTTTATTATGTCCCCCCAAATTGCTAAGGGTGTTATTGAATACAGGAGTAAAAAGTCTATATAAATCAGAGCAGACTTAACATATTTGATATCTTCAGATCCACTTCTAAAAAAAAAAAAAAACCAAATCACATGGGACATTTTAGCTTACAAATAGTGATTAAGAAGTATGTAGGGGCTTCCCTGGTGGTGCAGTGGTTGAGAGTCTGCCTGCCAATGCAGGGGACACGGGTTCGAGCCCTGGTCTGGGAAGATCCCACATGCCGCGGAGCGACTAGGCCCGTGAGCCACAATTGCTGAGCCTGTGCGTCTGGAGCCTGTGCTCCGCAACAAGAGAGGCCGCGACAGTGAGAGGCCCGCGCACCGCGATGAAGAGTGGCCCCCGCTTGCCGCAAGTAGAGAAAGCCCTCGCACAGAAACGAAGACCCAACACAGCCATAAATTAATAAATAAATTAATTAATTAAAAAAAAAAAAGAAGTATGTAAAACCATTTTACCATGGTGTATCTGAAATCTCAGACTTCATCAAAGCACAATTTTGTAAATCTTTAGCCTTTATTTGACCTCAGGACTCTCTCTAATCATCAGTAATACCAATGCTTTTCATTTTTTCCAGATTAATTCTGCAATAAGAGCATTTCCAATCTTAAATGATGAATAATGACACTGTTGAAAATTTTAGCTAAAGTAAATCCTGCACAAAACGTCGTTTCTTATATATGTTTTCCTCATATATATGAGGTACTGCATAGCATGTCAGTAGGGAGCAGGGGTTTTGGAGTCAATTTACTTAAATTTATGTACCAGCTCTACCGCTTATCAGCTGTGTGACATTGAGCAAATATTTATTGTGTGTGCCTCAGTTTTCTTATCTGTAAAACAGAGATAATGATAGTATTTACAGCTCATAGGGCTACTGCATTAACAAAGATAAAGTCTAAACTTCGACATTATCAATATATCACTATCATTAACTTATTCTCTTTATAGTCATAAATATTTATATGTATCACATAGTCATTAATGTTTTTGCATCAAAGACTATGAACTTAGCCTAAAATACATACATATTTTGAGCACAATATAACGACACTAACAGAATTTGATGTTATTTTTTTCTTTAAAACATGCAAGTAAATACAGCAGACCACAAGTCACTCAGGTATTTTAATATTAGTTTTAAAATAATGTTTCTTTCTTTCTTTTTTTAACATCTTTATTGGAGTATAATTGCTTTACAGTGTTGTGTTAGTTTCTGCTATACAAGAAAGTGAATCAGCATATGCATACATATATCCCTATATCACCTCCCTCTTGCATCTCGCTCCCACCCTCCTTATCCCACCCCTCTAGGTGGTCGCAAAGCACGGAGCTGATCTCCCTGTGCCATGCAGCTGTTTCCCACTAGCTGTCTATTTTACATTTCGTAGTGTATATATGTCAATGCTACTCTCTCACTTCGTCCCCATGTCCTCAAGTCCATTTTCGAGTTCTGTGTCTTTATTCCTGTCCTGTCCCTAGATTCATCAGAACCATTTCTTCTTTTTAGATTCCATATATATGTGTTAGCGTACAGTATTTGTTTTTCTCTTTCTGACTTACTTCACTCTGTATGACAGACTCTAGGTCCATCCACCTCACTACAAATAACTCAATTTCGTTTCTTTTTATGGCTGAGTAACATTCTCTTGTATATATGTGCCACATCTTCTTTATCCATGCATCTGTCGATGGACACTTAGGTTGCTTCCATGTCCTGGCTATTGTAAATAGAGCTGCAATGAACACTGTGGTACATGACTCTTTTTGAATTATGGTTTTCTCAGGGTATATGCCCAGTAGTGGCATTGCTGGGTCGTATGGTAGTTCTATTTTTAGTTTTTTAAGGAACTTCCATACTGCTCTCCATAGTGACTGTATCAATTTACATTCCCACCAACAGTGCAAGAGGGTTCCCTTTTCTCCACACCCTCTCCAGCATTTATTGTTTGTAGATTTTTTGATGATGCCCATTATGACTGGTGTAGGCGATACCTCATTGCAGTTTTGACTTGCATTTCTCTAATGATTAGTGATGCTGAGCATCTTTCCATGTGTTTGTTGGCAATCTGTATATCTTCTTTGGAGAAATGTCTATTTAGGTCTTCTGCCCATTTTTGGATTGGGTTATTTGTTTTTTTGATATTGAACTGCATGAGCTGCTTGTATATTTTGGAGATTAATCCTCTGTCAGTTTCTTCGTTTGCAAATATTTTCTCCCATCTGAGGGTTGTCTTTTTCTCTTGTTTATGGTTTCCTTTGCTGTGCAAAAGCTTTTAAGTTTCATTAGGTCCCATTTGTTTATTTCCATTTCTCTAGGGGGTGGGTCAAAAAGGATCTTGCTGTGATTGATGTCATAGAGTGTTCTGCCTATGCTTTCCTCTAAGAGTTTTATACTGTCTGGCCTTACATTTAGGTCTTTAATCCATTTTGAGTTTATTTTTGTGTATGGTGTTAGGAAGTGTTCTAATTTCATTCTTTTACATGTAGCTGTCCAGTTTTCCCAGCACTACTTATTGAAGAGGCTGTTTTTTCTCCATTGTATATTCTTGCCTCCTTTATCAAAGATAAGGTGACCATATGTGCGTGGGTTTATCTCTGGGCTTTTTATCCTGTTCCATTGATCTATATTGCTGCTTTTGTGCCAGTACAATGATTCATTGTACTGGCAATCAATTACTTGATTACTGTAGCTTTGTAGTATAGTCTGAGATCCAGGAGCCAGATTCCTCCAGCTCCATTTTTCTTTCTCAACATTGGTTTGGCTATTCAGGGTCTTTTGTGTTTCCATACAAATTGTGAAATTTTTTGTTCTAGTTCTGTGAAAAATGCCATTGGTAGTTTCATAGGGATTGCATTGAACCTGTAGATTGCTTTGGGTAGTATAGTCATTTTTCACAATGTTGATTCTTCCAATCCAAGAACATAGTATATCTCTCCATCTGTTTGTATCATCTTTAATTTGTTTCATCAGTGTCTTATAGTTTTCTGCATACAGGTCTTTTGTCTCCTTAAGTAGGTTTATTCCTAGGTATTTTATTCTTTTTGTTGCAAGTCATAAATAGGAGTGTTTCCTTAATTTCTCTTTCAGGTTTTCCATCATTAGTGTATAGGAATGCAAGAGAATTCTGTGCATTAATTTTGTATCCTGCTACTCTACCAAATTCATTGATTAGCTCCAGTAGTTTTCTGGTAGCATATTTAGGATTCTCTATGTATAGTATCATGTCATCTGCAAACAGTGACAGTTTTACTTCTTCTTTTCCGATTTGCATTCCTTTCATTTCTTTTTCTTTTCTGATTTCTGTGGCTAAAACTTTCAAAACTATGTTGAATAATAGTGGTGAGAGTGGGCAACCTTGTCTTGTTCCTGATCGTAGAGGAAATGATTTCAGTTTTTCACCATTGAAAATGATGTCGGCTGTGGGTTTGTCATATATGGCCTTTATTATGTTGAGGTAGGTTCCCTCTATGCCTTCTTTCTGGAGAGTTTTTTCATAAATGGGTGTTGAAGTTTGTCAGAAGCTTTTTCTGCATCTATTGAGATTATCATATGGTTTTTCTCCTTCAATTTGTTAATATGGTGTATCACATTGATCAATTTGCAATATATTGAAGATCCTTGCATTCCTGGGATAAACCCCACTTGATCATGGTGTATGATCCTTTTAATGTGCTGTTGGATTCTGTTTGCTAGTATTTTGTTGAGGATTTTTACATCAATGTTCATCAGAGATATTGCCTGTAATTTTCTTTTTTTGTGACATCTTTGTCTGGTTTTGGTATCAGGGTGATAGTGGCCTCGTAGAATGAGTTTGGGAGTGTTCCTCTCGTTGCTATATTTTGGAAGAGTTTGAGAAGGATAGGTGTTAGTTCTTCTCTCAATGTTTGATAGAATTCGCCTGTGAAGCCATCTGGTCCTGGGCTTTTGTTTGTTCGAAGATTTTTAATCACAGTTTCAATTTCAGTGCTTGTGATTGGTCTGTTTATATTTTCTATTTCTTCCTGGTTCAGTCTTGGAAGGTTTTGCTTTTCTAAGAATTTGTCCATTTCTTTCAGGTGGTCCATTTTATTGGCATATAGTTGCTTGTAGTAATCTCTCATGATCCTTTGTGTTTCTGCAGTGTCAGTTGTTATTTCTCCTTTTTCGTTTCTAATTCTGTTGATTTGAGTCTTCTCCCTTTTTTTCTTGATGAGTCTGGCTAATGGTTTATCAATTTTGTTTATCTTCTCAAAGAACCAGTTTTTAGTTTTATTGATCTTTGCTATTGTTTCCTTCATTTCGTTTTCATTTATTTCTGATCTGATCTTTATGATTTCTTTCCTTCTGCTAACTTTGGGGTTTGTTTGTTCTTCTTTCTCTAATTGCTTTAGGTGTAAGGTTAGGTTGTTTATTTGAGATTTTTCTTGTTTCTTGAGGTAAGACTGTATTGCTATAAACTTCCCTCTTAGAACTGCTTTTGCTGCATCCCATAGGTTTTGGGTCATTGTGTTTTCATTGTGATTTGTTTCTAGGTGTTTTTTTATTTCCTCTTTGATTTCTTCAGTGATCTCTTGGCTATTTAGTAGCATATCATTTATCCTCCATGTGTTTGTAGTTTTTAGAGTTTTTTTCCTGTAATTGATATCCAGTCTCATAGCGTTGTAGTTGGAAAAGATACTTGATATGATTTCAATTTTCTTAAATTTACCAAGGCTTGATTTGTGATCCAAGATATGGTCTATCCTGGAGAATGTTCCATGAGCACTTGAGAAGAAAGTGTATTCTGTTGTTCTTGGATGGAACGTCCTGTAAATTTCAGTTAAGTCCATCTTGTTTAGTGTGTCATTTAAAGCTTGTGTTTCCTTATTTTCATTTTGGATGATCTGTCCATTGGTGAAAGTGGGGTGTTAAAGTCCCCTACTATTATTATGTTACTGTTGACTTTCCCTTTAATGGCTGTTAGCATTTGCCTTATGTATTGATGTGCTCCCATGTTGGGTGCATAAATATTTACAACTGTTATATCTTCTTCTTGGATTGATCCTTTGATCATTATGTAGTATTCTTCTTTGTCTCTTGTAATAGTCTTTATTTTAAAGTCTATTTTGTCTGATAAGAGAATTGCTACTCCAGCTTTCTTCTGATTTCCATTTGCATGGAATATATTTTTCCATTCCCTCACTTTCAGTCTGTATGTGTCCCTAGGTCTGAAGTGGGTCTCTTGTAGACAGCATATATACGGGTCTTGTTTTTGTATCCATTTAGCCAGTCTATGTCTTTTGGCTGGAGCATTTAGTCCATTTACATTTAAGGTAATTATCGATATGTATGTTCCTATTACCATTTTCTTAATTGTTTTGGGTTTGTTATTGTAGGTCTTTTCCTTGTGTTTCCTGCCTAGAGAAGTTCCTTTAGCATTTGTTGTAAAGCTGGTTTGGTGGTGCTGAATTCTCTTAACTTTTGCTTGTCTGTAAAAGTTTTAATTTCTCCGTCGAATCTGAATGAGATCCTTGCTGGGTAGAGTAATCTTGGTTGTAGGTTTTCCCCTTTCATCACTTTAAATATGTCCTGTCACTCCTTTCTGGCTTGCAGAGTTTCTGCTGGAAAATCAGCTGTTAACCTTATGGGGATTCCCTTGTATGTTATTTGTTGCTTTTCCCTTGCTGCTTTTAATATTTTTTCTTTGTATTTAATTTTTGATAGCTTGATTAATATGTGTCTCGGCATGTTTCTCTCTGGGTTTATGGGACTCTCTGCACTTCCTGGACTTGATTGACTATTTCCTTTCCTATGTTAGGAAAGTTTTTGACTATATCTCTTCAAATATTTTCTCAGACCCTTTCTTTTTCTCTTCTTCTTCTGGGACCCCTATAATTTGAATGTTGGTGCATTTAATGTTGTCCCAGAGGTCTCTGAGACTGTCCTCAATTCTTTTCATTCTTTTTTCTTTATTCTGCTTCCTGGCAGTTATTTCCCCCATTTTATCTTCCAGCTCACTTATCCATTCTTCTGCCTCAGTTATTCTGCTATTGATTCCTTCTAGAGTATTTTTAATTTCATTTATTGTATTGTTCATCATTGTTTGTTTTCTCTTTAGTTCTTCTAGATCCTTGTTAAATGTTTCTTGTATTTTCTCCATTCTGTTTCTGAGATTTTGGATCATCTTTACTATCATTACTCTGAATTCTTTTTCAGGTAGGTTGCCTATTTCACCTTCATTTGTTTGATCTTGTAGGTTTTTACCTTGCTCCTTCATCTGTAACATATTTTTTTGTCATTTCATTTTTTTTTTTTTTGATGGTTGGTGCTCTATTCCTGTCTTACTGGTTGTTTGGCTTGAGATGTCCAGCATTGGAGTTTTCAGGCAGTTAGATAGAGCTGGGTCTTGGTGCTGAGATGAGGACCTCTGGGAGGCCTCACTCCGACTGATATTCCCTGAGGTCTGAGGTTCTCTGTTAGTCCAGCAGTTTGGACTCGGAGCTCCCACCATAGGAGCTCGGGCCCGACCTCCAGCCTGGGAACCAAGACCCCACAAGCTTCGTGGAGTGGTAAAAAAAAAAAAAAAAAAAAGGAAGAAAGACAGAAAAAAGAGTAGTATAATACCAAAGAGTAAAAAACAAAATAAAATCAGAAAGATAAAAAATATATTAGGAAAAATAAAACTATAATTGAAACAACTGCAATAAGGTAAAATAAAACCACAGCAGAAAAAAGGAAAAAAAAAGGGTGGGGGCAACAAGCCAAAAAGAGAGATCACTAACAAACTATAAAGAATAAAATAAAATTAGAAAAATAAAAGATTTATTGGGAAAAATAAAAATATAAAAGAATCCACAGCAATGAATCAGCAAGGTAAAACAGAACCCCAATCTAAAAGAGGAAAAAAGAAAAAAAAAAAAGCCTTGGTTATGAGGGCAGAGTTTAGGTGGGGGTGGAACTTAGGCAGGGGTGGTGTTTAGGGTGGGGCGGGACCTAGGCAGGTGGAGGGTGACGTTTGAGCGTGGGGCGGGGCCTAGGTGGGGCGACGTTCAAACGTGGGGTGGGGCCTCTGCTTAGGACCTGCATATAAGGGGAGAGGCAGCACGTGAAAGGAGGGCCTCTGGAGTGTGGGGTTCTGGAGTTTGGAGGTAGGGCCTTGAGTGAGGGTGTAGGTGCAGGGCTTGGGTTCTGCGTGGCAGGAGGGAGGCTCCGAGGGCACAGGATTAGGCCCAGGATCCCAACAGGCTTCCCACTGCCTAAGTGGACAGGGAAAGCACTGCTCCGTTCCCTTCCATTCCTTTGCACCCCTGCCCCACCGTCTCCCCGTTTCTTTATTTTTAACACAACTTTTATAAATTATAACATTCAGATGAGCAAGATTTTGGCTAAAATTAATTCTATCACATCATTTAGCATCTTGTAGCTTGTATATCATCTCCCATTCAACTGTTTATATGTCTAGGTCATCATGAACCTTTTCAACAGGAATGTATTTTCTGTTCATATACAGCAAGATACCTGTTTTTAGATTTTTCTCCTATAAAGAGTTGACATCTGAATACAAACGTAGGACATACGCTGAACATAATTCTGAGAGAAATGTTTATGTGTAGGTGCACACAGAAGAGGAGAAGAAAACAAAACTTTCAGTAAACTCTCTGGGTATAGTTGGTGAAACTTAGGTAGTATATGAATGAATAGAGCAACAAGAAGTGGAATTATTTGTGAATCACTTCAAATGTAAAGATGAAGTAGAATCCTTTATCTTACAGAACATGATTTAGCTTTAATTCTGCTAGAAGGTAGCAGAGTGATTTCAATCTTTCTTTAAAAGAAATAAAATGGGAATTTGCGCATTCTGAGTCAAAGTGTCAAGGATAAAAGTTCATTCATTCATTCAACAGACATTTGTGTGATATGCTGGGAATATAAAGGCACAAAGATAAGAGATTTCCCTCAAAAATATTAGAATCTAATAATGAGAGACACATGTGTAAACAGATTAGTGCAATAATGTTCACTAAGTAAATACAATACACTAAAAGAAAGCAGCAAGGGTAGAGATCAACACAGCAAAGAAATGAACTTCTTTCACAGATCACAATATTTTTTAAACTGCATTGTCTTATCTCTGGGTGAGGAGCAAAATGCATGAAATAATGTAATTAGAGTGATATTTTTAAATTTGTAAAAAGAGAAATTTGTATATTTATTTTGAAAAAAAGAGAGGATAGCATTTTAAAAGGATGCTTTTATAGATATACTGAAAAGAATATGGCGTTGAGAGTTGGAAAGACCTGGCTTAGATGCTGGCTCTTCCACTTAGTAGATTTATAGATTTACTAAAGATCTTTAGCTTTCCTGAAGCTCACTTTTCTTTTTTGTAAACTAGATATGGCACTTGTCCTGAAGGACAGTTGAGACACAGCACAGGTCAGTGCTTGCCACTTGAATGCATGAATGATATAAATACATGTTAATTCCATTCTCTTTTTATGGACAATTTATCATTCTTTCATTTTAACAGTGAATGAGAATTCTTGTTGCTCCACATCCTCACCCATACTTGGGATTATCAGTATTTTTAATTTTAGCTATTCTGGAGGAAATCAAGTAATATTTAACTGTGGTTTTAATTTGCATTTAATTTAATTTAATATGCATTTGCCTGACTACTAAAGAAATTAAAGACATTTTCTTATATTTATTGGCAATTGGGGTATCCTATTGTTGTGAAATGCCTGTTCTGGTCTCTTGCTTATTTTTCATTGGGTTGTTTTATATATTGATTTGTAGATGTTCTTTATATGTATGCTGGATACAAGACTCACATATGTAATATATTCTTCTACCTTGTAATTTGACTACAGGTAATTAAAGGTGTCTTTTGATAAATGGAGGTTCTTAATTTTAACATGGTCTAATTATCAGTCTTTTCCTTTTATTGGTACTTTTCGTGTCCAGTTTAATATAGAGACAACTGATTTATTTCAAAGGTGCATCTCCTTCTAGACTCTGATTTGTGCCATTGATCTTTTTGTCTATTCTCACCCCAATACTACACTATCTTAATTATTACAGACATACAATAAGTATTAATACCTAGTAGAAAAAATCCTCCTACTTTTATCCTCCTATTTGAAGAGTGTCTTGCCTGTACCTGGTCCTCTGAATTTTCATATATATATCTTTAGAATATTTTTAAAGTTCCTTTCTCTCTCTCCTCATATACACACACACATACAAATACACACACACTTAAGCACACATATAAACCTACTTGGATTTTTATTGGAACAACTTCATTAAACCTAAAGCTCAGTTTCAGGAAAATTAACATTTTTAAATGCTGAGTCTTCCAATATGTGAATGTGGCATCGGGCTGCTTTAATTTGTTTTTTATGTCTCTCAGAAATGTTATGGGAAATGTTTTTTTACCATAACTCTTTAATATTTATTGCTAGATTTTAAATATTTTTTGATACAATTATAAATTTTTTCAGTTTTATTTCCTACTGTTACTTGTCACAGAACTGTAATTTTTAAAATCTACAGGTAGATATTAGAATTAAATGAGCTTAACAAAGACAACCTTGTTAAACTCATTTAATTCTAATATCTATCTGTAGAATCTTTGGGATTTTACTATATACACAATCATATCAAATAATAGCAGTTTTATTTGTTTCTTTTAGTTCTTTTTCTTTCCTTTCTACACTGATTAGGACCTCTAGTATAAGGCTGACCAGAAATGGTGATAATTCTCATACTTGTCTTATTCCTGATCTCAGAAGGAAAGCTTTCAATATTTCCATGGTGTCTGCTATTGGTGTTTTGTAGATAACCTCTATTAGATTAAAGAAATTTTCTTCTATTCTTAGTTTGCCAAAAGACATTTTTAATCATAAACAAATGCTGACTTTAATCAACTGCTTTTCTAGTAAGATGATCATATAAATTTTTCCTTTTATTCTTTTAATGTGGTAAATTCTACTGATTAGTTTTCTAATGTTAAACTAACATTATGTAATTACAACAAACTCAACTTATTTGTGACATATTATTGTTTGTACATGTTGTTTGGTTAGCTGAAATTAAGAATTTTGATATATATGTTCATGATTGAGGTTGCCCAGAAATTTCTTCTTCATAATTTCCTGTTCATGTTTTGATGTCAAGGTTATGCTGGCCTCATAAATTAAGTTGAAGAGTGTTACCTGTTTTTTTTCTGTTTTCTAAAAAAGCATAAAAGATGTTTATTCATTAGACATTTGCTAGAGTTAAATAGTGAAACTATTTGGACCTATATTGGAAGGTTTTAAATTGGAGATTCAACTTTTTTCAGTTGTTATGAGATATTCATAATTTCTATTTCTTCATGTCTAAATTTCAACAGGCTGTATTTTTTGTATTTTTTTCATCCTACTAAGCTTATATGAAATAGTTAAGACATGAAGCATACATTTATTAGAAATGTAATTATTACCAAAATCTACAGTGCATGAGAGCTGTATTTAAGGGTACTTCTATTTCTTATTAAAAGTTTGCCTTATTAAAATGAACTGCTTTCTGGCATAATTTTCAAAAACAAAGTTGTGTTACTAAAAAGATCAAGAATGTGTTTCATTTCTTTTGAGTTAAAATGAAAAGATGGATGCAGTGGCACACCTAGTGTATTTGACACCTGAAAGGGACCATTTTTAACACCTCTCCCCCTAAAGTATTTTCAGTAATAATCATGAAATAAAACAAACAAAAATTATTATGTCCAGAAAAGAAATGCAGTGACCATTTATTAAATTTTACATAAATAATAATGCTAATAAAAAATTAATAAATGCAAAAAAATAAAGTTTTAATACATTTAAGTACATTGATGTGTTTTTTGGAAAAAGGAGAAAAATATTCATACTTACATTTTGGTCCCCATGGTGATGGTGATGAATAACTCCACTGTGCTTTCTGCTATAAGCCTTCACTTCTGCAAATTTGTCAATGGCTTTGTCAAATTGATCTTCACATATTCATGGTCAATAGAATTGGTATGGCTTCACTCATAGTTGATTGAAGGACACTATTTTAATTTCAAATGTTTCTTTCACATGAAGAAATAGATACACAAGTAATTAGAAAAGCTTTAAAATAAAGATAAGTTTATCAGAGTTTCATAAAAATCCCATTTCATAGTAACTTCCAGAAACTGCAATACTGTCCATGTCTTTGTTCTTTGGGATCAGCTCTAGCAGCTTTCAAATGTTTCTGCAGTTGAAAAATTTCCACTAAAATACCTTCACCAGAAAATTCATCATAAATTTCTGTTATATTCAGTAAAATTCTCCAAAGTGTGTAATGGTTACAAATTATTTGAACTTGCTCAGGCTCAGTTCATATCTCTAACTGCTGTGGTACTATATAATCCTGTGTTTAAACATAGATTCAAACTAAACAATTATAGCACAGTGATTATGAAAATGAAAAAAACAGAACTTGGTTGCTTATTCCTGAAATAAACATGTGTAGCTGAGTCCATGTCCAGAGGAGTTAGGTTTATTTCCATGTAGACTACAATGTTTGTTAAACAACAGGTAACCAAAGAAATGGTAATTCTCAGCTTACATATATATTATTAAATTTCAGTAATGGCAGCAGTTGTTTAGAACTTAGACCAACAAAAATTTTTTTTTCAGAGAGAAGTAGTATCATTGGCATTGCTTAGAATTGTCAGTGCATAGTGATAATAAAAAGCAGGCTGGCTTTTTATTATTATTATTTTATTTTATCCCTTTAAAATTTTCTACACACAAAGCACTCCTTTATTGCTTATACTAGGGGTGGACCACTTGCACCATCCCATCTTTGGTACACCACAGGATGGATGAGAAAAATAATGAGGGAAACTGACAAGGAACATTTTTTTCCTTTTAACCAGCAGGCCAAATATGTTTTAGAATTAAGAGATTCCATGTAATTATAAGAGTAATAAAGTGGCTTGTTGTCCTATTTCTGGAAATACTCATAAATATACAAATTATATTTCCTTTTGCTCCTTCATTAGGCTTGTTTAGATCATTACACTGCCTCAATTTCTTATCTGCTATCACTGACAGTGAAGTAATAGAATTAATCTGACGTAATGGGGTGGATAATCAACTAACATACTGAGATTAAAATTTTTGGTAAGGCAAACAAACCTCTGAAGTATTTGAGGTATTTCCTGGCCTTATCTGTCATTTTCAGAATCCTATTAAAAACTGAAGGGAGGTAAAATTATTCTGCTCAATATATGCACATCCTCTTGGATCTAGAGAGGAAATATCTGGGAAATTTAATTAAAAACTTGAGAGTCATAATGTGAATCTCAATAGGCTGCAGCAAATGTTAAGTTGCTGGTTCACAGTTTAAAAAAGAAAAAATAGGGCTTCCCTGGTGGCGCAGTGGTTGAGAATCTGCCTGCTAATGCAGGGGACACGGGTTCGAGCCCTGGTCTGGGAAGATCCCACATGCCGCGGAGCGGCTGGGCCCGTGAGCCACAGCTACTGAGCCTGCGCGTCTGGAGCCTGTGCCCCGCAACGGGAGGGGCCGCGATAGTGAAAGGCCCGCGCACCGCGATGAAGAGCGGTCTCCGCACCGCGATGAAGAGTGGCCCCCACTTGCCGTAACCAGAGAAAGCCCTCGCACGAACCGAAGACCCAACACAGCCAAAAATAAATAAATAAATAAATAAAGTAGCTATAAAATTTAAAAAAAAAAAAAAAAAAAAAAAAAAAAAAAAAAAAAAGAAAAAATAACTTAAGATATGGTAAAATTCCAACATCCTAAGAATGTAGTATTGCATAAATTGTAGGAAGCAAAATGAAAAACAGCATCAAATCATTTTGCAGTCAGAGTTTAACCAAAATGACTACACCTTTTCTGTGTTCTATGCTTTACTGACAAATTTTATTCAAAGAACTAAACTACATGTTTCTTCATAGTCACAAAATAAATAGAAGAAATGTCTATTTGGTGCTTCCTGTTTGGTTCTGTTAATGGACTAATGTTCCCTCCTGCTGTAGCAATTGAGGATGTTTGTATTCTTGACCCCTCCCACAGGGAAGCAGGAAAGAATCTGAACTGTGATGGCTAGCTGTACTTCTGGCTTTGATATACTGCTCTGGCCTCCGTGAAGGAGGAACAGACTTGAACTTGTACTGAAAGAAGTGAAAATGCAATCAAGAGTCTGACTTTAGCAGTCGTGTCTCTAAGCTTCTTGTGTAAGAACATAATTTCTTAATAACACACATAATGGTTTCAATTATCCTCAAAATTAGGCAGATAAAATATACAATAAGGCATTTTCTAAAAACTATGTAAAATGGCCAATGAGGTATGAAGCATATACCAATAATGGGCCCATTGATAACAAATAGAAATATTTACTGGGAGCATTCTGTAGTCAAGTATTATGAGAATGCTTTAAAGTTCTAAACTCTAAATACCCTGTAATCCCAGTGATTTCTATCCCTTGGACACCAGTTATGGTTCTTCCAGCAAATCATTTGTCCAAGATCCTGATGATAAAATCCATCTTCCTCAGATTCTACCTTTTCTGGAACCCCAACACCATACAAGATCATTCAGGGTCAGTTATAAGCTCTCCAGGTCACATCTAGAAGCTTAAAAGTTTATTCTAACCCTGCCCCTTAACCTAACCCTCCTCTTTCTTACCTGTTTCACCTTGTGATGGAAGAAAGGGAGAAATCCATGAAACACCTGTTTTAATTTTCTACTAGGAGATAATCTCCTGAAGTCTTTGATTCACCTCTTTTAGTACCTAAGAGCCAATAGATTACTCTTTGTGATGTGCTGGGTAACTAGGTAACTGAGGAAAACAGCGTCTGTTCTGGAGAAGATGGCACTATACCAGCTGAAGATACCTTTCCCTGACTTTTCCCTGTTCTTTCCTCTTCTTACTATCTGCACTGTAAACCCCTTTAGAATCCGCCAAT
This sequence comes from Balaenoptera acutorostrata, assembly GCF_949987535.1. Taxonomy (NCBI): domain Eukaryota; kingdom Metazoa; phylum Chordata; class Mammalia; order Artiodactyla; family Balaenopteridae; genus Balaenoptera; species Balaenoptera acutorostrata. The sequence continues at coordinate 45,188,210 of NC_080077.1, forward strand.
CCATTTTCCCTGGAGTGATAAGGCCTACGTAGAAGGCCTGCATATTTGAAGATCATATAAATGACCTCCAACATGAGTCTCAAGGCTACAGTTTAGTAAATGTGAACTGTCATGAAAATCTAACTGCCTGACTGTCATCATTCTGAAGAGTCTACTTAGGGTTATATTTCTATTTGGCCTTTCCCTTTTTCCACTGGAGTGGATTTAGGAAAATATATTTATTTTCTCACCTGTCTAGTAATTTTTCTGCTTCATTTTGCTCTTATACCCTATTTCCCCCATTTAGATTTAGATATATTTTACTTTTCTTTCCATGAAGTCTCCATTCTAATTCATGCCCCATAGCTCAGCAGTAAATTTTAGGGAGCACCCAATATCTTTACATTTGACAAATGAAGAGAGAATGTAACAGTTTCCTTGGCCAAGCAAGAGAGAGACAGAGTATGACTGTAGTGAGTCAGGATTTGGCCACCTCAGCATCAGCCAAAAGACACCTAGACTGCCATAGCACTAGATGCAAGTACACGGCAGAGAGTGGGACAGAGGGTCAAACAGTGTTATGTTGTCACCATTTAAATATTATCAACAAGATCTAAAGAAGTAAGAAGATCACAATAACTTCCAAAAGATTTCATCACTTTGGCACAAGCAGCTCCTAAGATATTCCAAACATAAAGGTTTTTCTTTCACAGAAAGAGCTGAAGAGAACCCTTACCTCAGATCTTCCTTTCTTCTGTGTAGGCTCTTGCTTCTCAGGCTTCTGCTTTCGTGTCCTCTGAGCTCCTTCAGGATGCGGACTCTCTCCCAGTTACTATAGTGATAGGCCAGGAAAATATCGGAATGCATGCTGTAAGTCAGACAACAAATTATAAATGGGTTGGCATTTGACAAGGCAGAACTGTAAAAACAGAGAGTAGTGGTCTTTACTGCAAGGCAGAGGAAAATTACATAACACGCATCAGGGCATCACACTGTGACAAAACAGAAGTCGTATAAACATCTTAACTTTCAGGAGCCCATCTATCTCCCCCAGTTGCAACACAGTGCATTAGGTTTTATCAAAAATGATGAAAGGGGCAAGGAATTTGATGGAGTGCCAGAGACAGTACCCAGAAGAAGTCATGATTAAACTGAGATGTGAAGGTGGAGTTAAGATTTAGCTACTCTATGAAAAGGTAGGGACTGACTATAAAGTGCAAAGGCCGCTGAACGGGAGAGAAGGACATTTTCAAGAAGCTAGGGGTTTACCAACATGTCTGGAGTGAAGAAGGTAAAGGGGAAAGAATCGAAAGAGGTTGAGAAGGTAAGTGAATCAGGCAGAGCCTTACAGGCCACGTTCAAGGTACTGCATATGCTCTAAGGGCCACAAGAAGGCATTGTAGGATTTTAAGTAAGACCAAGATATGATCAGATTTACATTTCACATTCCCCATTTTCCCTCTCCGTTTTCTGTCATGGGCTTTTACCCTAATAAATTTCTTGCACATTTAATCCTGAATTGGCATCCACTTTTTGTATAATTTATACTAACGTAAACTAACAGAATTTTTAGAAGTAAATGAGTTAAGATATCTGCACAGTACTTTTTTTCTTAAGAAGCTCAATCAATTTCACAGGCACTTTTAAACACATTCGTTACTGTAATTAGTTTCAGGAAGTCATCTACAGCACAATCAAATACCAGTCTTCCTGGGCTGGATGTTATTTCAGGTCATTCAGCGCTATATTCTATTGCACTGTTGTGGTAAAGATTATCTGACAAATTGAAGGGATAATGCTTCACCAAAAAGTACTTTTCAAAAATTCTGTTTATCTAGTAGAGCGTGGATCATTAATTGAAAGCTGTGTAAAAAACAATTTCTTAAGTCCAGCCCCGGGGGAGGGTTGCTGTCCATTTATTGTTAGACACACATATCTGAAATGGAAGTATAATCTTGAAAATTATTAATTACTATTTTGATAAAAACAATGATAACATTTTCTATCAGAACTTTCCTTATCACTGTTACTTTTCTTACTGGGATATTAGAGTAGTAATTTCATTCCTTTGCTGGTGCAAGATTATTGAATTCCTTGTAGACAAGACATAGTATATTCTATATAATAGGGTATTTAGGCAGATGGTTAAATCACTAATGGTTACACCACTGATTTTAAATCACATAGATCATTATTAGTTAATGATCAGCCTATAGAAAGTCTCTAGTTATGAGTCACAGGCTAATCTGATGTAACATTTAGGACCAGTTGGAAAGTCTTTGTACAAAGATCCATGATCTCAACCATGAACCCAACCATGAGCCAGATAATGAACCTAACTCAGAAGCAGGCTTTGGTCCTACTGTCTTCCATTTGACCTTCTGTTTTCCAGACTCAGTCTGAACTACTTTCAGAATAAATTTCAAAGATTTATAAAATTAAGAGATTTATTGATATAAACTTTAAGCATTGATTCTCAACTTTAGATGTAATTCAGTGCACTTGAAATTTTAAGACAGAATGTAGTGACTCCAAACCCACTAAAGGAGAATCAGAGTGTTTAATGGGGGATAGTGGCATCAGTATTTTTTAAAGCACCAGATATAATTCTGATGTGAAATCAGCATTATGAGACATGGCTTTGGAAGCTATCAGTTACCTAATTTTATTCAGTATAACATAGTGCTTTAGAGTATGGGTTCTGGAGCTAAACAGCCTGGGATCAATTCCTCAGTCCCTTTTACTAGCTTCATGAGCATCAGTAAATTACTTAATGTCTCTGTACCTCATTTATTCAATATCCAGTGTATATTTGTTGAGTGCCAGGCTCTGTTCTAGAGGTACCAATGAACAAAACAGATAGAATCCCTGCCCTGTGACGTTTACATTCTAGAGCAAGGACACTTTGGCGGGGGAGGGGGATTGAGAGAGTATGTGAAGATTAAACAGATCTTATACGTAAGGTGCTTGGAACCATGCCAGGCACAAAATGTTCAACAAATGCTATCTGCCATTTCCTTATTTTACCAATGAGGAAACTGATATCCAGAGAGGGGGAGGAATCTGCCCAAGTAACTAAGAGAGGAGAAGAGAGGAGGCAAATCAGGCTCCAGGCTACCCTCACCTCACCTCCCTCAGCTCACTCCTAGAAGAATTTCAGTCTGGGGCTGCAAGACAGATGCTAAAACAATGGGGCCAGAACCTGCCTCCTGACACAGATTCCTGTACCTGAATGGAGCTCTTGCTGGTGCCATGTATCAGAAGCAAATATTGCTAAATGCAACTTTTATTTGGTATCCCTGAGGACATGGAAGATAAAGGGCTAAAAGAACTCATCTTGTTTGTAGCACCAGCCAATTCTTTAAGAATCCTTATAACAGTCACTGAGGGGCTATCTACTGTTCTCCATTTATATTATGAATCGGTGAAGAATGACTAAGGAAAAATGTAAAAGGAAACTACAAAATGTATTTTTGATAGCATTTAATATAAAATAATAATTATTAAAATCTCCCTCAAATAAAATGGTAATATCGGAGGATTAACCAAGATGGTGGAGTAGAAGGACGTGCTCTCACTCCCTCTTGCGAGAACACCAGAATCACAACTGGCTGCTGGACAATCATTGACAGGAAGACCCTGGACTTCACCAAGGAGGATACCCCACGTCCAAGGACAGAGGAGAAGCCACAGTGAGATGGTAGGAGGGGCGCAATCAGAGTAAAATCAAATCCTGTAACTGCTGGGTGGGTGACTCACAGACTGGCGAACACTTATACCACAGAAGTCCACCCACTGGAGTGAAGGTTCTGAGCCCCACATCAGGCTTCCCAACCTGGGGGTCCGGCAACGGGAGGAGGAATTCCTAGAGAATCAGACTTTGAAGCCTAGTGGGAATTGATTGCAGGACTTTGACAGGACTGGGGGAAACAGAGACCCCACTCTTGGACAGCACACACAAAGTAATGTGTGCATCGGGACCCAGGAGAAGGAGCAGTGACCCTGGGGGAGACTGAACCAGACCTACCTGCTGGTGTTGGGGGGTCTCCTGCAGAGGCGAGTGGTGGCTCTGTTTCACCGTGGGGATAAGGACACTGGCAGCAGAGGTCCTGGGAAGTTCTCCTTGGCGTGAGCCCTCCCAGAGTCTGCCATTAACCCCACCAAAGAGCACGGGTAGGCTCCAGTGTTGGGTTGCCTCAGGCAAAACAACCAACAGGGAGGGAACCCAGCCCCACCCATCAACAGTCAAGTGGATTAAGGTTTTACTGAGCTCTGACCGCCACAGCAACAGTCAGCTCTACCCACCACCAGAGCCTCCCATCGAGCCTCTTAGATAGCCTCAACCACCAGAGGGCAGACAACAGAAGCAAGAAAAACTACAATCCTGAAGCCTGTGGACCAAAAACCACAGTTACAGAAAGATAGAGAAGATGAAAAGGCAGAGGGCTATGTACCAGATGAAGGAACAAGAAAAAACCCCAGAAAAACAACTAAATGAAGTGGAGATAGGCAACCTTCCAGAAAAAGAATTCAGAATAATGATAGTGAAGATGATCCAGGACCTTGGAATAAGAATGGAGGCAAAGATTGAGAAGATGCAAGAAATGATTAACAAAGACCTAGAAGAATTAAAGAACAAACAAACAGAGATGACCAATACAATAACTGAAATGAAAACTACACTAGAAGGAATCAATAGCAGAATGACTGAGGCAGAAGAACGGATAAGTGACCTGGAAGACAGAATGGTGGAATTCACTGCTGTGGAACAGACTAAAGAAAAAAGAATGAAAAGAAATGAAGACAGCCTAAGAGACCTCTGGGACAACATTAAACGCAACAACATTCGCATTATAGGGGTCCCAGAAGGAGAAGAGAGAGAGAAAGGACCAGAGAAAATATTTGAAGAGATTATAGTCGAAAACTTCCCTAACATGGGAAAGGAAATAGCCACCCAAGTCCAGGAAGCGCAGAGAGTCCCATACAGAATAAACCCAAGGAGAAACACGCCAAGACACATAGTAATCAAAGTGGCAAACATTAAAGACAAAGAAAAATTATTGAAAGCAGCAAGGGAAAAATGACAAATAACATACAAGGGAACTCCCATAAGGTTAACAGCTGATTTCTCAGCAGAAACTCTGCAAGCCAGAAGGGAGTGGCATGATATACTTAAAGTGACGAAAGGGAAGAACCTACAACCAAGATTACTCTACCCGGCAAGGATCTCATTTAGATTTGATGGAGAAATCAAAAGCTTTACAGACAAGCAAAAGCTACGAGAATTCAGCACCACCAAACCAGCTCTACAACAAATGCTAAACGAACTTCTCTAAGTGGGAAACATAAGAGAAGAAAAGGACCTATAAAATGGTAATATCTTGTGAATAAAGCAAATCTGATAATTTCCCCTAATATATTTAAGCCAGAGCATTACTTTAAAGCATTTAAGAGTCAGATGGAACTTAAGAAGCTTACAGGAGACCAGAAGTCAGGAAAGCAATAATTGAAGATGAGAAAATGTATTATTGGAATAACTTATCTGAGCCAAACTCTTATGAGATGTCCAAACATTTCTTCTAACCCTTTATTAGAATGACTAATATTTGTTTGCATTACAAGATAACTATAAAGATTAAAATCCATATGATGTGATTAAGCTCAAACTTGTTCCCATGACCCTCAAGTCTTAAAAAAAAAAACCTGAATTCAAATTTAATTAAGAATTAAATTTGAAGTTGAGTAAAGTAAGGAGGGGCAATCAATTTAAACATGTTGTAATTCATACTAGAATCTATTTGAAAAACCTAATTTGTTCTGTTAGAGTCCTGTCTTATGATAACACAGCAACATTTTCTTTTATCCTTATTATGAAAGCACATGAACTGGAAAAGAAAAAGACAAAATAGTAAATCTTGTTTTAGTATAAGAGATTACATTGACAGAAAAAAAATGAGGAAAAGGAAATCATCAAGGCAGTGGCTGAGAGCCTTGAAAACAAAGATAAATAAAGCGAAACTTGATGTAAACCGTGAGAAAACTGCCCTGTACCTAGGAGGGTTTACGTATATGTATCATTAATTTCTCTATGAATTTTCTCTCTAATTCAGGATATGAGTTAGCAAAATTATTGGGATAGTGAGCTCTAAATCTGTTATTATAGTCAAGAGAGTAGGTATAATAAATGACCAGATGACAGGCATGTTCATGAACTTAAAGCCAAAAAGTTAGAGTCTGTGCTTTTTAAGAAAGCAATAACTAAATCATTTGATCGACTATACACAGAAATTAATGCTTCAACTAAGAGAAAAGGAAAAGAAAGCCTACTGAAGCTTGAGCTTTTAAACTAGAAAATGAAAACAGAAGGTCTATGTCTGAATCTGCTGGTTATTCACTCTTTGTGGCTTGAATTACTCCAACTCTGCTTGCAATTAATTTCTAAAGGATTTATGTGCAAAGAGCAGTTAAAGACGTCACACATTTAAGGGTGTTATGTAAGCAATCATTATTACTAACCAACAAAAAGATATAGGGAGAGCTCTAATCAAATTCACCAAGTGCTGCATAAACCCATTCAGAAAGCAGTGGGATGGTTTACTATGGTTTGGCTTCATTTAAAAATTGGGTTGTAAAAGTACAAACTATATATTATTTTTCCAGGGCTGCCATACAAAGTACCATAAACTGGGTGGCTTAATACAATAAAAATGTATTGTCTCACTATTCTGGAGGCTAGAAGTTCAAAACCAAAGTGTTGGCAGGACTATGCTCCCTCCAAGCCTCCAGGGAGGATCCATTCTTGCCTCTTCCAGCTTCTGGTAGCCCCAGATGTTCCTTGGCAGATAACTCCAGTCTCTGCTTCTGTCTTCACGGGGCTGTCTCTTTATAAGGACACTAGTCATACTGGCTTAGGGGCCTACCCTACCTCAGTATGACCTCATCTTAACTAATTACATCTGCAACATTCCACCTCCTAATAAAGTCACATTTGGAGGTACTAGGGGTTAGGACATCAACATATTTTTTTTTAACACAATTCAATCCATAATAATCTGTAACTGCTGTTTGGCATACATTATCTGTCTACAGAAAAGAAAAAAATAAGGTTAATGTATATAAACCAGAAAAACATAAGAGAGTAAGTTTCTCCATTACTGGCTTTAAAGATTTATAGATTGATGTTCCAGTTCCTTTTTCCAGAGTAAACCATATTACAGATGGCAATAGGTTTCTCCTCTCAGAGTCTCCCTCCTATACCTGGATTACCCCCGGCCCCCCACCAACCACTCCTTAGTCCTTCAATGCTTTCCTGAAATGCTCCTTCCTCTTCACCATCAGATCCTTTCTGTACTTTAAGGACCAGCTATGTCATCCTTCAGGAAGGCTGCTCTGACCAGTGACTGTGCCCATAGTGACTTACGTTCCTCCAAACCCTTACAGTGTTTATGCCCGAATTATTGAACTGGTTACCATCTTACTGATATTTTTCAAAATGTATTTATGTAGTTAAAACAAAAAAGTAATACATTACATACTCCAAAGCTGAAAAAGTAAAAAAAAAAAGTCCTCTCATCCCTGAACCCCACATTCCCTGGACCTCCACACATCACCTAGCTCTCAGCTCAGTCATCTCTTCTGCAAAATCAAAACTTGGACTAGATGATCTCTAAGGTCCTTTTCAGACTGAGCACAAAGGTCCTAACACAGAAGATTTTAAGGATGAGGGGTAGCACATTGTGGTGGTTGATATACTCTAGAATCAAACAGAAACTGACTTAGAAACTCAGTTCTACCTCTTTCTATCTCATTTCTTGTTTCTAACTTACACCAGCCACTGTTCTAGGCCCTGACAATGCAGCAGCAAATAAGACTGTTAAGGTCCCTGCCCTCATGGTGATTACGTTCCTGTAGGAGAGACAATTTAAAAAAATATATAAATGTATGAGTAAATAATATGATTTTGGTTGATGATAATTACCACGCGGAAAAGTAAAGCAAGGCAAGAGATTAATGAATGAGGGAGTGTAAAAGATATTTTAAATAGTTTGTTGGGGTACATTCTCTGGGAAGTGCTATTTGACAGAGAGTGAAAAGGTCTGGAGAAGTGCATTTCAGAGAGAAGCAGCAGCATGAGTAAAGGCCCAGAGACAGGAAGGCAGATGGTCAGAGCACAGGTCTGCTACTTACTCTTTTCATTTTATTTTAGAGATAGGTCATTGTGATCTTTTTCATTCTTTTATACAGGGGGCTTTTTTTTTCTATTGTATGCATGTTCCATGATTTTTTTAATAGTCCTCTATTGATAGGCATTTGGGTTGTTGCCAATATTTTGTTGTTACAAGCAAAAAATTACAAACATGAAATTGTCAGCACAGCCTGCTGGAATGGAACAGACTGAGCTGGAAACAAAGCTCTGTCTTCCTCTCTCTTCTTGTCTCTCTCTTTATTTTGACTGTATTTCACTGACTGCTTTAGGTACTAGGAATATAGCAGTGAGCTAGATGTCCAGGTCCCTGCCTCAGGATACTTATATTCTGATGGGAGAGAGAGACATTATGAAAATGAACATACATGTAAAAAAGATACGGTTTTGGATTGTGACAAATGATGTAAAGAAAATAAAGCAGGACAAGGGAAGAGTAAATGGCAAGGCTGTGGGTTCTGTTCCAGATATACTGGTCAGGACAGGCTTTGAGAAGGTGGTATTTGAGTAAGACATGAATAATGTGAAGGGCCAGACATTCAAAAGTCTAAGGAAGAGCATTCCAGACAGAAGGAGCAGCACATGTAAAGACCTGAGGCAGGAAAGGGCTTGGCACACTGGAGGAACAGCCAGAAGACACAGTGGTTGGGAGCACACCCAGCCAGATGGAAGGAAACGAGCTGAGGCTGGAGGCACAGGCAGGGTGGGGCACAAAGGCCCTGTGGCCATAGGGGACATCTGGACTTGTTCTAAGTGTAACGGGAAGCCATGGGGAGAGCCATTGTAAAAAAGAATTACACGTTCTGATTCATGTTTTGGAAAGCTCACTCTGGCTGTGTGTGGAAAGGAAACTATGAGGGGGATGAGTAGAACCAGGATACGAGTCTTGCTGAAGTCCAAGCAAGAGTTGATGGTGGTGTATCTTTATGTATGTATGTATGTATGTATGTATGTATGTATGTATGTATGTATCTATCTATCTATCTATCTTATCTACATCTATAAGTAGAGTGGGTTTGATAAATATGGTGAGAAGTGTGCACATTTAGGGAAAAAAAAAGCTGTTGGTAGACTGAATGCCAGTAATAAAAAAAAAAGAGGGAAATAAAGGATGACTCCCAGGTTTTCTGTTGTGAACAACTGGGTGAATGGACTGAGATCAGGAAAGCTGGGGTAGCAGCACAGCTGCAGGGCATGGGTGGGAATACCAAGAAGAATATAGTTTAGAGTTAGAGACCTATTAGGCATCCAGATGAAGATTTTGGGGAATGGCTGGATATAAGAAGAGGACCTCGACAGTGACTGAAAAAAAAAAAAAAGAATTCTTCAGCCTACAGGTGATTCATCAGTGTACTCAAAGCCATTTGAGTAGATGAAGCAACCTAGGTAGGAAGCATGTACAGAGAAGAGAAGAGGGCAAAGGCCAAGTCTAGAACCCTTCCGTATTTAGAAGCTAGGAAGAAAAGAAGGACTAAACAAAAAAAGATGAGAAATAGCTGCCTATAAAATCAGGGCAACAACTGGAGAATGTAGTATCCTGAAGCCACCTTCAAGTTATAGAACCCAGACTTTGAGCCTTGGCTTCCTCATCTGTAAAACAGTACTTACCTATAAGAATTTGTGGGGACTGAATGCAATTATATATGTAAAGTGCCTACCAGGAAACCTAGCCATAATAAATATTCAGTAGACTCTAATAGTTGGCAAAATTTAGAATGTTGTTTATATGCATTACTATTGGGCTATATTCATATTGGAGTTAAGAAAAGCAAAGGTGAATGTGTTCATATATTAATGTTATCTGAAGTCACAAAGTGGCAATAGTAGGATTCACAAAAAATAACAGATAATCTATAGGTAATTGACCTTCATTTTAGAGTGTTGTGTGTGTATTCAAATGACATATCTAATGACTAAGTATATAAAAAAGTTATTTTCTAGACCATCTTAGAAGAAAGAAAGCTTCCTAAATAGAGATTTATGTGTGTGAAGGTTGGGGAGAAGCGAATAAAATGAGTATTTATTGAGTGCTTACTATGTGTCATGCACTACAACAGATGATTCAGATTTACTTACTTAGACATAAAACTTCATGAAACATAATGTGATATTATTAATATGTTCAATTTACTAATGGGTGTTTTAAACAAAATTAAAAATTTGGGTAAAAGCAATAATCAATCAGAGATTTTAATTACCTATCAGTTTCTTATTTTGTTCTCTTGAATTAAAATTATTAATCATAAAAGCTACTGTTTATTGATTATCTACTATGCTCAAGGCACTGGAGCTCATAATTTACATGTAGTTTTTCATTTTCAAAACAGCCCCCCAGAAGGATAGGTATTATTATCACCATTTTATAGAAGATATACTTGAGACCCAATGGATTTATGTAAGTTGTTTAAAAAATATAGCTGATACGTCACAAAATAAAAGACTGTGGACTCTGGTCTTTCTCATTAAAAAGCCCTCGTTCTGGGGCTTCCCAGGTGGCGCAGTGGTTGAGAATCTGCCTGCTAATGCAGGGGACACGGGTTCGAGCCCTGGCCTGGGAAGATCCCACATGCCGCAGAGCGGCTGGGCCCGTGAGCCACAACTGCTGAGCCTGCGCGTCTGGAGCCTGTGCTCCGCAACGAGAGAGGCCGCGACGGTGAGAGGCCCGCGCATCGCGATGAAGAGTGGCCCCCGCTTGCCACAACTGGAGAAAGCCCTCGCACAGAAACGAAGACCCAACACAGCCAAAATCAATCAATCAATCAATCAATCAAACATACGCATCTGATTCAAGATCCTCAATTTAAAAAAAAAAAAAAAAAGCCCTCGTTCTATCCACTATACCAGACTATCACCATAATATTTTGACATTTATTCTTCATGTTCAACCTTCCTAATATTTTCATCTATATATATATATATATATTTTTTTTTTAGCTACTTTATTTATTTATTTATTTATTTTTGGCTGTGTTGGGTCTTCGGTTCGTGCGAGGGCTTTCTCTAGTTGCGGCAAGTGGGGGCCACTCTTCATCGCGGTGTGGGGACCGCTCTTCATCGCGGTGCGCGGGCCTTTCACTATTGCGGCCCCTCCCGTTGCGGGGCACAGGCTCCAGACGCGCAGGCTCAGTAGTTGTGGCTCACGGGCCCAGCTGCTCCGTGGCATGTGGGATCTTCCCAGACCAGGGCTCGAACCCGTGTCCCCTGCATTAGCAGGCAGATTCTCAACCACTGCGCCACCAGGGAAGCCCTCATCTATATTTTTAAACAAATATTCTCTGTTTAAACAGTTCATTTCAAAATATATTAGAATAAGGAAGGACACATCCAGTTCTATGTTACTTTACACATTTACAAGATTTACAAATCCTTTATAAGAGTTAAGTCAAGATTCAAAACAAAACAAAACAAGCAAACAAAACTCTAGAATTTCTGAGCCTAATGCTTACCAGGGAACAACTTGCTTCTAATGCTGTCGATGTACAATATGGGGGCAGGCAGTGTCAGCAGATAAATAGTGTGTGAGGCAGCCAGGTTGCATGACAGCCAGTAAAGGAAGTGAATCTACTCTGTTGTGGACTGAATGTTTGTGTCTCCCCTAAAATTCACATATTGAAGCCCTAACTCCCAAGGTGATGGTATTAGGAGCTGGGGCCTTTTAGATGGAGATGAGGTCTCGAGGGTGGTGTATTCATGGTGGGTTAGTACCTGTATAAAAGAAAGGAAGAGAGAGGGAGTTCTGGCTCTCTCCATGCACACACATCAAAGAGAGGCCATGTGAGCACATGGGAGAGAGTGACGGTCTACAAGCCAGGAAGAAGGCCTTTACCAAGAATTGAATCTTCTGGCACCTTGATCTTGGACTTCTTAGCCTGAAGAACTGTGATAGGTAAATATCTGTTATTAAAAACCACCCAGTCTATGGTATTTTGTTATAGCAGCCCAGACTAAGACCTACTCCATAACACAGTTGACATAGAGCTGTAGTAATATGTGATTGAGGACATTCAAAATTAGTCCAGCTGGTCTTCCAAAGAACACAGAAATGGATTGATGGATTTTACAATTGCTATAGATCTCACTGAATATTTATGGCCATGTACAGAATGAAATGAAATCAAGCAAAAGTGATCTCTGAGTTGATAGGAACTACTACCAAATAACTCAGAATTAAGGAAAATATTAATCTTTTTTCTTAATTAATTAACTAATTTTTGGCTGCGTTGGGTCTTCGTTGCTGCGCATGGGCTTTCTCTGGTTGTGCAAGCGGGGGCTGCTCTTCACTGTGGTGCGTGGGCTTCTCATTGTGGTGGCTTCTCTTGTTGCAGAGCATGGGCTCTAGGCACATGGGCTTCAGTAGTTCTGGCACGCGGGCTCAGTAGTTGTGGCGCATGGGCTTAGTTGCTCCGCGGCATGTGGGATCTTCCCAGACCAGGGCTCGAACCCATGTCCCCTGCATTGTCAGGTGGATTCTTAACCACTGCGCCACCAGGGAAGCCCAAATATATTAATCTTTACAAGCTTTTCCAATACTTCCTCCTAATTATGCTTGAACTTGACTAACTAGTTCATATTTATACAACCTGTCTCCAGCTTTCGAATGGGGAATGATCTTGTGCACACTTCCTCCGTTACACAGCATGGGCTGCACAGTTTTGTTCTGTTTTGAGTAAAATATCTGCTGAAATGTCTGTGAGTGAGGGGCTGGGGAGGGGACTATATAGGAAAAAGTTTTTTAATTAAAAATGAGCTGGAGTAAAGGTAACAAATAGAGATGAATATTCCTACCCTTGTTTAACTCTGTATTACCTAACGAAAAAGAATTATTCATAATTTATTAATAACATTACTTCATTTTTAAAAAAACTTTCTTCATTAGTGTAAGCATGCTTTATCTAGTTCATGTCCATATAAAGTATATGAAGGAAAGTTTATTTCTTTTCAGAATAACAGTTTTCAATTAAAATATTCTTTACTAAAAATTCTCAAGACCATTGAAATCTATAACTCATGATATAGAAACAGGCAGGCAGGGCTATATGCAATGCCTTTGCTTCATTAGAAACTGTGTCTCTCTTTGTCGAATGCTAAAATCAATTTGTCACAAATTCAAATGAAGTGGCAATGAATCCACACTCAAACAGTAGAGTTAATGAGTAATTGAAGTGGTCAGGTTTAGATTCTGCTTCATTCATTCAGCCAGCCTGGACTCCAGGGGGTCAGGCACTGTGTTGGAGACAGAAAGATAAGGCACACAGCTGCTGCCCTCAGGATTCACTTCCGGTGGGAGAGAAAGATCCATCAGCAACTTAATATAAGACAGTCCTAACTGCTATAGTTTACCTCTATGCAAAGTACTACGTATACACATAGTAGTATACACATATGGGCTGCCATAATGGACTGCATAGCTTAACAAACAGAGATGTATTTCTCACAATTGTGGAGCCCGAGAAGGCCAAGATCAAGGTGCCAGAAGACTGGCCTGCAGAAGGCCACTGTCTCACTGTGTCCTCACATGGTGGAGAGAGAGACAAGTTCTCTGGTGTCTCTTTTTATAAGGGCACTAATCCCATCATAAAGGTCCCATCCAGGCTTCCCTGGTGGCGCAGTGGTTGAGAATCTGCCTGCCAATGCAGGGGACAGGGGTTCGAGCCCTGGTCTGGGAAGATCCCACATGCCGCGGAGCAACTGGGCCCGTGAGCCACAACTACTGAGCCTGCGCGTCTGGAGCCTGTGCTCCGCAACAAGAGAGGCCGCAATAGTGAGAGGCCCGCGCACCGCGATGAAGAGTGGCCCCCGCTTGCCACAACTAGAGAAAGCCCTCGCACAGAAACGAAGACCCAACACAGCCATAAATAAAATAAATAAATTAAATAAAAAATAAATTAAAAAAAAAATAAAGGTCCCATCCTCATGACCTTATCTTACCCCTTTTCCCTCCAAAGTCCCCATCTTCAAATACTATCACCTTGGGGGTTACAGCTTAACATATGAATTTTAGGGAACACAAACATTCAGTCCATAACAGGAGGGATGTGTTAACTCTGCCTAGGGTTATAGAGGAGGATACTGCAGAACTGACTCCTGCGCTTGGTCTCAGAGCAAGCATAGGAAGTCACTAGTGAAGAAACAGTGAAGGCACATCTTGTAGAAGAATAGCAGGAAAAAAACCACAGAAGGAAGAATGACAGGTGATCATTTCATCATGGACAGAATGAGTACCCATTGGGAAAGGAAACAGTGAGGTAGAAAAGTAATTTGAGACCAGATTATAGGAAGTCCTGAGCATGATGCTGAGGAGCTTAAAATTTCTTTACATGGGCAGCGGGAAGCTGATGAGATTGTGTGTGTGTGTGTATGTGTGTGTTATCAATAAAATTTGGTATTTGGATAAAAGTAATACACATTTAATATTTAAAAATTTAATTTTTGTAAGTTTTTATGATGAAATAATATCAAACTTAGAGAAAGCAAGAGTAGTACAAAGAACTCCTGTATACTCTTTACCCAGATTTACCAATTATTACTATTTACCACATTTGCTTTATTTTTCTCTTTTCTTTCTCTGTATAACATATATATTATTTATATAGACATAGAGAAATAGACATATAGATATGCATGTATATGTATACACACATACACCTTTATATATACTCACATGTATATATACACATTTTTTTTTCTGAACTAATTGAGAGTAGTTAATCCTTTTACCCCTTAATAGTTCAGTGTGTATTTTCCAAGAATAAAGGCATTCTCTTTTATTACCGAATTACAATCTTCAAATTCAGGAAATTTTAATCCATGTAATTCCAATTTTGTCAATTGTCCTAATAATGACCTTTATAATATGACAATTTTTATCTTGTAGAACCAAATCCAGGACCATGAATTGTGTTTCATTTTCTTGTCTCCTTCAAGTCCTTTAATCTGCAAAGTTCTTCAGCCTTTATTTTTCATGACATTGACATTTTTAAACAATATGCTAAAAATACTTTATTATTGAGAAATCACTAAGGTCAATGAGAAAGAGGTGGATGGGTAAGAGACAGCATAAAATGAGGGGCAGAGAGGAGACCTGGGAGACAGAAACAGCTTGAGGTGATGAAGGCTTAGTGGGATGGGAGAGAAGGGGGCCCACATGGGAAATTCAACAGCATTTAGTGCCCATTATGTGTGAAAAGTAAAGAAATGAAAGTTTGATTTTAGCTTGGGCCATTCAATGGATGGTGATAAGGATCATAAGTAACAGATTTTGTCCTTTGTTTGATTTTAGGTTGAAGGAGGATAACCAGTGTTGCTTTTGGGTGCTAAGTAGATCTATGTATTATGCGATTGGAAATAAGACACAGAGCTCAGGTGAGATGTCTGGGATAGAGAAGGATTACCTAAAGAAGAATAAACCTAAATAGTCTATCTTCTGCTTAGCTTTCCATCTCCCAACTGAGCCCTGTGCACAGCAGATACTTAATACGGATTGTAGACTGACAACCATCTCATAGTAGCTTAAGGGAAGGGGAAGGGGTGGCCAAGTTTTCTTCCAGGCAGATGAGGGCTGGGAGGACTCTGGGGATTTCCCTGCAGAAATGGGGAAGCCCTGAGCAGATCAGGACGGCTCCTCCCCTGTTGCTGAGAATCAAACAGGAATTAACAGGGTGCCAGAGGAACAACACTTTGTACCAGGTTCACGATTCCCCATCCAGAATTTCCAAACCCAAAAAACTCTGAAAATATTTTTGTATCTCATTTGGCAGCAAAACTTGACCTGAAGTGATCCTGAGGCTCTTGATGGTGTTTATTTATCCCACTCACTGTGAATATTCATACATTTCCCCGCATGCCTATTAATGTATTTGATAATAACAAGTGCTGCCTCAGAACTCACTGTGGGTAGTACTCAATTCATGGTATATCTGCCCTATCTACCTCCTTTCTAAAAACCGAAAAACTCTGAATATGAAACTCATGGGACTGTAAAGGTTTCAGATGAGGAAATGTGGAAGTGTATTTAAAAAGTAGGGGTAAATACTTTGCAACCTAGACTGACACCTTTAAATGAACATTCCACCCATGAATATGTGAGTGAAGCTCACAGAAGACTCCCCAGGCTTTGGCACCTTACATCTGGAACTACTGAGAGGACCTTGGTTTCCCCTGTTTTGACTCACTTCTCACTTCAGCATCTTTGGCTCTTTGCTTGATTTTATCCCTCAGCAACCATTACAGGCCTGGCTCACCATTTAATCCAAAGCCCTCACTCTTCTTCAGGATATGGTTTTGGCTGTTTGATCTCTGGCCCTCCTGAATTGTAACTGCCTCTAAAAAAAGGGGCTTAGACTTCCCTGGTGGTGCAGTGGTTAAGAATCCGCCTGCCAATGCAGGGGACATGGGTTCAATCCCTGGCCCGGGAAGATCCCACATGCTGCGGAGCAACTAAGCTCGTGCGCCACAACTACTGAGCTTGCGCTCTAGAGCCCGCAAGCCACAACTACTGTGCCACAACTACTGAAGCCCGTGCGCCTAGAGTCCGTGCTCTGCAACAAGAGAAGCCACCGCAATGAGAAGCCCGTGCACTGCAACGAAGAGTAGCCCCCGCTCGATGCAGCTAAAGAAAGCCCGCGCACAGCAACGAAGACCCAACGCAGCCAAAAATAAATAAATAAAATAAATAAATTTATTTTTAAAAAAGGGGGGGGATTATCAGCCCCTCTCTGCATCAGCCCTCCTCCACCCTCACTGTTCTATGCCTTATAGGACCCATCACGTACACCTGTCTTACTGTCCTGTCCCTCACATTGGGGGGTTGGGAGGGAGTGTGCAAAAAGGAATCAGACCATCCAGCTGGTCATTTGTTGGCTCATCGTTTATTCATTCATTCAAGAAATATATATTGAATGTCTACAATGTGCCAGATGCTGTGCTAGGCTCTTAAAGTTTGGCAATTAACAGACATTATTTGATGTCATCATTGCATTTACAATCTACCAAGGGAAACATATTAAATAAATAATTAACTACAATTGTAAGTGCTACAAGTGGGGATGCAGAGTGCAGTGAGAGTGTATAAGGAGGGGGAGGGGCCCGACTTGGTGCAGAGGCTCAAGGAAGTCTTCCCTTCCTCACAAGAGGAAGACTTATGAGTTGAGATGAGAGGGTGAGTAGGAGGTAGCCGGGTGAAAAGGGTGAGGAAGGCAGGGAGGATGGGGTAGAGAGAATTCCAGGCAAAGCAAACTGCATAAAAAGGACCCAAGGCAGGAAGGAACTTTGCCTAAATGTGGAAGTGAAAGCCTTCACTGTAGCTAGAAGGGAAAGAGAGGGCCTGCGGTGAGGTCTTTATCCTAAGAGATAATCAGCCACTGGGGAGGTGGGGAGGTGGGGAGGTGTGGAGGCGGGGGGGTTGGTTAACTAAGGATGTGAACTAATCAGCTACTACTTATCAGGTCTCTCTGGTTGTGAAGTGGAGATGAGATTGGAAAATCAAGGGTGAATGTATGAAGAACAGAATAATACAGTTCTTCCCTCTTGGGACACATAGACATTTAATAGAATAGGTAACACAGAAACATATTGAACGAGCATGACCCTGAGCAGGACTTGACCTCCCTGCTCCTGAAACGGTGGGTTACACAGTCTAGCTCCACATGGGTAAGGCCAGGGATTTCAGGAAGGCCTGGCCATCTCCAGGGAAGAAGAAGAACAAGACTCCCCCTCCAGGTGGGTCCTCAGGACTGCCTTTGACCTCCAAGGGAGAAGCCTGCCCCAGAGCGGTTTGTCTGCTCTCTCTCTCTTTATGCTGGCACTTACAGCCACTCCAAAACCTTTCAGCCTGACCACTTCAGTAATCCAACTACCATTCTACAACCAAAGAATGCTCTATCTCTTAGGACCTTGCTCCATATTTTGTATTTGCGCAGTATCTGAATAAAAATCATACTTGGGATGATTTCACCTTTAAGTTTGCTGCCCATAATCACTCATCATTTAACCCAAGAAAAGATGGCCATGAAGTTTGCATTAAGAATCATAATCATATGTTATCATATATAAACTATTTCACTCAAATAGAGCAGGATCTACTCTGGCTTACTTCCATATTCCAAGACTTTAATGCTGCCTGTTGGCAATAGGAACACTGCTGGAATTCATTCTTGAACATAACTTTTTCTGAACTGGAACTCTACACTAAAAAGCAGTGAAGAAAACTTGTTACCATTCATTGATTTTGGACTTAAATTCAAAGGGTGGGAGGAATGGGGGAAGGACAACAGTTCTTTGACACTAGCAAGTTAGTAGAAGGCCAAAAGCCTCATTTTTAGACTTGATAGCCTGAGGCAGAAGAGTCAGGAAAACATTTTTGCAAAGTAGATCTTCAGCAGGAAGGGAAAGATAAGATAAATATATGTAATGAAGCATATTAAGCAATTGCAAATGTTGTACCTGGACCCTCTGAATTCTAAAAATTCCCAGCTCTTCACTCATGTGGAATTTGATCAAAAAGTGATAAAATTATATATTCAGAAGTTAAAGGAACTTGCACATTTGAAGTTGGACTTTTTTGCTTTCATTTTTGCATTTGTATGAAAATAATATTCAAATATGGCATGAAATGAGTACTGTACTATTAAGGAATATTCAGTATTCCCAAAATAGTAACAGCCACTTAAAATATACTACTTGAAACTTGCTATTCAAACATGACTCTATTACTTTCACTTGTTCTCTAATTGTGACTTGAGGTCCCAAAGGACTACAGCAACCTCTGTAGTAGTTTAGTCTGAATAAAATGTCTTTCTGGAAGATGTGAAGGTGTGTCTACACTTTCTTAATACTGTACACATCTTCCTAAGAAAAATTTACAGTTTTTTTCTGGGCTAAGATTTATGAATAACTGCCAAATTAAAAATAAATGGTTTGAACAAAAGCAAATTATTAGCAGACCAGCAGTTTATTAAAATCCCACAACTCGATTTCCATCTAATGTTCCACATTATGCCTGCCCACAGCCAACCACTGCCAAAACACTAGCAATCTCAGAAAACAGCAAAATGTGCTAACTTTCTTTTAGACCATGTTAATTTTATTTTCTCAACTTCAATATTCACAGTATACTATGGAATTTATTTCGACATTAATAACTATTAAAGATATCCACTGAAGGATTATCTTGGACCTCTTAGGTGAGAAAAAAAGAGCTGTGAATGGTTTTGTTCAAATTTTGGAGATTTTATTCGGTACAAGTTGAATGAGAGGAACCTCCCTCATCTCTCTGTCTCTGTCTCATCTCTCTGTCTCTGTCTCATCATCTTTATCTCTACCCCTATCCCTACACCTAATCTATATCTATCTAGATCTATATATTTATGAATTATGTCTTCTCTGCTTATAATGTCTTCTGACTCATTTAGGAAAAAGGAAGCAACCTACTCACATTCTAAAGTAACTTAAATACATGCTGCTGTAGCTGCTGCATTAGCTAAAAGACTTAATAACACCAAAGAAAAACCCCAGGTAAAAATGGTAACATCCCCAAATGATTTTTCCAAAGCATGAATCCAATTATGTCATCCTTACCCTACCAAAAATTCAGAGGTCAGAATAGAATCACAGAATAGAATCCAGCTTCCTTACAGCCTTCAAAGCCTTGCATGATCTGCCTACCCCACCTCTCTGACTTCACCTCCTCAGTAAAGTTAGTTCACTACTCAAGACACCTACTCTTTGTTGATTAGACTTGTCTCAATCTTAGCTCTTTGTTCCTTCTGTTAATAATGCTCTTCTCACCTTCTCACCACTCAGGTCTAACTCAAAAATCACCTCCACACAAAGGCCTCTTCTTACTACCTTAGCCCTAATCACTTTTTTTTTTTTTTGGGCTGCATTGGGTCTTCTTTGCTGCACGTGGGCTTTCTCTAGTGGCGGCGAGCAGGGGTTACTCTTCTTTGTGGTGTGTGGGCCTCTCTTGTTGCGGAGCATGGGCTCCAGGTGCACAGGCTTCAGTAGTTGTGGCGCATGGGCTTAATTGCTCCGCGGCATGTGGGATCTTCCCAGACCAGGGATCGAACCTGTATCCCTTGCATCGGCAGGCGGATTCTTAACCAATGCAGCACCAGGGAAGTCCCAGCCTTAATCACTTTTTTTTTTTTTTTTTTTAGTAACTATTTTTTTTTTTTTTTTTTTTAATGAGGATCTTGAATCAGATGCGTATGTTTTGATTGATTGATTGATTGATTGATTTTGGCTGTGTTGGGTCATCGTTTCTGTGCGAGGGCTTTCTCCAGTTGTGGCAAGCGGGGGCCACTCTTCATCGCGATGCGCGGGCCTCTCTCGTTGCGGAGCACAGGCTCCAGACGCGCAGGCTCAGCAGTTGTGGCTCACGGGCCCAGCCGCTCTGCGGCATGTGGGATCTTCCCAGGCCAGGGCTCGAACCCGTGTCCCCTGCATTAGCAGGCAGATTCTCAACCACTGCGCCACCAGGGAAGCCCCTTAATCACTTTTTAAACTGACTTTCTTTAGAGCATTTAACAGTCCCCCTGATTATCTTTTTATATGTTTTTATATTTATTGTCTCTCTCTGCACACCAGAAAGTAAACTCCTAGTAGTCAGGGATTTGGCCTGCCTTATTCAAAGCTATATTCCCAGTACCTAGAACATACTAGGGATTTCAGAAATATTTCTTTACTGAAAAAATGTTTCCAAGATTGATGAGATTGAATGAAAGGGCTTATCTGTCTTACACATTGTAAGTATAACTCCAATATACCTTGTTTATCATTGGTTTACAATAATCATGAAGAGATGGTTTGCTAAGAAAAAGCAAAACTGATGAGATTATGGAAAATTTTTCATCAGTGGAGTCCTAGTTAATGGAATTCCACTTCTAAAGAGGTTTCTAATGATAATGTTCTAGTTATTTTTAGAATGAAAATAAAATGCAACTTCCAATTTTCTTTTTCCCCTTAAGTAAATCCATTTGTAGCTTTGAGTTAAAATTGTTCTGTTCCAGGGTTTAGTCATGCATTGAAAAGTAACTGAAACTAATGGTATCAAAAAACATACCAATTTCCAGGAGGTAAATTATTGCTTTCTGAAAACCTAAAAGCTTTTCTTGTTTAAATATTTAAATTAAGGCAGTTATATTTTATTTTCCATGTGGAGTTTCCTGCCTTCCCTTTCTACACACTGGCTAATTTAGCCATTGAATCACATCTCATCTTATATAAAGACCCTGAAATTAAAAAATGTTTGGGATAAAGTCAGCAAATTTTAAACAGGAAAAAATAGATGCATGCTGTCAGACTTCAATAGGATGCCGATGGCAGAACACAGTACTTCACAGTGAGCCTCAAAGCCCCCCAAATACAGCTCAACTCACATTCCAGCCTTCCTCCCTCCCCCTTCTTCCCCCTGCCCATGCCACTCAACTTTGTCTATACTTGCCCATTTCCCATCCTCTCCTCTAACACCTTTCTGCTTCCTTCAAGTCCCAGCTCGTGTCCCCTCTTCTATAAAACTCTCTCCAAACCCCCCAGGCAATCACTAGGTCTTTTTCCTGTGCTCAGCACTCAGATTGTACTTGGTAAAACATGCCTAACATTCACCTTTTCAAATTGCAGTGTAATGTCCTCCATCCCACTGGATAATCTCTCGAGCAGGAACAGTGTCTTTATCCTGGAATCCTCCACACTTACACTTACTTACTGGGAAGTGCTCAATAAGTAGTTGGTATTCAATTCATTTCAGCATACTTCCAGGTTCTGAGAGGGTACGTTCTGCATGTATTATTTTATTCTGCATTGGTAGTTGTTAATAAAGATGGGGTGGGAGAAGACTGGGGGAGGGACTTGTTATGCTCCAGTCTCCTCTTTTCCTTATATTCTCCCTCTGGCCTCAAGATGGGGCCAGCGACTATTGAATAGACTCTGGGCTGAGGTTCTGACTTGCTCAACTACCTCTAACACCATGAGCAAGGTATTAGCTCTCAGGTTTTTTCACTGACATCTTACCTCCGTTTACGAATACTTCTTCCATCTACTCTCAGTCCTCAAGGACTCTTGTACCCTACAGCTTTTCAAGTCCCCTATTTAGGGCTTTCCTATTCCTTAACACTTCTATTAATACATTTAGACCCCAAAGTTCAATTTAGGAAGGTTGGTTTACAGGTTATTTACGTTACTTAAACTAGTGTATAAATACAGGAGCCTTTATATTTTAAAAGGAATCGGTTACCTGCAATGAAATTCTAATAAGTAATTTTTAACTTGGAAGCTAGCTGTGTTTTTGCTAACTGCAGCATCTTGCTTCTAAGCCTTCCATATAAAATAACTTTTTATAAAAAATAGACATACTTATTAACTATCCACTAATTACAGACTTGCATATTGTGACAGTTAATTTTATGTGTCTTTTGACTGCACTGCTTGACTAAACGTTATTTCTGGGTGTTTCTGTGAAGGGTATTTCTGAATGAGATTAACATCTGAATCAATGAACTCAGTGAAATAGATTGCCCTCCCTAATGTGAGTGGGCCTCATCCAATCCATGGAGACCCTGAATAGAACAAAAGGTAGAGGAAGAAGGAATTCACTCTTTTTCCCGGGCCTCATGCTTGAGCTGGGACATTTCATATTCTCCAGCCCTTGGACTGGGATTTACACCATCCACTCCCCTGGTTCTCAGGCCTTTGGACTCAGACTGAATTACACAACTGGCTTTCCTGGGTCTCCAGCTTGCAGATGGCAGATTGTGGGACTTCTCAGCTTCCATAATCACGTAAGCCAATTCCCCCAAATAAACATATCTATAGCTACCTCCTGATGTTTCTGTTTCTCTGGAGAACACTGACTAACACAGATATATTTTAAAAGATATACAGTACTTTAAATAAAAATTACTACCAAATAAATCACCAAGGTCACTTCTAGTTCATTGGTTAAAGCAACCAATGCTCCATAATACAGAGGTTCATCTCAGTGAATTAAGTTTCTGATTGAGTTCCAGTTGTTTTAAATTACTCTCTAGCCTATTATTGGCCTCATCTTCCAAATTTAAGCAAAAAAAAAAAATGCTTCATTTACCTTGAACTCAATATCACATTTTGAGCAAGTGTTTTTGCTTCAGCCTTTAAATACCAATCCAAAAAATTATCATAGCAAATATGTTAGTTTATGGTGTTTTCTTCTTTTGAGTGAATACTAAACTCTGTATTTGATCATATAAAGTTAAATTATTTCATCATTTTATGAGAGGGTTTTCTTTAATGTTGTTTGAAAAATATTTTAAATTAAAAGTGCAAATGTTATTCTAATGTCACCACCCCTCATTAAAATTGTAGGAAGCAAGGAGTTAAAGACCACTTTTCCTTTTCTCATCGCCATTTCCCCGGAGACCACAACTGTTGGCAGCTGGGTACACATCCTTTCCAAATATTTTCCATGTTTATATAGATATATGGGCATCAACTTATATTATTTATTAAAATACAATTATGATATATTTATCTACAGTGTTTTTTGTATCTAATTTAACATGGATACTTTTCGAAGTCACTACTTTGGATCCATTTTATTCCTTTTAAAAGGTTATGTAATATTCAATTTTTGAACATGCCATAACTTATCCAGCTTTTCTTCTACTGACTTTTAGTTTGTTTCCATTTCTGTGTGGAGGGGGGCTGATGCAATGGATTGAATGTTTGTGTCCCCCAAAATTCATATGTTTAAATCCTAACCCCTAAAGTGATGGTATTAGGAGGTGGGGCTTCTGGAAGGTAATTAGGTCATGAAGGTGGAGCTCTCACGAATAGTCTTAGTGCCCTTATAAAAGGGACTCCAGAGAGCTCTTGCCTTCTTTCCACCATATGAGGATACAATGAGAAGTCGGCAGTCTGCAAATGGGAAGAGGGCTCTCACCAAGCTTAACCATGCTAGTGCCCTGATCTCAGACTTGCAGCCCCTAGCACTATAAGAAATAAATTTCTGTTGTTTACAAGCCACCTAGCCTATAGTACTTTGTTATAGCAGCCTAAATGATTAAGACATCTGGTCTATCCCTACTTTAGTAAGGATATATGATTAGGACTTCCTTTAATTCCACTTCTTAGAAACTTTCTTCCTTCAACCCAACATCTTCCTGAATCAATCACATGGTCTTTCTTCTTTTCTGAACTGCCAGTTATGAAAGAACTGGCCTCACATGCTAGCTATATTTCTTCATTTCTCATTCACTCCTCAACTCTGTAACCATCCTGCCCCTCCACTCTTCTCAAACTGTTCTCCCTAAAGACACCCATGCCCACACGGTTGCCCAGTTCAGGAACTTTTCTTCCCAGTCTTCATCTCACTCAACATGGCTGCATCCTCTTAACCCTGGTTTCCTGAAGTCCATTTCTCCCTTGCCTTCTGGGACAACACTCTCTTCTGGTTCTTCTCCTACCTCTAATAGCTATATCTCAATTTTCCTCTGCTTGTTCCACCTCACCTGTCTCTCTCATGTCGGTGTTCCAGAGTTCTATTCTTGGCTCTCCTTTCCTCTCCTTCTACGTGTCTTTCTGGTGTTCTCGTCCTCTCTGATAGTGTCAGGAGAAGAGTGTGATCTACAGGTAGATCTACCTCATTAGTGTATGGGATCGAAGTTAGTAGAAGACCAAAAGCCTCATTTTTAGACTTGATAGCCTGAGGCAGAATAGTCAGGAAAACATTGCAAAGTAGATCTTCAGCAGGAAGGGAAAGATAAGATAAATATATGTAATGAAGCGTGTTAAGCAATTGCAAATGTTGTACCTGGACCCTCTGAATTCTAAAAATTCCCAGCTCTTCACTCATGTGGAATTTGATCAAAAAGTGATAAAATTTTATATTCAGGAGTTGACATACACTAATGAGGTAGATCTACCTGTAGATCACACTCTTCTCCTGACCTACAAATGCCCGAACTTATCTTCCCGTATCTCCAAAGGGCTACCTCAGATTGACAACAAAACTCTCCTTGTCTATAGCTGAACTCATGATTTCTCCCCTCTTGTCAAAACCTGACCCTCTGCCTATATTTCATAACTTACATTTCCACCCATCCCTGTGGTCCAAACTAAAACAAATCAATCTTCCTCAACTCCTTGCCCACCTTCATATCTAGTTTTTTTAATCAGTTCTTTTATTATTTCTCTGAAGTCATCTGTTCTGTTACTACCACATTTCTAAAGATATATTCATTAATCCTTGCCTGAATCATTTCAACATTTCACAACTATCTCCCAGCCTTTAACCATACAACCTTCAAGCCGTTTTCTTGGCAATTAAGTTATTATCTGATATAATGTATGTTAGTCCCCTGTTTAAAGACCTCCAATATCCTCTAATATTCACAGGGCTTTAAAATGCATATATACACTATATGCATATAATAATGTATATTACACACACAAGTATATAAGAGACTGTTAGTCATTAGACTCCATTTTATTGAACCGTCACCCCCACCCCCAACTAATTGCCCTCTCTTTCAGCCATTCCGCAAGCTGTCTGAGCTCCTACTTGAGTCCCAGGTCTTTGCTCAGGGTATTTCATCAGCCTAAAATTCTCTCTCTCCGTCTTCTTGTTATAATCCTATTTTTCTATTAGGACTCATCTCAAAACTATCTCCTCTGTGAATTCTTACACAGCTCTCTTGTCAATTATAGGAACATAAACTTCCTGTTCTGTGAATCCACAGCCCTTGGCTCACACCACTCTTGCTGCATTTATCATCTGGTATTATAATTATCTATTTCTCTATCTTCTCCACAATGGCATAAATTCCTAATGAACAAAGTTCACGTCTTTCAGATCTTTGAATCCTATCACACAGTTCTGTGTCTTGCGTGTAGTAAACACCAACAAATATGTTTTGAGTTTACAGTTTAGAAAGACCAAATAGAGTGGTCAGGTCTCCAATCTATGCCTCCAATCTACTGTGCTCCAAAAGACAATGCAGACCAGAATGGTGACTAGAAAATTTAGCAAATTTAGATTGGGTGCTCTGTTTACTTCTTTGTATTAGTAACACAGTTCTAGGATCAGCATTTCATCAGCAATTTCACTGGGGATAAACCCAGAACACTTTCTCTCTTTGGGAGAGAAGAAAGTAGTTAAGATGATCCTGTTCGGTTTTTGCAATCAGGGAAATGTTTCCAATAATGAGAGGCTATATATGGGCAGATGAAATGCTAAGTGGGAAGGATGCAGATTACCATTCTTTTCTCAGGGTAAGTTAGAATTATTTTCAAACTGGACTTCATGCATTTCCTGATAACAAACCTTTACTTTCAAATTTTCCTCCTGAGTATAGTACAGTGAAAACTAATGAAATATTTACAGGCAGAGCTCTTTTTACCCTTGAGTTCATTCATTGCAAATGAACACTTCGAACCCCACGTCTAAGAATCTGGAAATGCTGTTAAGTTACAAATATCAGCAGTAGCAGGCGGTACTGTTTCTTAAATCTGTCCCACATTTAATAAATGTTTCCACTGAGGGCACTTGTCTCCTAAAAGCCGTATGTTCTGTTTAGATTAATACATACAGTTTCCATGGTTGTTAAAGCTGGATTTCAGTGTGGAATCATTCAATCAATGCAGTCAACACTGCAGGATGATCCTCTGGGTGGTGGGCACTGAAAATATAAACCCTGGAAAAAGCAGTTATCAGGAAAGAGCCAATAGTCCTTGAGTTCCCTGGTTACTGTCAAAGATTTTAAAAAATCAGAAAAGCAACATGGCATAGCAGAAAGAGCTTGGAAGTCAGCCAAACTGGGTTTTTATCCACACTACATTACTTACTAGTTATATAACTTTAGGCAAGTCACTTGACGTCTCTGAGATTTCCTAATCTTTCCAATAAGGTGAATTCTACCTATGTCATACAGGAAGATGAGATAATTTCTATTAATGAGCAAATGAATGAATGATGGTCTCCTTCCAAATCAACCATTCACATTTTTAAGACAGATGTGCATAGAATGGATTGCTCACAGACTCAAGGAAGTTGTAATATAGTCTTAGAGCCAAAGAATTCACAAGGCAGAGTTCTCAGGTAACAGATGAAGTGTTATGAAAGAAAACCAAAGTATCAAGTTAGACACTATAATACGAACTTTTCATATTGAATTAATTTTTATGTGCAAAGTATAAGTGACCTTGATGAAACTTGCTTTAAAACAAGAGGGCTCTTTTTCATCATGACAGTCTGGTTGTTCCAATAAGGTTCTTTGACCTTGGGACTGTACTTTAAAAAATTACTGATATTTTTGTAACTTATATATGAGCTCTGGAGTTTTAATTAACAGCCACAGCACAAATTCATGGGAACAATGTTTAAAGAGTTTATCTAGAAAAGGCAAAGAAATATTTTCCCTTGTATGAAATTTCTTAACCTTAGGAGTTTGAGATGCTTTCAAATATAAAAATCATGTTTATTCAATGGCTTTACTGTCAATTTTTGGTATTGTACCAAACAAATCCCTATGATTCATAGTAAAATTTTTAAAATCTACATAACTATTTCCATTAATTGTTTTTTTCATTTTATTAAAATGTTTTTCATCTTACTAAAAATACAGTAGGAGTTCATTACCAAGAACACGTTTTATGGGTTATTTAAATGACTAATGTAATCACGCAAATTTTTCAACTAACTCTTTCTGAATTTGATTCATTTAGCTTCAGTCCTTTCTCTGAAGGGTAATGGCTCACTTTGGTAAATTATTTTAAATCTAAGTTTTATAGTGAAGGATGTGGGTTGCATAATACTTGGATTATCTTTTTGATATTAAGTGAGCCAGTAGGTAAGTACTTCCAGCGAGAATACTTACTCCCAATATAAACACACACAGTTTTTGCTAAAAAGTTAACTGAAAGCATGAATTTTAATAAATAATTTTTTTCTAAGAACTTTATAAAGCATAAGCCTCTCTCTGTGGTATGGCATTTTAATTCTAGCAAGCCTTTTTTCTACCACCTGAAGGTGCTATATGTCAAGTACAGCATTGTCCAATATAACTTTCTGCCACAATGAAATGTTACACACTGTCCAATACAGTAGCCACTAGCCAGATGTTGCTACTGAGAACCTGAAACGTGGTGTGACTGATTAAATGAATTTTTAATTTTAATTAATTTAAATTTAAATAGCTACATGTGGCTACTGACCATTATATTGGACAGTGCAGGTCTAGAATGTATGTTGAAATAACTGGAGCAGTGGACAAGTATGCTTACTATGTCCTAATGCCCCATCTCCTTCTCAAGCCCCTCAGCTCTTACCCATAGCAGGATACAAGTCAAGTGTCGTTTCTTCCATGAAGCTTTCACTGACTACTTTAATCCACATGGATGTCTTTCTCCTCTGAACTCCTAAACACTTATCTGTTTTATAATGGAATTTAGTACCCAGTTATTATACCATGGACAATAGTTTAATGTATGTAAGTTTTAGCATAAAAACAATACAAATAATAGTACCAGCTTCTATTCATTGAAAGCTTATAATGTTAAATATTTTACAGTATCTTATTTCATCTTTTTAATAGGCCTCTAAAGCATGTATTATAATCTCTATTTTATCTATGAGGAAACTGTGACTCAGAAAGATGAAGTTACTAGTCCAGGTCAAACAGCTAGTTAGTGGCAGAGCTGGAACTTGAAACCGGGTCCATGACTTCTGTAATACAGTGTAAGGGCCTTGTCAGAGTAGGCAGGGTCATATGAGATACTTTGGCCTGATTTGATTATGGGAAGCCATTATAACAAATCTAAGCCTGTGTGAGAAAACTAATTTGTAACGATTACAGCTTAGAGGGAATGAAAGATTATGATTCAATTTCAATTACAAGAGTATTTCATTTACAGTGAGAGACCATTCCAAAGTTCTTCCATCATAGACTAGATATACCACTTTCTTAGAGACGAGTTGCTCCCTCTAGTGAAAAGCGATGGGAATACCGTACCCCCAAGTATTCAAAAGAGAAAATCTCTGTAGAAGTGGTACCTTCCTAAGGGGTCTCTTGGAAATTTGTGGAGGTGAGTTTTAGATATTACAAAGAATGGAGGTTGTTATTGGCTTTCATTAGGTGGGCCAGGGATGCTAGATATCACGCAGGAAGTCCTCATCAACAAGACACTAGTCTATTTCTGGGAGGGAAAACTCAGTTATATTTATCTATCTGAGCCTGGAATTTAACATCATTTTACATATAAAAACAAAGTATGTTTGCACTGTTTTACTATGCAATGAATTTTCCAGGAAGGAAACTACGGCATTTCATCTGACTAAACACTGTCAGTTGTAAAATATAATATTACTTAAATATCACCAAGAATGAGAGGCAGACAGAGAAAAGGGAAGAAAAACATTGCCAATTAAGCTATGACACAGTGCATTCTTATACATAATTTTATCTCTATTTAAAGGGCTCCTTTAGACATATTTAGACACAAGTCAAACACACCTGGACACATATAAAAGAAAAAAAAAAGCAAAATAAGTTAAGGTATTTCTAAAACTTCTTTATATTCAGAAAATTTTTGACTCAGAGTTGTCAACATCCATGGTTTTCAAAACAAAATTATTCTCTTGCTTTCGAGTATCTTGATGATGCTGTATTTTTTAAAACAGTGCTCAACTCGTGTTCAGGTTTTCTTCAAAGCCACTGACACCAATTTCGTATGCTTTGATGTTGGCACTTTTTGAACCTTCCAAAGATATTGATGGAAAGTTTTCAGACAACAACTAGCGGTTATAACCATTCTTCACATGGTTTTCAAAGAGTCTGCCTGGAAATGAAATCGGTAACAGTAACCCGGTTTGCATATGTTCAGGCAATGACAGTAACAATGATCATTACTGACACCTGGCTGACAGTGCTTATAAAACACACCCTGATTTCAGAGATGTGAAAACATATTTCTTGGGCTTCCCTGGTGGCGCAGTGGTTGAGAATCTGCCTGCCAATGCAGGGGACACAGGTTCGAACCCTGGTCTGGGAAGATCCCACATGCCGCGGAGCAACTAGGCCCGTGAGCCACAACTACTGAGCCTGCGCGTCTGGAGCCTGTGCTCCGCAACAAGAGAGGTCACGACAGTGAGAGGCCCGCGCACCGCGATGAAGAGTGGCCCCCGCTTGCCACAACTAGAGAAAGCCCTCGCACGGAAACGAAGACCCAACACAGCCAAAAATAAATAAATTAAGTAGTTAATTAAAAAAAAAACATATTTCTTACAATGGAAGAACTACAGAGCTGGGCAAGCGAGGGGAACTTTTCCAGAACTTAACCAAGATTTAGTCACCATTTCAGAAAATCTCATCACCAAGAATAACGCTACTGATGATATCTGAGCCACCAGGAAAACCTACCTGTATCAGTCTCCATCCATGGTGATTAGAGCAACAGGTGTAACTTTCTAACTACTTTGTCATTTCTTATAGCTTAGGCATGTTAATGCCTTTACACGTTGAAACAGATACTATTATAAATTAGTTTTATTTCTCTTTTACATCAGGTCGTCATTATATTGATGTTTTTCTATTTATATGTGTAGGTGGATTACATTATCCATGAATTTCAAGAAGGTAATGACTATTAGAAAATATCTGTTATAAAAAGGTGACGTTGGGTCTGATAGGGTTTAGAAAATACTGAATTTAGGTATCAGGAATAACTGCTTTTCCTCTAAACAGAAATCAAATTCTTGGGCACTTACCTAACAAATATTAATATGCTTGTGGATAAGGAAATGGGGGAGGAGGCATAAAATTGCATATTAATTTAACACTAAGAGAGGACAGTTTTATGCTCTTATTTTAAGAAGTGACTTTGCATTTTGCTCAGAGAGCATGATCTCTTGAGTCAAACTACCCAGATTTAATTCATGGGCCTACCATTTTGTAGGTAATTTTGAGTGACTCAATCTCTGCCTCATTTCCCTAGTGGGTAAAATGAAGGTCATAACAGCATTACCTCACAGGGTTCTTATGAGAACTAAATGATACAATGGGATGGTGTTTACAACACTGACTGGTACATCAGAAGCAGTAAATATGTGAAAGCTTCATTAATTGCAAGCATAAAATATATCATTCTGCAAAACAAAGATGTCTGAACTTCTACTAAAATCTTTACCATCTGAGAAATCTTTCCTGAAGAATCAATGATTCCTTGATATATGGAGAATAATTTCATAGTTCTGTGAACGTTTTCTCACAGAACCATATTAGAATATATTAGATTCCTTGGGGTAGTGGGGTTTACTGCCAACTGCCCCACAACTGTTCTGTAGTGTACAAATACATCTTAGATTCCAAAGTGCAAGAAGGTAATATATGAAACATAACCAAAATATATTCCCACATCAAGTAAAATGTAAAGCAGTACAGACACACTGTTAGTTTTTGTAAGATCATCAAGGTTTTAATTTATTCAAATCAACAAATATCCTTAAGAATCTACCAAAATCTCAGCTCCATGCTATGTTGAGTAAATACAAAGGAAGAAGCAACTGGGCTCCTAT
Source organism: Balaenoptera acutorostrata (assembly GCF_949987535.1). Lineage (NCBI taxonomy): Eukaryota > Metazoa > Chordata > Mammalia > Artiodactyla > Balaenopteridae > Balaenoptera > Balaenoptera acutorostrata. The sequence continues at coordinate 45,219,934 of NC_080077.1, forward strand.
CTCATGGGATGATTCTGGGATGCTGGGATGATGAGACTGACATGTATGAAACAACCAGGGTCACTAAGAGGAAGAGTATAATTACATCTAAATCGCATGGCACAGCTCATAAGAGTTGCAGGAATTCAGAGGAGGAGTGGTAGAGTGGTAAAGGAACTCTACCTTAGGGGTGGAGTTAGGGAGAGGGAGGCAAAATGTAGTGTATGACCTTGGTTAAGGCAGTTAACCTCTCAGCATTATTGTTTCCTCTTCTATAACGTTTGACAATTTAATGCATGTAAAATGCCTAGCACGATCTAAAGCAAGAAAGGTTTGTGGTGAGGTCTTACAGAATGGGTAGTATCTGCCCAAATAGAGTGTGTTTCAGATAGCACGATAACCTGCATCATATAAAAGAGACACATATCCCTTTTAAGGTTTTAGGTTAAAAAAGGAAGAACTCACAAAGAATAGCCCTACTATAATAAGTACAATCTTCTGTGGCAAATAGCAACCACATTTTTTTTCCCTGCATGGCAAAGTAACTCCTTTAGCATGTGAGACTTGGTGCAGGTTGAAATCCCAGACAGTTCCTTCTGACAAGCAGACTCTTTCTTTTAAAAAAGAAATGGCATAGAACACACATATCTGCTTTTCCTTCTAAATCCTTGCTTCTAGCTGCCCCTTCTCTTATTCAAAAGTGAGCACTTACTCCAAAGTGATCATAACCTTGGCCCTCCATCTTCTATGATAAAGAGTCACAATCACAATCACTTCTCTACTGTGATTTTCAGATAATTAAAATTAGAAGAAATTTAAGTTTGTCCTCATTTCTGATTCATTCAACCAAATAGTCCATATCATGGCCTTTTTCAAATGTACTGACAATAAGCGAAGGAAGGGTTCCCCCAAAGTGTCTCAATACTCTTGAGGGAAATTACACTCACCACAGTCCTGATTACATTTACATGCACCATCTATCACTGGAGTCTTTCCTAACATTATCAGTTAGAGTACTAACTAATTATACTTTCGGACATCATAATGGTGACTTGGACAAATAAAGCCACATCTTCTAGTACTGGTCAAAGCCTGTTACTGTCTTCCGTTCAAAAATAGAAGGCATGTTAGTAATAAAAGCTTCCACTTTAGGCCAAATTAAATTATTCTAGTTCCAAGATAGAGGATGATTTCATAGTAACGAGGAAGAAGTGGGCCTTGTAGAAAATTCCATTATTCATTCTTATCTATACAAAAGTAATTTCAGCCATGCATTACAGGCTCATATCCATTTCTTGCAGACAGAAATGAAGTAAGGCTTGGAATCGTTACCTTGGCTTGTTCAGAAATGAGAGAAGAATTGGAAATACAGTGCTGGTGGTTTGAGGCTTTGCTATGTAAACTCACCCAAATATGTCAGTCCTTTCAGTGTTTGTTTGTCATACAGTATGACCACACAAATATACATTATTTGTAAAACAAAACTGTTTTCCCTGTGGTTTTTCTATGCTTTCTGAGGCTTTGATGCATATGTCCAAATTCATTCTGACTAGGATTTCGTTACTGAAGACAGTAGAGCAGTCCTCTGGTTTGCTGGTGGCTGACAGGGAGGAGAGCAGGGTGACAACCCATGTGCCCCTTACTTCTGCAAGCACCAAGCCGCAGGCAGAAGAAATCGTATTCTGTGCATCTGTTCCTTTGTTTAACATTCTAATAATCTATGCAACACTGTGGAACGCAGTGTACCAGGCACTAGGTAAACAGTACTAAACAAAACCATGACCCTGTCCCGGAGTTCACAGTCTTCTCAAACATATTTTATGGTAGGTTTTGGGTTTAACTTTGCCTTTCTGTGTACGTATTGCCTAAGTATATTTCTGGACTTGATAGCCAAAAAGAGACTCAAGATACAATACATCGTAGCTGTTGGGCAGGACCTCAGGGGAAGCAATGGTGAGGTTGAAGGGGATGCTGCCAGGAAAAACTTGAGCCACACATAGACGCAACCAAACCTCAACCCAAGGAGTGTTCATTTCATACTGTTGTAACAAATTACGACAAACTTAACAGCTTAAAACTACACAAATTAATTATCTTACCGTTTTGGAGGTTAGATGAACTCAAGGTGCTGGTGCAGTTGCATTCCTTTGGAGGCTCTATGGGAAAATCTATTTCCTTCCTTTCCAGCTTCTAGAGGTTACCTTTATACCTTGGATCTTCGTTCCTTCCTCCATCTTCAGATCTTTTTTCTTCTCTCTTTCTCTCTCTTTCTCACCTCTGCTCTGGTCATCACATCTCACACTGACACTCCTGCCTCCTTCTTACCATCATAATTACACAGGGTCCATCCACCTGAATAATCCAGGACAATCTTTCAATCTCCGGCTCCTTAACCGAATCAAATCTGCAAAGTCCCTCTTGACACGTAAGATAACACACAGGTTCTGAAGGTTAGGACATGGACATCTTGGCGGGCCATTATTCAGTCTACTATACAAGGCAAAGCAAATAGAAAAAAAAAAGTTTGCCTCTTTTACACCTTGAGGCAACTAACTGAAAGCTGGCATTATGCAGTTTCTTTTCTACTTAAGACCATCTTGGTTACCCGTTTTAACTGGCTTTTCTTCATAAAAATGGCAGTGGGTGGCCCCTCCACCGGTATTTCTCTGAGGCCTCCTAACTCTCTAACACCAGTTTTCCTCACAAGTCAACAAACTAAAACAACCAGAGACACTGACATCCCTCTTAAAGTTAGCTCTATGAGCTAATTACCATGAATAGATACTTCACCAAAGCCAACCTTTCCTACCTCCTTGCAGAACTAAACTCGTTAATAGATTAATAATTTACGGGGCTGGAAATAGCTTTTCTATTTCCTGCAGTGAGGGGCCATGGAGCAAGATTTAGCAAATCGATCCTGACTTAATTCCTGCAGACATTACGCAGGACAAGCTCTTCTTTGATGCAGATTATAAAGGTAAGACTAGCAAGGAACAATATGCATCAATTTCGTGGTGAAAAGTCGCTCAGTAGCTTTTTCTCCCAGTGATGTCAGAGGCCAGAATATTTTCATTTCACTTCTACTTGAGAAAAGGGAAACAATTTGCTATTCAACTTAGTTTAAAAATAAAGAGAAGATTTTTGCTCCTGGCCATTATGGAATAACAGGGAGTAGATTTACCTTCCTGCCTAGAAAATACCAAACACCAGAAAAACATGTTTTCAGACGATAGCAGGCAGTGTAGTACTGGGATCCCTACAAGCTGGAGGTACTCTCCAGATGCATCGCAGGGAGAGTCCTCACTGCTTCAGCCTCTGAGTGCGAGCCACATTTATTTACGTAAGTCAAACTATCAGTCCACCCGATTAAATTCATAGGAATAAAACTAAGAGAACAAGCCCGGACCACAGGGTACCAGGTAAGCCACGCCAGGACTTGCCAATTCTCGCGTCAGGGTGAGATCTACAGCCGTGACGTCACCCTCACGGAGACGCTCGCGAGACTAGGGAGTGGGTGGCGAGAGCGGCGGGTTTTCGGTGAGAGCGGCGGTTATTCGCCGAGCGCGGCTTCTGCGAGGAAAAACAGACGGTAGCCTGACGTTTGTCTGGCTGCTGCCGACATGAGCGGCCCGGATGGGGTCGAGAGGACGCCTCTCCCTGAAACCCACAGTCTCACCGTTCCCGACCGTGCCCCCGGAGACCCGGATTCTCCCAGGTGCCTGAAGCTCCGTGAGGAAACTGAGGCGTCACAGGTGATGGCGGAGACGGGTGAGGGGAGCTTCGAAGCCGTTGCGCTCCCACCGTCCCAGCTTCCAGAGGAGCGGGGCGCCCCCCGCGCTGCTCCCGCAGGTCCGGTCTGTGCCGGTAAGCCCCATATCGGAGGCGGTGGGGATGGCGGTTACGTAGCGCCCGAAGCGGGGCAAGAGCAGGCTCCGCCTCCCAGGGAGAGACTGGAAACGGCGTCTGTATCCCTGGCGACGGACGGCAGCCGGGGAAATGGCGGCCGGCGGGGAGAGCCGCGGGGCTCGGGTGGGGAGAAGGCCCTAGAAGCCTGTGGCGCGGAGAGGTTCGGATCTGAGCTGATGGCGGAGGCGAAGGCTGAGGAAGTGAAGACTGAAGAGGGCCCCCTCTTCTCAGTGGCAGTGGATGAGGAGGTGGCGGAGAAGGAAGGAGTGAAGGAGGAGGAGGGAGTGGAGCAGGAGATGGAGATGGAGGAGAAGCCAGTAGGTGAAGAAATAGAAATGGTGGAGAATAGAGTGGTGGAGGAGGCAGGGCACCGGCCCCTGCGGATGGATCTCCGCATGAACCCTCTGGAGGCCATCCAGCTGGAGCTGGACACTGTGAATGCCCAGGCTGACCGGGCCTTTCAGCAACTAGAACATAAGTTCGGACGGATGCGTCGACACTACCTGGAGCGGAGGAACTACATCATTCAGAATATCCCGGGCTTCTGGGTCACTGCCTTTCGGAACCACCCCCAGTTGTCCCCCATGATTAGGGGCCAAGATGCAGAGATGTTAAGATACATAACCAATTTGGAGGTGAAGGAACTCAGGCACCCTCGAACAGGCTGCAAGTTCAAGTTCTTCTTTCGAAGAAACCCCTATTTCCGGAACAAGCTGATTGTCAAGGAATATGAGGTCAGAGCCTCTGGCCGAGTGGTGTCTCTTTCCACTCCAATCATATGGCGCCGGGGCCGTGAACCCCAGTCCTTCATTCGCAGGAACCAAGAGGTCGTTTGCAATTTCTTCACCTGGTTTTCAGACCACAGCCTTCCAGAGTCTGACAGGATTGCTGAGATTATTAAAGAGGACCTGTGGCCAAATCCACTGCAGTACTACCTGCTGCGTGAGGGAGTCCATAGAGCCAGACGTCGCCCAATAAGGGAGCCAGTGGAGATCCCCAGGCCCTTTGGGTTCCAGTCTGGTTAAACTTTGCCCTTGGGAATGTTCCTGCATAAAGTCCCTTTCCGCCTCTTGCTGGACCTGTGCTTGGGCAACAGAAATGGGTATGCCGTCTACTCCCCCCCCCCCCCCCCACCTCTCTTTCTGACATTTCTGCAGCCTTTTTCCCCTGGACATTCAGTTCTCTCAGCCTCAAGATTGAGACCACCATGACCACATCCCTCCACTTCCACATGTGCATTAATATCACATGCTGCATGGCCATGATTCACACCACTCCTAAGTTTGTATTGATGTAAATTGCACTGCCTTTATCTGCACTACTCGGACCCCGTTTGTTCCCAGGGCCTCCGGTCTGCCTCTTATGCCTGGAATTCTAGATTTGTCTAGGAGCCCATTCTACACACTTTGCTCTGCAGTACAGGCATATAGCCTGTGGATGGTTGCGGGCCTTTAATGATATCAAGGGAGAACAGCAGTGGACCACTTGGCCTGTATGATTTATGTGACTCCATTGCTCTTCTTGCGCCTCTGGTCGCCACCTGTCGCTGTCTGCTACTGGCTGTGCCCTTGGCTGCTACCTACTGGATGAACATCTTATAGACCATTGTCAGCCCCACTCTGGTTTCCGGTAAACAATCTCCAGGTTTCCTTCCAGCACACAAAAGACCTTCCATTCTTCTCCCCAAAAGACCTCTCCTCTACTCCTCACCCCCACCCCCCTTTCCTCCACTCCCATCATCCAGAACCCTATTACTTGTCAGGCAAGTGGTTGAGGTGACAAGGTAGACTTGTCCTGGTGGCAGGATGGTCTAAGGCTGGTGTCCATTCAAAGTACCAGGCTTTCTCAGCCTCAACTAGTGAATTCAGCCAAAACTTAGGTACCTCTTTGTGCCTCCTTTTCTCATCGGGAGCGTGATTAAGTGCCAGGGTGGCAGTACACTTTCTCCAGTGTCTCTTCTGGCTCTTAAAAGAAGTGATAGCTCATAAACATCTGCAGAATCAGGTCTTTTAGTTTTAATTTGGCTCTCCATTATTTCCAGGGACAGGTTGTCTTGTGTAATAGACTACCAGAGCTCTTATTTCCCTCTGCTTTCTTCCCTATCCTCCACCCACTTTAGCAACATCTAGAGGGTTTAAAGGGAGACAGATTTATTAGATTAAATGAAAAGCAATACCTAGGCCCTAATGGATGGAAGAACTAAAGATATTGTGATGGGTGCCCAAAGCATGGGAAACTAAACAGAAGACCACAGGCAAAAATGAGCCAGGTAAAAATTGGGCCTAAAATGAAGACTGAGAGCCTTCAAGGAAGGTTCTTTCTCTGTCAGTGGTGATGAGAGAAGTTCTTTTTCTCAGGATAAACATGGGAGAATTGAAGGGGGTTGGAATGTTAAATATGTTGTCTAGAGAAGAGATCTTTAAAGAAATGCAACGCAACTTTGAGTGCTTTCTTTCATTTTCATTTGACTGACTTTATGAGGAGGATTAATACTGTGTCTTTTATTTCACTAGTATTTAGTAAATCCTGTTATGTTATTTCTGCTTACTGGGAAAATTGAGCTGTACAGGCTTTATTTTGCTTTCAGTTGGGAACATTTGGAACAGTCTTATTTTCCTGTATGATATAGAGACTTAAATGAATATCTGTAGTGGATTTCAACTTGTTTCTGTTAAAACCGTATCCTTAGAAATATAATTTGAATAACTTGTTCTTGTCATATTATTAAGACTTTGGAAATTGTTGTCTTCATGGAAAAATAACTTACTAAAAATGTGTGGCTTAATTGTCTTGATAATTTGCCCAGTTAACAACTTAGTAATTGATGTGTCTCTTTTCCTAAGTAGCATAAATACTTGTGAGGTTGCTCTGTCACATTGAAAGTATACCATTGATATATTTGTCTTTCCTTATATGCATGATGGTAAAATAAAAGCATGTTACTCTGCTAGATTTCTTATTTCTCACCCTGCGCATAAAAACACATGAAGAAATTGTTCTAGGTGACGGCAGGTTATGGAATTATTAAAGTTCTTAAATGGATACAATAGGCGTTATCCCAAAAGTAAGAAAATGAGGAACACTACTTTTGGTAGGGAGGTTTGTTGTTTTTGTTGTTTTACTTTAAAATGGTAACAATTTCAACTTCTTACTCATGATTGCATTCTTTTCCATACAGCTTGTGTAGCACCATCCCCCCTTCACTTCCTTAAAGCCTCCATTTCTATCTCTATAAATGATATTCTCAGGTCATTCAGGCTCTCTTTATTCACTTGTGCATTTAGTAAGCAAACATTCATAGAGTTCTTATCATGAGTGATACACTCTTCTATCCTTATACTTTCTCAACTGTAGAAACTTGTTCTTTTCTTCAAACCTCACCACCTTCTGTGTCAAATCCTTTAAGGCCTGTCATAGATAACTCTTTTGCCTTATAGTTTTTCTGTTCTTCTTAGGGAAGATGAAATATTTCTTTTTGTACTTAGTGTACTTTGTAGGGACCTCTGTTCTAGAAAATAACATGTAATAATTCATTATAGTGAATTCCACAAATAGTTATTAAGGCATTTTGTCAGGTCCTGGGAAGGTAAGTCCATTCCCTTTGTTGTTAAAGAATTGGGGAAAGACTGATGTCCAAATAATTGACACAGTGATACAGTGAAATAAAATAGATATACTTTCACATGTTTTTCACTCTTTCCCTTTCTTTCTAATTTGAAAGCTTTGTGAAAGCAGATGTAGGGTGACTTTTACTTTCCTTACTGCATCTAGCATAATGTTTTGCCCATAGTTGTCACCAGATAAATATTTATTGAATGACAAAATGAATAACTCAAATGGGAAAAAAGAACAAAATAACTTAGTACTCAGAAAAGATTTTTGATGAGGTAATGGAAAGAAGAAAACAGTTTTCAAGGCATTTGTAAAAGTGATGTCAACAGGACTTCCCTGGTGGCGCAGTGGTTAAGAATCCGCCTGCTAATGCAGGAGACACGGGTTTGAGCCCTGGCCTGGGAAGATCCCACATGCCACGGAGCAACTAAGCCCGTGTGCCACAACTACTGAGCCTGTGCTCTGGAGCCCGTGAGCCACAACTACTGAGCCCGTGTGCTGCAACTACTGAAACCTGTGCGCCTAGAGCCCGTGCTCTGCAAGCCCCTGCTTGCCGCAACTAGAGAAAGCCTGCGCACAACAACGAAGACCCAACTCAGCCAATAAATTAATAAATAAATAAATTTATAAAAAAAAAAAAAAAAAAAAAAAAAAAAAAAAAAAGTGATGTCAACAAATTGGCAAAGACTTCCTTAAATAAATTTCTTGTTTAAATAATTAGAAAAGGTTTAAACACTATAACATTTAACTTTTCACTTGCCATTTTAACAGGGCATTAATTTTGGATCAACTTTTATGTGCTTTGTTTTTGTATATTTTAAGGTGACGATCACACTGGAGATAGAAGGGGGGTTAGACTCTATAGACATGTTCTGTCTAATACAGTAGCCACTTGTCACCAATGGCTATTGAGCACTTGAAATGTGGTTAGTCCAAATTGAGATCTGCTAAAGTATAAAATATATACTTGATTTCAGAGACCTAGTATGGAAAAAAAGGATGTAAAATGTCTGAATTTTTATATTGATTGCAGATTGAAATACTTTGGATATATTGGGTTAAATAAATATATTAATAAAATTAATTTCCCCTACTTACACATTTTTTAAAAGTGGCTGCTGGTAAATTTTATATAGTACAGTGTGGTTCTAGACTTCTTGATGAATATGTCAAAGCATATAAAATATCTGTAAAAGTTAAACATGTTAATCTTTTCTCCCATGAAATTTTTTGTGACTTTAGGGCAAGGTTTATCTAGCTAAAATTCAAGATGTGTAAAGTATAGCTAGAAGCCAATGGGTAAAAGGTAAAATGATATGTCTTTAATCAATTTGTTCTTGAGTACCTAAGATATACTCAGTACTTCGTAAAACGTATTGTATAAAACTAATTTGGGGTATAAGTAGGGTAGATATGGGTGCCAAATTTGCTCTGATAGTTACATTGGTTATTTAAAGTAGTCTCGGGCTTCCCTGGTGGCACAGTGGTTAAGAATCCACCTGCCGGGCTTCCCTGGTGGTGCAGTGGTTGAGAATCTGCCTGCTAATGCAGGGGACACGGGTTCGAGCCTGGTCTGGGAAGATCCCACATGCCACGGAACAGCTGGGCCCGTGAGCCACAATTGCTGAGCCTGCGCGTCTGGAGCCTGTGCCCCGCAACGGGAGGGGCCGCGATAGAGAAAGGCCCGCGCACCGCGATGAAGAGTGGCCCCCGCTTGCCGCAACTGGAGAAAGCCCTCGCACGAACCGAAGACCCAACACAGCCAAAAATAAATAAAATAAATAAATAAAGAAAGAAAGAAAGAAAGAAAAAATCCTTAAGAATCCACCTGCCAATGCAGGGGACACAGGTTTGAACCCTGGTCCGGGAAGATCCCACATGCCACGGAGCAACTAAGCCCGTGCACCACAACTACTGAACCTGTGCTCTAGAGCCCACAAGTCACACCTACTGAAGCCTGCACGCCTAGAGCCCATGCTCTGCAACAAGAGAAGCCACCGCGATGAGAAGCCCGCGCACCGCCAAGGAAGAGTAGCCCCCGCTCGCCGCAACTGGAGAAAGCCTGTGCGCAGCAACAAAGACCCAACTCAGCCAAAAATAAATAAATAATAAAAAAAATAGTCTCTAACAACGTTTATGATCTACAGCTTCGTATTTTTCTAGAATAAAATGGTCTGTAATTTTTGGTTTACAGATGTACGTGAAGCTCAGAAAATAAAATAATTTCAGTCAGTAAACACACCATTTTGTGTGTGTTACGTGGGCTCCAAATTTTAACAGTTGGCCAGCAACAGAAAAAAAAATATCCCAAGCTAGCATTGGACCAAGTCAATTCAATGCTCACCACTTGAATAAGCATATTTTATTTTATTTTTTAATATTTATTTTATATTTTTATGTTCTCTGTACCTTCCTGAAGAGTGTATTTTATTTTTGAAAATTAGTGTAGTCTAAAGCGTAGTGAAAATTAGAATTTGCAGCAATTACTACTTATTTTGTATTGGATACTATATTAAGGATTATATGGGATAGTAAAGGTTGTCCTTGCCCTTGAGGAACTATCTCATTGAGGGGGTGCCATTCTTTGGATGTTTCCTCTTCAGCAAATTCACATCCTCAAACTAGTTGTGTGCATAAGAAAACTCGGGGGCTTAATGTGGCCAGGAGGAGGTGTCAGAGATGATCAGGACCATACCTTCAAGGCCATCTTCCTCTCCCTCAATGTTAGTATATAATTGAAGTCCTAGATTGTATAGAAGTGACAGATAACAATCTTTATCCATTCATCAGAATGGGAGGTGTTTCACTTGTGAACAGTACCATCTCCATGTTTGCTTGAAGTGAATTGTTTGAACTCTGAAGGGTCACCTTGATCTAGTTCCTCTGACCTCAGAGGTTCTCGAAACCTACAGAAGAATTTCCATGATGCTACGTTAGGAAAACTGAATGTCTACTTCTCGGTCTCACTTTTTCAGGATTTGCATTTAATATAATTTCCTTGAAAACAGGCCAGGAAGAAATGGTTCTATTAAAAATGGAAAAGGTCAGTTAGGTAAGTTGCTAATTTTTATAAATAACCAAATGTCTTATTAGCAACTTGAAGAGACAGGGAAGACATGCTGGTTTTAAATTGGGATTAACTCAGTTTTACAGTCTACCACCTAGTGCATTAGCCAAAATAAACACCTTCCCTGAGCCTCGGTTTCCTTGTCCATAATGCAGGGATGATAATATCTTTATTATAAGCTAATATTCTCCCAGGATATATTTGGAGAATGGATTATATGGTTATAGAGAGGATAATAACAGAAACCAATTGGGAGCTTACTATGTTCCAAGCACTGTGCTAAAAGATTCCAAGTATTAACCTAGTTAATAAAGGTTAGAGTGTGAAAATGCCAAGCACAATGCCTGGCATATAATATGTAACTAAAAAATACTAATTTCCATTTACCTGCCTCTCATTTTAATTTCTTATTTAGTTCATATCCAGACAAATAGTCATCTAGCTTAATATTTCTCAAACCTGACTGCCCATTATAAATAGCTGGGGAGCTTTGAAAAAAAATTCTGATGCTTAGGCTCTCCCTCAAACCAATAAATTAGATCTTGAGGTGCAGACAGGTTTTAGAATCATGGATAACCTTTCCTTGGACTCCTGAAGTGAGGGAATGCTCACTCGTTTTGAGTTTTATTAAATTTACTCAGAAATCCACTGCCTTACAACATCTAGCTATTGCAAAGGGCCTGGCATATAGTTCCCTCACAGCACATTTGCTCCATTATTTTGACCCCTGTAGTCTTGCAGAATGGAATTAGCCTGATTCCACCAAAGAGTTCTAAGTACTTGAAGATCTTCATTACATCCTTCTCAATGTCCCCTCACCAACCTGGCTATATATCAGTTCCTTCAATGTTCCTCATCCGTTTTGTATGCTAATTAAACAAGATTTATTATGCCAGTGCTCTTACTAAACTCGGTGCCCAGAACTGAACAAAATAACATCCAAATAACAAAATAGAATGAGATTTTTTTTCCTGCCTTTATTATGAATAGTATATTTCTTTAAATGGATCCTGGGAGAGCATTAGCTTTGGGGGCAGCAATATTACCCTTTTACTAAACCCTTAAGTTTTAAAGTATTCACATGCTGCTGAGGTTGACTTCACCATCTTACTGCATTTTATTGAACTTTGTGTCCAACGCTTTACACATATCTATACTAAATTTTATTCTGTTAGGCTAATTCTCCTAACCTATTCACATTTGGAGGATTCTTTCTAATGAGTAATTCTCCCTAATTTCATGTCGTTTGCAAATCTAGTCTGTAGCCACCTCATTGTTGAACTTCTCCCTCCCGGGATCTTCCTTTCAGAGTGACATAGCATCTTTAAGACACGATCTTTCCATCAACTGTAGATCCATCTATTATCGTGTGTGTGTTTGTGTGTGTGTGTGTGTGTGTGTGTGGTTTAACTTTGTTCTAGGGCATCAGCAAGCATACTTGGCACCTCTTAAGGAATTAGGGAAAGATGCCCCCTCCAGGCAGAGGGGTTAGAAAAGTGTGCCAGTTCCTCCCAGATGCAGTCCATTATAGCAGATGTGCTTTGTCTTTCAAATTTCCTAGTCAAAAAAGAAAATGACTTCTTAGTGATCTTTTTTTTACCTCTATTGATCACTCTGCTTTTTTTTTTGAAGGCAGTATTAATAGTATTTTAATATTACTACTTCAACTTCTGTGGGTTTGAAATTTTTCAAAATAAAGTTGGAGAAATATTAAAAATGATGTTATAGAGCTTATTTTTAATCAGTCATCAAAATTAGAAAACAAATTTAAACTACAGAAGTGCACAGTTAAAAGCCTAGTTTATAGACCTGCTCAATTTCCATCAAAGTAATAAAAATACTCATATTTAAAAGATTGTTCTATAATTAGAGACTATAAGAAGTAAGTAGGAAGCATATATTATTGTGAAGAGTTATTGGTGAAGGTGGGTTATTTCATACAGCTCTAGATAAGACCCAACATTGCCCCAAACTGACCATATATCTAGAAACTTATTTTGGGATTCATGTACTCCTTTACGAAGTTCTAGAAATATGGGTCTTATTGAGGGCTTCAGCACACATTTCTTGAGGTTGAGGCCCACTGATGGATCAGAGATTGGCATTGCAGAATCAGCCACAGCTACTAAAATCATGATTTGTACACAGAAGCCTGTGAATGTTTTCATTTCCAAGTCTTCATTTTTTTTTTAAGCTTCAAACTCTGATTCCAGAGTTCAGGAAAGCTTAGTATTGGCAAATAGTGTGTTCTCCGCTTGATTTCTAGTCAGTATACATATCCCATTTGCATCAGTTTGCATTTCCGTGATCCCATGAATAGTGGTTAACACTGAGTTCCAAATATTTAACCCCTACCACCTCACTGTTGTTTTTGCCTCAGCCATTCTCTCTTTGCTATTTTAAGTGACCAAAGATGTTACCTAATAATAGATTTTGTTTGTTTTTGGTATTTGTCATTGTTTTCTTTCTTAAGGTATGATTTACACACAGCACAAGAATATCCATAGCAGTTTTATTCACAATAGCTCAAAATTAGAACAAACCAAATGTCCGCCAACAAATGAATAAATTATGATGTATTCATACAATGGAACACTACACGTAACAAGAAGGAACAGACTTGATTATGCAACAACATAGTTGAATCTCTAAATCATTACGTTAAGTGAAAGATGCCAGATAAAAGAGTACATACTATATAATTCCATATATGTGAAGGTCACTAGCCCAGGAAACTTAACTATGGTGACAGACATCCAAAAAGTGGTTGCCTCAGAGTTGGGGAGAGTAAGTAGAAAGAAGCACGAGCAAACTTTCAGAGGTGATAGTAATGCTCCCCATCTTAATTTGGGTGATGATAACACAGATGTATCCACTTGTCAAAACTTGTTCAACTGTACACTTAAATTTCATGCACTTTAGTGTATGTAAGTTATAACCTCAATAAATAGCACATTTTAAAATATTGTTGAGAATTCAAAAACTGGAACTCCATTTGCCCATCTCCAGTGTTTTGGCTTCTCTCTTTCTGTGCTTAAAAATTGCTGACTCTACTTGCAAGACTATATTTGCAAGTTGTTCACATGCTGTAGTATAATTCCAATTTTGGAATTACTTTTTTTTTTTTTTAACTACTTCTCCCTTAATTCCAGGCCAAAATTGATCTCTTTGGAGATTCCCTTAACCTACAAACTAAGAGGTTCTGTTATCCTCTGGTCACTGAAGAAGTTCAGTCTGCTCAGGGCATATTGTTCTGTAGCTAATACAGATATACTCAATAACAATCTCCCTGGGGGCACCCTCAAGAATCTCCCTGAGCTTCCCATTCCATTTCTGCACATTCAGATGCCTACAAGACGCTTCTCTGACCTTCTTTTAATCACAGTTGAATTCCTTGTCCCATGAGTCACAATTTGAGCCTTGGGGATATCCAGTTCTCCTTCAAGTACACATCTCTGTCTCCATAACCTTCTCTGCAGATTGTTAGAAATATCATGAATTTCCATGTATGCTCTTGTTTTAGGTTTCCATACCACTATTCCCATTTACTAATAAATAGGGAAATAGAGGCTCAGCAAATTGAAGTGTATTCATCTAGATGTAAGCAGCACAGGCTGCATTCAATTAGGGTTTCTTATTTCAAGCTAGGGCACATTCCACCACACTGCAGCAGCCTGCAACTTTGGCATAAAAACATAGATAAAATCCTAGTTAAGTACAAATATCTTGGCCTTAATTGAAAGTTATTCCTAATTCATTCATAAATGGTTTTAAAAAGGATATGTTTATTTATTTATCTTTATATATCTGTTTATCTTCATGTTAAACAATAGAGGGTATCCAAACCCCATCATATATCTATTTCCTGTATTTTAGAATATAATTTTTGATATTTACTGTCTGAGTTAAATGCTTAGTTTTACCTTTCCTCAGAAGAACAGAATGGGCCAAATGTCAAATGTTTTAATATCATTCTGGAATTTGGCAGCTGAGATGTAAAGAACTGTTGATATCACTAAGAAATGTAGAGGATGTATATTTATTGAGGTTTAATTGAGTCAACAGAGTGATTACTTATAACAGATACTTAATACTTATCCTTTTCACCAAGCTCTGCCTTTTCTTAGCACGGTGCAATTAAGAGTTGTGTTGAGATGGGCCTAAGGACTTGTGGGTACCTGGTAGTCTAGGTACTGTTGTAGTCAACTATTGTTAAGTAATGGCCAAATTTCTCAAGTTTACTCTTGGGTCAGTTTTGCTGAATCCTCTCCAATTAGCTATTAAAGGTATATATTTCACATAATTTTTTTCCCTTAAAGTATTGTATAAAGTAATATTATGTGGAAGAATGAGGTAACGCATTTAGTTCCAGCAATAAACTTTTTCTATGAACTGGAAATATACTATATGTCTAGAATCATTTAGAAATAACTGGAACATTGCAGACAAGTATTATTACTACATCCTAATGTTTCATGTTTTTCTCAGATTATTCCAGTTATATTTACTTGGTCCAATTCAACTCTCCTTTCTTTCACTTACAGCTTCACCCTTTATGGATTTCTTTCATCTTTGAACTTCGATATACTTATTGTTTCATAACAGAATTTGACGTTCATTTTGTACTGTCTGCAGTGTATTCAATATAGGTAAAACTTAGCATAAAAATAATAAAAATTACCAAGTCAGCTTTTATTTATTGAAAGCCCATTGGGATAAATACTTTACACATATTTCATCTTCACAACAGTCCTGTAAATTAAGTTTTATTATATTCATCTTATATAAAAGGAAATTGTGGC
Organism: Balaenoptera acutorostrata; assembly: GCF_949987535.1. NCBI lineage: Eukaryota > Metazoa > Chordata > Mammalia > Artiodactyla > Balaenopteridae > Balaenoptera > Balaenoptera acutorostrata. The sequence continues at coordinate 45,235,300 of NC_080077.1, forward strand.
TCAGAGAAGTCAAGTGACCTGTTCAAACTGAACAGCTAGTAAGTGGCACAATTGAGATTTAAAGCCAGATCTGTCTGATTCCAACATATGTGTCTTTATTCAGCGTATTAGTAGGGTTTGCCAGAGAAACAGAGACAACAGGAAGAGACTTATTATGAGGAACTGGCTTGTGTGGTTATGGAGGCTGAGAAGTCTCATGATCTGCCATCTGCAAGCTGGAGACCCAGGAAAGCTGGTAATGGTATAATACCCATCTGAATCCCAAGGCCTGAGAACCAGGGGAGCTGATGGTATGATTACCAGTCCAAAGGCAGGAGAAGACTGATGTCCCAGCTCAAGTACTCAGGCAGGAAGTAAAAGGGGCAAATTCTTCCTCTACCTTTTTGTTCTATTCAGGCCTTCCCGGATTGGATGATGCCCACCCAGACCGAGGAGGGCAATCTACTGATACTTTCCTGAGTCCACCAATTCAAATGCTAATTCCAGAAAACATCCTCACAGACACCCCCAGAAATAATATTTAATCTGTCAAATTAACCCTGTCAAATTGACACACAAAATTAACCATCACACCCAGCATACAAAGGCATGAGGTCACTCAGGTCAGGGACCTTGTCTCTGATTTCCCTTATGATTGGTAAAAGCAAGGCTTTTTTTTTCTGGTGGGGTGAGTGGCTAAATGCTGTCGCAGGGAGCCATCATAACCAAACAAGCTTGTCTGAGAAAATTTTAATTTTGTAACAGTGATAGCCTAAGTATAAAAAAGATTATGATTCAATTTGAATAACATATAGAGCATGAAACATTTGTTGACAACTCATACCTTAGTTCTTTTAATGAATGTATGATTTATAAAATTGGCATAAATATTCTCTTTGGAACGGTTTAAACTTTAACACCAACGACAAACTAGTCAGATTATTATTAATTTTTTGGTTATTTGTTTTTTTTAAAATAATGAAGCCAGCTATTATATTTTAAATTGTTCTATAAAATATTTTAAATATAATAGATTATTTTAAAGACTACTTCCTCCCTCTAGTGACCAGGAATGGGAATACCACATCCACAAGCATTAAAAAAACTGATTCTCAATGTGTTTGTGTACCTCCCCCTAGAGGATGCTTGGGAAATTTGCCAGAGTTATTTTGGTTATTATCAATACAATGAATGTGGGTGCTATTGGCATTCATCAGGGGCATTAAGGATGCTAGCATCCTGCAATGTGATAGACAGTGCCCCATATAAACTAATTATCCATTGCTGAATATTCATGTAGATGAAAAATTTATTATTTAAGCCTAGAACCTACCACTATCCTACATATGAAAACAAAAATTTTTTCCACTTTTTATACATTCCATTTTTGAAAGCAACTTATTTCATTTACTCTAAAACATTGATTGTAAGATACATCATTACCTAACAGTAAGAGTGAAAAAAATTGCCAATTAAACTCTGACACGAAGCTTTTTAAGACTTTTATTTTTATTTTATCAACAATCAACAGCTTGGAAAGGCAACCTATGGAATGGGAGAAAATATGTGCAAACCATGTATCTTAAAAGAGGTTAATTTTCAAAAAATACAGGGAACTATTGATTCTAGAGGTATAGCCATCTAACTACATCATGTAATTTAATATAGGCATACCCAAGCATTTACAAATTAAAATAGATATTTTAAGAATTACTTTCTTTTACTTGCCCAGATTTCTACAGCTCATGAAAGGCAGAGCTGGAACTCCAGCCCATGCCTTCTGTCCTCCTCTAGTAAGATGGGGTCGGTAGAACACCAATAACAAAAAAGGGATGTTATATCTAATGGGTTGAGAACTGTTGATTTAAGGCATGAAGTGAGGATCATGAATTCTTGTTTCTCCCCTTAGTAACTTAGTCTCCCCTTAGTAGTATTGTTGGGGCACTTCCCCAACAATAGTCACTACTTTGTGGATGTGGATGATTTAACATTAAATTTGGATGGCCATATGATCTTATTTCTAAGAAAGTGCCTTCTCATTTTATATGTTGTGTAGGGTTGAAGAATAATATAATGAATGAGTACACAGGTTCCTGAGTCAGATTACCTGGGTTCAGATTTTGGCTCTATCACTGCTGTGTGACCTTGGATAAACAACTCAATTTCTCTGTGCTTCATTCAATTCCTTCTGAGGTAGAGTCATTAAATGGAGGTGATAATATTACCATCTCACAGGGGTGTTGAGAGGATTAAATGAGATAACACATTTAAGTGTGTAAGTGTCTGGTGTATAGAAGACACAAAATAAATGTAAGCTATGATGAATATATACAGGCATACCTTGGAGATATCGTGGGTTCAGTTCCAGACCACCAAAATAAAGTGAGTATCTCAAAGCGAGTGATACGAATTTTTTTGCTTCTCAGTGCATACAAAATTATGTTTACACTATACTGTAGTCTCTAAGTGTGCAGTAGCATTATATCTAAAAAAACAATGTACATACCTTAATTTAAAAATACTTTCTTGTTTAAAAATGCTAACCATCAACTGAGCCTTCAACGAGTTGTAATTTTTTGCCAGTGGAGGGTCTTGCCTCAATGCTGACGGCTGCTGACTGATCAGGGTAGTGGCTGCTGAAGGCTGGGATGGCTGTGGGCAGTTTTTTAAAGAGAGACACCAGTGAAGCCAGCCACACAGATTGACTCTTCCTTTCATTAACAATTTCTCTGTAGCATGTGATGCTATCTGATAGTATTTTACTCACAGTAGAACTTCTTTCAGAATTGGAGTCAATCCTCTGAAACTCTGCTGCTGCTTTATCAACTAAGTTTGAAGTCTTTTGTTGTCATTTCAACAATCTTCACAGCACCTTCACCAGGAGTAGATTTGCCTCAAGAAAGCACTTTCTTTGCTCATCCATGAGAAACAACTCCTCATCCATTAAAGTTTATAACAAACATAATAATAAAGAAAAAGTATGAAATATTGCAAGAATTACCAAAATGTGACAGAGACACGAAGTGAGCAAATACTTGTTGGAAAAATGGCGCCTATAGACTTGCTTGACATGGGGTTGCCACAGACCTTCAATTTGTAAATACCATCATAGCCATATTATTCATTTTGGTAAAACATGTTTAAAATCTTCATTTAGATCATATCATTAAGTTTCACTAAAATCTATGAGATTGTCACCGGGCTACTGTATATATAGAGTAGATGCTAAAGAAGAAGCCACTATGCAGCCATCCTGTCTAGCTGGGATGAGGAGACTGATCTGCATGAAACAACCAAGACAGTTAAAGACAGAAGATACATAAGTACAACTGGATGGCAAAAGCAACAAGAGCTATAGAATGGTAAGGTGGTTAAGGAAGGTATACGAGATGAGAGGAGACAATTTGCCAATTAATACATGTCCGATCATGGATGAGTTAACTTCTCAGTGATTCCTGGGTCCTTATTTATGAAATTAATTCATTTAAAATGCCTAGTGCAATCTACATGAGGTAGGTTGAATGGAGTTTTAAAGAATGGGCAGGCTGTTATTAGTGGAAAATGATTCTATTGACAGGAATAATCAAAGAGACAGGGACATTTCAAGTAGTGGAGATATAAATCTTTTAAAAAATTTGATATGTACCGTGCACCCCAATGTTCATAGCAGCAGCATTTACAATTGCCAAGATATGGAAGCAACCTAAGTATCCATCAACAGATGAATGGATAAAGAAGATGTGGTATATATATACAATGGAATACTACTCAGCCATAAAAAAGAACAAAATTTTGCCATTTGCAGCAACATGGATGGACTTGGAGGGCATTATGCTAAGTGAAATAAGTCAGACAGAGAAAGACAAATACTGCATGATATCACTTATATGTGGAATCTAAAAAATATAACAAACTACTGAATATAACAAAAAAGAAGCAGATTCACAGATATAGAGAACAAACTAGTAGTTACCAGTGGGGTGGAGGAGTGGGAGGTACAAACCATTGGGTGTAAGATAGGCTCAAGGATGTAGTATACAACACAGGGAATATAGCCAATATTTTGTAATAACTGTAAATGCAGTGTAACCTTTAAAAATTGTATACAAAAATAAAAAAATAGTCAAAAAAAATTCGGTACATACAACAAGAGCAAAAAGTTCACATGTAGTAGCCTTATGTAATTTTCTGTTACAAATAGCAAACTCTTTCTTTCCTGCATGGCAAAGTAACTTTCACTCAGCATTTGCTTCTCTTGTCTATTGGCTCATGTTATAATCCAAGAGAATTAATCCTTCAACAGTGAAAAGATTCTTTAAGAAAAGAAACAAGGCAGAGTAGTGTCAAAGAAAAACTCAGTCACAAAGTCCCTTAATTGTAGCACGCCATTTCCTTGTTTATAAGCAGGATAAATCAATAGATTGATTTCACCCCATAAAGGCAAAAACAAGATTTATTAAAAGAGGAAAGAGGAGAGAGAAAAATAATTGTAGTCTGGGAAGAGTGAATCTTGTTTGCACATTTTTTTTTTTTAAATGGCATAACTGATTAGCTGGCAGCAGTCAATCTGGACAGTCTGTCCTTGAATATCTTAAGTGTTTATGGACTCTCGGGAAAACCTTTGTGAGCTAAACTATGAAGCTGGATGACAGGCTGTTTCTCTGTAATGTCTGCCTGTGTCTTTCCATCAGCACCTCATTATTAGCTGTACAGGTCTGCACTACTTCCCTCACCAGAAGTCTCAATATAACTGCTGATTTTCTCGAAATCCTTTGCCCCTAAATCTTTACTTCTAACTGGAATCTCTTCTGAGTCCTTATTTGAAAGTGATCATAATCTGGGGTGCTTTGTAGTGGAATTTCTATTACAAAGAGTTATAATCATTTTTCTAATATGAATTTAAGACTTTAAACAAAAATATGCAAATTTAAGTTTTCCTTTTTTCTTGCATTTTCCTAAGGATTAACACCAGTATTTTCACACTTCAACAAACAGAACAGATAGTAGTGATAATGCTATCAAATGAAATGTATGAACGAACTGACCCGAATAAACAAGTTTTCTTACTCAAATATTTTAACATTAACTTTCTAAATGTTACTTAAAATATTTTAATTAAGACAATTAGTAGCTCCGGTGCCTGCAAACAGTTGATCATGGCTTCTGCCCTGCAGTGAATTATCACAGAAGAAAAATTTGGCAAAATTGCTGGCTTCATGCCCACAGCCATTATGAAGCAGGAACTCTTCAGATTAAGATTACAACCCGAGGGTAAGCACTATATAATATGTATACTTTCAGAAATTAAAATCCCCTTTGATTACGTTTCTTCCAGTAATGCTTAAAGGCTGAATTTGCGCCCTTGCACGTGTGTGGGTCACCTCTAAGCAAGGAAAATACATTTTGCTACTAACATCAGTTGAAAGTGAAGAGAAAATATTGTCCAGTTGCTTCAAAGGTAAACACCTTTGTGTTTTACATATACTTTAAAATCTGTAAGGCAAATTGAAATAATCCTTTATTATGTCTTCTTAGGATGAGAGAAACTTCCCTTTTAGCTGCTCCTAATTTTTTAAAATCATCACATTTAACACAGCAACACTGTTCTTAGAAATCAAAACCTGCTCATCTCAATTCTTTGGTAATAGCAATGAATCCGTACGTTAAAGAAGGGTTGCGAATTGCTGAATCCACTTTACTATACAAGAGAGGCCCCATGAGCTGACCTGAATAGACAATAACTAACCTTTCTTAGCAGTTAAGTATTTTAAAAGACAATAGGTGCCTTAGAAATTCATTCAGAGCCTTAGAAATCCACATTAACACAGTTCTCACTTGCTCGAGTTTGGTCTGTATCCATTTATGCAAGCCAAATCTTTTCCAGACTCACGAAATTCATAATATTTTGTAACAAAGACAAAGAAACACCCTTGACAGACTACCATAATCTAAGGCGCAACGAACTCTCGCGCGATGTTGAGACGCTACCGCCTTAACGTCACCGGTTGCCATAGCAGCATCCCTCAGAGCGGAAAAGTGGGGTGGTGCGAGGGGCGGAGCGCGGCTTCGGCGGAGGACAACGGACGCTCTCCTCATGCAGGTCTGACTTCTACCAAAATGAGCAGCCTGGATGAGGGCGACAACCTCCCTGTCGCTAAAACCTGCGGTCTCGCTACTCCCGACCATGCCCCGGGACATCCGGACCTAAAGCAGTGTCAGGGCGAGGAAACCGGGGCCACCCTGGTGATGGCGGACACAGGTGAGGGCGGCTTGGAGACCGCCGCAGAGGGAGGCGCACTCCGGGACCCCGCGGGCTGTGGCCTTGCGCTCCGCATTCGGGTTGCTGGGAGTCGCGGCCGCGTAGCGACCAAAGCGAGCCAGAAAGAGGCTCCTGCTTCCACCGAGGGCCTGGAAGCAGCCTCTGCCTCCACCTCGGTGGCAGCCGACAATAGCCAGGAAAATGGCTGTCAGCGTAGAGAGCTGCGCAGCCCTGCTGTCGAGAAGGCTCTAGAAGCCTGTGGCGCAGGGAGGTTGGGGTCTCAGATGATGCCTGGGGCGAAGGCCAAGGAAATGACGACAAAAAAGTGCGCTGTTTCAACAGCAGCGGAAAAGGAGGGAGTAGCGGAGGCGGTGGTGGAGGAAAAGAAGGTGATGCAGAAGGAGAAAAAGGTGGTAGGAGGAGCGAAGGAGGAGGCCCGGGCCAGGGCCCCTAAGATCAATAACTGCATGGATTCGCTGGAAGCCATCGATCAGGAGCTGTCAAATGTAAATGCCCAGGCTGACAGGGCCTTCCTTCAGCTGGAGCGCAAGTTTGGCCGTATGCGAAGGCTCCATATGCAGCGCAGAAGTTTCATCATCCAAAATATCCCAGGTTTCTGGGTCACTGCCTTTCGCAACCATCCCCAGCTGTCACCTATGATCAGTGGCCAAGATGAAGACATGATGAGGTACATGATCAATTTGGAAGTGGAGGAGCTTAAACACCCCAGAGCAGGCTGCAAATTCAAGTTCATCTTTCAGAGCAACCCCTACTTCCGAAATGAGGGGCTGGTCAAGGAGTATGAGCGCAGATCCTCTGGCCGGGTGGTGTCTCTTTCCACGCCAATCCGCTGGCACCGGGGCCAAGACCCCCAGTCCCATATCCACAGGAACCGGGAAGGCAACACTATTCCCAGTTTCTTCAACTGGTTCTCAGACCACAGCCTCCTAGAATTCGACAGGATTGCAGAGATTATCAAAGCAGAACTGTGGCCCAATCCCCTCCAGTACTACCTGATGGGTGATGGGCCCCGCAGAGGATTTCGAGACCCAGCAAGGCAGCCAGTGGAGAGCTCCAGGACCTTCAGGTTCCAGTCCGGCTAACTCCTGCCCTGTGAGAAGCACCTGCACAAGTTTCCTTACCACCTCCTCTTGGACCTGTGCTTAGCCAACAGCATGCAGTCTTCCATTTACTTTCTCTTCACACTGGATTATTTTGTCCTTTTGTTCTTCTAAATCCTCAAAAATCAGTGGCAAGATAATCGCTTATATGCCTATGCTCTTCTTCCTCTGAGCCTTCCTGCTGTTCTGCATCGTGTTACATGTTCCAAGTGCACGGCCTTCCACTACTTCTATGCCAAGCACATGATACTGTAGATATGCACTCCCTTCTTTTGCATGCCCTTGGCCCAGTCTGACGATAGCCTTCTCCCAGTTTTTAAAGTGGTTGTCTACCACAAAGAAGCTTGATATACCTTTGCAAATACTTAGCTGGGCTTCATACTTTATGCTGGCTGTCCTCCTGATACCCATGTACTCTGTGGCAAGATCTTTGAGTTTCACTGCTGCAAGATGAAGCTTATGTAGATGATGCCAGTCATCAACCCAAACTGAACATTCCACACTACCAGTAACTGGTTTCCAGCTGTCTTCCTGGGTCCATGCCATCCACGCTGCTGGTTATCTGGCAGAATAAGCAGCTGGCTGGTGGGTGGCTACCAGGCATGAATGAGGTAACAGATGACAGGTGTTCTATGTTACCATGTTGGTCTTCTTATGCCTTTGGGCACCCTGCATTGTGATCACATACTGGTGAGTATGAAGGCCTGTGATTATGGCCCACCCGAACCTGCACTCAGCCTTCTGGATGAGCTTTGCACAGGCACCACTGCCTTCCTCTTCAGGAACTATCTGTAGACTTAAGCTCCTGGGTAGCACACAGGAACTATCCCCTTCCCTGCCCCCCAAATAGCTACCCATAAACCCAAATGGCTGTCAGGCAGGTTGGGCAGTCATAATATCACAGAGTCCAAAGCAAAGCTGGTGGGGGGGTCCCTTCCAGCAGTTAGCCTTTTTGAGCCCTAGCTGACAAACCACCCTTAATCTAGGCAACTTTATTAGGCATCCCCTTCTCAACCCCTCCCGCACCCATTCTGAACATGACAAAGTTGCCAGGGCGGGGGCACCGACGAAGAGGTCTTTCTGGTCTGTGGCGCCTGTGATGCATCTGTCTCTGTCTCCGTCTCCCTCCCCGCCCCCGGCTTCTTCCTCTCAGAAGCAGTTACAGCTCAGAAGCGGAAAACAAAACTGGCAAAGCAGGCTTTTTGTTTAATTTGCTCTCCCTTTGATTGTGTCCAGGAGGAGAAAGGTACTGTGCATCAGACTCCAGGTCTCTATTTGCTGTCTTCTGCCCTCATGTCTCCACCTCACTTCCTTTAGCAAAGTCTAAACATTTCAAAGGAAAACCTGTAGGTTAATTGCCTACTTACGGGCATTGTTTTTTTGGGCCAACTTTGACAACCCCATCCTCTTCCTTATGCATTTACCAAAACCTTCTGTGTGTTTTCTTGAGCTTTAGTGTGAGAAGCTGAGAGGAGAGACAGAAGGGCCTCACAGTAACGGCTTCAAGACAGACCCAGAGCAGGCTGTGATCCGAGGCAATCAAAACTTAGTTTCACTCCACCTTTCTAAGCATGGAAATTCTTTTTTGGGCCTTGGACCACTTAGAAATAACCCCAAGGCAGCATTTTGAGGGTCACTCGTGTCCTCTGTACTGTTCTTTGACTGCCCTGATGTCCCACAGCCTCCATCCTACTGCCTGGCCTTCTTGGCTCTGTCCTCAGCTTCTGCATTTCCTTCCCTGCTTCTGACCTAACAAATGAGGGAGCGGGCTGCAGTCTGCACTGTGGGAGCTGCCAAGCCTCCCTCCTAGGGGGTGAGGGGGTGTGTGAAAGTCTGCTCCACGGGGCTTGGGATGTCTGGACACAGAGCAGTGGGAAAGGTGTCCTAGGCTGTAGAAACTGAAAGCCCAGAAAACAAATGAGCTTGCTGTGGATTGGGCTTGAGAAGGTAAACAGAAAAGACTGGAACCCTGTAGGGTCAGGGGTAGGAGGGGAGGCGCCTGAGGTTTTCCCCAGGAGAGGTGGGAGAATGAAAGTGGTTGATGTTTAAAGAGGATGGTGGGAGGAGTTACGTTTTCCTTCAGTTTTTCCTAACTCCTCGAATTCACCAGTAGTTTTTTGTACACACAAATGCAAGTCTAAATGTTTTGTATTATTTTAGACTATGTGAACGATTAATGGTGTATGCTCCTTATTTCACTGTGTTTGAGTAAAGTCCTGTTAATTCCTTTCTCCATTTATGCTTTCTGGCAAAATTGACATTTACAGGCATGCTTTTTGCTTGTAATTGAGAATGTGTGCAAAAATATCAGGCTTGTTTCCTGTGCAGTATGAAGACTTCTGTGAATATTCACTAATATATCAGCTTGTTCTGTTCTCTCTTCCTCTACAGCTCTCTTCTTAGAAATATAATTTGAATGTGATCTTTGAAATTGTGCTGTCTTGTGGAAGTATTCTCAAACAGAAAAACATAACTGTCGTCTTGATATTTCTTGGCCTAGCAGTAAATATTGTACTTGACATCCTATGTTCCTAACCAGTGTAAGTACTTGTAGAATTGCTCTGTCATACTAAACAAAGATAGTACTTTTAGTCTTCTCCTATGTGCTCGAAGGAAAAATAAATCTGTTACTCTGCTGTATTTCTTGTTTTCACCAAAAAATAAAAATAAATAAGGCTTGTCTGTTTTGTCTAGGCTAATAAGTGGTTGGAAAATCATTAAAGTTATCAAGTCGTCACAGTAAGTATCATCCTGAACCTTAAAAAAAAAGGCAATAGTGCACCTTCCAAGATTTTTTGTGTGAAAAATGGTAAATAAGAAGCCCAAATGCATACTCATAAACATATTTCCTATACAGTCAGTGTAGGTTTTGGTAATTGAAACACCATATATTGATTTTTGTCACTCACTTAAAATACTGTTTTCAGTGGAAAACTGTTCTCTATGCCCCATAATAGTTTACTTATATATTTATGTTAACTGTGTCCCACCTTGGGCTCATTCTTTTTTAATGAGCTTAAGATAGACTTTTGGAAGAATTAATCATTGGATATTCTTTAAGTACTACTTAAATTCTTTTCCTACAGCAGTGTGGTGCTCTAAAAAGAAAAACAAAAAAGTTATAACAAATATAAAGTCTAGAAACAGATGATATCAGACATCACAATGTCAATTACCAGTAATGTTTTGCTTTTCAGCAGCTATTACATGAAGGTTTGGGAGATATATACTTCTGCATTCTCTGTAGCAGAGAGAACAATGAATGCTGCAAGGTCTCCATAAATGAATCACTGAATATTTTTAGCCATCTAAACAAAGATTTGACATAAATGGCCCCAAATTACTGATTTGAATTAGAGATTGTTAATTAAACATATAGTTAAAACAGACATGCTGACTCTTGGTGCAATATTTATTTGCAAGCCCTATTTGCTGAAGTATAATTTTTCTAGGCCTGGAGAACTTTAAGTATTAGAGAGCTAAGTTTTCCTTTGCATGTTTTATACCCATCTTAGTCCTAAATTCCCTATACAATGTTCATTTTACCTTTTCAGTTCAGTGATTAATTTCTGCCTTGTCGACCATCTGTTTCAAGCATATCTCTTTATCCTGTTCTGGATATAATCAGAAAATCATTTTTGTTGGTTTATTATCAGCTTTAGTCTAACCAATAGTACCCATTTTTCTAGTAGGCTGGTGCTACCCTTTTGTTACAGATTAACATGGTTTCTGTTCTGTTTAGTCTAATAAAATTAGACTCAGTCAGCATTCTCTAGGATTCACTTACCACCCGATTGGTTACCTCGGATAGCCCTGCTCCATTTCTTTGCATTGCCTTTTTGTTTTTCTTCCTCAATTCTACACCCAAATTATTCTTAAATCAGACCTCCAAACCAGTTAAAGAGTTTCTCTCATCCTTTTCACCAAAGAAGTATTACCATTTTGGTCTGCTTGGGCCATTATTGCCCTATGAGTAATAGTGACATACTTCATAATTTCCCTGTATTAACAGAAGACCCTTGGGCATCCTTTTCTATTTTTCTGGGTATTCAGCTCAGGCCAGACACCCACAAAGTCTTCTCTGACCTTCCTCACCAGGCCCCCTACTCCTCCACATCACTCCTCCTGCTGCTTTTGCTTCTGCTTTACCTCCAGTTGACTCATGTTTCCTTAAATCAGTTTTCATCATTAAAAACAAACCCCCCAATAATGACCAATATTCCTAATCATTGAGTTCCCAGTCTCATAGAGTCGCAGTGTAAGCCTTCGATACCCAATTTTGCGTCAGATACGCATTCCCTGGCTTGACATTCTGAAGAGATCTGAGGTGACAGTAGGTACTTCCATGTTTGTTCTTATGTTACCTTCATAATCCTGACAGTTTTACTGTCCCCTTTTAAACAGTTGAGAAAACAGGCTCAGAAAGTTGAACTAAATTGCCTAAGATGCAAATGACAAATTGTTGTGCTTTCAAGCTAGGGTACTTTCCACTGTATCAAGGCCATCTGTACTAAATTTGGCATAAAACAAAACAAAAACCCTATGTATATGCATATTCAATTGAAGGTTATTCTTAACCCATTCATGGTGGTCTTTGAAGGGTTTTTTTTTTAATCACTTATTTTAATTAATACAGAATTCCATAGTTAAAGATTAAAATACTCCTGAACTTACATATGTAATCATGATGTCTGCTGCATAAATGAATGAAATCAGCAGTTTGCTCCCTTCATTGAAGGGAGTAAATGTACCAAAAGGACTTTTATGTTTTTAAAAATTTTAAAAAAATTGTGTATTTTATTGTACTTAATTTCTGCTGTACAGCAAAGTGATTAAGTTATGCATGTACATTCTTTTTAAAAATTCTTTTCCATTATAGTTTATCACAGGATATTGAATATAGTTCCCTGTGCTATACAGTAGGACCTTATTGTTAATCCATGCTATATATAATAGTTTACATCTGCTAACCCCAACTCCCACTCTATCCCTCCAACACACCTCCACCCCTTGCCAACTGCAGGTCTGTTCTCTATGTCTGAGTCTTTTCTGTTTTGTAGATAAGTTCATTTGTGTCATATTTTAGATTCCACATATAAATGATATCATATGGTAGTTGTCTTTCTCTTTCTGATTTACTTCACTTAGTATGATAATCTCTAGTTGCATCCATGTTGCCGCAAATGGCATTATTTCATTGTTTCTTATGGCTGAGTAGTATTCCATTGTATATGTATACACCCAATCTCCTTTATCCATTCATCTGTCAATGGACGTTTAGGTTATTTCCATGTCTTGGCTATTGTAAATAGTGTTGCTGTGAACATAGGGGTGTATGTATGTTTTTGAATTATAGTTTTGTCCAGATATGTGTCCAGGAGTGGGATTGCTGAATCGTATGGTAATTCTATTTTTAGTTTTTTTGAGGACCCTCCGTACTGTTTTCCACAGTGGCTGCACCAACTTACATGCCCACCAACAGTGTAGGAAGGTTCCCTTTTCTCCACACTCTCCAGCGTTTGTTATGTGTAAACTTTTTAATGATGGCCATTCTGACCGGTGTGAGATGATACCTCATTGTAGTTTTGCTTTGCATTTCTCTAGTAATTACTGCTATTGAGAGGTTTTTCACGTGCCTGTTGGCCATCTGCATGTCTTCTTTGGAGAAATGTCTATTTAGTTCTGCTGCCCATTTTTTGATTGGGCTTTTCGTTGTTGAGTTGTGTGAGCTGTTTGTATTGGGTTGGCCAAAAAGTTTGCTTGGGTTTTTCTGTAAGATGGTACGAACTTTTTGGCCAACCCAATATATTTTGGAAATTAAGTCCTTGTCAGTCTCACCATTTGCACATATTTTCTCCCATTTCGTAGGTTGTGTTTTGTTTTGATTGTAGTTTCCTTTGCTGTGCAAAAGCTTGTAAGTTTGATTCTGTCCCTTTATTTTTGCCTTTATTTCCATTGCCTTGGGAGAATGACCAAGAAACATTGGTATGATTTACGTCAGAGAATGTTTTGCCTATGTTCTGTTTTAGGAGTTTTGTGGTGTCATGTCTTATGTTTAAGTATTTAAGTTATTTTGAGTTAATTTTTGTGTATGGTGTGAGGGTGTGTTCTAACTTCATTGATTTACATGTAGCTGTCCAACTTTCCTAACACCCCTTGCTGAAGAGACTGTCTTTTTCCCATTGTATATTCTCACCTCCTTTATCGAAGATTAATTGACCTTAGGTGTGTGGGTTTATTTCTGGGCTCTCTATTCTGTTCCATTGATCCATATGTGTGTTTATGTGCCAATACCACACTGTTTTGATTACTGTAGCTTTGTAGTACTGTCTGAAGTCTGGGAGGGTTATGCCTCCTGCTTTGTTCTTTTTCCTTGTTTTGGCAACTCTGGGTCTTTTATGGTTCCATAAAAATTTTAGGATTATTCTAGTTCTGGGAAAAGTGCCATGGGTAACTTGATAGGAATCACATTAAGTCTGTAGATTGCTTTGGGTAGTGTGACCCTTTTAACAATATTAATTCTTCTAAATCAAGATCATGGGATATCTTTCCATTTTGAATCATTTTCAATTTCCTTTATGAATGTTTTATAGTTCTCAGCATATAAGTCTTTCACTCCCTTGGTCAGGTTTATTCCTAGGTATTTTTTTTTTTTTTTGATGCGATTTTAAAGGGGACTGTTTGTTTACAATCCCTTTCTGATATTTCATTCTTAGTGTAAAGAAATGCAACCAATTTCTGTATGTTAATCTTGTATCCTGCTACCTTGCTGAATTAGTTTATCAGCTCCTGTAGTTTTTGTGTGGAGTCTTTAGGGTTTCCTATATATAGTACTATGTCATCTGCATGTAATGACAATTTTACCTTTTCCCTACCAATGTGAATACCTTTTATTTTTCTTCTCTGACTGCTATTGCTAGGACTTGCAATACTATGTTGAATAGAAGTGGTGAGAGTGGGCATCCTTGTCTTGTTCCAGATTTTAGCGGGAAGGCTTTCAGCTTTGCACCATTGAGTATTACATTGGCTGTGGGTTTGTCATAAATAGCTTTTATTATGTTGAGATATTTTCCCTCTATACCCACTTTGGTAAGAGTTTTTATCATGAGTGGATGTTGAATTTTATCAAAAGCTTTTTCTGCATCTATTGAGATGATCATGTAGTTTTTGACTTTTCTTTTGTTGATGTGGTATATCACATTGATTGATTTGCATATGTTGAACCAACCTTGTGACCCTGGGATGAATCCAACTTGGTCGTGGTGTAGGATCCTTTTTCTGTGTTGTTGGATTTGGTATGCTAATATTTAAAAAAAAATTTTTTTAAACGTTTCTTTTAATTAATTAATTTATTTTATATTTATTTTTGGCTGTGTTGGGTCTTCGTTTCTGTGCGAGGGCTTTCTCCAGTTGCGGCGAGCGCGGGCCTCTCACTGTTGTGGCCTCTCCCATTGCGGAGCACAGGCTCCAGACACGCAGGCTCAGTAGTCGTGGCTCATGGGCTTAGTTGCTCTGCGGCATGTGGGATCTTCCCAGACCAGGGCCCGAACCCGTGTCCCCTGCATTGGCAGGCGGACTCCCAACCACTGTGCCACCAGGGAAGCCCGGTATGCTAATATTTTGTTGAGAATTTTTGCATCTATATTCTTCAAAGATATTGGCCTGTAATTTTCTTTTTCAGTAAGGTCTTTGTCTTATTTTGGTATCAGGGCGATGGTGGCTTCATAGGCCTGTATGCTAATATTAAATTTAAGTCCTCTGTCCGTTAACACAATTTTCCTGCTTTCTTATTTCATGTAACTTTATTAAAGAATATACAGCTTTTCTTCTCTAATATCCTCTTTTAAATTTTAAATATACCATTTTTGATGATTATTTTTACTCTTCATATACAATTAGAAACACTTTTTAGAAACATAAAAAATTTTTAAAGTCTAATTACAGTCCAACAGAAAAACATTCATTAGAAGCACTGACTGACTCTGCTAGAAAAGTGGGAGGAAGCTTGGATATAAACTCTTAACCATCTTTTTGACAAGATGGAAAAAACTAAGGTCAGATTAGGTGGTAACTCGTTCAGATTTCTTTGGTAGCTACTGGTAAAAGTAGGACTAGAACTTCTGACTTAAGTGAATTTTTTTCACTCTTCAGTGGCCAAAAAAATGCAATTAACTTCTTACCCTGGAGTTCGCATTTTTCATATTAACAAGAGCAGTTTATAAGCATTTAAAGATGTATTATTCTTTGCCATTGAAAAAATAAACATGCATAAGGAAAAACAGCTTTATTTTTAAAAGAAATCAAATGTCTACTGAAAGTATACATGAAACAGCATCTTTCACTTAAGCCCTAAGCTTGATTATGTATGTTCTTTATTATATTCCAATAAGATTTTGGAATTCAAATTTCAAAGACAATCACATTTATTAGTAGATATTGAAGAAAGCTACTGACTTTGAGGAAAGAAAATCAGTAACTGTTTACCTACCCTGAGATACTCATCCCCACAATATATTTGGGATTATTTGAGCACTTAAAAATTTAACAAAATATTTATCTTTTCATTGCATCCATCAATACGTTAAATTCTCTGCTACAATCCAAGTAAAATGATGGTGACCAGTGTTTTCTGATATGTCCATGATGGACAGGGTAAAATTACAGCATAAAGAGTAGCCAAGAATTTATATTGTAAACATTATCTGGGTTCAAACATCTTGCAACAAACAGCTACTAATATGACTATACATTAGCACACTGAACACAATAATCCTGGATTGTAGTATAACTATAAAATCTCTTAAAGCAATTTTTCTCAACCTCTCTTTTCATTATCAGCGCCCCCCCTGCCCTAGGAGAAAAATATTTAATTAATAAATTTAACTTAAAATTACATTTCTCCCTAATGAGAGAAATTAATACTAAGGAATAAGATTTTATTAAGTAGGGTTGAGATAGGGAGGACCATAATCCATTGCATTATACTAAGATTTTTTTCACCCTAAGAACCAATTTTTGCCCCACTGAGAA
Source organism: Balaenoptera acutorostrata (assembly GCF_949987535.1). Classification (NCBI taxonomy): domain Eukaryota; kingdom Metazoa; phylum Chordata; class Mammalia; order Artiodactyla; family Balaenopteridae; genus Balaenoptera; species Balaenoptera acutorostrata. Next base: position 45,251,689 of record NC_080077.1, read on the forward strand.
TACATGCCTTAGAGTGAAGTAAACAGCCTTTAACATTATTAGGGAGGAAAAAAACCCTAATGGGTAACATTGGAGGCTAAAATAGTTGGCTTCTCTATCATCCCTGTCCCATTATGGCTGTGTGGTCTCAGAAGACATCATGTCTACTTCCTTGCTTTGGTAACCACAAAAATAGCATAGTTAAAATAATTTAATCTTACTAGACTTGGTGTTCTGAACTGTAAGTTGAAACAACAGGTGTAGATCAGTTATTCTCAATTCTGGCTGCATTTTCCTGGGACATGTTAAAGACATCAATGCTCATCTGTATCCCCAGACCAATTAAACCAATGTCTGGAGGTTATGGTCTAGTCAGTGGTTCTTAAACTTTAGTGTGAATCACACTATAATTAAGCACAGATTGCTGGGTCTCATTCCCAGAGTTTCTGATTCTGTATGTCTGGGATGGGGCCTGTAAATTTGCATTTCTATCAAGTTTGCAGGTGCTGCTATGCTAGTGGTTTGGGGAACACACTTTGAGAACCACTGGTCTAGGCAAATGTGTAAATATGCATGTGTATGTATATATGTATTTGTGTGTATATATATCCCCAGGTGATTCTAATCTCAGAACTACTAGTATAGAAAGTATTAATAAGATTCTTTTCAGTTCTAAGATATTGAGATTTTAACATAATGAGAGTTGTTGGGTATCAAGATGATCTCTATAGAATGGAGACCTATGGAAAAACATACGAATTTCTTGGTCACTTCATTAAGAATTTGTTTCTATAAAGCATTTTACAGTAGTTTTTGAAAATTAACATTTTTACAGTACATTTGCTGCATATACGGTTCTTCACTTCATTTTTCAGTAAACATGGTTTATTTGGTTGTCAGTTTCCCATCATTTGATAAGACCAATGGAGGGTTTGGATAATAGCCTGCCGATTTTGAACTGTTTGAAGAGAAACTTGTAAATTTGTAGTCCAGGGGTAATTCTGGGGGAAAAAAAAAAAAAGATTCTGCAGATTTCAAAAGAACTTTCATAAATATAAACAAATCAAAATTTGATAGTCATTGATAATAAAACATTTTGTTTCATAATTTTAATATTTCTTTTGTCACCTGGATAGGTTGCATTATGTAACTGGTAAATGAGAACTAATAATCTTCATAGCCCTTAGTAATAGTTACTAAGAATAATCTTTGAATGCTTAGCTAAATAAGAATTCTAATATGCACAATATGGCAACTTTTTCCATATGATAAGCATCACACACACATGCACGCACACACACACACAGCCACAAGAGGGGGGAGAGAACATAAAATTCATACTTTATTGATGGTGGGACATTGTGACATCTTCAATATAAGTATCTCAAAAGTTAGCCTTCAGATATTTTCTTCCCAAGCTTCTTCAAAGAACCATTACCAGAAATATTACAAGTGAAACGTTATATGTCATGTAATGATAGTCATTCCACATGCAGATACTGCGTAGTCATCCTTATTTCACAAATATCACAAGTAAAACATTATTTGGTAGTACTCAGTATTTTGAAAATGATACTAACATAAAAATTATACTTTATATTAAATGCCAGTGAGAATTATTAAGACCCAAATAGTTAATCCTTATGAGGAGAAAACTAGTGCTAAAGATTAGGCAGAAGGAACACTGCCTTTCTGAGGCCAGAGAAAGCTAAGATTACTATAAACAGAAAAACATTCGTATTAGTGAATTTCACTGGTCTTGACTGCTTCAAATTAGCTGGAGCATATTTTGAGCCATTAAAAAGGCTCATTAAAAGGCATTGGAAAGTACATTGATAAAACTGAGTTTCTAAAATAGTGCATCTGAGGTCCTGGATTTCTTATAAGCCACAAAAATGATACAGGCTGCGAGCTGACCCAGCCACCTCTCTCTCTGTCTTTCCTATACACTTCCTAAAGTAAATGTTTTAAAAGCTATTACAAGGTTAAAATGATTACATTATCAAAATGCTTATAAACCAACCATCATGGTAATGTATATTGCAAACTTTCATAACATCTATAAAAATACCTTCTAAGCATTTAAATGTCAATGAGAGAACCACATCTAACAGAATATTGACGAATAAAGAAACATTACATGAATACAAAAAAGGTTTTAAGAGACAAAGGGGGAATATCAGGTTTGTTTTTCATTTCCTATCTCATTTAAAACAAAAATTTTATTCTCTCTCCCAGGTAGCAGAAAAAGTCTACTAAGGTTAAGAAATCTGGGTATGGAATAGCCAAACTGAGATCAGATGACTATTGTGTTAAAACAAGTATGTCCAGATTGGGGATTCAACAAGAGGGAGACATTTGCATGTCTTAGAAAAGTCATTGTTGGGTGCTTTTTGGAAGAAAAGAGAATGGTAGACAACCAAATTCTTGTTTACCACAATGATGTTCTATTAAACTCTGTGTACTAAATACACCATAATATCAACCACATTATCTAATAATTAAATGAAGTGAACCAAAATGAACAAATATTCTTAAACAGTAAGTTCAATGTATAACAACACAGACAGAAACAGAACTCTTGGGACTTTTTTTAAAGATACTGGCAGGATAACATTTCTATAAAGATCCTATCTTCAACATGTCTAAAGCCATGACCATCACACCATTTTTCTTTCAGCCATTTTTCTTACTTGGAGGTCAATTACACAGTACCATCCAAATTTACTGAATATGTTACTGAAATACTAAATTTCAAATTCTGTGTGAGATATAATTTCCTTATGAGAATGTGATCATAAGCAATGAGTGCTAAGTTAAAGAGAGACTAACACTTTGCTTTTTGAGGCAATGTCTTGGACATCAAAATCAACAATCAAATATAACTTACCAACTCTCTAATTCTCCTTCCCCTCACCCCAAATCGACTTCTTTAGCTTTGTTTGACTACTGGTGAGTCTAAGTATTTTCTCCTAAGAAAAGTTAGAAGACAAAGGCTCTGCCAAATTCTTTTCCAGGGTGCTGAGGAAGAAAGCTTTTGGAAAATGAAAATGGGAGCCACACTGATGCTATTACTGCTTCCTTAAGGAGAAGTGATTACCCCAGAAGACAGACGGGGGGTTATTTTCCCATTTTTTGAGAAATATTTAAATCCTGGAATAATGGAGAGTCACTTTTCCTTGACTCTCTTACTATTTCACAACCATATCCCACTGAACAGTTTCTATCCAGGTACTTTAGAATAATTCAGTGACTTCCATTATCACACAACCCTACTCTCTCACTATAAATTTGAGTCACTTTGAAGGAAAGAAAGAGTGAAATATAAAAAACTGAAAATAATAGTTTAGTCCTGGGCCAGTCCCTCCCTTCAAGTTACAGGGTCCATTTCTTTAATAGGAAAATTGTATGTGAAAGGAAGAAAGATATTCTTTAATTTCATGTGTGTAAGCATGGAACAAAATGAAAAAAAAAAATCAGGCTTTTGAAACTGGTGAGAATGAGATATTATTTCAGTGAGTAAGATATATTGACATATTGGATTTGTATATTGGCATAGAGGATGGACCTTTTGGAAGGTCACACATATCTCAGGGTCATCATCATCATCCTACCAATAAATATCAGATAAATATCTTACTTTACTTTCTCTCATATCCACCCTGTGGTATACCCAGTTTAAGGAAGAAGAATCTGAGGTTCAAAAAAAAGTAGACTTCCACTTCTGAATTGGAGCTGAGACAACTAGAAAAGCTGGATAAAATAAAAATACCAGAGTGAAGTTATTGGAGAGTTGAAGAGGCAACTAAGACCAGAGGACACACACTTCCTGGGAAGGAACAAGCGGCAGTGAAGTGAGCCAACATTCTGCCACAGCTTTTCCCTTTAGGCACCAGAATTCTGGCTGGGGGCGGGGCAGGGGCAGTTACTAGCAGCAGAAAAACCAGAAGAGATTTTGGCAGTCTTGAAGGGCTACAGAGACAAAAAGTGAGGGGCTGGAACCTGCTATAAACAAAGGGGTGGAGAACTGGATTCTAGACTCAAGCCCTTTGCCAAACTCTGCAAGGGAACTTCAGGAAACTAAGAAGCAAGCAGAAGCATACCCCTCTGTAAAGCAGAGTAGATTTTTCAGCAGTTTCTTGGTATTGAGAAAACAGGGAGGGATTAAATTCTGACCTGAGAGAAGAGAGGGTGAATACCTCGGACTTTCAGTGATACTATTTCTGAAACCAGAATTTATTATTATGAAGTGATTCTCTTTCATGTTAAGGGATTTTTTTTTCCTTCACATTAATAGAGCTGACTCTAACTTTCTTTTGGTTACCATTAACATGGTATTGTCTCTTTCTATCTTTTGATATTCAAATTTTCTGCATCCCTTTCTCCCCATTTTTCTCTACATTTTTGTTTTTTTGGGGGGGGTTTAAAATTATTTTACATAATTAGTTCGGTATATGTATCATTACAATGCTTTTTTTGGTAGTTATCTTAGAGATTACGAGATGCATTTTTGACTTAATATCTAACATACTCTCATCCTTCGCCATATAATAAAGGATGTTAGAACACTTTTAACTCCAGCTGTCCCATTTTGTGATTTATATGCCATTGGTGTCATATGTCTTAAAATTCTTTATTTAAACCCCATAGGATTTTAAAAAATTGTTTCTAACTGTAAAATTCATTTTAATTTATTCACACATCCTTTTGTTGCTGTATATTCACTTCTTTCATCTCCAGTCTTCCAACAGGGATCATTCTCACTTTTGCATGAAGAACAAGACCCTTTAGTATTTTCTATATAGTGCAGATCTTCTGGAGATATATTTTCTCCATTTTTGTCTGTCTAAAAATATTTTTCCTTTTATTCTTTAATGATATCTTTACTTGGTATAGAATTCCATCAAGACTGACAAGCATTTTCTTTCAGCAATTTAAAGATATTCTGTCTTTTGGCTTTTGTTTCTGGGAAGAGTCAGATGTCAGATGTCTAATACTCTTATGAAGTACTCCTTTGAAATCAATCTGTCTTTATTCTCTGACTGCTTTTAATATTTCTTAATTATCTGGTCTTTAGCAGTTAACTTTGGGATTTCCTTTTATGTATTGTGTTTCAGTTCTTTGGGCTACTTAAACCTTGGGCTTATTTTCTTTCATCATTTTTGGAAAGCTTGTAGCTACTGCTTTTGGCTTATTCTCTCATCTCCTAAGATTCTAATTATAGGAATCTTATTCCTTCTCATTATATCTCCTGTGTCTCTTAGTCCCTCTTCTGTATCTTCCATGCTTTTTCTCTTCAGGCTTCATTGTGGCTATTTTCTTTTGGCCTATTTTCCAGTGTACTAATTCACTTTTCCTGTGTCTAATCTTCTGTTAAATCCATCCATTAAGTTCTTAATTTTTACTTTTTAATATTTCAATTTTAGAATTTCCACTTTTTATTAGTTTTTATATAGCTACCAAATTTCTCATTCCTTTCTTTTCTGTACTTGAACTTGGTTATTTCTGTTAGTGTTGTCTCATACCCTTGTGTACCTGGTTATTTTTCATTATGTGCTGAACCTTGTATTAATTGTTTTTGGAAATAATTTGAGTCCTAGAATGATGTTATCTTCCTCAAAAGAGAACAGTCATTAATTCTTACCAGGTGCCTTGGGGCACTACCAATCTAGAATCTTCTCAATCCAATTTTAGGGATTCAGCTGATATAAAGCTGAGCTTCAGTTCCTGTGAATGCCTACTTCTAATTCATCCTTCAGAGTCTCAACAGAGATTGAGAGAGTCCACCAGGCCCACCCCTCCTTTGGCAGGCCATACCTTCCACTTTCTACCCCTGTAGGTTCATGAAACTACGAAAAGGCCACTCACTTCTTTGAGTGCCTTCTCCTGAGTTAGCAAACGGGGGGAAAAGCAGCCCGCAAAGTCAGATTCACCTTACTTGGCCTCCTTAGCATCCTGTCCTGGTAACTCTTCCCTAGCCTTCTCCTATGACTCCAGGCAGACTTAAAAAAAAAAAAAAGTACAGCATTTGTAGTTGGCTGCAGCAGACAGGCAGGTCTTAATTACCTAAACTGCCATATCTAGGTGTTACCCAAGAAAAATCTATAAATGCCATGGGAAAATTTTCTTCTTTTAAAGAAAAGAATTCTAGGGCTTCCCTGGTGGCGCAGTGGTTAAGAATCCGCCTGCCAATGCAGGAGACACAGGTTCGAGCCCTAGTCCGGGAAGATCCCACATGCCGCGAAGCAACTAAGCCTGTGCGCCACAACTACTGAGCCTGCGCTCTAGAGCCCGCAAGCGACAACTACTGAGCCCACGTGCCGCAACTACTGAAGCTCGTGCGCCCAGAGCCCGTGCTCCACAACAGGAGAAGCCACCACAATGAGAAGCCCGTGCATCGCAACGAAGAGTAGCCCCCAATCGCCACAACTAGAGAAAAGAACGTGCGCAGCAACAAAGACCCAACACAGCCAATAAAAATAAAATAAATTTATAAAAAAATAAAATTAAAAAAAAGAAAGAAAAGAATTCTAGTACTTCAGGTCATTACTGTCCAGCAACAGGTAAAGCTTTATAAGTATTATCCCCCTTACCTGCTATTGCTTCAATACTTGGAATTGCAATAGTGCTGTAAGCACTGATTCTCTTACAAGACCACGTATAAACCAAGGAATCTTCTGTATTTTCCAGTCCGGAAACTGAATCAATAAAAAAAGAGCCCCATTTTTTAGATAATCTGTTTAGAGGCTTTGCCTTCGGTCCCTGAAACAAGAAATAGAATAACAAAACTGTGATTAATTAGTGTTCAACCTCATTATAAGTTTTTTCCACCAATAAGTAAATCAAAATAGAACAACTCTGTAGGAATTTCAGTTGTTTAACTTTAACCAGACTATATACTATATAAAAAGTAAAACAAAGCTTTGTAGTCCTTTAATGTATTCTCCTCTGGCTTTGTTTGGGAACCCCTTTCTCATCCTTTGGGATCTCGCTTGGATGCCCAGGATATTTTCCTTGATTTCCCACAGTTCGGTTGGATTAGGTCTCCTCCATTTTCTCACACTCTTGAGTTTATCCCTAATATGGTACTTCTCATACTATCTTGCAATTATCATACTATTTACTTTTTGCCCTGGACAGATTATGAACTACAGAAGGTTAGGAACTATCTCATGTATTAGTGTATCCTTAAGGCTTAGTGCCTAGCACATAGCAGGCACAGAAAAGTTGTAGACTAAATAAGACTCATTCAAAAAATACTTCACAGTGTTTTATGGGTGTAGTATAAAACTAAGAATTGAAAAAAATCCTATCACGTCCATAGAATTTGGATTATAAAATCTGTCATCCTTTTCTGATGAAAACTTCATTTTGGAGCAGCAAAGAGTCCCAAATACGCCTTTAAATTCATGATTCTTTGCGCTGGAACTCACTTTGTGAAGCAAGATGAAAATATGTGTTTTTCAGATGATGGTGTTTAGAAATCACTTAGCAAGAATCTATCTGGATTTCACCAAAGATATTTAAGAGCAGTATGGAATATAAATATCTATGCTTCTGTGTGTACATTTAAGGTGTATTTAGATATAATTTCTCAAGGTGTAAAGAGAAGTTTATAGTGTCACTTTTCTTTATTTAGTTGTCTTTTCTAAAATAATGAGTGTGAGAAGAAATGACTCACATCACATAGGCTATATGTAGATAACGGTTCTGCCAACACTGAGTGGTAATCTGGGCTGCACATTATTCCTTTGAAAAGAGGAAAACAGACCTGTTCACCCTTTCTGGTTCAATGTACTATGGATGCTGTTATTGTCTAAATGTTTGTGTCCTTCCAAAATTCCTATGTTGAAATCCTAACCCCCAAGATGATGGAATTATGAGGTGAGGCCTTGAAGAGGTGCTTAGGTCATGAGGGTGGAGCCCTCATGAAGCCCTCATGATTAGTGTCCTTATAAAAGAGATCCCAGAAAGCTAGCTTCTCCCTTCTGCCATGTGAGTGTACAGGGAGAAGATGGTGGTCTATGAGGAAGTGGGCCCTCACCAGACACTGAATCATCTGGCAACATGATCTTGGACTTCCCAGTCTCTAGAACTCTGAGAAATACATGTTTGTTGTTTATAAGCCAGCCAGTCTATGGTATTTTGTTGTAGCAGCCAAAATGGACAGATGCTAATCTTTGTTTATTCTGATGCTGAAGTTTTAATGACTCATTTTCTCAAATATAAAATATATATATCACTAACCAAAAGAATCATGCCACTTCTTGAATATATCAACAAGGAGCACTCCCATTTTCATTGAGCCTTTATATCTTATAGATTTCATCCCTTAATGGTAAGTGTTCTCACCAAGTTTCTATCTCCTCTTCTTCTCTTTCTCTCTTGTCTCTCTCCCTTAGACATCTCTCAATTTTCCTCGCTTATCCTAACCTATCTCCCAAACCAGTTTGATCTCATCCTCCAGCTATTTCAAAGAAATGGGATTCAACATTAAACCAATCACATCTCTCTCCTCACAAAACCAGGTCTTTCTCGTGACTTCCATATTTATATGAATAAAACACATCAATTCCAGTCGGCTGCGCTTGAAAACCATCGATGTTTTGCGTCTCAGCTCCTACCACCAGCACCCAGCAGCTTATCAGTTGTGCCTCCAGAACATCCGCCACGTACTCTCTCCATCTCTTTCTCACTAGCGCCCACTGTTCATGTTTGTATCACCTCTAGTCTGGGCTGCTGGGACAGCCTGCCACAGCATCCCTTCCCACGTGCTGAGCCCATCCTTCACACAGCTGCTAAATGAAAGCTTCGCCCCTGTTGCCTGCACATCCAAAAGCTGCTAGTGATGCCTTTGGCTGACAAACCTACACATCTGCTATTTTACGGTCAAGACTGTGTACTGTAGCCTGTACATTACAATCTCTGTACACTTATTCATGTTACTTCCTGAACGAAGAATGTTATTTCCATCAGTTGAAAATGTACCTGTCCTTCAATGTTTACCTCACAGTCTACATTTTTTATAAAATTTTCCCTAATTCTCCTCAATGAAGTATCCATCCTGTCTTGTTTGTAATTCTTTTATAATTCGTACCCTCTGGAGGCAGTTTTATGCTTTATTTGTATACTCAAGCTCCCTGACCCCTTTCATCCACAGACTAACATGTTCTGTAAAAAGGATCTGTGTATGATTCAATTATAAGTCCCTGATATTCATAGTAGGGAGGCTTGCACAAATTAAAAACTTAGTATATGTTGAACAAGACAATGGTGTCAGACTGGTCATTTAATAATGAGTGGCCTTATTAAGATATCTCTGCTAATCCAATAAGCTCTTACTTATGTCTGATAGTTGCGATGAAAGTTTTGACTATTGTTCTGAAATATGTGTATGTGTGTGTACACCCAACAGACAGCTACCAAATCCTGTCTCTTCAGTCACAGTGGGTGGATTAATTAAGGACATATATGTTCAATGGAGCAGGGCTGGGGTGGGGAGGTGGAGTCTGATGATAAAGGAACATTATTTCAATTCTATCTTGGGAAATAAAATCTTCAAGCTGTTGACTCACTGTTTCCTGTCAAAGAGCCAATTATTAACTCTTTGTTCATGATGTGTTTATAACTAATTAACAAGAAAAGGGGTCTGTGGGAGAAGGATGGAGCTACTGTCTATGCACTCCTTTAGCACTCTAAAGGAAACATTCCCACTGATTCTTCATTTCCTTATTACTGTCTGTGCATTCTCAAATCATTTTGAAGAAACCAAATCTCCTTATTTCTCTTTAGGGGAAACCTCCTCCCAAATCCCTCAGGTTAGAATGCCCACCTCCTGGAAGGTTATTTTAAAGCTCTTTTTAACTCAGTCCACAGAACTTCCAATGTCACACTGAAGACCAAATGCTACTCAGTGGAAACCTTGTAGAAACCTGACCCTTTTATTCTAACATTCAGTTGCATCTACTTATAGCTATCTTTTTTTTTTTTTAATAAATAGACTTTATTTCTTAGAACAGTTTTAGGTTTCCAGATAAATAGAGCATCTCCTTCCCCCGAGCCCCGGGGCACCCACTGGTCTTTTCCAGAATGTCATATAGTTGTATACAGTACGCAGCCTTTTTGGAACTGGCTTCTTTCACTTAGCAATATGCACTTAAGGTTACTCCATGTTTTTCCATGGCTTGATAGTTTCTTTTTATTGTTATTTTTTGATTGGATATTTGTTTTTTGACTTGTGTTTTACCTTCTTTTTAGATTGTTCCACTGGAATGAATTTAGGAAAATGCATTTTATTTTCTAACCTTTCTTCTTTTCTGCTTATTTTTGCTTTTATACACTATTTTCCCTTTCTAGATTTATGACATATTTTACTTTTCTTTCCCTCAAGTCTTCACCTAAGTTCATTTTGGGTGGCTCAGGAGTAAGTTTAAGGGAGCTACCAATTTTGTTAAGTTAGACCCATGAAGCGAGAGCACAAGGGCTTTCATGGCCAAGCAAAAGAGGTGGAGTATAAGCGCAGTGTCAGGATCTGGCCGCCTCATCATCAGCCAAAACACGGCCACGGCACCACAGCACTGGATGAAAGTAGAGGACTCGGAAGACAGACATTACAGACCATTACATTAATGGTCAACAGCATTTATCTTGGCATCATTTAAAAACTATCCACAAGATCAACTGTAGAGCTGAGATGGATGGCATGAAGATCACAATAAGTGCCAATAGATTTCATCTCTCTTGGCACCAACAAGCACTTTCTAAGATATGTGAAACACAAGGTTTTTCTTTCAAGGAAAGAACCAAAGGAGACCCTTACCTCATATTTTCCTTTCTTCTCTAGAGGCTCTGAGTCCTCAGGCTTCCCGTCTCTGTCCCCTCTGAGCTCTTCCAGGATGAGGACTGTCTCCCAATTACTATAATGACAGGCTGGGAAAATATCTGAATGCATGCTGTCACCAAAGTAAACAACCTGTAAGTCAGATGGCAAATTCTGTTTGAGACATGAGAATTGTGAAAGAGTAGTGTTCATTTTATAGAAGGCAGAAGAAAATCCCTCAACAGGTATCAGAGTAAGTGATGTACAAGTTGCATAGACGTCTTAAATTTCCTTGAATAACTTCACAGGTGACCTGTCCTATTTGATTCACAAGGTGTCAGGTTTAAGAAGTTACACAGTTCATTTGCAGATAGAAGAAAGGCAGAAGATAAGTGAATTCAATTTTCTGAAATGAAAATGAAAGAGCCCATATGTTTACAGTTAAACCTGCCCCTGGAATTGAAGAGCTGGTGAGATATTGGAGACAACCTGTTACAGAGGGTTAGATTAGCAGGAATGCACAACACAACCAATCGACCAGTTTCTGGGCGCCACCCAGACAGACCTGCTGAAAAAGAATCTCTGAGAGTGGGTGGGCGTGGGCAAGTGGACTCTGGGACATTTCCCAGGCGTTCTGAGGCAAAGCCTCGTTGATCTAGTCCATGTCTCTCAATTTACAGATGAGAAAGCAAGGTTAAGGGAACATGAACTAGAACCTCCAAGGCAGGAGTCCCCAGGGGGCTGTGACAGTGTACGAGCCAGTGGAGTAGGGCTCAGTGACCCACTGACCCTCCTTCTCATGGGGCTCCTGGCAAACGTTTTTTAGAAGAAAGCATCCTGCTGTTAAAAATATACCAACGTCCAACATCAACAGTGTGGCCAGGATGTTAAAAGCTAATGTGTCTTCAGTCTATAGTATAATCAGTTACTGCTTGTTTTACACATAAAAATGTTCCTGATGGACAGTTATCAGGATAACATTCCTCAGGTAACCCACACACTATTCCACTGTATCTCTCAGGTCTGTGGCCTCCTGCTTGGAATATCTGCTTTTCTCTGTTACAGAGAAAGACTCAATGTACATCAACAAAGGAAAGGCTTATCTAAGCAGAAGAGGTAGGCAAGGAGGTTGGCAGACAGGCAGAGGCAGATGATTCCCTCACAGATAATTATGCTGAATGCATTTAGAGTTATGGTTTTAGTTTACAAGGGCTTATATCTCCAAGCCCTTGTAAACTGGGCTCAGTCAGAAAATACCTTGGGTTCAGGTTTGCCAGTCATTTTCTTCAGAAGTTCATAAAGGTGGACAGCGTTCCCTTGGGAGTACCAGCCAGGTTTATCCAGAGATGGCAGTGCCTCCTGCTCCTCATCATTCTCTGAAAACACAGTTTGACAACCATATACTTTTTAATCAAGTGATAGCACCCAGTTGGACAGACCACACTCTGGCATGGCTGTAGGACACGTACAAGAAGGAACCATGTGGGGATGGGCGCTAGCATTCAGGGATCACCTATATATCATAACCACTTCATGGACATAAATATATATACTTTTTAAAGATTTTTTTTAAGAGCAGTTTTAAGTTCACAGCAAAATTGAGAGGAAGGTACAGAGATATCCTATACACCCTCTTCCCTCACAAAGGCAGAGTCTCCCCCATTGTTGGTGATAATAAATGAGTCCAACATATCACAATGATATGAGGTGAATTCCTCCAGAACAAGGAATTCTAAAAACACATTTACAGATAATTAAGGCCATATCACAGCAACCGCCAGCTTAAGGTCAAGAGATATTTATGCCTATTTGGTTGACATTTCAGCAGCCATTTTCTAATTCTTCTACACAATCAAATGAAAACCCTACTATTAGTTGAAAAACCAACCATGTATTAGCCTAACATTAAGAGTCTAAGAAGACTCAGCATTATTCCTGGAGAAACACAGTGAAAACCAATTATTTCTCATGTCTGTCTGTCTGTCTGTACTTAGCACAGAATGTCTTACCATGTAAATAATGTGGGTTTGATGGCAACTGGGAAATGAGTAATTTACGCAAATATTTTTGAAAGCAAATGTACATTTGATATGTAGAGGCCCACTGTACAGGAACAGCGGGAAGGGCATCTTTCCATTGCTTATTAAAAACAAAACAAATCTACAGAATCGTTAAGTTCTCACATATTGGCACTCAGTAATTAACGAAAAGGAAAAAAACCTTTCTTTATACAAAGACCAAAACAAAATACTCACTTTACACAAACCCCTCCCTCCCCCTCCCCGTTTCCAGCTGCCACACTGGAAGCCGCTCTGCAGGGTACTAATTCATGCCAGGCAGCTTCCAGGGCTCTGGTAGAACCTCCATAACTGGGAAGCTGTGGGACTCAGAAAGCTATTAATTCCAGCAGCAGGGAGCCAACGTGGGCTGTGAAAGCATCAGAGATGAAGTGGAAGCGATACAATCCAAGGGAACAAACTCAAGGAAGCTTCAAGCACAATCTTTATAAACCCAAATATTTTCACACTTCTTTTCATGGTCTATGGGAAACAGTTATATTAACTTTCATTTTCACATAATATAAATAAATGTGCCCTGCAAGCAGTACAATGATGACACTGATTTGAAAAAGTTTACTTAAGAAGTATATTAGAAGATAATAAATACAATAGAAAAAAAACAGAGGAGGACAAAGGGGATAAGAGAGTGACTGTGATTTGTTTCCTCAGTTTTGAAATGGGGATAATAACAGTACTTCCCTCATAGAGTGAGTGTATAAGTGAATTAATACAGATGGAGCACGTGGAAGAGTATGGGCCACGTAGTGTTGAAGAAGTCTTAGCTGCTATCCCTTCAATTCACAGGCGCAGAAACTGATATCTGGAGAAGCTAAGGAATCTGCCCAAAGTTACCAAACTGCTACAATCACCCCTCAAAGGACTTCAAATTAGGGCTAGAAGACAAGGAGTAAGACAACAATCAATTAAAGCAAATAGTAAATCAAACTAAAACTCTTTTGAAAACTATAATTTACTTCTGGATACAGCTGTGTTTTACAATAACAAAGTAAATCTTCTCATTTTTTAACTGTAAGACCATATGGACAAGTAAAAACAAAAAAGCAAAACAGTACGTTTTTAGTCAGCATAATAGTTACAAAATTAATATGGGGAAATGATACAGTCAAGGCTATGGCTGACAGCCTTGAAGAAAGCAAGCTCCATGACTCAGATAAGACAGAGAGCCAGAGAACTCATGTGCCTGGGCCTGACTGATGTGATGTCAGAACTGGCTCCTGCGGCAGCTCCCAGCAGCTTCTCCCAAATCCCAGAGCCTTTGGTGTTACTACCTTACCAGTGTTTTAAAAGTATGTATTTGTGTGATGATTTTGAATCAGTAATACATTTAAGTTTTTTTAAAAGACTCTTTTTTGAACTCTACCTGCTATGTGCTCACCTCTTCTGCAAAAGGTAATCATTCTTTTATGCATATAAAAGCAAATATAAATATATATTCTTTTTCTCCACTTTTGAAATACATTTATTGAGGTATAATCGACATACAATAAACTGGGCATAAAGCATACAATTTGATTAGTTTGGGCACATGTATATATCTATTATGAGCTGAACTGTGGTCCCCTCAAATTCATATGCTGAAGCACTAACCCTGTTCCCCAGAATGTGACTGTACTTGGAGACAGGGCCTTTAAAGAGGTGACTGAGTTAAAATGAGGCCATAGAGTGGGCCCTAATCCAATACTATTGGTGTCCTCATAAAAAGAGGATATTAGGACACATAATTAGGTAATTAGGACACAGAAGAAAGACCATGTGATGCTACAGGGAGAAGATGGCCATCTACAAGCCAAGAAGAAAGGCCTCAGAAGAAACCAATCTTTTTGACACCTTGACCTCAGACTTCTAGCCTCCAGAACTGTGAAAAAAGAAATTTCCATTGTTTCAGCCACTCAGTCTGTGGTATTTTGTTACAGTAGCCCTACCAAACTAATACAACACCCGTGACCCCTCCTCCCTTTTATTTTTATTTTTTTAATTATTTATTTATTTATTTATGGCTGTGTTGGGTCTTCGTTTCTGTGCGAGGGCTTTCTCTAGTTGCGGCAAGTGGGGGCCACTCTTCATCGCGGTGCGCGGGCCTCTCACTATCGTGGCCTCTCTTTTTGCGGAGCACAGGCTCCAGATGCGCAGGCTCAGTAGCTGTGGCTCACGGGCCCAGCTGCTCCCTGGCATGTGGGATTTTCCCAGACCAGGGCTCGAACCCGTGTCCCCTGCATTAGCAGGCAGATTCTCAGCCACTGCGCCACCAGGGAAGCCCCCTCCTCCCTTTTAAATGCAAATATCAGCATATTTGGCACACTGTTCTGCAACTTGATTTTTTTAAAACTTTATTTTATTGATAATACATTGTGATCTGCCTGTTTTTTTAAATTCCATGATTTATTTAATAGTCCTTTTTTGATAAACATGTGAAATGTTGTTACAAGGAAAAAGTTACAAACATGACAGAATTTGCCTGGTGGGATCAAACAAAATCCCACCAGGATTTCTTTCTTTTCTGCTTTCACTCTTTATTTCAACAATCTTTCACAAACCAATTTAGATATGAGGGATATGGCAGTGAACTAGATGGTCTGAGTTCCTGAGCTCAGAATGTTTATTTTCTAGGAGCAATCTCTGACTTGCTAGGGGTTTACTTAACAGTGATTTATGATTAAAATATATTTACAATTGTTTTGAATTCTAGGACTCCTTCTTATATGAACTTCACTGAACAGTTCATATTTACTTTTATACATCCCTTCTTCAATTTTGAGCTAGAAAAATTTCCCAGCAATTATGGATTTTCATACACACTTTCTCCATTGTTTTTGGAATGGGCAGTAAGATACTTTTCAAGTAAAATACCTCCTAAAATACCTGCCTGTGTTGGGGACTATAAAATGGAAATTGTACTATTAAAGGAAATAAATACTTTACCAGTGAGCTGGAGCAAATTTCATAGAACAGAAAGTGAAACTCTTACTCTTACCCTCTATCTACTTTGGCTTTGGTCGTTTAGTTAAATATGCTTAACTACCTAGCTCATTTCCACACCTAAAATGATAGGAAGTTTATTTCTTTTCAGAATAACAACCTTCAATTAAATGTACTCACTAAGACGTTCTCTTGGTCTTACTAAAGTCCGTCTTGGTGATCTGACCAGTAGCATCTGTTTCAACAGAAAATCTGTTTAGAAATGCAAATCGAAGCCTTTTGCCCAGCCCCACTGGATCAGAATCTCCATTTTAACAAGATCCCTAGGTGATTTGAGTGTAAAGTTTGAGAAACACTGATGTAGAAAGAACAGTAGGAAAACAAAACAAAAACCTGATAGAACAATAAAAGGCATTCATTTCACCAAGGAGAGAGTAATGGGCACCTGTGGGGAGCAGTGAGAATGAAGATGAAAAGGTAACCTAGCAACCAGATTTAGCCTTAGGGTGCTATATGGAGTGGGGAGCCAATGAGATTCAGTGTGTGATAAATATATTAAATATATTGTAAGTCTAACAGTAATAAGTGAGCAATACAAAATATACTGAAATTAAAAGCAAGTGGCAAATAGAAATCTATGCCAATAAAAAGTATTTGAGGGCAGTGGGCAAGAAATAGAAATAGAGGTATAAAGGGAGGCAGAGGGACGAGGTAGAATGGGGAAGAATGATAAAAGCTTAACGGGAAGGGAGGGGACGGCAGAGATGAGATATTTCTGAGGTAGATTAAACAGGACTTTATGAAAAAAAAACAAGACAAAACAAGAAACAAACAAAACCCCCCAGGACTTGATGCACAGCCTCCTGGATGTGAAAGCGTGAAGATGATGAAGGTTTCCAGCTGGGTTTATTCAGCGGCTGGTCAAGTAACGAAGATAAGGAATATACAAGGTGACCAGCATGTTTGGTTGTTGTTTGCTTTCAAGGTGGAAGGAGAATCAAGTTTGATTTCAGAATAGTGGGTGGAGGTGTCTGGTGTACAAGACAAAATACGGTGTGAGGTTCTGGCAAAGACAGCTGGGGAGACATTTGGGGGTCGGTGGATAGGTGGAAGCTGAGGCCAAGACACCAAAGACAGCAAGTTGGGTCATGATTCCCAAATTGGGCGGCGCGGGGGAGGGGGAGGTGGTAGCCGGAGACTGACGTGGTCCCTCTCCCCACTGAATTTACAATCTTGCAAGGTGGACGGACTCCCTCCCCCACCAAGCCTTAGCTCTGGTGAGGAGCCAAGTCGTGAGATAACAGATTTTGCCTAGAAGAGGTTCCCCGCCCCCAAACAGTCCCTAAGCCCCTGTAGGGATCAAGCTGAATGGAGCTCAGCCCCCCACCTGCCGAGTCCCCACCCTCCCTTTCCGCGCCTCCATGACAACGGCTGCCATCAGTCCTGTGCGACTGCGCAGAGGATGCTGGAGCGCTGGGGTCTCTGGGATTGGCTCACCGTGCCTTCCATCCCAACAACCTTCTTTGCCTTAATTTTACTTCTGACTTTAATCATTTGGAGCAATGATTTGATTTACGAGACACTGGACTGTCACGTAAGGGCCAACTGACGTGACTTGTATTGTACAATAACATTAACTGCCATATGTGGGATGGCTGGCGGGTTACAAGGCTGAGAGATCAGTTAAGTACTGTAATCACCCAGACCTGATGTAACACTGTGCCAATTCATACAAGGGATGATAAGGGAGTGGTAGGTGACAACCTTGAGAAAACTGGAGGATAGGTTAGTTGTTAAGGGGAGAGAGGAGCTGAAGATGACAGATTTCCCTAGCTTGGGCAAGATCTGTGGTTCGAAAAGTTATAACAGAGTTATGGAATATGGGAAATTAATGAGTTGTTATAGGTATGTCAAGTTTCATGTGATGCCAGGGCTCTGGGGCATGGAAAGCTTAGAAGACAGATAGAAACAGGTCTCTGTAAGTCAGGGAAAAGGGAAACCAAGAATTAAGGAATTAGGAGTCATTAGCGAACAGGTGACAGTTAAAACCAGAGGGTGGTAGAGAGCTGACAACAGCAGGAGAAGAAAGGAGGGTCAATGCAGAACGCTATAGAGTAGTGACATTTAACGAGAAAGGTGAAGGGAAACCAGCAGTGGAAACGGAGATAGAGCAGTTAGAGGTAGAAGAATCAGAATCAGCAGCAAAATAAACACTGTAACAGAACACAATGTATTAGAGATTCTTTAATACGAGCAGTATGAACCTCTTATTAATAATAGTTCTGGCAATCCTTTTGCCCTCTAAATGTGAATAAACTATTTTGTATCAGCTCCAGAAACTGCAGGATTCACTGTGTCTTACACCAAAATATTTTAAATCAGAGGACCAGAAAACTAAAGCTGGAAAGTACTTTAGAGATCTTCTAGTCTAATCCCTTCTGGATGTGAAAAAACTGAGACAAGCTCTATATCTATATAAAAGCATGAAATCCCATACATTCTGAGGTCCATAGGCATTTTATTCTAATCATTATAGACAATGGTGACAGGACTTTGGGTCCTATTTCATCCATTCAGACTTTTCAACTCTTAAAGTTAAGACTTATAACATTTTCATATTATAAATTCAGCCAAGATGACTATCAAGTCTTTTAATGAATATAATATCTGAAAATATAGTTTGGATAACCATTATTATGTCAGTCCTCAAGTCCAATTTGATAGTGTAAAACCAAAAGAAAATACCACACAGAGGTTATAAGATAGATACCTCTACATGGTTGTAGTTTTTAAAAGCTTACCCTTATATCTCTGAATACTCTTCAATTAAATAGAAATACTGCACAAAGTACAGTAATTTGTCAGCATAAGTTAATGCATTTGTGGTCTCCAATATGTTAAAAAATTTGGTATATTTTTAATGTGCATTGTTTTCTGTTACTGGTGTTTGTGTGTCTGAGTAAAATTTTAATAAAAATTTTGGTGAAACGGCATAAGTACTACTGTAGGTATAGAACAGACACAGATTTTCTTGGAACAAAATATGAAAACCTTGAAGATAAAAGTAAAAATAAACATCTAATGAGTACTTAATGTATTTAAATATAAGTTTGTGAAGAAGGGAAAAACATTGAAATTTTTTTTCCTGGTTTAATACAAAGAGTCCTATTTGACTCCTTGATTATTTCTTTTTTTTAAATTTAATTTTTATTTTACATTGGAATATAGTTGATTTACAACGTTGTGTTAGTTTCAGGTACACAGCAAAGTGACTGAATCCCTGATTATTTTTTAACATCAAGGATTTATATAAGACATTAAACCAATATATAAAAAACACCATTGATCCCTGCCTTTCTACTAGGCCAGGGTTTCTTAACCTTGGCACTACTGAGATGTGGGGCCAGATAATTCTTTGCTGGTGGTGGTAGGGGTGCTGTCCTGTGTGCTGTACGTTGGTCAGCAGCATCTCTGGCCTCTACCCACTAGATGCCAGGAGTATCCCTCCTCCAAAGTTGTGACAACCAAATGTCTCCAGACGTTGCCAAACTTGCCCTGAGGAGCAAAACTGCCACAGTTGAAAACAACTGTACTAGACCATTCTCATCAGCATATATGCATATTCGAGTATCTTCAGTTAAAAAAAATAAACTACAGGTCTTCCTTGATTTACGACGGAGTTACAACCCGATAAACCCAGCATAAGTTGAAAATATCTTAAGTCAAAAAATGCCTTTAATATACCTAACCTACCGAACATTAGCCTAGCCTACCTTAAACATGCTCAGAACACTTACATTAGCCTACAACTGGGCAAAGTCATCTATCACAAAGCCTATTTTACAACAAAGTACTGCATACTTCATGGAATTTACTGAATCAGTATGGGTACAGCATGGTTGTAAGTGTACTGGCTGTTTAACCTCATGATCTGAGGTACTGGCTGACTGGCGCTGTGGCTTGTTGCCCATTCCCAGCATCAAGAGAGAGTATCAAAAGGCATATTGCTAGCCTGGGAAAAGATTAAAATTCTAAATTTGAAGTACAGTTTCTACTGAATGTGTATTGCTTTCGTACCATCATGAAGTCAAAAAATCTAAGTTGAAGCACTGTACATCGGGGACCATCTGTGTGCCCTTAATCCTACATTGTCTTCCAGCTAAAACCTCAATTGTTCGACTATTTTCATAGCTAGAATTCTAGAAAGAATTGTTCACACTCAAGGGTTCCACTACCTCCAATGAACTCTTCAAGATACTGCAGTCTGGTTCTATATCTATCAGTGCTCAAGACACCAGTGATCTCTGTCTTGTCCACTACGATGGACATTTCTCTTTCCTTTTCCAATTGACTTTCAGTAGCATTTGTCCTAGGTGACCACTCTCTCCTCTCCTCGCTGGTTTATGAATGTTGTACTCTATTTCCCCCACTATATAATCTGTCTGCTCCTACATCACACTCTTTCTTCTCTATCCTTAATGTTAGAGTGTGTCAGAGCTTGGTCTGGGCCTTCTGCCTATCTGTATTCTCCCTCTATGTGATCTCACGTAAGCCCAAGGCTTTAAATACCCGTCTATGAGCTGATGAATCCCAAATTTATATCCTGAACCTACACCTGTTCTCTTGGACTCCAGGCTCATTTATATAAATTTCTTAATTGAGAGCTCCAGTTAGATAATTCACAGTCATTTCAAAATTAATACGTTGAAAAATGAGTTCTTAATAGTTATATTAAGAACCACCCTGCACAAACTTTTCCTCTCGGCTGTAAATGGTCCCACCATTTACCCATTTGCTCAATTCAGAAAAAAGAAAAATCAGCAACCTGAAGTCATTTTTGATTAACTCCCTTTTCATCTGCTGCTTCTAAAACATCACCAAGTCTTGTGTTTTCCATCTGCACAACGTATCTTAAATATGTCTACCTCTCTCCATTTCCAGTACTACTGCCTCAGACCAAAGCACCGCAATGTCTCACTTGCGACACTCAATTGCCTGGTCTCCCTCTTTCTCTCTATCCTTCCCCACATCCAATCCATTCCCCACCCAGCAGCCAAAAAGGTCTCTATGTCACTCATACATCTCAACTGAATAGCTTCAGGTTGCTTTTGGAAAAAAAATCAAAACCATTTCCACAGTGTATGAGGCTGCCTGCCTCCCTAATTTCACCCCTTCTCTGCCCATGACCGTGTGCCAGAATCACAGGTCCCTTCGCTGTCACAGGAACGAGCCCAAACCACCCTCACACGGAGCCTTTGCATTTGTTTGTCCCATTGCCAGGGACACACTTCCTCTGCTCTTCTCATTACTCATCCCGCAGGTCCCGCCTGGCAAGTCACCTCACCTGACCTTTTCAGACAGGCGTCCCCTGGACAGGCACTCTGAGGTGGCCTCCCGGTTTACCCTACCTCACCAGGCAGTCATTTCCATCTCAACAGGTAACGTGACCTGTAATCATATCCCAGGCATTTACCAACTTGCTTATGTGCTTCTTTATGCATCCCCATGAGGGAAAAGAACACCTGGTATCTCTTTTATTCCCCTTGTTGCATCTAACACAGAGCTTTGTACATGGCTGTCAGCCAACAGGTATTTATTGAGTAAGTGAATGAACAAATCTTAAATAGGAGAGTAAAGATACAAAATGTTAACTTACCAAGTGTCCGGAAAGGCCTCTGACTTGGTAAATGGGAGAAGAAACCAGGCTTCAATGCATTTGTAATCACAATGTCAAAAAGATATTCAAAATCATTCCTAAAAAGCAATGATATTTTTCATAAATTTATTTTAAGGAATTAGAAAAGGTCCATATAAAACAGAACTTAATCTTTGCCTATTTGACCACAGCATCATTTCTGGTCTTTTGATTAACTTTTCTACGCTTTCCATACATTCTAAGGTGAACCTTAACACTGGAAATAGAAGGTAGTCAAGCACTAATCATCCTGACACCACCCTGAAGTATCAATACAAACATAAGGGGGGAAAAAAGCACATTAACTCATTAACTCTAGGTGCTAAGCTGGTTTTCTCACTATGGCAATAATTATAGTGTGTAAATTCAACAGTTTCTAACACCTAAAATATTCACGAGCTATGTTTTCAAATTTGGGGCCTGAAATTTTTCTGGATTTATTAGCATCAAGAGTTATTAATAATTTTGTGTGTTACATGGGTCCTACAGAAAGCTAGCATTAAAACAAATCAGGTGACATCTTTCAGAGAGTGTTCAAAATGTGAAGATACCTTATTTTGAAAATCAGGGTAGTATTATAATATGGTAATTTTTAGGCAACAATAATAATTGTTTTTTAGTCTGTATTTAACACTATATTAAGGATTATTTGGGACAGCAAAGGAAAGACAGTCCTTGCTCCTGAGAGACTCACTATTACATTGGGGAGATAATATTTACCCAACATTCCAGAATACTTTTACACAGCAAAACGACACTGCAGAGGAATGAAGACATGAAGAAAAAGTTTGGTAATCTATGCTAATGAAAAAGAAATTAAGACTCCCAAGTGTTTATTCTGAAGCATGGTCCCACTACCAGGACAGCAAATGTCTCTACAAAGGCACTTTCCAAAGCATCCAGGGCTGCAGCCTTAATTCACTTCAAGGATCCCAAACCTATACATTAATCAGAAAGCAGAAAACCACCGACAGACTGTAAGTACACCATAGACCAATCTGAAACCACATGTGCTGAGGAACATGGAAATCAGGAAGCTAAACAGGTTGGCAAGAGGTCAGTTTTGAGGCTAAAATTTGCTTCATACTCACGGCAGTTCAGTACAGTATCTGCTAAAATTAGAGGAAACAGTAGGGGAGATCTAACAGGTCATTTTAGAATCTAGCTCTGACCATGGATATTCCCTGGCATTGCCCGTAAGAATGCCATAGGTAAGTATTAACACTTGCTGAGGCTTACCAACTACTCTCATACTTTTACCTGTATTGTGCTATTTAAACTTCCCGCCACACCTATGAGATATTACTGTCCCATCTTTAAGATGGTGAAATTGAGGCTTAGAGAGGTCATAGAACCTACCCTAGGTCACGGGGTGAGTTGCAAGGCAGGGCTTGAGCCCACGGCTGTCTTATTTTTAAGTCTATGCATTTATGCTGCCTCGATGTTCATGGATGTCAATCCCACCCCTGGCCGTGTAAATGGGGAAGTGCCAGGCTCCACATGGAAATGGCTACAGAGGGATTGTATTCCAGGTAAGTGTCAGGGGCTATAATCTACAACTCAGTGTCCCTCAATAATCATCCAAAGCCGAGAAACCAAATTCACGGAGGACGGCCCGAAGGACATGCGGTCCATCCACCTTTCAGAAAAGCTCAAGCCCAGACTATGAACGGGCTATGAGTGTACTGGCCCGGTAATACCGCTCTGCTACAATGTACTTGGGGTGTGTTTCTGTCAGCAGATGTTAAGGGCTGTTATGAGAAACAACCACTTGTCACTCAGCATTGTTTAATATAATGATATGGTCATGGCTAACACTTTTAAAAAAGCACTGGTGTAATCTGTTATCAGCATTTTATAAGATCATGAAAACGAAATGACTCATCACTTACCCCAGGATATATTCACAGAGGAGTCTACAGTAATCACTGTGAGAACTGGTAATTAACATAAGAATTTTCCCAGCATTTTTTAGCTGTCGAAGCCACTTTTTAACAGATTCCGGACAAGTGTGTAAATACCTGCCTGGATCTCTTTTTATTTCTGGAAAATATATTCCACAGTTTTCTGGAAAAAAAAAAAAATATCACGGAGGTTTTTCTTTTTAAAATTTTTTGACTCAGTGCATTCTCAAACAAGTTCCTCTCTCTCAAAGCTATAGATAAAACTAAAAGGATAAAAACTAGGTTCGAATAATCCAGCAACGACGCCATTACTAATTGCTTTTTAAGAATACTCCTTGTTCTTAAAAACATGATGATTGAGAATGTTAGTTGAAAATATTTTTTGGTTATTTGACAAGGACTGATGAAGTGTTAAAACAGATAACACGATAAACACAATACATCAGTATTTTCAAATCAAAGAAAACCTTACTGCATTTGAAATGTCAATTAATAAATATTCTTTCAATCATTCAACAAATATTTGCTGAATACGGATAACAAACAAATACATATTCAGATAATGCACTAGGAACACGTCTTTGGCATGAAGCAGTGGAGAAGGGAGCTGGGTTCCTGAGTCAGTGTTGTTTCAGATGAAACTGAGACTAGAGGCCCTGGTCTATTACAGCCCCTGGGAGGTGCTGTGATGTTAAATGGAAAAACAAGTCATAAAAGGCAGGAAGGGGACTTCCCTGGTGGTGCAGCGGTTAAGAATCCATCTGCCAAAGCAGGGGACACGGGTTGGAGCCCTGGTCCAGGAAGATCCCATATGCCGTGGAGCAACTAAGCCCGTGTGCCACAACTACTGAACCTGCGCTCTAGAGCCCCTGTGACGCAACTACCGAACCTGTATGCTGCAACTACTGAAGCCCGTGCGCCTAGAGCCTGTGCTCCACAACAAGCCACTGCAATGAGAAGCCCGAGCACTGCAACGAAGAGTAGCCCCCGCTCACTGCAACTAGAGAAAGCCTGCACAAAGCAATGAAGACCCAGCGCAGCAAAAAAATAAATAAAAATTATTGAAAAATCATTAAAAAAAAAAAGAAAAAGAAAAGGCAGGAAGGCAGTGCAGGTGACAGTGAAAGCCGAAGAACCTGAGTCACTGAGCTGGGATTGCCAGCTCTGTCCCTTTGGGTCTTTAGCAGAGTCCAGGGGGTCAGCCTGAGCCCCGAAGCAGCTGGTACCAACATTTCCAGAAGTCCTGGTCAGATGCACCCACTATGTTTGATATGATGCCTTAAAAGTTATGAGTACTTAGGCACATAATTGCAGATTTGGTTGAAACGCTACTAGATTCATAAAGCTCTTCAGAGATACTGTTCTTTGGGCATGATAGCAATAGTAAGCAAATAAAGAGAACCTGAGTTCCTACTTTCCTTAACTGCTAGGAAAAAGACACATGCATAAACAAAACAAGAAGTGAACGAGCTTGTAGTGAATTATAAACTCTGCAATAGATATAGGCTATAACTGTAATTCTGTACAATGTCATGCACTTGAAATAAATGAAATGAAAGTTATATATCAAGAATGTCAGGACAGGACAGAAGAGTCTCTTAAAAAAAAAAAAAAGAAACAAAAGCAGAAATGGTAGCAAATACTGTTGTCTGACTACCCAAATCCACTCCCCTTCTTCTTTGCTAAAGAGTATTCTGATTTTGTTTGAGGTTTCATCCTCCTCTGAGGGGCTAGGTGCTCAGGGAGGGTGGGTGTCTACCAGTCTAACCTAACAGGATAATTCCTTCCCATGTCCTGGTCACGTAAAACAACCCAATTTAATGAGCTTAAACTTTAAGGATATCTATTATTTGCAGCCTACAGCATCTCTGTTCAGAAAATAATACATTGTAAGAATTAATCATAATCAGGTTAAAAAAATTACTTAACAAAATAAAGAATATGTTACAAAATGAGAATAATATTCAGACATCAGAACACCAAGAACAAAAACAAAGTTTGTGCTCTTCTTGTATTTTGCCCTAAAGAGAACACATGTGTGAATCTCTAGGATCTCTTAATATCCCAGAAGCTATGTAATAGCCCTTAAAAAAATTAAAATATACCTTGTTTTTCAGGGAGGAGGAGGTACTAGTAGTAGAGGACTAATTTAAGGAAGACAAAAGAATAAAATTAAATAACTAAAAATAGAATAGTTTGATGAGTGAGTGGCTATCAAAGCAATGGCAGAAGCTGTGTCTTTCCCAGAATTTATCTAAAGGAATCATATGTAAGATTATTTCACCCAGAAAAACAAAGCTTTTGTAGCAACAGTAATATTATGCGCTGGATAACAAAAGATTTGTAGTATGTAATGCTGAGAACATTTATATACTTAAGCATCTGTATTCAAAAACAATTGCTGAGAGAAGGCTATTTTTTCCTTAGCTATATGTGCTTAGTGCCATCTAGTGATCAAAATATAAGTTACTGTTAAAAAGCTACTATTTCATTTCCAAATGAATAAAATAAAACATACACATTTAAATACTATATTTAAAAATTCTTGCCTAGATTAGTATTAGTTTCCCTTAATAAGCCTAATCTAAAAGAGTGCAAACATAATAGCCGAGTTGGAGAAAATTACTCTCTGAGGAAATAATGGGGATGTCCTCGTTTTGTTCACAAGCCAGAGTGAAATGAACAAACTAAAAAAGACAAGTCCTGTACAAATAGATACACCATGGCAAGTTATGGGTTGCTCTTGCTATAAAAGATCACAAACTGTTGCTGGGTAAAATATTTTCATTCCCATGTAACCTTAAATCATTAAAGAAATAGGAGGTATATTAATATAAATACACTCATATTTTCAAATTTTATTTTTATTGATATAACTGACATATAAACTTACATACTGTGTAAGTCTAAGGTATACAACGTGTTGATTTGACACACACATATTGCAATATGATGACTACTATAGCATGAGCTAACACCTCTATTATGTCACATAATTATCATTTCTTCTTTTGTGGTGGGGACAAAAAGATCTGGTCTCTTAGCAATTTTGAAGTTTATAATTTAGTATTGTTGTCTCTAATACACGCTCATATTTTGTTGAAATAAATCAAGCTATTAAACCAAAGGAATTTATGTTAAACATACTACACTGGAATAATAACTGCCTATTAAATTATTCCCCTAAAGGTAGGGAGTCTGCCTTTTTGTTCAGCAGGGAGCAACCATTCAATGAATGAATACTTAAATTAGTTCAGGGACAGACATAGGAACATTTATGTTTATTTAAAATCAAAGTAATAATATGATTTGTAACATATTACCTAACTGTGACAAAAAACTGTATCATTCATGTCCTATCAAAGTCATCCTATCTAAAGTACCTTCTTTTTTTTTTACCCCTATTCATAAAAATAATCGTGTTAATTATATTTTTATCCTGATAGAGTAACACTGAATAGACAAGACAAGGAATTGAGACCTAAGGTGGAAAGAAAGGAATGGTCTTGTTTGTTCCCAACTCACAAAGCAGACTGTGTTTTCACTTAACCTCAAAGGAATTCTATTTCACTGCCATTTTATGTAACTCATTTTCCTGGCCTTTCCATCCCTCTTCTCTCCTCAGATGCCGGTATTTTCTGTATCCAGATGGGATTAAAAGTATAATTTTTAAAAAGCTAGTTCTAAAAATAAAAGTTTCGTCCTTTTATATTAAAAATTGGGTTAATATAGAGTCATGGAAATAACAGCAAAGTGTTGCGACAGTCTGACAGGCACTGAAAATGGCCTGCATGTATCAAACATGATTAAGGACTGAGGGACCTCTAGTGGTTAAAAAAAAAAAAAAAAAAAAAAGTACAACTTGAATAATAAAAATACCTTTTTTAGTTTAATAGGTAATCGTGCCACATCACGATTTCTATCATCACCGCGTTAGTAAGCATTTTCCTCACTTACTGTATCACTACTGTTTGTGTGATTTGTGGCTACAGTTCTCAACGCTGTTGTGCAGGCGGATTAGAGATGCCAGGATGCTAATAACACCTCCACCATCAGCCTCCAAATAAGGTCTGTTGTTATTTCCATTGCAGAACATAATTTAGGAGAGACTGAAATATTTACAACCTTTATAGGTTATAGAAGAGCATGCTAGTGAATAGCTAAAATGTTTAGCCATGAACTGTTTAAATGTACTTGCTGTAAGAGATGATATAATTAATTTTCTGAAATATACATATACTATATGATTTTTTTGGCCAAGAGATACTGAAATAGTTTTTGAAGGATGAAGGAGATAAACAATAGATTAAATATGTTCTAGATTTCATTTATTTATAGAAGGCAAAAGATGAAACTGAAATTTAATATTAAAACAGATTTCTTGTTTATGGTTCCTGTATGATTTGTTTCTATCTAATATATTTGTAAATTAAGAAATCTTGAATGTCTAGATTGGGTAAAGTGAGTATCTATGTGCTAAATATAATGCTTGGAAAAGGACAACAAATAAGAATTGAGAAATGAAGTATAAAATGTACTGAAAAACATAATTTATAAAATTTTACATTAATAGTATTTGACTTCTATCTCTGTATCTGTTACCTACCCCAAAGGTTCTGATTTAATTGGTCTGGGCTGGGGTGATGCCACTGATATTTTTTTAAAGCTCCCCAAGTAATTTCAATGTACAGTCAGGATTAAGAATTATGGCTCTAAGCTATAAGAACTAGAACTTTTGCTATTATTATCTGTATATCTTGCATGTGTCATTGTATATCACTGGCTCTCAGAGAGCAGGGATTTCTTAATTTTACAGTTTCTGATTACCTAACATACAGCTTTATACATAAGAGGCAACCCATACATATTAATTACTGCTGATGTGCGATGTCACACATGGGCATGAACACTGAATGAAGAACCTTGCCTGATAAAGAGAAGACTTGTGTTGGAGATGAGATTGGAGAGAAGGGAAAGCATATGAAAGTGAAACATTCAAATGCAAGAGCACTGACAGCTAAGGGACACTGGCTTGGTCCACAAGACCTGACAGAGGAACTAGGGGGAGGAAGTAAGTTATGATGCCTGAATCCATGATTCCCAAACTGAGAGCTATATGAATCTGGTGTAGCACTTCTAACAAATATCAATTACTGTGCCCCACCCGCGAGATCTCTGGTGGGGCTCTGGGGCTCCAGAGATTCACACCTGGCCAATAAGACACCTGCAAACCTGTGAGACAGATGGCTTAGATGGACCATTTTATAATCTTAGGATTGCATGAGTCTACACCTCATGGTGAGGTCACAGGCAGATAACTCTTTAGTCACAATGAACACCCTTTTCCACAGTGTTTCTCCTCCTTAAGAGACCACAGTAAAGTATAAACATAACTTTTATATGCACTGGGAGACCAAGAAATTCGTGTGACTTGGTTTACTGTGATATTTGCTTTATTGCTGTGGTCTGGAACTGAACCCACAATATCTCCGAGGTATGCATGTATGCAATCTCCCCAAAACAGAATTTCTGTAGAGTAGTGGTTGTTAAAATACTCTGAGAGTTTCGGATTCAAGTAGATTAGGGGTGGGGCCTGAATATGTGCATTTCTAACAGTTTCCCAGGTTAAGTGATTAGTCCAAGGACCACACTTTGAGAAACACTGCTATAGAATACCCCTATAAAACCAGATAGCTTTCTGAAAACCTTTTTTTCTTCCCCCTAGAAAAACTTGATCCTCACTATTTTGGCTAGAAATGCAAAACCAGATTAAGCATGTTTAATGTTACCTGATGAAAATTCTCAAACCTATGTCTTATGTTAAAATGGATCTAAACCAACAACGTTTTTTAAGTTTTAAAAAATTAGTTTTACTTTATAAGGGAAGAATATATGTGAGGGTGAAGATGTAATGGAATGTTTTCCATAGTATTATTTTACATTCATTTTAATTTATCAGTCCTGAGAGCAGTAATTTTGTAGGTAAAGCAGAAAAAGCCCAGGTTTTGGAGTTAAACTGACCTAAGTTTGAAATCTAGGTTTGCCACTAACTATATTGGTTACATGATTCTTGAGGAAGTCTAGAAACAGAGTTAATTTTTAGTAACACTCACTGTAATTGGAGGGACATTTTCACCTTCTTCTGCATGTGATTTGTACATAGAACACATGTTCAATTTATTATACATATTACAGTATAGGAAAAATGTATGGGGAGCTCCCAAGATGGTCACAACACTATCTCCCATCGCACATGTGTCTGGAGTCAGAGTCTACTGCCTCACTCCTTTGAATCTGGGCAGGCCCTTTTATTGCTTTGACCAATAGAATGTGGTGCAAGTGACATTGTGTTAGTTCCACGTGTTACCCTTAACTGGCCTGGAAACTTCAATTTCCTGTCTCTAGGAAGCTGATCCCACGAAAAAGTGCAACCAATCTGAGACCACCATGCTGTGAGGAGCAATTCAGATGAACTTAGGTGCAGGTGCTCCAATTGCCAGCTCCAGCTGAGCGCTGAGCTGACAGCTTCAACTGCAAGACCCGTGAGTGAGCCCCTGTAGATATCAAGCCCAGTCAAGCCTTCAGGCGACCGTGCCCCAATGACACCTGACTTCAACCACATGGGAGACGCCAAGTGAGAAGCACTCAGAGAGTCCAGAATATAAGTGACAATAAATTGTGGCTTGAAGCTACCAAGTTTTGTGGTGGTTTCTGATGGAGCAATAGATAACTGAAACAAGATGCTTTGGAATGGAGTCACAATTCCAATTATTATCTCTATGCAATTCAAAATAAATTAAGAAAACGTTTGTAAATGCTTCCAGAAACACCTGAAATAAAAGTAAATAGGCTTTAAATTGTTGTTGTTCACCTCCGAAGAATAACTCCAAGGTTTCTACTGTATATACATTTACAGAATATAAATATACGTATAGCTTAGGACAACATAAATCTTTTGAACAGTTACAGTTTAAAGAAAACCCAAATTAACAAGTTATTGAAGGTAAATTCTACACAGTACTTCCGACCTCTCACCTACTTCAAATGCGAGTTACTCAGAAACGGAGATAATAATAACCAGCTGCTGAAATACACAGTGATTACAGCGGAAGAAATGAATCTTTTGAGATGTTTATCTCCCATTAACCTCAACTCAAAACTTGAGATTTCTTCAAAAAATAAATTGGTCTTCAAAAAAACATGCATTTTAAACATAACACTTCATCACAAGAGTGTACTTTTTCCTTAATTACTTTAGTTGAAATGTCCTCAGTGTCTCCAGAAATATCTTTTCTTACTAATAAAGCCAAAGTATGCAGAACTAGGACTAACTTGGAAGAAATCAACTTCGGAACACACACAAAGATTATCGTCACAAAGGATTATTTATCCAGTATCTGGTCTCACAGTGTAAAATAAAAACAGGAAAGCCCTATTTAGCTATTAGGTCTGTGTCACATCTACACCTAGGACACACAGAACTTAGTGAAGCAGTGATTTTAATGAGGCATTACTCTGTTTCTCACCACACTTTTCCACCCAAATCTGTATCATATCAGTATACAATTGACCCTCTATATGTTTTGGGTTTTTTTTTTTTTTTTTTTTTTTTTGGTAAAACACCACCTGGCCAGTTACCCCATGTTGACAATAAAAAAAAAATACTGAAGTTTTCAATTACTGATATTTTAATTCCATTAATTGTTTTGGCAGAGGTTTTAATTTTGTAATATAAAATTTGAAATTATGGACTCGATAAAATAGAAAAGTGTTAATTTCTCTTTGACGTAATAGACATAGAAATTATAGAATCTATGTGTGTAATGCCCTGTAACATTGTTTGAGGAACGGTAATGCCCTAAACCAGAATTCTTTACCTAAAGTACATACATGGGTCTCAGTGGGTGAATGGAAACCCAACACTGTTTACAACATTTTGCTTATCAATGTATTTGTGCATTTCTCGGGGAGGAGAGCAGGTGCACACCTTCTAGTTTCCATCAGATTCCCGGGTCTGCGGTCACATGACTCCCAAGGGGTTAAGAACCATAGATTTTGATTTTCCAGGTTAGGATAGGCCAATTAAAAACACATTCCACCCTGGCGGTCCAGTGGTTAGGACTCCAAGCTTCCACTTCTGGGGACCTGGGTTCCATCCCTGGTTGGGAACTAAGATCCCACAAGCCACGTGGCATGGTCAAAAAAAAAAAAAAAAAAAAAAAAAAAGAAAACCCCAAAACCAAAACAGACAAAACAAAAACACATTCCAATATACCCCCTTTGTCACTGTCAAAAAAAAATCTTATAAATATGTTTTAGACAAAGGTGATTCTCTACAACAGGTGACATAGAATTTTTACACAAATAAATATAATTCCTGGACTACTCTGTGATTTTGTACACCTATACATCACCCTAAGTCCGATAAATTAACATTTATTTAGGATGGCTAATGAATGGTTGCTCTTGTCAATTTAATTTATAGGTTAATTGAAAATTACCAAATACAAAACTTAAAAACATATATAAAACATAAACACTCTTAACATTGAAACTATTTTGAAATAACATTATTTAAAGAGATTAAATTATTGCTTTTCTTAACAAATATGATACATTCTTGCTATAGAAAATTCATTGTATTGGGTTTACTATTTCTGGATAATAAACCACCTCACACAGACAGGCTTAAAACAGTATATTATCGTATCTCATAATTCTGAGGTTTGACTGAATTTAGCTGGGCGGTTCTCCCTTGGGGTGTGCTAGTCAGGTGTCACAGTCTGGCACTGGGGCTGGGATGGCTGGAACAGTGAGGGCTGGTAAAACATCTCTCCACTTTGCTAGCTTGGGCTTCCCCATGACATGATGGTTTCAAGGTAGCTTGATTTCTTAAATGGCAGTGAGTTTCCCTCCAAAGCAAGTGTTCCAAGACACTAAGGCAAAAGTTGCAAGGATTCTTACAACCTTGTCTTAGAAGTCTATAGAGTCACTTCTGCTGCATTTTACTGATTATATGGGGCCATTTCATTTTCAAGGAAAAGAAAACAGAAGGGTACAAATTCTGGGAGGCACACTTCATTAAGAACTATTATCTTTTCAGACTAGCTACCCAACACACTAATACTTTGGTGTGATTCTTGCCAGTATGTTTTCTATTCATATATAACTATATGGGAATTTTAAGCATAGCACATACAGATTTTTACCTGTGCATTTTGTTCAGTGTCATACTTGAGCAATTTCCTAAGCATTAACAGTAATTTTAAAACATTTTGATAAATTTGACTTAGTATTTTGAAAGGATTATTTATAATAATTATCTTTACTTATAGTAGTAACTGACATACTTTGAGTGTTTATTTTTGCCAATAACAGAATTGCCAACGCAACTATAAGACCTTTACAACTATTAATGTATTTAATCCTTCTAACAACCCTGAGAGGCGGGTCCCGCATTATTCCCATTTTGCAGTTGAGGAAACTGAGATACAAAGAGGCTGAGGAACTTGCCCAAAGTCGCAGAGAGAGAATGTAGCAGAGACAGGATTTGAACGCAGCCCGTCTGCTTTCAGAGCCTGTGCAATACCACCTCTCTGCTGATACAGCATTTGGGTACTGTAGAACAACTTCAAGGATACCATAAATCCTTACTTTTTTTTTTTTTTTTGCCGTATGGTGCATTACCAAATAGTATCATAGTTCAGGGACTTCAAGACTGATTGGAATTAGAATAAGTGAGAGTTTGAAATTTGGACAAATCAAATTAGATTTCTGCAGAGGAAAAAGTATCTATCGATATGCACTCTGTCTACTTTTCTAGTCACAGCATCTAGAACTGGAAGGGGCTTTAGAAATCATCCACTTCAGTGCTGTCCTATTAAAGATGAATTTGTAGAGACCACAGATTTTACACGAAACTATAAAGTTAGTAATAAACTTGGGAATGGAATAGAGTGCTCGAGAATCCTACCCCACTAAACCTTACATAACCTCATATGTAACCTTAGCAGTTACACGAGATGTGTAACCTCATTGTTTACATGTCTAAATCTTTGTGTTTAAATCTAACTTATCTGGTGATCAGTGTCTGTTAAAGAAAAATAATGCATTCAGAAGAAGCAGAGGTCAAATGCTTTAAATGGTATCCCTATTTTGCTCTGTAATTATTGAATAATGTGCTTTTCCTCAGAATGTCTACAGAAGTTTTTTGTAGTGACTGAGCTGATGTTATATACGCTATTATCTGGGAACTGAGCTTTTATATTGAGACAGGCAAAAAACCCAGAATAAGTGTCTCACATTAAGGTGTAAATATTATCTTCCTTCCTGGAATGCACTGTCCTCTCTTTGCTGCTGAGAAATGTTTGCGGCTTGTCTGTAGAGACCTCTCCAACCCCCTTGCCCAGTCACACCACCTCTGGACATCATTCATCACACTACACGATAATAAACACCCGTAATAAGTGTGTTTATGTATTTTTCTCTCTCCTGAGACTGAGATCTTTTAGGAAAAGAACTGTCTTTACATTCGTATTTACATTCTTGACGTCAGGCAAACGGCAGAGGATTAATAATTGCAGAAGTAACTGTGAGGGGAGAGCTACCAAACAAGATTTTACCAGTTGATCATAAAAACCAGAGGTTGGCAAACCACAGCCCGCAAGCTAAGCAAGGTTTTCACATCTTAAAATGGTTATATAAGTATCTACATAAAGCCTATAATCCTTATGATCTGGTCCTTTGAAAAAAGTCTGTTGATTCCTGATATAAACACAGTATTTCATAATTATAGGACAGTAATTACAAGCAACAGTTATAACTCAGTTTTAGAAAAAAGTGCCAACAAGATTAATGAAATTGTTCATTTGAGAGATTCTGTTTAAAGGTTACGCAGTCTCTCAGCAGAGTGAATATTAGAAGATCATTTGTGATAAAACTGCTTTTTGAAAGACAATATAAATACTTTCATGTATTTTTTCCATCACAGTGGGTCCCCAGCCATGATATACTTGCCCCTCAGCTATTCTCTGGCCCGGGTCTTCTAACGGTCTATTCTACGGAGCCAGAAGAGGGTTCTCGTCACTTTGCCACCTTGTTAAAACAAATCTGAATCTGCTTTTGCCATTGCCTTTATGACCCTGATACACTTTATTTTTAGCCTCTGAATAAAATGTTTCTAGGCTCATTTGCTCTGCTTGCTGACAGAGCAGTAATAGCAGGGGCCACAGCAAGACACTGCAAGTCCAGGCTGAAAGCTAACAGCTGGTAATATTTTCTCTTAAGGTCAGAGGAAGTAGAAAGATCCAAAAAATGCACATGATGACATCATCAGAAGGACTTAAAGAGCCTGTAGCTTGGGATGAATAAAGGCACTATCGCCTAAACACACTCTTACATATTAGCTGCACAAGAAACAGGAATGTTTTCCTTGGTATAGCAAATCAAAGATGCCTCCAGGTAAAACCTCGGACAAATCTTAGGGGTTAGCTTCAAAGAGATGCACTGTAAATTTCGTCTCAAAATAGTTTTTAAATGTATTTGCCAGGCAGAACACCATCTTGCAAGGCTTTGTTTTCACCAGAGGAAGTGGGCCCACATATTATCCTGACTTGAAGCCTCCCACCTCCTCCAGAAGAAAGAAGCTGGAAAAAATTAGAAGAACTAAAACGGGATAGTTTGGGGCAAAGCAGGCTCAGAGAGGTGCCATTGCTTACTCCTTTAAAAGAAAGTTACAGTTGACTTCTCTAGCTCCAAGGCACAGAGATCAGAAACAACAACACGAACAAAGCAGTCAAACGCCGGACATTAGGGTTCATTTACTATAAATGTCTGAAGGAAACCTGCCTCCTACTGAAGACTCAAATGCTCAGTTATTTAACAATTCTTTAAAAAACAAAAAACCTGGAGTAGAACTTTCACCGAGTTTCTACCAACCTGGTTTTTCTTCCGGAGTCCATAGCTTAACAGAATGCCAAGACAGCATTTTAGCATGTACACACTATGCTCAATTCAGCTCCCAAAAGAACATAAACTAAAAAGATCCATTATGGGAACACAGTTCTCATTCGACAATAATCCATTACGAGGCAGAAAGTGGAGAAAGCCGGGGTGGGGTGGGGAGGGGGGCGGGTACAGCTGTCCCAGAGGCCGGGTCTCAGGTAGAAAACGGTGGGAATGGGCGGGAAGGGTTCCCAGCTGAATAATGCTAGGTTCCGCTGGCTTCCAGAGAATATTCTATGCTAAGCAGGGTTTTTAATCTTCTCAGTTTCTCTTTTTTCTTCTTTGGCCTGATTCCTTTCACCTCTTTCACTCTGCCTCCTTCCAATCTGCTAATACAATAAGTTTACATATCTTGGGTATTTTTCTGAACTGATAAACATACAGTCATATTAAGACGACAATCGTATGCATTTGTAAAATACTTAAATATGAAAGACTTCTAAAACCAAAAATCAAAAAACAACTCTGCCGGGTTAACATGAAAAATCTTAAAAATAATGTTAAAAATTCAGTAATATATATATAAAATTAAAGATTTTGAAAGGAAGGTATTTTTCTGCTTTCTCCATCCCACTGTCAATCTTAAGCCATTACCTCAAAACCGATTCCCTCTCTGCTTTTCTAAATTCCACCCTGCTTTCAGGGGTCAGCATAATTTCCATTTTTTCTAGTTTTCTCTCTCCTTTTGAATATGCCAACTACTATATGTTAGTTCACATACTCCAACTCTTGTTCATATATTTTTCTATATAGTTTATTAATTGCATAAGAGATTTTTATCTTCTATTTAAGCTCTATAAATCAAATTTCTTTGTGCCATTATAGTGATTAGCATTACAACGATTAGATTCTGGGCATAGAACACATTCAAAAAAGGTGATGTAATTAAACTTTCTCTTAAGGATGTTAAACATACTTGCTTGAAATCTCGGTGACGATAAAGTACTACATGGTTTAATGAAATAAACCATCTCTTCTGTAGTCAAAGGTGAACTTTATTTCTGCTCAATCTAAGTGAGGCCTACTTATAAATTTTAATTAAATGGAACCTCAAGGCTAAAGTTCTTAGGAGCAGTAGTGCATATCTGATTGTTGGTGTATATTTAGTGAATATCTTCAGTTTTTCAGAATAAAGCACAACAAACCCGCTACATGCATACAACAGTTCTAGTTATTAAGGCAAGGATCCTACAATTTCCCAAAAGACCTGAATAAAACAACACTGTCATAATCAAACTATTCATTATGAAAAATTATATTCTGACTTTCTTTT
Organism: Balaenoptera acutorostrata; assembly: GCF_949987535.1. Taxonomy (NCBI): domain Eukaryota; kingdom Metazoa; phylum Chordata; class Mammalia; order Artiodactyla; family Balaenopteridae; genus Balaenoptera; species Balaenoptera acutorostrata. The sequence continues at coordinate 45,288,359 of NC_080077.1, forward strand.
GCCCTAAGAAAACATCTGTTAAGAAAGCACATGGCGGGCTTCCCTGGTGGCGCAGTGGTTGAGAATCTGCCTGCTAATGCAGGGGACACGGGTTCGAGCCCTGGTCTGGGAAGATCCCACATGCCACGGAGCAGCTGGGCCCGTGAGCCACAACTACTGAGCCTGCGCGTCTGGAGCCTGTGCCCCGCAACGGGAGGGGCCGCGATAGTGAAAGGCCCGCGCACCGCGATGAAGAGTGGCCCCCGCTTGCCGCAACTAGAGAAAGCCCTCGCACGAACCGAAGACCCAACACAGCCAAAAATAAAAATAAATAAATAAATAAAGTAGTTATTAAAAAAAAAAAAAAAAAAAAAAAAAGCACATGGCACAAATGATCAGACTGTTTCTTTCTAAAGGAAAGGAGCTGGCAACATAAATCCAGAGAAGCTGAAAGCTTGGAATTACTCAATAACCAAGAAGGAAACATTCAAAATTCAATGTAAGTGAGGCAAATATCTGCACTTTACTCACAGTGTTTAGCAAATGTTAGCAATAAACACCAAAATGAGCTATGTGTACTCAATGAAGAAAAATGTGAATGAAAACGAAATTGCACTAGACCTTATAGATGCCCAATAACAGCTCCATTTATCTGAAAACCGAGACAAAGAAAATGTTTTTCCCTCCAGATAAGAACTCCATTTAAAACTTCAAAAGGAGTTAGTTAATCTAAATGTCTCATGCCAGCAAATTAAATCATTATAGAGCAGAGGAGGGAAGGGAGAAAGGAATTCGTGATTTGCAGACGACTTCATTAAGTAATGGGGTTGCTACTGATGTGAGGAGAGTGGCTACTCCAGTCATGCTGAAAAACCTTCAAAGGACAGAGAAGGGGACTTCCCTGGTGGTCCAGCGGTCCAGTGGTTAAGACTCCGCTCTTCCAATTCAGGGGGCACAGGTTCAATCCCTGGCCGGGGACCTAAAATCCCACATGCCGCGGTGCGGCTTAAATAAATAAATAAATAGAGCAGTTCTGTGTGGAGCACATATACATACATAAGCACATTACAGGATGCAGTCCTGGGTGATCCTGGGTGGCCTGAATCTGGATCAAACAGTCCTGATTCAAGTCTCAGTTGTGCAATTTGCTTGGGCAAGTCTCTCAGTCACTCAGACACTTCGTTGGCTTATCTGTGAAATGATGATAATAGAACCCACCCGATAAGATTATTGTGCGGATTAGACACAATAATATATGTGAAACACTTGCACAGTGCTTGGCACATAGTAAACACTCTCTGTGAGTCACCCTGGCTTAAACATACACAGTTAATCAACTGTGAAATCACCCTATGGGCTACACTGCATCAGGAAATTGCCCTGCAAGGGTTCAAAATGCAAGGCTTCACTTATCAAAATGGCACTTACCTTCAAAACATATTTGGAAAAACTTCAAAAGTTCTACTGAGGGGGATGCAGGGAAGTGTCTCTTCTTGCCTCTTCCAGGGAAAATCGCAGGGCTGGATTGCCTACTGCTCCTTTAATGTTTCTCACAGCACTGGGCAGAGAACCTTGGGGACCACAAAACCCCATCTCCTCACTGTGCAGACATGAAAGTGAGGCCTAGACAGGTTGAGTTACCTATCATCACACAATGACGTTATTACACCTTGCATGTCCCTGTCCACTAATAAAGTAGAGCATCTTTATTAGTCACCATCTTTCATTCCTTTTGCAGTTCTATAATATACAAAGTTGGGAATGAAGCACTCACCGAAGGAGAAAAAAGTTTGTTGAATCCAATTGGGTGAACTGAGGGCAATTTATGTCAAATTACTTTATTATAAAAATTCAGGGGGCTTCCCTGGTGGTGCAGTGGTTGAGAGTCTGCCTGCCAATGCAGGGGACACGGGTTCGAGCCCTGGTCTGGGAAGATCCCACATGCCGCAGAGCAACTGGGCCCGTGAGCCACAACTACTGAGCCTGCGCGTCTAGAGCCTGTGCTCTGCAACAAGAGAGGCCGTGACAGTGAGAGGCTCGCACACTGCGATGAAGAGTGGCCCCCGCTTGCCGCAACTAGAGAAAGCCCTCGCACAGAAACGAAGACCCAACACAGCCAAAAATAAAGAAAGAAAGAAGCTTTCATTAAAAAAAAAAAAAAAATTCAGCAAACCCACCTGGAGAGCACTTGGCAAATTCGAGTATTATTAACTCAAGTATGTCTTACTCCACCAAAAGCCTGTAGGCTCACATCAGTGCATCCTTCTCTCTTATCCAACTGTTTCCCTGCAGGACCAAAGGCCACTGTTTTCAAGGTGTTTTCTGGATGGGCCCACAGAAAGTTGGAAGTGGGTACATTTGATGATCACTCTGTGTGTGTGTGCGCGCGCATGTGTGTGTGTGTGTGTGTGTGTGAATCTAGGCGTATCTGTGGCATAAAACTATTGAGCCAGCTGCTCCCTACTGGCTTCTTCCAAAAGTTAAATTATGATCATCATTATAGATATTAAGTGGTCCCACCAAATCCTGACAGTATCATGTATTGGTGAGGATATTGAGAATATAAAGTATCTGGAACTCTCCTACACTGTACAAGTATTTTGGAAAATTGTTTGGTAGATCTACCAAAACTGAACACACACGCACACACACACACACACGTACCCTATAATGCAGCAATTCCACTTCTAGGGATAGATCTAACAGGAGCATGTAAACAGGTACACAAAACACATGTACATGATGTTCATGAAGCATTATTTGTGACAGTCCCCAATTTAAATTTACCCAAGCGTCTATCAACTATGTAGAATAGATAAATAAATTGTGATAGAACCATATAATTGTATACTGTAATGAAAAGGAATGAATTACTGTTACATTCAACAACAGGGATGAACTATAGAAACATAATGTTGAAGGAAAAAAAAGCCAGATATAAGAACATACATACAGCCTAATTCTACTTATATAAAATTTAAAATCAGGCAAAATTAATCTATGGTGTTAGATATCCCTCCAGGCAAGGGATATTGGCTGGAAGAGAGAATGACGAGGGCTTCTAGGGGACTGGAAATGGTTCTATTAGCTGAAAATATGTTCATGTTTAACAGTATTTAACAACAGTAATTATAAAGAACTGATACAATATTTTCATGGCCATAAAAATTAATCCAAGAAATTAAGTAGAGTTAAGTGCTAAATCAGAAATTCAAGAATCACATCAAATGAGAATCTATGTAACCCAACATTGCAAGACAGTTCAGTATAGAAAAGCAAGCATTTGGTAAATTAGTTTGTTTAAATGTTCATTAAATAACATTTTAGATTAACTTTACTATTCCCTGTCTCCCAGCACAAGAAGTGTTTTTCTAATATCATAATCTGTGGGAGACAGTTGTTTATTAAACTTAATTAAAAAGCGTTGTATTAAGAAGTCAAAAGCTATGTTATAAGGAAAAAAACTTCTAATAAGATAGGACCCCACTTCTTTGGGCATTTTATATTACTCCTAATAATATCTGTTACCTTTGTACTTTCCTCACTCTTTGAGAATTTCCAGCCAAGGAACTGTCAGGTAATCAAGAATTGTCAACCTTTCTAATTTTCTATACGGAGCTTCTGAATTTACTTGTTCAATTCAACAACAGTAGTAATGAAAACAGCTGTCACTGTTTTAATATTTTAATGTTTATCTGCAGTGCATTTTGAATTTATAAACAACAGTTCCCCCTTTCCCAGACTATAATCTCAGAATTCCATTCTTAGCTTAATGGAAACATCATGTCACTGGATTTTTGTCTGGCTCTGTAAATATCACTCAATCCTGATTTAAAGCGTCACTGAACTTTGCAGGTTTCAAATAACAGATTTGTATCTGTAAAAGAAAATAGTTCTTTGTTTTTAAAATTAAAGAAATAAACCTCTTGCCAATAATAATTTTCTAAAGGTCCAGACTCTTAAAGGTAGAATCAAGGACATATGGGCTCACTCTCTCATTTTCCCCAAAAGAATATGGTAAACTAAAACTCAGTGACTTTTACTTTTTTAGGGTTGATTTAAGATCTCATAACTTTCAATTTAAATGGGTCAAAATTTAGTAAGAACTTTGTTCTGCCAATGGTTATATATTCCAAACATCCTAAGCACAAGAAAAAAAAGTTTCTCAAAAAATAATTTTTCTCTAAAAGAAGGGTCAAATGTGCACAAGCAACTCTGAGAGCTAACACACGAGAAGAGCCTGCATCAGAATGGAGGATTCCTATACTGCCTAGACCTGTGTTGTCTAATATGGTCATTAGCCACATGTGACTATTTAAAGTTAAATTAAATAAAATTTAAAAATCAATTCCTGCAACACCCTCACCACATTTCAAGCGCTTGACAGCAACATGTGGCTAGCGGCTGCCACACTGGACAGCACGGATATAGAACATTTTATCACTGGGAAAGTTCTATTGGCCAGCACTCCTCTAGGTTAACTTCAGCCCATGATGCCTAAAATTATCAGCCATGGCTGCATAAAGCTACGGTGTGGCATTCGGATCAAAACAGCAAGCAAACATGATCTGGTCCAGAAATAGAGCATTTAAAAAAGCAGAAATAATAATTATAATCATGAAACCATGCCAAGGCTGCAGTGTGGGCTTGTAGGGGTAACAGTCTGCCCAGAATCAGGTGGCTCAGGCTTTATACCTACATTTCAGCTGTGTGTCCTTGTCCTCACCTGTCAGATGGCAGCCATATGTTACCTTCCCTACTTCCTGGGTGGGATGGATGACAAACAAACCTAAATGATGGGGGTGCTTTGGAGAGTGGTAAACACTTGTTGTTTTATCGTTATTTTTATGTTAAACGACACTATTTTTTTTTATCAGCAGTAAACTTGACTATGGCAAATGTTTAGCTCACTGAGGTACTTGAAACCAAGAAGGATTACTGGGGTGATTTCATAAGTCAGTGGTCATATTAGGGAAACCTGATGGATCAATTATTTAATACTAAGAGATTACAGAACACTGCTCTCTACATAATGGAATGATTCTGAATTCAGTATTTATAATGAACCACGTTCATATATATACCTCTACACAGTGCTACACGCCCAGAATGAATAAACAATACTGTTCATGGAAATAAAGATGGTGGAGTAACTTCCAATTACACAGTTAAGTATCATGGCTAAAGCTGGAAAGGTGAGTATCACAGAGAAACTAGGCACCTACATTAAACTTTTTTATCTTGTAATATAGTGTCTCTCCAAGGTTTTACTATTCTGAAGGATCTCCCCATCTTCCATTCTTATTCTGCACACATCCAGGTACATTACCTGCTGAGCAGGTCTGTGCTTCACCCCATAGCTGTAAAGGGGTGCTGCCATGGACCTACTTTTTCCATTCCCCTTTGAGAAAATAGAAACCAAATAGGGAAACTTCCAGACCTCGGTTAGAAGAAAGAACCTGTAAGCTGTAAAGGCAGCTGTATCTCTGACAAGGTGAGGGAAGAACGGAGCACATGTGGATTTCCTCACAACAGAAAGTAAACCTGGTCTGCCACAGGATTTATGCCAACACACTGAAGACCGTTATGTGATACATAAGTATGACTGATGAGCACATTAAACATCACTGTGAGAATGATGTCAGGGAGAGACTTCATGAACAGACTTTTAAAACTAAGAAAATCATATACTAGAGCCTGATAATATCCTTCTGGATAAAATAACCATTGTTTATAATAGTGCCTTAACTCTATTTAGCTATACTTTTTAAAGTAAACTTTAAACTTCAGAATAATTTAAAATCTACAGAAAAACTGCAAAGACAGTACAGAGAATTCCCATCCTTTACACTCAGTTTCCCCTATTATTAACACTTTACAACATTATGATACATTTGTCACAATTAATGAACCAATATTGATACATTATTACTAACTAAAGTCCACACTTTATTTATATTTCCTTAGTTTTTATTTAATGTCTTTTTCCTGTTCCAGGACCCCATCCAGGATCCCATATTACATTTAGTGGTCATGTTTCCTTAGTCTCCTCTTGGCCGTGACAGTTTCTCAGACTGTCCTTGTTTCTGATGACCGTGACAGTTTTGAGGCGTACTGGTCAGCTATTTTGTAGAATGTCCCTCAACTGAGATTTTTCTGGTGAGACTGGAGTTATGTATTTTTAGGAGAAAGAGCCCAGAGTACAGGTGCCATTCTCATATCATATCAAGGGTACATACTATCAACATGACTTGTCACTGTTGATGTTGATCTGGATCACCCGGCTGAGGCAGTGCTCGTCAGGTTTCTCCACTGTCAAGTTACTCTCTTTTCCGCCTTTCCATACTGTACTCTTTGGAAGGAAGCCACTATGTGCAGCCCTCGATGAAGGAGTCCATCTCCTTGAGGACGAAGCGTCTGCAAAAATTGTTTGGAATTCATCAAGTAGTCTCTTCTCCCCATTTATTTACTTGTTGAATCATTTATTTATATCAATAGACTCATTGATATTTATTTTATACTTTGGGTCTATGGGTTATAATCCAACACTACTTTATTTTGTTCTTAAACAGTTCCAGCTTTGGCCATTGGGAGCTCTATTATTTGATTCCTGTGTCCTTTTGACATACCCTGTCACTATGCTTTTTTTTTTTTTTTGGACCACTTCCCTACTTTCTGGCACTACAAGATGCTCCAGGTTCATCTTGTATATTTCCTACCCCAGTCCTAGAGTCAGACATTTCTCCAAAGAGCTCTGGTTCAGATTACTGGAGAATGATCTGGGCACCTTTTTAAAAGTTTTTAAAGGTGTTTTCATACACACACTTCTCTCACATCCACAGCCTCTCTGACAGATGGATAAACTAAGGTTCAGAGTAGCTGAAGGATTTGCTCAAGATCAAGACTAATAATGGCAGTGGTGGGATAAAATTCAGTCTTCTGATGACAGTTCAGTGTCTTTTCTGTTAGGGGTGGTTTTTGGATGAGGACTTAGCCTCAAAGACCAGGTTCACAACTTGTAGGAAAAAGGAAAAAGGAAACAGGCATTTCTAGAACATAGTCTTTCCAGAAGGGAAAATATAACAGAGGTATGTGACAGACTCTATCTATCCAGAAGAAACAACTGGAGATTCTGTCTTCTATGGAAAGAGGTCTCTACCTATATTACAGCAGTGGTTCTCAACTGGGGGTGATTATCCCCCCCCCACCCCACCCCGAGACACTTGGCAATGTCTGGACACATTTCGTTGGGTAGGGGGCGTTCTGTAACTGGCATCTAGTGAAGAGATGTTGCCAAACATCCTATATCCCACAGAAGAGTGCCCACAACAAAGAATTATTCACTTCAAAACGACAGCAGTGCTCACACTGAGAGACCTTATAGCCAGAGACCACTGAAGAACTTCATCCAATTTTATGCTGTTTCTACTCTTGCTGAATTTTTTCCCTTTGGTGGCTATGAGGGATAATCATGGAAGATTCTGGGGGATTCTGTGACCTCATGAGCTGGTCTATTAGAAGAAAAAGCCCCCCATTTTGATTAAGGAGTGTGGCTCACAATCAGATAAAAGAGACTCGCCTGGTCCTTATGTGGGGGCCAAATAGCAAGAAGGGGCGCTCTTTAAAGTAAGCTGCCTGAATCAAGCAGGGCATGAACAGAGCGATCATTTCTGCAAGGGTGAGCATAGTTATATGTAATCAGCCAGAAAAGGGAAGGCCTATCCCCATATATGCCATCATTTACTGGCCACGCAACGGCCGTCTTCTAGTTCAGGAATGAGTTGTGCAGAACAATAAGGTGGCTTGGAAAATCTGCCAGTGAATTGGTCAGCCTTACTAAGTAGATGGCGGTTACCCAGAAACTGTTGTCCACTGCTCAGTGACCTCAATTTGGAGAGGAAGTAAGTGACTGAGTCCCAGTGACCACCCAGCAGTCTGACAGAAGAAAGAACACTTTTTGTTTACCAGGACCTCTCTTGCGAGCTTTAGAAAAGCTTGCTCACTTTTGGTACTAACAAGTCAATGATGGACATTTTCTGAGCAAAGCTAGGTGTGCCCTGGGACCACAAACTGCCACTGCCCTCTATGAAAAAATATAGAGAGCTTACAGGGGCAGTATAATTTGGGGTGATCCTATTTGGGGAGATCCTGATAATGCAGACATGTATATGTAAAAATACTCAATGCACCATAATGTCTGGTACATAGTAACTGTTTGTGAGTGGTAGCAACAATAAAAGACCAAATGTTTACTTAATGTTTTCTAAGTGTCAGGCCCTGTGCAAAGTACTTTACACGTTATCTCATTGAATACTCATAACTAGCCTATGAGATAAGTACCATGATCACTATTATTACCTAAGCCATCAAGGAAGTCAAATGCTTATGGAATATATGATGGGTAAGGAGAGGTTGAAACTGTCCTTTCGTGAGACAATCTGACTCCTGGAGATGACATGAGGTCAGGAGATCACAGGGATAACAAATGTCAGGTTTAGCTCCTTAACACCCCCACACTACCAACCACAGTCTTACAGTAGGTGCTGAAACAAACACTGGACGGACGGATGGAAGGATGAATGAATAGGTGACCAAAATGCTTGTTATTAAATATGGTTATAGAGTAGAGACTCTCTCCCCATCTCAACTTCCCCCTTCTCAAATTACGGTTCAAAATGACTCTTCCCAGTCTCTCTGAAAGTTAGTGCTAGAAAAGAACTCTCTTTGGTCTTCATCCATGATGTCAGAGTCTGCTCTGTGCACATCACATTTGTTTGATCACTACTACTTGCTACTGCTGCTCTAAATCTACCTACACTTTCAATCTCAGTCAATGCATACATTTGGCTGATTAACAGCAGAGTTTACTGTTTGCTAAAGATGTGCCTTCTTCAACCAGAAATCTGGAAGATAGTTCTGACATCCATCTCTCTAACCCCTGATTATCTGGAGGAAGTGGCGGGGAAAAATCTAAGCAATAATTTCAAATGTGCTCATATCTAAAGGCAGAATATTTGGATTATATCTGGCATCCCTATAGTGAACTGTTATTAAAAATAAATATTTCTGGAATGATTTGGTCACAATCTGGCCATGTTCAGGCCAATCTAGTACGCTACCACTACTTCTTTAATAGAAAAAAAAATGTGAATTTAATAAAAATTTAAGATAAACCATAGAAATATACTAGAAAATTTTAAAAAGTGCTTCCATAAAACTGCTAATATTTTGGACAATCAACCTACTCCTCTTCTGCAAGATTTTTATAGTGAAATCTTAGTATAAAATCCTGGCAAGCCATTTTCTAAGCAGCAGATACACTGTTTCACTTACTAACATATACTTGCATTGTGCATTGAATCTGCTTTGTTTTATAGAAACTTACTATCCTGGCACTTCAGTGAACAAGATAGCTAAGAATTTCCACTGATGATATAACATATAGTATGACATAGGCTAACTCTAGGTTGTAAAGCAAAAACACTCCATGCTACCCAGGTATAAGAGCAGGACATAGAAAGTTTAGAAGGAGTGGTGAGCAGGAATAACAGGGAAGAAAGATGACTTCAGGCTTGAAGAATTACAGTATATCTTCTAGATTTGAGGGTGAAAATGAGATATGCCACAGCATCCACGCACGGCTTTTTGCTATCACTATATTTTAAAAAATGCTTTAATGAAACATTGGACATGGTCAAAAACACTAATTAGGAAAGATATATGCACCCCTATGTTCACTATAGCATTATTTATTCATTGTAGCTAAGATATGGAAGCAACCTAAGTGCCCCAAAATAGATAAGTGGATAAAGATGTGGTATATCTATCGATTGATCGATCTATCGATTTATCTAGTGGAATATTAGCCATAAAAAAGAATGAAATCCTGGACCTAGAAGGTATTATGCTAACTGAAATAAGTCAGCTAGCAAAAGACAAATACTGTATGATTTCACTTATACGTGGAATCTAAACAACAAAACAAATGAACAAACATAACAAAACAGAAACAGGGTTACAGATACAGAGAACAAACACATGGTTGCCAGAGGGAAGGGGGGTGGGGAGAGGAAAGAAATAGGTGAGGGAGACTAAGAGGTACAAACTTCCAGTTGGAAAATAAATGAGTCACAGGTATGAAATGTACAGTGTGGGGAATACAGTCAACAACTATGTAATATCTTTGTATGGTGATATATCATAACTAGACTTACTACGGTGATCATTTTGAAATGTATAAAAATAACAAATCACTATGTTGTGCACCAGGAACTAACATAGTGTTACAGGTCAATTATACTTCAAAACCAACCGACAAACAAACAAACTCACAGAAAAGCGATCAGATTAGTAGTTAACAGAGGTGGGGAATAGAGGATGGGGAATCGGATGAAGGCAGTCAAAAGGTACAAACTTCCAGTTATAAGATAAATAAGTACTAGGGATGTAATGTACAGTATGATAAATCTAATGATGCTCTATGTTATATATGAAAGGTGTTAAGAGTAAATCCTAGGAGTTCTCATCACAAGGAAAAAAGTTTTTCCATTTCTTTAATTTCGTATCTATGAGATGATGTATATTCACCAAACTGTGATAATCATTTCATGATGGATGTAAGTCAAATTATGCTGTACACCTTAAAACTTATACAGTGCTGTATGTCAATTATATCTCAATAAAACTGGAAAAACAACAACAACAACAACAAAAGGTTCTAACCCTATACATGCCCTTCTTCAGTCCTGTGCTCAAAGGTCACCATCATTAGCCATTTGTTCTTAACTCTTCTGATAATTTACATTCACAACTCTAAGTAATATACTTAAGTTCTTAGTTCATAAGCTTTAGACAATATCCACTGACTTCCTACTAAGAAATGAGGATTTACTTAACTCACATTATCCTTTATTATCCTTCTCCTTCCTCTTTACAATATTTATAGTTATATTTAGTTTTATTCTTTTACTGGTCACTTTTTAAATACTGCACTTCAAGCTCTTATTTGTTGTTCCATCAAATTTTAACTCCCCACAATGTAAAACAGGCTATTAGTGACTCTGCTTCCCACCAACTCTCTAACCTCCTTCTACATCCTAACTTCTGACCATCATCTTATTTTTTTCAAATTACCAACAAACCTTTCTAGGCTTTGTTTATGAGTTGTTTCTAAAAATTAAAGTTAAATAATCTGTGTTTACTGTATTGTGATCTATAAATATTATTCATAGCAGAAACAAGTAATGTTTTAGAATTACATTTCTATTTCCAGAGATCCATTTTTATGAACTGTCATTCAAAAGAGCAAGTTACTAGAATAAAAGGTCAAATAGATTTCTTTTTCTTAGTTTTAATAATTGCTCAAATTCAAGCCACATTTTTGTGGAATTGTGATTGGACAATGACCTTATTGTACACTTTTTATCTGGAGTTTCTAATTGCCTTTACTTTTCTATTGTTCATCAAATCATCAAATTTTTACAGCAAAATTATGTTTGGGTCCAACACATAAAGATGAAAATTTCAAAGTTTATTATAGCAGACTTAAAATGAAAATAAACTTTTGAAAACACTATTTTGTTTTTAAATACTTAAAGATAACCTTTTGCTTATGCATCCCTTAACATGAAGATGAGATATATTCTATGTATATTAATAAGCTCCATTTATATGGTACTGTCAGTTTATAAAACACTGCTTGCACATATTATTTTATGCTCTCAACCCATGAAGGAGGCAATATCTTCTCTATTTCACAAACACAGCAATTTAACATCAGAGAGACTGAGAGATTTAGCTAAGATTGGACAGCAAGTAAGCTGCAAGTTCCAAATTTGAAAACAAGTTTTGTTTCTTTTTCTTTTCAAAGTCCAATGTTTTTTGCTTCTACCACAGCTGCCTACCACATGGGCTCTTTCTGCCTTTTGTTTAGAAATAAAACATCATGATTTTTGGTTTAGAAGTTTTGTTATCAGTTAGAGCACTCCTATGGAAAGCAACACAGCACTTTCACTCCTTATTACTAGATTTTTGGGGCAGGAATTTTGTAAATAAACAATTGAAAAGCTGGCAGAACTAGGAGAAAAACATAAATAAACCAAAAGGACATTACATAAAGAGATGCTACAATAACAAACAGAATAGTCAAGGAAGGCCAAAGATTCATAAGCACTAGCTTTCTCAAGTAATAAATGAGTGTCTATAAGGCACTGGAGTTACTACTCCAGCAATACAGCATTGATATAAAAATGGACATTGATCCCAATCATACTCTGACAAACCAAGTATACCTCACACAAATAGCTTCCTAGGAACAACTCTGGGTACTGATTTGGAAAGATCAAGGGCAACCAAGGAGGAGAACTAGGGTATGGAGAAGATGCCGTGTGAGGAACCAGGGGAAGCTGAGCATAGAGAAGTAGGCTCATGTTACAGTCATATGAGCACAAAGAAGCAGGTTTCAGCTTAACACCAGGAAGATTCCAACAGAGGAAACGTGCCCTCAGAAACAGACAAAATATTAGCATTTGGACCAGGTGGATTTCTGTTAGTTGAAGCTTTAGACTCTCTACACAGGTATAAGGCAAAAGCTGAACATTCAATTTCAGAATTTTGAATTTCATGTTTACCTTTTATAATAAACAAAATAAATATTCGTTAATGTTATTTAAGATCTTATTTTTGACTTTACATCAAAAGAAAATAGTTCAGGAAAAATAAGTTTCTTAAAACAAGAACCTACTTAAAGATTAACAGAAACACAGAATGCAATTTGAGCAAGAAGAAATGTCCAGGCTTTCATCTATATATGCCTAAACTCTAATATGTCAACTTTTTTCAAACTGATGGGGGAAAGTAGTCCAGTTTGATTCTTTTGTATGTAGCTGTCCAGTTTTCCCAACACAGTTTATGAAGTGACAATCTTCTCCCCATTATATGTTCTTGTCTTCTTTGTTGTAGATTAACTGACCATATAAGTGTGAGTTCATTTCTGGACTCTCTATTCTGCTCCATTGATCTACATTTCTGTTTCTGTGCCAGTACCACATGGTTTTGATTGCTGTAGCTCTGTAGTATATTTTGAAATCAGGAAGCATGATACCCCCAGCTTTGTTCTTCTTTCTTAAGATTGTTTTGGCTGTTTGGGGTCTTTTGTGTTTCCATACAAATTTTAGAATTATTTGTCCTAATTCTGTGAAAAATGCCATTGGTATTTTGATAGGGATTGTACTGAACCTGCAGAATGTCTTGGTTACTATGGTCATTTTAACAATATTAACTCTTCTAATTCATAAGCATGAACTAACTTTCCATTTGTTTGTGTCATCTTCAATTTATTTCATCAGTGTCTTATAGTTTTCTGAGTACAGGTCTTTCACCTTCATTAGATTTATTCCTGGATATTTTATTCTTTTTGATTCGATTATAAATGGGATAGTTTTCTTAGTTTCTCTTTCTGATAGCTCATTGTTAGTATATAGAAATGCAACAGATTTCTGTATATCAATAATGTATCCTGCAATTTTACCAAATCCATTGATGCATTCTAGTAGTTTTTTGGTGGCATATTTAGCATTTTCTATATATAGTATCATGTCATGTGCAAACAGTGATGGTTTTACTTCTTCCTTTCCGATTTGGATTCCTTTATTTTATTTTTTTATCTGACTGCTATGGCTAGGACTTCCAGTACTATGTTGAATAAAAGTAGTGAGAGTGGGCATCCTTATCTTGTTCCTGATCTTAGAGGAAATGCTTTCAGCTCTTCACCACTGAGTATGATGTTAGCTGTGGGCTTGTCATATGGCCTTTATTATGTTGAGGTTAAGTTCCTTCTATACCCAATTTGTTGAGAGTTTTTATCATAAATAAATGTTAAATTTTGTCAAAAGCTTTTTCTGCATCTATTGAGATTATCATATGATTTTTATTCTTTGCTTTCTTAATGTGGTGTACCATGTTCATTGATTTGCGGACACTGAACCATACTTGCATCCTTAGAATAAATCCATATAAACTCAAAATGGATTCAAGACTTAAATGTAATGCCTGAAACAATAAAACTTCTAGAAGAAAGCATAGGCAGTATGCTCTCTGTTAGTCTTAGCAATAGTTTTTTGGATATGTCTCCTTAGGTAAGGGAAACAAGAGCACAAACAAACAAATGGGACTACGTCAAACTAAAAAGCTTTTGCACAGTGAAGGAAAGTATCAACAAAATGAAAAGGCTGCCTACTGAATGGGAGAAGATATTTGCAAATGATATATCTTATAAGGGGTTAATACCCAAAATACACAGAGAACTCATACAACTCAACATCAAAAAAACAAGAACAAAAACAAACAAACAACCAGATTAAAAAATGGACAGAGGACCTAAACATTTTTCCAAAGAAGACATACAGATAGCCAACAGGCACAGGAAAAGATGCTCAACATCACTAATCATCAGGAAAATACAAATCAACACCACAATGAGATACTACCTCACACCTGTCAGAAGGGCTATTATCAAAAAGATGACAAATAACATGCATTGGCAAGGACGTGGAAAAAAAGGGAACCCTTGTGCACTGTTGGCGGGAATGTAAACTGGTGCAGCCACTATGGAAACGGTATGGAGGTTCCTCAAAACATTAAAACTAGAACTACCATATTATCCAGCAATTCCACTACTGGGTATTTACCCAAAGAAAATGAAAACACTAATTTGGAAAGATATATGCGCTCCTATGTTCATTACAGCATTATTTACAATAGCCAAGATATGGAAGCAACCTAAGTGCCCATCAATAGATGAATAAAGAAGATGTGAGGTATATATATATATATATATATATATACACACACACACATACATATACATACATACATACACACACACACACACACATACATACACACACACACATATATATATATCTATATATGAAATATACAGGGGTTTGGGGGGGATGAAAGAAGCAGGTGAAGGACAAATTTCCAGTAAAAATGAGTTACAGGTATGAAATGTACAGTGTAGGGAATATAGTCATTAACTATGTAATATCTTTGTATGGTGACACGCTATAACTAGACTCTTTTTTTTGTGGTGATCAGTTTGAAATGTATAAAAATACCAAATCACTACATTGTGCACCAGGAAGTTACAGTGTTGCAGGTCAATTATACTTCAAAAACAAACTCATAGAAAAAGAGGTCAGATTTGTGGTTACCAGAGGTGGGGGTTGGGGGGAGGAGGAATTGGAGGAAGGGGGTCAAAAGGTACAAACTTCCAGTTATAAGTAAGTACTAAGGATATACTAAGAATATAATGCACAACGTGATAAATATAATGAACACTGTTGTATGTTACATATTAAAGTTGTTAAGAGAGTAAATCCTAGGAGTTCTCATCACAAGGAAAAATAGTTTTTTCTTTTATTTTGTATCTATAGGAGATGAAGGATGTTCACTAAACTCACTGTGATAATCACTTCATGATGTTTGTAAGTCAAATCATTATGTTGTACACCTTAAACTTATACAGTGCTATATGTCAATTATATCTCAATAAAGCTGGAAGAAAAAATTCAAATGATAGGGGGAAACGAGTGTAACTCTCCAAAGCAGAAATATATTTCATAAGAATATTTGATTACATACAAAAAAGGGAATCATCCCTTTCGTCAATAATAGTATTAGCTGATATTTATTGAGAGCTCACTACATGTTAGGCACTGTGTTTAACACATCATATGCATCATCTCACTAATAATAATACAATTTATCCCAATTTTAAATATTTGCAAATGAAGATTTATAGGGGTTAACTTGCCAAAGTCAAAGACTTAAGTCCAAGCTCACATCCATCTCTTAAACATCACATACACTACCACTAACTACCTAATTCAGTGGATTGGAAGTCCATGCGATAAATTCTTACCATGATATTAATGATTATCAATTTTCATCTGAGTAATGGGCAAAAGGGAGATTAATCAGATGCATTTCATAAGCCCAAATTCTCATTCTCATGTTTGTTGATAATTTCTATTATGTTTATTCTGTCCAAACAAAAAGGAAAATCAATGTAGCTCAAGAGTAGCACAACTAATTTGAATTCATCTCTGATAATGCTTCACTCTCCCTTGCTGGTGAGGACATTAATAAACAATGAGAATCTGGCAGCCTTAAGGTCTAGGGAGTTCAAGTATACAAATACTGCATATTGATGATATACACACTTTTAAGAGATAGGTCTTAGGAGAAACATGTCAAATTTTGATGTTGACTGCAGAAACTTATCTAACCTACATTACTACATAATAGTTAGACATTCTGTAGAATATTTTCAGCAATAGGAAGATTTTCTTTACAGATAGTTTAGACCAGCGGTCCCCAACATTTTTGGCACCAGGGACTGGTTTCATAGAGGACAATTTTTCCACGGACCAGGGTCGGGGAGGGGGGATAGTTCAGGCGGTGATGCCAGCGATGGGGGAGAGGCAGATGAAGCTTCGCTGGCTCGCCGCTCACCTCCTGCTGTGCAGCCCAGTTCCTAACAGGCCACAGCCCGCGGCGCGGTAACAGTCCACCACGCAGGGCAGGGCTTGGGAACCCCTCATAGACAGACTATTTTCCTACTGCCCTTCATTCCATGTACCATGCAAACTGAATAATCAAGACATGGTTATTCTTTTGTATAATTAATCAAATACATAAAAATCTTTTTGAGTTAGACAGTGATTGCTGAAGGCTATTTCATCTTATCAATAAACTATAATCTATCAGGAAATATTTACGAAGCACCTATGAAGTGGAAATCACTTGCACCATAAGACCTTTTTCTTTCCTCTTCTTTCCTTCCGCAGAGAAACAGGAGCTATGACAGTAAGTACAGCAGGGTTTTTTGTTTACTTTTGGTTAACATTTTTTGAAGACCTCAGATGCTCTTCCTTGTTTTGTATCTTGAAGCAACCAGTCTTGTTTCAGGTCATAGGTATAAATTCTTGCTAAACTACAGAAGGAAGAGCAGGAGTTCTTTATTTTCTTTCTTTCTTTTTTTTTTCCTTTACCATATTGACTTTCAGGACTGAGTAACATTAAATGGGTAAAAGCACACATTACATTTCTAAAGAATGGTTTCTCCTATTATTAGCATTTAGCCCAGGAGTTCAGAGACAGGTCCTGGCCCTAGTTCTAACACTTACTCACTATGCAGCTTTGGGGAAGTCACCTTAAGGCCTCTCAACCTCAGTTTCCTCGTTTAAAACAAGGAACTGGAGTTGGATAATTTCTCAGCTCCATTCCAGCTCTGTAATCCTAGCATTTCCTTGTAACGGTCTTTATAAATAGGGGTAAACTACTAATGAGGACCCACGTAGAAGCCGCACACAGAACCCAACCCAGTGAAACTGAGAACGCGTCTCTGGCACCTTCTCGGATTACTGAAATCCAGCAGACCTGTCACTTGCTCCTCAGCAGAACGATTCTTTCCACACCACATGATTCTGGCACTTCAGAGACCACCACATTTTTGGCAGCTTTGCAGGCCTAAAATCTTTCCTATTTGGTTTTATTCAAGACCCAGTAAAGCAAAGAATTGTGCAAAGTTGATGCTTTCTGCGCTGGGTGTGTATCTCCATAACCACTGTCACTTTTATTGCTCTTAAATTTAGCATGTAAAAACAGCAGCTAATGTGATGGGGGGTTTGTTTGTTTTGTTTTCTCAAGATGCAATGCTACTAGCTCCTTTATCCTACCTACTGTCTCCCTTAACTCTCACCCTTCCTCCAAGTAACTATCCATAGCTCCCCCTTGCTACATCCACCAATATAAGAACCATCAGAAATTACTTCCTTTTATCTTGTGGCGACAACCTCACTTTTCAAAGAAAAATCCCTAGTATTTCACCTAATAATGAAAGAAAAAATAGGAAGATAATTTTTAAAAATACTGTTTCGGCTCAGGGAGTGCTGGCTTTCCCTCACTGAAAATGGAAAAGAAAATAAACATATACTATCTACTACGTGCCAGGCACTTCATATACCTCATCTCATTTAACATCCACTACCAGCTCTGTGATAGATATTGTTACACTCTTGTCACAGCTGAAAAAAGCCCTGAGGTTGAGTCAGTGGGATGAAACAATTTGCCCATATTTAAACAGAGGCCGTGCAGTTTCCATCGTATCATGCGGCACATATTACTCTGACACTCTCTGAAAACTATTAAAAGAAAAGCATATATTTCATTTCGCTTGTGAAATCAGTTTAAAAATCTTGAAAGGCAAATGCATAGATACAGCAAAGTATACAATAAAATAATTATGTACTTCCTTTGAAGGGGTGCTAATAAGCACTTGGCATTTAATTAAGTATCTGCTCTGCCTACCATTACTTCATTTTCCCTACCTTCTGCATATGAATGGATTTTTGTATCCATCTCTTTAAGGATACAGGTTTATTAGAATCATTTTATTCACCCTCAAAACATTTTACCATAGCCAACTATAAATATTTACTCTCACTTGACAAGCAAGAGGCTTTCCAAAGGAGAGAAAAATAGTCTGCACAGCTGGTTTAAACTTTTGAACTTGATTTCATCCACAAGAATTATAGAGAACCAGCAGTCTCACGAGCACAACTCAATGTCATCCAACATGAGTTCACCTGTTTGTATGTACATTCATGTGTCCTCCTTAACGGTAAAAAAGATCTCAATTACTTGCACAAAACGTTTAGGAATAAGATAAAGATACAGAAGACAGAATAAACATCACAACCAGAGGCAATCAGAGTAAAATGTCAATACCAGAAAGACAAAAAATAAAACGCACACATACAACAATACTGGACTACATATAAGTCACCAACTGGACTCTGAACTTACTGGCACTCAAAATGGGGAAAATTACATACACACAATTCTAACTGTCTATGAGAGAGAAAACTTCTAGTTAATCGGGGTAAATCTTTTACCACAATTGACACCTGAAAGAAATTTCTCAAGAGTGAAACTAAAAAAGAGAGCAAAATTTAAGTAGAAGGGGATATATGTATACATACAGCTGATTCACTCTGCTGTACAATATAAACTAACACAATATTGTAAAGCAACTATATTCTAATAAAAAAATTAAAAATTAAAAAAAATTTAAGTAGGAGAGATATTCCTAAACATCCTATTTCAACCAGATTCAATGAATCTTTGGAAGAGTCATTGTAATGATGAGTAAATTGACAGGTGAAGACTTTGCTGTAAGTTGAGAATATGCAAGGCTACAACTTCTAGGATTTATAAGGTCTGTTTTAAATACAGTAAAGTTCTACTGTCTGAATCAATGTTAATGTTTTATTTATCCATTGCAATTACAAACTTAGACTCCATACTTTAAAATGACAGAGCTATTTAATTAATTTTAAACAAATAAAAACAGAACAAAATGAGAAACAGTTTTGTTCTGATTACATATTTATTTCAAGAATTCAAACTGGGAGCCAAAATAACTAGTTTAGAATGTTTTCTGTTCAAAGTATACCATATGCCTTAACTTGGTTATGTGAATTAAATTATGGTTATGATTTCTTTGTTATAACAAATTCTTCCTCCAAAAGAGATATCACTTTTCTACACTTGTAATTACATAAATATTTCCCAAAAGAAATCCCATGAATGATACTAAGATGTATAAAAAATATTATTAAACTTGAGAAAGTCATTAACACTATGGTAAACCTGTTAGCAAAAGATATTAGCTTTGTCTTATATTGCATGGTGAGAGAACTTCATGGTGGAAGTTCTATCTTACAGCTGTACTATAATATTTAGTATAGATCTAAGGAGATTCTAATATATATAATTTTCCTATAATAAGTAGTTCTTAAGAAAATATCCAAGGAAGAATTCAAATAAAACAATGATTCTGTTAATACCCAAAGATTAAGAATGAAATGACCAGAAAAAAAGGATACCTTAAAAAAAAAAGCCACTCCCTCTTACATACTACTTTAGTTGATAGAAAGTAAGCAAAAACTAAAAATAATAGAATATTTTAGAATAAGTACAGTTAATTAATAATTAATTTTCCTCATGACATACCTGAGAGATACTGATGATCAGTAAAATATGGAGGCAGAAACTACAGGGAAGTTTCAAAAAACAGCACACATGAGAGGGAGTAAATCCTCTTCTTTCACTAAGCCTACTGTGCTTAAATCTGCAAAATTCTTGCTCTTCCTCAAAACACTATAAATCTTGCAATACTTATTCATTAGAGAGCTCCTATCCAATTTTAATAAGAAAACTAATTTTATGTTGCATCATAAACACTGAGTAGGCATCTTCTAAGAATCCACATAATTTGCAAATGAGTATCTTTATTTAGCAGAAAACTTTAGGCAAAATATGGAGTAGCCGAAAAATCAACATGCAAGCTCTGCTTCTGGTTTGGATGAAGAAGGATGTGGAAGACCTTTGCTCCTGCTGAAAGCACAACAAATCCCCAGATAAACCTCAACACATTTCTTTCCATAGAAGAGCTGCGAACACACAGAATGTAAAAAGAAATGTTAAAGAATTAAACGGGAAGAGGCCACTTTCATATCTTGGACCCATCGCTGAGCTTGGAGAGGTGAGCCCACCACAGAAGGACAGTTTGTCAGGCAAGAAGAAACCAGACAGAACATGGATGTATCTGTGGACTTACTGTTAGGATTTAAATCTGTAGGGGCTCCAAATGCAAAGATAATCCTCTCTGCTAAGTCACTGGCCTACACACGGGGATTTGAAGAATCAGTAGAGGTGGGGCATAGGACACATGAACTAGCTCCTTGTGGCACCGCATTGGAGGAAAGGGGTCAGCCACAACGAAAGGTGGTAAGAAGACACTGGCTACAATTTTAAAAAGCTGCCCTAGCTAAGTGTGGGACAGCATGTCAGCCTGAAATAGCTCAGAGCACCTGACAGCGGGGGTCTCTGGATTCACTCACAAGGCTTTCCACAGGCCTTCACCAGGTACTCATGACAAGACTGGGGGTGGGGCAGGAGACCTGACAGAGCTTTGGTGCAACAAAAGCAAAATACAAAGCAAAAAAGTTATGGGAGCTAGAAGCAGTCCAAATTTATCTGGATAAAAATTCAAGATGGTTTTCATTAAAAACAAAAAGAAAGACAAAAAAAAGCTTACTGAAAGTCATAAAGGGAAGAAGCCAGAATTCTCTAGTGTGTCTATTCGTCATACAAGTTCCATCACTTCTATCATGAAAGCAAGCAAGAATAAGGAATACTTTATTCACTAAACATTTGTATCTGGTCATGGGCATAATTTGAGTTAAATGTTTCACTGAACATGCATACCATGTTTTGCATCGGGAGAGAAGGAAAAAATTAACATTGGAGAAGAGTTCTATTAGTAGGGTCAAAAGAGTCTGTTTATAATGTTCTTACAGAAGAATTCCAAATAAGTATATTTTCCCCGTTCCAAGCAGGGGAGTTTAATTCCTGTCTCCCAACCTTGCGTGTGGGCTGGACTTAGTGACCTGTTTCCAAAGAACATAGTATAAAATGGGGAAAAATAGCAATTTTACAGTAGAGGAACCTGGAAAATGCTATGTTGGCTATCAAGGTTAATATCATCAGTGATATTACATTGATAGTATATATCCCGGATATGATGTGATGAGAATACCTTTTCACCTCTAAGGGAGTTTCTTCCAAACCTGCAACCCCAGTCTAGTCATGGGAAAAAAAAAAAAATCAAACAAACCCAAATGGAAGAACACTTTACAAAATACTTGGCTAGTACTCCTCAAGATTGTCACGGTCATGGGAAATAAGGAAAGACTGAGAAAATGTCACAGCCAGAAAAGACTAATAATAAGACATGATGACTAAATGTAATGTGGTATCCCGGATGCGATCCTGGAACAGAAAAAGGATATCAGTGGAAAAGCTGGTGGAATCCAAATGAAGTCTGGAGTTTAGTTTGTAGTATTGTATCAATGCTGTCTTCCCAGTTTTGACAAATGCATCGTGGCAATGTAAGAAGCTAATATTAGAGGAAAATGGATGAGGGCTATACGGCATCTCTTCATATTATCTTTGACACTTTTCTGTAAATCTAGGGATTATTTTTAAAAGTTTATAAAACAAAAAAAATTTTTAAAAAACCCACAAAAAGTAGTATGTCTAGGAAAAGAGAAGACCAAGGGGATTTCTCTGACCTGTGCCTTGCTTCCAGGAGCACACTTGCCCTCATACACCTTTCCTGTCACTGTTGCTGGAATAGAACACTCCACGTGAATGAAGCTCACTTCTCTAAAGTGGACTGACAGACTGCCTATCCCCTCATACCACAGCACTAGAATATTCTTTTCTGTTATCTAAAAAGCACAGAAGTAGAAGACACCTTCAGTGTTTTCACTAATGCGCCACATCTTTCCACCACCATCCCAGATGGGTGCAGGTATTTTGGTTTCAGGCTGTTAAAGGCAAATGCACCAATTTCTTCCTATTTTTTAATCACAATTTTTAAAGTTTCAATTTTGTTGCCCTTTAAAACAAAATTTTGAGAGCTTCAATGTGTATTTCAAGTGAGTGGTAATGAGCAGCCTTGAACACAGTTACATAATCAGTTGATCACTCAGATGGACACTGCTAAGGGTTATGTCTTACATAGTGTCTTTAGTTATTTTTAATACACTGTGTTTAATTTACTCACATAATGGGCCACTGGAAAAAGATCAGAAGCATAAAGACCACAAATTTTGAACTTTAACAAATTATGGAAGACTGTAAAAATGGCTAATTCTACAGGCTCACCCCAAAATAATAATATCTATGAACTACAGTCATCTGGTCAAATGTCTTATGTAACAAATCAAAATATCTCTGATATTTCAGTAAAAAATGTTAAAAGAAACAATATAAAGATGATTTTATCCTAATTGGTTATCCACACCTGCATGATAAACTGTAGAAAAGTGCTTGCAAATAGAATCCTGAAACATTCTTTCTTATCTCATCATTTAGAAACCAAATAGGAACAAAGAGATTTTCCTAAAGGTCAAAATTCAAGAATTCCAAACATCCAGATATGAAAACAGTTTTTGACTATTTTTGATGTCTTAACACATAAAAAATATAATAAACACTTCAAAAATTCTCAACAAATAATTTTTCTTATATTATAGTATAAATATTACCAAGGATTATCTTAAAATGAACTTTACAGTATAATATTTAATAGTATGCTAATCTAATATAATTTTTAACTTTAAATCATATCCTATACCATGTAAAAATGAAAAAATAATTTTGAAAATTTCTATGAGGGAATCAAGGAATCGTATTACTTAGGAAAGGGTTCACAAATACACAAAAGGCTACGAAATGTTCAAGAAGTTCAATTATCTTGATTTACAGATGGAAAAAATTAACATCCGACATTTGTTTAAATTCCTATAGAGTTTGGAAGAAAGTGATAGTGTTCAGGCAAGAACTGACTTCTCTCTGTTCCTCACAATCTTTCCACAAATAACTTCTTTAAGAAACTGCAGCTTTCATCTGGCTGCCATCCATCAACAAGATCCTCACTGCTAAGCAAAGTGAGTCAGAAAACTCTCCCATCCTTGGACTTCTCTGTGCGTCGGAACTGGATTTAAAAACTCTTTAAGCACATCGCCAACATCAAAACACAAGGCTTAGAAAATATACACTCATACCAATGGCTATCCCAAGGCTTCTCACTGAACCCCAACTGCCCAACACAGCCCCACTATTCCCACCATGGGAGGAAAGCTAAAAACTCAGAGTTCTGAAATGATCTTTAAAATCAAAAGCAGAATAGAAAATAGCAGAGAAAAGCAGAGGGGTACAGAGGATCTCTAAAAGAAAATTCAGCCAAGTCAAATGTGGAATAAGCTTTCTTCTTGCTTTGCCCTCCTTCCACCTCACTGCCTGCCCCATTCCAGGTCCCTCCCAAAAGCTAGTTCTCAAGTTACATGACATTTATGATTTAAACAAGTATTTTGTAAGTACAGGTCTAAAATCTGATTATTATGATAATTATCATCTTCACCACCACTAACACTTGCATAGAATGACTGGTTTTTGAAAGCATATTCCAAATTTCTGATAGCTAGAGCATAAATGGCCTTTTGGAACAGGGTCTATTTGTAATTCCCTTTCACAAAATGCTCTTCTAAGCCAGAGCAAAAAAAAACCACATCTTTGTTTGATTTCATGACTTGTATTCTTTGTAAAATAATAATCTTGGCAAGTAATTAACAAAACAAGTGATGAAAACACTAAAATATGCAAAACCATAAAAGTGGTGACAACTATATTTTAATGGTTCACTCACACATCTATTAATTTATTCAACAATCATTCATTGAGCACTTACTATGGCTCAAGGATTGTGCTAGGGATAAAAGAAGATGAATGTTCACTACTTTCAAGGATATTACAGGGCAGTAAAGAGAGACAGCTGTGGGAACCAACAAGTTCAAAGAAGAGTGGTAGGGTAATCAGTGGGTAGAAGGAGGCCGTCGAGGAGAAAGGGTAGGGGTCAATCACAGAATTACGTGGGACAGGATAAGTGTTGGGAAAAGCCTCAGGGAGGGGGTGACCCTGGAACTGAAGTCTGAAAGATCAGTTGGCCCTGGTAGATAATGAAGATGGGATACCTGGAGGGTGGGGGTGGGATGCTGACCTTCCGAGCTGATGCACTGAAGTACAGCGTAGAGTTCTATGAAACACACTGGAAAACAGCAAGCAAGCAACTCGGCAAGGCTGGAATTTGAGGGAGTGAGGTCCAGCAATATCCAAGGCTTAGCTCTTGCGAAGAAATATAACTCTATCCATAAATTGTTCTTGTTTCTGGACACAGATCCTTTCCAGAATTTAAAGGTAAATAAAAAACCAACAACAACAAAACTCAAGAGCTAAAGCGTACTAATCACTTACTATGAGTCAGGCATTTTACATACATTTCCCATTTAATATTATATTCTCAACAATCCTAGGAATAGGAGTGATTTAATTGTTTCTGAACACAGATATTTTTCAGCATTTAAAGGTAACAACAACAATAAAACTAATAGCCATAGTGTATTTATTACTTACTATGGGTCAGGTACTTGACATACATTTCTTATTTAATTTTATATTCACAACAACCATAGGAATAGGAATTACTTCTGTCACTAATGATGGCTAGGTAATTCGCCCCCAGGCACCCAATTAAGTGGCAGGATGGACTTCAACCTCAGTTAAACTTAAGCCTGTGCTCTTTGTGCTCTTGGGACACTCTCTCTGAATAACAATTTTTAAAAAGCACATGTATCTACACCATTATTTTCTTCTTCTCATTCAGACTGAACTCCCAATCATGGGGCAGGGGAGTGAGATAATCTCCTTTGATTTCACATCTTCCTTTAGCTACCATTCCCTTTTACCGCTTCACAGCAAAACCAATAAAGAGTTGTCTACACTGGTCATATCCATTTTCTCACTTCCTGTTCTCCTTTCAAAGTAGTCTTCTTGCTGAAGAAAGTAGGAACCTGTTCTGGACAATGCCAGCTACAGCCTCCATATTGCTAATTCAATGGCCAACTGACTGTCCTCATATTACCCCACAGCTCAGCAGGTGATTATTTTTCTTCTCTTAGCTCCTGGACACCATTCTCCACTATTTTTGTTGTTTTCCTTTTCTCCTTACCTTATCTGCCCTCTTCTCAGCAGCTCTTCTGCCCTCAGGAACTCTAAATGTTGGACTGTCCCTTGCTCAGCCCTGCATTTTTCCCCTCCTTTTATGAAGTTAAATACCATCTATATGCTGATAATCAATACTTTTTTAAAAAATTCATTTATTTATTTTTGGCTGTGTTGGGTCTTCGTTGCTGTGTGTGGGCTCCTCATTGTGGTGGCTTCTCTTGTTGCAGAGCACGGGCTTCAGTAGTTGTGGCACACGGGCTCAGTAGTTGTGGCACACGGGCTTAGTTGCTCCGTGGCATGTGGGATCTTCCCAGACCAGGGCTCGAACCCATGTCCCCTGCACTGGCAGGCGGATTCTTAACCACTGCACCACCAGGGAAGCCCTAATCAATACATTTTTACCTTTAACCCTGAGCTCCAACTATTTGTCCAATTGTCCACTCAGCATCATTTCTAGGACATCAAATGGGTATCTGAACCTCAACAGAACTTAAAAGAACCCTTCACTCCTCATGTTTTCTCCATTTAAAAAAAATTTCCCAATGGAAAAAATTAAAGCTTAGCATACAAGGATACTATACACTTCCCCATGGCTAAAGAGGTTATGCAGTGCTGCATGTATTCCATCAGTATGCAATATGAATAGCCAGAATCCCCACAACTGTGTTTAGATATGTATGTTCCTATCATGTATACTTTCATATAGGACTTAGGGTGCCTATCATGATACTCTGGATAATCACTTTGCTTATTGTACTTACAGAAGTGGAAATTTAATAAGCAATGGCTATATATCAATAATCTTAAACTGGAAATTATAACATGTTTTATTTTTTTTAAATGTTGAGAAAATTGGTCTCCTGCTGCTCATGGTGGAAGACTATGCAATTTGAACCAAGAGGATAACTAGAAAAATAGGACAAAGTTTAAAAAAATATATGCTGAAAGGCACTGGAAAGTCAAAAAAATCAATGAAGATTTAAGGGGGCAAGATGAGAAAGACCAGAGAGGTGAGCCTGATACCTGGGGCCTCTTTCCAGAATTAGGGGCAATGCCAATTCCAAAAGAAGTAAAGGAAAGCCTAAGAGGCCTCAAGAAGCTTGGGAGACAAAAAAATTGAGTCTAGTGCTTATCAAGGTAGAGTGACCCAAAGGGCTACACACTATAGGAGTTAGTGTGAACCAGACACAGTACAGTTCTCAATGGCCTGAAGCACAACTTTAAATTATCTCAATCTTTGAAAAATGAACTGAAGGTGATCTAGGATTACTAGTACCCTAGCTGCCTTCCAGAAGCAAAAGTAAGTTCTCTCTGTAGAAAGTTAACATAATCATAATAGGCTGTTAAAAAAACACAATAGCTGATATCAATTAAAAATTATCAGATACACAAAGAGACAATATAACATGAAACAAAATAAAATAAAAATTAAAAACCAAGAGGGAAAACACATCACAGAACAAGATCCACAGGGGCTCCAATGGTATGAGACAGACTTTAAAAAAAAAACTTAAAAAAAACCCAACTATGCATATAAATTCAAGGAGCTACAAGATAAAAATTAAGATTTTGTCAGGGAACTAGAAAACATAAAAGGAAGTAAATGGAGTTCTAGATCTGAAAAATATAGTAACCAAAACTAACAGTTCAATGGATAGGTTTAAAAGCAGATTAGACACAGTTAAAGGGAGAATTAGGAGTGAGATACGA
Source organism: Balaenoptera acutorostrata (assembly GCF_949987535.1). NCBI lineage: Eukaryota > Metazoa > Chordata > Mammalia > Artiodactyla > Balaenopteridae > Balaenoptera > Balaenoptera acutorostrata. Next base: position 45,315,749 of record NC_080077.1, read on the forward strand.
AGAAAACTAACAGATAACAGAAGAGAAAATACTGGAAAGAAGGTAAGAAACATAAAGAATCAGTAAAAACATCATCTAAAATATGTGTAACTGAAATTTCAGAAAGAGAGAAGCAAAGAAAAAGGGCAGAAGCAATATTTTTTAGAGATGATGGCTCAGAATTTTCCAAAAACCAAACAATGGTATTAAGCATACATTTGAGAAACCCTGCAAGTCCCAAGGGGGATAAAGAAAAACTACACAAGGGTACACCATAATAAAAGGCTAAAAACCCAAGACAGAAATTTTTCACAGTAGTCTAAGCAAAACAGATTACCCTTTAAAGAACTAGATTAGAACCCAACATAAACAACAGAAACGAGAAGATAGTTCAGAAAATAACCACTAACTTATTTAGACTTCTGTTCCTAGAGAAAACATCCTTCCAAAGAAGGTGAAATAAAAACATTTTTAGAGAACAAACTCCAAATACATAGAGTAATTTTTTTTTACATTTCAGCTGAGTTAAATAATCATATCTACTCATCACAACTTAAGGGCTATGCAAGGTAATTACTCAACAATGGCCACAGATATTGTCTTTTCTTAAAAAGCTCTATTTTCAAGATACTGAAGACAAATATTGTTTATAAACAATTCAAATCAATTTAGAAACTGATGGGAGGTACAAAAGCTAAGAGAAGAAGGAAAGAACAACACTCATCAACTTATAAAATATGTGAATTTCATCAAATGAAATCAGTATAATCACTGCCAAAATAATTTATTTTTATTGCCTTAGAAAGTTGTTTTATTTGAACTAATTTTATAAATGCTTTTAAAGTACAAAGCATATCACTTTTACATCTGACGCATTTCATTACACATACACAAATCATCAGTGATAAAAGCCTATGAAAGGTTCTAAAGCAGTTGAATGGTCTGGATAGTCTGAATGGGATTTGATTTTCTTGAGGGCAAGACATATTTCTCAACTATCTTTATAACTCCGACAGTGTGCCTAGCGCACAACTTTGCATACAGTAGGCTTCCCAAAGTAATCTACTTAATAAACAAAATTCAGAAAGACAAGAAACCTTACCAGCTCAATTCTGAATGAGAAAAAAAATTATTCTCATTCCAAGGTTAGAATAGGCACACTTAAGAATTGCAGTCCTTTCATCTTTAAATAGAAACCACTGTGATGACTTCAGGGAATCATTTTCATCTTTTATATATATTTAAGTAAAACTATACATAAGATGAAAGAAAGTTCCTTTGAAAACTTAGTATAAGTTTCCCATGGATTTAGATTATAACTGAACTACTCTCCAAATATATTACTGACCTGCTTTCAAGAGTGTTTTGTCTTTAACAGCACCCCAGTGTTATGTGTGTTCCAGGGAACATAACGAAAATACAGGCCATAGCTACAGTAAAGGTTAAGTTGGTAAATTATTTACATGATGATGTCAAGAAAATCTGACAGTCATGATGGTGAAAAAGAGTCTCCAACAATTAGGACCTTCTATAATTCATAGTACTTGGGGGAAATAAAAAACAAAGGAATAGGCATGAAAATGAACAATCATATAGATGCAAATTGTCCAATTTGGATAATTAGGCAGAAGCATGTGAGTAAAAAAAGAATAGGATTAGTGATTTGGTAAGTTGTCTCTTTTTTCTCTTTATATAAAATGGTTATGTTTCTCTGGCTTTTGATAAGAATAAACACACAGCTGAGTCAATTTTAAAAAGGAATAAGAATAAAAATCAATAAAGCTACATGGGCTTCCCTGGTGGCACAGTGGTTGAGAATCTGCCTGCCAATGCACGGGACACGGGTTCGAGCCCTGGTCTGGGAAGATCCCACATGCCGCGGAGCAACTGGGCCCGTGAGCCACAACTACTGAGCCTGCGCGTCTGCAGCCTGTGCTCCCCGACAAGAGAGGCCGCGATAGTGAGAGGCCCGCGCACCGCAATGAAGAGTGGCCCCTGCTTGCCGCAACTAGAGAAAGCCCTTGCACAGAAACGAAGACCCAACACAGCCAAAAATAAATGAATAAATCAATAAATAATAAAAATAAAGGAATTCCTTAAAAAATAAATAAATAAAATAAAGCTACAAAATAGTCACATATAATTGTATATTTTAAAAAATACTGCTGATCCCAAAAGAATGGCATAAGAAGACAGTCTTCTGTGTAAATCCCTAACATTGCTGGTTAATAAGTACATACAAAATAATTTTCCTTCTAAAATGCACACATCATTTAGATTTATTAATTAAAGCTACTGAAGGATTTGTTTTATGAGCCATCCCAGTGCAAGTGTTTCTTGCATTAAGATAAGGGATCAAATAAATGGAATTCCCCAGTCCCCATCCACATCTCAAAAAGTCACCAATTGCTGGAAAACAGAAATTTATTCTCTCCTGGAAATGGATCAGAAGGCAGACCATCATTTGGTAGCCAGAATATGATTCAGCAGAGCTCTGTATAAAAAGTATAAAGTTCAAAACGACCCAAAAGGGACTTGGAAGTAGTGGACTGTTTTTACTCTTCCTGGAATCACTGCTGACAGCACCTATGAACTTCTGACTGTGTGTAACTGAAGAATACACCAGGATGACCGAGTAGTGACTTTTAAAGAGCAGCCAACAACAAGCACTTAGGGACCATTTCAGCAAATACAAGTAGGAGAAATGCAAATGTATGATAATAGGTTTTTAAGCCCAGTAATGTGATTAAATGAAAAATGGGTATGAACATTGCCTGTGACTATTCAAATAGTTTCTCAGAAGAGATAATAAAATGTATTTACAGAAAATATAATACTTTTTTCTGAGTCTCATAAGATTGCTCTTCATAACTTATTGTCTTCACTTAGCAATGGCTAAACAAAAAGCAAACCATTTCCAAACTCAATATTTTTTTTATGCATTTGAAGACATGTTGGAATAGGCAATTTAAACAGGAGGAAAGCATCCATACAGATGCACAGAACTAACATGAAAGCTAGTGTTTGAAATTTCATGTATCTTCAAATGAGGTATCATCTTTAAGGTACTCCCAGATCCTTTGTAATCTTCTGCACTCACTTTAGTGATACTAAAAAATCTCTTGACAATGAGAGACAATTAGTATTGTTAATTACAGAGTTTATTATGCAATAAAAACTAGAGTAGAGCAATTTGCACTTATCACAGCTATCAAAACTATAAAGTTCTTGGGAGTTCAGAGGAACTGCCTTGTTTTGAGCTCAAGCTGCCAACATGTGATGCTTTTTCTCTCTAAAAAGGGAAAGCGTCAAAGAGAAGATGGGAGACTGAAAAGTACAAAAAGATCTAATTGAAATAGATGCTTTTCATTTTTCTAACTGTTCTTTTAATATCTGTAAGGCATTTTTCTTTTGTACTTTAAGAATGCTTTTAGTGTCTACAAGATGTACAACTCAGGGACCCTAAGGCTTTCAGAAGGAGCCTTAATAGATGGGTCAGGTCAGCTACTGGTCTTTATGATTTCCCTCTTAAAGCCTCTGAAGTAAAATGTGCCTTTCATCTCTCCACCCGTGTTCACTTCAACATCCTAATGCAGTTTGACTTTTTTTGTCTTGTTTTGTTAAAAAATGGGCCCTAATAAGGGGAGGACAGGGAGATACCCTCTCTTGTGGTTTCATATGCTTTTTTGGTTGTGGTCTATTGAAAAAGAGTAACTTAACAAAACCCTGCAGTTTCACATACACTTGATCTCCCTTTGGAGTCAAATCTCTCCAACAATTCACGTCAGTACTTTTCAAATGTGAAAAACTATTTAGTTTTAAGACTTCAACAATGGTTTTCGGCAGACAGCTTTTCAACATGGTTTCGACTCTTTGAACCTGTCCCCAGAGTTCACTTCCACTGTCTGGGCTTCCAAGATAGCAGTGACTAAAGGATTTAACTGAGTGTGGATGCCCATGAAAGTTATTTGTCTAGGGTTCCCCTACACAAGTTACACTAATAACTGACTGGCCCCACACAATTTGACACTTTTACAGAACCTTAGGGCACTGCAATTAATTCAAGAGATGGAGTGGGGGATCCTCATTCTTAGACCAAATTAATCAAGAAACCATGAGACAAAGGGAAAAGGGGCAAAATCTGGGATACAAATAAGTTTCATTTTGTCTTTCCCACCCCACCCCAAATAATCCAGGTAATTGCAGCCCAAAGTTAATCTCCTCCCTTCCCTCTCTTATTTGGTTAGAGGGGAAGTGGTGTTATGGAGTGAGTATACTTAGGCAAAGAGAAAAAAACAAAACAAAGCAGAATGAACAAGGTGTAATGAGGAGAGATGTAGCAACTGTCTTCTCAGGGAGTAAATGGCTCCTCCGTGGACCAGGGGCTAGATGCATAGACCGGGGTCCTGAGAACACAAGGAACTGTGTTGTGATAGGAGACTGGAGTGGGGTAGGGTGGGGAGATGCCTGGAAGCACAAAGTCACTGTCATCTAACCTGTATTATCTTCATATCCATAGTCATCTTTGATAACAAATTCAAATGTAGTTTTTACTCAAGATATACTGACTGTTAAAAGCAAATATTATCAAAGGGTCATAAGAATATCTTTAGTGTCATCCTACTTGACTCACTCCACGCCTCTCTAGTTGATCAAATTCATCTCTCAAGGCAACTTTAAATTACCACTGCTTCCAGGAAGGCTTCCTTACGCCATCCTCATCCATCCCCAATTAGGAAATAGTAATCTCTCCCTCTCTCACTTTACCCACATCTTCTTTATGACAGGTTCCTTTCTGCTTTGTATTATATACATAGCATGATACTCCTTTAACAGACAGACTATAATAAGCTGATTTAATAATTCGGGATTAAAAAGCAGAGATCACATAATACTTCTTTTCAAACCCCCAAATCAAAGCTCATTAACTTTGTCAGAAACTTAGAGGGACAGGGACCAAGGAAAACACTACAGAAAGTAAGTGTGAAAAAGGAAAGCAAGAGGCAAACGGAAAATACTCTTTATTTTACTTATTCCTCCCCAAAATAAAGGACAATGGGGAACAAGAGGCCAAATAATATTGCTTTTTCAAAGTAAACAAATTTTGAAATTTGTTTCAAATTTCAAACAAAATTGTATTATTGACCTTAACATAACTTCAAGATTTTTAAGCAATGGCATAATCAGAAAAGTATATTGGCCACTATCATGAAATTTCATTACAGGAGATAGTTCATTACTCAACTTGATTTAAGTCAATGTAATTTTTTTCTAGCCTATTCCCAACCCTAGTGCCTTTAGGTAATTGCTTATTTTAGTTTCTTGCATATTCTTCCAGTTTTTTAAAAAATAAATACTCACATGTCCACCCTCTACTTATGTTTATACAAAAGACAGCATAAAATATATACAACTCTATACCTGGCTTTTAAAAAACTTATGTATCCTGGAAATCCTTCCATTTGAGTACATGCAGAGCATCTTCCTTCTTTCCCTCTCTCTCTCTGTCTTTTTTTTTAAGGAGAAGCACATTATTTCTCTGTGTGGATGCACTGTAGCTTATTTAACCAGTCCCTTTTATGGATACATGCCTTGCTTCCAATCTTCTGCTTTTATGACCAATGTTGTAATGGAAAACCTCACTTGTATGTCCTTTCATTGATGTGTAGAATACTGATAGGTAAATACACTGGTAATTTTTGATTGATTCAAAATCACTTCAAACTGTTCACTTTAGCCTTTAAAGGACATATTCAAACTTCTTAAACTGGATTTAATGTATATTATTTAATCCCCAAATATGGTCTTGGGCAAAGGTTGACTTACAATAGTCTTTTAGGTGACCTAAGCAAGTGCCACTGATTTCCAGAAGAGGTGTCTGTGCTGATAAGTGACAAGAACTATAAATGTGCTGGTAAGTGACAAACACTATAAAATGAAAACTACCACTATAAAGCACTAAATGAAAGACTGTTATCTTTCTCAGATTGTCCCAGACTACATGGAGAGGTTTGGAGAAGTTAGGAAACTCCATAATATATAGCCATCATGACTGTATGTTTCCTATAGTGCTGAAGCTTATATGTTAAATATTTGTACCCTTAACTAATCCAGATGGAGAAATATTTCAGTGCCATATTAAGTTGGCCACATATAAAGTCTATATAATCCCTATCTAAATGAAGTTCTATTCTATCATAACAGCCTCACTTCAAACCTGCACAGGGAGTAAAAACAAAACAGATAAAGAATGATGTGACTGTAAGTTTCTTTTTTTAATCCTGAATGATGTTTTATATTTTTATCTCATAAAGAAATATTATATTTTATTCTCAAAACAATTCATTATTTTTCCTCATTTACAGGACATTATAGCCAAATCAAGAAATGTAATATGGGGAGGGGGAGGGGTAAGATGTGACAGGGTGAGAGAGTGGCATGGACATATATACACTACCAAATGTAAAATAGATAGCTAGTGGGAAGCAGCCGCATAGCACAGGGAGATCAGCTCAGTGCTTTGTGACCACCTAGAGGCGTGGGATAGGGAGGGTGGGAGGGAGGGAGATGCAAGAGGGAAGAGATATGGGAACATATGTATATGTATAACTGATTCACTTTGTTATAAAGCAGAAACTAACACACCATTGTAAAGCAATTATACTCCAATAAAGATGTTTAAAAAAAAATGTAATAAGATGCCCCTGCTAAGAAGTACTGCTTAATTATTAATCCTGATTTAATAAAGCATATCAAACACTGCTTTATTTTTAGTTTGATGGCTAAAATAAAACAGAACAAATATGGAATTATTTAATTCCATCATCAAAAACATCCAAATATTTCTCAGGGAGTATCTCTCCCTTTCATAATTAAATTAACCTGTAAGTTTACCAAATAAACACCATGAACAGGGTACTTTCAAATGGTTATAACACTGCCTCACTGTCCTAGCATTTTTTAAAAAAGCAAATACAAAGTTTTGTGTATTTTTTAAATCAACATTTTGCTGGAAGACTTAAAATAAGGTTGACATAAAAATTCCAAAACACCAGTCAGATCACCTGTAGCAAGGAGTACAACACGTTTGGGTGAATCTGGTGTCAGAGTTCAGGGAAGAAAACAAGTCTCAAGCATGCCTGCCCTGGGAGGAAATTGGGTTACCATGGACAGTGTTGGGATATAGGAATAGGAAGAGATTCAAGGCCTCAGTGACAGCAACTTAATTAAGCCCAAAACAGCACTTCAGATGTTTTGCTCTTTTGTTAAAGTATTAAATGTATTTACCAACTACTTAAAAATTTCATATATTTTAAATGTTAACACTACCACTAGGTAACCAAAAATAAAATCATTAGAGTATTATATTAATTCTATTCCAAGGGAATAGGGAGAAAATACATTGCAAATCAATGTTGATCTGAGACCCACGCTTTAATCACTTCAACTAGCGCATAACCAAAACAAACCTAGAAATAGTCCCTTTAGACATGTATTGCACATCCTAATTTCAAAGATGCACCCAGCACTTTCTGAGTGCAATAAATATAACTTTACACTAAAATGGTCCTTGGAAACTCTCTTTGGCATTTAGTAAGATCTACTGTCATCCTGAAGGTCTGTGCCAAACTGCATTTCTGTGCATGTATCTTCCGCAAAGTCCCACAGAGAAGGTGAAGAAATAATCCTGTCAAAGTCACACCTTTCATTTACCAAGGCTTAACGCCCCCAGTGACAGGAACTATTCAGGTCATTGCATGAAACGTAAGAAATAAAAATTACTGGGAATTCCCTGGGGGTCCAGTGGTTAGGGCTCCACACTTCCCCTGCAGGGGACCCAGGTTCGATCCCTGGTTGGGGAACTAAGATCCTGAAAGCCATGTGGCATGGCCAAAAAAAAAGAAAAAGAAAAAAAAAATTAGATTGAACTACATGAAACTGGTGATATTTGACTGCTTTTGATATACAAAAATGGCAACTTCATGTGGTTCAACTTAATATATTCCTGAACCCTGACCAAAAAGAGAGACTAAGACTTGATTCAAGGAGACTTAAGAATTGGAACAAAGTGTTTTACAACTTAAAATTTAAATGAAGACATGGAGTATTATTTTTTTGTTTCATTTTGAACTCTAGTTGAACACAGACTCTACAAAACACTATGCTTAAACATAAACTGAATATACTCATCTGACAACAGATATTATTGAATATTTCTCTAACAGAGTTAAATTCACTTTCAAGGTATTTGTGAAACTTTCAGAGCTGATGTTTGTGGATATTCTGTGCAAGAATATGATTTTAAAATATACTGGCCTTTTAAATGTCTTACCAAAATATAACATTTTATAAATTAAAGCTAAAATCATACAAGGTCATCATTTTTACAAGTTTTTAAGAAACAATCCTTAATTCCAATTAGGTGGACTATTCAAGATTAAATTATTTATGTGTATATATATATATGTATGTATGTGTGCATATGTGTAAGCACATATACATATTTATGTACCAGACACATTTTGTTAAATGTTACATATTAGGCTACTTCAAGGGATTAAGATTTTACTCCTTTTCCAAAAGTAATGTAATTCAGCCATCTAGTGGTAAAGTATAAAGCAATCATTTCTCTGTATTTTATTATGCTATGAAAATAAGACCAGCAGTATGGAGGGGAATTATAGGTTATTTAGATTTGCTGTTTCTTTCCTCTGGCGAGGCCACATAGCCTAATCAAGAAGTCAGAAGCATTTTCTTTGTAGACCTTTAAAATGACGTTTAAACATTAACATGGCAAAGCATCAACTTTTATTTTTTATTGTACTATAATGAGCCACATCCTTTATAAAATATTCTACCAAAAATTCTATTACTTTGACAAGTAGATTTGGCCCTAAACTTGCTGACACAAGTCTTAAGGCTATAGAAGATACAGTCTAGTGGGAATGGGATATATGTGTAAGTCACAGGAAAATGTAGTAAGTGCTAATGTGAGGCTCTGTGGGAACAAAAAGGGAGAAATGCTTTTAAACTTGACTACAGTTTCTTTGCAGAGCGGTTACTTGAGCTGAATTTTGGAGGTTAAAACTGGAATTCACTTGATGGGCACAAGTGACATTAGCCCTCTCTTCACCTTCTGTGCTCTGTGTCCTCTCTCATGTCTTCAATGTCCACCTACAGATGGGCTCCTTCCAAGTCCACTACGTCCATATCAGATCTACCTCTGGAACTCCATTATTCACACAAGTCAAACGAATAACTGAAGCCCAACAGATACTTCCAACTCTACATGTTCAAAGATACAACTATCATCTTTGAAAGTCTTGCTCATTTTCTTGTATTTCAGGTCTTAATAAATGGAGCTACAAACCTTTAAGTGACCAAGCCTAAAACCTCAGAGTCATTCCTTCACTCCCACTATCCCAATCAAATGGAACATAAGATCCCATAGATTCCACCTCCCTACTATATTTTGTAAACACCTCACTTCTGTATCCCCTCTGAGACTCTTGAGGTTTGTTTCATAACATCTTTTATCAGGATGATTACAAGTCTCCTGATTCCTAACTCTCTGTATCTAGTAAGTTTCCAACAAGGATGTTGGAAATGAGTCTGGAGAAGAGGCCAGAGATCTTAAGTAGAGACCAGAAAAGGGAGAAATAAGCATCCAAATAAATGGTGAAGTTATGACAATGAGTGTGGCCATCCAGGTAGCCCCTGCAGTATAAAGAAGAGGACTAAACATAGAATCTTTTTTTTTTTTTTCCAAACATCTTTATAAACATAGAATCTTTAGGAATCCCAACATTCATGGGTTAAGCAAAGCAAAAGAAAAAAATTAAGTAATAAAGCAAAGAAGAAAGTCAGAATTGATGGGGGAACCAGGGAGAGAGGTAGTAAGAAAGTCAAGAGGAGAGGGTTTTGAGAAAGAGTGATTTATAAAAAGTCAGATGTTTAGAAGGTAATACGACTACTGAAAATAGATCACTGGACTCAGCAAGTGGGAGTTTCTGGTTGATCTTATTAAGAACAGTGGAATGGGGCCAAGAATTGTATGCGTTGTAAAAGGAAACAGAAAAGTATAGAACAATTATCCAAGAAGTACAGCTGTGAACGGAGAGAAGGGAAGAGAAGAGAAAGAATTGTAGGCTGTGGGAAGGTTTCTCTTTTTATTTCTTAGCATTCAAAATCTTGAATATGTTAAGGGGCTTCCATAAGACTACAAAGAATAAATGGCAAAATAAAAGTCCCACTGAGATAGAGGGAGATGAATCCAGTATGTATAGGAGTTGGACTGCCCTGGAGAAAAAGCAAGGCACCTCATTCTCTGACATGGTAGTATGGGTTATTAACATAATAGAATAAATTAAAGGTAGAAGAGTTGAAAAAGTTGTTATCTAATGTTTTCTCTTATTTTTGAGACAAGAGGCAAAGGGATCTATCTCATGGTGTAGAAGCAGGGGCCAGGATAAAAGGGATGGAAGGTAAGTAGTAAAAGAAGCTAAGAGTCAACTCCTGTCTGTAAATTTAAGGTGATAAAACCCAAATCATTCACAGACAGAGAAGAATCAAACAGTTCCTATATTTGCCAATCATATATGCCCATTTCAAGTTCTGAATCATCAAACTAGTTTAACATTTGCATTTCAGAAATTAACTGAACTGAAATTATAATGAAAATGAAGACAGTGTTTCCTTTTAAAGAAGACTATGAAACACAAACCTCAGAAACTCTATCTCCTCCAAAATTTCCATTTCTCCTTCTGCTTTGTAAGGAATAGTGTACCAGAATAAACCAGGTCACTGTAATCCCTCATCTTAGTCAAAGAAGTAGCTTAGTAAAATAAAATAGGTGTTTTCGATTAAGTTGGCATCAATTACTCTCCAAATAACATGTCCTTATAAAGCTTCAGAAGACAAAATAAACTCCTCAGTGCTCCAGAAACAAAAGAATATTTGATGAGACAAAATGATCAGATTATGAATGTTTCAATAATCAAGAAAAGAACTGTTATTTTTCACAGGCTACAATGAAGTATTTTATTGCTGCTTTTTTATTATTTAAAGTTTTATTTGCTGTGCTAGACTAAACTGGTATTTATTACAGAAAAGCTAAAATGGCCAGACTTTATTCCTATTATAAATGGGAAGTAGAAATAAAAAGTAATGTTTTCTAACATTTACACTATCTATATACCTAACCCTAAATTTAACAACCTAATGTCACATTTTTCAATATTTACATGTACTGTTTTCTTGATTAACACTGTGAATTCTAAAAGCATACCAAGAGACCATATATAAATTATTTACATTTCATAGCCCTATATTAACAAACTTAAATAATGAACAGCATGCAAGAAAGTAAGGTGATGGAAAAAGATCTCTCATGCAAATGGAAATGACTAAAAAGCAGGGGTCATAATAGTCATAAGAAACAAAATAGACTTTAAAACAAAGGCTATGAAGAAAGATAAAGAAGGACACTATAAAATGATAAAAAGGAACAACATGCAAATGCTCAATATATTTCAAGTGAATAAGCAAATTAATGGAATAAAAGCCTGTTCTACAAGGCTTTTAATCATATGATAATTCTGGAGGGCATAAGCTCAAAACAGTGTAAGTTGAAAACATTTAGGATTTTCCTTCTTGTGTAATTTATTTTGAGAAAAACTTAGCCAGGAAAAATATGCATAGTAAAAGGGTACTTGCACATATGAATGGGGTTTATGATGGCTGATACACTCACTGAAAGGTGCACACATTCTGACATGACAATCCTTCACTGTGTAGGGGGAGGGGAGAGAGAAGAGGGATGGTGCAGGCACTCAGGGCAGTGGGAAGATGGGCAGGATACTGTACAGAAGCAAAAAAAAGGGATGAGCAAGTGATACAAATTACAATTAGGAGATGCAAACCCTACTCCCTGATCAAATTCAGAAACACAGGTAAATCCAGAGATGCCAAGACTTCTGTGGACAAAAGATAACATTTTTAAATGCCGTAAAAAGTTGTCAAATGTCATCTTATCAAAAATCCTAAAATCACATATAACCTGAAACTGTTTCTATTCATAAAATTTAAGTGCCAATCATAGTACCTAAATTAATTTATGTAATATTTAAATGTGAACTCTGTATACATTACATATAATTTTAAGTAATGTTCCCAAACTCACCAAATTTGATGTTTACTAAATATAATATTCCAAGACTCTCCAGTTTCCCTACTGATATTATATTAAATGACAAGAATATATGACAGAGAACTACAATAGCAAGCAACATGAATAAAAATAAGCTTATCAAATACTGCAAGATGACGCTCCAATCTCTCAAAATCAGCATTTAAATATCACTTTTACCCAGCTACTTCACTCCAGCCGCACACACCACACCATTCTAGTCCAAGACACCATTTTCTTAATGACCTCCCAGTGACCACTGACTCCCCAAAGTTCCGCATATTGTAGCCAGAGTAATCTTTTAAAAACACATATTTAATAGGTCACTTTTCTGCAAAAAAATCCTTCAAGCCTTGGCCTCTCACGGTCTTTGTCAAAGACCAAGCTCTTTGGGTCTTCACAACTACATGATCTAGCTCCTTTGCTTCCAGTCTCATCATTCATGGCCCACAAGCCTTCTTTCAGGTCCTCAACAGTAGTTTGGGGGCAATCCTCAAAGGGAGCTATCCTAGGAAATAATATCCCTGTGAGGGGGATGCCAGACTTTAGATAAAAAGCCATGAGTCCTAATCCTGATTCTCTGTATAAATCAGATTCCTTCTCAATTTCCTCATCTCTAAAGAAAGGAGATTGGTCAAAAAGATCTCTAAGAATCTTCAAGCTCTCCAATTCCATAACTCTTTCACCACTTATTTTACAGAGAGCACTTATTTTACAGAGAGATTGCAGACTCCAAGGTTCTACCCCAATCTCTATACTGATTTGGTGCATTGAGATTAAGTTCAACTATTTCCTTTTTAATTCAGTGATTGTACTAAGCAATGGGACTCTTTTGGAAAACAGCTCTTTCTCCAGTTACAAGTCTAGCCACCCTTTTTGACAGCTGTCCTTTGGTTCACTTTTGTTAAAAGCAACAGTGCTATATATTTCACTATTCAAATAGCACTGTTTGCAGAGCTCCATCTCAGACTCAACTTATTTATCCTACTAGAGCAGGCTTTGACTAGGTCAGTGTTCTGTTAATATTGGCAAGGAAATAATTTAGAAGATTATAATCCTAAAATGCAAAGCCAGTCTAGTATAGAAACACACTGTCTATTCGATTTCCTGTCACACATGGTGGGAAGAAACATAAGTTAGTATATAGAAATGGCTTATAAAGCTCTGAAATTTTGCAGTGACGAACACAGCTATTTACACTTTTAATTACAAAAAAGTTCTTAATTTAATATTTTAGAAGTCACTGAGTAATTTAAATTGTGTTGAATATGCTAATAATATCACTTACACCTTCAAATTCTGACCCAAATGTGTAATTACCCTAAAATGTCCTGCCAGGAAAAAAATATTTTGAGAACTTTGTTGGTTTGCTGTCCACCTGTGTTTGTCCATGGGCTATGTACCTGTCTTATAATAAAGAAAAATTTAAGAAACTTGTGAAATAGACTAAAAATCCAAATGTCTAGGAAAGTCTGAGAAGAATGGTTAATTTCCATCACTTGAATTTTCAGTATGTTCTAGTGATATGAAGGATTGGCTCCTTTAAATAAGCTGTAACTTATAAATCCATGTCATATAATATATATCTATTGAAAATATTTCTTTGGCTAGATTCTTATTTTCCCTGTTATGCTTTCAGTTTGATTTACTTATAGAAATGACAGCCTATAAAGGTACCCACTCAAAATATGAGTTTAAAAAGTCAGTACATTTAAGTATATCTTAATAGTAAACATTATTTTCCTCATTATTTTGCTCAGTTTTCCCACAGAGAAAAACAAACAAAAAAAATCTCAAAATTTAGTTAATAATGACTTTGTTATACGAACCATCTAACTTTTAACCATTTCTTCCCTAACAAAAAAACTAATGTACTGACAAAATACATATAAAATCCTGTTATTGGGCTTCCCTGGTGGCGCAGTGGTTGAGAGTCTGCCTGCCAATGCAGGGGACACGGGTTCGAGCCCTGGTCTGGGAGGATCCCACATGCCGCGGAGCAGCTGGGCCCGTGAGCCACAATTACTGAGCCTGCGCGTCTGGAGCCTGTGCTCCGCAGCGGGAGAGGCCACGATGGTGAGAGGCCCGCGCACCGCGATGAAGAGTGGTCCCCGCTCGCCGCAACTAGAGAAAGCCCTCGCACAGAAACGAAGACCCAACACAGCCATAAATAAATAAATAAATTAAAAAAAAAAAAAAAAGCTGACAGCCTCCCAGCAGGAGGCCTGCAGGTTGCAATCCCAGGGAATGAGGCAACATAGAGAAGACAATGATTTAAAAAAAAAAAAAAAAAATCCTGTTATCATCATTAATACTTCTGTTAATTAACATGTCCATATTTTGAGAGTACAATGAAAACTGATATTCACAAGGATGGTCCTAAGGCAATGTAAGATTCACTAGTATTAGTAAAAAAAAAAAAAAAATTAACTAAAACTTTAGGATTATTGTTATCTACTACTGTATTCAAATGCTCAGAAATGCAGGAACTCTTTGGATGGCATGTACAGTAAATTCAATGAAAACAAATGCTTCATTCTTTTCTCTTTTGCTTTTTGTCTTTTTAAAAGATGTATTTTGGAATATATTATACTTTTACATGTTACAACATCCAAAAGGTAAAAATGGGCATACAGTGGAAAGTCAGTCTCTCTCCTACGCCATGCAATTCCCCTCCCAAAAGGCAACCACTCTTACTGGTTTCTTGTCCATCTTACATAAAGCGTGAGAGAGAGTCCGTGATACATATACAACAATTATATGTATTTTACACAAGGGCTGTTTACAGTATACTCTATTCTATACGTTTTTTCCCACTAAATATATTCTGGAGGTCCTTCCATATCAGTCCCTAACAAGGTAGCTCCATCTTTTCAATGACTACTTAATGTTCCATTGCAATTCCATACAGATGTATGAAATTGTAGCTAGTCTTTATTAATGAATATTTGAGTAGTTTCCTTCTTTTGCTATTACAAACAAATGGTGTAACAAGTAACCTTACATATACATGTCCTCTGCACACATGCAATTATATCTGTAGGATAAATTCTTAGAGATGGAATTCTTGAGTGAAGGTCATGTGCATTTAAAAATTTTTAAGTTTGTATTAACTTACACTTTGTGCAGCAGTTTCTATTTGCAACTTCTTGTTATGAATGAAACTGAATATCTTTGCACAAGTTTAAAGCCATTTATATTTCCTTTTCTGTTAACTGTTTATATCTTTTGTCCATTATTGCACTTTTTTTTTTTTAGTATGTTTTTAAAGAAACTTTTATATTTTAAGACTATTAGCACCTTGTCCATTACATGAGTTGGAAATTTTTCTCCTGGTTTGTCATTTGTCTTTAATTTTGCTTGTATTTTTCTTCATATGCAGAATGTTTTTTAAATGTTATCAGATTCATACATCTTTCCTTTTATGGCTATACTTAGAAAGGTTTTCTGACTCCAGGATTTAAAAAAATACACATTGGTCTTACATTTTTTAATGGCAATTTAATGATTTCTTTTTAATGGTCAGACCTTTGATCTCTGGAATATATTTTGGTGTTAGATATATTTGGAGGTAGGGCACAACTTTACTTTTCAGAAAGCTACCCATGGGTTAAACAGCATTTATACAGTAAACCACTTTCCACTGATTTGAACTGCTTTGATCGTATACTAAATTTCCTAATTCTTTTGGGGCTATTTCTGGACTATCTATTCAGTTTTAATAATACTATGATTCTTAAAAAAATATAGATCAGGAAGAATTTATAGTACACTAAAGCTTAAGAAATATGCTATGTTGTGTCATAATTACAGGAAACTATAAGATACAGATAATATAAATACTCTCCTTAACCTTAATTCTTACTTGTTAATTCATTTATCTTTCTTCTCCCCCCGGCAAGTCTTTCTTTATTTAAGGAGAAAATTTCCAAGTGGCCATCTGAGAATGTTCCTGGCTTTAACCCAAAGGGATTTCTTTTCCCCATCTTGAGTGAAGCAACTCCAATTATTTACTTATGCCATATAGCTGCAGAGATATTCCCTTTCCCCCCTTTTTTTGAATTGAAAGGTCGAAGTATGATCAAGTCCATTTAGGAAGCTATCTAGAATCACAGGATGATGCCACAAAATAAAAAATTATTTCTACAGCCTGGATAACTTTTAATTTGCTTTATTTCTTTTTAATCATATACTGGACTGGAATCTCAGAATATCCACACTGCTTTATCATACCTTAGGGACTCTCTCTGCCCCAAATTCTATCCACCCACATCCACCTCAACTTCTGTCCACTACGAAGTATGAAGTTCTTCCTAATCAGCACTAACTATAACCATAACCAACAAGTTGGACTGTGCCACATGTGGCTGGTACCTGTGCAGTGTCAGGAGGAGGAGCAGGGATTCTCTCCACTTTTGTGCTGCTCTCCAGAAATAAGAGAAGACTTCTGCCTGGTACAGTGCTCTGTGAAAAGCCTAGATTGCATACTAAATTAATATAATTACCAAACACAAAATTCTGTGCAAGTGTTCACTGCTTTTAAATACTGTTGAATAAATGTTAAAAGAAGGTGAGAAGGTACCAAAAATTCTATTTGGTTGGTTTACAAATAGAATTTTCAACTCAGCCACATAACAACTACTGGTAAAAATGAAATCGTATTCTAAATAACAGAATGTTATTTAGAAAATAAAATATAAAGTGGGAAGAAAAGAAACAAACCATTTTCATATTTTATTGGATGGAAGACACAAATTTGATTTTTAGATCTCTGGCAATACCTAAGAGAAAGCTCTGAAACATTAAGAGTAGAAGAATGTATAAAATGGTAAATAAATAAATATTGGGTAAGAGATGAAGAGAAAATAGTAAGATGACAATGACAGGACTTGTAATAAAATAACAAAGAACCCATTTTAATGTCTTAAATGAATGTGAAGCTTGTGGATTTATTCTCAAGCAATGATGTAACCAGTCTCCTTACTAAGAAATAATAAAGAACAGAGAAAACTGCATTTTGATAATCATCATTCCTTTTTAACCATCAATTTAATACTACTGTTTAATTTTTCTTAGAATCTCACAATGGAGAGTTATTGAACTCAGATCTTATGATGTAGATAATCCAAATATTTTGTTGCCGACTCATTTCATCATATATCATCTCTGAAAACAAATTCATTTGGAGACATTTAATGGTGAGCAGTTATCAGTATCCTTTGTATTATAACACACTCTGCAGAGGGAGGGGAAGATCCTAAAGAAGCTTCCAGTCTATTACAAAGCTTCAAACCCATAGGAAGCTTTTATGTCCTATTACTTTGCTCATATACTAGATTTAAAAGGCACTCCATTTCTCATGTGTCACTCTGATACAAGAATCAAACCTAAGATTGGTTTGTTCATTCACTCTGAGAATATTTCAACATCATACTCCAGCTGAATCCTTTTCCCTTAGATCACGTCCCCACTGCTGGCAACTAGCACATTTTAAAATAAATCCAGTAACTTTCAACAGGGTTGTGCAGACAAGTCAATGCTGTCAGTCTAAGATCCCTGGGTTAAAAGAAGTCTCATTTTGAACTATATGCCGAAGAGAGGTCTTATTCTCCTATCATGCATATTTGTGGCTGGGATATGGTGAACTAGCTCAAAGCTGTCAGAGACAACTGCAATCACACCCAGTCCCTCTAAAGACTGTATTGCTGCTGTGAAGTCTAAGAAATAGTCTGGTGTGTCTCAAAGTCTGGTGTGGATTAAAATTAGCTCTAAGAGTCCATTTCCTAGCTTATTGGAAATCAATGTTAATTCAAATACACCCAAATATTTGAGTTCTAAACTTAGAATCCTATATTTAAAGTAATATAGAAAACTAGAAAAGACAAGTTCAACAAACATATTTAGCAGTTCAGTGTATGTGAATGGAAGTTGGTATTCGGTAAGCTTACATTTTAACATTGTAACAAGAATAAATGTTCATTTTCATATTTTCTGTTATAAAAATGGATTCCAATTATATAAAACCCTAGAGGTTCAATAATGTTCAAATGCAGAATGGCCAATACCAGGAATAAATTAGCTCTGGATACCCTCATCATTAAAAAAATCAACAACCATACTTATTTGGCAATGACTGTGAAAAATCATAATAAAAAAGCTCCAATCTCTCTAAAATTTTCCCCAAGTTGTAAAAAGGCTTAAGACATCCCATTCACACCTGCATTTTTATAAAGGGTTAAAAACTTCTTATTGTTATAGATTAAAATCTAGTAGAGAAAATACATCACAACCAAACACTGATATAAATTCAGCCATGCTGCAATTAATGACACAGTAATAATCCTTCTTGATTTGATTACAACAAAACAAATCATTATAGTTAATTTTTTAAGTAAATGACTTGCTTCCTTATAGGCTTATCCATAAAATGATCACTTGTCTTAGAAAAAAGGGCACACTCCCATTCCTTATCTACGGCTAACAAGGATAGTGTAACTTGTTGGCAGTTTTCATAGGGAGAAAAAAACTGTAAGTAGTAGAATTAATTCATTCTAAACAAAAAAATCAGAAAAAATATAGCAGAAAAATGTAGCACTATTCCTTCTAATGTTATTTATGTTGGTGGAAATTCCTTTAATTATTATCTATGCCAGAGGCAAATTTAGTATGAGTAAAGTATCAGGCATTTTGATATTACTCCTAAATATTATACAAAATAACAAAATCATGTCTCTGGGAATTTCACAGTAAAAGCAAAATGTGTATGAAAGAACCACAGCCTTCTTCCAAATAAGATAAAACCATAATATCTATGTTCTTATCTACCAATTTTCCCACCATAAAACATAAATAGAGAATAGTTAACCCAGGTTTTTTGAGGCATTTGCTTGATTTCCATGTATTCAGACTGACACATGTGTGAAGAGCTGAAGCATCTGGAACAAAGGCCTTTGAATAAGAAAATATCTCCTACAGCTAGTAAATACAGAACCTTGCATCTTCAGCATCTGAAGAAGACAGGTGACAAGAAATGAAAAGAAACAAGACAAGCAGTGCCAAATTATTTTTCAAGGTTTGAAGAACACTATACATTTATTTCACTGATTCCACTGCCATGAGCCTCTCTGAGTTATCATTCTATCAAGATGGCCAGATTGCTAAAGACATTTCTTACTATAAGCACAAAACTTAGTTTTCACCACACACTATAATCTCATTTTCCTGTACATGTTTGTTTTCAGATTCCAACAGATTTCAACAAAATTACTGGAAACAAGTTACAAGCTCATCGAACATGTTTTAAGAGTAAAAAATGAATTTGACAGTGGAACTGGCATTGAGGATATATAAAATCCTTAAATATAAAATATGAAACCTGAAACTAAGCAGGAGATACTTTTTCAGTAGACAAATTAGGTTGTGGTTTTGATTTTTATGTTAGTAAATTTTTTTTTTCAACTCAATGCAACCTCTACTACTTTTTCCTAAGAATTTTCCAGGTAATGACTTTTTTAGGTTTAAAAAAAAGCAAAAATGATGTTTAATAAAACAGAGTTTGTGGTATTCTTGTCTTTTAAAATTAAATTGCTAAAATCGGTGCCCAAAATTCTAAAAAATAAAATGGAACACCTGTGAACTGTACTAACATTAGTTTCATATTTTGAATGGATATCCATTTAGCTCCCTTAAAATGTTTTATAATTCTATTTGTATCATGCATTACAAATCAGCTATGAAGTGAAAATAAGGTAACAAATATTTTTTTGATTTTTAATCCAAGTAACTTCAAAATTTTCCTGTAAAAGGAATTCCTCTTTATTTTTCTAGACTATAGATATACCACATTTACAGTATTTTTCTCAGAAAATCACTTACTAACACAATTAGGACCTGTATGAGGATTTTCGGTAATTAAATGCTGATCATAATCCTCAATCGGAAACATTTTCCTGCTGGAAATTCCGATAACACAAATGTGGTACTAGTTATTATCGCATGAAAATAACTTTTCCTTGAATTCAAATGTCGAATATAAACTTTTGTTAATGATTTATGTAGAACTTTTTCAAGTAAGCCTAGAATTTCAAATTCTGTAAAAAGAATGATCACCTATCTCTATTACAGAAAAGAAAGTCATCAAAAGAAAAATTTAGTGAAACCTTCTCTACCATCATTCAAAGAGGTGCCAGGTCTTTTCTTGAATATACAATGGCATAGAGACCCACTGGAAAGTTGGGAAAAGAATAACAACAATAACTTACTAGATCTCAATGAGCTATTTTTTAAAACAGAGTTTTTCTTGGCTAGATAGCTGTAGACAGTATATAAGATGCCATATATCTGCAAAACACATAACTAATGAAAATCAATATTCAAAATATGGGAGGAATGTCAAAAAAACCCAATGACAACAATAGACAACTCAATAAAAAATGTGGGCAAAGATACAAACAACAGGCATTTGAGAGATGAGTAAACACAACTGGCCAATAAACACAGGAAAATATGCTCACCCTCATTAGAAATCAGGAACATGCAAATAAAAATCTAATGAGACAGCATTTTACAACTACTGATTGATAAACCTTAAAATTTAGATGACACCATGTGGTTGTAATTCTTATGCTCTACTGGTAAAACATAAAATGACTTTAGCAAACAATCCGGCATTATCTAGTAAAAGAGAAAATATGTATATTCAGTATTCCGCTCCTAGGTGTACTCCTTAGAAAAATTCTTTTGTGTATAGCTAGGAAATATGTAAAAGAATGTTTAAAGCAGCATGATTTTTAACAGCAAGCAAATAAAAATAAGCTAAATATCCATGAGCAGACGAACAAATAAATTCTGATATACCACGGGAAACTATACAGCAGTAGAACATGAACAAACAACAGCCACACACATAACACAGACAAATCTCAAAAATCATAATGTTGCATCAGAAAATCAAGTTGCAGAGGCTCAAACACAGTATAGTTCCTTTTAAACAGAATCTAAATACATGCAATGAAAAAAGTTATTGTGGGCTATGTATGTGTGTGTTTTGGGGGGTGGGATGTGGGAGGCTATCCCTTCTATGACGACAGAGGAATAATAGACACATAATTCAGCAGAGTTACCTACAGGGGGAACACAGGGAATAAGTCAGGAAGGGAGGCACAGGTGCTTCAAAAGTAGCAAAAATGTAGGTTTCTTTAGGTGGGTGGCAGATACATATATGTTCACTTTGTTAATATTCTTTGCTTTTTGTATAAAAGAATTATATATACTATATATACATCAAAATTTTCCCAATTTTAAATATTAAAAAAAAGGGGTCCTTGTTCCTGAAAACTGTGGAAAGCAATGATGTAAGGCAGAAAAGGGAGACAGGCATAATGTGGCCAGAAGAGCAAAAGAGTTGCTTCTACTCTGAGAAAGTACAGCAGCCAAATGATGTAAAACTGCTACATTAGCATTTCAGCTAGCTTATAAGGAATGGAACTTTAGCATAAGTTGATTGATTTAAGTAACCATCAGAGGAAATTAAACAAAAGAGGAGTATTTAAAAATACATGATTGCATGCTCTTGTGGAAAATGCCAATGTAGCATCTGAACCTGGCGTCCAAACTCTCTGCTCTGCCACCTACTGGCTCATTGAACCTGTGCAATTCCTTTACCTGCTGGGCTTCAGTTTCCTTACATTGAAGGAAAGAGTGATAATATCTGTCACATGAGGTTCCATGGATCAAATGAGAAAAGCGAAGTACATGACACACATAAGATACAAAACAAATTCAAGGCCAATCTGAAGACAAAGCTGAATCAGATCTAATTAGAGTGTTGATCACAGAATGCTATTTAAAAAGGGACTGACAAACTCTAGGGCCTTACTAGGGTCTCACAGACAGACAACATTTATACAAATGGCCCTTACCTTGAAGAAGACGACTTAATATTTATAACGTCTCTTAAGAAAAACAAAGTTAAATTCTTATTTCTCACTTTCCTCCCATGACAAGAAATATCTAAAGAACCACAGTTCATTAAAGTGCCCCACATATGCACTTTTCAGTTGAAAAATCAGATCCTAGACTGAAGTGCTATGAAGTTAAATTTAAAAAGACATACGGGCTCTTTACTGTCATATGCAATGTTTTAAAAAATTATGATAAATTTATCAACACTGCAAGTCAAGTACATTTTAAAAGCAGTTCAACACTGTTATATTGTAGCACACAATATGCATTAAAATGTACGAGAATTTTGATGTATCAGTACTGAGAGTAAAATAAAGTCTAAGTATAGATGGCTCTCAAATACAATTATTTCTCAACATTACTGTGAAGTCAGCTTTTAAATGGTATTATCCAAAACATAATAATTGCATTACCCAAAATCTACATGAGTTTAATCAACATTTGTACCAGATAACAAAATTTTAAGTCTTTAAGTTAATCACTCACAAATTGTTACTAGTAGACTGAGCACTTTTCCCCCCACCAAAAAACATACAGTATTTCGTAAGGTTGGTTGTTTCCCACAGGCCACAAAACTCTTAACATTTCCCCCTTAAATTCTCCTACCAGAATTTTTGCCAAATAATTCTTTTCACATTATACCTGTATTTTTTATAGTTGTGCTACATAAGCATACATCTATTTTTTGTAACTGTACTATTTTATCTGTCATCTATGATCAATATGCCTTTTACTGAATTAATCTTTAAAAGCTTTTCTTGGTTACAATACACAAATCCTACTGGTTGCAAAGTTAAAAAGCAATTATAAACTAAATTTACCAATGTGAGAAAGAAAGGTTTATGGGGAAATCAAGCGAAAAGTAGAAATGTAGGCAAAACAGAAAATATCCCAATATCTATTCTTATTCTCTTAACATCATAGTTGTAGTCAAGTGCAATTCCCCATCATTTTTACCTCAGGCTAAATAAAATATTTTATACAAATATGAAGATCAAAAAATGAAATTCTAAACGTATCCCATTAGAGTATGTAAATTAGTGTGCTCTTTGCAAAACCAAGCATAGATTCTAATGCTACTCCACCAGCCCCACTCAAAAATTATATCTAAATATTAAACACAAATAGTGAAACTGCTATGAACTCAAAATTAAGAAGAGGTGTTATATCAATGAACTGTATACTGGAATACAACTTTCTATATACACAATAATGGACTTACCTAAATTTGAAGAAAAAAAGATTATTTGATAAGCATGTTAGTCCCAGTTCAAAATAGGGTAATACTAAATTTAAAATGTATTTTAAGGTTTCTGGCGCCAATACAATCACATGACACTTGAGTTCTTTATGTTGTATTTGACAACTCAAAAATAATTTTTCCATTTGAAGGGCAGGAGTGAACTAAAGACAGGACTTCGGTTAAGCTTTAGCTCAGAGTTGAATTATTTTGAGCATATTAAATCTAAAGAAATAACAGCACTTGAAGAAGTAGGTCAACAGTCACCTAGGATATATCAACAAGAGAATTCAAATAGTAAGTCAATCCATAAAAAGCTCTCTGCCTTTTCTTTTAAAAACCATCAAACTCTCTGAAGTTGAGAATCCCACACTAAGGTTTCCCCATTTAGGGATCTCTTTTTACAGAACAAAAAGCCCTCATAACTTTTACTACAGTTTATCTATTGCTAGGATTAAAATATTAGTAATAATTCAAAAATCTCCCAAAACATTGAGAATTTTTTAGTAATGCCACCCTGCCTTTCAACCATTATAAAAGACCATGATGGGCTAAAAAACAACCATATTAGACACTTCTTCAGGATAAAAGCAAACATATTATTAACATTAGCACTATTTGCTTTTTAATTAGCTTCTTTTTTAACTAGCACATTCTAAACTAACCAATTCTAGAACTGAAACAACATGCTCTTTCAATGGCAAAGAATGAAAGCAGTTTCCTTAAATTTGAGAAGCTGATCTGGAAAGCAAGCATAATGGGATTACACTGTCCTACAAATTCTTGACAAAGAACAGCCAACACAGTATTTCTGAATTACACAGTGCTATACTTAAAATTATACTGGGTCCCTTGTAAATCCTTAAGAAATATATCCATAGACAATAATAACTTTACCATCACCTACTGTGTGATCTTAGCTAGGATGCTTAACCTCTCTGGGCCTCAATTCTTCATGTCTAAAGATGGGGATAATAACAGTACCTACTTCATGGGGCTGCTACAAGGAGTAAATGAGAAAAATAATGCAAAGTTCTTAGAACTGTATCTAGCACATGATAAAAGCTTAATATATGTTAGCTATTCAGGTGGACACTTTCTAACAGATTTCAAAATTCTAAAAGACACTTGATGCTCCATACAAATTTCAGGTGCAGTAAATAAGAGTATTTGTAAAAACATGACCAGGGATAAGCGTAGACCTGAAGCAGTTCCTGAAGCATAGCTAAAAAATATCTTTCAACTGAATTAAAGTATAATGAAGCTAGAGTAAATATTAAGTATAACTTGTGGAAAATATGTTTGGTAATATAAGTTATATTACCAAAATTATATTACATTGTTCATTAAATAATGGAGTGATACATTACCTATGGTTTTAATGGAAAAAAGTGAATTCTGCTCAAACATACCTTTGCTAAATACAGGTGTGTGTGTGCATGTATGTGTGTATGTTATTGTTACCCAGAGGACTTAATTAGAGTCATAAAAAATGGGTTTACGTCTGCTTCAGACAAAATTTAAATATCAGTTTCTGGTACTTACTAAGATTAGCATTTCTTGCAGCTCAAATATTCGTTTTTTTGTGATACTGAATGTGATTCTCAAATTTTTCATCTTATAAACTCTAATGTTCTAACATATCTATCCAGTACCCACCTTCCAAATAATAACTTATTTTCCCTTTAAAGGTCACATATTTCCATTCAGGAGAGAAGATGCTAACAGGTAGTTTGGGCAGGGAAAGAATTAATCAATGCTGTCCGTAGTCTATGAGCCCATTTGTATTTCCTGGCATATGTGTTTAATACATTGAGGATTTGAATGAACTGATATATCACCAAGTAAAGGAGGTATGGATGGGTGAAGAAATTTGGAAAATGAAGCACAGGCTTGTCTAAAAAGTTATTCGTTGCTCTAAAACTGTACAGTTCGAGTTTCTGAGACATTTAAAGAAACCCCTTTAAATTCTCGAGAGTACGGGCTCCTCTTCTTTTTCTTTCTCTCTCCATTCAGCCCCTCTCCTGACCTATCCACTTAACTCTACGCCTCCAACCATGGCTACCTTGAGAAACACTGTCTTTGGAAAATCTTACTCTGAAATTCTAACTCCATTACCAATAGGACACTGGAAGGTAAACAGTCACTAGAACAGGAGCCATAGTCTCTTTTGTGAAATGGCTTTGGGAAGCAGTTGTTGATGCTGTGACTTCTGCAAGAATTCAGAGTTATTTTAAGGTAAGACACAGACTGAAAAGACCCCAATTCAAACCAACACTGCGCAAAAGGACCCGCCCCTGAGTGCCCACAGGTGTGAGGCAAAATGCCCACACTCAATAAATATTGAAATCTGGTCTCCTAAAGCTCTTAATTCGTTCACTCAGCAAATATTTACAAGGCCCATGCTTTGTACTAAGCACTACCTGTACAGAGTGGAGTTTCAGTGGTAAATAACCAACAGTCCTTGAATTATATTTAGGAACAATTAAAAAGTGTGCTAAGAGGACACCATTGATGATTTGAAAGATGGTTTCACGCCAGAATCCGCGACTTCTGCATTCTGAAGAAGCCAGAGTGTTTGGTATCTGTCTCCTCCATTTCACTAAGATCACCAGTAGCAGGTTAGCAGCAGCTAACCCAGCAAGTGGCACACAGCAGAGACTCAAAGTTCGACACACATTTGGGAAGACTGGCGCTATAAAGAGATTCAAGTGTAACGTCAGAGGTGTTTACTTCTTCAACGTCATGGTGGTCACCGCCATCACTCACACTTACTGAGCGTTCCCCGACACTGTTCTACCACTTCACATATATCTTATTTCATCTTCCAGGGTTCCTAACAAATACAAATAAGAGAAAACAGGACAGGACCATAGCATGTCTACATTTCAGCCTTACTGGTATCAGAAGTGGCAAGATTTATTTTGACATAGGTGATTAAAGATAATTGATAGAAGCTCAGCACTAAACAGATCATTTGTGGGGAAAATACCATTAATACCATTAATAAATACTATTAATAGTTATTATACCTCTGTGGTATATAAATTTTATTTTCTATTTCCTACATTTTCTCTAAATAGTAATTACTTTAAAATTCTGAAAGCAAGTAAGCAGACTTTAGGGATTTTACTAATGAGGAAACCAGGTGTAAGAAGGCAGGAGCCAGAGATGGCAGGAAGAGTAACCCTTTAGCACTGGTCCACAGTCGGGCAGAGGTCTGCCGGCCAGGTAACAAAGTTGATTGATTAAAGGTAAGTAGACTGGGGCCCAGCATTACTTAAACTAAAAACTCCAGGATGTATTTTCATTGTTAATATGAGTAAGTTACACAGCTACAGGGCATCAGTCTTGAAGGAAGGTTTCTTGGTGGTCTGGTTGCCACCCACAGAAACTGTGCTTCACACCCTCTAAGTAGGTAGTGATCGTGGAGTTGTTCTATGTATGATAATAAGCAGGGGGGCAAAGAGATTTAAATAAAAAGCATCACCCCATGACTACTCCAATTAATACTTTAATTCTCTAATTTCTCCTTCCAACTTAGCAGACTGCACGTGAAAAGCTGAACTTGTTAATAAAGTAGGAATGTGTTTGAACAGCCGAGACTCTGCTGGGTGGCCAAGATCCTTGAAGACCTTAGGTCAAAGAGCCAAGAAGCTCTATATTTTTAACTTGGCAGGTTACTATGGAAAGACGGTGATGTCATTAAGCACCTGAAGCACAAAACTATGAATTCTTTAAGTAATGTGGCAATTTATTGTGCAATAGAAAATAGAATATAAAGCCCTTGTTTGAACTTTCTAAATGACTGTTTTTCTTGACCTGGCCTGAAGTTTCAGGGGTTTTCATCAACACCTGTTTTTTGCATGAATTTCTCCTTTCAAGCCCTCAGCAGGTATCTAACCACTAAACCACATTAGGTTATTTACACAAATAGATCATTTTTAGCTCTTGGGTTCTGTAATAGCACCTACAAATGTTCTTTTAAAACCTTTTCAAGAGGAATGAGGTGCAGCTAGGTGGTGGTGGAAGCTGTGGGCCTCCAAGTGCCCTAACTAAATTTCTGGGCACCTTCCTCATTTCCACTGTTAAAAGACTGAAGGATGATTGGAACAGGAAAGTCAGTATCCTGCTAGGGTAAGGAGATGAACACATCAGCTTAGTCTGTGGAGTTTTCCCTCAATGGGCTCCCTCACCAACAGCTCTTTACTTCAGAAATTTAACTCAATTAAACATTAGGGAATGAGACATTCATAACAGAGGAACTAGTTTCCTCCTCTGAAGAATGAAATGATTGATCCAGATAACCTTGAATGTTCCTTAGAGCTCTGAGTCTGAAAGAACAATAACATTCTGAATCAATAGTTTATGTACCTTAAGAGAAAATTTTAAATGTGAAAAAAACCCTCATGGGTAAACTAAAAAGACAAATGACAAACTGGGAAAAACATATGCAAACTATACCATAAAAAAGAGGTTTGTTTATAGGATACAGAACACTTCTAGGAGAAGGGGGCTAGACATAAAGTCTTAACTATATGAAAAGATGCTCAACCACACGCTTAGTAAGAGGAATGAAAATTACGAGTAGACCAAGATTGCAATTTTCACTTCTAAAATGAGCAAAAATCTAAATGTTCAACAAAAATGAGCAAAAATCTGAAAATTCAACAAAATCTAAACAACACATCCTGTTGGCAAGGCTGCAGGGACAGGCACTCTCACACAGTGCTGGTGAAAATGCAAAATGATACAACACATATGGAGGGGGATTTAATAATATGTAACAAAATCATATATGTATTTACCTTTTGACTCATGAATCCCAGTTCCAAGAATCTCTCCCAAAGATTCAGGCAAATATATATGTGTGAATGTGTGAGTGTGTGTGTGTGTGTGTGTGTCTACACACACATACACACAAAGTAGAAGTAACTGTATTAGCAAAAAAGAGGAAATAACACAGATGCCCATCAATAGGGAAATGATTGAAAATACTACAGTACATTCATATAATAGAGTACTACGCAGCTGTAGAAAGGAATGTGGACCATCTTTCTGTAATGTTAGTCAATGATCTTCAAGATAAACTGCTACATAAAAAGAGGTTAAATAAAGTATATATATTAGGATGCGACTTATCAAAGAAATTGGAAGGGGATATGAATGAGTACTTACTTTTAAAAACAATTGAAAGATAAACCAAAAACTTTTTTTTTTAAAAAAAGCTTACTTACAGAAGGAAGGTGAAACACAGTGTGGGTAATAGGTCAGTAATGGAGACCAGATTTCTCTGAATATTCCTTGTTTTGTAAATTTGACTTGGGAAGTATGTAATGCATGTTGGAGCTGGCTTGTACTGGCTCTTGGTAAAGGTTCAGGTGTTTTGTGAGCTGGTTGTCTTTACCCTTGTAGCTTGCAATTGGCCATGGTGGGAGTATCTACACCACTGATTACAGCACACAGACCTCTCTAACCCCCAAGAAACATTTATCAGCACATTACAGGAACTTCAGGAAATTATCAAACAAAATTAAATTTAAAAAGAGCATTCCTGGGGCTTCCCTGGTGGCGCAGTGGTTGAGAATCTGCCTGCCAATGCAGGGGACGCGGGTTCAAGCCCTGGTCTGGGAAGATCCCATATGCCGCGGGGCAACTAGGCCCGTGAGCCACAAGTACTGAGCCTGTGCATCTGGAGTCTGTGCTCCGCAACAAGAGAGGCCGCGATAGTGAGAGGCCCGTGCACCGCGATGAAGAGTGGCCCCCGCTTGCCGCAACTGGAGAAAGCCCTTGCACAGAAACAAAGACCCAACACAGCCATAAATAAATAAATAAATAAATAAATAAATAAATAAAATTAAAAAAAAAAAAAAAAGAGCATTCCTAAAAATTGAAAGCAAAACAAAACAAACCTAACAGTGAATTGACCGGGTAGCATTACTACATTGAAATGAGCCATTTCAAGGGACTGTAAGGCATAGTGATTTGACTATACAGCTATAGTGGAAATACCAAAAGAATTAAAAAATAATCCTAAACCTTTTTCAATACTGTGGTGTGAATGCTGGTATTGCCATTCTGAGAAGTCAGAGTGTTAAGGAATAAAAAGCAAATAAATAACTACATTACTGTCATGAGAATGAGATTTTTAGTGTAGTACTAAGGAACTAGAGATACAGGTTGGAGGTCATTAAGAAAACACCCTGTGGTCCTCAATGTGAATTAGATGCATTAGTATGAAGTTATGACGTCTTATATTTAATTAACATTACATGAATGAATCCCCTAGCTCTCTCCACTGAAAAAGCCCAGAAACAATCATCAAACCAGGAACAATGCACACCCTTAGGACCCAGGCACCTAGATTGTGGTCTCCAACTTCTATTTCCCACAAAAGGAACCAAGACTCCCCAACTACAGTTCTGGGTCAGGGAAAGTACAAACTATTGGAAGGAAAGAAGCTATAAAAGACTCCTCGATCATACCAAAAGGTTTCAGAAGCCAACATGAAGAGGCTCCTGCTGACCAAAGATGGAGGAAGAATCTGAGCAATAATAAGAATAACAACTGCCATGGACTGAAAAACATAAAATACATTTAAATCCATGAGTTTATAACGATACTCAAACACCTCACTGTGCCACCTCTGGAGAATGTTAGGAAATAAGCTTATTGTTTTATACACTGGTAAAGGTATCTATCCTGCTTTTTCTATACAAACTGTACTTCAGCGTAACCAAATAGTTGGAGTATTTATCTTTACAGAAGTATTCTAGCTAATAAGCAAAGGAGCAATGATAGAATTAGGATACCTAGGTAATGATCATTCCTAGTAATATCACAAAGAGAAACAACCAGCAATAAAAGGTCTCCTGATTGAAATACACCATACCACTGTCTATAAAGTATTCTTGGCCAAAAAGTATTTGTGTGTGTGTGTGTCTCAAACCTGAATCAGATTAAACCTCTAGATCTAACTACCAATTTACAGGAAAAACAGGATACAGAGAAGCACGTTAAGTGACAACAAAATCCACATTGTAGGAAACTGTACAGGAAAGATGACCCAGTTTCTCAACAAATAAGCTGTAAAGGGAGAAAAGAGACATGGATAAGAAACCTACATTAACAGGGACATATCAATTAGGGGAAATTCATGAATTTAAGTTGAACAAACAATAAACAATCAGTAAAAAAGTATGAATATGTATGTATGCTACACATGTGCTTGTGTATCTCTACATATATTTGTGAGTATATGTATGTATATATATGTTTGTGTGTATATACGTGTGTGTATATATACTTACGTGTGTGTGTGTGTACACACATAATTGGGGAAATCTGAAGTGAACTAAAGCATCTGATAAAATTAAGAAATAACTAATTTTTTATGTATGATGAAGATACTATTTTAAAGAAAAAGAGCTTATCTTCTGGAGAAATAGACTGACATTTCACAGGTGAATTGGTACAATATATGGGATTTAAAAATACAGGGGGTGATGAATGGAAGACGGATTGAGTGACAGTGACTTGAGATTAGTTTAAGTTGGGTAGTGGGCACAAAGGCATTCACTGTAACCATTCTCTCTACTTCTATGGATAAGACTAAATTTTTCTATAGTCAAGTTAAAAACCATATGAACAAAAACTACAAAAATTATGTATCTAATATTAACAAGCTGGTAATAGAACACTGATAGCAGACTAAGACATTCCAACTTAGAAGTCCTTCATGATCACCTGAGAAGCTTTTTCTAAATATCGTCTCTGAACCACCATGATCTTAATGAACCCCAAAGACAGAAGGAACTGTGTCATGTACCCCAGGACTGTGGAAAGAAGGTTGAGAACCACTGCTTAAACACTGTAAGGGGTGGGGGGGGGCGGCTGTACATCATTCGTCCAGTTTTTTATCTCCATGCCTGACATGTAGAAGGTACTCAAGAAATATTTGGTGAATTAATGATACCCTGGGGAAGTGAAAATGAACATGTGAGCTTAAGAGCAGCTAAACGCTAGATGTGCAAAAAACACTGATATCTGACATTAAAAAACCACTTAGGTTACTGAGCTTAAAAAGACTTTCTGTTCTTTAAGTAGAATGGGTTTTCATCATAAAGCCACAGACTAGTCACTTCCAACAGCTACAAGTAAACTCCTAGAATAAAAATAGTTTTAAATACACAATTGGGTGGGGTGAGGCTAGCAAATATTCTGATTCTACAATCTGTTTTGGACAAGACAGTGTTTCTTATGTGACTAACAAAGCAAACAGTAGTCCGATTCCTTGTGCTGAAATAAGTACACTATTTGCAAAAAAGGTTGAGCATCCAAGGCTTATTCAATAAAGACACCACATTTTCCAAAGTTAAATGGGAATATAGAATGACAAATACCCACATATATTTACATACCCCCAAAAGAAGGCATATGACCACCTGGTATGGATTTTGTCTCATAATTACTAAATGGAGCCAAGCCCACTGTCTCACCACAGGAAACAGCAAAATACCTCAAGCACAAGAATAATCTAATTTTAAAGCTGGGAGGAGTTTAGAAACCTAATACAACCTTTTCATTGTGTTGATGAAAAAACAAGACACCTAGAGAGGTTAAGGTGAAAAGTTCTGGAAATAGTCAGAGTAGCCACAGAGGAACACTTGGTCTACACAGGTGCACAGAATGAAGGGCCAAGAATTAATCTTTGAACTTTCACATGAGTGATGTCTAACAGGGTATCAGTCTCGATTACAAACAAATAAGTGTATGCGTGTGTCACCATATATACACACAAAAATACTAGAATATGCACTTCTAATAAATACTTTTAAAACAAATTCTACAGCCTAGTATTCAAGGGCATCCGTAATGTTACCTCACCTACTTTTTCAAAATCTTTTCCAAATGAACCACAGTAGATGGAAGGCAGCCACTTCTCTCACTTATCTTTGTGGTCTCTTACAGATGTAGTAGAGTAATCCTATAATTACAAAAACTATTGCATAGATCACTTTCAATGATGAAAGAATGATCAGAATATACAGAATGGATAAACAACAAGTTCCTACTGTATAGCACAGGGAATCATATTCAATATCTTGTGATAAACTATAATGGAAAAGAATATAAAAAAAGAATGTATATATGTGTATAACTGAATCACTTTGCTGTACAGCAGAAATTAACACAACACTGGAAATCAACTATACTTCAATAAAAAAAAGAATGATTAGAAAATATAATCTTTCCAATTCTTCTGTAAATCTGAACTGATATAAAAGCCATATTTCATATATATCTGTGAATATTATGTAGAGACATATAGGACGTTGTAAAATTTTTAAATATGGCAACCAATAACATTGTAAATTTTTAAATATGGCAACCAATAAAAGGTCTAAAAGTGAGAGAAGAAAGGAAGACAGTGAGGTGAGTTATCCACTTACATTTCTACAAGGTGCTATACAAGGCTTAGTTCAAAATATATACAGAAAATTATATGCAGGGGAGGAGGAAGGGAAGAAAAAGAACAAACCCTTATTTCACTTACTGGTCAAACATTCAATTATTTCAATTACTGATCAATCCTGAATCCATACCACTTTAATTCTGCAGAGATTTTTTTAAAAGATGTATCTATACCTATTATGGAATTTTCCTTCTCACCTACTTTACGTGTACAGTTGATGTGATTTAGCTCCAAAATGATGAAATTTAGTAGGAATCAGAATTTGGCCTCTCAACTTCCTGTTATTAGACTCTTTAGGATCCTGAAAACTGATTTAAAGAGTCTCCTAACATTGTTAAAGAGAATACTAACCACTGAAAATTACAATGATAACATTTACTTTCATCTTTGGGGGAAAAAACGTTTCTAATTGGGCTGATTCAAGATCCCTGAAGGAAATTGCAAGGTAAACCAATAATACTTTTAAAAAGCCAAAAGCAAAGTCTGAAGATTATTTTTCTTATGAAATGAATACAGCAACCTTATTTAAATGGACATGATATGACCTTATCAAGTTAAGGGTTTTTGTAATCTCCACTGCAACTCTAAAGTAAAACCCAAAATTAAGCAATAAAATCTGAAGCCATTTACTGAACACAGTATAGTGTTGTAAACAATGAATTTAAATCCTTCAGGGTGCAATACAGCAGCTTCCCACTAGCTATCTATTTTACACATGGTAGTGTATATATGTCAATGCTACTCTCTCAATTCATCCTACCCTCCCCTTCCCCCCGTGTCTACAAGTCCACTCAGCTTGGTGCTCTGTGATGACCTAGAGGGGTGGGATGGGGGTCGGGGGGCGGGGGGAAGGGAGGCTCAAGAGGGAGGGGATATATGTATACATATAGCTGATTCACTTTGTTCTACAGCAGAAACTAACACAACACTGTAAAGCAATTATACTCCAATAAAAAAAAAAGTCACACACTCAGAATAATAAATAAATTCTTCAGGGTAATTATTGCTAACTCTACTATCAAATTCATGGATATCTTGCCTCTGTCTAAAAGATTTTAAATAGTTTGCAAACACTGAAACATTTATATGCTAACATTTAAAATTTCTCTTATTAACAGCTGAGGACTTATATTAAAATTCTGAAATACAGGACCGCATATCTACATTTTCACCATTGTGTTTCTCTCAAGCCTAAAAATAAGAATTGGAGTAAGCTATTTTCATAAAAATTTAGAAATATTCACGGACACATCAATGGCTTCATGTAATAACCAAAGTAAATTTAGATGATGGTTTAAATCCACACTCCCGTCCAAAAGACTTCTTCCCCTACTTTTATATACTACCAAGTATTTTCAACCAACTAACACAAGAATGTGCTTTCTAAAAATATAAAGGGGATAGGATCATCCCGTTATGAACTAACCTAAACATCTGAGTAATAACTTCTAAAATAAAATCACAGAAAAAGATGGTGCATGGTTAAAACTATTAATATATATTTAAGACAAAGAGTTTATTTTTCAATAAGAAAACAAGGAAAAAGAGAGCCCAACCTGATCTTGTATGCCTGCCCAATAGAACTTGCCACCATAATTTGTGCTTTTCACCTCTGGGGCAGGGGGAGGAGCTTAAACTCGGGGTAACCTCATGTAGTAAGGGAAAAGCAGTATAAATACTGCAGGGCAGCTCACCCGGGCACAGAGGAAGGCACAGAGAGCTGGTAAGAAACCAACTCCAGGAACTTCCAGCATCCAGGTAAGGCTATGACTGGTGGACTTCCATGTTAGCTTATTTGGAAACAAGCTTCAATTCATTATTTGTTTTTTTGTGATTTAAAAAAATGGCTTTCCACTAAAGTACACTCTCAAAGTTTAATTTGAATCAGTCTATAAAAAATAGTCCTAATTAAACTATATTTGTAAAAACATGTCCTAATCTGAATTTCAGTGTATTTGAGACTATTGGTAACTTCAGTCTATATCAAAGATCTTGAATTATTTAATACAGACATCCAATTACAGTTTCTGTGTTTCTTTTATTTAAATAACTTTATTTTCACTTGATTACCTGAATGTGGTTTTCAAAAACAACTAAGACATATATTTGTATAATTAACAAAATTATAACTCTCATTAATTTATGGAATATATTCAGAATATATAGGATAAGGTTAAAAAAAGTAGATAACTATTTAAAGAATTCATCTGTGAAACATCAGAAAAACGAAACAGGTCAATAATGAAGCTATATGAAATTATTGTTTTTCAGAATCCATCTGAGAACATGCTGCCACAAATAGCCCTTCTGCTGCTAATATCCTTGAACTTGGTCCATGGAGTATTTTATACTGAGCGATACCAAACACCTACAGGCATAAAAGGCCCACCATCCAACACCAAGACACAGTTCTTCATCCCTTATGCCATAAAGAATAAAGGTAAACTGAACTATATGTTTTGCTCTATTAACTAGCGGGTTTTTGCCTTCTACAATTGTAATGATCTCTTTAACAAAATGTTTTAAATTTTATTTGGCGTTAAATTTATCTTCAAACCCCTCAATTAGCCCAAAAGGATTTATGGAAAAAGTAGGTCTATTCAAGAACATTCATATCCTTCACACAAGTATAGCAGAAAGATATACCTGAAGAATATTAGGAAATTTTAGGTACAGAAATTTTTTCCCTCAATGATGCTTTTGCACAAATAACTACCCATAATCTAGACATATTAATCCAATCAAATTAATGTTTAAGATGTTTTAACTAAAAATAATTGCCAATTGTATACAAAAAGAGTAGCAGGTTTATATATCTAAACGCTTACACATATTTACTTTTAAAATTTATTTTGCTAGCTTACAAATACATACAAAATTGAGTCTTAATTATCAAATAAAATGAGATGCTCTCCAAAGAAATTTAATAGGCAAACGAAGTAGCAATTCTCATAATTTTTAAATGCATTTTTGTTTAGTTTAGTAGTTAAGTGCACAGACCTAACTGCTTCAAACTAGCTATGCAACCTTGAGTAAGTTATTTATGCTCTCTGTGCTTTAGTTCCCTCATCTGTAAAACAAGGAGCACCTCTTTCAAGGGCTGTTCTGAAACTTAAATGAGTTAATATGTAAAGTGCTTAAGTGTTAGCTGTTACTTCTACTACTACTATTACTACTACTTCTACTTCTCATACTACTTCCATTACTTCTACTTCTATTTCTACTTCTCTCCTCCTCCTCCTCTTACTACTACTATAGTACTGGTGGTACAGCCTTAGACAAGTTTTAACTTTGTTCTTGAATCTATCCTTCATCTGCTCAGCTTTCTTGGCTACTATGAACAGTACTGATATAATGTATGTAAAGTACTAACAGATCCTCAAAGAAGGGCAACTATTAGGTTTCATATTCACTAATTCCATTTAATAGCTATCTGGCACAAACTGCCCGTTATACTACAGAATTACACTGGGTAATATGAACTGATTGTAGGATTCAAATTTCTTTTCCATAGTATTTTTTCATTATGCTTACATATTTTATACTGTAAATAAAGCTATTTGCCATAAAAATTTTTATGCTTTTGGAAACAACCATTTTTAGCAAATTCAATGTATAGGATTGTCTTTTTAAAACAGAAAGATGAAATTTTAAATGTTTCATGAAAGGTAGCTTAATGATCAAAAATAAATGCACAAGTACTCAACAGATTCTCTTGAATGTCTCAAAATACAAATAAAACATAAGAAAGAAAAAAGTTAGGAAAAAAGAATAAAAAACAAGAAAACATGATACTTAACTCGAAGCAACAAATGAAATTTGAAATGCTATGACAAACATACACTCTATGATCACAAATTCAGACTCTTTGTAGCTTACAAGACCATAAGGAACAGTTGTGGATTAAAATAAAATGCACCACCAGTTTTAGAAGGTTAAAATATTTTCTATCTTTTCACCATAATGTACGGCATCATTTTGTTTTTTTGTAGAAAAAATGAAACTATATATCTTGTTAACAAATGAAAAGTTTAGAAGCTGTATTTTAACTATTAAATCCACTTTAGTCTACTTGACAATACAAGGTGGAAACTCAAAAACATTATTATCCCCTGGCAGTCAAACGAAGATAAAAGCCCACAATTTACACAAGCAAAACACTGAGTTGATAACAGATGCACAAAGAACTCCTGCGCAATTCCTAGGCACATGTGTTCAAACAGGTTAAAAGAGAACTCAGTCCAAAACACACTAAAGTATGCTGCAGAGGGTTCCCCAACTGGTGGGCACACAAGTGCCACATTCTGACACAATCAACCACTTTGTGGGCATTTAAGAAACTTCTCTACTGGGTAATCGTTATTCTTTGAGGATGATGCCACCCTATCAAGCTACAAACAAGGGCTTGTGTCCCTCAAGGATACAACAGAAGTCACATTCTTTCACGTACTGGAGAGGTGGAGAACCTATTAGGGTAACATTCTAAGTGATAGAGATCACTGTCTTCGGAGTTCCAGTCTCAAATGGTGCTCAATGCAGCCTTTCTCAGTAAGACTTGCTTTTCCTCTCTACTTTAACAGTTAAACAGATTTCCAACCAGACCAAGACAATTATTTTTAGTACAGACATGATCTTTATAAGATTCTGAAGCAAACCCCAATTTAATATGGTTTGCATTTTTAAAAATGTCCTATTTTATTCCAAATCGTTAAAAGAAATCCTTTACTTATTCATTTATTCTATTTGCAATGTATCAATGCTCATTTATACATACAGACATATCACATATGTACACTGAAGTCAACCAACAATACATGTGTAAATACATGGAAATCTCTTCCATAAATTAATTTTTTCATAGTCTTTTTCCTGACGTCATTGTCTTAAAATCTATGAGTAAGTAAAACTCCACACATTTGTTTGCAAAATGAAGTATAACTTGTAGTTAGTACAAAATATATAGATACCCAAATGAATTTCCTATTTCAGTATATCTGTTTTAATGATTCTGCTCTGTATTTTGTTTCATTTGTTATCAAATGTTTTTCAAATATCAGGAACACCTCTACCCAAGAGTATAATATTCTCAGCTACTGTTGGCTGACTACTTCTTACAGGCCAGTTAATTAATATGAAAGATTTTAAATGTGCCAACAACTAATAGTTAAAAGAAACTATACCCATAAAAATACATTTTCAAAGGCAATTTACAATTCAATTCATTTAATATTAATTCCATTTTAGTCTTCAATTTGATATTTAAAGCCATTAAAGATTTAGTTAAATGGAGTTTAAGCATATTAATACTTTCTGTACAAAAAAGATGTAGCGCAAAAGTCATAGTTATAAGTCATTTTCAGGGTTTTGACCAAACTATTTGACTACTGTGACATCTACTAAAACTATCATTACTATGAACTATTCGGACAGCCTAAGAATCTAAATAGTATACACAGGCATTCTAACTATATTTCTGAAAATTTATTAAACAGAAAATTAATTTTAATATAAATCCTGCAAGTAGATATTTAGAAACATAAGCAATTTCATTACCATCTTTGCTAGTTATCAAAGAATTTCTCTGAGGAAAAATAGACTATTTTATCTAGAGGCTTATGATAATGCTGCCTAAAGATTCTTTGACATGGTAATGCTTCCATAAAGGTATATCCTAATGCCAGCAATGTCTGTTACATCCCACCTTAGACTGACTAAAACTAAAACCCTGGACACCTCTTAAAGCACTTATCAGATGGACACTTGTTTTATTCTCTTTGTGATTAAAGCTCTTATAGGAGGTGTTTTGCGCTTTTCCTATACTTGTCGCTCAATAGCATGCTTCACATCACAGGCACTGAATAAGTAATTTTTTAGTTTAAATTTATTATATCAGTATAAGTACTTAGCTCAAATGAACCCACAGATCTATGAAATCAACAATATTTGCATTAATCAAAGAAAACTTTATATGAGCACTTTAACACTACTGTATGTACCTTGCCCATTAATTCTCTAATTCCTTGTTTCAATGTTAAGTCAATAACAGAGAATGTACAAGCTCACGGTATGTACTGAGGTAAAAAAAAAAAAAAGTCATCCTAAATCTAAACTGTTCAGCAGGGTCATGGCAGACGTAAATTAAAACAGACTGCATTTCTCCCTTATCTTATAGGATAGCTTTTTTGAGGGAAAGTTGTTATAGTTCTTAAACTTGTTCCCATTTATTCTGTACTTGCCTTTTTCTTCTTTTTCTGTCGAATGACTTTTTTCCCCCCTTCTTTTCTAGGTAGATGATTTTTCTAAAATAAATGTGATAAATTTACCTCCAATGCACTCTTATTCTAAATGAATTCTTCAATCCCAGCTTATTTTCATGGATCGTTAGGATGCAATGAAAGTACTATGGTAGCCATGATCTTGTAAAATCATCTTCTCTAGCTGTGTTTTTTAAAACAATATAAAATGTATTGTCAAACCATTTAAGACCAGTCTGCCAAAATGGTCTGACTGACACTGCAACGTCCTGTCCTCATTTATATTTTGAGAAGCAATGATTCCTTAGCATTACTAACCACCCCCCACCCGGACCCGGTATGTGTACTGGGCATGTCTTGTAGGTATATCAGTAAGAGGAGAGCAAGGTATTCCTGGTCCACCAGGCCCTGCTGGACCTCGA
Source organism: Balaenoptera acutorostrata (assembly GCF_949987535.1). NCBI lineage: Eukaryota > Metazoa > Chordata > Mammalia > Artiodactyla > Balaenopteridae > Balaenoptera > Balaenoptera acutorostrata. The sequence goes on from NC_080077.1 coordinate 45,355,269, forward strand.
GGGCACCCAGGTCCATCTGGACCACCAGGAAAACCAGGCTATGGAAGTCCTGGACCCCAAGGAGAGCCAGGGTTGCCAGGACCGCCGGGACCATCAGCCACTGGGAAGCCAGGTTTGCCAGGACTCCCAGGAAAACCAGGAGAGAGAGGACCATACGGACCAAAAGGAGATATTGGACCAGCCGGTTTACCAGGACTACGGGGCCTGCCAGGGCCACCTGGAATCCCCGGCCCAGCCGGAATTTCTGTTTCAGGAAAACCTGGGCCACAGGGACCTCCAGGAGCCCCAGGACCCAGGGGCTTTCCTGGAGAAAAGGGTGCACCAGGAGTCCCTGGTATGAATGGACAGAAAGGGGAAATGGGATATGGTGCTCCTGGACGCCCTGGTGGCAGGGGCCTCTCAGGTCCTCAGGGTCCCATGGGACCACCTGGCCCTCCTGGAGTGGGAAAAAGCGGTGAAAATGGGTTTCCAGGACAGCCAGGTATCAAAGGTGATCGGGGCTTTTCAGGTGAAAGGGGGCCAACTGGCCCACCAGGCCCCCAAGGTCCTCCTGGGGAACAAGGACCAGAAGGCACTGGAAAGCCAGGAGCCCCTGGAGCCCCAGGCCAGCCAGGGGTTCCAGGGACAAAAGGTCACCCTGGGGCTCCAGGAATAGCTGGGCCCCCAGGGGCTCCTGGCTTTGGGAAACCAGGCTTGCCAGGCCTGAAAGGACAAAGAGGACCTGTAGGCCTTCCGGGGGGTCCGGGTGCCAAAGGGGAACAAGGCCCAGCAGGTCATCCCGGGGAACCAGGTCTGACTGGACCCCCTGGGAATATGGGACCACAAGGACCAAAAGGCATTCCAGGCAACCACGGGATCCCAGGCCCTAAAGGTGAGATGGGGCCAGTCGGGCCTGCAGGATACCCTGGGGCTAAGGGAGAAAGGGGTTCCTCTGGGTTAGATGGAAAACCAGGGTACCCAGGAGAACCGGGTCTCAGTGGTCCCAAAGGTAACCCAGGATTGCCGGGCCCAAAAGGTGACCCTGGAATTAGAGGACCTCCTGGCCTCCCAGGCCCTGCGGGCCCAGCAGGAGCTAAGGGAGTGCCTGGGCATAATGGTGAGGCTGGGCCAAGAGGTGCCCCTGGAATGCCAGGTACTAGAGGTCCCATCGGGCCACCAGGCATTCCAGGATTCCCTGGATCCAAAGGGGATCCAGGAACTCCAGGTCCTCCTGGTCCAGCTGGCATAGCAACTAAAGGTCTCAATGGACCCACTGGGCCACCAGGTCCAAGAGGGCACACTGGAGAGCCTGGTCTCCCAGGGCGCCCGGGGCCCCCAGGCCCCCCAGGCCAAGCAGTCCTGCCCGAGGGCTTTGTGAAGGCAGGCCAGAGGCCTTTTGTTAGTGCCAACCAGGGAGTAACAGGAATGCCTGTGTCTGCTTTCACTGTTATTCTCTCCAAAGCTTACCCAACTATAGGTACTCCTATCCCATTTGATAAAATTTTATATAACAGGCAACAGCATTATGACCCAAGAACTGGAATCTTTACCTGTAGGATTCCAGGAATATATTACTTCTCCTACCACGTGCATGTGAAAGGGACCCATGCTTGGGTGGGCCTGTATAAGAACGGCACCCCTGTAATGTACACCTATGATGAGTACATCAAAGGCTACCTAGATCAGGCTTCAGGGAGCGCCATAATCGATCTCACAGAAAATGACCAGGTATGGCTCCAGCTGCCCAACGCAGGGTCGAATGGGCTGTACTCCTCTGAGTACGTCCACTCCTCCTTCTCAGGGTTCTTAGTGGCTCCAATGTGAGCATATTCCCACCGAGCTAATATGAATCTGCTTGAAAAGGCACTCCCCAACTCCACCCCACCCCACAAAATGCATGTGGAGGTAGGCTGAAACAAATGTGACTAATTTTAGCTTTCCAAAATACAGATCTGAGCTTTCAGACATAGTGTACGATACGTGAAGGCCCTCTCGAGTTTTTAGTCGGCAATCCTAAGTCTCTTTAAAGTTTTCTGTGAACTCCTTCAGTATTTAAAAATTCTACCATAAAAGTACTGCTAAGCTAAAAAAATAAAATGATCTCAAAAAACCCTGAAATGTGATGCTAAATCATGTTAAATTTGATTTTAGAAATTCAGCATTTCCTTTTAAAATAAGCCTGTTTCTAACAATTAACAGGAGAACTTCTAGGAAACATTCAGGTGTCATGTATCTTTATGGGACTTAAATACTTGAATATCCAAATTTAAAAGGCATTGTATACCCTAAGATCTTTCTGATGGTGCATTACTCAAAGGCTTACATGGTCCCCTTCATCAATATCTATTCAAGTATACAGGTGCATATGGACTTTTTACAGCTCTCATAAAAAACCCAAAATATTATGTTAAAAATAATCTGAAACGCAAGGTGCTTTAGTCATGAACCTTTTCAAACTTTTCTGTGATTGCGGGAAAGCTTTCTGTATACCCTTCACAACTTGGGTAGTGAAGGGTATACAGATGATGTCTGGATGAATAGGATAGGTCAAACAAATGATGTCTGACCTATTCTATTTATTTGACAGAAGTGTGATTAATGTGCTTTAATTCCTTATTGAGTCTAATGTAATATGATTTTGTGGGTTTACAGAGCATTAGCATATGTACCTTGGGCCTTCGATTCCAGTGAAACTATAACTGATGTGAAGGATTTCAAAATGTGACTAGAAATGAAACGATGTTATTTATTTATGCTCTGTACTGTATTTTTATGTTGCTGTTTAAAACTTTTAAGCTGTGCCTCGTGAAATGTTTTATCTACTCCTTATTTACAATGCAATAAAATAACATGAATAGATTATTATGCTGAATTTATCTGACACCAACAATTTGCTATTCTCAACCGTTTTTTTAAGGCTTTTCATTTTACAAAGCTAATAAATAGTAAAATGATAAAGTGGTGGGTAGCTTTTATAGGTGTCATGGTTATGCCCTCCTACTGGAGATGGGCATTCCCACACACCCAAGCACTCAGTGTGGACTGTGAAAAGCCATCAAACAGAACCACATGTGATCTACAAGCCAGGGTGAAGGGCTGGTGGATTAGAAAAGTAAGACAATCACCCAAACGTAGTAATGTTCTTCTGGGAAGGAAAGAAGCAGGCAACAGAGAAATATGTAGTCTGAACAAATATTCAGTAGTTACTATTTATTGCCTTGACATGTTTTTAGTCATAACATTTAGGATTATTTTGATGGCTTACACTACCTTAAAAGGAAGGCAAGCAATTTTTATGTCAATCAAAAGGCAACATTTTTCTCAGCTGAAAAACACTGTTCTTGAGCATCCACTGGTCCACTGGCTAAATTAGGGCAGTCTGGTTCAAGTCATCAGGGTAACATACTATAAAGGCATCTCTTAATTCCTTAGAAGCAATCTCCCTGTGTAACCCAAACAAACCTGTGGACGGAACCGTAAAACCCTAGGCTTGGGTTGGTGACATCTCTGCTCCCATTCTAGGTGAGCCGTTCCTGTTTTTAAGCAATAAGAATAGAATTTTCACTTTCCCTATCTGTCTATAATTACTATACTAATGATTACAAGTATCACCAACCTTCATTCCCAAGCCAGGAAACAGCAAATTCTGGGGAACCCACAAAATGACCCTATTGGTAAGCATGTAAAAGACTGCATATCTTAGAATACTGGCCATTATAGCCACGAAACAGACATGAATAAAAGAACCTCTTAAAATTTAACCAGTATCAACTTTATGGCAATATTTAAAACCAAATTAAATCTTAATTAAGGAACACAGAAAAATAGGTAACTTCTAAGTAATTCATTAGATACACAGCACTGAACAAACATCTAAAGTCTCTCTTCACGTTACTCACCTTTAAAAGCTGACATTTTATAATTATGTTGTATACCAGCCACTATGTCCTTCCAAAAATCAAATGGTTTTTGACAATTGTTCTGCTAAAGAAAATAAAAAATCCAAATGTGATACATGTAATAATTTTGTTTTTAAGCATAACAGAAAACACCTGACAAACAACTATAATATCACTGTATTCTAAAATAGGGATTCATGTTTTAGAAAACATAACAGATAAAAACTTCTCATTTTTCTAAATGTGATTTTAGAAAGAAATCTTCCATGAAAATCACTGATACAGAGAGATATATACATATGACTAAATATTAATATAACTCACATAACCCAAATAAAAATTTCCACTCGTTATAAAGTCTAAACATTATAGCATATTTTTAACACATGAGCAAATCTACAATGTTATAGCCTGTGAGGTACCAGAATGTGTCACTTCATGTACCATGGCATCAGTGGAGCTAAGAGACCTGAAGCCTTAAAACCTCAAAAGCTGGTTACTGTAGAATTCTGTGCACATTTACTTGAGTTTCAGTATAAAAGAGGAGCAAGTCTCTATTATTAAGGAGGTTCCTAATCCAAAATTCAAATCATTTTTACTAAGATTTTTTTTAAACCAGAAAGCAAGTAAACAGGAAATTATACAACGTTAATAACCCTGTGCTTCCTTGGAAACATTAACCAGTGTCCTTCTATCTAAACAAAGACCAACTACTAGATATTATTAAATTATATAAAGTCCAATTTAAAGACTGGTGCATTTGTATATAATCACTATAAAACAAGAAACTGACTCCATCTCATAATAACTTCTATAAGCCAGAACTATTGCTCAACAGAAACTTTCACAAACATACAAATTAATTCTGATTCAAAAATAAACCATTATCTAGTCCTATCAGAAACATTATCATTGTGATTTTTAAAGACAATATATGCAAAAAGGAAAGTGATTCTGCCATAAAACCAGTTTATGTTCACAGGTCCTAAACTCTAGGTATAAACTGATATAACCAGAAATCTATTTAATCCTGATACATAGGACAAGGAAAAAGTCTATATGCATTAAACTATGCCCAGAATGATGAATTTTAAAATTTCTTCTCATTTTTCTGGTTTTATACTATTTACAATGCTTAAAAAGACACACGGAATTTCCTTAAATTTCTTTTATTTATTTTTAAAAATTCTGCTAATGAAACCAAGAAATATTTTTTCCATACGCAAGTTTGGTATTTTCTTTTTCTAGACTATTGCACTCCCTGCTGCAGAACAGGTTTATTATTGGTGGGGTCGGGGAGGGAGAAGGGATGGTCGCTATTTAATTTTCCAAAAATATTTTGACCAAATTCTCTATGTTTTTCCTCCTCAGTCACCTCTGAAACCACAAAGAGGAAACTAAGTAAAATCTCAACTCAGAAGACATATATAATTAAGTCCTCTGATTTATAGCTAAATACATTGCACAGTTTCTAAAAAATGAGTCCCCACTCACCTTTGTTAAAGAGTCCACCACTCTGGCACACAGAAGAGCTCCAGGCAGGTCAAAGTAGTTATCATAAAAATAATATTTTCCTAAAAAGAACAAAAATTTAAACTGGGAACAAATTGATGCCTCGTTTATGTGACATACACAGAAACTTGGCTGAAGAGAGACTAGATTTTGGTTTCGCTACTTAAAGGGGCTTTTATTTCAATTCAGAATCACTCCACTACAGCCTATCATCACTTTTCAAAGAAGGCTTCAGCTACAAGGCTACTACAAGAAAGTGAAAACAGGATATCCAGAGTTAAGCACTTTATTAAAAAATATTTATTTTTTTAAATGTGAAAATTAGACCATATCCCAAATATGAAATAGATTATGAAAAAGTCACAATTTAAATTATCAAGGTCACTGAATTTCAAAACCATCAACCTAACACTGGAATACCATGAAGTGCTCCACACAATAGTGCCTTTGCAAATCTGTGCTCTGGTCCCCTAGAGTCCCGCATTCAATCTTCATACAATTTCAGGCAAACTTCAGTACAGTGTTAAGAACAGCCAGGGTGAAGAGAAGAACAAAAAAATCAGATCACGTGAGGACACAGTGTGCTTATCTTAGAGAAACTCGGGAGCACAGGACTGGCACGCTCTAGGGTCTCTGGGAGGAGAGGGATTTGATTTATCCTGTTCGGCCCTAGGGTCGAATTAAACTTGAGCCCTTCCTTGGCACCGATGTCATTTTTGACTCTGCTGTCCCTGGGCAGACGACACTTTTGAGGACCCATGTCACATCCCCTTGGTCCGTGGCTGACCCCAGCCACAGCTGTGCTAAATAGCAGCATCCTACCTCAAGCTCACCTGTGCCATTCCCTTTCTCCGAGCGCCTCTGGAGCCCACGTGGCAAGCCTCTCAATCAACAGGGTCAGGAGCCAGGGAACGAATGCCCCAGCCTCCTGTCCCCTGGATTGACAACTCTGAGAGGTGTTCTCTGCACTTCTCCTCAGAAGCCCCAGTGGAATTCAGCTCCTGCTGTTCTTTCCTTCCACGTCACACCCTCACAACTATCTCACTCCCGCATACTGGGATCAGGAGCGACCACTCTGCTCCGAGGGGGAACGTAACCTCAGAGTCCTCTAGAGAACCCTTGGTGCAAGGAGGAATCCAACAGAACCAATACATGGAGTCAGATTTCAGTTTAATGTAAGAAAGTACTTTTCAAACGGTCATAATTACTCTTGTGCAGAGTATTGGTAACTGCCTGATTCTGAGTCCCCACTCCTCCCATTTGTAAGCTGTGTATGAGGTTATGCAACACAGCTGCCTTGTTCCTTAGTGTCCACTAAGCACAATGTCCAGCATATTGTGGGCACTCAATAAATGTTTGTTGAATGAATGAATGATCTAAAAATAGAGTGGATTACTGTCAACCCTTGAACAACATGGGTTTGAGCTGCATGAGTCCACTTATACATGTAATTTTTTCAACAGTAAATACTATAGCAGTGCATGATCTGTGATCTGCAGTTGGTTGAATCCACAGATGTAGAGCCTCAGATAGGGAGGAACCCCAGGTAGGGAGGGCGACCATAAAGTTATACTCAGATTTTTGACTTCACGAGGGTAAGTGTCCCTAACCCCTGAGTTGTTCAAGAGTCAACTATATTTTGGAATGAAGAAGTGTCACGGGTAAATTAGGAGAAAACTCTCTGCAAGGGCCAGATGTCTATCCCTTTAAATGCTATTTAATGCCCCTCACGTCTTCATGTCAAATTATTAAGGATATATAAGGAATAAAGTCAAAGTTCTGTTAATTCACAAAATGGTTGCATAGGTTTCTATGTCTTTTCCCTCAGTTAAAAATATTTTGGTTAGCATAGTCTTCCTGTTTTCTACTCTTTCACAGCTGAAATTGTTGTGGGAACATCTCAGACTCATTTTCATTCCTAAGAAAGGTTAAGATGTCTTTGTCAGCGTGAGGAAAAGCAGGAATTTGGAGGAAAGGGAGAAGCTATTCTGTGTACGCTTCTGCCCACACTGCTATGCTATGAGACCACACAACACTCCAGGGCTGCAGGGACCAGGACAGTGGGCACAGGTTCCCAAGGCTCACTAACCTGAACTGCATCTAATCTCTTGGCCTGTGACACCAGAGTGACCTGCCTGAACCAGACAGCTAGTTGTCCTGGGCACTGTGGGAGCAGGAGGTGTGTCATCGTTGTACTCTTGCTTTTCCTGTCCCCTTTTTCTTCTTTTGTGGGCATTAATAGATGAAATTCAGTTTATGAGTTGAAACATGGATTATGAGCCTTGGTTGAGCTAATCAACCAAGCTAATCAAATAGCTCAGGGGTTGGATGAGAAGGACTCATTGACTTCCACCCTCAAGGCAAGGGGCTGATGTCACTCGACTATCAAAAATGGGCTAGATGACCAACGCGTGGACATAACAGGGTTTGTGCAGCTGTGACATGTTAACAGTGCCAGGCTGCTCTCAATGCCTCTCCCAACATCGAACTCAGAGACTGTGCTCATGAAAGCTTTGGCCCTCCACCTCCTTACAGGGCAGACAGCTCACTGGGAATGAGGCGATTACTGAGTTTAGTTCAAGAGAACAAGCCTCTGAATCAAGATTGAGTCCTATAATCATTAAGCTTTACCCACAGAAAAACTGTTCAACCAAAACCCACTGCCAACACCTCAGCCTTGCAAATCTGTGTACTCTTAGTGATGATGGAACAAAGGCATATGAATGACTGAGGGGAAGAGAACAATTCACGATAGTGTAAGTCCCCACTTCTCCTGCAGACAAGTGATATCATCTCCATTTAAAGATAAAGAAAGGGATGCTAAGAATGGCTTAGTAATTGACCAGATCACTTTATCCAGCAAGTAACAGAGTTACTATGATCCAGGACTGTCTGGCTCCAAGCCCCTTGTGATTTCCACTAGACCAAGCTGTTTCTGCATAGTCTACCAGTATGGGAAGAAAAAGATCAAAAGGACTTGCTCTCTTGGAAATTGGCTGGTAAGAAAAACCATACTCATGCCAAGGCAACCACGTGAAAAGTGCTTATCAAATAACTTGTCAATAAAATGTCTGTGTCCATCAATGCTTCAAACTCCCTAAGTGTACTGGTAGGGATTTGTACTTTACAACTCTCTACTTAACTCTGAACACGAATATACTCATTGTAGAAGGAAGCAGCCCATAAAGAATCAATTAGAGTTCCTGAAAATAAAGGCCTTATTTGGCAATATTTTAAACCCACATATCCGTAGAGCAACTATATTTCTAAAAACTTACCCTGGATATATTTACAAAAGTGCAAAATATACATGTATGAAAATGTCACTGCAGGCTTGTTTGTAATGGTCAAACACCACTCACAACATAAATGTCCAATGTGAGGACACTGATGAAATAAATCATGATATAGGCACTGGATGGCAGAGCATGCCTGTATTGAAAAGAATGAAGTACATCTGTGTTTGTGCTATTGTGACGGAATCTCCAAGATGTAAATGAAAAAAAGCAAGGTACAGAAAAAGTATGATCCTTTTTGTATACTTAAAAAAATAAGCTTCGGGGAAAGGGGATTGTGGGGGACAGGGGTTGGAAACAATTACTCTTCATTTTATTTCTTTCTATAATATTTACATTTCCTGATCATATGCTCCCATTATTTTTTTTTAGTGTAAACAAAGTTTAACTGGAATCACAGGCCATTTTTTCCTTCTTTTATGTCTCTACATTAAAAAAAAATGTGTTATGTTTCAAAGGCATTAGCTTTCTCTTACTATTTTGCAGAAACAGTAGGCTTCTATTATGTGTCACAGCCCCATCCCTGGGCACCTGGAGTGGAAACACTTCCCTAACCAGCCCAATTAGGAGTAAATAAACTCCAAGACCATCCTCTGAGCGAGCACTCCTGGGTAAATTACGCACCACAAGGAAGCTTTGGATTCTAGGAGGCAGTGCGCTCTAGCGGGCAGAGCAGTGATAGCGGGCAGAGCAGTGGGTAAACAGGCATTTCGTGTTGGGTGAATGCTTTCTTTTGTAGCTGGGAAATAATTTACTTCTTTAAAATACTCCCGATTTCTGAATGGATGTCAGAATAAAACACTTAGCTGGGTGCCTACCTTTTCTGGGAGAAGGGAAGAGTTTATAGTTAACCCATGAACAATGGGGGGAGGGGAGGTTCGTGGCTCTGACCTCCACGCCGTCCAAAATCTGAGTATAATTTATAGTTAGCCCTCCTTACCCGCAATTCCGCACCCACGGATTCAATGAACTGTGGATCGTGTAGCACTACAGTATTTACTATGGAAAAAAAATCCGTGTATAAGTGGATCTGAGCAATTCAAACCCGTGTTGTTCACGTGTATTTACAACTGCCTACATCTGGACAGACAACAGGCATTCCCTATCACTTGAGTAAAAAGGAAATCCATCCATTTAACTTCCTAGCTATTCTGAATTGAGATGTGTGAAAGCATTCTATACCTAACCCCAAGGTGAAACATCAGTTTTTCCTATCAACTTATTTTATCAAGATAACGCACATTTCCTGACATTTTCATCTCACTACAAAAAAACAAAAAAAACAAAAAAACCCCCAAGAGATAGCAAATGTAACAAAAACACAACAGTAATAAGGAAAAACTCCAACTGTTTTCTGGTTACTACATTTTCTAAATGAAAATAGGTGCATTTCAAAACTGTAGTGTAGGAGAAAATGGCAAAAAAAAAAATTAGAACAAATGAAAAACTAACAATCAGGACTTTTAATAAGGTTCATCTGTTTATAATAATGTTTTAATGACTCTTTACTAATTTATGCACATCTGTGTTTATAAATAATTTTTGAAAAATCTTTTGTTTACTCATGGTGAAGCTCTTTAAAGAGAGTTGGAAAAATGTGTAAAATCACTTGAAATAAAGGGGAAAAAAAAACAAAGGCAGAAGGTACTAGAAATGGCAGTAAAGAAAAGAATTCTAGAAAACAGGAGAGATGAGTAATGTGGGGAGAAGTGGGGGACAGAGAAACAAAAGTAAGGATTGTGCATGTAACAAATTGATAAAAATACAGAATAAGGAGTGTATTATTCCTTGCTCTTTACTCCAGAACAAGTGCAAGTAGAAAGGTGAATCAACAGAACGTTAAGTAAAACAGAACCAACTGCCAAAGAGAAAATCAGACACGTGGGAAAAAAATACATCCTATTCCTATGAAACCATAGCAGGTCCTTTGTGGGTCCCGCCCAGCAGGGTGCAAGGAGGGTCTTCTTTGTGTCCTGACGTCACAGGCTCAGGGTCCAAAACAACAGGGGAGGGAATGGCAGTGCTACCCCACACATGACCCATACCTGACCGGCAGGCCATTCCCGAGTCTGGCATGAAGTGCTTCCACTCCTTCCTGCCGTACTCCTCCGCCAGCACCTCTGGAGCCAGCATCTTTGTGCCGTGGCTTGCCCTGGTTTGGGGAGATGAGGCACGTGACTCATCAGTGGTTCTCCTGAACACCCCCTCCTGCAGCCTTGTTATTGTTAATTCACCCTAATACTATGAAAGGTTTTTTTACAAAAAAGGTTTTCAACTGGATGACTTCCCCATTTAGGATCCTATAAGGCATTTCTCTTGACAGCTCTTATTCTTCTCCATTTCACCCATCAACCAGCAAAGTGGTTGCAGCTCACTCTGAGGTCAACGCTGTGGTAGTTGCCCTGGACCAATACTAGAAACCACAATTTCTCTGGGAGAAATATGACGACTTCTTGCCTGAGAAGTTGTCAATTAACTATGCAGATAAGATTAGCCTGACTGGAACAATGAGGAAACAAGGGCAGGGACTGGGTGGGAAGCTGGTCCGGCAGCAGGAGAGAAAGGGCAGCAGTCAGAGCACGAGCTGCGTCAGGCCTGCAGGAGCCGGGAGGCGCCTGGCACCTAGGGCCGGCGGCTGTGAGCACAGGGGACTTACGAAGATGAAGACGGGGTAGTAACATGCCACTCAAGGACACCACATAGCTAAAAACACAATGGCAAACAGCAAGACGAATGTGGCAAAACTTGGAACAGGAAGACAAGAAAGTAGCTATTTTTTGTACTCGAAATACTGCTTTTGCATCCGTTGGGCTTGGTTAAGAGAATCTTACCCTGTAGAGAAACAGTTGATATTTTATGTTGTTTACTTTGAGAAATTATAATGCTAGGGAGTATTATTAGTCTTCTCTTGGTGTTGTATTGTTGTGGCAAAGCAAAATGAAGGAAAAGGAAATGAAATAAGAAGGGCAAATGGAGGAAAATCATAATCGGGATCCTATTTATAAAGAGGTTAATATGTACATAAAAGCTATATGTAAGGGTGGAAGAACCTTGAGCAAGAAATACGATCAGAAAAGGAATCTACTATATTGTTTGAAAGCAGGCATCAAGGACATAACCTTGTAAATTCAGGAGAAGCTGCAGGTTGGCCAGAACTTGAATGGAGACGGTCAGACCTTGGGAAAAGGGTGTTGGAAGTGGGGACCAACAACAGACAGACATAACACTAAAAGAAAGAAGCGAAACCGTGGAATGTTTTCTATTCTTTTAACCGTGATTGAAGACAGCCAACTATACTGTAAGAATCTGAAAGTGGCATTTAAGGTCATGGTCAAAGCTGCACTGTGTGTGTGTGGTGTACACACACAAATCAATACACACACCCTATCTCTAGTTGCCTGAGAAAAAACATGCAAATGAATTATAAAATAATCAGAAGTGGAACCGCACCTGGCTGGCTGGCCTACACCTTAGGGGACGGTCTGGGGTAGAGTGTGAGTCTGAACTGTGCAAAAAGAATGATGTACCCAAAGGGAGAGTATGTACAAGGGGTAACCTGTGCTGAGCATCCTCTTCGTGAACTCTGACCATGTCAGCATAAATAGTAAATCGTACAGCTGCACGGCCACGTTAACTTGCCTGTACTGTCAGTACTGGGGGAAAAATAGATGCTCACTCCTTGGTACCCTCTGTAAGACTAAGGGCAGGGATGGCAGCTGCTTCTCAACTGCTCGCCCTACTCAAAGTGTTGGACTCACCCTAAGAGGAGGGAAGGAAAGGGAGTCAGCACTAAGTTTGGGAGGGGGGAGATACTTATGAAGGTTGGAACAATCTAGAAACACTTCCAGAAGGAGCTGAGACACACCATGAGCCCTGCATGATGGGGGTGAATTTAGAGAAATGGCGGAAGAAAGAGCAGTGTGCCTAGACCACCAATCCCCACCCAACATCCATTCTCTCCTTCCTTAATAAAGACAGCTTCAATTTTACTCCAGGTTAGCACAATATAATTCCCAGGCTCTTTTGCAGTATGGGTGGTCAAAGAGATAAAGCAAGTTATTAACATTCTACTGTATTTCCTGAAAATATTTCTGATGAGATAATTTTAAAGAATTAGACCTTTCAATCTAATGCTTCCAGATTTATATTTAAATGGCTCAAACGATTCACACAAAGACATGCAGGCACACAGATAATCTGCCATCTGATTGACTAAAGTAATAATCTTCTTTAACCCATACCTTAACTATCAAATGCTATACGGTAATAAAATGTCCCGGAAAGAGTAAAGTTTTGACTTCACAACTAAGTTTTATTACCTGAGCACGGTGCCATTATCTGCAAGTTTAATGAAGTTCCCGTCTTCCAGATCCAATGCCAAGCCCTTGCAACTGAAACAGAAAATTCTGATTACCAGTCACTTCACGTAGTTACCTAACCCAAGAAGTAAAAATTTATATTTTCCAAAAATCACAATGCTAAAAAAGGACTCTCCCACCCAAGTGAATGATATGTTAATCAAACAAGTAAGACTATCAATTCTAAAATTAAATATCATCCTCAGAGCAAGTACATAAGGAGAACTGTTATGTGGGCAAACCAAGGACGGCATACTCAGTGTCTAAAATCTTTGAGCTTTTAAAAAGAGGAATAAAAATACTCACAGAGAACTAAAAATGAACACCATTGTATGCCTCTGTTAAAATGTACAAATGCTTTCCATTAAATAAAACACACACACAAACACACATTTGTATTCTACAAGTTAAGATCTTAGCCAGAATCTTTTCTGTACTCTTTAGAATCTGCCTCAATTTAGGTCGGGTTATAAGAACTAGCCCTCTGGACTAGGCGTATTATTGAAAACCACTAAAACAAAGTCAAATACTAAGTTTTAGGTTCTTCACTGTAAAAGACTTATGGGATTTGGGAAGAAAAATGGGTACAGATTCATTATCGTGAGTAATAAAAGCAAGAAGGTAAAACGGCCACCAAATACCAAGAGAATTATAAAGAAAACGACAGGGTACTTTAGAAGCATTATTTAGTTTGGTCCACAGTAAAATTTCCAGAGTCGGCGGTTTCATACAGTAAAATATTTCTGTTTCTTCATTTGCTAAAAGGGATAAATCAAAAAGGACTAACCAAACATTGGAAGAATGTATAACAGATGAACTCTGTTGTTCTAGAATTATTTCTGTATGTATTTTTCATGTGTTTCAGGACTACTATTATTTTTCAACCGAACAATTTAAAGTGGTTTAATAGGACTTTTGTTTGTTTTATTGTTTAAATGAGGAAGAAGGACAAAGGAAGCCTTGCAAAGTTGAGACTCCTAAGCCAGGAAGGGAGTAAGCAGTCAGAGTCTCAGGCATAGGGGTATCTACCCAATTACAGAAAAACAAATGTCCCAATTCAGACACTTATTCAAAATATGATGATTTCCTCTTTTCTTACAGTTCTGTATTTGAAGGGCAATAAAAGAAAATTTTTTAATAAAAGATGTAAATTTTAGACAGTTCTTAATAACCTCTCAAACTCTTAATAACGACAGACTTTAAACCATGTAAAAATACTCAAATTAGTCACGTATGCTCTTAGCTTGTTTTCATACTTAATTAAACAAGTCAACTTAAAAGTAGAAAGGACTTTAATTCATCAAACATAAAACTTTTTAGTACATAAGGCATTTTGTCCTTTGACTCAATTTCACATTTCACTTTCTGCTTCCATAGAAGAGGAAGCATTAAAATTTTATCCACAATAATTAAAAATCAGAGGGAATGTGCTGACCTTAAAAAAGCTGCTTACCAGAAATCCCAATCCTCTGGAGTCACAGTGAGCAATTCCTTGTCATACCCTTTCTCCTTGACCAGGAACTGAGCAAAGCTATTATAAATGAGCTGTTAATAAAAAGAAGGAAAAAAGACAGATTAAATGTAAAATTCACTATTCATTCTTAGCTTCACAGACCTGAAAACCTAATGGAATCAGTCATGAGACAGGTGGGAGGGAATCTGTAGTATCTGTAATTGTGAAGCTCTGCAGGTTAACACTCCGTCCCAAGCAATTTACCCACTCCTGAGAACCCCAGGTAGCTGCTGTGTCTTTTTTATACCATCAGTGTACAATTATACCACCAAGGACAATTATTAATCTTACTCCCAAAGCCTAATGGGTTGGAGATCATTAAGACTTGACGAAGCTTTGTAAACTGATTTAACAGATTGCCAGAGGATAAACATAATGACCACTCTATCATCACATCCATCCTCCATCCACCCTTGCTAGAAAGGCCCCATGGCGGCTGATGATGCTAATGCATATACTGGGCCCCACAAAACGGAGGCCGCCCCACTGGCCCAGCTCTGGTCACAAATCTAAACCTAAGACAGTGTGTGCTTACAGAAAACCCCTGTCAAGGAGACCTAACATACACCAATCACAATCCTCCACATCAGCTTTAGCTCGCTTACCTCACCCTAGAAAACAGGACCTGCAGTGCCTATCAGGAAATCCCCGACCTCCTAGCCAATCATGCCTTATTTCTGTGGTGCCTCTTCTATCACTCTATAAAACACGGTCTTGCCCAAAATCTCTGGGGAAGAGTGCTCCACTGCTTGTGGGGCACTGCACTCTCCCAATCTGTGGATTATCTTCTCCAAAGGAAGGACAACAAACTCATTACTACCTTGTTTTAGTTTTGTCATCTGACACAGGGGAGTCTCAAAGAGAAATACACATAGGGACCAGGCAGGTACTCTAAAGAAGGAATCATGGTGTTTCCATTAGACAAAGTGAGTATCTTTTTTCCCCACCATAAGAAAAGCTAAGGAAACAGGAAGAAGGAAGCCTCTGGAAGCAAGCACAAAGATAAATGCTCTGCTGATGGCTGACAGATCTTTTCATTCTCAACAACAACAAAATGCCGGGTTTTTTGAGACGGAGGAGTGTCCAAGGAGACACACTGAGCAACCCCATCCTTCTTCTGGAGATGTTAACCCATGACAGGTTTTGATAGCACTGGAATGGCACAAGGGGGAAGCGAGAATAGATACAGCAAGAGGAGGAAGAGGAGGAGAAGGCCTCCCTGGGGAGGCGATGTACACACTGACACCTGCGAGATGCAGCAGTCAGCTGGGTGAGTCCAGCGGGGAGAGGGCAATCCAAGTCCAGGGGGCACGCAGCTGAAGTTGGGGATTGGGGTTTCGAGTGTTAGGAGATGAGCGTGGAGAAAGCAAAGGCTCCTTGTCAAACAGCTGTCCTCTGCCGTAAAGTTAATGAAAATGGCTACACATGTACCCCCATACAATGCAATGTGACCCTGATCCAGGTCAGTTGTCCACAGAGCTACATTAAGTCAACACTATGTATCCACAGTTCTCAACCCTGGTGGTAGTCAGAACCACAGATGATGGTTCTTAAAGCCACCCAGAAATTCCAAGCCTACAGGATAGGGTCGGGCCCCGACAAAATTCCTGAAACCCCGAGATGGCTGAAAATCATTGACTTCTACGTTACATGAATTTTCATTCAAACATAAAAGGTACAGAGTCACTCTGAGGTACAAAGTACTATGGACAACAAAAAATACACATCATGATCCTGCCTGCAAGGAACCAGTGCCCTGGGATTAAGAGATGTAAATCCCATGTTAATGAAAATCCTCAGATGCTTAGAGCAGTGCATGGCATACAAGTAAATTCAATTTAAGTATTGCTATTATTATCAGTTGGGCGCTGGTTAAAAAAAAAAAGGTCCTGACTTGTAGCATTTGCTCATTTCCATGGTATAGTTACCCCCACCATGGCCAGTTTCAAGCTACCAATGGTTACTGCACACCATCAGACTTGCCTCTGGTCAAAGTATTTATTCAACCTTGGACAACTGGAGGGTCTCATCCCTTGGCAATACTGATTAACGTATGGGCATGGGATTCCAATGAGGTCAGATTCCTTCCCAAGAGAAAGGGCCCTTTCTAGTAGGGATGCCAACAGAGGCCTCCAGAGCTGTGTTCCTTACCTCTCCAAGGAGATGGTTCTGTAATAGGAGAGAATGGGGTCAGTGTGTAAAGAGGAGCAGAGAACAGAGGTGCTGAGAAAAGCAGGGAATCTGTGCCTTTGAAAGCCCTCTTCTAGTCCCAAGGCCTTGGTCCTTGAAGCTCTTCCTCAAATTATGCTGAGTCACCACAGAAGCCGTCATGGCACAGGGCCTCCACCACCCCCGCCCCCTTGCTCTCCCAGCCTTAACTGCCACTTACTTTCTCAACAGCCTCACCTGACTACTAATCACACACAATCCACAGCGGGTGCAAACTGGTGCCCTGTGGGTCCTACGCAGATCACAAATTATATTTGGTTCCCACTGAAGGCTGCCAGATAAAATATGAAACACCCAGCTCAATTTGATTTGCGGCTAAACAACAAATAATTTTATAGTATGAGCTTATCCCATGAAATATCTGGAACACCCATATACTAAAAATGTTTTTTTTATTTGAAATTCAAATTGAACCGGGTGTCCTGTATATTTTCTTTGCTACATCTGGCAACCCTATAATCCTGCTGTGTTTGAAAATGAGCTGGCGTTTAAAGATTGAAAGACTTCTCATACAAGCTTAGATTTCTAATTTGTCTTGAGAGAATCAGATCTGACAAGACTGAGCCTCTACGCCCCACGGCAAATGCTGGCAGGAGCTGAGCACAGCTGCGCCTGACGAGGGGGCGTGCGCGCACTCTCCCAGCCGCACGTTTAAGTTAACTGCCTGGGTCCAGACGCTCCTGAGTCAGCAACTCCAGGACAGCACCAGGTGTCATCATTTCTACAATGTTTTTCCCGAGCCCCTCCGGCGAGGCGACGCACCCAGTTTCACGTTTGCACGACACTCTGCACTTCACTAAATGCCTATGACACAGATATGAGAGGCACGCGCAGTGATCCATGATGCAGCGCCACTGCCATCTCCGGCATCTTCTCCTGCAACGCCCCACCTTCTGCTTGACACCCAGCAGATCCAGGCGCTGTTTCGCACCTTTAGGTCCTTGCCCTGGCCGTATTTCCTCTGCCGGAAATGCTCCTCTCTGCTTCCTGACCTGCTACTTGTAACTCCTGTGCTGGGACCCAAGCCTCACTCACTCCAAAGACTCTCCTCTGGGATTTGCAGCACACATAAAGCCTGGTGGGAGGTAGCAGAGACCTGCCAGCTGGACCACCTTGCTGGGTGACCCTGGATAAGCTATTTATCCTTTCTGTGACTCAGCGTCCTCATCTCTAAATGATGATAATAACATCTAACATGGTTGTAAGGATCAAACCAGTTTATACAGCAGAATGCTTATTAGAATAGTGGCTGTTAGTGCTATTTTCAGTTACTAAAATACCTATTATTTATGCAATTGTTCCACAATTATTTATTGAATCCCGTACGTGCACGTAGTCAGCTTGGCACACAGAACACACAATAAACTGTCACAGATACTGATGTCAAGGGGTCATGGCTCTAGGATCTAGGGAAAGATTCCAACAAGTAAACAGGAAAATTTAATGCAGTGTGTAAGTACTGTGAGAAATTAAGGTTTTTATGGAAAACTGAAGATGGAATAGGGACAGAAAGGTAAACTTTAGGGGGCCGGGCTACTTAAGATGAGACCTGCCAGCTGAGGAGTTGGTGTGATGAAGGGAGGAGGGCCCCAGGCACAGGTAACAAACAGCCAGCAGCAAGGACCAGGCAATGCGGCCCTCAGCACGGGGGACCAGAACTAACCTTTCAACATCTTTACCCATTACAAGGCCACCTGAAGACCTGTGTTATCTCTGTATCCCTAACTCTATTATGGTGCTCAGCACATTGTTGGTACTTAATAAAAGATTTCTGAACCAAACAGGATACAAAATGCACTAGGTTAATGTTTTCAACCTTTAAATATCACTTATATTCGAGGCTTATAGTAAAGAAATCTTGTCTTTTAAGGATCCTGTATTCTGAAATTTTATGCTCACACATGCACAAAATTGGCTCTAATGACAATGGTTTTAACAATATTTCCTCCAAATGAAGGTGACTAGGGAGGAAATGCAAGAAAATGTTAATCAGGAAAAGATTTGAAAGGCAAAGGGAAGGAAAATATGAGTCAAAGACCTAGAGGAACCAGTGGCCAAGGATCGAGACGTCTCCTCAACTCTCAACATGACTAAGGAAACACCTGTACAGCAGGAAAGCAGGAAAGTATAATAGAAGGAACAGTACACTTCTTGTTTTCCACCATCTGTACATAGAGAACATGAGTAATTCAGACACTGTTTTGACCTTTGAGGGGTACCTGAACTGCTGATTGGAGCACTGACCTCACCATACTGAGGAGCAGCCCTGGCTGATGCCTGCACCAGCGGCCAGGAGCTCTATTCGTAAGTGGTCAGGCTGGGGAATGATATGGGTGGTGACTATAAAAGCAAACACTTGTATGTGTCCAACACAGCTCTAAGCATTACACATCCTTTACCCTTTTAATCCTTTCAACAACCTTTCCAGGCAAATCCAATTATTAGCCCCATTTTACAGATAGGGAAACTGAGAATAGACACGGGTTAAGTAACTTGCCCGAGGTCATAGAGCTAGGAACAGAGGAGCTGGTGCCCTCTGTCTGCAGTCTGGCTGCAGAGTCCTCGCTTTGACTACCATAACCAGCTTATTTCGCTTGAATACTTACATATTTGACTAAAAAAAAAAAAAAAAGTTAATTTTTCAAAATTACTTTCCTTGTGAAACCAAAGGAATGGGGGAGGGAGAACAATTCACTTCAGGGTACGGGTGTGGAATCATACACACCCCACTTCCCCCTCCCTCCCTAAGTGCAGTGAGGACCCAGGTTGTTGTCAGGATTAGACCTTACTCAAGGTGCATGGAGCACGCAACAGGTGAGCAAAATTTATTTCCTTCTCTTGGCAAAAGGCAAAATTAGGGCTAACATGTTAATGGCTTTTCGGTTAGTCTTCCAATACACCACACAATTTCTCCTGGACTGCTGTGTTTAAAAACTGACAGGCGGTCTCATGGACGTGCAAAAGAAAAACGCAGCCAAAGAAAATACAAGTCGTTAACCAGGTGGCTGTATCGGCGCTCTGCTGGTGGCCAGAACGATTTACTGAGAAGTTCCAAAGCCGGGGATATGCAAAGGACACCCCGAGTTCCCCTAGCCCCGCCCTTCCTCTGCCCCAGGAACCGTTTCCCTAGCCCAATCTTGCACAACTTGTCCCTCCTTCGCCCCTTTTCTTCCCTACCCATCTCTCAAACTTGGCTAAGGGCTGGGCTAAATAAGCCGGTACCCACAGCACGGGCGGGGATGGGGGGGGATGCACACTTCCTTCCGCCCCGCCTCGCCGTGGGAGGCCGAGTTCTGCGCTAAGGCGCGGCGGCTGCAGGGCCCCGCCGACGCTCGCCGCCGACGCTCGCCGCCGCCTAAGCCGGGAGGAAACTCGAGCCTCAGCCGCCATGGAGGCTGCACGCCGTGCGCCCCGGCAGCCCGCGCCACTCACCCGGGCGCTCTCAGGCAGGTTGTAGCGACACAGAGTGTGGTCCAGGTCGAAGCCGACCACGTCGCAGGCGGCCAGGGAGAAGTGCTGAGCCATAGTTGCGCGCGGAGCACCAGCGAGCCCCTAGACCCCGAGAGGCGGCGAAGAGCGCGCGTGCAGAACGCTGCAGGACTACAGGGCAGGACGCGGCGGGGCGGGGCGGGGCTGCGGCCGCCCCCTGGACGCCGCACCGCTGCCCCTCGCGCTTCCCGCGCCCGCCAGCCCCGCCCCCGGCCGCGCTTCTGCCCGCCCCTCGCGGCCGACCTTCCCCGCGCCCCGCCTGGCCGGTTCCCCGCCTGGCTTTCCGCTGACACTCCCAGGTCGGCTCCTGCCTCACTGTCACCACCCTGACCCCCGCCCCGAAGTCCCGAAGGCGGGATGTGACCAGGAGCGGAGCCGCTGCTGCAGGAATTGGAGGCGGCACTAAGCCCCTGTTGGCGCATAGCCTTCGCCGCAGAATTAACCGGGCCTCCCCGTGGTTTTCAAGGCGCCAGGGAAACCAAGCGAATGTCAAGGTACACCTGACCCTTTACTCTTGTGTGCGAACTAATGTAAGATTATGGAGAAAATTTTATCCACTAATATTCCCCTGACCCAATTAGCCTATACTTTGGAAGGTTTTTTTTGCCCATGAGATCTCTAACTATGGATTCAATCAAAAACTTTATATTCTTTAGTAAATTCCTAAGTGTATTTGTAAGTAGAATGGGAGACCTTTCAACATTTCACCCCCTGGAGCGCGTTAGAAAATAAATTTATTAGAAATCGTGAAGGACCATTTTGCAAAATGACAATGATTAAGGAAACCAATACTGGTTGTTATTTGATTATCCTATTTTTTATTGTAATGCATTTTTTCTATGAAAGGATATTAGAAACTTCATAGAACATACTACAGAAGAGAGAACTTTATGCAAACAGAAGGGTTTAAAGTTTATAGAACACAATAATTTGAGTGACAGCGTTCTCAATTCTCTCAAGGACTGTTTATAGCTAGTATCATTTTAGATGGATGAAGGGCTAGGACTTTGAGACCTTTAAAATAATTTAAAAGAGAAAATACAAATTATTTAAAAGAGAAAATACAAGTCATTTACAAGAGAAAAATACAAACATTGACGTTAAAAAGAGAAAATATAAATGTATTATCTTTGTACTGCTTCTGTTTTAAATTTAAAGGAACACTTTACCCAATAGAAAAAAATCAATAGTCATGACATAATGAAAATATAATTGGTTGAGAATTACATTTAACCCTTACAAATATTAACACTTGTGGGGCTAATAGACCAACCAAGGAATTGATTTAGTACAATAAATAGTTCAATCTAGGAGGACACTTATTATACCTAGTGGACCCATTTGAATAAATTGATAACTTGTTCCATTATGACTTGTAAAAGCCCCAAACAAATCTCTCTGGAAGAAGAACAGGAAAGAATCCTCAAGAAGATTGAGTGGGGACTTCCCTGATGGCCCAGTGGTTAAGAATCCACCTGCCAATGCAGGGGACACGGGTTCGATCCCTAGTCTGGGAAGATCCCATGTGCCACAGAGCAGCTAAGCCCACTCACCACAACTACTGAAGCCCGGGCGCCACAACTACTGAAGCCCCGGTGCCCTAGAGCCCATGCTCCACAACAAGAGAAGCCACTGCAATGAGAAACCCCCTCACCGCAACGAAAAGTAGCCCCTGCTCGCCACAACTAGAGAAAGCCCACACGCAGCAACGAAGACCCAACGGAACCAAAAAAAAAAATAATAAGATTGAGCTGTTCACTGATTAGAGCCCAACAACCATGTCTTTCATGTCTGTGAATCAAAAAAGACAAAAGCTGGATTGTATCATAGCTTGTACCTATTTCCCTTTTGTGAGTATATTGGCCATAGAACTGACCTTAGCATTCCTCTTTGGCCCCTGCAGTAGAGTGCCTGCCAAGGTCAAACTTTCAGGTAGACTACACATTGAAGGCCATAAGTCTCCTTGGAGGATATCTTGTTTTATTGTGGGATTAGGTACTTTAGGGACTTACCTTAGTAATGTAAATGTACAAGTGCACTCATTGCTAGAAGGAAGAGTATGAAAGGATGGTTTTTTCATGGCGTAAGTGTCCCTTGGACTGGAGAGTTGGCCCTTAGACCTGAACATGCTTAACAACAGTTGTACCTCTGCTGAGAAACAACTGTTATACATCTTATATTCCTCATGGTCTTGTGCTAGACAGCCTACAACATTTACACTTTGTAGGAGGGTTTAGAAAATAATCGGATCCCATCATCCTGAAAGATCTGCCACTCCTCCTGGAGCTCCACTCGCATTTCTTGGCCACTAACCTCAAAGCTCAGTCTAATTCCTCTAAGAACACGTGGGATGGTTTCCCTCTTTCCCTTCACTCCTTACATAACCCTGAACTTAAATACAGACATTTGCTTTGTTTCACAGGCTTATTTTCAAATGAAGATATTTTCTTTTTTTCTGTACATTAAACTTTTATCAAATGTAGTGGTATATCACACCTCTTCTATTGTCAACCAAAAGTTCAATGTTCTACTCAGATTCCAATTAATTTCTGTTTCTTTGAGTGATATATAAAATATGCCAGTGTTAGGGACTGAACTGTGTCCCCCAAAGTTCATATGTTGAAGCCCTAGGCCCCAATGTGACTACATTTGGGTATATGGACTTAAGGAGGTAAGTATGGTTAAATAAGGTCAT
This sequence comes from Balaenoptera acutorostrata, assembly GCF_949987535.1. Lineage (NCBI taxonomy): Eukaryota > Metazoa > Chordata > Mammalia > Artiodactyla > Balaenopteridae > Balaenoptera > Balaenoptera acutorostrata. The sequence continues at coordinate 45,378,239 of NC_080077.1, forward strand.
GATAGTGGGGACCTATGAATATGGCTGGTGTGATTATAAGAGGAGGAAAAGACACAAGGGATGCACATACACAAAAGGAAGGCCACGTGAGGACATGAAGAAGGTGCAGCCTGCAAGCAAGAGGAGAGGTTTCACCGGACCCCAGCCCTACCTACACCTTGATCTTTTCTTTTTTTTTCCACATCTCTATTGGAGTATAAATGCTCCACAACACTGCGTCAGTTTCTACTGCACAACAAAGTGAATCAGCCACACGCATACATACATCCTCACATCCCTGACCCCCTGACCCCCACACCCTACCCACCCCATCCCTCTGGGTCCTCACAAAGCACCGAGCTGATCCCCACGGCATCACGCAGCAGCCTCCCACCTTACACCCAGTAGTGCACATATGTCAATGCTACCCTCTCACTTCATCCCAGCTTCCCTCCCCTCCCCCACCCCCCTCAAGTCCTTTCTCTACGTCTGCGTCTTTATTCCTGCCCTGCCACTAGGTTCATCATTACCCCTTTTTTAAATTCCATATATATGCGTTAGCATACGGTATTTGTATTTTGGGGTTTTTTTTTTCTTTTATTTATTTTCCCAGAATTTAATTAGGCTTATTTTTTGTTGCAACAGCTTTCAAATTCTTTTTTTTATTCTTTTTTTTAATTGAAGTATAGCAGATGTACAATCTTATATAAGTTACAGGTGAACAATATAGTGATTCACAATTTTTAAAGGTTATACTCCATTTATAGTTATTATAAAATATTGTTTATATTCCCCGTGTTGTACAATACATCCTTGGAGCTTATTTTATACCTAAGTTGATTTGCTTTTTTTTTTTTTTTAAACATCTTTATTGGTGTATAATTGCTTTACAATGTTTTGTTAGTTTCTGCTGTATAACAAAGTGAATCAGCTATATGTATACATATAACCCCATATCCCCTCCCTCTTGCATCTCCCCACCACCCTCCCTATCCCACCCCTCTAGGTAGTCACAGAGCACCAAGCTGATCTCCCTGTGCTATGCAGCTGCTTCCCACTAGCTACTTTACATTTGGTAGTGTATATATATCAATGCCACTCTCTCACTTTGTCCCAGCTTACCCTTCCCCCTCCCCGTGACCTCAAGTCCATTCACTATGTCTGTGTCTTTATTCCTGTCCTGCCCCTAGGTTTGTCAGAACCGTTTTTTTCTTTTAGATTCCATATATCTGTGTTAGCATACAGTATTTGTTTTTCTCTTTCTGACTTACTTCACTCTGTATGACAGACTATAGGTCCATCCACCTCTCTACAAATAGCTCAATTTTGTTCCTTTTTATGGCTGAGTAATATTCCATTGCATATATGTGCCACATCTTCTTTATCCATTCATCTGTCGATGGACACTTAGGTTGCTTCCATGTCCTGGCTATGGTAAATAGAGCTGCAATGAACATCGTGGTACATGACTCTTTTTGAATTATGGTTTTCTCAGGGTATATGCCCAGTAGTGGGATTGCTGGGTCATATGGTAGTTCTATTTTTAGTTTTTTAAGGAACCTCCTTACTGCTCTCCACAGTGGCTGTATCAATTTACATTCCCACCAGCAGTGCAGGAGGGTTCCCTTTTTTCCACACCCTCTCCAGCATTTACTGTTTGTAGATTTTTTGATGATGGCCATTCTGACCGCTGCACCTTGATCTTGGTCTTCCAGCTTTCAGAACTGTGAGAAAATAATTTCCTGTTATTTAAGCCTCTCAGTCTGTGGTACTCTGTTAAGGCAGCCTCAACAGACTAACATATAGATGTTGTTGTGTCCAATGTAGCAAATAACATGTGTTGTTTGAAAGATCTTTGCTTAAGTCTTTTGCTTATTTGTTAGTTTTTAAAATCTTCGTACTTTTGTGTGTAATATCAATATCATGCTGTGAAGTTTTAGGGTTTCTTTAGTACTCCTTGTACGTATACATTTTTTTCTTATAATTAGGAAGTTATAAAATAATTTTGAAAAGCTCAGAAATAAGAAGTTATGATTTTTATTGCTGATTTTCTAGAATTGAATTTCATCATTATAACTGACCTACATTTTAATAAAGATAATACTATAATTTAGGAACTTTAACCTTAGGTTTGGCTTTTACTTAATTTGTTATTTGTTATTTACCTAAATAATAACTTTGTGATCAGCTAGCTTAAGTTTTAGATACTAAAATAACTCACTAAGTGATATTTTGTGGATTTATAATACCGTATTTTAACATCTACATTGTAAATGTTATTTACCAAACATTTTGGCCGGGGGGTGGGGTGGGGGGGGAATGGCCTGATTGTTTAATCTTTCATTAGTTTCAAATGTGCTTTTCTAAATACCCCAAAGTAAACATAATGTTCAACCTATTATATAATATAAGCCAATCTACACGTCTTCTCTGGGTCATATAATTTGTTTAAGGGGGAATAATAAAGACTATTTAGTACTTTAAAAAAATGATAAAATGTACACATGCCTAAAAATTAATCTCTAAGCCATTTAGCTAAATAGAACCGAAAGCTGATTTATAATACTGGGCTGTGGCCTTAAGATGGCAGTAGTTCTGCATTAGGAATATATTTCATTTGATTTCTTTAGTAACCTTACAATTTTTTAATAAAAAAATACATCATTTTCTACTCTCCATTTCTGCTCTTGCCACAAGAAGAGAAGCCTACTTAGAAATTTTAGTGTGCGTTTTTTTTGTGAGTCTATTTATTTTTGATGGTGGAGAGGGAAAATGTGATGGGATGAAGTCCTTTGGTAGGAAACTTCTTATTAAGGTGTGTGTGAATAAAAAACCAAAATGTTTAAAATGTGAAATGAGCTCCTCTTGGAGAGAGAGCTAAAATACCAAATGGCAAAATTGTGATTCAAAAAGATCTCAAACAATGTAGCAATGGATTGAAATTTAATTGGGACAAATGTTGAGTTTTGGCTTAGGGTCCAATAATTAACTTTATCAGTATATTATGGAGCATTTTGATTTATCTGAAGTTAAGTCAGAAAAAAATACGGATAAACTCAAGATGAACTCAGCTAGTTATGATTTGAACTCAGTTTCTCTTTAATTGGCTGTCACTTCACAATACTTCCCTTTGCCTTGGCTGTTTTTCTGGGGTGTGAAGGTTCTACACTGTAGAAGGGCTAACATGTTGTCAAGGAGTCTGGGAAGAGACTTTAGGTCCTTGGTTAATAGCATCCATACAACTGCTTTTCCTCAGCTAGACCATCCCTGTCAGTCTTTGGTTGCCTCTGGTCACACTGGCCATACCATCAGCAACCATCCCTGCTGCATAAACTCTGAAACACCTCTAGTTACAGTGTCATCAGGAAAATGTTTAGTTTCACCCAAACCATGAAACCATTCCACACTCAGCCAACCTCTGTTCCTCTCTTGAGCAGTTCCAGGAAACTTTCACAGGAGACTTTTGGTTTCGTTATGGTGGAGTCTGGCTACCTCAGACCCTTTTTCTACCTAGTTGTGACCCACCATTCCTATTCTAGTGATTGTCCTATACTGTCATAGGACATTCTGCAAAGCTTTTTTTCTCTCAGAGTTTCAAATGAGAATTAAGACTCGATTCTCTCTTTGGGACTCTCAAGCTCATGTGGAAGGTTCTGTTGCCTTCCATACAGGGGATTTAACCTTGCAGTGGGACAGAATGTAGGGCCCCTTTCTCAGGGACCCATACAAATGGCTCGCTCTCATGCTCTCCCTCCTGTTTCCCTGGGACTCACATTGTCAGATAAGATACAGAATGCCTTTCAAGTACTTAGGTGAGTAAAAGTTTCGATTCTTCAAAGGCATCCAAATATGAACATATCTCAGAAACCCCTTATGAAGTGTGATCCAGTCAATGTGGAGTTCCCCATGGCTCAGGCATGAATCCATAACTTCTTTGTCTCCAAACCTCTTAAGCAGGATGTTTACTTTCATGACAAATACTGAATGCATCTTATCTGTATATTTTCATTTTTGACTTTTTATCTCCTTCCAATCATGCATTTTTTAAGATGTACAAAAAGTTTCATTAAATGAGTAACAACACCTCTCATAACTTAATATAGTTTGATTCTTTACTTTGCCCCAGTTTCCTCATCTGTAGAATCAGATATTTGAAAGTTTTTTTTTAAAATAATGGTATCTATTTATTATTTTAAAAAACAACCTTCAAAATTGATTATTTTATTGCTCATCCACCCTTCTCTACCAATGTTTTTTCGTAAACACCTCGTAACAAAAATATTCCACACCAACCCTTTTGAAAAGCAGTATACAAATGAGTATCAAGAGTCTTAGAAATGGTTTATATGTGTTGACATCTTTAATCCAATTCTAGACATCCATCCTAAGATCTCTATCCCAGAAAAACCTCAGGTAACAGGGTAACTGGGTAATGGTACTGATATACTTTTCCATAATTTGACCCACTCCTGTGTTTCAGCTAAACATTCCAACCACTATTCCTCTAAAATGGATTCTTAAAAAGCATTCAATTAATACAAAAGAAGGCAGAAAAAGAGAAAAAAATAAAAGGAATGCTGAACAGTTGGGAGCAATAGAAAGCAAGTAACAATATAGTAGATTTAAACACAGGCATAATGATAATTATATTAAATGTAAATTATCTAAAGTGCAATTAAAAGTCAGAGGTTATCAAGTTTGTTCAAAAAGCAAGATCCGAGTACACCATCTAAAGAAACCAACTTTACACATGAAGCTATAAATACCATTTGAAAATATTGGAGATGCACCATGAGGTATCTGCCATCATGAAAGACTTTAATATAGTAATCTGCTTTATTAGTTTTCTCTAACATATTTCTATATAAATTGACTTGTTATAAACAAAAATAAAAGAGATAAACAAAGAAGGACTGTTGCTTAGATTTCTAAATTTCTGGATCTTAAAGCAAAATCAGTTTAGTAGTCAAAAGACTTGTTAGGCAGGAAGCAAAAAGTAAATCATGTATTATCTCCCCTATCTTTGTTTTTGAGTTGCTTTTAACCTCTTTTCTCTATTCTTCATGCCTACCTACCCACAGAAACTGGTATTGGGATTTGTGGAAACACAATCACAAACACATCTGGTTGGCTAAGGTGGGTTTCCAGGCCACACCTGTCCCCTTCTCCATCACCACAATTCCCACGCACAAGTGGCTTACAGTCCTTTAAAAACGTGTCTGGGCTTGTCAGGATCTGGGATGGGAGGTACAGTGAGCAATTCTGTGGTCGTTCTGTGGTTGCTGCTTCTTAATCCTTTCACCATTTTTGTTAGCATAAAGAAAAGCTCTACTCATTTTGACCACATTAGCTAGTTCTGCCTCATAATAGGAGCACTAGTTAGAAATGGAGGTGAGTAATAGGAAATCCTCCCACTTCTGTAAGGTACACGTTCCCCATTACTGTTAAGTACATTAAGTATTTTTTCTTTAGGGTTGTTTTATTATTACCTGTTTTTGTGTCAGGCTTCTCTACCAGCTGTAAGTTAGTTCAGAGTGGGACCTGTGTCTTGTGCATCTTTGTATCTCAGTCCGTAGCACACAGCCTGGCACATAATACCCATTGAATGAATGTATGAATTTCCATTTCCTAATTTCCATTTTCATCCATTGTGAATTGTTGAATGGGTTCAAGGAAGCTTTTACTTGGAGGCAGGAGACACTATATCTCACTGACACTCTAAATCCATGTTCTCAGTAATCAATAAATCAGGATTTCACAGATTTATAATAAAGATTTTAATCTCTTGGAGCCACAGTTTCAGGCAGTGTTCTGACAACCATTAATTTTTAGTCCTGTCAAATACTAGTATAAGTCTATCAGGCACTAATTTTTCATTTGACCTTTGGTAGACTCTTCACTGTCTTCATAAGAGCTCTCATGCAGGCTGTATAAATTATCACAGGGTAAAAATAGCCTATGCTAACATTTTGGGAACCTAAGAATTAACTTCCCCAGTCACACTTTTTAACGGTGCATCATGTAGAAAAATACTCATTTTAAAAACTTTAGTTTATATATTTTATTGTGAGGTTCACAGAATTTTTCTAGTTTCTATTAATAGATGCTGCCTATATTAAGATAATACTGCCTATTAAACTCTTCATTAGAACTGTTGACCCTTGGAAAACAGCATTTTTTTTTTATGCACTGTAATTTATTCTTGTTCTTAAAGCTGTATTTTAAAAATGTCATTTGGACATGCAAACAGAACTTAATGAGAATGGTTGAATAAATTCTGCTTTTGGCTTGCAGTGGAAGTGTCAATATATGCATAATTTATTATTATTAGTTTCTTCTGGAAATTAGCCAGGTAAGCAATATAAACAATATGTCCATTTTTTCCTTTTTTTCTTTTTTTTCTTTTTGCCCCCAAATATGACAGTACTCCAAGGAGAGTACACAAGTGCTACAGAGTGTCTGGGTGCACACATGACCTCTGTCCTCTCTCTCTCTCTCTCTCTGTGGTGTATGGGCGTGCACACACTCACACAACGCACTTGCATGTGGGTAGGGGGGCTTGTCAATGAGTGGAGGAATAGCAAACAATATTGAGCTTCCATGCTCCAGTCATTGTGTTAAGAACATTAAGTAATGACCTCACTTGATCATCACAAGATAGAGGTAGGTAAGAGCATATTCATTTTACAGATGAAATTCAAACCCAGATCTGTGTGACAAGAAGTCAGCCACTTCTTTTTTTAAAGCTCTATTTCACTATAGTTATTTATGCATAATACATGTGTGTTGTAAACAAAAATGAAGCAAATAGAATGAAAGTGAAAATTGTCTTTCATCATTACTCAACAAGTTATAATTTATCTTCCTAGAAATAACTGCTGTAAGTTGAATAAATGTCCTTGCAGACAGACCTATTCCAACATACAAAAATGTAAATATTATATATTTTTAATATTTAAATATATATGTATATTTTAATATATATGTCAACCTACCTCAGTCCCTGCCTTCATATTTCCCATTCCTGAAGGTTTTAGTTCTTAGCTCATTGTAATTTTTTCCATCTCCACTTCTCTCTTAATTTTGAGTGTTTCCAATACCCTAGCCTCTCAATTCCTTTAACTTCTCTTCTACAATGATCTTGTCACTCACACCACTTAAGTCGCCCACTCCCACCTTCTTTATAATCTCAAAAACAAGCATCCCACTCTCTTACTACCCGCTTCTATTTTCCAGCTCATGTCTTCAAGTTTCCAGCTCCAACAATCCTTGAGTCCACTGATATCTACAATCCAATGATTCCCATCTCCTCTTCACTGTCCTTCGCTGCCATTATGTTCTCGCTTCTTTTTGCCAAGCTGAATATTCATGGAGAATCATTATAATCACTTAGTTGATACATCCTTAATTCCTATATTGTGTTTTCACCTCTTAAAAAAAAATCACAACACTGGTTGTGGTAGATTTCAAAAACAACCATAATTCTTCTTTTCCTTGTATCTATGCCCCTTGCAATATGACTCTGCAAACCCTCCCATACGGAATAGGGTCTCCTTCTCTGCTCCATGAATTTGGTCTAGCCTGTGACTTGCTTCAGCCAACAGTGTGCAGTGGAAGACATTTTTTCAGTTCTGTGCCTGAGTCACAAGAGGCCTTGAGGAATTCCATACTCTTGGGGAACCCTGCTACTGCCATTTCAATAAGTCTGGGCTACGCTGCTGGATGATGAGACATTATCTTAGTCACTCCAGCCATCCCAGCCTATAGTCAATGAACTAAAGACAACTGAGCAAGACCGTCTCAGTAGGGGTTACATAAGTGTTATTTTGCAACAATTCATTAAACTGCAAGTTTAAGTTTTATGCACTTTTCAGTATGTTTGCTGTACATCACAGTTTTGAAAGTTTAACTAAATAAGGCATTTATTTCACATGGGGTGTTGTGTGTATTAAAATACATAACACAGGGCATTCCCTGGTGGTCCGGTGGTTCGGGCTTCCACTGCAGTGGGCATGGGTTTGATCCTGCAAGCCACGCGCATGGCTAAAAGAAAAAAAAGAGAAAGCAGGGGAGACTACAGCATATCAGACAAAATAAACTAAGGACCCAATCCAAACTAACTCAAGAGACAAAGTACGTTAAAAAAAAAAAAACCTAGTACAAAGCCTGGAACCATAAAAATTCCTCACCAACGTTTGTTTTTAGGAGTCTGTGTGTCCATCCCAACCTCTTATGAGTCCTCCTATATCTAATAACTGGATTCCAGCCTGGTTAGACTCATTTTTCCAGATTGGTCAAGAGGCATTAGAAGCAGAACAAGACTGTCCCTATGGGAGTGTTCTATTGTCTTTGATCTTGGGAATAAACAATAATGGTAGCCAACAAGTTAAATACCTCTGTCTAACAAATCCTTGGATGCCATGCTCATAACTGTTGGAAGATATTGAGGGTGTCCAGAAGATGGGACACTCTACTCCTGGGTCAAAAAGCCGTCTCCTCCAGTTTTCATTCTCCAATGTACATTGTCTTGTAAGACATGTCAGTGTCCAGCTTTGTGTAACTGCTGTAAGAGCATGAGTTGATCTGGCAGGGTCAGAACAAACGAAGGAATCTGGTCATAGGCAGGATTTGCATCAAGATCTATGACCAAGTGAAGGTGATTCTCCATCTTCTTTGAAAGAAAGAAGCACAGGCTTTCTCCAGTGCCAGCACAGTCCCTGGAATATAGGAAGTAGTCAAAAAATGTTTGTTTAATGAGTAAGGGAATGTATAAATAAATACAATAATCAGGAAAGAAGTGAAGGGGTAATTACAGTTTAAATCAGAGGAGAGGAGACCATAACTTACAGAAAAATCATATTGAAATAGCACTGTGAACCTACTACAAGGATCAAATTACAAATCTGAATGAGGTTAAGAGGTGAGAAGAAAAGCGTAGCTATTAGTTTCATAATTCTAAAGCTTGGATTTAAACAATCACAAGAAGATAAATAATATAATTAACTATCTTTTATTGAGGGCTTTGTGTCAAAAATTTTATAAGCATTTTACATCTATTACCTCATTTAATCTTCACAATGATCCATATGGTGTAGATACTATAATTATCCTCATTTTTACAGATGAGGAACTGGGCATCACAAGATTAAAAAAACAAAAACTCAAACTTGCTCATAGTCACATACATAGTAAGTAGCCATAGAAGCAACAAAAACCTTGTGACCTAGCAGTCTGTTCCATCCAAAGCAGAGAAATGAATGGATGATGATTTAACAGCCAGTTTTTCTCTCAAAAGGAGAGAAGAGTTCAGCAAGCAGGTGGAAGAAGAGAAGCAGAGGGGCCCTGGTGAGAGCAGAGACCCCCGTGGGTGGTTGAAATGAGCCTAATCTCTGCTCCTTCCCTTCTGGCTGAGCACTCACGAGGGAGAGGATGATGGGGGGCACCCCAGTGCAGTGAGTGTTCCTTGCTTCCCGGGTTGTAACCAGAGAAGACCTCACCTAGCAAGTCACGGCAGGGAGGAGCCATTGCAGGTGAAACAGGGCAGCAGCTCAGATTCTCTTGTATCCTGGAGAAGAGTAGGAACTTTCCTTTGTCCCTGAATAGAGCTCTGAGGTTAAGACTGCGGAGAGCTACAGATGAGAAGAGGCCTTGGGATGGGACAAGGGGACTTAGACCTCTCCAGTCTGACTCTCATACAAGGAAAGAATCTTAAGACAAGTTTTCAATATGGCTTTTTATGCCTACTGATGGTCCCCATGGCAATTTGAATACTGCATATGAAGTTTTGCTATGAAAATTTGACCATCATGCAATAAAAAAGTATTTTTAAAAATACTTTAAAATTTTTCCTCAAATTTAATTTTGCCCCTTATATATCTGATTACTTGCAGAAATAAAGCAACTGGTTAAATTCACCTCGTCACATAAAATAAGCAAAGAAGAACCAGCATATTTCATTACCGAGAGGTAAGCTCATTAATTATATGGATTTGCCTGAGACCTCCCCAGTTTTAACACAGATAGTATTTTGTGCCAGGAGATCCTCAGTCCTTGGTAAACCGGGACTGTTGGTCAGCAGCAGCTGCATACAGACCACACCTCCCTAACTTTAAAGGAATTCAGATGAGTCAGTCCCAGTATGACTGGTTGTAGCTCTGCACAATATTCCTTCTTAAGCTCTAAGTAGACTTTCCTTATTCGGACTCACTGAGGATTTCTTGAGTCGTCAGCAGGTCTCTGAATTGTGGATTTAAATTTTTTTAAAATATTTTCTAGGGAGATGTGAGATACCTAACTCTATGAAACACCAAGAACTAGGCTAGAAGAAGCATCTGTGATAGCTTTGCTGACCAGGCAGGGGTAATGTGGGAGCAGGTGCTTTTGACTTCTGTGTCACTGGAAGATATGAGTCAGGACAGGACAAGAAATTCTCTGACAGTCTTCTTTGCCCTAGCAACAGCCAGGAGCCAGGATTCTGGACTTTGTTGTTAGCTCTTTTATTAATTCCCTAAGCAGTCCTTGGCATCATAGCCAAACATCATTTTAAGCTCTCAGTCCGTCAACTCTGGATAATTCTTAGCTATCTCACAGTGTTGTTGTGGGAACTGATTAATATTTATGAACACATTAAAATGGAAAAGTGTAGTAGAAATATTACTGAATGAATTGAAAAATTGTTTCCTATGTAATATTATGCACAAAGGAAAATAAGCCATGGACTGTAGTGTCTTCTCGGAACAGTTTTAAAATAATGATCAGTTATCTGTCACTTCCCCTTTCATCTTTAATAAGTTTAGTGTTTTGTTATTTAGTGTTCTCAACAGTGATTTCTGCTAAATTTATTTTTATTATTATTGTATTGATGCATTTTGTTTCCTGTTAAGTTCAGTATATCTCTTTATTTCCAGTTAAGATTTTCTAAGTCATTGACTATGATTTTCCTCCACTGAAATTTGTCCAGTATACAAGGGACATTTGTCATTACTTAAGAATAACTATTGAAACCCATTGCTTAAAAGAATAGATAGTTCTCTAGCCAAGATCATTGCATCACATTTCTGTTAACATGAATTCTTGCCCCATCCTTACATTCTTCTGAATAAAATTAAAAGTATATTTAACTGGAAGAAAATGGGATTTTCAGCATAATAAAATTATACTTAAGGATTTGGTTAAGCTCATGAATTATGTAAAATAGAGAAATAATACCTTTCTCATAAAACACGTATTAGTAACAATTCTCAAAATATTTGTATTGATAGTATTTTACAAATGGTAAAAAATAAATACATTAAATGTGAAAAGATAGTCCAGTTCAGAAAGATTATTTTAAAAAATTCTGCCTCATGTGTTGTGGCAGCAGGGAAGTAGCAGTCATTTTAACAATTTAGCATTTAACAGTTTAACTTCTGTATCATGTTTAAGACCAAAGTTATTATTGTAAATGTTTCTCTCATTTCTCATAACTTCAACCTACATAACTCTTTCTAGCCACAGCTGCTATTTAGTTAAGACACTGACAATGTTGTCTCCAATCACCAAATGTTGTGTCACCTAAGGGTGACAGCTACTTCAGACTGAGTGTCTTGGAGCATCAGTACTTTAGTAGAATCAACAATGATGCAGGGCCTGGTCCTCAATAATACATATTTAGAAACTTTTTAAAAATCAAATTACCCCAAATGATTACATTTATCAAATATATTCTAGTTAAATTCATGGGAGAATGATTTGTCAAACATATGTCAAAATTTTAACTCCTAATAACTGGTATACTTGGTGGAACTAGTGAGGTACATTCAGGAGCCCTAAACAGAGAAAATTGCCTAGTGACTACAAAATTTGGAAAGGGAAATTGTTACCAAGCAGATGAGAACTTCACTCTAATATGTCCTAGAATGGGAGCCTTTCTCATTCTTACCAAAATTCTATAATTATAACCGGTAACTAAAAGCAGAGTACATACAGCAGAGACATATTGAAATGTTCTTTTTGTCTACTCTTCTCTTTCAATATTTCTTATTGGTAATATACACAGAAAATCCTTCATAATTACATAACGTATTTCCTCATGACAAACATATTACGTTTACTAGGATCTATTTCAAAGGGATACTTCCTTTTTCAGGGAGTACCCTAAGCCTTTTGCTGAGATTTGAGAATCACTCTAATCTTACCAGCAGTTTATTTAATATTCTTCTAGGTGTCTTCCCACTGCCCAACCCCCAATCCCTGGTACACTTTCCGCAGAAGTCTAACTTTTATCAGTCAGTTAGCGTTAGGTTAAGCTCTACAAGAAACAATACTTAAAAATTCTGAAGCCTAAAACAACCAAGGTTATTTCTTCATTAGGTTATATGTACCTGGCTGGTAGTGAGGCTCTGCTCCATGTTTTGCTCAGCCAGGGATGCAGGCTAATAGATCACCTTTCATCTGGAACATTGTTGTCATGGTAGGGAAAGGAAATGTAGTTAATTGCACACTTCCTCTTAAGTGTGCAATTAACTACATTCTTCCTACTTGGAAGTGATACATACTAGTTCTAATAACGTTGGTCAAAGCAAGTCATATGGTCATGCTTATCTTCAAGAGGATAGGAAAGTACAATTTTACCATGTGCTTGGAGGAGGAGGACTAGAAATGTCCTTGAACAGTAATAATAAATACCACATCGAGTTATTTTGATTAATATTTCCATTTTTAAGGAGTGCTGTTTTCTGACCTGGTTCTCAAATTAAGGGCTCAGTCACTCAACAAATACTTAAGTGTCAACTTTTTCAGTCTACTTTGCCAAGCTCTGTGGAAGATACAAAGATGAAGCAAGTATAGCTCTAAAGACTGGTATATAATAGAGTACAACAGTCTTCTTAATAGCGCTTGGTACTTCTGCTTCATAGTCCTTAGCAAGTGGTGATTAATTATTTCTATAACTATTTGTGTAACGCTGTCTCCTCCACTAGATTATAAATTCTATATAGGATATGGGCTGTATCTCTTTTCATGTCTATATTCTCAAGAGCAAGCACCACCATGCCTGATACCCAGTAGGTGATGTTTCAATGATTATGTACTGAATATATTATCAAAGAGGAAAATTCTTGTGGAAGTCAAAGAGGGAGACATTACATCCAAACAAACTTATTCCTTATTTAAATCTGTATCTCCCTTTATACTGACAGTATTGATCTGGTCACATTTTTGGTTTACACAGGACAGACTATGCTTTTTTTTAACTTAATGTTATAACCCCAAGCACTAGCCCAGTGCCTGATACATGATAGGAGCTCAGTAAATATTTGTTGACTCAGTGAAGCAAAGGAGATAAGCCCTGAGAATGACTGAAATAAATAATTGCCAATAGGCAAGCCACATTTTTATAGCAGTCACTAGAGTGTACTTCCTTCAACCAGTCCATTAGTAACATATGGTTTAATCTTCTAAAGTGTGAGTGTTACACACAATTGCTTCTGATAAGCCAGCAGATGAGTGTTTTTGTAATTGAACAAAATTCTGATTGCATCGAACACTAACTGGGCAATGGAGCTTTAGCAGATGACTCCAGTGGCTGGAGACAGACCCTCTGCTGGAGGCCAGAGTGAAGGGTGATAAGAGGGAGGTTTGTCACATTCTGTACGTTTGGGGCTAGGTTTGTAACATGGATTTGTAACTCAATTCATATGTACTCTTTTAAGTTTTGATATTCTGTAATTTCTCTTAACTGAGGAGATGTAAAAATGTGTACAGTCAACCATACTGTAATGAAAACTCCTTTCTGAAGATGAGCATAGCACACAGATTATAGGCTTTTCATGCTAACGTGAAACAAATGCATATATCACTCTGTACATGGGGGTCAAGATGTTACTTATGGTTTAAATTCAATTGAGGAAATGCAAACTACCTTCTAATAGGCTTTTATAACATGTTGAACATATTTACCTTGATGATTCTCCAAGGAGCATTAATCCTCTGAGACTTGGTTACATTTCCAAGATCATCAACCATTTTTCAAGGTCCAAGACAGCAATTACACCACGTACAAGTCTGTAAATTGTTGTGCCACACAAACCTCTACATATTACATGGTTTAACAAGAGAGTTTCAATATAAATATTGCTAAAGCATCGTTATTACGAGCTTAGTTATTAAAATTCCAAGAGCTTGAAAAAAATCTAACCATCTAAAGTCTTTTATTATTTTTGAAAATTTATGAGAGGTATTTATCTGAAGTCAACCAAAATATTTTTTTAACCTTGACTTTAAATAGTAGGAATTTATGAAGATAATAGGATTGGTTTTTCTTTTAAATCAAGGAACAAATGAAAAGAAATGCTTAAAAACATGAGACTTAGACAATAACCATTTATATGAGCAGTGGAAACCTGAATGTGGTTACTTAGGAATAGTTCAATATCAAAATAAAGAATGCCAAATATACTACTTATTTATTGAGACACAAAAAAAGGCCTAGCTGAACAGGAAATTCGTGAAGCTCTGCCCAATTACTTGGCATGGACATTGGAAAATTCTAAATCTGGGAAGTTTTGTATAATAATTTTTTTCTTTGATTTTATATAAAATCATGTATGTATAAGTAAGAACCAGTACATTTGTTATTGTTGCTAATGACTAACAGAAATAAATCTATTACAATCTCTTTCAATTGGAGAATGCCTATTAGACGTATGGCAATGTTCTTTTTACCCCTTGGGTTAGGATTTTGTAAATACTCTTGGAATTTTGCAAATACTAAAAAATACTAAGAATGCTAAAAAAATTACTACTGGGATTTATTGTATCATAAATGCAGCATTATAAGAAAGGGAAGCCTGGGTTCAGGTTACATGATTCGTGGACATCATAATTAGAAGGATACAAAATAAGCTGTCCAGACTGAAAATCAGAAGATTGGAGTCCTACCCCAAAGCTCACATAATCCTCTTCTGGGATCCTGGATAGGGTCACATCAAAATGATCCTTGGTCCTTTTCATCTTCTACTCCTTGAGTCCTCTTTCCCCCAACTATGACAACCACAGATTGTATGGAATCCTCTTTTGACTGAACTTCTTGAAGAGGACTGCCGTGTGGTGGAGAGGAAGGATCCTCCCGGGCAGGAGTGCTGGGTATTCATTCCTTTATCATCAATATAGTAGCTCAGTGACCTGAAGCAAGTCACTTCCTCATTTCTGAGCTATTTCCTTCATTCTAAAACGAGGTAATTAGACTAAATAGTCTTTAAAATCTCTTTCAGGATAAAAAGAGACTAGACAATAGCATTACTTTCAAAGGTAAATGATTGTCAGCTGAGCATTTGCTGATGTCCCACTCAGAGAAGCAAGCTGTGATTTGTCACTAAATTCTGCTACACAAACTGTGGTCTAGAAATCAGCAGCATGGGCATCCTCTGGGACTTCGTTGGAAATGCAGACTCCCAGGCCTCACCCCAGATCTACGGAATCAAAATTTACGTTTTTACACGATCCTCAGATGGTTCACAAGCACATTCAAGTTTGATGAGCAGCTGGGCTAGATCAGGTTTGTGAATGTTGATGCCTGCTCAGCTCTGCTTTGTGTCGAAGGTGAGAGAGAGAGAAGGTAGCCCAAAGCCCCAGCCAGTTTCCCTTAACCATCTGCAGGTCTCCCAGCCTGAATCCTTTCTTGTTTGATGTGACAAATTAAGCAGAGTTGAGTCTGCTCTGTACCTGGATAAGACCTCCTGGAAATGTCAGGTGAGGGTGGCCTTTAGTTCTCAAAAGACCCAGCTCTGGTGTTTCCTCTGGATCTTTACACTTGCTTTCCCTCTACCTGGAGCACTTTCTTTCACTCCCCTTTTCACTTGGGTAACTCTTATTCTTTCTTCAAGTCTCAGTTTAGATGTCATTTCTTATTTCTAACTGCCCTCTTTTCCCACATGCCTGTCTGGGATAGATTCCTCTTCTATATGTTCCAACCTATCTCATTAACAGAGAAATTGGGGTGCGTGTGTGCATGTGTGCACACACACAAACACACAATCTATTTATTAATGACACTGTTAACTTACATGGCTCATACAGACCTATTCTCAGACTTTTCAGAGGTCCTTCCATGCTGAAAGCAAGAGCAAGAAGGAGACTCCACCCCATCCATGGGGCTAGGACATAATAGATTGAACAAAAGCATTCTAGTGTTTTATAACATTATTTTATCATTTAAAATTTTATAATAAATGTTGGTATTTTGGAATCTTTTAATGCCAAATCTTAACATAAAATATAAGATTGAAACATACTTTAGTTGATCTACTGGGGGCGATTCAGGTGTAATTTTATTTTATTTTATTTATTATTATTATTTTTTTTGGCTGGGTCTTCACTGCTGCACGCGGGCTTTCTCTAGTTGTGGTGAGCAGGGGCTACTCTTCATTGCAGTGCGCAGGCCTCTCATTGTGGTGGTTTCTCTTGTTGTGGAGCACAGGCTCTAGGCTTGCAGGCTTCAGTAGTTGCAGCATGTGGGCTCAGTAGTTGTGACACGCGGGCCCTAGAGCATGCAGGCTTCAGTAGTTGTGGTGCATGGGCTCAGTTGTTGTGGCTCGCAGGCTCTAGAACTCAGGTTCAGTAGTTGTGGCGAACGGGATTAGCTGCTCCGTGGCACGTGGGATCTTCCCAGACCAGGGATCAAACCCATGTCCCCTGCATTGGAAGGTGGATTCTCAACCACTGTGCCACCAGGGAAGTCCGGTAATTTTAATTTTAGTTCATACAAACTTATAAGTTGATATTTTCCTGAAAGAAATATGCAAATGAAAGGATGATGAGAGATGAGGAGAGGGATTCAGCTGTGGAGGGTGAGAACTAAGAAATGATGGGTGGGATGGCAGTCATATGGAGAGAATTTCTGGGGAAAACAGAGATTTTAAAAGAGGTTTTAAAAGGATGTTTTCCCATGCAGTGTAACTGTCTCCTTCACATCCTCACAGATCCATAGTTTTAGTTATGTATGTAGCAGTGCTTTTGGAATTGGATATGTTGCCTGCATTTTGCTTTTGTTTGAAGTGGGAGTGAGCTGGGAATGTGATAATTTCCTACAACTGTTTTTAGTAGTACAAAGAGAGGGCACAGGTACCCCAGGGGTGGCCCAGTTACATATTTTCATAATAACGGCTAATATTTACTGGGCAGCTACCATGTCCTGGACCATGGGCTAAATATTTTAATGCATTTTCTCATGTAATTCTTATAACTCTACGAAGTAAGTGTTAGTGTCTAGGAATTGTTAGCATTTTACAGATGAAGAAACTGAGGCTAGGCGGTCAATAATTTATCCAAGACCACAGAGCCAAAGAGTGCCAAGGGAACAGGAATTCTCACCCCCAAGCCATGCTGCCTCCTTGTGATAGCACACCAGAGACCTCCACTCAAACGACATCGATTAACAAGCTATGCTATTTGGGTTCATTTCTTCAGCCAGTTGTGATTCTATCTAACTTTCCTGTTATCTCATGTACATTAGAAAAGTCTTTTCCATAGCAATATTGAGTAAGGATTAATCTTTTGAGAGGAGTTAAACCCCAGCAGAATCATGGCTCTGCTAATCTTATTTTGCACATGGAGTTTGGAATTAGCCAAGAAACTTAAAAGATTAACCCTAGGAATCATACTTTAACACTATATATGCTCATGTTCTGTCTACCCAGCCACAAATTTTCTATCGCAGGTTTGTCAAAATATCAGAAGGGCTTAAGGAAAACAAACAAACAAACAAACAGACTTCTAGGTGTTTCCGTTTTCTATCATTTGGGGGAATTGTGATAGTCTTTAACAGACTAGAGAGAGTCCTCAAGATTACTAAAACAATTTTGCTGCGACATAGATGAGAACCTTGATTAATGAAGTATTTGTTTAACAGGCAAGGACAAACCACCTGGGTGAAACATGTTTACTTATTTCCATTTTAGAAAAGGCTTATCAGCTGCTTCTAGGAGATTGTATACATGAGAATATTCAGTCCTTTTTGAAAGCAAGTGGGACTTCCCTGGTGGTCCAGTGGTTAAGACTCTGCGCTTCCACTGCAGTGGGCACAGGTTTGATCCCTGGTCGGGGAACTAAGATTCTGCATGACATGTGGTGTGGCCCAAAATAAAAAATAAAAATAAAAAATAATAAAAAGGAAGCAAGTTCTTTATCCCTTTACAGATATCTCTACAATATTTTTTTCAGTATCATGCTGAAATCTAGACATACTATGCCTATTTCATGTCTTTGATAGTGCCAAAGAAAGAAGCAAAGAGCTTTGAAGAGGTTTTACCATTTTTTTAATTAAAGATTTTTTAAATTTTTTCTTCCAAGCTGAACTGATTTACTTGCAAGCAAGAGAACTCATATCAGTAAAGAAATCCACTGCATAGTTCACTGAGGGGAAATGTCATGGTTTTTGAAGCGTTAGAAATGGAGTTTCCTGGTTATACTCTTTAAGTATTGAAAACATACCCTTTGGATAGGACAGAATGAGTCCCGTGTTGGCTGATGTTTAAAGTAGTCCATTGTCATTGGTCAGGAAAAATACTTCAGTTACGAATAGTAAGGATCTAACGTGCAACGTTAGTTCATATCCTTCAGCAGTTCTAGCTTGTTTCAACTAATGCTGAACAGCATTTGGCTTTGATATTCCCTAAGTGCTGCTGTCAGTGAAAACTTTCCCCTTTATAAGAGCAATTCCTATGACAAAAGAAAACTGAGGTTAATTTGGCATTTTTTTTTTTCATTATTGAGTCCATGTTGGCTTCTAATAATTAAGGTGTCTGCTGGAGGTCCAGCCATCTCAACTGAGTTTCAGGCAAGAGGAAAAAGAAGAGAGGGAAGGGAAAGAGAGTAGATCCTCCAGGTGAGTCTGCCCTTTTTAAGGGACTTTCCTGAAACCCCCACCCAATGACTTCTGCTTACTTTCTTCTTGGCTACTTCTAGTTTTAAGAAGTCTGCAGCCTTTCACTTCTATAAAAGTAAGGTTCTGTTAGTAGGAAGAACAAACTGGACATTGGATAGGCAAGTAGATGTTTTTGTCTCAGGGAGAAAGAAAGTGCAAGGATTTGCCGATGTAGATATATTTTTTGATGCAAGAAAAGGACATTGAATTGGTTAATATTGAACAGATTTGGAATTTCTGTGACAAGTTCATCATTAGAGAAAAAGGATATCTGCAGAGAGTCTAAGAAGAATGGTGGACGATTTGGAAGAGTGCTACTAGAAAATGAGGAGAACCGCATCTAAGTGGACCAGCATGTAAAAGAATGTTGAGCAGAGCAAAGGGCTTAGCAGGAGTTGGAGATCATTAATTTGTCCTGGTATAAAACTGAGTAGCTGTGGGATTTTTTCTGTTGCAGTGCTCAGCAAATCAGATACAGGAGCATGGCTAAATTCATTTAACGCTGTGTGTGTGTTGGATGTGGGGTTGCAGGAGCTAGTAAAACTCAAGGAAGAGAAAAATCATTTTGGCAGAAATGGACAAGGAGGTTCTAAAGGAGGTATGGGATTTTTATTCAGGCCTCAAAATGCAGGCAGAAGTCTGTTGGGAGGGGAAGGAATACCAAGAAAAAGCATGGCAAAGGAGACAGGATCAGAGGTGGGAATGAACAAGACCTATTGGAGACACAGTAAACCTATTTGGCTGAGTGGGAGGGTTAAAATAAGGCAGTAATGGAAGGAGGATGTTGAAAGGGTACGTCTGATAAAGATGGGATAAAGTACAAATTCTTTCGTCTTGAATTCCAAGCCGTATCTTCCAGGCAATGAGGATCTGTTGAAGGTTATTGTGCAGAAGAGTGATTTAAGAAGATTAATGTGGTGGCAGTGTTCGGTAAGGATGGGAAGGAGAGTGGCTGTAGGCAGGAGGCTGGCAAAGGAATCTAACATTTGGGAAACAATGCGTGGAAAAAAGGGGACTGAGAGGCAATAGACAGAACGTCACTATCCTTTGTGGTCCCAGCTCTTTTCACACTCTTTGCTCTCATTCGTGAATACTTGTATACGTGTTTATCTTACCCCAGTGGCTCCTTCCCTTCCCTTCCCTTCCCTTCCTTCCTTCCTTGCTTCCATCCTTCCCTCCTTCAACAAATACTTATTGAGTGTTTACTACTTACATACTGGACATTGTACAAGGCACTGAAGATTCCAAGAAGGAAATTTTATTCTCCTGGGGAAAGCAAACAAGTAAGGGCATCAAGTGGAATTTAATAGGAGACCGAGTAGAAGTGTGTGTGCCAGGTTTTAGGGGCACACAGAGTAGAGGCCCCTAATCTATTATGGCAGAGAAGGTGCTACTTGAACCTGCCTGGAAAAATCACAAGGAAGTCACCAGGGGAGCAGGTAGAGAAAGGAGCAAAGGTGCAGCAGGAAAGAGGGCCTTGGGCTTCAGGGGTGGCTGGTGGCTTGGTGAGCCTGCATCACAGTGTGTATATGTAGGAGTAAAGGGCCGTGAGGTTCGAGAAGTTACCAGCGCCTTGTGTGTCCTGATAAAGACAGCAGGTTCTATTCCAAACATGTTGGAGATCCGTGAAGGATTTTACACCGAAGAATATTAGCCTTTTTTTTAGAGTCATTGAAACACAGGAGTTAAAATCTCAGACTCTGGAGTCAGATTGAGACCAAGGTGTTACTCATGGTTCAGCCACGTGGGGGCTGTGTGACCTTGGGCAAGTTACTTAACCTCTCTGCTTCAGTTTCTTCTTCACTAAAATTTAAAAAAATACTACCTTCCTCACAGGTATTGTTGTTTTTTATTTTCTGAGAGTTAAATGATGTATCATTTGTAACATTCTTAGCACAGTGCCTGGCACATAGAAAGCCCTCAAAACTGATAGCTACTTTTACTAGTACTCATATCACCTCTGGCATTGTTGCTATTATAAAAACTGCTCTGGGACTGGTGTGCAAGATGAGTCAGAAATACTAGATAAGCTGGAGGAAAGGGGATTAGTTACGAGCCCTCTGGAATAATCTAGGGAAGAATATTTGTTTTGTCCAACACCCAGCTGTCATTCAGAAGGAATAAAAAAAAGTGTAGAATAAATGGAAAGACAGACAAGTGGAATTTAGTGATTGATTAGCTCAAAGAAACCAGGGAAAGAGTAAAAGATGACTGCAAGGCTTCAAGCTTGGGTGACTGTAGAATTATGGTGCTATCGACACAAGGAAACCTTTTCTCTCCCCACCCCTTGCCTCAGGTTTCTCAGGCCATTACTTACCTGATGTCTTTGGATGGCTGGTTTCTTTTTTCAGTTTCATTCACTAGCTCAGTTACTGTGCTGTGCAGGTCTGCCACTCTGTCTTTTTCTGGAATGCCTTGTCATAACCATAATGGAGGCATATTTGAATTTAGAAACTTCAAATTTCTTAAGCCTTAAACTCCACTTACAAATTGGTTTTGAATACATCTCTCTAGTTGCTTCCAAATCTTATTTCATATTCTAGATCATGTAGATATCTCTGGAAGGACTTTAGCATCTATGCCTCTGTTTAGGCGCATTAATAGGATCCTACACTTTTTACAATTAATATTGTGTTTGGAACCAAATATTCTTATGGCTTCTCAATATTATGTAATCATTATTTTCTCTTCTGTTTTATATTGGAATTATATTTTCGGTCCCATATCACAAATAAACAAACAAACAAACAAACCTGGCTTGGCTTTTGGCTTTTCTCTTCCTGCCAAATTAGTACTTTCTACTCTGACTCCGAAGACAATTGGAGAAACCTAGAAAATGAGATCTTGTTTTAACCAAATGATCTGTCCGCCATGAATGCCTGATTTTAGTACAAGGAAATAGCAGGAGGGGCTAAGGCCATGGTCCTCTGGTTGTCTTTCTTTTTTTTTTCTTTTTCTTGAGTTCAGTTATTCTGATTACTAAAAATGCCTTGCTATTTGACAAAGAACAGGAATTTTGAGTTTGTACTGGGGTTAGGTTAACCACGTTCAAGGCTCCAGCAACATTTAGAGAAATTGTTTTTAAGAGAGCAACTTTGTAATAAAGGCCTTATACAAAAAGAAGTGACACATCATAAACAAGTCTGCAGTGTACTCTACTAGTGAAAATGGTCTTGTGTTGACCCACCTATACTTACTGCCTAGGTGTTCTTGGGATCCAGGGCACCCATTTGTGAGACAGCTGCCCTGAACTAGGGGAAGTAGATCAAAACTCACTGCCTATCGCAATGGCTGCCCTGATGTCGGCTTCATTAGTTCCTGAGCTCCTGCCAACGAAGTTAGCAAGAACTAGTGCAGACCTGGAGTCAAAGTTGAATAGAAGGAGCTTCCACAGCAGCTCACATGCAGCCCTCCTACTCTTTCTCTCTGCTGGTCACCTAGTCTGTGTGTGTGTGTGTGTGTGTGTGTGTGTGTGTGTGTGTGTGTGTGTGTGTGTGTGTGTGTGTGTGTGTTTCTGAAGGATGGGAAATTACATGTCTTTGTGGGAAAATGCAGTGTTTCGGTTTCTCACCATTTTAGTCAGCTGCTCTTGTATTTTTCCAGACTGTAAATGTATTTTGAGGCTATTAAAATCTATTCACAGTGATTAAAAAAAAGGTAGGAACTCAGTGGCTCTTTCCCAATTGCCCTTTGTCCAGTAACAAATACCTAAACACTTTAATTTTCCATTTTATTTCCCTTAGTGGTGGCAAAACTATCCTACTCGTCCTTATGGAAGAAAAATATCTCTGCCTTTAATTTCTGTGCTGGTAGCATAGCAGGACAAAATGCTCCCTGGGCTAGCCCGTCTGTCCAGGAGCATGGATTTTGACAGCTGCTCTTAAGAGTTTGGCTCCCTGGTGAGGGCGCTAGTCTCTCTTGGGTGTGGGAGAAGGGAGAGGTAGAGAGGCCGGGAATCCCATTTAGATCACAGACACAAAAGAACCAGGAAGTAAGAAGAAATTATTACAGTCTGTTCCCAGCTCAGGATGTTAAAGGCAGTAGCCTGGGCCGGTTGGTTATTCATTGGCATAAAAGAAAGAGCCGTGGGGGTCAGGACTGGTCAAACCACAGAGACACACCTGACGCGGGAGAGAGCTGCTGGCAAAGGTAAGAGGTGGAGATCTTACCTGGAGTTCATCTCTTTCGCTTGGTAACTTTTTCTTGGGACGAGAGGCAAGAGGACTCTTTTCTGTTCTCAGACGTTTGTCTTAAGTAAAGCCCTCTCAAATTTATTTTTGTGGTGGGATTCCTAAGCAGACAAGAAGAAAAGTCACTCTCCCACCGAGCAGCTGCCCAGCTCCCACCCGGTTTTTCTCTGGGGCAGCAGCTACGGCCACAGAGAGCAAGCCGGTGAGTCTCTCCAAGCGGGTCCGCCGGACTGCTGTGAACCAGGGGCTTGGTACACGCTCCCCAAACCTGGAGGACTGGTGCTGATTTCAGAGTTTCCAGGTGGAGGAAGAGAAAGTGGATCTGCAGAGAGGAAGGGGAGAGGGAGAAGCTCCTCTCCCCCACTGCCCACGGGGGCGCCATGGGTAACATCTGCCTGAGGCTCCGGACGTACCTGGAGCCCTGTCTCCCCTGCTTGTCTCGGGAGGCAGACAAGTCGGTGGTGATTCAGAACCCATGGACTGTCTGCCCCCCCGATCCTCCCCGGCCGTCGTGTCCGGAGCCCGAGAGAAGCCAGGGCCAGTACTTTGTGGCTCTGTTTGATTACCAGGCTCGGACCGCAGAGGACCTGAGCTTCCGCGCGGGCGACAAGCTCCAAGTCTTGGACACGTCCCACGAGGGTTGGTGGCTCGCCAGGCACTTGGAGAAAAGGGCAGATTGCTCCGGCCAGCAGCTGCAGGGCTATATTCCTAATAACTACGTGGCTGAGGACAGGAGCCTCCAGGCAGAGCCGTGAGTAGTACACACATTTTATTTCTCAGCTCTCTGAGGGCGGGTAATGAGGTTTCCTTCTTACCTATCTGCAAACCCACTAATTTTCAAAGAACTGCCTAGAAAGTATAAGGAAGTACTGGCAAGAATCTTCTAATTGAAACACACCTCCCCTGCTAGGTGAGAGTGAAACTGGAAGGTAACTGTTGAAATGACTTCTATTACAGTTTGTATACCCACAGACCCTGGGTGCATTTTCATCAACAAAAATGAATGGTGCATTTAATGCTCTATCTTTTCTTTGGCTGTAAAATAAGTCATGCCTCACTTTAACACAGAACTGCATTTTATTTGCAGGTATATCATAGATCTTCCTTAAACTACACTTGCAAATCTAAAATCCAGCTCTCTCTTTTTTTAAACTTTTGGAAGCATCAACTCCAGTTCTGATAGGCACACACAGGGGTAACTAATGTAGAAGGTCACATTTAGAAGATGCTACATTTTCCCAGTGAAATTATAACTGGATATTTTTCTTTGAGTCCCAGGTATGGAGTTATGCTACCCAAATTATGATATTTTTTGGGTTTTATTATGATTAGAAACTAGCCAGCTACAGATGTTTAGGAAGTTTTAACAAGAAAAATAATGACATTATTTCTCCAGAGAAGGAGATTAAGACTTTACCCTGATATTTGAATAAATCCTATGAGTTATAGTGGAACCAAGGAAGAAAATTTTATGTACTTATGCACATATCCATCCGTCCATCCATCCATCCATGCAAGTGTCAGGTGGAGTAGTGGCATGGGGGGGGAAGGGGCAAGGTTATGCTAGTGGTAGTTGAATGTAAAGTAGATAAAGCAAGGTCTTGACAATGGATACTTGGGGTCTGGTGTGTTGAGAAGCAGGCGCAGACTGCTACTTGCCCTAAACTTCTTGCTGCCTGGTTCCAGTGAAACCTAAGACTGGGAATGTCTCTCAGGACTCATTTTATAGAGCGGGTCCTTAGTAGAGGAACCTCTGGGGATTCACTCATTTTCTCATGTGTTTTTTCTTTTGATGTGAGCTGCAGCATCCCTTACTGGCCCGGGGAATAAAACTGTAGGAAGAGCCATGGTGCATTGTTGCTGCTTTCCAAACTCAAAGTCAAATACAAAAGGGAGTTGGGGGGCTTTTGAGATTCTTTCCAACGCCAAGGGCCTATAAATGTTAGGAAGCGTCTTATTTTACACCTAGATAGAAATGAACTGAAATCTAGAATTTTGACAAATGGAATCGTTCAATTCTCAAATGAGAAAATCACCTGTATGAACATTTATTTCTGTGATAATCTATACGAAATATCCTTGCTTATTCATTGAATGCTTAATTATGTGCATTTATGATATGATTTTCACTACTACATGATTTCCATGTAAGGTATGGTATTATGTATGTTTTATATTCAGTGTAACATATACTATTAAATTAATGCTGTAATATTAATACTAGTGCCTTGAATTCATAATCTACTAGTCTTGGATATTTTCAATTCATTTAACTGCTTAGGGCCTCCGTTTCCTCATCTGTAAGGTCTCTGGGGTCTTCTAGCGCTCTAGATTCCTTGATTATCTGGGAACATGACTTCTTATGTTTCAAGTGTAGTGGTTCAACTACATTCATACCTGACAGAACAGCAAATGCTGAAGAGAGCAAGTAAATTAATACAAGACAAGCAATTCAAAAGAGATAATGTTTTGGGTAACAGATCAAGCACAGCACCCTTACTTATTTAGATTCTTTTTGCCTACCAAAGACAAAATAAGACAACTAAAGTATTGTGGATATTTTTTCATTCTCAGGGGCTGTCTGTAGCCAAGAATACTCTTTTCCCTCTGTATATAACTCCTGACCTTTCCTCTTGGAATTTGTTCTCAGCAATGTTCCCCTGTGTCGCTACCATCTGGTGTCTCTGTGGTGGGCTTTTCTTGGGATCTTCGCATCCACTGGGATAAAAACTTGTTGCGCAGGTGCTGCTGTTCTGCCTCCTGGTCAGCATGAGCAACTTGTTTCCTTTTAAGTGTACACCATGGCTTTCACCCGTGAACCCAGGTTGCTAATGAGGTTTCTTGCCACCAAATGGCGAAATTGCTTCAATACTTTTAGTGCAGGTGGCTGTAACCTCTAGAATTTCACCCCATTTCAAGTAGAAGCAGTTTTAACTTAGTCTTCTAAGTGACGGTGTCCAAATGACCCATAGTGCCTTAATACCCAGGGAATTATTAAAAAAAAACTTCTTTTAATAACTTTCTTATATGAGTTTTCAAACTTGTACTTCATTTTTTTCCTTATGAATACTATGAAAGTTAACGTTTATTTTACAATGAGCTCAGTATACAGTATTAAGTAAAGATTATTGTTTATATTCACATGTGTGAGATGAGAGGCAATGGGAAACCAATGAAAGTTGAGTCATCTAGTTCCTTATTAGACTAGTTTAGTGAATGTATTTTAGTGTTCATCTGTTAATGTCTTTATTCTTGACTTACATTAATAAGAACACAGTGCAAATACTTTTGGAGTTATTAGTGGCAGGGCAAATCAGATAAGTTTCAGTGTTTGGTTTCTTTTTTTTTTTTAAGTTAATTTTTAATAATCTCCCAAATAGTTTTTTTCTTTTTAATTTATTTTATTATTTATTTATTTTTGGCTGTGCTGGGTCTTCGTTTCCGTGCGAGGGCTTTCTCCAGTGGCGGTGAGCGGGGGCCACTCTTCATCGCGGTGTGCGGGCCTCTCACTGTCGCGGCCTCTCCTGTTGCAGAGCACAGGCTCCAGACGCGCAAGCTCAGCAGTTGTGTCTCACGGGCCCAGTTGCTCCGCGGCATGTGGGATCCTCCCAGACCAGGGCTCGAACCCGTGTCCCCTGCATTAGCAGGCAGACTCTCAACCACTGCGCCACCAGGGAAACCCTGGTTTGTTTCTTTGTTTCTTTTAACACTAGGAAGTAAAGATGTTAAAAAAAAGAACTAGACTATTATTAAAAGATAAAGCAATTTTATAATTGACTATTAAATTCCACCTAGAAATGCTTTACCTTTTCTGAATATTTTACATTAAGTGATATAATAAACCCATTCTTAATGATTTATTTTGTTTCTAGGAAGAATAATTGTTTTATCTTCAATTTGAACTCCTAGATCCTTTCATAGATGAGTGTTTTCCTTCCACATCTTCAACATGGAATCCCTCAAAAATCTTACTCTTAGGCTCTGATCACTCAATACTCTCTGTACACTTTTTAAATTCATAGTGTTTTTAGAGATATAGTTAAAGTTCACCCAAAAAATAATGGTATGGAAATTACATACGAATCATAGAGCCAAGAGCAATGGCTTTAAATTGCATTGTTTTTATTATTAAAAAAATTCAAGTAATGCAATATGTTGATGAAAAGCAAAATGATCAGCAGTTGTATAATTTACACAAAGCGTCATTCATCTACAAAGAGTTTAAAGGTGTTTGTCTAATTGTTTAAGTGTGCTTTATGCTAAATTGCTCTAGGCTCAGAATTACTTTGTGAAAAGATTTTCCTACTCCTCTTATTGCCATGTAAAGGTAGATTATTTCCAATTCCTCTCCTATTCACCATTTTATGGGCTGCCTTGAAAAAGATCTCAAGAATAAATATTTGTAACTTGTAAGTTTGTTGTTAGTTTATGCTTACGGGATAAAAGTGTTAGAATTTTATGAAGTTTGAAGGTAATGGAATTTCTCTCCATTTGTTTAGGGAATGTTTTCCTAATCGTGGGCCTCTTTAATGTGTCAGACTAGAGTGCTGTCAAGATTTTATCTAATTTAAAGTCATTGCCATTGTCTGGCTTGAAGAGAGTAGCATGGAGAAATAAAGTAGTATATGCTCAGAAAGAGAATTCTTTTATACCAGCATGTAAAAATACAATTGCAACTTTACTATTTGGTGATTTGAATACTGTTGAATTTAATAATTATCTAATACAAGTTGTACACAGTGTTCCTAGTCATCTTCAGCCTAGATGTCAGTGGATTTCTTTCTGTGCTGGGACATAAAGCCTGCTTTTGAATCTTAAAGATAGAGGAACAAGGTGGTTTAAAAATCAAAATTATTATTAATAAAGAAAGAAAGAAAGAAAAAGGCATCAGAACATTCACAAACCAGTCTAACATATCTACTTGAGTAGATATGAGTAGTTTAAATCACTAGAAAATAGTGAGTAGTTTAAATCACTAGAAAATCACCTATCGGCAAGCAGTCCCATAAATATTCTTTTTTTTTTTTTTTAAGATTTTTTTTGATGTGGACCATTTTTAAAGTCTTTATTGAATTTGTTACAATATTGTTTCTGTTTTATGTTTTGGTTTTTTGGCCGCGAGGCATGTGGGATCTTAGCTCCCTGACCAGGGATCAAACCCGCACCCCCTGCATTGGAAGACGAAGTCTTAACCACTGGACCCGGGAAGTCCCTCCTATAAATATTCTTAATCCAGATCATTTATTTCTTTTTCTTTGTGCTAGTTTTCAGGGAAGACTAAATGCATATATGTAGAAATTGAAAACAATACATTTTCAGTTTCTTTCCTCTAAGACAAAGTATACTTAGATCTATAGTTTAAGAAACTAAAAAAGACATTTATGTATATAAGTTAAATGCATTATAAAAATATATATGGCTGTTTATCAAATTAAATGTTTTGGATAATCCCAAGATAAGAATTTTAAGGCAAATAATTTAAATCAACAAAAGCATATTTATATACCGAGATTGATTAGAAAACTCTATTGTTAAATGACTGCATTATAGAATTATAGATGAATTATGAATTCATCTATAGAATTATGATGTAGTCTTCTTTCTTTATCCTTTGATATAAAATAACAATATGACAAACAGGTTGCTAAAATAATTTGTAAAAAATTACATTTCAGGTATAATGTTATATGATTTTTTATATTAATATAACTGTACTACATTTATGTTTATATAACTGTTTATCTCAGTTATTTAATGCATTTTTATATACATTGTCACCATTTTTAAGAAAAATGATAATTAACTGCTAAATTAAATACATTTTATAAGAACAATGGCAAAATCACAGAAGTGAGGGAAAGAGGAACCAACTGAACTTAATTAAAGTCACAGTTAAAGTATAAGTGTAATTAATAACAGTTTAAAATAGTTGATTAATAGAAGTAAAACTTGATTACATGCATTTCAAAATACCTTTGAGAAGCAATTAAGTGCCATAGTATGGAGTCATTAAAATAAGTCAGGAGTCATTCTTAATCTTTTCTAGGAAAATTGATAATACTCTGGAAATTTCAACTGCAATATGCCATTCAGAACCACTCTCTCTTAATAAAAACATTGATTATATTTTTCTTTTCAGGTTTTTAACAAATTACTAGTAGTGGAAAAAATTTTGTGAGTGAAATAAACTCACATAAACTACTTTGCTTCAGTCCTAAAGATTAGAACCTAAATTCCAACTTGATTGAATTCATTCTTTGAAAAAAAAAGAAAGATTCTATTGGTTTGTTTTTTCAAATTGGTTTGTTTTTGTTCAAGTGAATTTATTGAAATGTTTGGTTTGTCTCTGTAGATATATCCTAGTGTTAACTTTTTCAAGCATTTCACCAAACTGACATCTAAGTATACACAACCTTCTATATAGTAAAGTAGGACTGTTGTTAAGCAACTGTCCTGTGTACTAGGTCTTGAGGGTCCCCAAAGAAAAACAAACAAGACTTTGCCTCAGTTAACTGTCTGGTTTTCAGCTCAGAAAACTCCCTTTGTATTTTCCAACTGCCAATACCACAGTGAGAATCTATATGGTAAATAAAAATCAAATAAATTTTTGGGTTTTTCTGGTGGATATTTTAACTAGGTCCAAACGTTAGTGGTACAGAGTTTTGACTGAGGTATAATGCTGGTCGCCCTTTTTGATCTGCCCTGTGGTGTGCTTAAAAACACAGACTATGGGCCCCAAAGATCTGAATTTGAATCTGGCTCTGTCATAACTTAGCTGTGTGACCTTGAGCAATTTATATTAAATAGGAATAAAAATGACCCCTATCTCATAGGATCGATATGTGGCATAAATGTGATTATTTGTGCAGAAAGCATGCACCATAGAGAACCTGACCATAGTAAGGGTTTGAGAAATGTTATCTGTTATTTAGCTGGGCAATTCTTCCTTCACCTCTGCCTAAATATATAATATTTTGCGCACCTCCACTCCAGCCTCAGCTCACAATATTTTCTCCCTATAACAGCACTCACATGCCGAGCGTCTTTACATCTTTCTTCCATACTTTCCTTCACTTGCAGTCTTGGGCTTCTTATAGGAGTGGGCTCTTCTCCTGCTTGCCAACTCTCCCTCCTCTTCTTTTTCTGACCAACTCTCGTTCATCCTTCAGGTCTCAGTGTCTATTCCTCTCTCCCTGAAGCCTTTCCTGACATTCTAGACTACATTAGGTCTTCCTGCTCAGAGCCTTTAGCATCATTTGTCATTATTCTCATTTATTTTCTGTAAGACTTGTAAGCTCTGGATGGGGAGGGGGGAAGAGGAGCTATTGCCATGGGCTCTGGAGCTTAGTGTGGTGCCTGTGCCTAATAAACACTCACAAATGTTGGTTGAGTAAATGAATAATTAAATGATGATCGCTTATCTACCAATCTCAGGTCTTTTAAAAAGCAGCTGTCAGAGCCACCTCTTTTCTTCAACTTTTCCTCTCTGAGTTGCTTTTTTACCTACCAGGAAAATCTACTGAGTTTCCTTGTTAAAGGCATTAGGCCGTTTTGCATTCTTTTCTCAGTGAATTGTTCATGCTTCAATTTCTGGTTGGACTCATAGTCATAATAGTATAATTTACAGGCTCCTAGAAATTAGTGGCTTTAATCTGTCCCTAGGGGAGAAATACTAAGGGTGTCACAGACTGATTTGTATATTCTTTGTAGTGTGGAATGAATATCAAGCCAGGAACTGATTGTGAATCTCACTGAAGTGATATCTAAAAATGACATATGTACACGGTAAACTATACTGTGGTTAATTTAAAGTAAAGGAATCATTGGCCTGAGCTTTTAATGGACAGAAAACCAAAACCCAGTTTGCAAAATTAATGTTGTGGGGCCAGAGTTGTAATTTCAGTTTTTATGGTGAGCAGACATAATTTCAAACTATTATGTATATGAAATATTTTTCAGTTTGTGCATGCTGAAAGTTTGACTCTTTTACTGAATATTAGTAGATTTTCACTGTTACATTCTAAAACATTACCAAACAGAATAATTACATGTTCTTTTCACTAGTTTTCTTACTGATTAGCTGCTAATTTCTCTGCAGCATTCTCTGACTTCCATTTTTAATGGGAGTTCTTAGCACTGGAAAGATTGGGCCAGTTTTTCTGGGGAAGGTAGTTATGCAGATTAATAGCAGCTTGAATAACATTTCAGACCTCCTGATGGCTATTTTCTTGGGACTGCAACTCTAGCAGTTTATGTGAATGTTTCTTTGAAGATTAACGTAACAGAAGAATTTTGCTAAAATGCATAGATGCAAACATAGAACATGTGATCTGTATTACCCAACTTCTTGCTTGTTTGGCTAATTTCAGGTACTACACTAGACTATCCCTTCTGTAGTATCATTTTTTTCTACAAAGTTTTTCAGTTAGATATTTTTTTCCTATTTAAAAATTGAATTGATTTTAGTGTTAGCTTCTTTAATTGTTTTATTCATGCTTTCGTTTTTATTGATAGGACATCTTTTATACTGCCTTTAAATCCAGACTAAATTTCTCAATTAGAGGTTTTTTTCCATTAATTTTGTGCCTTCTTAAGGGTAAAATGAGAATGCAATTCAAGAAATAGTATTACTGAGAACTTTTGAACTTTTTATTAGGTTGTTAATTTGAAAGGCATTTAGAATCTTATTTCAAAATAAGTATTACCACTAACACAAATGTTGCATAGCACGTTGGCAGCATGATTTGGATGACTCAGAAGAATTCTATATAGTTCCAATGAAAGGCCAGTAATTCAACAGATTTAAGTCACTCTAATGCTGTTCCAATATCACATATACTTTTAGCCATTTCTGACAATCAGTTATGACATACCAAGATTCCCATTACAGGAAGGACATTATTGCAGTCCCCAGAATTGTGCTGCTTGCAAAGTCACTGCCAGGAAGTCATCTTGGAAGGGTGCCTGTGTCATTTCTGTGAAGTAGGACTCAGGACACTTTCTCCAAAATCTTTTCAGCATTTCTAGTCATTGAAGAAGATACAGTCTATGGGATTCATGTACCCATTCAATAAACTTTTTGTCTATATTTACTATGTTAAAGGCACTGTTTTTGAGCAATAGGAGACCCCAAATGAATAAGACAATTCTTTTCCTCCACAGAATTTTATAATTTCTGGAGGTAAGACTATTAAACCAAGAATGTATGTCAATGCCTATTAGACAAAGACTACCAGGAACACACCTGTAGTAGTTTATTGTTCATTTCAGGGGAGGAGAACACACACCATGGACAACAGTGGAGCATCTCAGTAAGAGTGTGTTAGGACACATTACAGGATTTGGGGTTGTGACTCTGGGGAGAGTTGAAGGAAGCAAGACTTTGCTCTGGATTGATTGCTGTCAGGAAGTGAGGGTAACTGTATGATTGTGTATTTTAATTAATCTTATTGAGAAAGAGGGAAGACTAGATCAAGATTACAGCTATAATTGGTAAAGAAACAGCAGTCACTTATATTAGTTAAGATAGGGGGATGCTTGGTTATTTTTGCTGTTGGACGATGTCCAGTCTTTTGTGAGTGTTCAGATATGATTAAGAGTGATCGATCTTGATTGACCTTCAAGATGGCGGAGGAGTAAGACGTGGAGATCACCTTCCTCCCCACAAATACATCAAAAATACACCTACATGTGGAACAACTCCTACAGAACACCTACTGAACGCTGGCAGAAGACCTCAGACCTCCCAAAACGCAAGAAACTCTCCACGTACCTGGGTAGGGCAAAAGAAAAAAGGAAAAACAGAGACAAAAGAATAGGGACGGGACATGCACCTCTAGGAGGGAGCTGTGAAGGAGGAAAGGTTTCCACACACTAGAAGACCCTTCGCGGGTGGAGACTGCGGGTGGCGGGTGGGGGGAGCTTCGAAGCCATGGAGGAGAGCGCAGACATGGGTATGGAGGGCAAAGCGGAGAGATTCCCGCACAAAGGATTGGTGCCGACCAGCACTCACCAGCCCGAGAGGCTTGTCTGCTCACCCGCCGAGACAGGCGGGGGCTGGGAGCTGAGGCTCGGGCTTCGGGCGGATCCCAGGGAGAGGACTGGGGTTGGCGGCGTGAACACAGCCTGAAGGGGGCTAGTGCACCACGGCTAGCCAGGAGGGAGTCCGGGAAAAAGTCTGGACCTGCCTAAGAGGCAAGAGACCATTGTTTCAGGGTGCGCGAGGAGAGGAGATTCAGAACACTGCCTAAACGAGCTTCAGAAATGAGCGCAAGCCACGGCTATCAGTGCGGACACCAGAGACGGGCATGAAACACTAAGGCTGTTGCTGGAGCCACCAAGAAGCCTGTGTGCAAGCACAGGTCACTATCCACACCTCCCCTCCCGGGAGCCTGTGCAGCCCGCCACTGCCATATTCCCGTGATCCAGGGACAACTTGCCCGGGAGAACACACGGTGTGCCTCAGCCTGCTGCAACTTCTCACTGGCCTCTGCCGCTGCAGGCTTACCCCGCATTCCATACCACTCCCTCCCCCCAGCCTCAGTGAGGCAGAGCCCCCTAATCAGCCACTCCTTTAACTGCCTCTGTCTGGGCAAAGAACAGACGCCAGAGGGTGACCTACACGCAGAGGCGGGGCCAAATCCAAAGCTGAACCCCAGGAGCTGTGTGAACAAAGAAGAGAAAGGGAAATCTCTCCCAGCAGCCTCAGGACCAGCAGATTAAATCTCCACAATCAACTTGATGTACCCTGCATCTGTGGAATACCTGTCTATGAATAGACAACGAATCATCCCAATATTGAGGCGGTGGACTTTGGGAGCAACTGTAGACTTGGGGTTTGCTATATGCAACTGACTAGTTTCTGATCTTTATGTTTATCTTAGTATAGTTTTTAGTGCTTGTTGTCGTTGGTGGATTTGTTTATTGGTTTGGTTGCTCTCTCTCTTTTTTTTTTTTTTACTTAAAAAATTTTTTTTATTTTAATAACTTTATTTATTTTATTTATTCTATTATTTTTTCTTTCTTTCTTTTTTTTCTCCCTTTTCTTCTGAGCCATGTGGCTGACAGGGTCTTGGTGCTACAGTCAGTTGTCAGGCCTGAGCCTCTGAGGTGGGAGAGCTGAGTTCAGGACATTGGACCACCAGAGACCTCCCAGCCCCATGTAATATCAATCAGCGAGAGCTCTCCCAGAGATCTCCATCTCAATGCTAAGACCCAGCTCCACTCAATGACCAGCAAGCTCTGGTGCTGGATGCCTCATGCCAAACAACTAGCAAGATAGTAACACAACACAACCCATTAGCAGAGAGGCTGCCTAAAATCATACTAAGTTCACAGACACCCCAAAACACACCACCGGATGCAGCCCTGCCTGCAAGAAAGACAAGATCCAGCCCCACCCACCAGAAGACAGGCACCAGTCCCCTCCACCAGGAAGCCTACACAGCCCACTGAACCAACCTTATCCACTGGGGGCAGACAGCAAAAACCATGGGAACTACGAGCCTGCAGCCTGCGAAAAGGAGAACCCAAACATAGTAAGTTAAGCAAAATGAGAAGAGAGAGAAATACACAGCCAGTGAAGGAGCAAAGTAAAAACCCACAGACCAAACAAATGAAGAGGAAATAGGCAGTCTGCCTGAAAAAGAATTCAGAGTAATGATAGTAAAGATGATCCAAAATCTTGGAAATAGAATGGAGAAAATACAAGAAACGTTTAATAAGGACCTAGAAGAACTAAACAGCAAACAAACAATGATGAACAACATAATAAATGAAATTTAAAATTCTCTAGAAGGAATCAATAGCAGAATAACAGAGGCAGAAGAACAGATAACTGACCTGGAAGATAAAATAGTGGAAATAACTACTGCAGAGCAGAATAAAGAAAAAAGAATGAAAACAATTGAGGACAGTCTCAGAGACCTTTGGGATAACATTAAACACACCAACATTCTAATTATAGGGGTCCCAGAAGAAGAAGAGATAAAGAAGGTGACTGAGAAAATTTTTGAGGAGATTATAGTTGAACACTTCCCTAATATGGGAAAGAAAATAGTCAATCAAGTCCAGGAAACACAGAGAGTCCCATACAGGATAAATTCAAGGAGAAACACACCAAGACACATATTAATCGAACTATCAAAAGTTAAATACTAAGAAAAAATATTAAAAGCAGCAAGGAAGAAGCAACAAATAACATACAATGGAATCCCCATAAGGTTAACAGATGATCTTTCAGCAGAAACTCTGCAGGCCAGAAGGGAGTGGCAGGACATGTTTAAAGTGATGAAAGGGAAAAACCTACAACCAACATTACTCTACCCAGCAAGGATCTCATTCAGATTTGACAGAGAAATTAAAACCTTTACAGACAAGCAAAAGCTAAGAGAATTCAGTACCACCAAACCAGCTTGACAACAAATGCTAAAGGAACTCTAGGCAGGAAACACAAGAGAAGGAAAAGACCTACAAAGGCAAACCCAAAACAATTAAGAAAATGGTAATAAGAACATACATATCAATAACTACCTTAAGTGTAAATGGATTAAATGCTCCAACCAAAAGACATAGACTGGCTGAATGGATACAAAAACAAGACCCATATGCTGTCTACAAGAGACCCACTTCAGACCTAGGGACACATACAGACTGAAAGTAAGGGGATGGAAAAAGATATTCCATGCAAATGGAAATCAAAAGAAAGCTGGAGTAGCAAATCTCATATCAGACAAAATACACTTTAAAATAAAGACTATTACAAGAGACAAAGAGAGACACAACATAATGATCAAGGGATCAATCCAAGAAGAAGATACAACAATTGTAAATACTTATGCACCCAACCTAGGAGTACCTGAATACATAAGGCAAATGCTAACCGCCATAAAAGGGAAAATCAACAGTAACATAATAATAGTAGGGGACTTTAACACTCCACTTTCACCAATGGACAGATCATCCAAACTGAAAGTAAATAAGGAAACACAAGCTTTAAATGACACATTAAACAAGATGGACTTAATTGATATTTATAGGACATTCCATCCAAAAACAACAGAATACACTTTCTTCCTAAGTGATCATGGAACATTCTCCAGGATAGATCATATCTTGGGTCACAAATCAAGCCTTGGCAAATTTGAGAAAATTGAAATCGTATCAAGTATCTTTTTGACCACAACGCTATGAGACTAGGTATCAATTACAGGAAAAAAACTGTAAAAAATGCAAACACATGGGGGCTAAACAATATGCTACTAAATAACCAAGAGATCACTGAAGAAATCAAAGAGGAAATCAAAAAATACCTAGAAACAAATGACAATGAAAACACAATGACCCAAAACCTATGGGATGCAGCAAAAGCAGTTCTAAGAGGGAAGTTTATAGCAATACAATCCTACCTCAAGAAACAAGAAAAATCTGAAATAAACAAGCTAACTTCACACCTAAAGCAATGAGAGAAAGAAGAAAAATAAAAAAAAATTTGAAAGTTACCAGAAGGAAAGAAATCATAAAGATCAGATCAGAAATAAATGAAAAAGAAATGAAGAAAATGATAGCAAAGATCAATAAAACTAAAAGCTGGTTCTTTGAAAAGATAAACAAAATTAATAAACAATTAGCCAGACTCATCAAGAAAAGAAGGGAGAAGACTCAAATCAACAGAATTAGAAATGAAAAAGGAGAAGTAAAAACTGACACTGCAGAAATACAAACGATCATGAGGCATTACTACAAGCAACTATATGCCGATAAGATGGACCACCTGGAAGAAATGGACAAATTCTTAGAAAAGCACAACCTTCTGAGACTGAAACAGGAAGAAATAGAAAATATAAACAGACCAATAGCAAGCACTGAAATTGAAACTGTGATTTAAAATCGTCCAAAAAACAAAAGCCCAGGACCAGATGGCTTCACAGGTGAATTCTATCAAACATTAAGGGAAGAGCTAACACCTATCCTTCTCAAACTCTTCCAAAATATTGCAGAGGGAGGAACACACCCAAAATCATTCTACAAGGCCACCATCACCCTGATACCAAAACCAGACAAAGGTGTCACAAAAAAAGAAAACTACAAGCCAATAGCACTGATGAACATAGATGCAAAAATCCTCAACAAAATACTAGCAAACAGAATCCAACAGCTCATTAAAAGGATCCTACACCATGATCAAGTGGGCTTTATCCCAGGAATGCAAGGATTCTTCTATATACACAAATCAATCAATGTGATACACCATATTAACAAATTGAAGGATAAAAACCGTATGAGAATCTCAATAGATGCAGAAAAAGCTTTCAACAAAATTCAACACCCGTTTATGATACAAACCCTCCTGAAAGTAGGCATAGAGGGAATTTACCTCAACATAATAAAGGCCATATATGAGAAACCTATAGCCAACATCATTCTCAATGGTGAAAAACTGAAACCATTTCCACTAAGATCAGGAACAAGACAAGGTTGCCCACTCTCACTGCTATTATTCAACATAGTTTTGGAAGTTTTAGCCACAGCAATCAGAGAAGAAAAAGAAATAAAAGGAATCCAGGTCGGAAAAGAAGCAGTAAAACTGTCTCTGTTTGCAGATGACATTATGCTATACATAGAGAATCCTGAAGATGCTACCAGAAAACTACTAGAGCTAATCAATGAATTTGGTAAAGTAGCAGGATACAAAATTAATGCACAGAAATCTCTTGCATTCCTATACACTAACAATGAAAAATCTGAAAGAGAAATTAAGGAAACACTCCCATTTACCATTGCAAAAAGAATAAAATACCTAGGAATAAACCTACCCAAGGAGACAAAAGACCTGTATGCAGAAAACTATGACACTGATGAAAGAAATTAAAGATGATACAAACAGATGGAGAGATATACCATATTCTTGGATTGGAAGAATGAACATTGTGAAAATGACTCTACTACCCAAAGCAATCTACAGATTCAATGCAATCCCTATCAAACTACCACTGGCATTTTTCACAGAACTAGAACAAAAAATTTCACAATTTGTATGGAAACACAAAAGACCCCGAATAGCCAAAGCAATCCTGAGAAAGAAAAATGGAGCTGGAGGAATCAGGCTCCCTGACTTCAGACTATACTACAAAGCTACAGTAATCAAGACAGTATGATACTGGCCCAAAAACAGAAATATAGATCAATGGAACAGGATAGACAGCCCAGAGATAAACCCACACACATATGGTCATCTTATCTTTGATAAAGGAGGCAAGGATATACAATGGAGAAAAGACAGCCTCTTCAATAAGTGGTGCAGGGAAAACTGGACAGCTACATGTAAAAGAATGAAATTAGAACACTCCCTAACACCATACACAGAAATAAACTCAAAATGGATTAAAGACCTAAATGTAAGGCCAGACGCTATAAAACTCTTCGAGGAAAACATAGGCAGAAAACTCTATGACCTAAATCACAGCAAGATCCTTTTTGACCCACCTCCTAGAGAAATGGAAATAAAAACACAAATAAACAAATGGGACCTAATGAAACTTAAAAGCTTTTCCACAGCAAAGGAAAACATAAACAAGATGAAAAGATAACCCTCAGAATGGGAAAAAATATTTGCAAATGAAGCAACTGACAAAGGATTGACCTTCAAAATTTACAAGCAGCTCATGCAGCTCAATATCAAAATAACAAACAACCCAATCCAAAAATGGGCAGAAGACCTAAATAGACATTTCTCCTAAGAAGATATACAGATTGCCAACAGACACATGAAAGGATGCTCAACATCACTAACCATTAGAGATATGCAAATCAAAAGTACAGTGAGATATCACCTCACGCCAGTCAGAATGGCCATCATCAAAAAAATCTGCAAACAATAATTGCTCGAGGGAGTGTGGAGAAAAGGGAACCCTCTTGCACTGTTGGTGGGAATGTAAATTGATACAGCCACTATGGAGAACAATATGGAGGTTCCTTAAAAAACTAAAAATAGAACTACCATATGACCCAGCAATCCCACTAGTGGGCCTATATCCTGAGAAAACCATAATTCAAAAAGAGTCATGTACCACAATGTTCATTGCAGCACTATATACAATAGCCAGGACATGGAAGCAATCTAGGTGTCCATCGACAGGTGAATGGATAAAGAAGATGTGGCACATATATACAGTGGGATATTACTCAGCCATAAAAAGAAACGAAATTGAGTTATTTGTAGTGAGGTGGATGGACCTAGAGTCTGTCATACAGAGTGAAATAAGTCAGAAAGAGTAAAACAAATAACATATCCTAACACATATATATGGAATCTAAAAAAAAAAAAAAGGCTCTGAAGAACCTAGTGGCAGGACAGGAATAAAGAGGCAGATGTAGAGAGTGGACTTGAGGACACAGGGAGGGGGAAGAGTAAGCTGGGACGAAGTGTGAGAGTGGCATTGACATATATACACTACCAAATGTAAAATAGATAGCTAGTGGGAAGCAGCCGCATAGCACAGGGAGATCAGCTCCGTGCTTTGTGACCACCTAGAGGGGTGGGATAGGGAGGGTGGAAGGGAGACGCAAGAGGGAGGGGATATGGGGATACACGTATACGTATAGCTGATTCACTTTGTTATACAGTGGGAACTAACATAACATTGTAAAGCAATTATACTCCAGTAAAGATGTTAAAAAAAAAAAGAGAGAATCTGATCTTGTTTTTGTCCTGATCCGTCATGGTCACAGAGTGGCCTTTTCTGATGTTGGTATTCTGTGATGTTGTTTGTGTTCAAGAGGAGAACACCCAGGCCTAGTCATAAGTGCCAGGCAAACTCCTGGATGCTAGGGTCTGCTTTTCTCTTTTTCAGCCAGCATAATACAGATGCTGAAAAATGCTGTAGAGTCGCACAACTGTCTGTCATATAGCATGCACTTAAAAATAATATGTTAATGGATGAATGAGGAAACAAATACGTGGCTGAATGTATGCAGACGTAGAAGAGACAAGTCCTGGTTTGGGGAGAATCACACCCTTTTGACAAAAATAGAGATTGAAAAGGACTTGCATGTTGGGGCTTGCTTTCTTTTTGCTCTTGGAGTTCTGCAGCTACTACGAAAAAACTCAAGCAAACCTCCTGGAGGAGGGAAGACCATGTGAAGAGAAGCCCTATTTTGTCCCAGCTGACTTATCAGCTGAGTGGAGACTCATGATCAAGCCCAGCTAAGGTCAGTGGATCCCATCCCAAATTGCTCACCTTTAGATTCCTGAGTTAACCAAACACAGTCAGCTCTTCATATCTATAGGTTTTGTATCTGTGTATTCTGCTAAATGTGATAAAAACTATTTGGAAAAAAAAAATCCAGAAAGTTCCAAAAAGTGAAACTTGAATTCGCCACATGTTGGCAACAGTTTACCTAGCATTTTTGTTGTATTAGGTATTATAAGTAATCCAGAGATGATTTAAAGTATCTTTAAGGGATGTGCGTAGGTTATATGCAAATAGTACACCATTTTATATAGGGGCCTTGAGCCTCCACAGATATCAGTATCCTGGAACCAATCCCCCTCAAATAAGGAGGGAAGACTGTAGTTGTTATGAAGCAAAACCTAACTCATACAGGAAAGAAGAGCCCCTGAAGGAAACAATGAGCATCTTACTCAAAATAAGAAGATAAAATGTCAAGAAGGAGGTTTGGGGTCAGATGCTAAACAAAGGTCAGAGTAATGAGGAAGAGGTAAAGACCATTAGATTTGCTGGAAGATTACTGGTGACACTAAAAAGCAGTTTTATAATGTAAATACAGATGATGTCATTCAGTAAAGAGAGTGAGTGAGTTATAACAAGGAACTTCGTGCTCTGTCTGGGACTCTGCACTGGGAGGTTTAGGCTGGGTTGAGCCATAGAAAAAGTATTGTATGATAAGGCTCTACACGTTGGACTTGGGTCCATCCTGAGAACCTGAGCCAAGGAAAAGCAAAATCAAAAGAGGCAGTGGAACTTAGCTGCCTCCGTCTCTGAGCAGAGTATGCAGGGTCCTAAGGACTATGTCTGTTTGGTTGGGATTTACCAAAAATTTCCCCTTCTCTAGGGCATCAAAGTTGGTAGCTTTTAAACATCCTCTGATAAGTTTAGATATTTAGATTTAGAAGTTGGGGCAGAGTGAGGATAAGTCAAGTGTTTACCTTTAGTGCAGTTTGGCCTTCCCAAAATTGTGGGCAAAATTAAAGAATTTTTCTCTTGAGTGCTATACTCCCAAGTTTTGGGGTCAGGTGGAAAGACTGAGCTTAGTTCAAGGTCTTAAAGTACAGGCAGCAAATATATGTAACTTTTAAAGAAGTTTGTCTGTGAAGGTAAGCCCTGTTGTCTTCTATGATATGCTATAGTTATAAGATATTCCTCGGTTTAACTTCAGGCTATTAGCATGCAGAGAATACAATGATGTTTCAGATAAAAACAATAGAAAAGTGACTCAATATCTTTTTTTTTTTTTTTTGGCTGTGTTGGGTCTTCATTGCTGTGCGCGGGCTTTCTCTAGTTGTGGCGAGCGGGGACTACTCTTCGTTGCGGTGCGCAGGCTTCTCATTGCGGTGGCTTCTCTTGTTGCAGAGCATGGGCTCTAGACGTGCGGGCTTCAGTAGTTGTGGCACGTGGGCTCAGTAGCTGTGGCCTGCAGGCTCCAGAGTGCAGGCTCAGTAGTTGTGGCTCACGGGCTTAGTTGCTCCGCGGCATGTGGGATCTTCCCAGACCAGGGATCAAGCCCGTGTCCCCTGCATTGGCAGGCGGATTCTTATCCACTGCGCCACCAGGGAAGTCCCAGTGACTCAATATCTTGTATCTGTGTTAGGCAGTAGTTTATAGGAATCAGGCACATATTGGTGTTGATGCTGAATCACTCTGAACTCTGTACTACCTCTTATTAAAAGCCTCACTTTAAAAAGCAGTAGTTTAGGAAAATGGAAAATCGTGCTATTGATTTAGCAGGTCCTGGTAAAATGGTAGAAAGCAAAATAGTTACATAATAATTAATGGAGATCAAAGGATCCCAATAGATGATTTTTCTCTTATGATAATTTTGGTGCTTACTGAAACCCCTGATATCTTTTAAAGCATAATTGTACATTTTCTGAAAATTTTAATATTAGAAAATATTCTAGTTTACCAATGTTTCTTTAAAAAAAAAACTTTATTTTTTAAAAAAACATGTTTGATAAGTACAAAACAGTATGTGCAACTTTAAGGTAAGATTTAAAGCATGATGATTAATGAACATCCATTTAACCAGCTAGCCTATGACCTAGACTATTACTAACAATGAGCCTATGAGTTCTTCCCTTCCCCCATCTCTATAGTAAAACCTTTTCCTAGGAAATGTTGATAGCAATTCAATTTCTAATAGCGAAAGACTGGAATCAATCCAAATGTCCATTAGTAGGAGAGGGATAAATTGTGGTTTATTTATTCAATGAAATATTATACAATAGTGAAAATGATGAAGTGAGTGGCATGCAACAGCATGGGTATGTTTTTGAAATATGTTGAGTGGATAGTAAATTTCAAGAGATGGCATATAATATGATTCTAGTTTATGAAGTCTGCAAATAAAAACAAATAATATATTGTTGAGGCATGTTTATTAGTAAACTATAAAATAAAGTAGGAGAATGATAAACAGCTATTTGATTTACTTATCTGAGTATTGTAGATTCTGTGCTTCTGTTGAACATTGAAAGAAATGATTAAAAGAATGATTTTCATGATTCAATCATGAAAAGTAAAGGTTACAAATATTCTGGCCAAAAGTTCAAATGTAGATATTGATTGATCAGATATTGTTTATGACTCTGCCCTCTTCACAATACTATTTTCACTGAATTATTTTTTAATATTATCCTCCTAATATAAGAAAGACATAAAAACTTATAGCTTTTGGGACTTCCCTGGTGGCACATTGGTTAAGAATCCGCCTGCCAATGCGGGACACACGAGTTCGAGCCCTGATCCGGGAAGATCCCACATGCCTCGGAGCAACTAAGTCCGTGAGCCACAACTACTGAGCCTGCGCTCTAGAGCCCGTGCTTTGCAACAAGAGAAGCCACTGCAATGAGAAGCCCCCGCACCTCAAAGAAGAGCAGCCCCCACTCGCCACAACTAGAAAAAGCCCACGCACAGCAACGAAGACCCAACGCAGCCAAAAATAAATAAATAAATAAATTTATTTAAAATAAAAAACTTATAGCTTTTGCAATTACTGTTGTCATTATCCACTCTGACTTTTAAGATACTCCTTCCCCAAATTCCAGTGATAAGAATTCTTAACCTTAGACCGTGAACTCCTAAAGGTTACAGAGAGGGGCTTGAGACAGTCTATGAACCCTCTGAAATTGCATATAAAATTTGTGTGATGTATATTTGTGCATTTTTTAGGATAAGGGGTTATAGGTTTTATGATATTCTAAAAGGAATGGTGTTTAAAAAGTGTAAGAACCTGTTGTAAAATTAGCACAGGCAAAGTTTGTTTGTTTCTCTTGAAAAATTGATTTACTTCTTTATAGCAGGTAATAAATTCTTAATTTATTATACATCACATTTTTATTCTTAGCTACAAGGAAGCTCAGAGTCCAGTTAAATGCTTGTTCACAATAACTGTATTTGACCTTAATTCTAGCTTATTTTCTTCCTTCTCTCTCTCTTTCTTTTTTTTTGAATTCTTTTTTATTTGTACTTTCTAGAACATAATATTGAGTTTTGTAGGGGTCTGTTGTTATAACCTACTTTAATACGTAAATAATGATGATCAGTCTAGACGTGTCTTATGTTTTAGGATCTTAAATTATAAATAAAAATAATTTTATATCTTTATATACTAATTAAAGAGTACTTTAAACAATTGTCTTTCTGAGCTTTGTTGAGCGACTAGTTCTAAGCCACACTGACAGGTTGTTTGATAGAATACAATTAAAAACTGTTGGCCAAAAACCTACCTCACTACTCCCTTACTTGGCTCCCACTTTGCTTTTCTGGCTCTAACACTGTTTGGTGCTGTCTCCCCTGCCTCTTACTTGTTTGTTTCATTTCTTTTGAATTTCAACCAAGGGCACACATTTTTGTCTGCTGGAGAATTTGATACAACCTCCCCGCCATTTCTCCGTGTTTCCGGGATTGCAGTCAGCTTGTGTTTGTGCACATGTGTAGGATTCATTCTGATTATCTCTTGATCTGCAGAGTGAGGCAGAAAAGTGCCCTCACTAGAGGCTTCAGCCCTGTGTAAGACCCACATGCATTAGAGGAGAAACACACAAGGAGCCAAGAAAAAAAAAATAGAGACAAAGGGAAGGAAGGGACATAGTTTAAAATGTTGGTAAAAAAGACAGGTGAATTTTTA
Source organism: Balaenoptera acutorostrata (assembly GCF_949987535.1). NCBI lineage: Eukaryota > Metazoa > Chordata > Mammalia > Artiodactyla > Balaenopteridae > Balaenoptera > Balaenoptera acutorostrata. The sequence continues at coordinate 45,422,675 of NC_080077.1, forward strand.
ATAAACATCAGAAAAGGAGATGTAAGGAACAAGCCGAAGATCCCATAAGGTAAAATAAAATAAAATAAAATAAAGCTAATGTTTAAGGAATACAAAGTGAGAGTATGTGAGAAATTAGAGAGGATAGGAAAGGGGATTGAGGAGCAGACAGACAATATGGCTTGGTTTGTAGTTGAGGGAAGCCTAGGTAAGGATACCTAGCATTTCCATGCTAAGAATGGAAGTATGTCAGACACATGTGTTCTGTAGGGAAGTTCATGATTCTAGGCTTATAGTATTTAACTGCATTAAAATAAATATCCCTGGAGCTTTTGCATTTGTGTTACATAAGCATTTATACTAAGGAGACTATAGCCAATGTAACTTTTCAAAGGCAGGCTTTCTGTTGGGTCCATAGTGAAGAAAATAAAATGCTAATCATTATCACTGAAAGTGAGTTAAACCCTTTTCTTCCCTCATTCTATACCCTCTTTCTACCACCCAAATGGTATGTTACATTTTAGGGTTCATCATCTTTCACAATGTAAAAAGAAAAGAACCCACAAAAATATGCATATTCATCATACAGAGAATGAAACCAAGTGACTTCAGGGACCTAGCAATGAATTGGCCTCCTGCCTGGACTGTGGGCAATTTGGATTAAAGCAACTTGATCGTGATATAAGAAGTCTTTTACATTCACTAATGGAAAATTGGCTGTATAGGCAAAGTGGTACAACAGAAGACTTCTGTAGGGAATGAGAGGAAGTTAACAGCCTTGCTTGCTCCCACTGGTTGAGAAGGTCTCACAAAGAAAGTACTCCATTAGGGCAAACAAGAAGGATTTATTATTTGCTGATTTAATTGTCAAAGAAATACTATGTTCATAATAGTAAAACCAACTTTTGTTCTGCTGACATGTTCACATGTAGACTATGAAATCTCTTATGAAGAAATAAAAGAATAGATAGCTGAACATTTATCAGGGAAGGTTTACATGAGCTTCTGCACAGTTCCAATGATGACTTTTCCTAGGACAGAGGTCCCTTACTTTGCTTACCTTATCTATACATTTACATTTGCAATTAAGAAGACTAATATTTATCTTGTAAAGCTATTTCATTTATTTAATGCACAAAATACTATTTTTTTCCTTTCCAAAGGAACATTTTCAGTTTGACTTTGAAATTAACTTAATAGAAGCTAATCTTCTTCAAATGCAAAGAAAGAACATCTCCCAGGAATCTTTGCTTAACAGTTCTAGGAAGATAAAAAATTTCAAAAAGCATTTCGTTTTAACATTCTAACTGCATTGTTGCAGCTGACAGAGATCACTGAACATGCTGAGTGGTTTAGTTTTGTACAGGGGTTGTTGTGAGAAAAATGATCCCAACTTGTTTTTCAAACCTATGTTCTTATCCATTTGACATATTTTAGTAACTTTTGGTTATTATAATTTTGTGCCATTGTAAAGAAATAGGAGTATAAATAACATACAGTTTAGTTTGATCCAGCAGAAAGTAAGTATATTTGCTAAGGGTAACCCAAGTAATTGGCAAGGTTACTGCATTCCTGGAGCTTAACCTATCTGATGGATCTCAGTCCCTGCTGAAAGAGGGGAGCAAACTATCCTTATCACTGGAGGATTTGTCATGGAGAGAGGCTTTGTCCAAGCAAAGAAGGTAACTTTGTCATTTCTTCTTAAATTGCTTTTCTATTTTTAGAAACCAAGTATTTGGTCAGACAAACTTATTAAAAAAGAGCAGACAGATCTCCTACTGCATGTCCTTTTTCTGTCCAGACACTTTTCCTAGAATGGAAAATTGAAATGAAATCATGTTTAATGGAACTTAGAGGTAATGGTCATTGAGAAAGAGAGCCAGATGAAGAGAAAGAAAATAGATGGAACGAAGACAAGACAGAGGAGAGGAAGGAGAGGATAAGGAAGGAGAATGCAATTTCTATTACAAAGGAAAGTAACAAGTGTCAAACAATCACTGAGCATGTTCTTCTCTACTGTAAATAGAAACCACAGAAACAGACATTCACCCTGCTCACTATTTATTTGTGAGAATTTGTTGCAACACAAAAATTCATTACCTGTTAGCTTAGCCACTAATATTGAAAAAAGAAAATCAGTACAGTGGAGTATTAAGGAAAACCTTTAATAATAGCTCGATTAAGAGGTCAATGAGTTGGAAAGCTTGATTTTAACGAGTGGCTACACAATTTATATGACAATTTCTCTTGCTTCTACCTTTTTTTGATTCAGTCATTTTGTTACATTTAGTTCAAATGTATTGACTATCATGCACAATACTTTGCTAATCAAATATGTTAGCAGATTATAACTTTGAAACAGAATTTTTCAATCAATGTTATTAGGTGAAAAGTTTCTGGTAGTATGTTTTTGGTGGGTGCATAGGAGTGAATAACGGCTGAGGGGGCATATTGAAAAAGAATTAGCAAGTTTAGAATGTGCCTGAATCTGAAGCATTCTGTAGGTTCAACTGAAATTGAATCTATGGATATTCATTTCTTATAAAAATTCTTGACCTCTCTTAAGTTCACCACTATAATTTAAATTCCAGTTAGTAAAGAATTAAATTATTTTTCAGAACTAATTTCCTCTTGGAAAGCCATGCAGCAATAAGCAAATGAAATCAACATTCTTAACTCTTAAAAACAACCCTTAACTTCTCTCCCCCTCTGGCTATTGCACATAATCTCTTCTCTACAGCAAATCTTTGAAAAAGTTGCCTTTACTTGGGGTCTTTTTCCTTTTTTTTTCCCTCTCTCTCTCTCTCAACCACACTCCTTCTTTAAATGTTTTTACTATATAAATTTTCCAACATTTACAAAACTGTAGAAAACAGTACCCCTTGTCTCATCACTCAACTTCAACAAATATCCTTATACTCCTTTTTCCCACCTCTACTCCCACCCCACCATGGGTTATTTTGAAGCAAATCCTAGACATCATATAATTCTATCTGTAAATTCATTTGTAAGTATCTCTAAAATACATGAAATACTCTTAAACAAACAAACAAACATAATTAGAGTATAATGATCACTCCTAAAAATATAAAATAACCCTAATATCATCAAATATCTGGTCAGTGTGAAACTTCCCATAATTTTATAAACATTTTCTTAATATTTGGTTTGAATCTAAATTTTTGTGGATTTATTTTGTGATTTGTTTGTGAATCTAAATAAAGCCCATACATTACAATTGGTTTATTTCTACCTTTTAATCTCTCTTAACTTGGATTCCTCTTCTATGTTCATTCTTTTTTTTTTTAATTTGATAAGTGTTTTTTTTTTATTTATTTATTTTATTTATTTATTTTTGGCTGTGTTGGGTCTTCGTTTCTGTGCAAGGGCTTTCTCTAGTTGCGGCGAGCGGGGGCCACTCTTCATTGCGGTGCGCGGGCCTCCCACTGTCGCTGCCTCTCTTGTTGCGGAGCACAGGCTCCAGACGCGCAGGCTTAGTAGTTGTGGCTCACGGGCCTAGTTGCTCTGCGGCATGTGGGATCTTCCCAGACCAGGGCTCGAACCCGTGTCCCCTGCGTTGGCAGGCAGATTCTCAACCACTGCGCCACCAGGGAAGCCCTATGTTCATTCTTGATACATTCCTTGAAATGTATTTCCTTTGCTTCCCAAGCTGGATTTTGCTGACTGATTCTCTCTTGAATTGACTGCAATTAGACTTTGTCACTCCAGGAAGCTGCTCTTATTAAAGGTCACCAAGAAACTCCACATTGCAAAATCCATTGGTCAGTTCTTAGTCCTCATCTTAGTTATCTTACCAATAACTATAATATTTAACACACTTGATAACTCCACCATCCTTAATACACTTCTTTTAATTGATCTCCAGGATACCCAGTCACCTGGTTTTCTCCTGCATAACTGACTGAGACATTTGGGCTGGCACCCTCTCTTCTCCCTGACCATTAAATATCGGAGTGCCCAGTCCTCTGACCTTGATCCTCTTCTCTATCTGGCCTCATTTTCTTGGTCATCTCGTTCAACTTGAGACATGTATACTTGACATCACTATATCCTAATGGAAGTTTCCAAATTCCAGGCATTTCCAACACTTCCAAAACTGAGCTCCTATATTCCTCCTATGAACCTGTCCCACTGTCTTCCCCAGCTCTGTCAATAGCAACTATGCCTCCATTTGCTCAGGCCAAATATCTTGGAATCACCAACTGCCATTTTCCTTTCAGACCTCACTTCTCATCAGTCAGAACATCATTTTGCCTCTATCCTCAATAAATATCCACAAATCAGTACCTTACCAGCCCCTGCCATTGTCTGGTCCAACTCATCTTGATCTTTCAATATGGCTTAGTGTGATAGCATCCTAACTGGCCTCTCTGATTTGACTGTTGCCTTAAATATAATCTATGCCCAACCCAGCAGGCAGAATGACTCTGTTAAAATGCCAAAAAATTAAAATTACTTCTCTGCTTGAAACTCTCCAGCAGCTTCCTATCTCACTCAGAGCTAACTCCCAAGTCTCCTTGAAGTGACCACCGCCCCCCCACCCCCATTTCTACCATTACCTCTCTGACTTCACTCCTCATTTCTTTCCCTTTGGCTTCTACCTCTGCCACCTGACTTTTTTGGGGGGAGGGGGAGTGCAGATCTAGTTGAAAATGATTTTGTAAAATTTTGTTTAGAGTCTGGAATTTGAATTATTATTGCTCATTAAAGTTGTAAGACATAGGGAGAAATAAAGAACTTTGTAGGTGTTCTCATAGATGCAATAACTTGCTCTACCCTGAACCGTTGATATACAGGGTATGGCCAAATTACTCCTAAATCATTAATTTTGATATTAAGGGAGAGGAAGTCTTTCTTGGTCCATGAATATGTATATTTATCCTAAGAATATTGGAGAACATAACCAGTTTCAGGTCTATTGATCGGGTACGAAAGACTATTATTTTCACTTAGATTTTGGAATTGAAGAGTGGCCTTTTAGTTAGCTTGTGCTGATGTTTCATCTGTGTTTGGCATTTCAAACTGATTCTCTTTAATAAGGGACAGCCTATGTGCCATTGTATAGTTTTGAGAACACAGCCTTTCTTGCTCATTGATGCTGAGGGCAAAAGGGGAAAATCTGGGAGTTGAACAAATTGGTCTCTTGTACTAACATCAGCAAAAGGCTGTGTTATTACTAAACAGGTATTTAGATTTCAGTCCCAGGCATTTTAAGATCCTTGACGTTGCATTTGCTTTTCTCTTATTTATGTCTTTATAGGAGAATTTTTCTTAATGAATTCAATGCAATGTATGCACACTTAAAAATAGCTCTAAACACACAAAAATAATGAGTAATTCTGTGTTGTCATCATGTAAAATTACCTTCTGCATCTCAAATATGTTTCTCCTTCCCCTAAGAAATTAAACACAAACATGAAAATATAAATAAATATGTTCTTGCTGTAATGCTACTTGACATTTTAGCTGTAATTAAAAGGACTTCGAATATTAACCAACATTAATTAACAATGTAAAGTGCCTTAAGCATGAAGTGTAATAACAATGCTGAGTAGATTAGGCACATTCATCACTACACTTCATGCTTATTAAAGATTTGTTTTTGAATGCTGCATTATTAAACAGGTTTATTCTGCCTACTCTATGAATCTTGAGTTTCTGCTATATTTGTTCTGTAGATATTACTCCTTCCTGAGGCTGTTGTGGTGTTGAGGACAGGCTCCATTGTCTGAGTATGCAGAGTGAGAGGCTGATTGGAGGTGTGGTTCTGGGAGAAGCAAAGCTGCCTTCTGTTTTTGATTTTGGTTATGGTAGTATTTTATTTTTCTTAAGTCCCGGAGTGCACGGGGGAGTTGAGGGGGGAAGCAGAAAGGAGGGAGAATAATACCTCAGGAGTCCCGCAAAATGCTATTTCTTTTGGTGTGGTATGCCTGGCACTTTATGATATTGCTAACTTACTTCTAATGAATCCAAGAACTCAGCAAAAAAGCATTCCCCAGGTGGTGCTATTTGCGGATACTGTTCGCTTATAATGTCTATGCCGGTAGTTTTCATTCAAGTAGCTTGTGGCTAGAATGGCTTTGTGCCTTAGCCGCCCATCCTCTCATGACATTATGTTGCACAGTCCCTGTCTTGGACACTTTTTATGAATATTATAATGATTTTCAGTTTTCCTTTCTTGTAGATACTGGCTGGTTTCTCCCTCAACCCCTGATCCTACCTCTGAATAGTTCTTTTTGACCAGTGTCTCGAACTATCCTGACTCACTCCTGTACATTAGCATTAAACAAACAAACAAAAAAATCCCTCAAAAGTTCTTGTTTCACTTTGAAGTTTTCTTCTAATTTTTTAAAATCTTAATCTTTTTAATCATATTTTTTCTTCTTTAAGCCATTAACATTTTTTTGTTTACTGAATCTTTTGTAGACCTATATAATACTGGATTAAAAATCTTCTGTTTTCCCTTTTAATTTCAACTACTTCTTGCTTTATGTTATTTTGATTTATACTACTTTATACATATTAACATATTTTAATTTTTAATTATGATTATCAATTACAATGACCTTTTTATTCTGATGCTTTCAAAAACCTCCAAACTCTACTTCTTCTAAATTAATATTGTTTTTGCAAGATTAAAAAAATTACGTGGATAACCATCTATCTAACATTTTACTTTTATTATTTCTGTATCTTTTTACCTTTGGTGCCCCAAATAGTAAAACATGCAGTTATATTTGGTCTTTTAAACCAGTCTTAAATTCTACGACTTGATGGACCATTTATGCTGCTTATATCCATTATTCATTATATAATATTCATTTGCTTACATAATATTTATTGTTATAAGTATTGTCATTTATCATCCTATTTGACACTTTAAAAATTATAGCTCCTTGTCTCTTTTCTATCGAGGGTCTTTATTTGGGACTGTTTTTATTTTGCTCTACTAATATGACGGATGGAAGTTATTTCATCTTAAAGAGTAGAAGTGTTTAAACACTACTAGATGATTTAAATATGTTTTCTCATTAGTCCTTTCATCATGTAAAGTAATTAGTCATTATTATCTTCGACACATCAGTCAGTTTAGGGTGGTCCATGGCCAACTCTTTAAGGCCTGATCCTAACCCTGTGGGAGCATATCACTCTGCATAAAGCAAACATCATGGCCGTGTCCAATACTTTTTGAGATTTGTTATGAACTCATCATCTCTTCCCTACTCCATACACTTATTTCTTGCCCCATATTGACACCTTTCTCTGTTTCTCCAGGTCCTAAGTCATGGCATCCTTTACTTACAGGCTGCATTTCCCTTCTTCTGGTAAATCATTTGTGAGGATTATCTCTTTAATAACTCACCTTTTGTGTTCTCAAGATCTTTCCTTTTCGATTATTCTTGTGGGAAGAGTAGCCAGTTTTCTCTAACTTGAATCCCTAAGAACTTGGCTCCTTGAAGTACCCATTATTCACATACCTGACGCTTTTTCATCAGTGAAAACAAATCTTTATCTATCTATCTATCTATCATCTATTATTTTCTTATGGTAACTGGTGTTTGATCTACTCTGGCCCCTTTATTGTCCGTATTATGCTTTGGCCATGAATGTGGGAACTACTTAAATGACAACAACAACAACATCAAATTTCTGGGCACTATTACTCAAGAATTACTCTAGGTGCATCTCTTCTTCAGTCACTTAGAATTTTCTTACTAACCAGTATGTCTTGTTTGTCATCTCACTGACTTCAAACATTTTACTGGAAAACTGGGGCACAGGGATTGGTGCCCTGTGGCCTTTTCTCTGTCATCTTTCTAGAAGTGGATGTTTATCTCCTCCTTGTTCTTTTTCTTTACATTTTTTTTTAACTTTATCAATATATGTTATTTTTGCTTGCTGTTCAAATTTGGTTCCTTGAAAAGAGTAGCAACTCAATTTCAACTAATAATTTGGATACCTTTAAATATATCACACAGTTGATATTTTGACATCTTGTGCCACAGTAATTTATAATTGCTACAACCTTTAATGCCTGCAGCATAGATAAAATAAACCTCAGTTTCTTCTTTGTAGGTCTTTTATTTATTAAACAAGAAAGCATATTAAATTATAAACAAGTGGGATAACTGATTCCACTCTGAGTTTTAAGAGACTGGGCAATTTGTAAACATCAGTTTTATTTTAATTGAAGTAGAGTTGATTTACAATACTGTGCCAGTCTCTGCTGTACAGCAAAGGGACTCAGTTATACACATAGAGACATTTTTAAAAAATATTCTTTTCCATTATGGTTTCTCCCAGAAGATTGTATGTAGTTCCCTGTGCTGTATAGTAGGACCTTGTTGTTTATCCATTCTAAATGTAATAGCTGTAAACATCAGTTTTTTAAGTTAAACATTTTATTTTGAGATAATGGTAGGTTCACATGGAGTTGATAGAAATAATACAGAGAGATTCAGTATATCTTTCCCCCTCTTTTCCCTAATGGTAACATCCTTCAAAAGTATACTGCAATATCAGAACCAAAATATTGATATTGATGTAGTCAAGATTCAGGCAGTTCCATCACCACAGGCATCCCTCTTCTTACTCTTTTGTAGTCAGCCACTGCCCTGCTTCTCACCACCCTACTCCTGGTCCCTCCAGCCCCTGGCCCCATCCCCTGAAAACTATTAATCTCCATTTCTTAGTTGTATTTCAAGAATGTTACATAAATGGAATTATGCATTTTGAGATTGGATTTTTTTTCCCACCCAGTGTAGTGCTCTGGCAATTCATGTAGGTTGTTGTGGGTATCAGTAGTTTGTTCCTTTTCATTGCTGAATAGTATTCCATGATGTGGATGCACACAGTTTGTTTAACCATTCACCCACTGAAGGGCATTTGAGTTATTTACATGTTCTGGGTATTATAAGTAAAGCTTCTATAAACATTCTTACTCAGGTTTTTGTGTGAACATAAGTTTTCATTCCTCTAGGATGAATGCCCAAGAGTACAATTGCTAAGTATATGGTAGTTGCATTTCAGTTTTATAAAAATTAGCCAAACTGTTATCCAGAGTGGCCGCAGCATTTTATATTCCCGCCAGCGATGTATGAGTGATCCAGCTGCTCTGCGTCCTTACCAACATTTAGTATTGTCGTTTTTTATTTTAGCCATTCTGAGAAGTGGTAATGATATCTTTTGATTTTAATTTGCATTTCCCTAGTGGCTAATGATGTTGAAGATCTTTTTATGTGTTTATTTGCCCTTTGTATATCCTCTTCCATGAAGTGTCTCTTTATGTCTTTTGCTCATTTTCTTAAAGGATTTTTTTTTCTACTGTTGAGTTTTAAGAATTCTTTATTTATTCTAGACACTAACCCTTTGTCATATATGTGGTTTGCATATAATATACATATTTTCTTTCAGTCTTTAGGTTGTCTTTTTATCTCCTTAATGGGATCTTTCACAGAGCAAAAGTTTTTAATTTTGCTGAGGTTCATTTTATCATGTTTCCCTCTTATGTATCATACTTCTGGTGAAAAGTTTAAGATCTCTTTGCATAACCCTAGATTCTGAAGATTTTTATTTTTATTTTACATTAGTGCATTTTAATTGGAGACTTACTTGCTGCACTCTTCTGAAGTGAAATCAGTAGTCTTGATTCCAAAGTCAAAAACTATGTAAATGAATAAATGTATGAATTAGCCATAGTCTATATCGCTGGAGTCTTTAAAAAATATTTTTGATGGTTTTAGCATTATGAAGAAACACAAAGTGCCTCTACTGTAGGTACTGTCATGAAGGAAGAAGAGCATGGAATGATAGGACTCCTGCTCTCTGTGCCTTATAGAGTTATTGGTAGATTACCAGAATAAGAGGCATCCAATAGAAATGTCGAGAAGGAAGCTGAGGTCAGAGGTCATGCAGCATGTAAAACATATTCATTTCCAGAGAGTAAATGGCAGACTTTGGACTCAAGCATAAACCGAGAACTTTTAGCTTGTTCTCCTAGGTGTGTTTACTGTCCTGTATTACAGAATCAATGTAACATGACTCATAACAACAAAAGATTATAACCCATGAAAGGTTAGTAATAGGTAAGAACATTGCTGAAAAATAGACTATCAGAGAAAGATATAATCACATACCTTGGGTGTTTGGGCCTTCTAATAAGCCTGGTCTTTTAAAAAGGTCAAAATTATAAGGGTGTGGCTTCAAGCTTTATTATTTCTGAAAAGGACTTGATTACTTTGAAAATATGTTCAGGGTTCAGGCATAAATTCACAATGCCTTCATCAGTAGCGGTAGTTTCCTTTTAGAACTGAAAATTAAAATAATTTTTTACAGTTAAATAAGCATAGAGTCCATATATAGATTTTAAGATGAAGTTTATAGTCATTTTTCAAATAAAAGTGAAAGCAAACAATGTATTTTTGTTTACTTCTTGGTCTTAATATTTCCTTTCTAAAAAAAACTAGCTAACCAGAAGCATAGCTTTGTATGACATATTGAAGATTAGATATTTACTTTCTTGACTTCAGGCTTTGAGCACCAGTTAGTCCCCTGAAAATGTGAGTATGTCTATATTGTCATAATCAAAGAAGCAGTGGCAGCCTATGTGGTATCATTTGACAGATGTTATGAGGCTGCACTAATCCCAGCTTCTCCTTTTCATGGAGCCTGGAATTTTTGCTGTCTTTTGAGTTAAAGCCTTCTATGCAGAAGATCTTTTTTAAAAAGGTAAATATCTTACCAGGGAAGTAGATATTAATATCCTCAAGAGACTAACATTTCCATACCCATCCCTTACCTGAGAATAGAATCCTAAAGAAGCAGAAGCCAGGACAGTTATATTCATATGGGGCATCTAAAAAGGGAGGGTGGACATTTGTAGGTGCCCAAGGCAGCACAGACACATTTTATTAAAGGGAGATTTCTGAGGAGGTCAAAATTTCCAAGTGAATCTTTTTTGCAAATGCCAACCTACTTATTTTCAAGTATAACTAAGGAAATATTGGCATTATAAAAACTACATAGTGTGATTTTTTTAAAAAGTAACTTTATGAAGTACAGATTACACACAGCAAAATGCATGGATCCTAAACTTACATTAAGAAGAAGTTTGATAAATGTATACATACGCCCATATAAACAACACAATTAAGATGTAGAACATTCCCATTACCTCAGAAAGTTCCCTCATAGTCCTTTTCCAGACACTCCCTCTTCCCTTGCCCCTGGACCAACACTGTTGTGATTTCTTAGTTTTGCCTCTTCTGGCACTTCACATAAGTGCAGTCCTACATTTATTTTTGTGTGTCTTGCTTCTTTTGCTCAGCATAATGGTTTTGGGACTCAACCATGTTGTTGTATTACCATTAGTTTGATTTTTAGTGTTAAGTCCTAGTTCATTGTATGCTGTACCACAATTTGCCTTTTCATTTTCTCTTTGATGGATATTTGGGCTGTTTCCCATTTTTGCCATCATGAGTAAAGCTGCTATCAGTACTTTTGTGCAAGTCTATTTGTGGACATGATTCCATTTTCTTAAGTCAATACCCAACAGTGGAATGGCTGTGTCATAGGGTCAATGTATGTTTAGCTTTATAAGATATTGCCAAATAGTTTTTCAAAGTGCTGTACTATTTTACACTCTTACAACAACATATGAAGGATGCTTTGTATCTTGCCAGTGTTTGATATTCTTGGTCTTTTTCATATTAGCCCTTCTACTGGGTATAAATATCTCACTGTGGTTTAAATTTGCACTTCCTTAATGACTAATGATGTTGAGCACCATTTCCTGTGGATGTTGGCCAGTCTTATACCTCCTTTTGTGAAGTGTCTGTTCAAGTCTTTTGCCCATTTTTAAACCCAATATCTGGGCCTACTTGGAGTTAATTTCTATTGACTGCATTTTTTTCTTGAGTGTGGATCACACTTTCCTGTTTCTTTGCAATACTGCTAATTTTTGGTTGAATACAGGACATTCTTGCAGCTACTCTAGACTCTGTCACATTCTTCTGAGAATTAGTGGCATTCTATTTTAGTAGTTAGTTAAACTTACTGGGCTTTAGCTGCACACTTTGCCTCTTACAAGGTATATAACTACTTGTATCTCTATCCTGTTCTTATTTCACCATTGACTGTGATGTTAGGTTAGGTTATGTAGTTTTTATTTTTAGTCCATTAACATGGTCAGTTACATTGAATTTTAAATATAAATCAACTTTCTTTATCCCCAAGTGGGGATAAGCCCCACTTGATTTGTGAGATATATATATATATATATATTTGGATCTAATTTACTAATATATTTTAAAGGTTTTGCATCTGGGCTAATGAGAGATATTTATCTGTAGTTTTCTTTTCTTGAAATGTCTGATTTTAATATCAGAGTAATTCTGGCCTTATAAAATAAATTGGAAAATATCCTTTCTTCTTGTATTTTCTGAAAGGGTTTGTGTGTAAGATTGATATTATTTCTTCCTTAAATTTTGGTAGAATTCACCTGTAAAGCCTTGGGGACATGGAGTTTCCTTTGTGGGAAGGTTTTAAATTATGAATACAATTTCTTTAATGAATGTAAGGTTATTAAGAGTTTATATTTCTCCTTGTGTTAGTTGGGTAAGATGTATTTATCAAGGGACATGTCTATTTCATCCAAGTTGTCAAATTTATTGATATATAGTTGTTAACAATATTCCTTTATTCTTATTTTAATGTCTGTGGGAATCTGTGATGGTCCGTTCTTTAACTGCAGATATTGATCATTTGTTTTTGATTTTTTTCTTGAACAATATTGTTAGAGGTTTATACCTTTTATTAATCTTTGAAAAAAATCAATTTTTGTCTTGTGGATTTTTTCTGTTTTTTGTTTTTTCCACTGTTGTTTTTATTATTTCTTTCTGTCTGTCTCTTAGGTTCAATTTGTTCTTCTTTTTTCTATTATTTTTAAAGGGGCTCTCTGGTACGGTTTTGAAAAAGCACTAGGAAGATATGTATACGTTTGCTTAGAAAATTTATGTTAAACAGTTTTGCAATCTTATTTTTGTTATCAGGGATTTCTTTTAAAGTGACATGATTACTGCTGTAATTTAATTTCAGTTAATTACATACAATGGACATGAAGATTGTAGGCAGCATAGAGAAATTATAAGGAAGAAAAATCCTTATTTTTTATTTGTCAAATCAAACTCCTAAAAATAGCACTTTAATTTGAAAGTAGGAGTATAGTTATATATTTCAGGCAATATACAGCATTAGTCTTTTTTTTTTCATAGTCTCTGCCTTATCAGCCACTATATGTGAAATTTTTTCTGCACCATTGACATATTGATCATACATGTCAATTATGAAACACTTCACAATACATTTCTTTTAAAATGTATTTCTCCAATTATCTGACATCAAAATGATATATGATATGGTTAGGTAGTGTAAATGTTTTGACTTTTTTTTCTTTTTATACTGATCGACATGTATGTTTTTCCAATTATAATTTAAATTTGTAAAAGCAAGCATAGTCTCAGAGTAGGCCTCAGTAAATGTTTATTTATTTTAACGTTTTTCCTTCTAGATATTTCTCAGCATTTAAAACATTTTAAAATTTATTTTTTTAGTTTCTAAAGAATATGAAGAATCTGATTTTAAAAGTTAGTTGATCATAAAATGTCATGTTTAAAAACTAACATAAAACCATTGAAATTTTTGTAGTTCTTTTTATTTTACTCCAATTTTCCCGCCAAATATTGGAAACCCTGTGTTGAGTAAGTCTATTGGTGCCATTTTTGTATTCAGATCAATTAGATATATACAGGCATACCTTGTTTTATTTTGCTTTGCTGTATTGCACTTCTCAGATATTGCATTTTTCACAAATTGTAGGTTTGTGGAAACCCTGTGTTGAGTAAGTCTATTGGTGCCATTTTTCCAATAGCATTTGCTCACTTCGTGTCTCTGTGTCACATTTTTGTAATTCATGCTGCATTTCAAACTTTATTGTTATTAATACATTTATTACAGTGATCTGTGATCAGTGATCTTTGATGTTACTATTGTAATTGTTGGGGGCTCCACGTACCACATATAAAACAGAGAACTTGATAAACTTTGTGTGTGTTCTGACTGCTCCACCAACCGGCTGTTCCCTCATTTCTCCCCTCTCCTCCAGCAGGCATCCCTATTCCTTGAGACACAGCTATATTGAAGTTAGGCCAGTTAATAACCTCTACGTGTTCAAGTGAAAGGAATAGTTGCATGTCTCTTGCTTTAAATAAAAAGCTAGAAATGATTAAGCTCAGTGAGGAAGGCATGTTGAAAGCCAAGATGGTCTGAAAGCTGGGCGTCTTGTGCCAAACAGTTAGCCAAATTGTGAACAGAGAGAAAAAGTTCTTGAAGGGAATTAAAAGTACTGCTTCAGTGAACACACAAATGATAAGAAAGCGAAACAGCCTTACTGTTCATATGGAGAAAGTTTTAGTGGTCTAGACAGAGATCAAACCAGCCACAACATTTCCTTAAACCAAAGCCTAATCCAGAGCAAAGTTCTAACTCTCTTCAATTCTACGAAGACTGAAAGAGGTGAGGAAACTGCAGAAGAAAACTTTGAAGCTAGCACAGGTTGATTCATGAGGCTTAAAGAAAGAAGCCATCTCCATAGCCTAAAAATGCAAAGTGAAGCAGCAAGTGCTGATGTAGAAGCTGTAGCAAGTTGTCCAGAAGATGTAGCGAAGATAATTAATGACGGTGGCTGCACTAAACAAGAAATTTTCAATGAAGATGAAGTAGCCTTAGGTGGGAAGAAGATGCCATCTAGGACTTTCATAGCTAGATAGGAGAATTGGTTTTAAAGGATGGGCTGACTGTCTTGTTAGGTAGGGGCTAATGTAGCTGGTGACTTTAAGTTGAAGCCAGCGCTCATTTTCCATTCCAAATATCCTAGGGCCCTTAAGAATTATGCTAAATCTACTCTGCCTGTGCTTTATAAGTGGAACAACAAAGCCTGGACGACAGCACATCTGTTTACAACATGGCCTACAGAATATTTAAAGCTCACTTTAGAGACCTGCTGCTCAGAAAAAAAGATTGTTTTCAAAATATTACTGCTCATTGACAATGCACCTGGTCACCCAAGAGCTCTGATGGAGATGTACAATGAGATTCATTTTGTTTTCATGTCTGCTAACACAACATCAATCCTGCAGCCCATGGATCAAGGAGTAATTTCTACTTTCAAGTCTTATTATTTAAGAACTACATTTCATAAGGCAATAGCTGCCATAGATAGTGGTTCCTCTGATGAATCTGGGCATAGTAAACTGAAAACCTTCTGGAAAGGATTCACCATTTTAGATGCCATCAAGAACATTTGTGATTCATGAGAAGAGATCAAGAAATCAACATTAAAGGAGTTGGAAAGAAGTTGATTCCAACCCTCATAGATGACTTTGAGGGGTTCAAGGCTTCAGCGGAGGAAGGAACTGCAGATGTGGTAGAAATAACAAGAGAACCAGAATTAGAAGTGGGGCCTGAAGATGTGATTTAATTGCTGCAATCTCATGATAAAACATTAACGGATGAGGAGTTGCTTCCTGAGGATGAGCAAAGGAAGTGGAATCTACTTCTGGTGAAGATGCTATGAAGATTGTTGAAATGACAACAAAAGATTTAGAGTATTACATAAACCTCGTTGATAAAGCAGCAGCAGAGTTTGAGAGGGTTGACTCCAAATTTGAAAGCAATTCTGTGGGTAAAATGCTATCAAACAGCATTGCATGCTACAGAGAAATCGTTCATGAAAGGAAGAGTCCATCGATGCGGCAAACTTCACTGTTGTCTTATTCTAAGAAATTGCTACAACTGCCCCAACCTTCAGTAACCACCACCCTGATCAGTCAGCAGCAATTAACATGGGGGCAAGACTCTCCCCCAGCAAAAAATTACAACTCACTGAAGGCTCAGATGATGGTTAGCATTTTAAAGCAATAAAGTATTTTCTAATTAAGGTATTACATTGTTTTTGTACACATAATGCTATCGCATACTTAATAGGCTACAATATGTGTAAATATAACTTTTATATGTACTGGGAAACCAAAAAATTCATGTGACTCGCTTTATTATTGTGATATTCACTTTATTTCAGTGGTCTGGAACCAAACCCTCAGTATCTCCAAGGTATGCCTGTGCTACAAGAAATAAGATTTTTAAAATGTTGATAATTATTAAAGTTGGCTATTGGGTAAAAGTGGGTCATTAAACTATTCTCTCCACTTTGGACTGTGTTTGAAAATTACTATAATGCAAAGTTTAAAAATGTTATGAGTATGTACATGGAAACTAAAGGAGGTGGGAAACTTGTGTCTTGTCATTGAGATTTTCTGTCTAAGAAAATATTTCTGAACATGGGTGGATCTAGGTTTCATGGGCCTATAGCTTATATAGTCTGGAGGGGGAGGTTCTCTTTAAAAAAAGAATTCAAAATTATGTAGACAAAATTTGGTAAGAAGGGGAATATTTATCAAGAACAGAAGGTGAAATCACTACAAATTATTTAAAGAAGCTGACACATAATAAACATTGTAACTATAGTAAGATATTAATGAACTACATTCTCTATAAATTTTTCCCCTGCTTTTTTTGACTTCATTTTCTTTGATTGGCTCTTCATGTGAAAATGATTTTGTAATATCATTTTCTATAGAAAGAATAAGTGATAATTTGGTTTTATTTTTGAGATGCTTAATCAATTTTTTGGTTGATAGTATAGAAAAGCTGCTTTAAGCTTCATAATTCATTATTTGCAATATCATCTATAATTTTAGGATTGTTTTACTTATTTAAATATGTATTTGAATCTTATTTTGCTTTCCATTTTCAAATTTTGATCCTTATGCAACCGAGCCTACCTCTGAACAACAAACAGGAATTAGTGTTTAACTTTAAAAAAGTATACTCTGTTATTCTGTGGGAACATTTTTTTAAAAGATTTTTTTGATGTGGACCATTTTTAAAGTCCTTCATTGAATTTGTTACAATATTTTTTCTGTTTTCTGTTTTGGTTTTTTGGCCGCGAGGCATGTGGGATCTTAGTTCCCTGACCAGGGATCGAACCTGCACACCCTGCATTGGAAGGCAAAGTCTCAACCACTAGACCACCAGGGAAGTCCCTGTGGGAACATTTTTAATAAGTTGGCTCTTAGTAAGTCAAAACTATTGAAAGTGAACAATACTTTGTGTTGCATATAATATTTTTTTAGGCAGAATGTCAAAGAAAATAAAGGGTAAATATCCTCATGTGATTTTCTTTTTTTTTTTTTGGTGGGAAATCAGTGAAGTTGAAGAGAAATTTAAAAAATGAAAAATGAAAGTATATGATTTGTTACAATAGTCCAAAGCAATGGTTCGCTCTGTTTAGCATTCTCTCTGGGAGATAGCTAAAAGAACTTATCTATTCACAATGAAAGGGATGTGTCCCCAGACATCCTGTTTTTTACTAAGACCACATTGTGGGGCAGTTTTCTAAGAATTTAGGTAAAATTTTTAAAATGTCTTTTTATAATAGTTTCAACCTGATGCTCCTCTTTATGCAATTGTTTCTTTATATTTCTGACCCACTCTGTAGAGTAAAATTTTGATTTGAGGACAAGTCCACATTTCCTACACACATTTCCTGCACAGTTTTAGAGAGGTCGTACCTAACTGCTTCGGACATCTACCAACACACTGGCACTGGTTGCTCTCTGCATGACTTGATCAGGTTATGCAATTTCTCCCGGCTCTAGTTTCCCCCTCCACAAAATGGGGATATTGAAGCGCCTGCTCTGACTACCCCAAGATTTGCCATGAGAATGAGTGCCATGATATAGGTGATGACGCTGTGAATTGTAAAGTGAAATCCAAATGTTATCCTTATGGTGATTGTTGTTACTGTCACCCTTTTTATAGGACTGTGATCATCTGATTGGCTACGAGGATATTCATGACTGATAAAATCTGACTTATTCTTTTGCTCTCTGTTCCAAACCTTCAGACAATTCTCTCTATAATAATGATCTGTTTTTTGAAGTTATTTGGTCAGCTTTAACTTTGTAAGACTCACTTTAACTTGGTAAGACTCATATCCCCAAATAATAATTTGTTCATTCATTCATGGTATTTATTGAGATTATATTTAATACCAGGTGTTGTGCTAGGCTCTGAGCATTGCAGTGATGAGCAGAAAGATAGGGTTTTGCTCTCTTGGCACCTGCAAGTATTGTGCGGAGACAAGGATTTCCTAGCCCAAGAGGCTTGAGCTGCAATCCAAAGGAGGAGTAGGAGTTGAATGGGAAGGAGGTGTCTTATATAATAAATCTACCATCACTCAGCCTTGCAAAACCTGCCCCTCGTTCTTATTGAGGGCCCCAATCCTGAAGCTCTAGGGTACTCCTGTCCTGTGCTCTCATTCCAACAGCAAGTCTTTTCAAATGTGTAAGATTTAAAAATCTCTTTGCTGGGACACAACTGACAGGTCAGAGTTTAGTGTACTCTGTATTTCACTGAGTTCTTCAATTAATCCCAGGCCAAGAAGTTAGCATAGTGTTTTAGTAGCTGGAAAAGTCTTTGTATCACCAAAATTATGAAATGAAACCTTATTGAATTGCAATTGGCTAATTAGTAAGGTGGCCATCCACGCAGGGCATATTTCAGCTTCTTAGAACACATACTTGTGTACAAATAGTTATGTGCTATTTATAAGTAATATTTACATTGTGTATCATTAGAGTTTATCCCCTTATGAAGACACTCTGAGAGAACAAATATTTTAACCTAATTCAAGAAATTCATTATTTTAATAAAGTTGCATTATTTAAAGCATAAATTGTAACTGGACGAAACTTTGCCCCTTCACCCTTATGCTTGGGTGTGTCCTTGTCCTTGTCAGCAAGAGAATGCATATCAGAGGGCGGCATAACTGCATCGACGCCCTCTGATATGGACTATGGTGTGAGAGATGCTCTGCCTAAGGATTTGATGTGCTGAAAAAAATTCTATTTTCAAAACTCTGACTGTTGGTGCTGATGAGACTCAAGACCTGGAGTGGATGGGCCTTTATTGGACAGAATAATTTAATGTCTATTGGAGTATCCAGAAGGAGGCCCAGAACCAAACTGCCTTGCATACAAAAGCAGAGGGTATTTTGTTGTAAAAGCAGGTGGCCCTGGACCTGAGGGAAAAGAGGTGATGGGAAATTTTCTCCTCAGGCGAGAGGATATAAATTTCTAAGAACAGAGACTTCTGATAGATGTTTGAACTTGTTTTCTATTCTAGACTGTACTTAAATCTTTGCTCTTCACAAATTTTGCATAAAGTTTGGACTGAATTTATAACTTGTTGGATGGGTTGAAAATGAGAGAGTGAAGTCCAGTGTGGGGCAGAGTAGACCCGAGAGAACAAAGGTTTGGGGTCGATGATAAAGACATAAGAGAAAGGCTTTCCACTCAGAAAACAGGGCTGTACTTCTCAGACCATGGTACCTGGTTCCAAGCCTCTGAATTGTGTGCTGCCCTTGGGAACCTGCAGCATCCGGAGCTCCACCTCAGGCCTGGGGGCATTTGCCTTGTACACATTCTTCCTGGCTTTCTTAGGCAAACTGGGGTTGGAAACTGAGGCCCTGGAGGAAGTTAAGTGGCCCTGCTGTGTGTGGGGCAGGTGAGGGACAGTTTTGCTTTTCCCAGACAACCTTTCCTCATAACAGTTCCCAGGAGTGAAGCTTTAATATACTTGTGCAACTGTCTTTTCCTCTAACTCTAAGCAAAAACAAGCAGAAAACCAATTTTCAGGTTCAGAAAAATCCTCCAGGGTTGGCAGAGCCTTCCTTTTGTTTCCTGACAAATAGCTTGTTGACACTGAAAACAAAAGGTGTATTTTCTGGCACTGCTTCTGGCTTTCGTTTTGACAAGAACCAGCTGCTTTGTGGACTCGTTCAGCTTCTACCATTTCAAAGTCCAGTGGGTGGCATTTACATAGGTTATAAACTTTGGTTATTTATGCTAACATTATTATTGGTAATTATTAATGATGTCATCTTTAGTGGGTAGCTGGGTGCACAGGGTCAAATTATTAAAAAAGAAAAAAACTGTTTTTTCTGACCTTTAGTGAACTCTTTGTCTCACTCTTTGTCTGCCTGGGAACACCTGCTTCATTTAAACCCCTAAAAAGGCAGTGAAATTAGTGCACATCTGTGATGGTAGCTGCAGGCATACACACACACACTTACACATCCACATCCACATATATATGTGTGTCTCTGTGCCACATATGGATAAAGATTAGACAGTAGAGATTTTGTTTTTCATTGTATGTTTGCCAAATGTGAAAGACAATTTCATTTAAACATTTTGATTTTTATATGGATTTAAGAGATATCTATGAACAAATCCTACATTATTTATTCTATTATAATCAAAAATATTATTTCTATTCTGTGTATAGTTATTTTTCATAAAATGGTGCTCTTCCCTTTAAACAGATTGCTCACTTTTCTTTGGCTAACGAGCCATTGCTTCCAAGAAGACTCTTGGAGGAAACTCGTAGCTCCTGGTGTTTTGCATTTCCATAAACATCAGTGATAGAAATGAGTGGAGTTGATGGACACTGTTTATTCCTTAATTAGAAAAAAAACCTGCTGATAGATCTTGGCCAAACTGCAGTTGAAAAACCTGGATATTGGCTTCAATCCTAGAGTGGATTATGATCCTCACTCATTTACTTCTCTCAAAGATTCAATTCAGTTTTTCTCCACAGCTCTATTTATTCTGATTACTTTGACTTTAGGAACACACAGGAAAACCCTCTGGAATTACTGCCGCCTACTAAGAGTGATTTTAAAAATGCACTCTCCCTCTTCCTTCTTTTGCTTCTTTTTTCTTTCTCCTTTGCACTTATCACCTTCGAACACACTATATAGTTACTCATTTATTTTGTTTATTGCTGTCTTTCCCCATTAGTACGTGAGCTCCACAGAGGCAGGGCTTCTTGTTTCTTTCATTGACTGCTGTAATTCTACCAGCTAGAACTGTGCCTGGCGCAGTGTAGGTGCTTGAATGAATTGTTGTAATTGTTGAATGAAAAATGAATGAGTGAATGAATTTTATGGTGGTAGACTCTGGTTATAGCTTTGTCACCAGCTCTTGTGTGAACCTGGAAAAAACACTTAGCCTTACTGAGGAAGATGAACATTTTCTGTCACAGGCGTCACTGAGAATTTATTGAAATGATGGATTCTTTTCCCAGAAAAATGCATGTACTCTTTAAAACACATTTACAGTGAGTTTCAAAGATTAACCCACGGGCCCAGATAAAAATTTCTTTCCAGCTCTAAACTTCTGATCAACTCTCCTGTGTTCCTCCCACAGAAGAATTCTTCCTTGTTCCCACCCTCCATACTGTCATCTCTTAAATTTATTGTTTAAATAATTTTTAAAGAACAAGTCAAAATTTTCTATCATTTTTGTTGGTGTGCCCCAAACTTAATATTCTCTACCATGCTAAATCTTAAATGCAATATCTTATCCTCCTAATGACTTTTTGAATTTTGCTGAAGATCTACTTCTTCCATGGAGTTAGTAGTTTCCACATGGAATTACCTATAAACATCAAAGAAATGGTTTTCTTGTTTCTTCCTTTAATGGACCCTTCTCCCCCAGTGTTGCCCACCAAACCTATCTGCTCACAGACACCTTGTTGGTTCTTTACTTGTGCACATGCCCTTGCCCTTCATTTCTTTGGATTTCTCATCTTTTCCAAATCCGTATTCACTTAAGAAAATACACTTAAAGTGTATTTTCTTTAAGAAGGCTTCCATCGTTGACTCACTGTTAGTTGTTCATATCTCTGGTGGTACACCCTTGGTGATTAAATGTTCTTTTTGTTTTATCACTTTCTTTTTTGAGTTATTACTCAGTCAAAAAGGTCTTTTATCCCTCCCTCGATACTCTAAGATTCTCAAAGGAAAGGAAATACACCCTTCTTTTCCTCTTTTGCTTTTTCACCTGTTCTCCATATAGTTATTATGAAGTAAATATTACTGATATATTTCAGCTTATAAAGCACATAGAAAATTATATCAATATTACCCTGTAGGGTAATAAGAAGGTTAAGATATTTTAAAGATGTTTACTATCTTTTATTTGGATAAAGGATTGGATAAAGGATTTGGATAAAGGATTTAATGAAAGTAAGGGATGGCACAGTGCATCCTTTAGTGTTAAAATGGTAAGTACCACGGCTGAAACGTGGACGTGAGCCTCTGCTTTTGCTGGTGTCTGTTCTAATAGTGGGTACCTGTGCTGTATCAGTCATAAAATACTTTGACTATCACCTCCGATATTGGCAAAAAAGAAGACAGATACTCCTCATTTTTTCTTTTTGTATGAGAAACCTGTATCCAGTAAATGCAGACTGGGCTGCAAGTCCAAAGCATAGCATTATTAACCCATCCAGAGCAGGTGCACACAGGGACTACCAGCTGATTAGAGTCAAATGTTTGGTCTTGTTTATTCCATGAAAGTAGTTCCCAAAGAACAAGTTATTTTGTAGCTTTTTAAAGGATACTCAGCGACTTAAATAAAGATAATGTCATTCATGACACCAGAATTTAAAATTCTTTAAAGTTAAGTGAATTTAAAAGTTCCTTTTATTTTTGTCTTGGAGTGAGAAAGGAAATGATTCATGAAAGTAGATAACTATTTTTTTGGTAGGAAACTAAGTGGGGCTGTCACTCTGAAATTGGTGACCCGTATAACTATTAAAAAGAAGCGCTACTACCCCAAAGCTTATTGATATAAGGAATCCGAATGAACATTTGTGGTGTTTTGTGAAGTAAAGCATTTCCCCAGGAATTATAAAATCAACTGCATATACTTTCTTTGGATGGGACAAAGATAGAAACTATTTAATGGTTAATGCTTTCAACTCTAACCCATATTCCTCTAGTTTCTAGGACAAACATTATCACAAATGTACAAAAACAAAGCAGACAGATTTCAATTTACACTTTTATCTCAGGCTTGATGATAGGAAATACCATAATATATGTGCACATCTTGTTTTTTATTTTAAAAGAGACATCAGTATTAGCTTTTATTTCCTTTTACACAGTCGGGAATTGTTGTGAAGCAAAAACACTGCCTTGAGATTAAATGCCCATCTGAACTTTGCTGTATTCTTTGTAAACTTTTTCTGAGGAATTGCATACTTTTGATGACTAGACTCAGGGAAGTAGATTCAGGTTACAATCAGATTCTTTCATAAACACACGGTACACACCTTCCTCAGTGGGGAAAGTACCAATTAGTTCACCTTACTTCCTCCCTAAGAAAATTCCTTCAAAAGTCCCCTTTTGTGATGACTATAAAGGTGAATAATAGCAACAAAATAGCTTTATCGAATGACCCACGCAAGGAATTTCCTGGTTTCTCTGTGACTGCAAGTCGTACTTAAGATACTGGCTGTGACATTGTCATTTTTTTTTTTTTTTTTTTTTTTTTATTTATGGCTGTGTTGGGTCTTCGTTTCTGTGCAAGGGCTTTCTCTAGTTTCGGCGAGCGGGGGCCACTCTTCATCGCGGTGCGCGGGCCTCTCACTATCGCGGCCTCTCTTGTTGCGGAGCACAGGCTCCAGACGTGCAGGCTCAGTAGTTGTGGCTCACGGGCCCAGTTGCTCCGCGGCATGTGGGATCTTCCCAGACCAGGGCTCGAACCCGTGTCCCCTGCATTGGCAGGCAGACTCTCAACCACTGCGCCACCAGGGAAGCCCGACATTGTCATTTTATCACGCACAGTTTTCATGTGTGCAGCCCTGACATGCTTGTGTTTTGGAGAACAGAAGAGTCAGCCTCATTTTTGGGCTCTACATTCATGTGGAAGTGTTTTTCCTCTTTGGGAGAAGAGAGTGGTCAGATTGGTATCTGTGGTTTGAGGCCAATTAACATTCGAATCTGTGCTGCAACTGGCCCAGAGCAGGTAAGGCTTCTCTCTTAAGTGCTTTACCCTCCACGCTCTGTGGCAAGCACAGATAAAAGATTACATGAAAACACAGGTGTTATCTAAAGTCCAACATTCAGTATAAACCAAAAGACTATATAAGATGCCCACATTGAGGTACAATGTGTTAACTGTTCATCAACAAGTATTTATTTAACTGCTCCAAAAGGCATATGTGGTGTTATCAGACTCAGTCTCTGTGCCAGGAAAGTCTGCAGCCTCAAGTGAACACAGGGATTAATCTAAAAATAAAAAGTAAAACTGTGCAGCACTAGCTTTTGTGTGCTGCACTCCAAACCAGAGGGGTAGAGGCTGAGAACTGTGGGAATTGTGGGTAGGCAGGTTTAAGTAATGCTACCACCAACAGCGGTGAGAGGATGTGTTTAGCTGGAGCACAGTTGATGTAGGGAAGATAAGATTGAAGAAATGGCTGGCGTCTAGATGGAGGTGGGCTTGGAATTCCAGGTTAATAAGGGTTTTCATCCATAAGCAAAGGGAACCCTTAAAACTTTTTTAATGTGTATGTACCAGTGAGATGTAGCAGGTCATATTTTCAGATGATTAATCTAGTGGTGGTGGTGTAAGCAAGGGGGAGAGAGACTGAGGTGATGCACATACAACTTGTAGCAACAGTGCCTGGCTCCTTGTGTGTGATCGGGAAGTGGAAGCTATTAAGATTAAAGGTAAGAGATAGTAAAATATTACCAAAGTCCAAATGGTGATGATGCATAGGACAAAGTTTGTGGTGGGGCAAACGGAAAGGAAGGAAAGAATAAGAAAATACACGGAGCAGTATTATTATTATTATTTTGTCCTTATCATGGTAGGGGAGTGGGGAAAAGTGACAGGGTTCATTTACTGCAAGCCAAGGGGGATGCTGAGCCTGAGGAGATTTTTATAGAGGGGAAGGGACATGATTACCTGGACCATAAGGAACTTCAGTAGAGGCTTTCCTAGCAATGTTGCTGAAACACAGATCAATGCAGGCAAGCCATATAGAACTTCCATAGCTCAAGGGGTCATGATTCCAAGCCTTACATTTAGGTACCATAAATGGCTAAATGTGATTATGAGTGTACCCTGCAAACTGTAGATATTTTGCAGAAATGTTAGTGTCACTGATCCTCCCAAACCACACTGGTGAGGACAATAGGTGGGTTTATCCCTGATAACATGTGTAACTGTGATGACAACAATAAAAACACCCCTAGCCTGCATTCCACCAGGGGAGGCACCCAGGGTACTTTCCCGGGGTTGGCTATGTGTCAAGTTGATCTACCCACTTTCCCTTTTGCCGTTTCTGGGAAGATCCATGTGTTTTTCTGGGACTGGTTTTAGGAGTTTTTTTTTTAGGGTCTGTCTACTGTGGTTTAAGGTCAGCTGTCTTGGATTTTAGAGAGACATTGGGGAAAGAAATTGTTTGTTAAATTTTGTAAACCTTAGCCAGCAGTTACTGAGGATGGGTTTTCCCTTTTAAAAAATGTAGGAGGAAATTACCTCCATCTGATTGGAATTATGAGTGTCCTACTTCATGCCAGTCAGTGAGGCAGCAGAGTGCATAGAATAAGACTTTAGTAAATGAAATGAGGAAACATTCATGGAGATACCACATCTATTAACAGCTTGATTTCCCTCAATTTTGATTGATATCTATATTATTTAAATGCTTTTTTTTCTTAAGGAAAAATGTAATACATACACACAATAAAAAAAAACTGTACAAAACAGTGTTGGGTAACATTCCACAAATATTTTATAAATATTCAAGAGTGTGTATAAACACATCCTGCTTTTCTTCTTTTAATTAATTTTTTTATACAGCAGGTCCTTATTAGTTATCAGTTTTATACACATCAGTGTATACATGTCAATCCCAATCTCCCAATTCATCCCACCACCGTCCCCACCCCCTGCCGCTTTCCCACCTTGGTGTCCATACATTTGTTCTCTACATCTGTGTCTCAACTTCTGCCCTGCAAACCGGTTCATCTGTACCATTTTCTAGGTTCCACATATATGCGTTAATATACAATATTTGTTTTTCTCTTTCTGACTTACTTCACTCTGTATGACAGTCTCTAGATCCATCCACGTCTGTACAAATGACCCAATTTCGTTCCTTTTTATGGCTAAGTAATACTCCATTGTATATATGTATGACGTCTTCTTTATCCATTCGTCTGTCGATGGGCATTTAGGTTGCTTCCATGATCTGGCTATTGTAAATAGTGCTGCAATGAATATTGGGGTGCATGTTTTTTTTTGAATTATGGTTTTCTCTGGGTATATGCCCAGTAGTGGGATTGCTGGGTCACAGGGTAATTCTATTTTTAGTTTTTTAAGGAACCTCCATACTCTTCTCCATAGTGGCTGTATCAATTTACATTCCCACCAACAGTGCAAGAGCGTTCCCTTTTCTCCACACCCTCTCCAGCATTTGTTGTTTGTAGATTTTCTGATGATGCCCATTCTAACTAGTGTGAGGCGATACCTCATTGTAGTTTTGATTTGCATTTCTCTAATAATTAGTGATGTTGAGCAGCTTTTCATGTGCTTCTTGGCCATCTGTATGTCTTCTTTGGAGAAATGTCTATTTAGGTCTTCTGCCCATTTTTGGATTCAGTTGTTTGTTTTTTTAATATTGAGCTGCATGAGCTGTTTATATATTTTGGAGATTAATCCTTTGGCTGTTGATTCGTTTGCAAATATTTTGTCCCATTCTGAGGGTCGTCTTTTCGTCTTGTTTATGGTTTCCTTTGCTGTGCAAAAGCTTTTAAGTTTCATTACGTCCCATTTTTATTTTTGTTTATTTTTGTTTTTATTTCCATTATTCTAGGAGGTGGATCAAAAAAGATCTTGCTGTGATTTATGTCAAAGAGTGTTCTTCCTATGTTTTCCTCTAGGAGTTTTATAGTGTGCAGTCTTACATTTAGGTCTCTAATCCGTTTTCAGTTTATTTTTGTGTTTGGTGTTAGGGAGTGTTCTAATTTCACTCTTTTATGTGTAGCTGTCCAGTTTTCCTAGCACCACTTATTGAAGAGACTGTCTTTTCTCCATTGTATATCCTTGCCTCCTTTGTCATACATTAGTTGACCATAGGTGCGTGGGTTTATCTCTGGGCTTTCTATCTTGTTCCATTGATCTATATTTCTGTTTTTGTGCCAGTACCATATTGTCTTGATTATTATAGCTTTGTAGTATAGTCTGAAGTCAGGGAGTCTGATTCCTCCAGCTCCGTTTTTTTCCCTCAAGACTGCTTTGGCTATTCGGGGTCTTTTGTGTCTCCATACAAATTTTAAGATTTTTTGTTCTAGTTCTGTAAAAAATGCCATTGGTAATTTGATAGAGATTGCATTGAATCTGTAGATTGCTTTGGGTAGTATAGTCATTTTCACAATATTGATTCTTCCAATCCAAGAACATGGTATATCTCTCCATCTGTTTGTATCATCTTTAATTTCTTTCATCAGTATCTTATAGTTTTCTGCATACAGGTCTTTTGTCTCCCTAGGTAGGTTTATTCCTAGGTATTTTATTCTTTTTGTTGCAGTGGTAAATGGGAGTGTTTCCTTAATTTCTCTTTCAGATTTTTCATCCTTAGTGTATAGGAATGCAAGAGATTTCTGTGCATTAATTGTGTATCCTGCAACTTTACCAAATTCATTGATTAGCTCTAGTAGTTTTCTGGTGGCATCTTTAGGATTCTCTATGTGTAGTATCATGTCATCTGCAAACAGTGACAGTGTTACTTCTTTTCCAATTTGTATTCCTTTTATTTCTTTTTCTTCTCTGATTGCCGTGGCTAGGACTTCCAAAACTATGTTGAATAATAGTGGTGAGGGTGGATATCCTTGTCTTGTTCCTGATCTTAGAAGAAATGCTTTCAGTTTTTCACCATTGAGAATGATGTTTGCTGTGGGTTTGTCATATATGGCCTTTATTATGTTGAGGTAGGTTCCCTCTATGCCCACTTTCTGGAGAGTTTTTATCATAAATGGGTGTTGAATTTTGTTAGAAGCTTTTTCTGCATCTATTGAGATGATCATATGCTTTTTATTCTTCAGTTTGTTAATATGGTGTATCACATTTGCGTATATTGAAGAATCCTTGCATCCCTGGGGTAAATCCCACTTGATCATGGTGTATGATCCTTTTAATGTGTTGTTGGATTCTGTTTGCTAGTATTTTGTTAAGGATTTTTGCATCTATATTAATCAGTGATATTGGTCTATTATTTTCTTTTTTTGTAGTATCTTTCTCTGGTTTTGGTATCAGGGTGATGGTGGCCTCATAGAATGAGTCTGGGAGTGTTCCTTCCTCTGCAATTTTTTGGAAGAGTTTGAGAAGGATGGGTGTTAACTCTTCTCTAAATGTTTGATGGAATTCACCTGTGAAGCCATCTGGTCCTGGACTTTTGTTTGGTGGAAGATTTTTAATCACAGTTTCAATTTCATTACTTGTGATTGGTCTGTTCATATTTTCTATTTCTTCCTGGTTCAGCCTTGAAAGGTTATACCTCTCTAAGAATTTGTCCATTTCTTCCAGGTTGTCCATTTTATTGGCATAGAGTTGCTTGTAGTAGTCTCTTAGGAAGCTTTGTATTTCTGTGGTGTCTGTTGTAACTTCTCCTTTTTCATTTCTAATTTTATTGCTTTGAGTCCTTTCCCTCTTTTTTTGATGAGTCTGGCTAATGGTTTAGCAATTTTGCTTATCTTCTCAAAGAACCACCATTTAGTTTTATTGATCTTTGCTATTGTTTTCTTTGTTTCTATTTCATTTGTTTCTGCTCTGATCTTTATGATTTCTTTCCTTCTGCTCACTTTGGGTTTTGTTTGTTCTTCTTTCTCTAGTTCCTTTAGGTGTAAGGTTAGATTGTTTATTTGAGATTTTTCTTATTTCTTGAGATAGGTTTGTATAGCTATTAACTTCCCTCTTAGAACTGCTTTTGCTGCATCCCATAGGTTTTGGATCATTGTGTATTCATTGTCATTTGTGTCTAGGTATTTCTTGATTTCCTCTCTGGTTTCTTCAGTGATCTCTTGGTTGTTTAGCAACGTATTGTTTGGCCTCCATGTGTTTGTGTTTTTTACATTTTTTTCCCTGTAATTCATTTCTAATCTCATAGTGTTGTGGTCAGAAAAGATGCCTGGTAAGATTTCAATTTTCTTAAATTTACTGAGGCTTGATTTGTGACCCAAGATGTGATCTATCCTGGAGAATGTTCCATGCACACTTGAGAAGAAAGTGTAATCTGCTGTTTTTGGATGGAATGTCCTATAAATATCAATTAAATCTATCTGGTCTGTTGTGTCATTTAAAGCTTCTGTTTCCTTATTAATCTTCTGTTTGGATGATCTGTCCATTGGTGTAAGTGAGGTGTTAAAGTCACCCACTATTATTGTGTTACTGTCGATTTCCTCTTTTATAGCTGTTAGCAGTTGCCTTATGTATTGAGGTGCTCCTATGTTGGGTGCATATATATTTATAATTGTTATATCTTCTTCTTGGATTGATCCCTTGATCATTATGTAGTGTCCTTCTTTGTCTCTTGTAACATTCTTTATTTTAAAGTCTATTTTATCTGATATGAGCATTGCTATTCCAGCTTTCTTTTGATTTCCATTTGCATGGAATATCTTTTTCCATCCCCTCGCTTTCAGTCTGTATGTGTCCCTAGGTCTGAATTGTGTCTCTTGTAGACAGCATATATATGAGTCTTGTTTTTGTATCCATTCAGCAAGCCTGTGTCTTTTGGTTGGAGCATTTAATCCATTCACGTTTAAGGTAATTATCGATATGTATGTTCCTATTACCGTTTTCTTACTTGTTTTGGGTTTGTTTTTGTAGGTCCTTCTCTTCTCTTGTGTTTCTCATTTAGAGAAGTTCCTTTAGCATTTGTTGTAGAGCTGGTTTGGTGGTGCTCAATTCTCTTAACTTTTGCTTGTCTGTAAAGCTTTTGATTTCTCCATCGAATCTGAATGAAATCCTTGCCAGGTAGAATAATCTTGGTTGTAGGTTCTTCCCTTTCATCACTTTAAGTATATCATGCCACTCCCTTCTGGCTTGTAGAGTTTCTGCTGAGAAATCAGCTGTTAACCTTATGGGAGTTCCCTTGTATGTTATTTATCGTTTTTCCCTTGCTGCTTTCAATAATTTTTCTTTGTCTTTAATTTTTGCCAATTTGATTACTATGTGTCTCGGCATGTTTCTCCTTGGGTTTATCCTGTATGGGACTCTCTGCGCTTCCTGGACTTGGGTGGCTATTTCCTTTCCCATGTTAGGGAAGTTTTCAACTATAATCTCTTCAAATATTTTCTCGGGTCCTTTCTCTCTCTCTTCTCCTTCTGGAACCCCTATAATGCGAATGTTATTGCGTTTAATGTTGTCTCAGAGGTCTCTTAGGCTGTCTTTATTTCTTTTCATACTTTTTTCTTTATTCTGTTCTGCAGCAGTGGATTACACCATTCTGTCTTCCAGGTCACTTCCTTTCTTCTGCCTCAGTTATTCTGCTATTGATTCCTTCTAGTGTATTTTTCATTTCAGTTATTGTATTGTTCATCTCTATTTGTTCTTTAATTCTAGATCTTTGTTAAACATTTCTTGCATCTTCTTGATCTTTGCCTCCATTCTTTTTCCGAGGTCCTAGATCATCTTCACTGTCGTTATTCTGAATTCTTTTTCTGGAAGGTTGCCTATGTCCACCTCATTTACTTGTTTTTTGGGGTTTTATCTTGTTCCTTCATCTGGTACAAAGCCCTCTGCCTTTTCATCTTGTCTATCTTTCTGTGAATGTGGTTTTTGTTCCACAGGCTGCAGGATTGTAGTTCTTCTTGCTTCTGCTGTTTGCCGTCTGGTGGATCTATATTATTTAAATGTTGATGTTCAGTAACACTGCATAAATTTTGATTTTTTGTTTTTGAAAGATGCATTGTGCCTTTTTTTGTAAAATAAATTCCAGTTAATCACCATATAGCTTTCGTTAGCCTTTTTGGTTTAGTAAAATGGTCTACTGCCGCCTGGTGGCAGCATGACCTAGGCAAGACTGGGCAGGCAGAATGACAAAGTTAGTACAAATACAGTTAGAGAAGTGAGATCATGTTCACATATTCACTCATGTTCTATCTTTACCTCAAATCCATCATGTCTAAAACCAAATATATAATTTCTCCCTTAAATCAGTTCCCTTAAAATAGGTGCTATTTATTAAGCGTGAATGTGGCCTGGCATCAAGCACTTTACACACATTATTTTTCTTCATCTCAAAACAAGCCTACAGGGTAATGATTATTAGTCCCACTTACAAATGAGGAAATCCAGGCATAACTTTCCCAGGGAGTTGCTGTAGCTCTTACTTGTTATTACAGTCTGCCTTCTGATGCGCTGCTGAGTACATTGTCCTCCAGTCATGCAGATTTGAAACCCTGGTGCCATGTTTGATCTTCCGTCTGTTTCACTGCTCATCTATAATCACCCATCCCATATTCCTTTGAGATTTTTCTTGTAACTATCAATTCTAACTGCCAAAATCTCTAGTCCAGATCTTTATGACATGTAGGTTTTTGTAGCATATACCTGATTGACTTCTTTCATTTTTTTGTGTATAAATAAATTGTGAAATGATATAACTACATCTTATCGTAAACATCCAATTATAGAGAAGAATGCAGAGTAAAAAGTGAAAGTCTTTTGTCATCTATTTTGTCATCTCTCCCTAATCTCTAGAGAAGTAAGCACATATAATTTTTGGTTTGTTGGTTTTTAAAATATAAATAAAACTATAATATTCCTAGTACTCTGCAATTTACCCTTTTTCATTCAGCAGTATGTCTTGCAGATCTTTCTATGTCCATGCTACAGAATTTACACACAATAGACACTCAAATGTTTGCAGAATGAATCTTAGATTTCAATTACATACTCGTATCATCTAAAACAGGCAGTGTACTTTTTGCTCCATTTTCATCTAACTGAAGCATTTTTCTCCAAGATTATAGGTTATTATGGATCTCCTCTCCTTTTTGGTTATTCTTAAGCAAGATCTCTTTCATGGCAGGTATGGCATAGTAATAAAGATTATTTTAATTAAATATCAATAAAATGTGTATGTGTGGGTGTGTGTAGTATCATTTTATTGGATAATTTTTACACGTAAGTGCCAAATCTAACTTATTTTCAGATGTCTTGTGTAAATTTCCAACTTCTTTACTATTTCTGTACCTCAGTAGTTCTCAATCTTTAGTGTGCATAGCATTTACTGGGGGACTAATTATTAAAACCCAGATTTCTGGGCCCCAGCTTCAGAGTTTCTGATTCAGTAGGTATGACGTGAAGCCTGCAGATTTCCAACAAGCTTCCGTGTGATGCTGATGCTGATCCACATTTCGAGGTTCACGATCTATAAGACTCTCCCCTGATGCTTTCTACCACGTAGGATATCCTGATCTCTTCTCAGCACTCACTGTTTACTGCGCATAAGAACTACAGCTTAAAGAGAGCGTTGAAAATGGCTGTGGTGGACAGCGAGGCCTGGGGTGTACGTGCCCTTCCAGAGTGGGACCAGCAGGGGCTCTAAAGGCAGAACTGAGGAGAATGACAGTTCTGCCCACGGCTCAGACCACAAATTAAGGAACAGTTTTCACCTGTGCAGAGGGTAGAATGAACTGTAGGTTGCCCATTAGTCTGTACAGCAGCACATGCTCTAGCGATCACAATCTATAGCAGACGCATCATCTTTGAGTATGAAAGATGGCATTATAAGCCACTACATCCAGAAAACAATTATTTATTTTCGTCACTTCTTGGTGGTAGCTCAGCCAAGTAGAATTCCAGGTATTAAGAGCTGATGCATCCAGTCAAATAGTTACATGTATTTCATTGTTATTTTCAATTCATTACTGGTGTGATTTGCCTTGTAAAGTGATTGTACAAGAATCCAGAATTCAGGGGGGTGGGTGTGGTGGTGTGATGAATTAGGCGATTGGGATTGACATCTACACACTGATGTGTATAAAATTGACGACTAATAAGGACCTGCTATATAAAAAAATAAATTAAATTAAATTAAAAAATTAAAAAAAAAAAAAAGAATCCAGAATTGGTGAGACAGAAAAGAATTAAAAAAAAATTCACGGGCTTCCCTGGTGGCGCAGTGGTTGAGAGTCTGCCTGCTAATGCAGGGGACACGGGTTCGAGCCCTGGTCTGGGAGGATCCCACATGCCGCGGAGCAGCTGGGCCCGTGAGCCACAATTGCTGAGCCTGCGCGCCTGGAGCCTGTGCCCCGCGACGGGAGGGGCCGCGATAGAGAAAGGCCCGCGCACCGCGATGAAGAGCGGTCCCCGCACCGCGATGAAGAGTGGCCCCCGCTTGCCGCAACTGGAGAAAGCCCTCGCACGAACCGAAGACCCAACACAGCCAAAAATAAATAAATAAATAAATAAATAAGAAAATCCTAAAAAAAAAAAAAATTCACCACACAGTTCCTCTCTACAAATGTAGTAAAATTACTATATCTTTAATCATTTGATTTACAAAACCTGCTTGCTTATACATATATTAGGCAGAGAAAAGACATCATTTTATAAACTTGATTATCCAAAATACAAATGTAATGTATGTAAACTTATATAATGGAGTACTTATTCTTTAGAATAATGAGATATAGGAGATATAATTGTACTTCTAAGAATTTAATCTGTTAGATAAATTGTAATTCTTGTAAAGGTTTACATATTTATATTTGGACCAAACATTTTAATGTTGCTGCATAATTAATGCACTAGAAATCAGGAAAATGCATGGGGTTGATAAGTAGATTTGATCCATGTTGCTTCTTTGCTTGAAATATTTGTGTGAAGAAATTTTGCCATTGCTGGAAATGGAGTCTAAAAAAAAAATTGCCTGAGTACTCTAACTATTAGCTTTCACTAAGCATGCTATCCATAAAAATATCTAACGTTTTTAATGTGTTTGTTTAAACTTTATATAAATAGTATTATAAAGGTATGTATCATTCTTCAACTTCCTTTTGTCCCTCAACAATTTATTTGCTTTAACTGCCATATAGTATTCCATTTTATATCCATAATTAAGTTTATTTATTCCCCTACGATGGGCATTTAGGTTGTTTCCAATTTTCCATGCTAGAATTCTTCAGTGAATGTGCTTGTGGTATATTTCCTTGAGCACATAGAGTATACAATCTAAAAGTGAAATTAAGTAGCATACAAATATTCAGCTTTACTAGATATTGCCAAATGTTCTCTGAATTAGTTGTACCAGATTACGTTGCCACTAGTATTATATAAAGGTTCTTGTTTCACGTTTTTCCCAGTGCCTGAATGTGAGAGTTTTAAATTTTGTCCAGCCTGAAAAGTGTGAAAGTGCATTTCATTTTTTTATATTTAATATTCTTAATATTCCTAATTACTGGCAATAGACAGAGGCTGTACTTCTTTCCTTATTTTTATTAGTTATTGGGTTTTTCTTTTCTGTGATCTATCCAGTTATATACTGTGTCAGTTTTTCTACTGTGTTGTCTTTTTTTTTTTTTTTTTAGTGATTATAGGTCTCTATATAACCTGAATACTAATCTTTTTTTTTTAACTTTTTGGGTTTATTTATTTTATTTTTATTTATGGCTGTGTTGGGTCTTCGTTTCTGTGCAAGGGCTTTCTCTAGTTGCGGCAAGTGGGGGCCACTCTTCATCGCGGTGCGCGGGCCTCTCATTATCGCGGCCTCTCTTGCTGCGGAGCACAGGCTCCAGACGCGCAGGCTCAGTAATTGTGGCTCACGGGCCCAGTTGCTCTGCGGCATGTGGGATCCTCCCAGACCAGGGCTCGAACCCGTGTCCCCTGCATTGGCAGGCAGATTCTCAACCACTGCGCCACCAGGGAAGCCCCCTGAATACTACTCTTATTCTTGTTTATATGCTCTGCAAATACCTCCTCCAGGTCTGTGGCTTATAGTTTAATTTTATTTCATGGTAATCTTGGTGTTGCAAGTTTTTAATTGTGGTATAATAAATATTATTAATCTTTTCCCTTAAGGCTTGTATGTCTTCTTTTTCTTTTTGTCTTGTGGAAGAAAACTTCCTTAGTCCAATAGTCTCAGAAAGTTTTAGAATGTGCCTTTTACATTAGGTTTTTAATCTATGTAAAATTGTTGTGTATGCTATAGGTAGCAGCAATTAATTTTTGTATATGGATTATGAATGGTACCAGCATCATTTATTGACTAATCCATCCTTTCATCACTAATTTGTATGTTTGGGTCTGTTTGAGTTTTTTATTATGTTCCATTATTCTATTGATATTTACTTATTTCTGCAATAGTGGAAAACATACGTTTCTATTTTTCTGTGAAGTCATTCCATGACCACCTTGGAATGTTTCCAAGCCTTTTAAAATTTCATTTGGACAAACAATAGCCTATGGACATTAATTTGGTTCCTGATATTGAATCAATATGGTAGTCATTAGTGTAGTCTACTAAATGTTTCCAGTTTTCTGCCTTCAGGGAAATAGTAGGATTGCATTTTCTACTCTCTTTGAATTTAGTATGAACATACAACTTATTTCTCAGTGGGCTCATTCTTGAGCAGAAGCTTTAAATAGAAGCTCCAGGAACCAGCCTGTGATTTGCCACATTTTCCAATCCAGCCTGCCTAGTCAATCATGGAAGCATGGACATGGAAATTCTTTGGTGGACATAGAGATAGGCATAGCACAGATGACCTTCAGTGGACGTGCAGTTGAGTGAAAAACAAATCTTTGTTGTCTTAAACCACTGAGGTTTTTGGAGTTGTTCATTGTTCCAACATAATCTGGCATTTCCTGGCTAATATAGTTAATATTGTGTAATTTGCAATTTGATGATTGGGAAAATGGTAAACAGACATCTTACTTTTGTTAGAAGGTAATTATATTTTAATGTCTCTTTTTTTTCAATTTCTTCCCCTTTTCCTTTCAATTGTGTCACCCTTAGTGCACTCATATTCCCCAATACCCATGACCTGTCAAACCAATTGGAACCAATTTTTGAGGGCCTCTCCCAGCCTGCAATTTCTCACCTGACCTGTATTTCTTCCCTCAAGCCTACATTTCTTCTCTTTGAGTGTTTACATTTTTAAAGATGATGCCTAGAAAGATAAATGTTTTACCTGAAGTCTTTAATGATAAAGATCGACATTATGACCCTATAGTGAAAGGTCATTAACACAAAGCTGACTGTCTCAGTTTCCTCTTATTATCACATTAGTGTCTGCTGACTTGATATATGTTTTAAACTGGTTCTGATATTAAAATCCGTAATTCTTTGTTGGGGTTGATTACATTCACATTTACTGACTCTTGTAGTTCTGGAATGTTAAGGGTAAGAGTGTAAAGATGAGAAGTGGAGGGGACACTAAGAAGATACATCCCAGGCAGAAGTATCTTTTTCACATAATCTCTCCACTGATGAAAATTTCCTTTTAAACATGCAAAACCATCTTATATTATGGGGGGCGGGGGGGTTGGGCAGTGATGGAGGGGAGAAAGATGGGAATTAAAACCCAGACAACTACATTTTTACTGTTCACACTTTGATGTGAAATATATGAATCCCTGGATTGGAATGTTTGCCTCCTAACACCTAGAAGGTGTTAGGAGAGGCAGTGGGACAGTCTGATGGTGATGTGAATAGTTTTAGAACGTGGAACACGGAAAACTTACCATGTGGTGGGCCCGCCCTAGAAGCTTTGGATTTGACAGGAGAACACGGGGTTTCTCAGACAGAATGCAGGTGTGAGAAGACATGTGGTAGCAGAGGCATCAGCCAAATTCCTATTTTGTAATATATTAAAGACTCCTGGTGAGTGTTGCAGACATCCAGAAAAATCATGTCAAGTATCAAAAACTACCGTTTATACCTGTTACAGTTTCACTGAAGAGTATAAGCCCTTCTGATATTGGAACTTTCTTGCCAAACTTCTTGCTCCTTAAAAAAAATAAATGTTGACTGGTTAATTAAAGTTTATATCTCTCTCTTTTTAGGTGGTTCTTTGGAGCAATCAAGAGGGCAGATGCTGAAAAACAACTATTATATTCAGAAAATCAGACAGGTGCTTTTCTAATCAGAGAAAGTGAAAGTCAGAAAGGCAACTTCTCCCTTTCAGGTATGGGCATTGTTCTGTGTGATTTAAATGTGGATTTGAGAGTCTGTAGTCATGAACCTTCTGTGTGAACATGGACATGTTAATTTTAAATCTGCCTTATCTGTTATCTTCACAATAGTACCAAAATTAAATCTATTGAACTACTCAAGAATAATATAAAAATTAGCAAAACAATTTCTGTCTGTGGCTAGATGTGACTATAAATGTTTCAAATACACACACTCTATGTATGAGATGGAAAATATATGGATCTGCCTGTGTTTTCTCACTTTTGCATTATCTAGGAGCCTGTCTGTTTAGGGAAATG
This sequence comes from Balaenoptera acutorostrata, assembly GCF_949987535.1. Classification (NCBI taxonomy): domain Eukaryota; kingdom Metazoa; phylum Chordata; class Mammalia; order Artiodactyla; family Balaenopteridae; genus Balaenoptera; species Balaenoptera acutorostrata. Next base: position 45,460,153 of record NC_080077.1, read on the forward strand.
ATAAGCAAGAAGCAAAATCTAAACTGTTGTCAAAATTGATCTTGCCATAATACCCTTTTTCTTTTTTCTTTTTGCATTTCATTTGTCTTTGCCTGGTAAATAGAAAATGAATTGAAATGCTGAATGCAAATGTGCTTAATTAACCAATGACATGTAACATTTGGTCAAATGTAGTTTTCCAGCTGAGAGTCAAGTGCATGTTTACTTTACAATACCCTAGGAAAGAAAAAGCACAGGAGACCTGAGAATTATCTTTAAGTGTTACAGGTGCTTATATATTAGGTAGTCATTAGTTAGCCAAAAGCTAGATTAAATGTTTTAGATTCTAGCATTAAAAATATAGAAGAAGAATATTTCCATGAGGAAAACAAAGAAAAAGTAGAATTAACTGAGTCATATCTTTGAATAATTCCCAGGCTACAGTGACTATTCTGAACACTTTCTTAGTAGAATATTAGGGAGCAAAACAGCTTTACAGGCTTAGAACAAAATTACAAGGATATTGGCTGTTATGTGCTGAGAATACTGTAATGCTTGCTTATGGATTTAGGAAGCTTTGTAGGCCCTACTTGGAGACCAGCATAACATTACAGATTCCTTTTCAATGAAGTCAAACCATTTAGAGTCTTTCAAACAAATTATCTGATTGCTGTGTATTCACTAGGGGACAAAGTAAATGCAGACCATTATGTTCTACTGAAAGGATAATTTTCTTATTAGCCAGAAGGAGGACTATACAGGAGAAAAATGGAAAGAAAAGGGTCTTCGATATAATCTACATTAAAACGAACAAACAAGTGAACAACCCAATTGCTGACTGTTGATTACCACTAAGGATCTTCAGGTATACCAGTCATGGATTTATTTCTCAGGGCAGTTGTCTCCTACTCAGTCTGAATTGATGGTCTTCAATTTTGCTGACAGTTATGCTGCTAATGGAAGGAAAATAATATCCCTTTTCTATCTCTGTCTTTCCCACGTGAGTTTTCCGTAGAAGTATTGTCTTTATTCCTCAGGCGACAATGGCTCGCAGCTGTCAGAGAAGCGCTTCACGACGGGGCATGATTTATTGATGCTGGGGCAGGCTGCTGAGAAACAGCAACCCAGGGTTGGGGTGGGTGCTAATTGGCTTGTTGTGATCCTTGCATGGCTGTCAGCTCCTGTGAGGTCTGAGTAGAGAGCTGAGGAGAGAGTTAGGGCTATGACACCTCTCCTAACGGCAAGACACTAATTAGCTGTGAATTACAGCAGTGCTTTTGGATATTACGTATTATACGTGGTAGCCAGAGAATCCGTCTTCATTAGATGCATGACAGGTAGTTTTAGGGGCCTTACTGTTATTTGTCATTGGTAGAGAATTGTTTTTCTGATGAAAAATATGAAATTCTGACTGCATGTCAACCGGTTTGGCTATTTCTTGAATTCAGTCAATTACTTTAAAGGAAAGTATTATTGTTATTGCCATTAATATAAATTTGATGTTTGGCATTCCATAAGCATTTGTATTATCGCTTAAAGTACACTTTCGGAAAAATACACCTTGAGGGATAAAACTGAATTTCAGGCGAGTTTTTTCAGAAAGGATTTTGCATTGCACATTGTAATTTTACTTTAGGCAGCTCAGCATAGGAAAATCTCTAGGGTAGTAGAGGGAATTCCAGATTCATCCTCAGCGAAAGCTTTTTAAGAGTGAATGATAATAGATTAAAGATAGTTGAAAAATGACAGAGGACATGAGGCAGAAAAGCTCATCAGCAGTGTTCAGGGTGATGCATCTAGTAGCTGATATCATTTATTTATACACTGTCTATTTCTTGAACAAATATTTGAGTGCCTAGTCTGTGTCAGGCTTTTGCTAGGTCTAGAGCAGCAGGGAGAGTGAGGCACAGCCCCTGGCCCCAGTCTCCAGGAGGGTGATAACACAGCTGTCTGGTGAGACCAGAGGGGGCAGGGGCCCAGTCTCAGAGAGGAGTTAGGAAGGTTTCACAGAGGGGGCAGCACTTGTGTTCAGTTTGTGTCACAAGGTAGCCGCGTGGGAATGATTATTCCTGGCAAGGCAAGTGCACAGAGTGGAGAGTAAGGAGTGGGGAGGACAGTGTAGGTGTGTGTGTGTGTGTGTGTGTGTGTGTGTGCGCGCGCGCGTGTGTGGATGGGGAGCAGAGGTGGAGGAGAGGAGGAATGGCCAAAAGTGAGCCTGGAAAGGAAAGTTGGAACTAGACTGTTCAGGGCCTTGTATACCATGCTGAGGAATTTGGAGCTTTTTCTACAGGTCCAGATATAGAGGGAAGCTTTAGGCAGAAAGTGACTTGGTCTGACCTTTGATGACAGAGTGGAGAACAGAACGGATGAAAGATTTATAGATAATAGTCTGGGGAGGAGTGACGGGGCAAACACAGAGGCATCACTTGTTGCTGTCTGAAATCACAGGTGTGAGACAGAAGAGTCAGTCAGCATTCCGCGGAGTAGGGCCAGGGAACCTACACTCAGCTGGCTGCACTAATGCTCCTCTGTCCCCAGAAGCCTCACGGCCCCTCTGTTGCCCTCCTTTTTTTTATGGGGCAAGTGTGGGAATGGCCTTAGGACTCTTGATAGCAGTCTTTGCTTTGGTGCTAAGAAGTGAGTTTGGACATCAACTATTTGCAGGGTAATTTGAAAAGCCCAGTACCTCTGGACTTCGGCACCATGCAAAATTGTTGCTTCTCTTCTGTAGAAAAGGAAACCGTGGGGCCTGTTGGAAGTTGAATTCAGCTGCAGTCCTTCTTGCTGGCCATAGGGGGCGATGGTGGGACAGGCCCAGTGGATCCATTACCATGCCATCTAGAAAGAGCTCCTGGGGCTCTTTGCTAGAGAGTCTTGTTTATCTCCACAGGTGATGGCTTGAACCAGGGCAGTTTTGGCAAATAGAGGGTAGGGCATGGAGGTGAGAAATATTTAGAAGTTAGAGCCTATAGCAATTGGTAGTTGATCAGAAATGGGGTAAAATAAGGGAGAATGCAGAATCCAGGACGACTTGCAGATCTCTGACTTGAGTGATTGGGGGATAGTGGTCAATTGAGCCAAGATGAGGTCCATGGGAGGAGATACTTACAGGAAGAGAGAAGAGGGGACCAAAGGAATTAAGTTCAGAGGTGTTTGAAATAATTGCAGGAGGACATACAAGGGGCCATTATCTCTTTTTTGACTTGTGTCTGCTGATTTTGAGCTGAGAACTCACTGTGATACATCTCCATTACAGTGAACATGTAGGTCCCATGGAATGTGCAGGACTTTTATAATAGTACTTTGTGATTGCTATGAAGTCTGTTCTTGAGAATATAGGTAGGTCTCTGTAGCAACATAATTTAATTTTAAAATAAATATACTAGAATTTTTAGAACCAAATAAATGTTTTATCCTTCAAAGGAATAGACTGCTGTTGTTCAAAGTATTGCACAAATGGTAGAACTCGCTTTACAGAAAGGATATCACTTTATGTTAAAGGCCTTAGCTGGGCAATTATATGTTCATTAAGTGCAGCTTTGATACTTGGAAGTGGCCAGAATTATCTGAAGCCACTTTCTGAATAACATGGATGATTAATCCGAGCGAAACCATGGACTTGTAACTTTGTAAATATTGCTGCATGCCTTATAAATTAATTCTGAAGGCAGTTCAAAAAGTAATGAGAATAACAGCAGCTTCATTAGGGAAGATGTGTATCTGTTCATGTTGACCTTGTGTGTATCCTTCATGTTGAACTTACATATTCAAAGAGTCTTTTATATTTATGAGTAACTCTTTCACTGTAGGTAAAAATGTGCTTCTCAAACTAGTTTATACAGTCCTTGAGCCGAAGCAACATATTTTTGTTGCTTCTGTTTCATGCTTCTTCTCTATCTCCATAGTTTCTAGTACAGTTTGTAAAGACAATAGATGCTCAAACACTCACCTCTTTACCCTGTCATCTACCAAGAGCAAAGATAAGCAAGGCCATTGTCATATTCTTAAACCTCTGAAGTCTGGACCATGTAAGATCACAAATAATCCTCTTCTTTGCTGTGTTTCAGACTTATTTTAAAAAGACAGTTTCTCACCTTGTTTCCAGGTAACAAGACTTCTGTAGAGGAGACAAAATTGGAAAAGGATGTCACTTGCATTGTGGCCCTGTCTCTCTCCACCCAGCACAGGGTTCAGACCCAAACTCACTTTCCACCAGCCACTGAGATACCATTATTGCTCCCAAACTTTTTTAAGACCTGCTGATTCATTCTAATCTGATGCTGACCAATGGCAAAAGGCTGTGTGTTTCATTATCAGTCCTCTGAGCCTCCATTTATTCTTCATTTAAAATTAATGTGGACATAGTGGCCACAAGAGTGTGTCAGGAATTCTATTACTATTAACCATGGATGTAAATACAATTGTATATCCCAAGGAGGGGCAAGTATTAAATGGTTGGAAAAAATTGCTCCTTGAATTTATTATGCAATGAAATGTCTTATGGATTCTGGGAGCATTTTGATATTGGTTAGAGATGATGTTTTGCTTTTTAAAAAATACACAAGCTGCAGAAAGAAATTTTTGTTAATAACTCCAGTATCTCATATAAAATGTATTGAATTTTAAACATGTTGGTGCCATCTTAGAAAATGCCTTTTAATTAAAGTCATAATTTAGTTGTGTTCAACTTAATTGCAAATATCATCGCCTATAATAGCAAGTGGCTTTTTGGGTCAGTTATCGTATATGCTGCCCTTTCTTAATGTTACTACTGATAAATTATATTTCAGATGTTTTAAATACTCTATAAAGTTAAATTAACATTTTATTATGTAGTACATATATCTGTGTTTGTGTGTGTACGCAAACATACACACACAGATGCACAGGCAAAGAACTTTTTTCTCTAGGGCACTGCTCATGGAGAAATCTTCTATTTTACTGAAAATCCATGGCTAGCATTTCTAGAAGTTGCAGTATTCTTTAGGGTGCTTGCAATTTTTTTTTTCTTTTGCTTCTCTATGAACACCACATGTTGACTCATCTAAATTTTTTCTTCTCTTCTGCTTACCTTATTTTGTTTATTAAAAATATCTTTTCTGTATGAGTAGTTTGAGCTATTTGGAGGCAAGCACAACAAAGAACTGATGCATATTATTGCCCTTTGAATGTAACTTTATAGTAATCAATTCCAGATATTAAATAAATGAGAAGTTGATAAGTCATGTGGAGGTTGGTGAAATTGCTACCTTTTCATACTTCATGACATATTCCATTCTCTTTTTTTTTTTTCATTTTATTGGCTGCCAAATTAAATTGATCCTTTATTTACATTTTGTCCAATGTTGTACTTCAAATGAAGATAGCAGCTAGCTAACAATCATTTAAGTTAGCATCCCCTACATTCTATTCAAGAATATACATGAGAGATACAGAATCAGAGTAGCCCTGTAAACTGAGTCTATCAATCAATGATTTGTTAGACTCTAGGTAAATATTCTCCCAACTTCAGTGTGAATACAGGTGAACTGACATATAGGAGCAGACTTTGACTTTTGCATCGGTCAGGGCTAGTCATAAAGAAGGTGTGAGGATGCTTTGACCCCTGCTCAGTGTGTGCCCCTATCTTGGAGAGGCAGGACGTGCAGATACCAGGAAACCAGGCAGCCACTGTTTTGGAACCGACTTAGTGATTTGGGTCTTCCCTGGGCATCTGTGCATAGCCCCCCCCTTTTCTACATCCAAGTGGAACAGCAGCTTCCAGCATAGTAAATGTTATAAGGGCGGAAGATGACAGATGATGACTGTGTGTTACAAATTAGGTGAAGTTAACCTTAAAGAAAGAAGGAAATAAGAACTCTGCTCTCCTGTGATTGTGTTTTTCATACATTCTTCTGCTTAAACAAACAACTCAGCATTGCTACCTTAGTTTGGGCTGCTATAACAAAATGCCACAGACTGGGTGGCTTAAACAACAAATATTTATTTCTCACAGTTCCAGAGTCTGCAAGTCCAAGATCAAGGTGCCAGCAGATTTGATATCGGTGAGGGATCTCTTCCTGATCTGCCTTCTTGTTGTATCTTCACATGGCAGAGAGAAAGAGCGCTCTGGTCTCTTTCTCTTCTTATAAGGGCACTAATCCCATGATGAGGATTTCACCCTCGTGACCTCATCTTAATTACCTCCCAAAGACCCACCTCTTAATGCCATCACATTGGGGATTAGGGCTTCATCATAGGAATTTGAAGGGAAAACAAACATTCAGTCCATAGCAATTACAAAGGACTGGATTCTATTTCTTATGGCAGGCATGCCAAGTGAGTAGGAGAATATCCACCCTTCCTCCAGCAAAGCCACAGGAGCTGAACATTTGCTAGACATCGGAAGTATGTTTAGAGGCTTGGTGTGTTAGCTGCCCTGCTGTGCGTGTGCTAAGAGAAGGAAATGTACACTCATCTAAGTGGATGGAAAGGAGGACAGGTTGCATATGTTTTTTTCCTGAGCATCAAATTTCTTTGCAGTCAAGGATAAGTATAATAAAAACAAAAGTCATGAGATTCTGGATGCTCAATAACAAAATTTTCCAACCTATGTTCTAGAACAGGAATTCTTTGGTAAGTCAAAAGCGTTCCATAGGACAGAGGGTTCAGGAGTTAAATACATTTGAAGAACACCTCATATTATATCCTCTGACTCAACAAAAGCACATTAAAGTCTCAAAAGTCCTACAGCCAAGAAAGTTAGCTTTTCAACCCAGAGTTTTCCAAATTACTTGATCATAGAACCATTTCTTTTTCTCTCAAACATGATTTGGGAAAAAATAATTGTATAATAGATGATAAACAATAATCTGAAGATGTAGAGAAAACTCATTTTTTGAGACATATTCACTAAAAGGAACAGAAGAAAAAAATTGAAAGCATTTGATTTGAAACTATAAAATACAAGAAAACACAAACTCTATGAAATTAGGCATCAAAAGGAGCATGAAAAGGCAATAGATGGGAGATAGGAAGCAGAAAAATTGTCACTTTAGGGATGTAAAGGGCAGACTTGAGTGCTCTCTGGAGAGAGAAGAGAAATCAATGAAAATATGTAAGGGTAGATCATGCACAAACAGAAGACATTTCTTTGACATTTAGTAGAATAATTAAATGGAAGCAACAGTTAAATATGTAGTAGAAGAAAACTTTCCTGAGCTAAAAAAAATCTGTGCTCGTAGATTAAAAGTACTCCTAGTTGTTCTAAGTAGCATAAATGAAAAGATACATACCTAGGGTATCTTTTCAAAATACTTTACTATCAGGCATAAAGGAAAAATTCTCTGAGCATCCAGGAAAAAAAATAATTGCAAAACAACTCCACACCATTAAATACCAAAACTCCATATAAACATATAGAGTCTTTGTTTCTCCCTAACTTTATTTTTAAAGTTGAAAAGATAACTATGTCCTTTCACCTAAACTCATCAATTGTTAACACATGGTGACATTTACTTTCCATCATTCACATATCTATATATGTCTCATATATGTAACATATATGTAAGTTGCAGGTATTATGTCACTTCACCTTTAAAAGCTTTAGTATTAGTATGTATGTCCCAGGAATAAGGACCCTCTCTTACATTATTACAACCCTATTATTAACCCCCCAAATTTTCACACTAATGCAATAATATTATCTACCATAGAGTACATACTCAAATGTCTCCAAATGTCCTTGCTAACCCTTTGTTTATTTATTTGCTTTTTGATACAATAAAGGATTATGCATTGCATTTGGTTCTGTATATAAAAAATCAATTTTCAAAAATATTGGCAAGAATATTTTGAATTATTTTTTAACCATTCATGTATTCATTGATTCATTCATTCACCCGTTCATCATAGAACTTTCATTTGTGTTTGCTATATGGCATAATTGTGTAAACAACTAAGCAGTTCACACTATAACATGCACTTGATTATTATGCATATAAAACACTAATATGCAAAGTGCTTTAAGAATCCAGAAAAGAGAACAGTTATTTTCTGAAAGGGATTAAAAAAGGAGGGCATTACAGGGAAATGAGACAACAGTCAACACTATACCAAATAGTGAGTAAGAATAAATGGAAAATAGCATGCATAAAACTTATTTTTCTCTTAAGATAATGTTCATTCTTAAGAATCTTTCTTCCTTTGAAAAATCAGGTGATGCTCCTTAGATTAAAAATAAATCATTTTCTGTGATGCACTTTTGAACCTTTTAAAAAATAAAATTGAGATCTGTAAATTGTTCATCCATTGCCACCAGTATGCTTTAATAACTAACAAGGTGCTAGATTGTATGTATTATAAATGAGATCATGATAAATTCAATATGGGTTATATTTTTGGATAGCACGACATTGCCAGACCTGAGGTGCCCGACCAGTTCTCTCTGGATCTTGGGCTTTGATAATATATAAATTTAATGATCTCAAACTGGGAAAAGGGGGGAAGGATTAAAAGCAGAGTTGAGCAGTGGAATACAAAAGGAGGCATAGATAAGGAAGAACATTTGAGGCATGGTGCTGGATTTTGGATTGAACAGAAAACTAAGACATCTCTGCTCTGGAAATGAAAGTCAGAGACCAGCAGGCCTTCCAATTCCTCCTCCTTACCGCCAGGCTTGAGCAATTTAGTCCATTTTATACTTCAGGGAAATAATAGCTAAATAAACGTTTACATTTCAAGGTTACCTGATTCTTAAAGTATCTAAGCAATTTCTTTTTGTTACTCTGAGTGGCAAATACGTGTTACTGAAAAAAAATTGTAAAATTAAGCTTAAGCAGAATATTTCACATGGTGTTTATACAAACAGGGACATTGTCTGCAATGCTGAATGCTATATGTGTACCTTTATTTGAAAACCAAAACACCATGCTGGCTTCTGCTTTCTGCTCCCCACTCTTTACAACTGCAGCTCCTGAGGGCTTTCAGTCAAACATGTGCCCCCTCTTGTGGCATGTCAAGAAATAGCATGCCATCATGGAAACAATACAGTAGTTTAGATTGTTTTCATGACCCATTAATTTATAGGAAGGGGAAGAATATCTGATTTTAGTTGAAAAGAAGTTTATAATTTTAAGATACCTCTAGCAACTTGTACTATAAATATTAAAAACACCCGACTGGCAGTAATCTTACTTTATTAATGTCAAAAAATTAACCAGGGTTTACATTTTTCTTAATGATTCATGTATCTAGTTTCTTTGTAGTGAAAGTTACATAAGATGTGTTCATGATGTAAAAAGTGAATGAAATAAATACAGTCCAATTTAATAAAAGAGTAGCTCTAATTTTAAACTGTGTATTTAAAATGATATATGTATATTAGCTACTTTCTATTTGTCAGCATTGCATCTATCATGAAGTCATTTCTAATGCATTTTAGAAACGTGCTTTGCATTAAGCTATTAGGCGCTTTGGCACAGGGATTACAATTTAAGGAAGTATTCTGTTGTCTTAAAAGCCTATGCATGGCAGAGACTAAATTTATTTCCTTATTTGTTTCAGCAGGGCAGGGACTTTCCTTAAATCCTCTCTCATAGCTATCTCCCTTTCACCTGCAGATGATTTTAAAAATGTTTTGCTAGAAATAAAATATGCAGGAAGCAAAAACATAAAAGGAAAGAAGCAAAAATTATTTTCCTATTTTCATATAATTTTAGTAAGCATCATTTTCTGTATATCTCTTATATGTATAATCGTGAACAAAATGATGATCCAGGCCTTAAAGAACTTGGGATTCATTCATTCATTCATCAAATACTTATTTAATGCATACTATGTGCAGTTGGTATTCAGAAGGCTGGGCTACAATGGTAAACAAGACAGTTCCTGCCCTCATGAAGTGTATATTCTAGTTGGCAGTGGAGGGGAGATGCCAACTAAATAGAAAAGACACACTCGTATAGGAAAGATATCTACTTATTTGTTGTGTTACTCTGGTTTTTACAAGACTAAGCAAATAGTTGAAATCAAGGAAAGCATTTTGATTTTCTTTCTTTTTAAAAAATTTTTATTTACTTTTTGGCTGCGTTGAGTCTTTGTTGCTGCACGCGGGCTTTCTCTACTTGCGACGAGTGGGGGCTACTCTTCGTTGCGGTGCGCAGGCTTCTCATCGTGGTGGCTTCTCTTGTTGCGGAGCATGGGCTTCAGTAGTTGTGGCGCTCGGGCTCAGTAGTTGTGGCTCACGGGCTCTAGAGTGCAGGCTCAGTAGTTGTGGCGCACGGGCTTAGCTGCTCCGTGACATGTGGGATCTTCCTGGACCAGGGATCGAACCCGTGTCCCCTACATTGGCAGGCAGATTCTTACCCACTGCGCCACCAGAGAAGTCCCACACTTTAGTTTTCTATACAGACTCATGATGGGTTGGAGCAGAAATGAGGATTGCTTTCTTACATTGGAAATTTGAGAGAAATCTGGAAGCAGAATATTATGCTAAGATTATCTCGTTTGGGAAGATGAGGTCATCAGAGTGTCAGCTGGATTCTCCCACTAAACTGTAATAAACTCTGCGGCCTGCGTATGGCACTCTCCTTGGAAGGGCAAGGGGGGAAGGGGAGGACATACTGTTCAGACTCTTTAAAGCTTCTGCTAGGATGGGCCGTGTATTGTGTTTGGCCCCCACTCCAAAGCAAGTCCAAAGCTGCATCCTAAGTTTATGGGATGGGGAATGATGCGCCACCTATTGCAAGCCGTTGCAAAGGCCAAGAGAGAATGATTCACTGACCTCATGTCTCATGTAAGTAAATGCAATCAAAGGGCTCAAAATCCAGTAGGAGAGGTACAGTACAAATTACAGGAGCAATACTGTGGAATGACTTCATAGCAGAAGTCGATGTGCCGTGGGATATGAAGGGCCAAGTGAGCTGCTCTGCTTGCTTGAGTCCAGGGGCTTAATCGAGGAGGAGACGCCTGAAATGGGCCTTGAAAAACGAACTTGTCTATAGCACGTAAATAGAGTGGCATTGTAGTTGGAGTAAATAGTCTGTGCAAATGCACAGAAACAGAAAACACCATGGTGCCTTCAGGAAACTACAGATAAGTGTTTAAACCTTGAGGGTAGGGTGCAGGAGAGAATTCCGTTAAGGCGTGTGAACTTTAGGCAATGGGGTGCACTTGAAGAGCTTTAGAAAGGAGAATAACAAATTCAGATTTGTGTTTTAGAAGATGACTCTGGTGACTGTGGAAGCTGGACAGGGACGCAGGACACAGGGAAAACAGTGTATGAGCTTACTGCAGTGGTCCAGAAGAGAGGCTTTAAGGGGCGCGCCACAAGGTGATGGCAGTGGGGAGTACGGGCTGACGGGACATAATGCTCGACCAGAGATGAGAAGTCAGGGAGAGAGAGGAATTCGGCATGACCCTCAGATCTCTAGCTTTACTGTCTGGGTTTCAGGATGGCAGTGCCATTCACTGAGATAGAATATTCAAGCCGGGGAGGAAACTTGGGGAATAAGATAATGTGAATGAAAGTTTTGACTTGGTACATTTGAGGTGCTGGCAGGGAAGTTGAGTGAGCAGCTTAGCAGAGAGAGACTGGGGAGTCATTGCACATTCAGTACAGTCATCAGAAGCCAAATGTCTGCAATATTACTAAGAACGGTTGTGAGAGCTGATATGGTGGCCCAGGTGAGAACCAATATAGAAGGAGAAGATGGAGGCAGAGAAGCCTGAGAACCAGTAAGAATAAGAAAAGTAGAATCACTGTGTTAGATGGAGGAATGTTCAACCTGTGTTTCCCTTTAAAAGTGTCAGTTGCAGAAATAGACCTTCTCTGCAGCATTATCCTCATCTCAAGATTAAATAGTACCAATAAGCCTACTTGCTCCCGGAGCTGTGAGCAGTGTCTTGTGAGAGTTGCCTAAAAATACTTGCTGTTTGGCAATAGAAGGAGACAGCTAGTGGAGGGATTGAGAGTGTGGCGTGGGATTCAGAGTCTCGTTCCCTGGTTTTGACTCACAGAGTGAATATTTTACCTGCTTTGTATCCAGGGGAAAAGTATTTAAATCTCCCTCGACTTTAGTTTCTCCTCTGTAAAATGATGAAAATAATATCCATATCCCTTAGGGTTGGTATGAGAATTAAATAAAATACTTCACAAAAAAGCACTTAGCACAGTGCTTGCTGAAGGCAGGTGCTCAATAAAAATCCAATTGCTTTTATGTTTATGCGTCAAGAATATTACCTTTTGCACAGAAAGATGGAGATGTTGGCCCACCTTGCATTGGAACACGTACTTTGAACTGTTTTTCTGGGGTAGTGATGAATCATCCTGAGTACCCACGGTTGTTTACCTGGTTCACCCCTGAACTAGTGAGAGTCATTAGGAAGATGGTTGGCCAGCCTTCAAAGTGTAGCCTGTGACTAGGAGATGGTTTGTCTTTATATGAAGTGTTACCTTAACATGACCTGAACTGTGCTGGCCGGAAGTTATGACAAATGAAACCAAATCTGAACAGACTTGTGTAAACTTTGCCTAATACTTGTCTGAAATAAATAGCAGGAATATATCTTATATCAAGGGTCCTCATTTAATATGAAGAAATTTCCAAGAATGAGAGCTCTCTGCTTTTGGAAACGCGAAGAAATAATGAGCAAATTACCAAAAGTTGTCTTGCATATGTAAAAACAATGAAAAAAAGGAAGGAGACGGTATTCTGCTGTGAAAATCAATTAGCTAATACACGAGAAGGTCCTCTGTATTTTCACAAGAAGATAAAAATTGATTTCAAGGTATTTCAATTATCATCCATTACATATCTCCAGGACTTTCATGTTCACTCTGTTTAACATGTCTCCTCATTACCGAAATGGGGTGCAGAGAAGAAGAGAGATTCAGGGACTGAGTTCTCCTTCATCATAGAGAAGGCTTCCTGAGGGTTTGGGGAGAGTTTGATAGGGAAGGGAAAGACGGCATTCTAAAAGTCCTAAAACATTCTCCTGAGAAGTTAGTAAATTATTACTTGAATAAAAAACAACAACAACTAAACAAAATAGGAAACAGGAAATAAACAGTTAAAGGTTTCTACTATTTCTACTGTCATTCACAGGACACCCTAGATGACTAGACTTGGATTCCAACCCTGCGAACAAATAGTAGTTTATTTTGAAACTCTAGGCTCATCAGTAAAAGAGGCATTTAGACGAAATCATCTTTAAAATTTCTTGTCATTCAGATGTCATATTCTCCTTTCGTTGATAGAATAGTAGGATTTGCAAAAACTGTCTAGTCTCATATTGCTCTTTCTGAGATCTCTTATAATTTGAAACTTCTAAGGGGAGCATCAAACCTCCCATGAACAGAAACCCCAGAGAACCAGCCTATTCTGGTGTTGGGCAGTTCATTTCATTAGAAATTCTTTCTTATGTTTAGTAGATGTGCCTTTTTATTTGATTATTTATCACTTCATTTGTGAATGTGTTTATTTACTTCTACGAAAGGATTTAAGTTGGCTTACGTTGCCGAAACAGTGCAAAATACAGCTAAACATAAAAAAGGCAAATCAATGAAAAAGAACAAAGAAACAGATCTTGCTGAGCCTCAAGTGGGAGATAAGTATCACAGTTTAGAAATCAGTTTAGCTGGGAGTTCTCTGGCAGTTAAGGCAGAAAGGGAACCATATTGCGCTTCTCACTGGGTTACGGAAGAAGAGATGCATTATATTTTAAGCGTTAAGTTCAAAGAGAAATGAGTTCATGGGGGGGTCTTTATATAAGGAATATCAAGGATCATTATAGTCAGTGTCTTGAGCAGTATATGTGGACATTGTCTTAGGTAGTTAATTCTTACATTGCCTCTCTAAAAAAGTGGGAAGCATTATGTATATATTTTTATTTTAAATTCACTATACCTTCATTACAGTTGGTTTGGAAAAACAGAGTGAGTAAAATACTCACAAATCTGCCAATCTAACTCAGCTGTTACCATGTTGGCAAATTGAATCACCTTGGCCCTCATGCAGTTATGGTTTTCACAAGGAACCTCAGCTGGGTTCCTTCAGCTGGAAAAGGCTCCAGGATGTGTGAGCAGCCAGATGTATCCTCATGTTTAAAATAATACTATTCTCTTAATTTTGTATCCCAATTATTTCACTTAACACATTATCTATTTTTTCTTGTTACTACATAATTTTTATGATTATAGTTTTAACTCTTAATTTTCAGATTTGCTACAATTTTCCAGTCATTTAATGCTGTAAAAATGCTGCAGTGAACATTCTTATATATATTGCTTTCCCTGTTTTGGCTGATGAACAGTAGTTAGTTTCCTATACAAATGTTTTCATTGAATTTCATGTTGGAAATGGGCCCACATTAGTGGACATTATAAGAACCAGCCCTTTGCAATGTGTTAGTGTATTTACTATTAAGAATCTTGACGATGATATTGCTCATTACATTTTCTCTGTGTGTGTGTGTGTTTTATGAAGACCTATGTGAGAAATTTCTCTCTCATTTCAGTACCAGCAATAGTGTTTTGGTTTTTTTTTTTGAGTAACAGTTTATTAATATTTTATTCAGGGACTCAGGTAACTGAATGAGTTTCTTTCATGGTTTTGAGCTGTCAAAAATGCGGAGAGCCAAATCTTTGGCCCACATCTAGCAAACATGGATGGAAATCTAAAGAATACCTTACATAAAGCATACCAGCCTTGTTCCTGGAGTCATCGTCCTTTCCTTTCCTTTTTGTCCACTTATCTTAAATTTCATTTTATTTTGATAATGTATGCAAGCCTTTGGATCTTTCTGGAACAAAGCAGATATATAACTAAATGAATGCATGTAAATACTTGGATTATTTCCTTAGGGTAAGTTTTGAAAAGTAGAAGCACTGGCTTTCATGTCACATTAAATCTTAGTCCAGTGAAAGCCTTTCTGTAGGAAACTGAGATAATATAATCCATGGATATAAATTCCTGATGCTTTATTGCAGATATAATACTGAATGAGAAGTTAAGAGTCCCGAGAGGAATAAAAAGTCAAGTTGTTTCCCAGAGACTTTCTGTGCAATATCAGATGCTACAAATGCTATTTTCATGTAAAACTGTGGTAGATGCTTTTTAATTAAATTATATGACAAAATATTGAATGTTATATTATGTATTAATTAAAGTGATGCTCATCTTCATAAGGTATCATATGTGTAAACAACAAAACTGACATTTTGTTCTGAAAATTTAAGAGCCAGCTTTGATTGGGGATTGGCCTGTTTTAATAAGGAGTTAGACCGTAGGGGTCTTGAGGATAAGACCAACAGTTTTCTCAAAAATATCCTAAGTATTTGGACAGATATGTGGTTCAGGCTCATGGATTTCCATGCTATATAATATGGAAGAGATAGTTGATGTTTGCACGTAAGGGTAGTTGATTATGTTGTCTTTGACTATAAAAGTACCTCAGCTGGTCTATTGGACCGGTAACAATGCTGGAAGACCTCAGGACATGAGAGCTATCAGATGTATCTTCAAATAGATTTTTTAAGTTTTTTGAGTCACCTAATGTAGACATTCTCTTAATGAGTCTTCACTTAACCTAGCAGTTTAGTAGTCAAACTTACTGACTGATGTCCACAGCACACTGAATATGCCTGGCTGGGAGACAGGTGACCTTGGGGACCCAGTAGTTGAGTTTTATGCATGAAGAGAGTCAAATCTGTTTGTTCCTTTTGGTTTAGTGGATTTTTTCTTCATCAGAAAAGAACAAGTCGTCTACATGATACCACTTTAATATTTTGAGAGAGGTGTAATTTCTTCTTTCAAAACTACTCATACAGGAATTCTATTCTGTTTGCTGTAGAACAAAACACAGTGTAAAATGGGTGTGTGTGTTAGATTCTGTTTTAATGGGGGAGACAGTGTAATAACTCAATTTAATGTTATTTACTTACTGGTGTAGAACTATCTTAGCATGATTTCTAAAGCAATGGTATAGGAGGTGTTATCATGATTATCTTTATAATAGTTTTGAAAAGCACAAACCACCCTTCCAAAGAGAAATCAAATAAACAGGAGTTTACATGTGTAGGAGTTCTCTCACACAGAATTAATGGCAGTTTCTTCACTTAATATGCTTGGTAGCCACTATGTTATGTAGCCTTTATTGTGCAAAGAGTGGAAACTTTTACTTTGGAAGTGGCTCTCTTGTTGACAAAGCTATTTGATAATACTGATATTCTAGTATAGTACTCACACATTGCACATTTAGAAATGTCTATCATCCTTTGTGAATAATGACACTCAAACTATCCCTGTGAGAGTATATAGATAAGATCATTATTTTCATTTTCTAGATAAGGAAACTGAAATGAAATTCCTTGCCGAAGGTCAAAGAACAAATTACTGGGAGAATTAGATTAGGGCAGTGAGTTCTTGATTTTCAATCCTTTGCTCAATCATCTAAGTCATATTGTTTTACCCAGTATGGGAACAGATTATTTTCAGTCAGTAAGAATAAGGCTGTGCCCAGATGATGCCAGAAGACCAGCTGAAAAATGAAACTCTGCTCAGTCATTTGTTTATCTGTAAAATGCCAAACTACTTGTTATACTGATATTTTTCACTAAGCCTAATAGGTTGTCTCATGTCTTGCAGACATAGCCTCTAACTTAATGTTTATATTGTACTAAAATTAACTTTAATTTCTGGAGGTTCTGTCTTTTAAAAACTTAATTTTGGAATATCATAATTATTTAATATGTTCTGAATAATACGTTAGTCATGTGGTAAATTGAGGAAAAAAACTCTTTGAAAGTGTTTTTTGATGAAATCTCACTCCTTTGTGCAGTGGTAGACAAACTCTTTTCTATCATCAGAGACTATACGATAAGATCTCACCATTAGGAGAAAGCTGGGCTTCTACGTCTGCCACCAACTCCTTATAAATTCATTTGGGCCTGGCATTTAGGACTGAAATCATAAGACTCCATCTCTATATCACATGCATTCTCGCAGAATCAGTTACCCTGGATGTGAAGGTGGCCAAATAATCAGGTGACCAGTGCCATGGTCCTTATAGAAGGTCATGGGCAGAAATAGCTGAATCCTTTCAATGATCAACAAACCTTTATTGTACTCCTCATACATACTTACCTTCATCTCTACAATATATTCTAATTCTTGGACGTGTTCTGGTAGATTAAGCGGTTGACAGGTGAAACATTTTCCCCTAGGTCAAACAGCATAAATGAGAGTCAAGATGTAAACTCAGAATGCCTGGCTTTTAGTAGCTCAGTTCATTCAATTGTGATGCTACTGAGTTTGTTGATGGATGATTCCATTATATTTTATATAATGTTTACATGTTTTGCAGTTAAACTACTAAAATGCTTAACTAATCTGAACTCATAGTAATTCACAATAAGAATGGCACAAGCATTATCATTCACTTATAACCTGTAGAATTTGGAATAGGTTTGGTTCAATAATAAAGATCAAAGCAAACCAGAAAAGGAATAGAAAATTCATTTCTCCTTAGTTCTGAGACCTTCTGAATTCAATCTTTATTAGGAATGACAGTTTGCAAATGTGTGGACTCACTACTAACAAATTAAAATCACTTAAAAAAACCACTTATTTTGGATTTGATTACTCAGGAATACAATATTAAAAGTGCCTTCATCCTGACTATGGTGTATTGAATTTCCCTGATGTAGCTTCTGTGATCTAATCTAAAAATTATACATATATATATATATATATATATATATATATATATATATATATATATATATGTCTAGACTGAAAACTTAAATGAACTGCATATAAGTAATCTATGATGCTGGTCAGGGATGGAGTACTTATTCCTGTGTTATGTTGCAAAGCTCAAGAAATTAGATATAAACATGAATGACTGTCCTCTAATAGTATTTATATGCTGGGGCTAAGTTTTTTTCCTCTATTTAAAAATAAAATTCCAGGGAAGTCTTGACTTAAAAGTATTTGTATAATTACCTGTTTAATTTTGCAGCAGACATTTCAGAAGCTTACATTTCTCTTCAAATCCAAGAGTTAGTGACATCATTCATTCAGCTAGCAGATGTTTATGTTAGTTGTTACTCTGTGTCAGGCTCTGAGTAGGTATTAGTTCAAGACACAGAGTCCCTGCCCTTCACAGAGCCGCCTCCACTGAGATAAATCCACCGTCACAATTAAACTGGGTAATGTGATAGAAAGGAGCTGGGAGGAGTACATGCAACAGGGTGATGGGGGAAGGCTGGTTCTGAGGATTTAAACTGAGACCTGAAGAGGGGCTGGCTACTAGAAAATTCATAGAAAAAGCATTCAAGTGGTGTTCAAGGCTCCAAGGTGAGAATTACTTTTTTTTGGTAATGTGTAGTTTTCACAATTTGTAGTTTTCTGAAAGCACTACAGAAAGAAATGAGAATTCAGAGAGAGAAAGCAACAGCCATTAGAAATGTTGGAACATTAGAGTGGAAACATTTGGAAATTTGGAGTTTTCTTAAAGCCTGCTCTTTTAATGATGAAGAAATGGAGGCCCAGTGACATTGCCATGTTTTGGTCACATACTAGTTAAATTGTAACCTGGGTCTCCCATCTTCCTGTCTATAGCTTTTTCTATTAAACAAAATTACCTTTATTGTGCTTGACAACTCTAGATGTATTGAAAGTATTGGTTTTTACAGTTGAGAGTTTAAACCTTTATCTACAAATAGTTGGCAAACATTTATTTAGGCTTCCTTTATGATCAGTGGCAATGGCCAAAACCATATCAATCATTGGGATTTGCATCCCTTATTAAGAAAATCACAAAGAGTATTTTAACCTTTCAGTCGTCTGTTGACTTTAGTTTCTAGCTTAGAAATCATTGTCTTTTGTGATGCATTAAAAGGGAATTCCTAAGTTTAATTTCCATGTAGTCCACTTCAGTTTGGAACCAGATATGGTCCATCTTGATTAAAAAAGGAGAATTTTTTTATTGCTTCCCATCATTTCCAATTATAGATCTGTTGGCTTGCTAGACATCTCAGTCATACTTTATGCACTTTTCTTTTTGATAAATGGCAAATGAATTTTCAGGCCAACAATTTATATAAATTGCAGGTATAATTTATACTTAGCTACCTTTCTACTTCTAATATTTTTATTACTTTGTGGAGAAATGAATTGGGGCTAAAATTGTTTACATCTCTCTTTGATTTTTTTGTTAGCCTTTTAATCCATAAACGGGAATCTGTAATGAGCTTAGCTCTGTATCCTAATAAAACCCCTCTGTTTGGTGATGATTATATAAGGCAATTAACATTGCCCCAAGAGTTATAGTCAGTGGGAATGATAATTTGACAGATCAGAGAGTACAAGGATGTGTTCCAGACACTTAAAAAATTGTAATTTAAGAACCTTATATTACTTTTGGAGGAGCTAAATGTTTGCCTGCTCTCTGCATTTTATTATAAAGAACCGAAAATAAAATATTCTCCTGTATGCAGATGAAATGATTTTTTTCAGTTTTACTGAGGTATAATTGACAAATAAAATAAAAAGGTATTTAAAATGTACAACATGATGATTTGAAATATATATACATTGTGAAAGGATTCCCCCTCCCCACATCGAGTTAATTAACATATCTGTCACCTCACATATTTCTCTCCGTTTTTGGTGAGACCATGTAAGTTTTACTCTCTTAGCAAATTTCAACTGTATAATACAGTGTTATCAACTTTAGTCACCATGTTATATACTAGATGCTTAGAACTTACTCATCTTATAGCTGAAGTTTTATGCCCTTTTACCAACTTCTCCCTAATCCTGCTCCCCCCAACCCCATTCCCAGGCAACAATTTTTCTACTCTGTCTCTATGAGTTTAATTTTTTTTTTTTAAAGATTCCACATATAAGTGATACTACCCAGTATTTGTCTTCCTCCGTCTTATCTCACTTAGCACAGTAGCCTCAAGGTTCATCCACGTTGCTGCAAATGACAGAATTTCCTTCATTTTTTAAGGCTCAATAATATTTCTCTCTCCCTTCCTCCCTCTCTCCCTCTCTCCATCTCTATCTGTATTTATATCTATATCTACACATAGATTTTGCTTTCTGAGAACACTATTTTATTTTAGTGTCCATGTTATAGAATTTCATGGGAGGAAATTCTCCTTTGTCTCTGTACCAGAAAGAACTGTTTCTAAACATCTTTTGTGATTCTATCTTATGAACACTGTGGTTTCTGAAACTCTTTCCTTCTTTACATTGCTAGAATGATAGAGTCCATTTTATAGCTTGTTTTAAACAAGTATACTAGGCCTCAAATCAAAGTTTTGTTTTTAGTGCTAACTGTACTCTTTTATTTTTATATTTCCTTTAAAATATGATTCCACATTCTTTTTTCCTTTTTAGTCTGCTGTATGTCCTTTGTAAGCTTCCTGAAGTCTTTTCTGAAACAAAGTTGAGAAATAAATAGAATTTGTTAAAATTTTATTCCATGCATTGAAACTATCACCACAAAATAAGCAAATCTAAAAAAAAAAAAATAAGCAAATCTCCTTTGCTTTGGCAAGAAGTTTATTAAAAGGACTCATTTTGGGTTCCAGTTTTAGACGAGGGGGTTGTGAAACACTACAGAATCAGAAGACTGGATGCAGGGGACTTTTTCCTCACCCGGAGAAGAACCTTTTCAACACTGAATGAATTCGTGAGTCACTACACCAAGACAAGCGATGGCCTGTGTGTCAAGCTGGGAAAACCATGCTTAAAGGTGAAATGCTTTCAAGCTGTGTTCCTTTATTTTTTGAAGTTAATTTTTTTCCTTCAGGTGTTGGAGTTATTTGTCATGTGATATGTCAGCTCAGAAAAAAAGGTCCTTGAATACCCAAGGCACAGATAGGCAATCTGTGGCCCCTGAGCCAATACGGCCCCACACTTATTTTTACAAATAAGCTTTATTGGAACATACATGCTCATTCATTTACAGATAGCAGAGTTTAATAGCTGAAACAGAGACTATATGGCTCACAAAGCCTAACATATTTACCGTCTCATTCTTTTCAGAAGTTTGCCAAGTCCCAACCTCAAGCAACCACTGAACACAGAAAATATTCATTCTTTGCACTAAGAAACTAATCTGGTATCTTTGTTATTGCAGCATTTAATGATATGGCTGGAGGGGGAAAGAAGTTCTGGAATACAATTCTTACTTAGATGATCTGTATTCAAGATTATTAACATGAAATGACCAGGTTCATTATCTGGTTGTCTGCATATAGATATCATTTAACTGTTCTAACAGTTTGATTGTTTGGCCTGGCTGTTTAGTGGGAGGAGGTAACATTTATAGAATTTATCTACATCTGTCATTAAATTCTGTTGTTTGCATATTTTACCTAAATGTGTTTAAAGTTAAGTAGTGGTCATACACCTCAGTGGGGCAAGCCCTCAGTTTTGCATCAGAGTTCAGGTCTCAGGTACTGTCAGTGGTATAGCCAACCCTGTGGTTTATACCTGGATGACTGGTGAAAGCTTCCTTGTGATGCCTGATTAGAACTCTACAGACAATTAGAAGCTGCAGAATTCTGTCCCATATGCAGGGAATTTATGAGTTATATCCTGAGACGTGCATAGGCAATTTTGGTATAAGTATGTACATCTTAGATGGTACAGGAATGACCTCACAAGAGTATCTGAGCTTATGCTAAGAAATAGTTCGCCTGATACAAAGATATGACTTAAAAATTCTTAGTTTAACCAATATTGTTGAATTCTGGTAGGGAAAAGGGTTTACAAAGCGTAGGTGATCTTCTGTGCACGCAAGATGCTGATGACTTAGTGGAGGAGATAAGATAAATTTCTAAAGGCAAATGACAAACTAGACTATGCACTCTAGGAGAGCAGAGACCTTACCTATTTTATTTACAGAATGGAACCTAGTTGGTGCTTGAAAAAAATTTATTTATTAAATAAATGAGTAAATGAGTGAACAAATAAGTAAATGAATTTGAAAAAAGATGAAATTAATTATGAGAAATTTTGTGATACATATGGTAAATGCTATAGGCCAAAGAGTTGGGGAGATAATTGTGGATGAGATGGAACTTCAGTTTAGCCTTGAAACTTGATTTATGTAGGCAAGGAGGCAAAGGGAACTCCCACCACATAGGTGGGAGGGAGGTATTTGGGCGTCATGTGGGACAGATGGACAGCAAGGTGCCCGACTTAGCAGGATTTGGGAGATCAGCTGGAAGAGGCAAAGATACAGATTCTACCACAGTTGCTTTCCATTTAAAAGTAATTCGAATAAAATTTACAATATTTTGTTTTTAAAAATGATGTCTCTTTTCAAAAGTACCTAGACTGTTATTTTCAACCAAAAAGTTGTTGAATGTAACTTTTTTCTTACCAGTATTCTAATTATTCTGTGAAGCAGATACAAGTCCCAGCTCCCTTTGATTTGTCATATAAAACCGTGGACCAGTGGGAGATCGACCGCAGCTCCATACAACTTCTGAAGAGATTAGGATCTGGTCAGTTCGGCGAAGTGTGGGAAGGCCTATGGAACAATACCACTCCGGTAGCAGTAAAAACATTAAAACCAGGTACGAGAACAAGAATGGCAAAGGTTAAATGGCATATGTTGATACTTATAAGCTCAACTTGCCAGTGTAAATGTCCAAGAGGTCATGGGACAGCCAGTGTGGGCACCAAGCAAGTGTTATAATCACTTTCTGTAGTGACCACAATGATCTATCCCAGCACCTGAGATTTTCAGAATTACTGCAGATAATGATTATGATTTTGAATCCTAATCTTATTAACAACTGAGACTAAACTTTATTGTCCAATCTGATCTTTTTTTTTCCAAAAAAGAAGCAGCTAGCTATCCATCCTAACACTGCTCTCTAAGGAAGGCCTTTTGGAGGTCAAAAGAGAACAAAAAAATCAGATTTCTTGTATTAAAAAATAGCGCCATGATAGTTTTCTCTCCAAGAGGAATAATTAATATTGATTTACAGTGTAATAGCAGCAAACAGCTTTGGTGATTGCTTAAATGTCTTCACTTCACTGGGGCCATTAATCAATCTTCTCAGCTATTTATTGCTTAGCAGACTACCACGCAATAAAGACGAGCCTGAAATCAACTCCCACAGTAGCTTTGACAGGCAAAAATTAATATTTAATGCTGCATTACTAGCTGAGTTGAGATTGGGTCTCTTTTGCTGTGCAGCTGGTCAGCTGTAACCAGCGTAGCCAAGGAGAGCTCTGAGCAGGCTTCCCCTGCAGAGGCTCCTGACGTACCATGGCTTCAGCTCTAGCGGATGGTGTGATTTGGCAATGATTTAAGTGTCCTGCATTCCATGAATCTGACGGCCACCCAAAGCATCAACATAGAAACATATTGTAGGTAAATCGTCTGAATGGAGATCATAATTGCTGCTATCACTGGAAACTTCATCAATCAGATTATTTGGGGGTGGGGGAATGATCCTACTTTATCCGTAACTAACCACAGGCCAAACTAATTATAATAACCAAAAATGGTCCTTTATTATGGTTTGGATGCCTCTTTTATTCTTAGCTCCATTTTGCCACAATGATTCAAGACTTTAATCCTATTTGATTATGTGGAGCAGAATAGTGGTAGAGATGGAAGTGAAGGAGCTCAGCAAAAATTGATGGAGAACAGAATAGGCCATTTCCCCCTATTCTCCCTCTGTAAGTCCTTGCCTCTTCCCCTCAGCCTGTGAAGAAATGCTTACAGTTGATCTGTCTGGTTTTCCTAAGAATATGCATATTATTAATAATAATACAAATATAGTCAACACTCATTGAACACATATGTACCAGACAATGCTATTATCCTGACAATGATTTTATGTCAGTAGGATTATTAGCCATGTTTTACAGATGAAGAAACTAAAGTTCAGAGACATTTGGTAACTTGTTCAGGATCACACAGTGAGCTAGGATTTGATCGAGCTTGGGTAGTGAACTTCTAGACTCTCAAAAGGCATACCAAAGGATAGATTGCCTAAATGCTTTATGTGAAATGATCTGCAGGTCACATGTAACTCTTTCTAACTGCATATTAATAAACAGAGTGTTAGCTTGGAATGTCAAAGCTTATCCATGCCTGGGGTTCAAATATTAGCTGTGAAGTCTTCTGTATGAGAGAATGAGGAACGAAACAGACTCTTTAAGCATCAGTGAAAATGATATTTGCACTATCCATAGTGAATACTGAGATGTGAAGCGACATCTTCAGTTACAACAATGGCTCTGAAACATCATATCCTAAAAGAAATAAAAGATTTTTAAATGACTAAAGAAAGGTAACTCCAGGTATTCTTTCTCTTAGGTTTTATTTGATGTTAACTGTTGATACTTGGCACTTTGCATGGTGAGTCAGAGTTGAGCCATTTAAGTGCAATTTAATTGTAGATGAGTCTTCAAAATAGGCTCCAATATCTCCCTTATCATTTGGTCAAGCTATTAAAACCAACTGTGGAGATATCAATACAGGAGAAAATGTTGAATATCAGCTTCAATAGGAGGAAAAAATCACTAAGTTTTGGGAGTGGCCCTTGAATGTTTTCTACTTGGCCTACACTATGGATATATGTCCTTGCAGAATTAAAGACATAAATATGGCAGAATGTCATTGCTTTTTAGGAAAGTTATCCAGCTCTTCCCACAGTGGGTACCAAGGACAGGGCAACTATTAGTCTTCTCTGCATCCTGGACAGAAAAACTCACTGCAGTAATTAAACATTCAGTGTCTTCCAGTGTTCATATTAATAGAATGTCTTCTCTTTGTGTTCCTAAGATGCCTGCCTTGTTTTATCAATTAGACCGTCAGTGTTTCCTTTTTCCTTCATTTTTCACATGGACCTGAATCAACCTCTCTTCACCTACAGGTCATAATACATAAGCTGCACAGCCCTGATGCACCAACACATCAGTTATTAGGTTGCCCTGGTTGAACTGATTCTCTTCCTTGATACATCTGAAGATTTGTGACACTGATGCTCTTACTTTACTGAGAGGCAGGAAGCAATCTTGGTGATTCCCACCAGGCTGCTGTGAGGATAGGAATGCCTCACCAACATAAAGTGATTTCCCCTCTTCTTGTTTCAGGTTCAATGGATCCAAATGACTTCCTGAGGGAGGCACAGATAATGAAGAACCTAAGACATCCAAAGCTTATCCAGCTTTATGCTGTTTGCACTTTAGAAGATCCTATTTATATTATTACAGAGTTGATGAGACATGGAAGTCTGCAAGAATATCTCCAAAGTAAGCTAAATACTTAATAAAAGGAAAAAAGAGGAATTTAGTTTAGCTAGTCCTATAAATGTCAATTTAGCAAGGCTTCTATAACCCAAAGGATATCTACTATGGTATATCTGTGACAATGAATGTCTTACCATTGAATTGCTCAACTACTCTTTAATAGGATATATACTGTGTACTCAAAGGGAGGAAAAATATTTATGTAGTGGAAGAACAAATTGTTCACCATAGACATATCAGAGTACTTAAATGTCATGTGGAAAATTGAAGAATAGATGTTTTTCATGATGCTTTGTTTCCTACAATAACTAATTGAACATTATCAGTCATGGACCAGTATTTTCTATGGCCCAGAATTAGGGGACATGGAATGCTTTCGGGGGAAAGGAGGGACAGGTACCCTCATTTTTCTCTTTGCCAGTTTTGGACAACATTGTGCTTGTTGGAATTTAAAATACTTCCAACCGCTAGGTAACATTAGAATATTCAGACTAAGAAGCAGAAATATACTATTACTTTATTTTTACATCTGCTTCCTATAGTCTGAGAAGACTTAAGAGCACTGTAGAATTTTGACGTTTATTACAAATGAATAATTTAATAAGCAACAATATTATAAGCACTAAAATGAGATGTTCAAAGAAGTGGAGATCAAGTACTGAGAGAATAATCCATGCTTTAAAAAGAGGCGTTTTCTATACTTTCTTGGAGTGTCAGAGTAGGACTGATAGAATGTATAGAGGTAAAGGGAGGTGAGAATAATGGAACAAAGATATCGGAAAGATAGGGGTATTCTCTCATTTCAGAGTGACCTGTGAAGCTGGTGATATTAAATTGCAAGACTAGATAGGAACAAAGGACATAAGACTTGCTAAGTGCTGTTAAAAACAAAAATATACCTAGCTCCCTTGCATAAAGATACCAAATTTAACAGTATTAGATTGTGTTACCCACCATAGAGAGACTAACCTCAGCCATTGACTCCTTTTGCCTTATTCCCAGGGACAAAAGTACAGGAACCATTTCAGGTCATCTCTAACGAAAATGCTTTGTCAAATTATAGACATTCGCGCTGTTAAATCTCACAGTCAATTCTCAATCCTCAGATCTATCAGCAGTATTCAATTCAATGGACACTGTCTCCTTCTGGTAACACTACCTTCTGGAAACACTACCTTCATTTGGCTTCTGGGACACTTCATCCAATGTCCTTTTCTCTTCCTTTCTTGCCAGTTCTTCTCAATCTATGTGATTTCTCTCATCTCCCACACCTCTCAATATCTTGGAGTTTTCCAAGACTCTTTTGCAACATCACCAGATTCCTTGCTAATCTCAACCAGTCTTATTGTTTAATAACATTTATGTATTACCAATTGCCTAAATTATATCCCTCCATTACTTCAGAATCATATATCCAACTGCCTTCTTAACTTCTCCACGTGAACACTGTATCAGTCTGGATAATATGGGTATGATGCAGTAACAAACCCCTCCAAATCTCAGAGTCTTAACACAGGTGTTTATTCTTGCTCATGCAACATGTGAGATATAGATTGGCTGGTGACTCAGGTCTTTTGATCACCTTGGCAGCAGCAGGGGATATGACTAATCTCATTCTGGCTCTTAAAGCTTCTGACCAGGAGTGATAGAGGTAATTTCTGTGCCCTTTTCATTTGGTTAAATCAACTCAAAGGGAGTAGAGGAGTATAGCCCTCTAAAGTGCTTAAAAGCAGGAAAAAACAGAAGTTTGCAAACAGCCCTCATTTCTACTACATATGTCTATTAGACGTCTCAAAATAATTCGTCCAAAAACCGATCTCTGATATTATCCTCAGTAATCTGCACCTCTTGTGGTCTTTCCTTCTCTGACAATGTCAACACACAGGCCTAACATCTTGGAGTCACCTCTACTTCTCACATCCTATATCTGACCAACCAGCAAATCCCACTGGCTTGCTTTCCAAATATATCCAGGATTTTACCACTTCTCCTACTCCAGTCCGAGTCATCATCAACTCTCTCCCGGATTCTGCAGCAGCCTTCCAATTTGTCTCCCTCTTTTGGTTCTTGACCCCTTCAGTCTCTTCTCAACACAGTAGCTGGAGAGATCCTGTTAAAATGTAAATCAGGTCACGTCCCTCCTCAGCCCCAAACCTTCAGTGACTCCTTGGTTCTCTCTGTGTAACCCATAAAGTCCTGCCTGACCTGGCTCTCCATTACCTCTCCGACCCCATCTCCCACAGCTTTGCCCTGGTTCACTCTGTCAACTACACTGCCCTTCTTTGCTGCTCTTTGTATCTTCCAGATGTGCTCTGCTGCAGGCCCTGCGCACTTGCCGTTTCCTCTACCTGAAAAATTTTCCCGTTACTTATCTGCACAGCTCATTTTCTCACTTCCTAAAGTCTTTACTTAGGTATTCCCATTACAGCGAGTCCTTCCTGGGTCACCCTCTAAATTCTAAAATTTAATCTCCCTTTGCTGACTCACTGTATTCCTCTTTCCTGCTTTTTGTTTTCTCTTCCTAGCTGTTAGTCGTCATATAATGCATGACATATTTATGTAGCTTATTTTTAGTGTCTTCTAAAATACAACTTGGAGATGACAGAGATTTTTCTTTGTTTTAGTGCTAGAACGGTGTCAGGCACACAGAAGGTGTGCACTAATTGTGTGTTGGCTAAGTGAATGAATAAATTAATGGATAGATTAAGTCAGGGCTACCCTGAACCTAATACAGTTGGGACTTGTTTTGTTGTGCTTGGTATCAGCTTGCAAAGATACGCTTAGTATATTGCAAACTCCTTTGACATTGAGGATTTCTGTGGCTTGTTGATGTGTTTTACTCAGGGTTGAGCACGAACTCTGTCATCTTCTGGGTTGAACTATCAGGGTCAAGTTTACAAAGGCCTTCATTTGCCCGGATACTTAGCAGCCAGGGGGAGTATTGAAGGCATGCTCATTACAGACAATCCCTTCCCAATCAAGAGGATTTGATTTCAGCAAAGTGATCTTAAAATGTATCTGCCGCTCTTAAACATCCCATAATGATAAATATTATTAAGCTGAAATGCTCTTGAGTAATGGAACATAATTGAAAATATTTCCTTGCTGCAGATGTAAATTGTCACAGGTCTATGAACGTTTATATCAGTTTTGACATCTGGCTGCTGTATTAGAAGTGTGCTCTGAGGTTGTATGCAGTTCCTAGGCCACTGTACTTTTCAGGGCAGGAAATATGTTACTACTCAGTTTCCTTCACTATTGTGCCTGTCAGTGAAAACATTTTTATATCCACTGTAATAAGATTAGATGTTGTATTTGATAGCTGAAATAACACACATTTTTCTATAGAACCATCTTTGTAGTCCCTAAGCTTGGCTGAATCTCTTTTTGTAATAAATTTCTCCAAAATGGAAAAGGCTTGTCAAAAAACTTTAGCACTAAGGGTAATTGATGCCTGGTATTTCTTACTGAAGTTTAAAGAGGATAAATATCTGCATTTTTTAGTTTAGCTGGGCTTGTTTTCTTTCCAATAAATACTTATAGAGCATCTAATATATGTCAGTATATTTTCTTTGTTTTACAAATCAAGTCCTAGCATGTTGTTCATCATTCTCACAGACAGTTCAGTTAAGTGGATTGAAGCAGACAGGAATGTTTTCACTGAGATACCCTTTAACTGAACACAACTCCATAACTATTTGCTGTCTGCATGAATGGAAGTCTCTTCATAGCCCCTGACTTTGGGTGCTCAGGAGTGTAAGGTGGATTTTAGGGAGGCAGTACAGAATAAATTTATGACGCATGACATTTCAGCCTCCAACATATCCTGGATTTGAATCTCTACTCTATAAATTATTACCTGTTCCTCTGAGTGGTAGGAACCCCTATCAAACAGGGTAAAATACTTCCTATAGTTGTTCTGAGTATTAAATGAGGTGATTTACTGGAAAATCAACCATATGGGATAGTGGTAGGAGAGGAGCATATATATTTTAATTTTTTTTTTTCCTCTAAAAAACACTATATAGCACTTACTGTGTGTCAGGAATTTTTCTAATTCCTATACAAGTATTAATTTAGTTCAGTCTTCTAACAACCTCATGAACTAAGTATTATTACTATCATCCCCATTTTGCAGTTGAAGAAGCTGAGGTATGGAGAGATTAAGTAACTTATTCAAAGTGGTTGAATGAGAACTCAAACCCAGGAAATCTGGCTCCATAGTCCATGCTTTTAACCGTATACGTAGCACTGATATTATTCTCCTAATATCCACCTATTATTTATTGCTGCACGACAAATTACCCCAAAACTTAGTGGCTTAAAGCAGCAAACATTTATTATCTCGCAGTTTCTGTGGTCAGGAATCCAGGTGCAGCTGAGCCGGGTCTTCTGGGTCAGGGTTTCTCACAAGGCTGCAGTCACGGTGTCAGCCGGGGTTCCAATCATCTTTATCCATTTATTTGTTGATGGACACTTAGGTTGCTTCCATATTATGGTTATTGTAAATAATGCTGCTATGAACTTTGAGGTGCATATATCTTTCGAATTAGTGTTTTCATTTTCTTCAGGTAAATACTCAGGAGTAGAACTGGTGGATCATGTGGCAGTTTTATTTTTAATATTTTGAGGAATCTTTATACTGTTTTCCATAGTGGCTGCACTAATTTAAATTCCCACCAACAAAACACTAGGGTTCCCTTTTCTCCACATCCTCACCAACACTGGTTATTTCTTGTCTTTTTTTTTTTTTTTAATTTGTTTTTGGCTGTGTTGGGGATTTGTTGCTGTGCGTGGGCTTTCTCTAGTTGCGGCGAGTGGGGGCTATTCTTTGTTGTGATGAGCGGGCTTCTTATTGCAGTGGCTTCTCTTGTTGAGGAGCACGGGCTCCAGGCGCCAGGCTTCAGGAGTTATGGCTCACGGTCTCAGTAGTTGTGGCGCATGGGCTTAGTTGCTCCGTGGCCTGTGCGATCTTCCCGGACCAGGGCTCGAACCCGTGTCCCCTGCATTGGCAGGTGGATTCCCAACCACTGCGCCACCAGGGAAGCCCCTATTTCTTGTCTTTTTTTTTTTTTTTTTTTAAAGGATTTTCTTATTTATTTATTTATTTATTTATTTATTTATTTTTGGCTGTGTTGGGTCTTCGGTTCGTGCGAGGGCTTTCTCCAGTTGCGGCAAGCGGGGGCCACTCTTCATCGCGGTGCGGGGACCGCTCTTCATCGCGGTGCGCGGGCCTTTCTCTATCGCGGCCCCTCCCGTCGCGGGGCACAGGCTCCAGACGCGCAGGCTCAGCAATTGTGGCTCACGGGCCCAGCTGCTCCGTGGCATGTGGGATCTTCCCAGGCCAGGGCTCGAACCCGTGTCCCCTGCATTAGCAGGCAGATTCTCAACCACTGCGCCACCAGGGAAGCCCCTATTTCTTGTCTTTTTGATGATAGCCATTCTTACAGGTGTGAGGTAATATCTCATGGTTTTGATTTGCATTTCTCTGATGATTAGTGATTTGAGCATCTTTTCATGTGCCTGTTGGCCATCTGTATGTCCTCTTTGGAAAAATGCCTATTCACGTCCTCTGCCCAATTTTTGATCAGATTGTTTATCTGTTTTTGATGTTGAGTTGTATGAGTTCTTTATGTATTTTGGATATTAACGCCCTATTGGATATATCATTTGCAAATATCTTCTCCCATTCGGTAGACGGTCTTTCCATTTTATTGATGGTTTCCTTCATTGTGCAAAAGCCTTTTAGTTTGATTTCATCCCATTTGTTTATTTTTGCTTTTGTTGCCCTTGCCTGAGGAGACAGATCCAAAAAAATATTGCTAAGACCAGTGTCAGAGAGATTACTGCCTATGTTTTCTTCTAGGAGTTTTGTGGTTTCAGGTCTTACATTTAAGTCTCTAACCCATTTTGAATTTATTTTTGTATATGAGAAAATGGTCTAGTTTCATTCTTTTACATGTAGTTGTCCAGTTTTCCCAATGCTGCTTATTGAAGAGACTTTCTTTTCCCCATTATATATTCTTGCCTCCTTTGTTGTAGATAATTGACCAGGTGAGCGTGAGTTTATTTATGGACTCTTTATTCTGTTCCATTGAGCGATGTGTCTGTTTTTGTGCCAGTACCATACTGCTTTGATCACTATAGCTTTGTCTGAAGTCAGGGAGTGTGATACCTCCAGTTTTATTTTTCTTTCTCAAGATTGCTTTGGCTATTCAGGGTCCTTTGTGGTTCCATACAAATTTTAGGATTATTTGTTCTAGCTCTGTCGGTATTTTGTGAGTATTTTGATAGGGATTGCATTGAATGTGTAGATTGCTTTGGGTAGTTAAAATGGACATTTTAACAATATTAGTTCTTCCAATCCATGAACACATAACATCTTTCCATTCATTTGTATTCATTTGTATCATCTTCAGTTTTTTTCATCAATGTCTTACAATTTTCAGAGTACAGGTCTTTTACCTCCTCGGTTAAATTTATTTCTAGGTATTTTATTCTTTTTATTTGCTTGTATATGGGATTGTTTTATTGTTTTGTCTTTCTGATAGTTCATTATTAGTGTATAGAAATACAACAGATTTCTGTATATTAATTTTGTATCCTAAAATTTTACTGAATTCATTTATTAGTTCTAATAATAAATGAATCTTATTTATTATTGGGATTTTCTGTATATGGTATCATGTCATCTGCCAATAGTAAAAGTTTGACTTCTTCTCTTCCAATCTGAATGCCTTTTATTTCTTTCTCTTGTTGATTGCTCTGGCTAGGACTTCCAATACTACGTTAAATAGAAGTGGTGAGAGTGGGCATCCTTGCCTTATTCTGGATCTTAGAGGAAAAGCTTTCAGCTTTTCACTATTGAGTATGATGTTACCTGCAAGTTTGTCATAAATGGCCTTTATTACTCAGAGCCTATTTAAATATGCTGCTTGCATTAAAAAAACACACACACTCACACACAAACTGTGCTTAGGTCTTTCCCATTTGAAAACTTCCCTTGACTCCATTTATTTCATTTTTTTAATTGTAAAAGATGACATACATGTAGAAGGGACATGCATGATTTACGTCCTTTCTACATATATATTTATCATGTAATTATAAAGTGAGCAAGTAAACAACTGTGTAGCCACTATGCAAATCAAGAATGACAACATAACCAGCAGCCCAGAAACTCCTCTACTACCTTATCAATGACAATCCCTCACTATCAGGAACTTCATGATAATTGCTTTCCCTTCCTTGACTTACATTTTTCTCTGCTAGCTTCTTCTTGTCTTCCCTTCTTGACTAGGTTTTTGGAAATTGACATCTCCTCTTGCTATCTCCACGTCCTCAGCTCTCCTTCAGCCCTTAACCCTTTATACTCCATCTCCAGCAAGACTCTCTTCCTGCAACCAATGTTTCCAGTGACTTCTTAATTATTATATTTTAGAAATGCTTTTTAGTTCTTATCTTGCTGGACTTATTTGACAATGGTGGTGATTTTCTCTTCTCAAACCTTTGATTGTTATGATGTTCTCTTCTGGTTCTTCTCTCATTCTTTAGGCTGATTCCTCTCAGTTTTCTTGCAGGTTTATTTTATTTTATTTATTTTTTTTAAAGAGTGGTTTTTAATTTTATTTATATATTTATGGCTGTGTTGGGTCTTCGTTTCTGTGCGAGGGCTTTCTCTAGTTGTGGCAAGTGGGGGCCGCTCTTCATCGCGGTGCACAGGCCTCTCACTATCGCGGCCTCTCTTGTTACGGAACACAGGCTCCAGACGCGCAGGCTCAGCAATTGTGGCTCACGGACCTAGTCACTCTGCGGCACGTGGGATCTTCCCAGACCAGGGCTCGAACCCGTGTCCCCTGCATTGGCAGGCAGATTCTCAACCACTGCGCCACCAGGGAAGCCCCCTGCAGGTTTATTTTTATATGCCCACTGTAAATGTTGGCATTTCTCATGATTCTATCACTTTCTAGCAATCTTACCCACTTTTAATGTTTAACTCTTGCTCCTAAACAATGACTGTTAAATCCATATTTCTAGCTGCATGTTTTCCTCTGAGCTTCAGAACCATATGCTTGTCTTCTTTTAGACATTTCCTCTTGGGTAATCCTTATGCATCTCTAGCTTAACAAATCTTAAACTGTTTAATTCTGATCAGGCAGAAGCAATGATAGATAATAAGAACAGGTAGGCTTTACTAAGTTCTTCCTAGGTGCCAGGTACTGTTTTAAGTGCTTTACATGTATTAACTCATTTTAATTCTCATTTTAACAAATAAAACCACAAGGTTATGATAATTATTGTTGTATATATGGAGAAACTGAGACACAGGAGTGTTAAGCAGCTTGCCCGAAGTCAGGAAGAAACGTAAGACAGAGCCCTGATTCAAATTCTGGCACTCTAGCTTCAAACCAATCTTCCTCACTCCTGTACTGTAGTTGCTCAAGTCAGGAATTGTGTCTGGGACTCTTGACCATAAATTCAATGCGTTTTTCATAATATTTGGCTTATTTAGATAGGAATAATGATAATTTGGATTTATATGAGACCTCTTCAGTTCTCCAGAAATTTGAAGACATCTACTAACAGTATGGCAGCTAAACACTTATCCAGGGATGGCTGACCCCATTTCACAAAGTCACCACAAAATAACACTAATCTCTCTAGTAATGATCAAACTGACTCTACTACATAAATTTCCTATACTTAGTTATATAGAATCAGCAGGAGGAGAAACTATGTCTACGAAAGGTATATCATGCCTATACCTTCATATCTCTCTTCATAGAGAGATGAGCAACCTATTCTAAGAATAACAGGCTAAGAAAGGAAAATTTAATGCATGCATCAAGCTTAATGGAGTACAAATGTAATATACACAGTTTATAACTACATATATAGAGCCTTCATTATTTTGTGAGCTAGTTTTTAAGAACAACATGATGGAAGAATGAGAACTTTTCATTGGTTCGCCCACGCAAATTAGTATTATTTTTAGGTTTAAAGACTAAAACAACTATGAAATGTTTCAAAGAAATCCAGAGGCACCCAAGTAACAATTTCCATGAAGAGATGAGTCAGTGACGTGTGGTATTAAAAATGGCAATACCTGGACTCTTTCACATATTTATAGCTGTGTTTGGATCATGTGGTACTGTTGCTCCTTTCTCCCAATAATGCTCATTTAAGGAAGGGAGGGCCTCAGCTTTGAAATGTGTTTGAGCTCTGAAAATTGTTGCCTCATTAACCCTTCACAGGAAATGGAACGGTTTGTACTTGTTATATTTATTTTCTCTCAGTGCTATGGCACTTAATCCCACTGATAGCTCATTCATCAAAATTCTTAGAATTTGCTTCAATAGTTCAAATGTTCTCCAAAGTGAATCTCTTATTTTCTCTTTTTACCTAGATGACGCTGGATCAAAAATCCATCTGACGCAGCAGGTAGACATGGCAGCCCAGGTTGCTTCTGGAATGGCCTATCTGGAGTCCCAGAACTACATCCATAGAGATCTGGCTGCCAGAAATGTCCTTGTTGGTGAACATAGTATCTACAAAGTGGCAGATTTTGGACTTGCAAGAGTTTTTAAGGTAGATTTGGCTTTGTTTTAATTAGTTAGTAATGGGTCAAAAGGCTAGACCAGTATACTAATAGATTTACTGTTATTTTTCGACATATTTCTCCAAGTTCTATTGGTCCATAGACCATTTCAGGATCCCAGGGCTCTACAGACAAACTATTTCCTATTTCTATTTCTTCACCAAAGAGAAAGAAACAGGAAAATGATGATCAACCAGATGGAAAAGTATGTAATTAAGTTTGCAGTTGAATAAATGATCAGTTTTTCAGTACCAGCAGCCTCTGTTTGTCTGCCTCTATTTCCCTTAAAAAAGGCAGCACACTTTGTATAGAGTTACCCTACCCATTGTTGCTCACTTTATGCCAGACTAATATGCATGCTGCCAGGCCTGCTGCCAAAATTCTTCAGCAAACATTGGCTTTTAAAATCCTGCCACCCCCACTCCCATTTTATGACATTAGGCCAAAAGACAGTAATATAGGAGATATAATGTTAGGTCTTTTTTTCTGAATTTAATTTTTTATTTCTACATTGTATCGTAAAAATATGAGTGTGGGGCATGAAACACAAGTAAATGATTCTCTTTTGATCTTTATGAATTTATCATCTTTTCTCTTTGTAAAGTAATTAGATCCCCAGTGAGCTGATATATTAATTTAAATCATTTGGATCCTACTTTTCAGTATTAGAAAATGATTACATGGTAATTATCAACGTCAGTGGATCTTCAATACCAGCAGTAAATCAGAAAACAGGCTT
The DNA here is from genome assembly GCF_949987535.1 of Balaenoptera acutorostrata. Lineage (NCBI taxonomy): Eukaryota > Metazoa > Chordata > Mammalia > Artiodactyla > Balaenopteridae > Balaenoptera > Balaenoptera acutorostrata. Next base: position 45,495,746 of record NC_080077.1, read on the forward strand.
TGCTTTCACTTTCTATATTTGCTAAAGACCAGGTGTAAAGCCCGTGTCATCACAGATGAATTTCCCGTATGTATTACAGTGCTCCTTGCAGTGCTACTTTTAGCACATAGTAGGCTCTCAAGTAATATTTCATTAATGAATTCCTGCAGATTATTCAGTCTTGTGTGTGAGATTTGGAATTTGCTACTGTAATTATCATTTGAACTAAACTCATTTTTTAAAAAAATTATTTTATTTATTTATTTATTTATTTATGGCTGTGTTGGGTCTTTGTTTCTGTGCAAGGGCTTTCTCTAGTTGTGGCAAGCGGGGGCCACTCTTCATCGCGATGCGCGGGCCTCTCGCTATCGTGGCCTCTCTTGTTGCGGAGCACAGGCTCCAGACGCGCAGGCTCAGTAGTTGTGGCTCACGGGCCCAGTTGCGCCGCGGCATGTGGGATCCTCCCAGACCAGGGCTCGAACCCGCGTCCCCTGCACTGGCAGGCAGACTCTCAACCACTGCGCCACCAGGGAAGCCCTGAACTAAACTCATTTTGAAACTTGTCCCTCTAAATTTTAATGCAAAGCAAGTTACAGATGAATGAGGGTGACCAAAAAAAACCCCACTTTAACTTAGCTTGATTCCTTAATGCATTAACAGGTAGATAATGAAGACATCTATGAATCTAAACACGAAATAAAGCTGCCGGTGAAGTGGACTGCGCCTGAAGCCATTCGTACTAATAAATTCAGCATTAAGTCTGATGTGTGGTCATTTGGAATCCTTCTTTATGAAATCATTACTTATGGCAAAATGCCTTATAGTGGTGAGTAATTAATTCTGAAGTGGGCCTTTCTGCTGCAGGTCACTTACTTAGGTGTGACTTTAACTGCTTTGCCCAGACTTAGAGGGCAGAGTTATGAGGCTGACCACACCATGTGCCTGTGGGAGCATAACAGATAAAATTTGATGATGATGATTTGCACTAATGAGGTGGTTTATTGCCTCCTTCTCCTTTGCTCTTGAACTGCAGTCTTATAGACATTACTTGCTGCAGGATTTAGTTTAGTCTCTGCAGGCTGGGAAGGCAGACTTCATAGTTTCTCAGGGGAAGTCAATTTGCTTTGTCCTCTAGAGTGTCAGTATCTATGAATTTAAGACTCTGATTTCCAACTTGTTTTTTGTTGGTTCCATTTTATATTTTTTAGGTATGACAGGTGCTCAGGTAATCCAGATGTTGGGTCAAAACTATAGACTCCCTCAACCATCTAACTGTCCATTGCAATTCTACAACATCATGTCGGAGTGCTGGAATGCAGAGCCTAAGGACCGGCCAACATTTGAGACACTGCATTGGAAATTTGAAGATTATTTTGAAACAGAGTCTTCATATTCAGATACAAATAACTTTGCATGATGAACACTGAAGAACATCAAATAATGAAGTAGCAATAGAGTTCAATAATCAGTTCAGAAATACAATCATATTAACCAACTGTAAAAATAAATTTATCTTGACATATTCAAGTGATAAGGTAAATTTGGCCATATAATACCAAAAAGATTATATGCGCATTTTATCAACTGGGCAATACTGCAGGACAGTCTAAGATGAAATATCATCTCCCCACTGCCTGGCAAAATCAAATGCACTACACAAAGTTATTTTTCTTCTTAAAAGAGACACATTTCTATTTATTGTTTGAAATGCTGTTCAAGAGGATCAACAGATGATAGCGAATTTTTACTCAGTGACTGTTATAGCATTTTCCTGTTTACTGATTAAGGTGGTTATTCATTATTCCTCGGAATGCTGAATCCCATCAGGCTGTTATTATGAAGGAATTTGATTGCTTTGCTGCACAGCAGGACCTGTGCTTTAAGACTTTTTTTTCTCTTTTAAAATATCCTGGAACTACAATGATGGCAAAGACATGTTAAATGACTTGATTGTACTTGGAGTAATTGCACATATTTTTTTCCTATGCATAAAAAAATGAAGCAGCTGTTGAGAAAAAGAATTAAAATCTCTCTCATTTTGTAGAAGGAAATGATGGAATTTTTCTCTACCTCGGTATGTGTCATCTGAGATTCATCTACATTAGTTTTAATCCCTTAATGCTAAGAATCAGCTTGCAAAGCTGATGAGTTATTATCTTGGAAATATGCAAGAAACATCTAATAGCCTGCCAGATCTGAGAAATAAGTATCAAAATAGTTTAGGAAAATGAGAGGAGAGCAGTAGGATTGCTAAGGCCTGGGATTTCTGAATAATTTTAAAAATGTACCTTTGGTATGTAGGCTACAAAGCAGGCCAAACTCTGTTTCAGATCTAGAGAGTAGGAATAAGGAATAATAAGGTTTCATAACGTTGGTTATGAAACTGTATTTTTTGTCTGATAGGACAAGAGGGTTTTTACTCATCTTAAGTTTTCATTAACCTTTGTAAGAATGTTATTTCTTCTTAAGCAATGGGTGTATCAAGTTCTGTGCCTCATTAGATGATTAGGGAGAGCTCTCAAAGGGGGTTTCAAAATCAAATATATATTCAAAGATCTTCTAATGTAAAGCAATATGAATGAAAAAATTCATAAGAAAATTTTGAGTATATTGAGAATATTTTGAGTATCTTCTTTCATCTTTCTTTAAAGGGGAAGAAGAACATTTCTAAGCGGTTACAGAAACCTCAACACAAAGTAGATTAAGCACTAAGTAAATCTGTATACTCTGTAACTGGAAGACAGAAGTTGTTAAAAAGGAGACAACAGGCCCCAAATGGAGTCACTTGTGCTAAGCCCCATATCAGCAAACCAAAACTTAATACTTAAACTAATTGCAGTTTCAGCATTTCCCAGAAATGTAATCTTTAACCAGTCAACCTGGAATTACCTGGCCAGCATGATAGACCCCTTCCATCCCACTTAGGAGGGCAGGAGGGCGACCTTGTCAGAAACAATGCATTATTTGCTAATGACGTTCTTTTCCCACCCCCTTTCTGCTTTTAAAAACCCTTGCTTTTCTACAGCATGGCCGAGCTCCTTTCTGTTTGTTAAATGGGATGCTGCCCAATTCACGAATCACTGAATAAAGCCAATTTGATCTTTAAATTTACTCAGTTGAATTTTTGTTATTTAACAAGACAGAGAGGACTCCATGCACAATACCATTAACAATTCAACGATGTTAACAAAGACCCAAGTCCTTTCCCAACCTTCCCTCCAGCCATCAGCATTGTCCTCATTCCTATGGTCACAGATGGCTCTCAGAACAAACTGGGGTTCCCTCTTCTCTTCACCCAGCAGGAGAAAATGGAAAACCTCTCTCTTTGCATTTTCAGCTTACATAAAAATCATTCTTTTTCTGTTCAGGCAAACTGGGGTCATGTGCCTAACCCTAGACCAATAATAGACTCCTATGTGCTGACTGAGAAGAAATTCTGCCACACTGAAGCTGGGAATATGGTTACCTTTTCTGGAGACAGGTTGGGAGATTGGCTTATCTGAATAAAATTAGAGAAGATTGGATCCTGGGTAGGTGTCTATTAAGGAGAAAGTCCCCTGAGATGAAGTATCTATACTATACATATAAAATAGGTGTATGTATGTGTATATACACTTAAACTTTTTTTTTTTTTTAATAATTTTTTTCTATTCACGTTCTTTTATTCATTTATTTATTTATTTATTTATTTATTTATTTATTTATGGCTGTGTTGGGTCTTCGTTTCTGTGCGAGGGCTTTCTCTAGTTATGGCAAGCGGGGGCCACTCTTCATCGCGGTGCGCGGGCCTCTCACTATCGCGGCCTCTCTTGTTGCGGAGCACAGGCTCCAGACGCGCAGGCTCAGTAGTTGTGGCTCACGGGCCTAGTCGCTCCGCGGCATGTGGGATCTTCCCAGACCAGGGCTCGAACCCGTGTCCCCTGCATTGGCAGGCAGATTCTCAACCACTGCGCCACCAGGGAAGCCCACTTAAACTTTTTTGAAACTAAAATGAATCATATGGAGCTAACAATTATAGAGCCCCTTGATTCCTTTATGAACAGCAAATATTTGTAAGGGAAGGTCAACACTAATCTTTCTAATTAGTTGACTATGTATAGGACGAATTCAATTATTTATTTAAAGTCATAGAATCTAATGCAAAGAGCAAATTATAAATAACCAGTTATTAAAAATTAAAAGAAAATAGCTCATTTTCTTTGAGTTTATTTCTTGGAGTTCAGTCCTGCTTGAACATACACAGAAATGAATTAAAATATTCCCATTTCATTGTGAAAATTCAACTACTATATAATTTACTTTTTTTGTAGCAGCTAATAACAATAAATTTTTTAGTAAGATCTGATTTTGAAATGTAAAAAGAAGGTTATCCTTTCTTGTTTTTATACGACCTGAAACCCGTTTGACTTACCACATTTGATTCTTGGAGATATTTATGTTCAAGTTGCTGTCAAAGCAATCTATTATTCTTGTTTTTACCTGATGGATCATAGAGAAAAATAATGGATTCAGTTACGAGAAGCAGGAATAGATTTTTTTTTTAACTGACATAAATTTCTTTCCCTGTATAGAATAAAAGGATTAGGAAAAGGTAAGTTGAATTTTCCTACAACGAGCCAGGTCTTGTTAAATTTACGTCCCCTAAATTGTAGCAAAGCACTTTCTATGTAATGTTTTATTTATGTAATTCAGTTATTTGGAGGTGGTGGTGAGGGATGTGAGTACATCATTTTCTGTGGTGTTTCAAATCTCTTTTGACAAAAACCTAAGAATTTTTACAATAGAAAAAAATTCAAAATTCCATTAAGGCTCTTTTAAGAAGGTTATGAAGGAAATAGCTTTACATTGTCTAAGGTCAAAAGAGACACAGAGTACAACTTCTAATAGTTTTGAAAACTGAATATTGTGTCATCAAAAACAAAGATAAAGTCTAAGTGACCAACAATCTGCAAAATGGGCCGTGGCAATGGGTCGTCTTAAAGGACACCGAAGAACAAGACATTGGGAAATATCAGGCTGGGCACATTCACTCACACATTTTGCTCACTATGTGTGTCTGCATGAATGACTGAACTATAGGGGGCCCAAACTCTTTCCATTCTCTGATGGCCCGATGGGAGCCATTGCCCCTGGAAGAATGCCGACTGTCACCCAGCTGGTGTTTCCTGGAGGAAGCAGGGCTCAGCTGGTGATCCAAGGCTTTGCCAAGCATCTGCCCTATCTGAAATACTGTTTTTCATGGTGTACTTGAGCATATGGTTTCTGGTCCAAATGGCCTGGTTGGTAGTGTGTTTTGTGCTGACTTTTCAGGACTCTTTGCAAAGATATATTATGTGAATTACAATGGTGATACTTTGGATACTTATTCAGATTGTGTGAAAGGCCACTTTAAAAAAAGTAAATGAGGCTTTTATACATGGGTATTGGAATTGCCAGTGGGTTCATCTGGAAATGTTCAGTTCTTGTATTTCCTGGCATCATTACAGAGAAGTTTTGATCTATAATCTTCAACATGATCCCAAAATTCCATGGAGTAGGCTAAAAAAAAAGAAAAAAAAAAACCTGGAAAGTTTGATGGAGAATACTTAGAAATCTTTTAAATCCATGACCCTTGAAATATTTTAATTTTCACAGTGTCATCTTTTCACTGCCTACATTGCCCCATTAAACTCCTTCAGATTTTCCTTTTTTATATTAAGGAACTGATAGTAAAACTCTTAAATTATTTATTATATTTAGAAATGAACTGGAGAATAAAAATAGTGTACAACCCTGAATCTCAGAGCCTTTAACAAGTTTAGCTTCAATCTGCACTCAGATGACACTATCTACATAGGAGTCATAAGATTAAGTTATAAGGAAAGAGACACCCAATTATTTCCATTTACACTTCTTGCTTGGGTGGTTAATCTATTAGTCATCTAAAGCAACTGACTGCAATGTAACATCTTTTTCATCCTCATAGAAAATAATCAGCTCTTCCAGAAAAGGGTAGCAAATCTCGAACACGCCTTGAGTATCTAGTTAAATGTATTGCTGTACAGGAGATTCACATCATATAATATAATAACCATGGACTCGTATGTTAGGGGAAAATGGTTAAAAGCAACTAAAATCGCTTGGTTTGGAAGAAGCTAAATATTGTCTAGTAATTTTTTGAAATTTTAGAATAGAGGCTTTAATTGTACTATTTGTGAAGGATAAAATTGCTTGATATTAGCCAAATTATGTTTAATTTTTATGGCCTACACAATTTCAGGATAAAAGATATGATAGCTTTTAATCATTTTTCAAAATCTACATTTAATTATAGATTCAGAAAGTGAGAAACAAAGCAGATTAGCCAGATTAATATATTTTAAAGGTACCTCAGTGAGATTTTTGTCTCTAAAAAATGTGTATTTCTATATTGTACTCTTTAATAATATTTATTAGGTACAATTACATATGAATGTATTACACGTGCTTAATTTATATGTGTAACAAAAAGGATAAAAAAGACCTCTTTTAATTGTGCCACTTGTTATACTGCTATTACTTACTTTGGTTCAAATGCAAGTATTTAATTTTTAAAAAATTTTTATTTCTGTGTTCTTTAAAATACTAAGGTAAAGGCTTTTCTTGAAAATATATTTTACCTTAAGTGTTCTCTTTTCATTCACACTGGGTTTGTTTATTATGCTAGTTATTTCAAACTGATTATTTTTAACTTGACTTTTAAAAGTTGACTTTATTGTTTCAGAGGTCAAGTTAGTTGTGAATCCACTATATAAATTTAATGTATTTCATAGCAAGTAAAATGTTTCCTCAGTTGACTATATTAAAAGAATTTACATTTGTATGATGGGGAAAGTCTGTGAATCCTGGGAATATGGTCTTGCTTATGTCACATATTCACTAAAGGTTGACTACTTTATATCACCTTTCTCAGAAACCCAAGCAAATGGAGAAACTACCAGCTCTTAAGTTGTTGGTTGCTCTGGCAGTAGGAATGAGAGTGCTGGTGAGTCTCATGTTGGCAATTAAATCCTTGGGCTTACAACTCATTGGCCACAATCACAGGGCTTCACCCAGACACAAGGAGTGCTGGATGTGCAATCCTACCATGTACCCAGATATAGGGCACCAGAGATACTCAGTAAATAGCACTAACACTATCATACTGCATTAACACGTCAAGTAAGTTTTAAGAGATATTGTGTGGTGGAAGGCCATGTATACTCATTTATCCATTTCTTTTCCTTAATTATTTTATTCATTTATTCAGCAAACATATATTGATTACCTATAAGTAGCAGACATTGGGCTAGATGCTTAGATAAAATTGTGAACACGAGAGAAATAGACCCTGCTTTCCTAAGTTTACAATCTATCAAGAGAGGCAGATTGGGGTATGTGAATCTCAACTCATAAACCTATAAGCACAATTTTACTTTCTCATTTTCTTCCTGAGAATTAACATTGTCTGCAAGCTGCTACCCAGTATTCATTCTCTCCTTGCTCCTTAATAGCAGAACCTGTTTTCTTGGATCCCAGCTAAAAGATCACATTTCTTAGCCTCTTTTGCAGCTAGGGGTGCCTAGGAGATGTAAGAGAAAGTTGTTTGGCAAGACTTCTAGGAGTGTGTGAAGTGAGGGAGAAAGACACAAATTAGGGCTAGCCAGGCAGGTATGGGGGAGGCTGTGTAGTCCTGGTTAGTAATCTTAATCTTCCTGGACAGACATTGATAGCCTTTAAATCGGTAGCATAATCAAATTTGAACTTTTAAAATATTATTTTCATAATGTATGGAGAATGGATATGGGGAGACAATCTAGGAAGACTGATTGGGGGAGCGATGATAGTGGGTCAGGTGAGTGGATGGCAGGAGATAGAGAAAACAATGAATACACGTGAGACACCGGAGGTAGAACCAGCAGCATTTGATAACTGGTTATGTGGATGGGGAATAGTTAGGTATCAAGGATGACCTCACGTGTCCTCTAGGGGAAACTAGATACGACATAACAGAAAAGAAACAGGTAAGGGAGACGATGATCGTTGGAGCTAATTAGCTGATCAGTTGTCATGACATCCAACTTGAGATGTTAAGGAGTTGAGTCTTTGTACCTGGAGCCTAGAAGTGAAGTACGAAGCCAACTGTAAATTTGGGAGGAGTTGGCATAAGAAAATCACGTAAGGGGAGGGGACCACTGAAGGAGAGAATGGAGAATGAGGAACATGAAGGGTTCAGCATTAGTCCCTGAGGAGATGGGACATTTAAATTTGGGTGGAGAAGAAGAAGCCAGAGAAGTGGATGAAAAATCAGGAGTGTTTTCACAGAAGCTAAGAATTAAGGAACAGACAATTGTATTGCATGTTAAGGACAGGTCAAAGACCTTGGAAAGTGAAGGTTTTCCACTAGCTTTTAGCAACTTGGCGGTCCTGAGGAAGTGCATTTTCACTGGAGAAATGGGATCAAAAGTGAGACTGTAGTGGGCTGAGGCAGAAGCGAGAGATGAGTGGGGACAACGCCTATGGCCCTGGCAGTCTTTCCCCATGTGTGGTCGTGAATGTAAGAGAGAGGCAGCAGCTCACCGTGAATATGGGATTCGGGAGGCGGGAGGGTGTGTTTCTAAGAATCAGGGAGACGACATCTTGTTTGCATGCCATTAGGGTGGTTGTTGGAATTTATTTTAGCAGGAGTAGAGTACATAGTGTAGGAACAAATAAATCTGAAAGAACAACTGCTGTCTTGCTCACTGAATTTGTATGAATTTTATAATATGAATATTTCGTTGTTAAACGAAATATCTTTGCCTTAGGGGAACTAAGGCCTGGAACCTACAAAAACATGTTTTGAACTAATACGTCTCTGTTCCAGGACCATTTAGTTTTAATGAAAATTTCATGGGGAAATTTTCTTACCTGTTTGTTCAAGATTGATCTAGTTTCCTAATATTCTGTGAGTAGATAGGTGGCTTTTCTTTGGAAATGTAAGTTTTATCTGGATTAGAGAAACGGAAAAAAAAAAAGAATTCAAGTAATTCCAACTAAAGTATCTATTCATTTTCCTTCAATATGGATGTCAGGTCTAATTGTTCAAAATGAAACAATATGGCTTATTGCAGATGAATCATGAAATCCATTTAAGAGCATGTTAAAATAGTGTCAACGAGGTGATAAGAAAGCTGGAGTTTTAATATTTCAGGGAGAAGACATATGAACCACCCCAAAGAATATAATTATAAGAAAGAATAAAAGGGAAAAAGAAAGGAAAATAAAGCAAAGAAAGGCAAAGCTATTTTAAGAAAACATATCATCAAAGTCTTAGGAGAAATTGTTCTTCCTTTATTTGGTTAATCGGCTTATGAATAATGCAGAAACGTTCTTATTTGGCTTTAAAATATCCTTAGTTCAAACTCTAAGTTTTAGGACCTGAGTCAGACAGAAGTGATTTTGTAGTAAAATCTTTCCTGGGCATTATCAGCATCAATCTATTTTCATAGAACTGCAGAATGTTAGAGCTGGTAGAAACCTTGGAGATCATTTGTCAGTCTCTCAGGAGTTCTTCTCCTTCTTTTGGAATAAAAACTCAGAAGCAAAAATAATAAAGAGAGGTATTTAGTCATTTGAGAGAGATTTTCCTTCAAATAAAACTGCTTCATAGACTCCTTAAATCCTTGCAGAATTATTTGCAAATCTTCAGGAAAAGACTTGGCATAAATAAAATTGTTTCAAGTTAATTTTCTCTTCCCTGTATTTTGGAGAAACTTATGGCACTTAATTTAGAGAACAGCAAAGATAAACTTCAAGAGTTGATTTTGTGGCTGCACATTAAAAATATTTTAAAGCATGCAAGTTGTGCTATGTTGTGCAAATGGGAATGGGTGCCAATCTTTAAGTAACAGCCAAAAGTCAAAGCAGCAGGATAAATTAATTCCATAAATTCTCAAGCTGACCAGCAGGTGGGGGCCCAGATTGCTGCCAAAGAGCTTTTGATTGGAAGAAAAAAAGAAAAGGGACCTTAAAATAATCTAAAATTCTCATGTAATATTCAGTCCATGTGAAAAAAATTACTGGAAGTAAGCTCTCCTGATCGTAGGTAACTATGCTCAGACCTGCAATGAAGACATTGATTACAGATTACAACACAGGGCTCCCAGTTTTAGGGAAATGCAAAATTACATAGTTCACTTCTCACCAAACTCTAATTATCAAAGTAACTGAGTGCTCCTCACCAAAGTAGAGTTACTGGTACGTAGCCCACATGAATGTTTCTTTTTCTATATATAGGTTCTAATATTTCAGCTCTTATTTTTATACATATTTTTATGATGCACTCAATATCTTCCCACATGCCCAATTATATTTCAAAAGCACTGAAAGTTTTTTATATATCTTTGCTTGCTTTCTTTGCTTATTCACTCTTTTAACAAAGAAGTATGAATAGACTTCTGTAAAATTAATTTTAAAAAATTACCGGCATTTGGATTTTGTTATTAATACAAAAAGTAAAACATTTTCAGTACCAACTTGCAAAACTGACAGCTAATCATAGTTCATTTTTTCAACCATAGGAGAGTTAAATTATTATTATACCAGTGAAAAATTGTGCAATTTTTCCTACTGTGGTTTAGAACTTTTAGTTCACAAAACAGTGAAAATGATATATTGTTTGTGGCATTAACTCTACTTAATTTGGAACCTTAGAATAATTTTATTTTCTTCCATTAAATCTTTAATGCATTTTCAGCATAAAATTTAAATGTATTAATATGTCAAATATTGATTCTGTGTTAACCTTTTAAGGCTTTCTAAATTACATAGATACTTTTTGGTGGGTCCGAAAACCAGTTGATCTGTACTTTATTATCTACTCAATATTATGATTTTAAGTTAATTTGTTGACTAAAGAAGAATTACATCCTTCAGGTTCATTCTATTATGATAATAAAATTTTTAATACTGTGTAAAAGACTTAGGAAGATTCACGTACTTTTTCTGAATAACTGATACAATTGTATTTTCTTTCTCATTTTTGACATTACATGGTTAAATTCTGGCAGTCTCTTCCATGGTGAGAAGGTTTTAAGAAAGGGAGGCACTACTTGATTAATGCTGGAAAAATGCCAATGGAAGGTTGACTTTACATTTTGTTGGTCTTATTGTTTCTGGGGTAAGACGGATGAGAAAACATAGAATGTTAGAACCCCAGTCTGGTCCTGACAGAATGCTGTGCTAAGAGAAAATTTGCCTTTGGGCCCATTTAAGAGAACATTTGATTTACCTATGGAACAAGCTTTCAGTAATACCTTTATAACTACTAAGTGGTTTCAGGAAAAGACAAAGCTTCCTGAAAGGGAAAGGGTGGATGCTTTCTGAGGAATTCCGGGATTTTTTCTTTATGGATCCCACAGGGGTTGTCCTATTTTCCCTACAACATACTTCCTGTGTTTAGCAAAGGGTAGGAATGAGATAAGAGGGAAAAGGAGAAAAAGGGAACTAGGAAGAAGAAAAAATGTAGTTAGCAGCAAGATGGTGAGCTGGTGGGAGAAAACTGGTTCTTCCCTCTTGAGACTTAGTAGTCAGATTTATAGTATCTATTTCAGTCTCAGCCAGAGATTTACTGACAGATCTTTGCCAAATCAAATCACTTAATTCTATAAGCCTTTTTTTTTTGCTCTTGGTAAAATATTATTGTTAGTATTTATGAATTGCAATGAGGATTTCATAAATATAAAGCCATGAATATTTCATGACGATCTTGAGATATTTGGATCTAAGTATGTGTTATCAAATACAGCCAACTCTCAAATATCACTTAGTGGATAATGCGTGGAGAACTTCGTTCTGGACTGATATCCCCTTGCCACATATATATTTCTGAGCTGTCGCCCTTCACAAGTTAGTCAGTGTGTAGTTAAGGAAAGCAATCTAATTTAATTTTAGTCTGGGCAGTAAATCTCCTGCAATGAAGGTTGAGATATAAGGAGGTGGGGGAGTGGTGGAGGAGGAGCTGATCTGGGCTTTCATTCAATCATCAGTCCAACATGTAATGAGCATCTGCTCCACGCGAGGGACTCGGTTAGTGTTTGGGAGTAAAAGTATGAACAATAGAGGAAGGCTGGTGTGGTTATGCGCTAAGGCTTTGGAGCTAGATTTATAGAATTCTAGATTTGGGTTACTAGTCCTTAGCCTTGAACATGGTACTGAATCTCTTTTACCTGTTATCTGTAAAATGAGGATAGTACCTAGGTCAGAGAGTTGTTTTGAAAATCAAGTGAGAAAAGCACTTGGAGTGAGTGGTATCTGGCACATGGCTATGCACTCAGTACACGTTATCTGTCAAGATCAGGTCTCTGTCCTCCAAGATAGTCATCTATGGGGAATTTGGGTAAGTAACTGATGACTATAACATAGTGTGGTAAGTGGTGTCACCCAGACATGCATGGGCTATTAGGAAGGCTCAGGAGACACACTGAAATCAGACTAGAGGGTTAATACAAGTTGGAAGAGGATGTCAGCATCAGGTTTTGAAGGGAATTGCATGCTAAGCTAAGGACCTATATTCTAGTCTGAAAAAATATTGGTATAAAATTTACAAGCTTCTAGTACGAGTTTCAAGCTTGGGTGATATTTGAAAACTGACTAGGTTTTCAACCTGTGACCTCTCTCTTAAGACATGAAAGAACTTAGTTTTACATCTTTGGCTTTTGACCCTTTTAGTCCATCAAATATTTCATTTAATTTTTAGGGATCCCTTTACCTGATCAAAATTTTAAAAATTAGTTTTATGTTTGACCTATTTTTATCTACCTTTATTAGCCATATTTCTCAATTTATTCTTTACATTTTATTCCTATTTAAAAACTGTAATCTCTTTCTTTAGAGGATTTTGGAATTTCTTGGCCCTCATAAAATATGTTTATTTGCCTCACAAATAAACAAATATGTTTATTTGTTTATTTTCCTTCCAGTCTGGAATATATTGTGGAAGAGGAAACACTGATTTAGGACAGGTGGCTCCAGGGTAGCAACGCAGCATGTAATGAGGTTCGGTAGAGAGAACTCAGTATGTGGAGGAGAAGGCCTGTTCCCTAACTCTGTGACCTTGAGCTGGCTAATTAGTCACTCTCAGTCCCATTTTTAAAACTCTTAAAAAATATGTGTATCACATGGAATAATGAATATGAAAATGGCCAGCCCACCAAAGATACTGAACAATCTAAGTTGCATCTAGTTCGTGTTCATGAATAGAGCCCCACCTTGCAGTTTACAATTATTTTCTTGTCCTAGAGGAAGCTGGCCTCACACTACAAATGACCAAATCTTAGCATAGCACTGGCACACAGTAGGCAACCGATATATAATATTTGCATGAATAAGTTAAAAAGTGAGACAGCCAAAATCTCCACAACTAAAGCACAGCTTCTGTCTTCTCAGCAGGTTGCAGGTATACCCCAAGAACATATTGGAGATGGTGTGGTTTGCTTACACCTAGATCATCTGGTGCCTGGTGGTCAAGTGGTGAAACTTTCTGCTTCCAGTTAAGATATCATGCAGTTGGTACCATAGAGTAAATGTGAATAATGGAGCCTAAAAGCTCCATGTCAAAAGACATTTTCCAGTATTCGCCTACTCACAATTCTGGTTCTACAAAAAAATCAGGTGATAATAAATCTTTTCTTCAAATGTTTCTACAGAGAGTCACAGGATAGGGTTCCTGATACATTCATTAGAATACCTGCTTCCAGGATAAATAGAAACAAATGGATTAAATTCATCTTTGTTCCGGGCTAAATTTTACAAGGATTCTTTATCTCCATTCCCTTCTCTCAAACAAGTTACCTGTGGTTGGGATCAATAGAATCCAAATTTAGTATAAAGATGGATCATCTCATTTACATAAACTAGGTAAAAGAAGTACTTTTGTTGTTTCTATTTTCATCCATTCTAAGAACGAAAACTAAGTACACATGGAACCTGCTGTGGGTGATATCTGTTTGTCAGGTTTGTGACTTAATAATTTGAAGCGACTTGAAAGTCAGGATACGAAATGATCTATCAAATCGTAGACTGAGAAGTTTCCACACTATGGGCTGGTTCTTAAAAAGAGCCTCCTGAATCATAAAGGAAAATTTCAGGTGAAACAAATTTATCATTATAATCTAATTCAGGTACCCTCAGGCTAAGTCTTTACTCAAGTTCCCAGGATGATTCACTATTAGTGCTTTTCTCCCTTCTGAAGATACATGTTTTAGATCAGGTTAAAGTGATCATTCTTTCATTCATTTTCATCCAGCAACTATTTATTGAGTGCTTATTATGTGCCAGGTATTTTCTAGGGATAATGGGGCAAAGAAAACAGAGCAAGTCTCTGCCCCATATTCTAAGGATGATTTCATGCTTAACCTTACTATGACCCAGTATTCCTGCCTGAATCCTGCAGTTTACATAATCAGAAGGGCAATATTATGGGTATATAAGGGTGAAATGGAGCTCAAATGCTTCTGATTATGTAGCTAATCTTCAAAGTTCTAAAAGACTCTAATTATCTACTCACACTGCCATAGATGTTTGAGTTTTCCCCCAAACCAAATTCCAAGGGCTTGATGATTGAAATTGGTCTCAACTGCCCTATGCTTGGAAAACAGAATTGACAATCCCATCTCCTGGTTAAATAAAGATTACCAGATTTTTTTTTTTTAATCCTATAAAATTTCTAGAAATGTTTCTGGTAGAACTCATATGAAATGATTTAAGTGCCTACATTAAAAATTTTTTTTTTTGCAAAAAATGTAACATTTCAAGCTTAGATTATCATGGTTTACATTAGGGGAGCTACAGCAGGGCACTGTTGGCAATTATAGGTCTTTTAAAAGAGAAACTGAAAATATAAATATTACTGATACAAATACAAGCATTTCACTCAGTTCTGCTATGAGGGTCCATCTGAGTTTTGTCAGTTGCAGTGTTTCTGTAGCTGTAACAAAAACAACAATATCTGTGTTCTTTTAATCATCTGATCAGTAGACAAAAGCTGAAAAGGGCCTTATATCATTTTTCATGAATTTTTGCTCCCCTGCTTTTCAGACTTCTCTGATAAAGCAGGACATTTTGATATCTACTTACTTCACCTTTTCCAAGTTTGCTTTTAAAGTTAGTGAGAGTAATTTGCTTAGTGACATGGTGATTGCAATCAATTGATTTTCTCCCTCTTTTTACTATATTTATCATTTTTCCTCACCAGTGGACTCAAAGGCAGAACTCTACATTCTAATAAAGTCAAACACCACAAGCTTTATGATGGATGGGAAATTTGTCTCAGCTGAAATGTGGGATGTGACAGTTTGTTACTGAAAATATTCACAGGTAAAATTATAGCATCAGCATATGAAAAAATGGGTGAGCAGAAGCAAATATCATGCATGTTCCTTCCTTTAAATGCCCTTTCTTTTCTTGGTCCCTAAATATGGGCATTTCTTAAGATTTGCTCCTGGATTTTCTTTTCATTTCTAAATATACTTCTGCTAGAATTCCAGTCTACACTTTCGGCTTTAACTGTCATCTCTACGTAGATTGAGCAACTACTAGGTCTCACTGGACACTGTGCTGGTTATTCTCTGCTTGCCCTTGAGCTCTTCTCTGCCCTGCTTTGTGCCATGAGAGGCTGATTTCCATAGACTGCATTACCCTAGCTCCTTGCCCTGCACTCTGGTTGTATTTAGGCAATGGAAGGATGGGAGGAAAGTGAATTAGGTTTATTATTTATCTTCCCTCCTCACTGCTGAACCTCGGTTCTGGCTTCAGCTCTTGTTGGCTGGTCCCTTCTCTACCACCAGCTCTCAGTGGGCTCAGGGTAACATCATTTCCTCCGCTTGCTCCTTTGTACCTGGAGTTAAGGGCAGTTTCCTTCCGTTGCTAGTTTATGTGACTATCTCTTTTGAGTCCCTTAATCCTGCCACACTTTGTATCCTGACAGAGGCAGCTTCTCACTGGGTACCTGGAATCATGGTAAGTGGTTAACAAAACAGGTACTGTTTTTGTCTTTGTGGAATTTAACATCCTAGTCTGTGGGCATAGTTGATAAACTAGCAAACTAAAAGTAAAAACAACAACCACCGTTTATAGTAAAATTTATGGTAAGAGCAAGGTGGTGTAAACAACAGACAGATGTGGGGATTTGGAGGGTGAGCTAATTTAGACATGGAAATATGTTCCCGTGGGGCTAACACATGAGGTAAGACATCAGTGATTAGAGGTAAGCTAGCCATTTGAAGGGCAGGAGAAACAAATCAACAAATACAAAGAGCGTGAGGCAGAAAAGAGGTTAGTGATACTTTAATCAATATCTAAGTAGAGGACCTCATATTTAAAATCTCTTCTTACATCTTAAGCTGTTTATAGATGTATATTTATATAGTAAACAAAGACTTAGATTGTACTTGCCAAGTGCCAGACACTGTTCTAAGTGCTTTATATTACCTCATTTAATCTTCATTAATATCTTAAAAACAGATGCTATTTCCTCCACTTTATAGAGGTGGAAACTGTAGCACAGAGAAGATATGTCCTATTGTCATCTCAGATTTGGCAATCCAGGACCTATTTTATTTTCTTTTATTTTTTTATTTTCTTTTATTTTTTAAACATCTTTATTGGAGTATAATTGCTTTACAATGGTGTGTTAGTTTCTGCTTTATAACAAAGTGAATCAATTATACATATACATATGTTCTCATATCTCTCCCCTCTTGTGTCTCCCTCCCTCCCACCCTCCCTATCCCACCCCTCTAGGTGGTCACAAACCATCGAGCTGATCTCCCCGTGCTATGCAGCTGCTTCCCACTAGCTATCTATTTTACGTTTGGTAGTGTATACATAGGACCAATTTTATTATTTCTCACTTTATCAGACTTATTTATATCAATGGAATTCTCACTATTTCAATCCCACGGAGTACAAACTTTGATATTGGACTTTTTTTTTTTTTCCTTTCTTCTCATTCCCTTTATCAGGCATGAGCCCTTGTCAATTATTCCTTCAACACATCTCTTATATGTGTCACTGTCTTTCCATTATCACCAGCAATGCCCTAATGCAAGGCCACTTCCCCCCTAGATCACTGGATTACAGTAGCATCCTCTGATTGTCCCCCTGCCTCAGAAGGGGAGGGTCTGAAGAAGCTACCAGATTATTTCTTCCTAGAAAAATCAATTCATCACGTTAGTCCCCTTCTGGAAAAACCCCGCTAAAATCCTCCCAATTCCAAGCAAACGGACTCATCATTAGAGTGTGTGGCAATCTAACTTGGTTCTCTTTATCCTTAATCCCCTGTTCTTTCATCGTGGGTCTTCTGTACCTGCTTTTCTGATTTCTCTACTCTTTTCTGAACATGAAGGAAACAGAAATTCCATGTGTACTGCTGTCTTCAAGCATAAATTAGGTGAACATGTTAGTTGTAGGGGAAAACGTGTTAATCTAGGAATCTATTAATATTTGGAAGATTCGATTAATATATATTACAAAAAGATTACACACATATGACTGAGAACACATTTATAAATATGAGAAATGACTCCCTCTTCCTGCATCCACCATGCTGATTAAATAACAAGGTAGTGTGTTTCAATTGTTTTTGCGTGTGTGCATGTGATTATCACAATTTCATTTTCTTTAGTCAGCAGTGCTTTTGCTAACTTGAATGTTGTATTTAGCTTTGAGGGATGTATTTAAGGAAATTAAATCCATTCATTTAATATAGTATATTTACTGAGCCATTATTATGTGAAAATTCTGTTTTAGGAGCCATAGGGAATAGGAGAATAGGATATGCTTTTCCCCCCTAAAGGACCTTAGAGACCACCAGAGTTCAAAATGAAGCTTATAAAAGTTCACCTGGAGGGTTACTGGCGAATAGTGGAAGGAGCTGTTAGAGGAACCCAGGCTCCAGGTAGGTAGAAACCACTCATTAATTGACGCAGTACTTGGATTCACCACTTTGTAATGGAGTTTGAATTTCTTTCCCTTTAGCCCAAAGCTGCTCTCTGGTTCAGTGCTTAATCTTCACTTATACCTTTTAGCATTAAGAAACTGCCAATATTTGTCTGAAATTAAGAACTGAGAAATCAATGTTTTTAAAAAGTCCATAATAACCAATCTCCTAGGGTATTTACTCACTTTCAGAATCACTTCTATTTCAATCAATGCAAAAGCTCTGGATTTATTATCCTGCCTCAAGAGCTAGTCCCTTTTCCCCAACATGATATGTTCTTGTGTCTGCATAACTCGGTCTAGAATAACGCCTCAGGGGTTCCAGTCTGTGGTGGCTTTTGTCGTTCTCTGTACCTCAGGGTAGTTAGGGGACAGGAGAAGGAGTCTCAGTATTTCAAATCCTTTAGAACTCTTTGGGGTGGCCATGTGCACCCCAGTTTCAGTTCTCCTTTGAAATCTCCCCATTAATATAAGTTGTATATATGCCTCTTAGTTTTCTCATTGTCTAAAACAGTAACTATAGGAACATACACACATTGTCACTCCCAAAGACAAACATTAGCTCTTACAGACAATACAGCTTAAACTAGGGGGTCCTAAATTCAACTGTGTGCTGAGGCCAGATAGGAAAACCAGGTGGGAGTGGGGACACAGTGTCACAGGGAGAGATGGGCACTGTGACAACCTCTGCTTGCGCCCATCTTTGTGTTACTACACGGGAATGAGAGTCTTCAGTGTTGCCATACAATTTGAATTATGTCAAGAGGAGCTAGAAATCCATATTTTTAAATTAAAAAGACATAAATTTTTAAGTATTGTGATGATAAATTTTATGTGTCCACCTGACTGGGTGCCCAGGGATTTAGTCAAACATTATTCTGGATGTGTTTGTGAGGGTGTTTATGGATGAGATGAACATTTAAGTAAGTAGTCTGAGTAAAGCAGATTGCCCTCCCTAATATCCCATCAATTAAAGACCTGAAGAGAACAAAAATACTGAGTAAGAAGGAATTCTTCCTGCCTGACGAGTTGAGCTGGGGCACTGATGTCTTCTAGCCTTTGGATTCAAACTGAAAAATTGGCTCTTCTTGGGCCTCAAGCCTGCTGGATTTAAAATTGGAACTCACACCATCACCATCAGCATTCCTGGTTGTCAGGCCTTTAAACTTAGATTGGAACTACACCACTGGCTCTTCTGGGTCTTCAGCTTGTCTCCATAATAGTGTAAGCAGCCAATTCCAACCTCTCTCCCCCCGCCATCTCTCTCTCTCTCTCTCTCTGTCTCTCTCCATATATATATATATATATATATATATATATATATACACTCATACATACATACATATAGTGCCTATTGGTTTTGTTTCAAATAAAATAAAACAAAACAATGGCATGAAGTCCTTCATGACATGCCTGAAAGCCAGTGCCATCATTTCAGACTTTATATTAAGTCTGTAAGAGAACAGGTAAACATTTCTCAGCTGCTCCACACTTTTCAAAGTTCATTGCATCTCACAGTGAAGATATGATTTCAAGTTAGTATGTAGAACAGTGCTAGTGATTTTATTAATCTTCCTTTTCACTTTTAATGATCTTTTTTTAGATCTTTGTAAGGCCTTCTAGGAATAAGAACCACCCCGTTTATGGGCCACACACTTGTCAGTGACTGTTCTCTTAGTGACACAAAACCCATGCCAAAGCTTACTGGGACTAGTAAATTCTTAGACCAGAGGCCTCTTCCTCCTTAGTCCCCATTAGAGGAGGTATTAGAGAGAAGCAGGGGATGGAGTTTCATTATTCCAGTTAGGTAAGTAAAGAGACTTCACTTTTAAGCAAACCAAACCATATACATCAAAAGGGTTGTTGATCTTTAAGGTAGTCTCCTTAAAAACTATACTTTTTAAATAAAGATTCTGCCATTTATTCAAATAATATTTTTATTCCTCTTTCAGAATTGCCTTTTAAAACAATTTCACAAGGAAATTTTCTACATTAAATTAGTTACTCTTTGTGTTTGACTAAAAACATGAACAGCCAAATTAAAAAATTCACCTTTTCAAATAACTTTTGGTTAAAAGGTGAATTTAAATATACCCTCAAGAAAAAAAAAAAAGAAAGATTTGCTACCCCTAAGACTACATAAAAGAATGCACCATAGACAGGTGGCTAAAATATTTTAAGCAATGGCCATATCACTGGAATAAATGCATATTATGCAAAGATGGCTGCTCTGAAGGGGTCCCATGGAAGGGCTTTGGTGCATTTTATTAGAACTCAGTCTTGTTACTCAAAGCAAGGGTTGCAAACTCATTGAGTGACTTGGGTTGGGAATAAGACAGCAGGAAATGTGGTGAGTTTAGGAACGAGGCTCTGGCAAGAGCAGGCAGCTGCTCTTCAGTAACACCAGGTGTTGTCAGGGAGGCTTTGAGCCATGTGTTCTCAAACTGCTGGTATTTCAACATCTGTGGAGAATGCAGAGGAGTCTGGTGACATGGGGCTGACTGGTACCATTGGTGGGCATGTTTCAGTCATGTGGTGGCCAGAACAAGAGTGGGGGGAAGTAGAAACCCTGAGTGCAGATTGTGCATTTGCATTTACCTGTGAAAGGAAGAAAATAAATTAGGATATTAGCAAGGTCCAGTGGATTTTCTTTACGGTGGATGTAAGTGGGAAGGAAGGATTCTGAGCGTAGGATATGAGTAATGTGAGTGGAAAGGGAAGAGTGAAAATGTTGTGGAGGGCAGGACTGAGGAACATGGAACCAGGGAACTTGAAAAGGATTAAGCCAAGGGTCCAGGATGAAGGGAAGGTTATGGGAATGAGGAAGGAGATCTCATCCGCTGAAAAAGAGATTTATTGTGGTAGAGTGAGATGATCAATTACTTGGATAAAAATAGAAAACACACTTATCAAATCTGTGCATTCTACCAATCTGTGAGGAATAGCTAATGTGATTGATAATAGAGTTAAGATTCAAGAAGTCATGTTGGAATGTGGGAATGATGAATTGAAACAAAATTAAGTTTAGTGATGATAAATGCAAAATTTTCCCTTTATACTGAAATAAATCATTTAAAGTACAGAAAGGAGAATAAATGACTTTATACCATTTCACGTGGAAAAGATTAGCATTTTACTTGATAAAAAGCTTACGTACTAGTAATAGCAGAAGGGTAACATAATTGCTTCAAAGCTAATGCAAACGTAAGTTTAATGAATTGGGAGAGTATAGGGTCCACCTCAGGAGAGTCTATAATTATGATATGTGAAATGTCTAAAATTGGGGCAGAAGGAGCAGTCCATAACTGGGGCACTAATTAAATAAACTATGATATATCCTTATAATGGAATACTCTGTAGTTATGAAAAAGAATAAGGAGGCTCTCTGTGTACTAATTAGGAACAATTTTCAGAATATACTGTTAAGCAAAAGATGAGGGTGCATGATAGTACATATAGCTGCTACTTCTTGTCTATGAAATGGAGAAAATAAGAATATGTAATGATATTTTTAAAGTTTACATAACAAAATTCCAAAATAATAAAAAAGGAATTAAAAAATGTGGTTACACATAGCAGGCTGAGTGGGAATACAGTAGATGATGACAGGGTAGGAACCATCACTGTCCAAATTGGGTAGGGACCCTATCCAAAATTATATTCTTCCTGATGATGGGGTCTGCATTACATTTATCTGTTCTTCTGTAGTGTCTTCGATAATATTTGTCAGGTAGAAGGCTATCAACTAAATATTTGCCAATCAAATGAACAAATGAATGAGTACATGAATGATATGACATGACAACTCTCCTCAAATGTACAAATGACTTGTGTCAAATAAGAATTAGCCCTGTTTTTAGTTCTATGTGATCAAACTAGAATGAATGAATGAGAGTTATGGGAAGAGAAAAAAAACCAGTTTGTTCTTTCAATAACCATTTTTGAGAGACTATTTTGTAGTGGGTACTAGAATTATCAAGCAGAATAAGATATGGCTTAAGCTTTCAAGAGGGTCACAGTTTAGAATCAGGGTGTCAGGCTCAGAGATAAGTACATTATAACAAAACACACAATGCTAGAAGCAGGCATAGAAAGTGTGGAGAGTGCTGAATAAACCTGGGATGAAGGGGTATGTGTGAGTTTGGGGTGGTCATAATTAGCTTCCTGGAGAATGGCATGGCTAAGCTCCATCTTAAGATAAAGAAGGGGAGGGAAAGGAAAGGGGAAAGAAGGGATAATCCAGGGAGAGGGAAGGCAAGGGCAGAGACTCAGGGCAGAGGAGAGCGGAGTGTGCTGTGAGGAATATCAACCAGTTCATCTTGGTGGGAGCATAGAGACCAGAGCAGCGATGGCAGGAGATGTGACAAGAAAGGGACGCCAACAACCCTGAACTCGGTATATTAAAGAGATTTCTAGCAGGCTGCGTCATCTAAAGCAGGAAATGATCCTCAGTGGAGGTTTTCATGTTCAAGCCCAGGCAGGCTACACGACCTCTTGCTAGTGCTGTAGAAAATAAAAGAGCATGGGCTCAGAATTTAAAGTAGACTTTGGTCTTTTAAAAGAACTGCCTTGCAGGAAGAAAGGAGGGTGGGGGTGATTACATTTGAGTTCCCTGACACATCAGAATTGCAGGTTTTCTTTTACACAAGTGCTACTTGAGATCACACCTACCATTGCCTGCTGGGTAGCAGGAGAGAAGGGTGTCATGACACTCAGGGAAAGGAGAGGAGACCTCATGATACAAAGCAGTGGGGAGAAGGTGGATCTTTTTTTTTTATTTTTATTTTTTTAAAGGATTTTCTTATTTATTTATTTATTTATTTATTTATTTTTGGCTGTGTTGGGTCTTCGGTTCGTGCGAGGGCTTTCTCCAGTTGCGGCAAGCGGGGGCCACTCTTCATCGCGGTGCGGGGACCGCTCTTCATCGCGGTGCGCGGGCCTTTCTCTATCGCGGCCCCTCCCGTCACGGGGCACAGGCTCCAGACGCGCAGGCTCAGCAATTGTGGCTCACGGGCCCAGCTGCTCCGTGGCATGTGGGATCTTCCCAGACCAGGGCTTGAACCCGTGTCCCCTGCATTAGCAGGCAGATTCTCAACCACTGCGCCACCAGGGAAGCCCGAGAAGGTGGATCTTGAAGTGAGTAAACTTGAAAAAGGTTGTTTGCAAAGGGTGTTGATAACATGTGTTTGAAAAAACCTTGTAAGCAGTAAAGCATTAAGCAGCTCTCATTTTGTTGAGGCTTAACTTTCTCTAAGGACTGTCATACAGAGCTGTCTTATTATGGAGAAGCTGATTTTTTTTCTTCAGAAAAGACAGTAAAGAGAAGAAATCTAAGCATAGTGTAAGGGGTTGGACTAGATGGTCATTTATGATACTTTACAGTCCTGAGTTCAGAATGTGAAAGATCGCTGTTAAAACCTGCCTTAGGGGGCTTCCCTGGTGGCGCAGTGGTTGAGAATCTGCCTGCCAATGCAGGGGACACGGGTTCGAGCCCTGGTCTGGGAAGATCCCACATGACACGGAGCAACTGGGCCCGTGAGCCACAATTACTGAGCCTGCGCGTCTGGAGCCTGTGCTCCGCAACAAGAGAGGCCGCGATGGTGAGAGGCCCGTGCACCGCGATGAAGAGTAGTCCCCACTTGCCGCAATTAGAGAAAGCCCTCGCACAGAAACGAAGACTCAACACAGTCATAAAAAAAAAAAAAAAAAAAAAAAAAAAAAAAAAACCTGCCTTAGGACTGTCTGGCCTCATATCATTCTGAGAAAAAACCTTTTTGAGAGGAAGGAAGGTTTTTTGTTTGCCTTTCCTTCCCACGACTTACTACAGAAGCTTGCTACCTAGTAGGGACATTAAATAAGTTCTTTTTATGAATGGATGTGGTATACGAGCACCAGTAGTTCTCCGATGTCTTCTATCTTTATACTAATGGCTAACAGTTCTATGTGCTAAGTAGCTTCTATAAATCTTTTAATACACACACAAACCTTTTTCAGATGCAAAAGCTGAGGAGCAGGAATGTTAGGTAACCTGCCTGAGATCACACAACTAGTCAATGATGGAACACACAAGCTTTTCTAACTCCCAAGCTCATGATCAGAGACTACTGTACTGGCAGATTTATTTGGCTTCTTCTATTATTCATTCTTTTTCTATGTATTTTAGATTTTATTTTTTTAATTTTTAAAAAATTTTATTTATTTATTTATTTTATACAGCAGGTTCTTATTAGTTATCCATTTTATACATATTAGTGTATACATGTCAATCCCAGTCTCCCGGTTCATTCCACCACCACCCCCACCACCCCGCTTTCCCCCCTTGGTGTCCATACTTTTGTTCTCTACATCTGTGTCTCTATTTCTGCCTTGCAAACCGGTTCATCTGTACCATTTTTCTAGATTCCACATATATGCATTAATATATGATATTTGTTTTTCTCTTTCTGACTCACTTCACTCTGTATGACAGTCTCTAGGTCCATCCATGTCTCTACAAATGACCCAATTTCATTCCTCTTTATGGCTGAGTAATATTCCATTGTATATATGTACGACATCTTTATCCATTCATCTGTCGATGGGCATTTAGGTTGCTTCCATGACCTGGCTATTGTAAATAGTGCTGCAATGAATACTGGGGTGTGTGTGTCTTTTTTAATTATGGTTTTTGCTGGGTATATGCCCAGTAGTGGGATTGCTGGGTCATATGGTAATTCTATTTTTAGTTTTTTAAGGAACCTCCATACTGTTCTCCATAGGGCCTGTATCAATTTACATTCCCACCAACAGTGCAAGAGGGTTCCCTTTTCTCCACACCCTCTCCAGCATTTGTTTGTAGATTTTCTGATGATGCCCATTCTTACTGGTGTGAGGTGATACCTCATTGTAGCTTTGATTTGCATTTCTCTGATTAGTGATGTTGAGCAGCTTTTCATGTGCCTCTTGCCCATCTGTATGTCTTCTTTGCAGAAATGTCTATTTAGGTCTTCTACCCACTTTTGGATTGGGTTGTTTGTTTTTTTAATATTGAGCTGCATGAGCTGTTTATATATTTTGGAGATTAATCCTTTGTTGATTCGTTTGCAAATATTTTGTCCCATTCTGAGGGTTGTCTTTTCGTCTTGTTTATAGTTTCCTTAGATTTTAAATAATTTTCAAAAGCTACACAAAGGAAACAGTGTGGGATTCTTTCACCTTAAATTAAACCACAAGGTCCTCGTGCTTGTTAAGAAGGAATCCCACGGGGAGCCCGTGTCTGCTTTAGAGATTTGTCTTGTAATTTGGAGAATGGTCGAAGCTGACAGTGTAGTGAAAAGGGTACAGTCAGCTTCCTGACATGGGAAGAAAGCCTGCTAAGAGGTAGTCTCCCTGGAGCCCCTGGGTGCCAAGTGTGGGACAGAGCTAACAACTTCCAGAGGGATTTGGGGCCAGCCCTTCCTCTCCAGATGGCTCATTGCAGGATGGAGGGTCCCACAGTGGGGGGCTGTGGAAGGGGCTGTCCTGGAGGCAGGAGCAAGCGATAACAATGAGGAACCCTTCCGATACCAACTGGGGCACGCTGTCCCTCAAAAAGAAGGATCTGAACTACTGTCGCCTCACAGCAGGAAGCTGCCTCACATTGCTCAGCTGGACTCACCCGGGCGCTCCTTTTGATGTGAATAATTATAAAAGCACTAGATACAATCTTGCATATGTTTCATTCTTTGGCAAAAGTGTTTATACTAATTACTAGCATTTTGAGGGTGTGTCATTGTAGCCAGACACCTGAGGTGAATGCTTTTTTTTTTAACCTCATAAGAGAAGCTACAACACCCTACACGTGTGGTCCTGTATTAATGAATTACCGAGAATACAATTTAACTAATTTTGGCTGTTTTCCTCTTCTGTATGTTATTTCCTTCCTACTTCCCTGAGCGATTGGGCTTGCAAAGTCTGCAGCAAGTGGAACCCTGTAGCCATCATTTCTCTAACAAACAAGAAGAAAAATCAAATATAAAACCCACAAAGCTGGTTTCCCTTCACATAGCTATGATTTTCTGTTTTCTACCTTCCTCCTACAAATAAAATCCAAGAGAAACATAATACTTTCCAAGAACTTTTTTTAGTTTTTCTAAGATTGTAATTACGATAACATTCAGTTTTACCTTCTGTTCTACGTCTAACCTCAAAGACCTTGTACACTTGCTAAGACATTAAATTTAACACACCTGGAAACCATTGTTTGACTCCTCGTTTCACTGTTGCTCGTTTGTCAAACTGCTGTTAACACTTTACACTTTTTTTGCTACTGGGCGGGGCCAGCCTGGCCCCCGCCCACCCCTCCTCCACCCTCCTGGTGGCGGACCTCGCCTCCCAGGCCTGAAGGCCACGGGGAGCGGGTCGCCTGGAGACGCGGGGCGAGCGCGGCCGTGTGGGCCGCCCTCCTGCCACAGACACGGTGACCCTCGTCCAGGTTCCCGACTCTAAGCCCTAACGCCACCACACAGACGGCGTCCGCCGGGCCTGCGCCCACCTTGCTCCTTACGCCTCAAGACCCGCGGAGGAAGAAACTACCCTGCCTTTTTGCAGGTGGAAACCCGGGGACCAGACAGGTCCCGTGACTAGCCAAGGTCACACTGAACGGGGACAAGGGCAGCGGGGAAGGGCCGGGCTGGCCGCCTCCGAAGCCAGGCGGTTCGTCGAGGCCCCCGCGGCAGCCCGCCTCCCTGCAGAGGCCGCAGGGCGCGCCTTGGGGCCGCGCTGGGCCGCACGCGGGCGAGAGCTCCCAGCTGCCGACCTCGGAGTTGCAGGGTGACGACTCAACGCCAAGGCCACCCGAGAGCAGGCGACGGAGGCAGGTAGGCGAATCCGAACGAGGGACTCGGAAGCGACACCTCTCACCTCCACAGCAATGTCCTTTCGGACTGAGGGAGAAACGGACCGCTAGTGTATACTTTTAAAGAGCTTTTCAGACATACGTTATGTGCTCATTAAAATAATTAGTCCTATTTTGTAGGAAGTTGAGTGACTTGCAGGTTGGCAGATGGTAGGTGGTCTCTGATTTGTAATTTAGGGCTTCGATCATTGCATTTTCTTGCTTTTCTGAGAGAGAAAATTTATCTCAGCTGCTGGGAACCCTTCGGCCATTTTCCTCTCAGTTTATGGTTGCTTCATGTACGGCTACTTAAAACAGGGGGAAGAAGCGGCGGGTGGAATTAGACGAGTATCTCTGGAAGGGTTGGTCCTTGACTGATTTCTTCTGCCTCCCAGGAATATTGCTCTGGTCACTGTTGTTCAGTTGGAAGCACCATTTCTCTCAGAGTTGGTTTTTTGGGGTTACTCCAGAAGAAATAAAAAGGATCAGGAGAAACTGAAAGATCAAACAACCCACCTCCTAAAAGAAGTGGGGAATGTGACAAGAAGACATCACTCAACCCTCCAGAATTTCCTGGGTCTCTTCTGCCATCTTCTCTTCTACATCTTCTCTCATCTCTTTCTTAATTCTCTTTCCCCTTTCCTTCGGTGTTGATATCCATTTCTCACCTATATCGGTTCTGTGAATCTCTTGCCCTTTCCCTTTCCTTTTCAGTCTTTCTGTGGTATCTGGAGAGGGTATGACATTGGCTGTAGGTAGAACAAAGGATCTCGGTCTGTTTAACAAATAGTTAAGGAGTCAAGAGCTTAGTGGCCACGATGTCACGTCATGCTTGTCTGTGTCAAACTCTAATGAACAGTGGTACTTCTTCCTTTTACCAACAGGTCGTTTAGCTAGAGTGGGCAGTGTAGTCAGGATATAGCTCTCTATCTCCATCTCCATCTCTGTTTGCATCTGCATCTCCACCTCTCCTCTATTTCTGCATCTTCATCTATGTATCTGTGTATCCATGGCTCTCTCTCTTTCACTCACTCCCTTGCTTTCTCTCTTCTTCCTCCAAAATGAAAAGAAGAAAGCTATCAGTTATATTTTGGTTTTACACATCTAAGTAAAAATTTATTTTCTTATTTGTCCCAAGGATTTGTAAAATAAGAGTAATGTAATGGTACCTATAACCAATATGTTGATATAAAAAAGTAACATTTAATAAGAAAATTAGAAAGTGTTACAGTTGGGCTGGGGATGCTGAGAGATGTCTGATTCCTGCTAGACAAAATTCATCTGAGGAGATTCTTAATTATAAAGGTCCAGATATCTGGGAGTCACTGAACTTGAGACTTTGCCCCCTTTTAACAAATTTTATGCTGAAATTTATGGAAAATTTCCATACTACATAGTGATATTTGTTGTTAAAAGTCAGTTATCAATTTAGTAGACAGTAATATGACAGCTTTTCCTATGTTTTTTATTAAAGGAAAATATCAAACATTTGTGGTAGTCAAGCAATTAGGAAAGACTGGGAGCAAAATGCTGAGAGTGGAGAAAACGTCAACAAGAAGTAAACTGGCTATATGAGTGGGAAAAATGACTATTTGCATTCTTTGTGTGAAAGTTTAAGGCAATAACTGGAGGGAAAAACCCTAAGTACTTAATACTAAAATTTATACTATTAGTTTAAGACTCTCAGAGAGACAGGAGGTCTAAGATTAATTACAACTTTATATTAAAACTGTTGTGGCAGGAATTGTTAGTTGCCTACCCAATATCCACTTGCCCTTTTCTTTATTCATTAAAAGAAATGTTATATCAATGGGTGGCTATCTACCGAGCTAAAAAACACTTCTCAGCCTCCCTTTAGATATAGGTGTTAATGAGCTATAAGCAGGAATCTTTACCAACGGGACTTACTCAGTGACAAGTGCCTTTTTTGTGCCTTTTTATCTTTACTTTTACCTGGTGTGTAGACATGATAGATGGAGAACAGTGGCTATCTTGTGACCACAAGGTGACCTTCAGAATTGGGGTTATGGGACTGGCAGGCTGATAGAAGAGCCTAGGGTATCAGTTATACCTTGGAGCTTCCATACTAGCTTTAGTCTGCAGTACATCAGAAAAATTATCCCATTTATACATATGTGTGTATGTATAGTTTGTGTATTTCATGTATGTATATATACACACATATATCATAATCAATCTGGTTGATTCCCTCAGTGTTTCTTCTCCAACTTTCAGCAGTCTCAGTCACATTACACTGTTCTACCTTTTCTTTTTTTCTGTGCACTTATCACTTTTTCACTGCTCTACAGTTTCTTTTGTATTATGTTTATTGTCTGTCTCTCTTTGATAAAATATCAGCTCTACTAAGGCAGGGATCACTGTCTGTTTTGCTCACTGAAGTATCCAGAGTGCTGAGAACAAGGTCTGGCACATGGTAGGTGCTTAGGAAATATTTACTGGATGAATGAATGTGCTGCTAAGTACAAATAATGTCAATGAAATACTTGGCAACATCGAAGAATACATTGTAAATAATAGAGAACGTAATCTTCCATGCATATATGGGATATTTGTCCCTGGATTTTGTGTGTAATGTTGGTTATTAAAACTTGAGAAAGCATAAGGGGATTGGGGAAGGACTACAAAAGGACAGCTAGAGAGGGCTGGATATGAAGGTGGACTTTAAAAGATTAAGATTGCTTAGTTTGGTCAGCCAAGCTGAAAGGAAAGTTAACCAAAGTTCAAAAATTCTGTATGGAAGTTTCTTCCACTGTGAAGTACCTTGTTCATCCCTACCCTGCCCTCTCCCTCCACCTCCACCAGTCAGAGTTAGAGGCCCCTCCTCTGTCCTTGTCCTCTCTACTTTCATGAGATCTGCCTTATAGAATTTCTGAATGCTTCACTTTCTAAGGCGTACCCTGCGAAGCTGGTGTATTAATAGGTGTTATGCAAAGAAAACTCATGTAAATAACTTTACATAAAGTCTAAGTAAATAATTTTGGGTTCTTAGTGAGTAATTTAAAAGAGTTGAGGCTACTTGGAGTATATAGATGACTTTTTGGAAGTTAATATCTACGGAATAATCCCACCTCCCATGAACCTATTCTGGGGTCATTCTCAGAAAAGTGTACTAAAATGGAGAAACTATGAATCTAATTGAGTTTATCAATTTATGTTTTTAATTAATGAGTTAAACTACAAAAGGGAAAATAAAAAATTTCCCTATAGAATGTTGGTTTTTAATATCATAACCATTACTA
This sequence comes from Balaenoptera acutorostrata, assembly GCF_949987535.1. NCBI lineage: Eukaryota > Metazoa > Chordata > Mammalia > Artiodactyla > Balaenopteridae > Balaenoptera > Balaenoptera acutorostrata. Next base: position 45,525,815 of record NC_080077.1, read on the forward strand.
ACCCACTTATTTGTAATCTTTCTCCTTTGGCTTACTTTTCATATTTGTGTAAGGAGAAAATTTGAAAAATCACATTGCCCTGTGCCCATTTTTTTAATGCCAGTATGGCAAGACATTTATCTGTAAAATTATTTCACCACGTCTTGAAGTTTGTTTCTATAAATGCCCTGATTTTGCATTTTTATAGGCAGTATTCTAAAGGAAGATATTGTGGCATTAATTAACCTTTTTTTGAGAAAGTATAACATGGTTGGGTTTGTATATATGTGCAAAGATTATTTATATAGAAATGGACTTAGGGAATAATGAATTCATACTCAGAGCATTGTGGTATGTTTATCACAACAAATATGCTATTATTAAAGATGGGGACTTTTTGGATCCTCATTGGCTACAACCAAGGAATGATTCTGGTTTCTAGGGGTGATTCTGGTTTCGACAGGTGGTTCTTTGCCAGTATTTTTCATGATGGCCTTCACGCAAGGAAGTTGGGCCCTACCTATAAGCCAGTATTCTGAAAAATCATTATTAGAAAAATGAATGGCCCTTTTGCCAGCTAAGGAAACTAATACTTTTTATCCTTTATTCCCCTCTAGTCACGATGGATAAACACATTAATTCACTGTGTACAAAGGGCATGCAGCTCAATTATTTACTAGAGGCATAAATTAAATGCTGAGCATAGTTCAGGAGGCAGAGCATCTTTCTTTCTTGAAGAAGTAAAAGGAGAGAGAAAAGCTTTAGATGCTTCTAATCTTGCCTGTTCATATTATAGTGAACAAATCAGGTTTAATCCATTTCACTGTTGGGCTTTAAATTTTCATGTTTTCTCTCTGTTTTTCAGTAGAAGCTGGCGTGCAGACCAGCCATAGTGCTTGTTTGTTTTTATCAGAACAAATGTCTCCATTCCCACCAAAGGGCTTGTGTATTCTTTACCCTTTCTCTTCCAAACGACCTGTCAAAACTCAGAAATGTCATGTTAATGTTTTATGGACAGACTATCCCAGCTGCTTCAGGAAATGGCAGCATCCCTTCAATAATTTACATGGTGTTTCTGCTCTACTTCTTCTTGTGTCTGTGAAGTTTCAGCAGTGAAAAAGCAGACAGCAATAGGGCTTCTAGGTAGCGTATCTATCTCTAGAGCTTTGTCCACTTCGAGTCCAACTTTTTCCTTCTTAAGTAAAAAAGTCAAACAGTTTCCATTTTCCAGGCTAGTAGGAACCATCAGTCCATTCTCACACAGGGGCTGTGTTTCAGGTTCATTTTGTGGTTCAAGTTTCACACTTGTTTTTACCTGTTGGATTTATTAACTGTACTTTGTAATTAGCAACTTATTTTACATTAACTTGTTCATTAAGGGTTCCATCCATAAATATCTTGGTTCCTTACCTTGAAGAAAATGTCCTGGCTAAGAAGAGAGTGCATGCTTCTTTTGTACCAATTTGATTTATTCATCTAAACTCTGGCACATTAGACTCAAGTATTTTTCAAGTGTAAAAAATATTATCATGACCAAAATTTGCCTTTGGTTTACATATGGTGTGGTGGAAAGAACAAAGGCTTTGCAGCCAGGAGGCCTCGGATCAAGTTCTAGTTTTGCCCCTAACCTAACCTTTTTGGAATCATAGTCAAGGATCTCTGTTTCTTCATCTGTGAGGTGGGAATTCTAATACTTGCCTGACATCTCACAGGACCTGTGTGAGGACAAAATGAGATGCTGTATTTATAATGTTTCATAAATAGAGGATCTTTAATCAGATCCTTTCACTCTGTGAGTCTGGAGCTCTCACACATATTGCCCTTTGTATCAACCTTTCCAGGCCTTGGTGCTCTGAGTCAACACAAGTCCAAGTGGGCAGGGCTTATTAGAAGCAACATAACCTCCTGGCTTTTGGAAGTGTGAAAACGCCTCCCAAACAAGAAAGCTGTAGCAGGGCGAGTGCAGTTTGGTGCAGTCTTGTGTCAGAGAGTGTGAAATGTGTTAGATAAGAGAAAACCATTTCTGCTAACTTCCTTCCAATAAAAGGATGCCCTACACCAAGGCCTGGTCATCTTTTTCTAAACTCTCATTCTGAGGCATTAAAAGGCATATACTTTTCTGAAGAACCTTAAACTTACAGGTCTTTGGTAGATATTTTTAAAATAAAAGAGCATGCGCTTTTGTTTAGGGATTAATTTCCAGGGCAGGTTAGCTTCTATGCATAAAGTCTTGGTTTATAAAACAAAAATCTAGCATCCACCAAGAGGTACATACTTTCCACCTTGAAAATGTGTATTTGGAATTTTACTTTACATGTAGATTATTTTTATACATAGCACTAAGTATCTATCATGGCAACTGTATGTAAATTTGAATGCATTATCTTATGTTCTGGTATGTTTAATTGCCCTGCATCTAAATGTTTTGTACATAGTTTCAGAGATTTCCCAACTTTATTTCTTATATTATAATATCTCCCTTACCAAAATGGGTTATTGCCTTGAGGTGGGGATAGTAAGTAGAGAGGCTTAACTTACATACACAGCATTTATAGTCTGCCTTATAGTTACTTCTGAGCTTATCTTTTCTTTCTTTTTTTTTTTTTGGCTGTGTGTGCACCATGTGGGATCTTAGTTCCCCGAACAGAGATCGAACCCCGCACTGCATTGTAAGTGCGGAGTCTTAGCCACTGGACCGCCAGGGAAGTCCCTTCTGAGCTTATCTTATCTTTTCTTTGGTGCAGGGTATTCAATCATGTTTTCCTAAGTCACATAATTACTTGAATATATTAGTTGCTGAATAGATACTTGTAGAAGGAATTACTGTACTTTGTACTGTCTTGACAGAATGATTTCCTAAATGATTTTCATAATCTTTTCCTTTCAGCACTTTACTATGGCAGACTTAAACCATCTAAACTCTTGGGCCTGTTCAGTGTGAATTCATGAGGCAAGTGATTTCATGTCTCCAGGTATCAGTTTCCTCACCTGTAGAGTGAAGATGCTGACATGGGCAATTCCCAAGTTACCAGAAGCTGATTCCATTGTTTTTCTTATCACTCAACTCAATGCCAGCTCCCTGATTTAGATGCTGTTACTCCTACCTGGAATTTCTCGTGTGCATTAGTGCACACATGTAACCATATGGAATTAATGGCTTTATCATTCTATCTGTGTCATATTTCCTTAGAACTTCCTTGCACATTTGAAGTAGAAATTAGGTGGAAGCAGGAGTGTAAGTGAGTGTATGTGTACAGAAATTGGAAAATGTTTGCAAAAATAGGTATTTGTTGTCTGTAGGTGGACTGAGTTTTCTTAACTAATTGAAGAAAAGGAAATCAGTTTGTTGAACCAGCAAAGGATGATTTGCAGCTCTTGAGAATTCTCCAACTATCTGCAAATTAGGACACAGACATGGGAGATCCCCAACATCTTGGAGAAGATAGTTGCAGAGAATAGGGAACCTGTGTACAATTTGGTGGGGGGGGGATATCCTTCTTAAAAATATGTGATGCAGGGACTTCCCTGGTGGTCCAGTGGCTAAGACTCTGTTCTCGCAATGCAAGAGGCCTGGGTTCGATCCCTGGTCAGGGAACTAGATCCCACATGCCGCAACTAAAGATTCTGCATGCCACAACTAAAAGATCCCATGTGCTGCAACTAAGACCCTGCACAGCCAATAAATAAATAAATAAATAAATATTAAAAAAGAAAAGGAGAGGTCACAGGGGAGCATGTTGCTGTAGAGCTCTAGTACCTGTAAGTCCCTCCAGAGCACTCTGGACCTCTTCCTTAAAAAAAAAAAAAAAAAAAAAAATGTGATGCAAATAACATTATTTATTCCAAGGAAATTACATTTACCAGTTAACCTAAATATGTTGCTAAGTGATGCAAGTGCCATAACTTAAGTTTAACACTTTTATAATGGAATATATGCTTATAAATACAGTTTATTATTTCTCACTCGTAGTTGTTTTTCACTCAGATAGTCCGTGGTGGTGTCTTACTGCAGCACCCTCCTGCTCACCATTACGGTGGAGAGGAAGGCATCCCTGGCGGTCATCGTAAGGATGTTTATCCTGCATTGTGTGGGTGCGAAGGCTCTTGTGTTGCAGAGTTCCAACTGTTAGCGCTCAATTTTGATCTTGGCTTAAAGAAGGACCCCCCCCCATCTGCTACTTGCAGAAAAAAATAAAGCACTTTCCATTGCTGCATGTCACTAGTCAGCGGGTGTTACCACTGTCTTTAACTGAGCATAAAAATTATTTAATGTACCAACTAACATGGTAAAATAACCTATTATTTGATTTTTTGTATTGTGATTTATTAAAGAAACAAGCAAACAAGAGACTTTGCCTTTCCAGAGGGAAGTAAAGTGCATACAGCTACCAATTTAGGTATCTGTTGAAATAATGAAATAATAATGAAAAAAGTTAAACCTAGATGAAGACTATTACTGGTCACAGTTACAGAAAGTGAGGCATAAATATTAGGTATTAAGGACTTGAATGCTAAAACACGTAGTTGTGACATCTCCCTCTTGAAGGAAGCTGGGCACTAAGAAATGTGCTATGCTTTTGGCAGAAAGTTGCTGGCTCAGTTACTGAGTGGTTTGGTCCCAGCTGTGGGCTGATTGATGGCACTGCATCGGAGAGCACTCTTAGGGGAGCTGTTTACCTCCATCTTCCATCTGGAGCTGCTGGGATATAGTTCACTGTGATGATGGCTACTGAATGAGCTACACTGGCAGGACCTCGGCAACAAGGAAGGATGGTGGCTGGGGAGCGGGCCCAGAATCAAAGGATGTCAGGGTAATGAATGGGGCTAAGCACAGAACAGCCAACGCTTCTCAAACATGACGGGGTGGCAATTCAAAAAGAAGGATGGTGCACAGCTTTTAAAACTACAAATCGGGGAAATATCACGTTCCTTTGTTCTGTCACTTAGAGACGTTACTTTCTAGAGATTTATTTCAAATCAAGGAAACGTTGTACTTCTGACTGAAATACAGTGACTTTGTTGACAACTACCTATTGTTTAAAATTCATCTGACCACATTAGATTATAAACTTCTTTTAAGGAAGGTATTTAATATTTATCTGGGCACATTGACAACCAGTAGAAGAGGTGCGTTCTTCCACAGGTTCTCTAGGAATCTGTAATTATTATGTACTAGGAAAATGACAAGAAGTAAATGTCATATATATATATATATATTCTTTATTTAATGGGAGACGGTACAGAAAAGTCCATAAAAATAGTACAGAAGTGATAGAACAGAAAAGCATTTGCAAGAGGCGGACGCACGCAAGCCTACACTCCACCAACCACAGGTGTAGGTGGAGTGAGTGCTAAGTATTACAGGGATTTGAGAGGCTGTTGTAGAGGTGAGGGCATGTCTGAGAATGAAGCCAGCAGGAGAGTGTCTAGAAAACCTCTGTGGAAGGGAGTTGTAAGGAGAGATTGCAAGGAAGGAGAGATGTGAGTGTCTGGGTTTTTTTTTTTTTTGCGGGGGGGGGGGGGGTAGTTTACTCTTCTGCCTGTGGCTATGTATTATCACTCTGGCACTCTATAGTTTTGCACAGTGTTACTAATATCCTTTCCTTTTTATAATAAAATCCATTTCCTAAACTATGCTGAGAGTTACTGAGCATGGCATGTAAAATATCCCAGAGATGAAAAATGTAAGACTTTTAAGAAGAATGAATACTTAGGCTAGATCCTGAGTCGGGTTTGAATTGGGGCAGTTTGGTTGGTGGAATAAAGTTTGTGAGCATTGCTTGTAATTTGATAAGAGATTATTGCAGTGATGAGATCAAAATGGTAGTTGAGGGAGGTAGAGTTAGCTGCGTTGAGTTCCCTAGGATTATTTTCTGGAAGGAAGTTGGAAGGAAGGAAAGATGGAGTGATGAGAACATAGCTGAAGTATCTACACATCTTGGTTCTAATGCAAACAAGGAAGGTCCAATCTGAGAGAGTTATATCTGTTTGTCAGCACTTTCTTTTATGAAAGTTTTGTTCATTTTGCTATTTGGAGTTCATGGATTGATTCTGTGATTCTCACTATCCTGGCTATGCCATGTATTATCACTTTGCTCCCCATTTTTGCACAAAGTTAATATAATACTTCTATTTTTTTTGCGATAAAATCCATTTCTTAAACTATGCTGATTAGGTAAAAGAATGTGCTTTTTGGAAGCAAAATTGCATTGTGTATTCTTTTGCTTTGTAGGCAATATTTTTTTAAGGCCTGCACTCATAGACACTAAGATTCTCATTAACTGAGGCAAGTACAAACAGGTGCAAAATAATTAACACTTGAAAATCAGTAAAATTACCAACTAAGCACCTAATTTGTGTCCACTGCTTTGTATTTGACTGTTTTTTAATCTCTCCACAACAATACCATGATGTAGGCATTAAAATCGATTGAGTAATTTGCCTGGGGTTATGTGGTTAATGAAAGGACCTGGGGTTATGTGGTTAATGAAAGGATGAGCAGAGATTTGCACTCAGCTCTCTGAGTGGAAGCCCACCTTTTACCCATTACTCAATTTTGCTTGGATTTTTCTATGCTTGATTATCTAGACGTTGGGTTTCTCAAATTTTTGACATCCTACAAGCTGCTTCTTAGCTAGCTGCCCCAGGGAAAATGAAAGAAGGTAGAATATAAAATTCATCAATCTTGTTACTTAGTATAGCTCATAAAAAGTTTTGCTGAAGAAGTCGAAACGAATGCCTCAAATTAGAAGTGTATAATTGTGTAACTTTAATTTAAATTTTTAACTTCTCTCTCTGATGTAGAAAATTGTGACTCAAAAACAGGAGTTTACAATGTAAAACCTTTGCATCTAAAGTCACCATTTTAAGGGAATGAAAGTTTCCCATTCTTCCTTATGTTCCCATAAAGTGTGATTGACACTTTTATTAGATATAAGTATTGCTAGATATACTAAACATTATTCTAAAGCATTTAGCTCAAGTTACAATGCTTTTGTTTAAAAAGAGATTTTCCTTTTTAAATGTGCTTGCTGTTTCTGTTTACTGTTAACTTCTGAAAAATTTATGGAAAATTATTTTCTGAAAAGAATTATGAAAAAGTTTAAATTTGGATCTGTTTAGTGTATTTGAGTCAGACATTTGTTGTGGGCTGGATTGTATCATCCTAAAATATATGTTCAGATCCTAACCTTCGAATGTGACTTTATTTGGAAATAGGGTTATTGCGCATGAAATCAAATTAAGATGAGGTCATACTGGATTACAATGGACCTTAATACAGTGACTGTGTGTTTATAAAGAAAAGAAAATTTGGACACAGGTGCAGAAAGACACATAGGGGAGAATGCCATGTGAAGATAGAGGCAGAGATTAGAGTGATGTGTCTGTAAGCTAAGAGACACCAAGGATTGCCAGCAACTACCACAATCTAGGAGAGAAACATGGAACAGATTCTCCCTTAGAGCCTCCAGCAGAAATCAACATTGCTGACACCTTGATTTTGGAATTCCAGCCTCAGAACTATAAAAGAATAAATTTCTGTTGTTTTATGCCACCCAGTTTGTGGTACTTTGTTCCGGAAGCTCTTGGAAACAAATACAGATACAAAAAAATCAACAACAAAGTGCATTTTTCTCCTCTAGCGGGTATTTTCTTCTTCCAGTTTTACACTTTTTCCGTAATGATATCAATAAACTCCTAATAGGGAACAACCAAGAAGTATACATATATTCCTTAAAAAATTTTTCTTGAAGGCAAAACATTTCCTAGTATAAAGGCATTTCTAACTTCATAGTTCTGAGTGCATCTGGACTACATTTTGTTTTTAATATAGCTACAGTGTTTTTTGGGAGGAAGACTTTTAAGACTCTCAGCAATTTTCAGATATGCAATACAGTATTATTAACTATTTGCACCATGCTGTGCGTTACGTTTTTGTTTAGGAATGGCAAAGGAAGACTTCCTGGTTCAAGATAAAAGGATTCAAACCATTTATGTGAATTCTTAGGCATCAAATAACATCTACACAATAAGATGTAGCAGATGTGCTACTGTTAGGAATCAATGTGTGATCCTATCTCTGAGAAAAGAGGAATGTGTTGGGCAGAAGGATGGTGGGCACACGCCCGCAAGGAGACACCCAGTTTGAAAAGTTTGAGTCCCTGCACTTGACCAAGCTCGCTTATATTTTGTCATTTATAACTGGCAAAAATATCCTTCACTTTACCATCTGTTTGTTGAATAAAAAATGACTAAAAATAAAACTCAAGATAACTATAACTATTATAAAGGATAAAGTCATAAAAATGATTTAGAAAATCAAACACTAATTGGATACTGTATACTTTGTGCTTTTGCATATGTGGTCTTGTTAATCCTTCGGTAAACCCCATGATATACAAATATTATGGACAATTTCCCCTGTTTTTTCAGTCAAGGAAACAGCATCAGGGATGTTTAATGACTCAGCTGTGGCTGCAAAACTTGTTATTTGCAGGGTCAGAGTCCAAACTCGTAATCCAAATCTTCTGACTCACGTAGTCACCAGTTGCCTCTTTTATGCTAAACTGCATTGAGATGATCTTCTGTCTACTAATCTAGAATATAGAATGTTTATGAAACATCCTGGCTGAAAGAAGGCTCCAGTGAAAGAGATGCAGAAATGATTTCTTACCTGGGAACCAGAGGCTTTATCTGAAGGATCAGATCAGGTCTATGTAATTCAAACATTTATATGAACTTGAGCATTTTACAAAAGGGTCTTTTTTTGAGTGCCTTCATCTGCACTAACTAAGGAGAAGTAGAAATAATCAGCAGACATAAAATGAACAACATGCAGTGGGTTATGATATCATTTTTCAGTTCTTACTCATGAAGGGGTTGCTGAAAATGCATCACCCGCGGCTGAGATTTGTCTGCAGCTGGTCCTGTGGGATCCTCCACAGCGTACCTCAGGGAATTCCACTCCTGGCAGGGTAGTTTGCAAGGCTTCAGGCATTTTACTAAGCCTCAGTATTGACATTTGCAGTGGACCCAACTGCAGAGAATTGAGTACTGGGTCTTGACCAATTGACACCCACAATGGTGGCATAATGGCAAAACGCACTTATTATCCATCATGCCCTAAATAGTGTAGGCTCATGTTCACAAATGCCCTTTTAACCCTTTACCCAAGATAGAATGATTTATAGACCCTTTTCTGTCCTCAGCTTGTCTGTATATTCTCTTATTTCCTAACCACAGAAAGCTCACCTGAGATTTTTGCCCCAGCAAAGATGTATTGACATACAAAAATACCTTCCTTTTTTCTCTTCTTTCTCTTTCTCACATAGCCTCTTTTTGGCTTTGTTGTGCTTATAATAGACTTTTCCTTACTTTTGCTTTGAATATGTCTCTGCAGGAAGGATGTTTCTGGTCATTGCAGTCAGACTGAATTGACAAAACCATCTTCTGGGGGATCTTAGTGGGTCATTACAGCTGAGTAAGAGGTTCCTTTTGCCATTCTGAAGTCAGTTTGCTTTTTTATATATTTTATATGATTCTAAGTCCATCTTAGACACTATATTTCTGTTTTTTAGTTCAATCTTCCATAAGAACATATTCACCATTAAATAACTTCTTTTCTTACAAAACGTGCAAATTTTCAAAATGCCATACATTAAAATAGAAGATGAAGCAGAAACTAGGACATAGTTTTTTCCCTCTCCTCAAAATTGTAGCATGGAGAGTCCCCACTAGAGGGTATCATTGAGCTGTTGTGGTGTATATGACCTGCTCCCACACAGGGTTTATTGCCTGGCAGTCTTGCCTCTTGAACGGATAATGTGGATAGTCTGGCATGCAAGGGAGGAAGCAGTGATGCTTCATGGTCCTAAGATTCTACGTGTCCAAATGGAAGAAAAGAGAGGTTTTGTATATATTTTTAAATTTGATGAGCAAACTCACGAGATAACCATTCTTCACAAACAGCACACATTTGTACACACATTCACACATAAAACAAAACTTCACAAAAGCCTAAAGATACTTGGCTTCAGTAGAAATATTGTTTTCTCTAGAGTTCAATGAATCTAAGACCTGAGGTCATGCAGATGGATGCATTTTTTACCAGGAAGATTAACAGAAACATTTCCTGAAGCTTTACTGTGTGTTACTTCCCGTTACCCCTAATTATTAGGTTTGACTGTAAAAATTCCCATCTAGATGCTTCTTCTTCATTTCCTATCTCAGATGCCTTCATTCTCCGTGCCACTCACATCAGAAACCTAGGGGTCAGTCCCAATTTTTACTTACCTCTAACGTCTTTGGACTAATTAGTCACTAAGCCCTATCTCTCAAATATACTTCCTGTCCAACCTTATCAAGATTGAGTTAGTTCAAGCCTTCAAGAACTCAGACAAGCCTATAACTAGTACCCTCTTTCCCTCAAGTCTCTCTTGTCTATGCACCCTCTACTTGCCTTCTAGAGTTAACTTTAAAAAAAACAAATCTAGATAGTGCAAAGTGACCTTGGTTTTCTGTGTTAGAGTGTTTTCATTATAAAACATTGTAAATAATTTTTAAATAAAAATACTGCGTTTTGCTGTAAAGAAAGATGGACCACATAGCCTGGCATACAGCAAGCTCTTGATAAATGTTTATTTCTTTATTTTTTATCAGTTCTCCCCCCCAAAGCCTTTGCCATTTTATTGTAAGTGTTAGGTGATATGTTAACTTATTCTTCGTTTTATTCCCAGGGCATAGCATAATGTCTGAAACATAGCTGATGCTTAATAATTATTGATTGAATGAAGAAAAGTGTAATTTCAGTTATTTACAAATATAGACTTTCTTAGTTTTATTGCCTTTCACATTTTCAGTGTCTTAATTTTTGAAGATGCTATTAATTATCAGTTAAAAATATACTATAATAGTTTAACAAATATTACCTAACTATATGAAAGAATTAACCCGTGAACATATTGCCCTCAAGTTGGCAAAATCCCTAGCACATTTTAAAAACACATTTCTTTTGAAGTCCTAAAGGAGCAAAAGTCTTAATCTGCCTGTAGTTGGGCATGGTGAGGGGTGCGCAGAGCCCCTGAAACTCCTGAAATTGCTCCTAATACTTAGCGCATGTGGCCTATGCATTGTTTTTGGTGGTAGGAGTAAGGAGGAGAGGTCCATTGCTTTTGTCAGATTCTCAAAAGAGATCTGTGACCCAGACACGTAATAACCACTGTCAGAGAAGATGGCAAGCAGCAAAGTACCAGGGGTTGAGAGGTTCCATGACAGACTAGTGGGATGTATTCTTCAGCAGCGAACAATTTTGGAACATGTCAAATCACACAATGAAGGCAACTGTCACATACTTAGGACTGAACTTTGAGAATAAATTATCTGAAGTCCATGACCTTGAACTCAAAGTACCTGAACCCTAAGCAAGAGCCAACAAATAAAACCGTTAACTCACAAGTCTTAATTTTGTTCATGCTTATTCAGAGTGCCTCTTGGGTTTATTGCCAACACTGCTGGGGTTCACACAGAGCCTGTCATGTTCATAACCTTGGGTTTTGTTTCTTTGGTGTAAGTCTCCTGACTTTTTCTTTCATTTACGTGTTTTCAGCGTGATGCCTATCATTTTTTTATTTTTAGAATAGAAATCAGAATAGATGTACAAATAGAACCGTGTAGCTTCCCTGTTTTAAAAAGCCTGAGCAGAGAAAAAAATGGGCTGCTATTTGACCTTATAATAGCTTTTGAAAAAACATATTTGTTACATGTTTTATCATGCTCCTTTTGAACTTTGAACTTACTATGTAGATAGTCTAACTAAAACTCAGTAAACTATCGGAAGATTCAACTTGGATGAAATATAGATTCTAAATGTAAGATCATAAGCAGTGGGACAGGAATGGGTAAAGAACCTAGAAACAGTGAAGAGAATGCCAAAACTACCCAGAGCAGAAGTTTTAACTAGCACCTTTGATCTGAAATTCCATACGCATGGTTTGTAAGTACCAGGCTAGATTAGAATCTAGGATCCAGTCCCTGCTCCATAGGGCATATGTTTCCATTAGCCCAAGGCAATCCTAGTTTATACCCATTGCCCTAGAATCTTATTGGTTCCTTTTTCAGTCTCAAAAAGTATCTCAGTTTGGACAGCAAATTCTATGGACTTGCTCTCTGCCACAGTGTTAAAAGTCTAGTGATGCCTCTATAATTACGTGCGTATGCAGTCCTGATTAAAACCGAAAGGGAAAGTGAGATACTGGGATGGCCAGGCATTATGCTTCTTTTGCAGAGGCATTAGCTCATAGCCTAGGGAAAAGGCCATAGATTGTGTTGCCTTAAAGTTTCAGCATTATGATGGAGACATGAAGCATGACTGTGTAGAATAACCTGACCTCATCATTCAGCGTGTTCTTGGTGGACAGCCCGTGGCTCAGTGGTCTGTGCAAAGGGATTATGATCAAGATCATGTCCACAGAAAATGGAGAAATGCCTCAATAGCTACCATGGTCAGGCTTTTTTCTTGTGATGTATTTCATTTCTGCATGTGTGCACATTTGCTGAATTAACTTAGCAGAATGGAATCTGTGATGAGGTTGTGGGACCATAGTGACCTCTGGTGCTCCAGGTGGTCTGATTGATACGGAATGTGTTTTAATCCAAATTCCTGATTATCCACTTTTTTCCCATTTGTGGCTTTTGTAAATAAAAAGTAGAACCCTTTGTTAAAATGTATCAAAATGAATGTGTTGCTAAACACTTTAAAAATAACGCCCTCCTTGAAATAGGTTAATGAGAACAGCAGCTTTTAGATAGTTGGTGCCTTTCTTTCTGACTCTTTACTGTTCATATTCCTGATCCTCTCCTTTTTCATTTCTGACTTCAAAGAGACACATTTTGGGCTTTTGTATTTGTCGATTGCTCACTTATTAGACTCTGCTGGAGTATCTGTGGCCCAGGTTTGTGAACGTCCTTGGTTCCACTTCTGGCTGTGATCACGCTTGTCCCTCAGCCACTCCTGCAGACACACGAGGCAGACACGTGGGTGAGTAGGATGTGATTCCTCCTTTGTTGGAAACTCTTTCTTAGACCCAGTTTATTTATTTATTCTTTCCTGTGAAACTAGAAACAAATTGTATACTTCATATCATTGGAATCCTACTTACCACAGAATTTTCACTGCAAGTTTTCTTCCTTCCTTCTTTTTTTCTTTTTTGAAGAGAGAAGTAGCTCCTCACACTTAATGTTGTTTTTACTGTCACTGGAGTTCATGTAAACTAGAATTTAAATTCCTTGCAATAAATCTTAGTCACAGTCTCTTTTCAGAAACAAACTGCATGTTGACACAGAGCTTCTAGTTGTAGGGACTGGATTTTAAAAATAAATAGCTTTTAAACTTGCTTGCTTTAAATATGGGTTTTGAACAGGTTAGTGCTGTTTTGTTTAGTGCTCTTTTGTTTTCTTGAGGTGTTTCATCCATACTTCACGTTCTACCAACAGCCAGGAATATATTCCTTTATTTTCTTTTGCATTTGCCCCACTTATTCATCCTAGTCAGTATGTAATGGCTGTAAAACCTGTGAGTTAGCAATGGCCACATGTGCAAGAGTGTTTCAGGAATAGAAGAGTATACAGGAAAAGAACAATTAAATGTGGGAAATATTGAGTGATACTAATCTTATCAAGTGATAAGGAGTATGCTCTTTTAATGAAAGGCTGGCTAATGTTCACTGAGAAGCTCTGAGAGGTGGCGGGTACTGCACAGTATTCCCTAGTACGTTTGCCCGTGGGAATCTTGTTTGTGGATACTTCTTTGGTTTTGAATATTTCACGGGAGCAGTGGCCCATGGTAGAGATTTTGGGAAATGCTGTGCTTGTCCTATTGAGTGAAAACAGGTGTGGTAGCTGCGTATGTGCGGATACCTCTGCGTGTATCCGTGTCTGGCTGTGTGTGTCCACGCATGCATGCATCTATCTATAATGACTTCCTGGCGGTGGGAGGCACTATTCCGTTGGCCCCTATCTGGATTGACGCCTGCGTGGGGGATGTGTCACTCCATGAGTGAATGTGCAGGTGAGTGTAGATGGATATACTTTATGCCAGTAGTTCCTGTGTAAGACAAGGGGAGAATCAGTTTTCAGCATGACTGGTTTCAGGCCAGTATGAGATGGTGACTGGCGTTAAGCCAAGATTACTATTTCCATACCTAATTACATATACAGATCTGCTGGCATACAGGATTTATATTTTAAACATTGCGAGAAAGTTAACTGTGAGCTTAGAGTGGAAATTGAAGCTGTGTTGAAGGGAGCATATGTAATTGAGGTGCCGGGGGCTCCAGTACCATGGGTAATTGTAGCTTTGTTGCATAATGTATGTGAAATTTGTATGGACTAGGGCAGGATTCTTCCTATTTCTGGATTCTCTTTTGTTTATATGGGCAATGACACACCAATTATCACTGTTCAAATCACTTAGTGCTCCAATTACCATTCACTCCAAAGTGTGTGCTTTTGACTTCAGTGCCTAGGTCAGAGGGTAACTGGGAAAATGATGTTTGGCTAATGGCTAGGAGCTCCCTCCCACTCCCATCTTTTGATAACAGTGCTGCCCTTATTGTATGCTTCCGTACATGAATAAAAACACAGAATTGCTTCCAAGGCGAAGCAAGTAAGGTATCTGGCACAAGGGCTTCCAGTGCCTTATCCCTAGTGAAATCTCAGTGTCTGCTTGTACTTAGAACTCCTCTGGGTCTGTGACAGATTATATAATCACAACTGAGTCCCGAGAGGAATGCTTCCCAGATTATCACCGTTTTAAAAGCAGATCTGTGTCACAAAGGAGGCAGAGTTAAAGTGACCTGAGTGGAAGCTGACAGGTCGTGAAGGTGAATTAGTCGCTGGGGTGTCAGTGGGTGCAAATCGCTGTAGGGGTCGGTGACCACGGAGGGAAAGGTCTCTTCTGGGTTAGCTGCTGGGCCAATTAGGTGCTAATGGCGGCAGAGAGCTATTCTTTTGGTGGCATAAGAGGCCCGCGGAGATCAGTGTCAGTAGGACTGCAAAGATGAGCACTTTGTCATGATATGGAAACAATAGATAGTTTTAACCTTCTCTTACAGCATGCTACAAAAGCACACAAGAGCTAGCCTGTCAATGAAAATTTTACTTTTCCTAAGGACCTTTGCCTCCATTAAAAGCAATATTTCACCTCTTCACTGTTTTATCTTTGTGTGTTTTCCTTCTCTTACCGTTATCCTATTCAGCCACATGCAATTCAGTTATGCCCTTGCTTTATAGCGAGAGTCTGGCTTTGAATTCTATTTTCTGACTGATCCACCCACCCTTGGAATATTGGATATGAATTCCTCTAGAAAATAGTTTGTGCTCTCGTCATAAAGAAATAACATACATGTGATTAAAATTTGGCAAATCTATTTTAAAATCACACATTTTAAAAGGCAGGTGGATTATTTTATTAAAAAGTCTTATGGCATTATTTGAATAAAATAATAATTATGATGCTATAAACAAATTCCACGACAAAACACAATATTTAAAATTTGTGGTGTTTACCATCTGGTAAGATTCAGTAACATCAGTTTGAAGTCCTAGGAGGTTTGATTTTAGGTTCAGTCCTGGCCAAGAGAGTAAACTTTTTAATCTCCTTTATCTATTGAGTGTCTTTTGCTTTTATACCATCTTGGCACTAAGTCTCACAAAAAAGAACCTGACAAGGACATTAATCTGACAAGGAGTAACTGTAAGTATGAAACAGATTATTTCGAATGTTAAAAAGGACCCGCCCAAAATGGCAATGCTTAGGCAAGAGGAATGAATCACCACATACATACAGACACACACACATGCACACACATGCATGTGTATACACACATTATACATTGAAACAGACCTTTTTGGTGGAGGGAGAGTGGACCTTTTCACTACCTTTTTAATCAGTTCCATTAGTACACAGTCTACTCCATGTCCTCATTCTGTACAAATTTTTGTAGTATTTTAAAAATAATCCTTCTTTTATCTTGGAAACTTGTAAAATACCGGATAAATGTATTAAATCTTTTTAGTAAACTGGGGAGAGATTTTTTTTATAAATTCTAATTTTTTGAAACTATTAATCAATATATAGAAATAGTCTCTTCTACTACAACTCAATTGTAGTGTTTTCAGGAAAACACAAGTTATTAAAAATTGCATTATAAAAATAATAATTTCAGCGAGGAAAAGAGGGAAAAGTTTAAGTGCTTTAGACCTACAATAATGAAGTTATTGTTTTCTTTCAAAAATTTCAATAGTGAGGGACTTTTAAATAGCTCTAAAGACCTCTGAGACCTAAGTATCAGGGAGTGAATCCAGCATTTGATCACATCCATTTCTGCTCAAGACTAATGGAGAACTATCTTTTTTTTTTTTTTTAACATCTTTATTGGAGTATAACTGCTTTACAATGGTCTGTTACTTTCTGCTTTATAACAAAGTGAATCAGCTATGCATATACATATATCCCCATATCTCTTCCCTCTTGTGTCTCCCTCCCTCCCACCCTCCCTATCCCACCCCTCTAGGTGGTCACAAAGCACCGAGCTGATTTCCCTGTGCTCTGTGGCTGCTTCCCACTCACTTGCTATCTTTGGACGCCCATTTCTTTTCTGTGCTTTTGACACACATTTCATCTTGATTTTTCTGTCTTCTTTGTTGCTGGAGGCTGCCCGGGCCCCTCTGTGCTGGTCAGCACATAGTCTGTTGCTTTGGCACTTGCTTGTCATCTTTATGTGCAATGCCATAGGCATTCACATCTTGTCAGCCATGTCACTACTCTGTACCTATCAGCATTACAGTTGTCACCTTCTTGATAGATGCCTTTGGAAACTGGTTAACATTTCACTTTTGCTTTAAACCATGTAAGAATGTCATCTTATGGACCAGGTAGAAAAAAATAAATTAAGAGATTAGAAAACAGGGAAACTGAAGATCACTAGAAATAAAATTTTCCAGTTAAAATGCTGAGCTTGAGGATTATTGAAGCCAAAATGGATTGATGAAAAGTGACCCTAACATACTGGATCCAACTTAACTCTCTTAAATATCTTTCCATAAAATTACCATCTTGTGTATCTATATTCCACTTGACACAATCAAGTCATATCTTTCAATCAAAAGTTTTTGTACTGTCCATTTATCTAGAAGAAAAAAAGTTAAGTATTAATAGTGATTGCCTCTGGATGGTAAAATTATGGGTAATTTTGTTGTTGCTTTTAGAAATGTTTCTTTAATGTTTCTTTAATGTCCAAATTTTCCACTCTGAGCATTAAAAGAATGCTACTCTATGATTATAAAAGAAATGCTTTTATAGTCATAAAAAGTTTGACACAAAATCGATAAAGAGGCATATAGACAGTCTATTGTTTTTGTCACATGCTTGTCATCTTTGTGTCTTATCGACTGTATCACTACTCAGTGCTTTTGAGTGGGGGATAAAACAGCAATAAACTGTTGTGAATCCCCTGAATCCATCTTTTTGCCAAAGATGGTGTAATCATTCATCTCCATAATATTTATGGAAGACTATCAATTTTCTCACTAACACAATTTGCTATTAATTGGACTGCTATTTCCTTCAGGCCAGTAATTATTTTATTTATCTTTACTTTCAAGACCCTCAGTTAGTGTCTAAGATACATAGAAAAAATAGTTGTTAAATAATTTGAATTACTTTTTGGGATTTTGGCAGTCTAGAGTACTTTTACAAAAAGAATCTGTATACTTGAACTAATATGATCCACAGATTTTATAATATCTCCAAAGAATTTATTAACACCTGGATATTATATACTTATCTTATGTATTTATTGTTTGCTTTTTCTTCTCCCACCCAAGTCAAGTAGAAATAAAGTAAAAAGTCAAGTCTCAAGATGGCAGGGCCATCATTTGTTTATGTGCCAATTCTGTAGCCCCTGTGCCTCAAATAGCACCTAGTAGGTACTCAATAAAAATTTGTTGGATGAATGAATATAGTATCTTTCTTCAAAATTATAAATTAAATGTTTACAGCAAAAAAATAGCATATATAGAATTGTATAATAAAGACAATAAAAATCACTCACAATTCAATTACTCAGAGGTAATCACTGTTAAATATTTGGTATACTTCCTTCCAAGATTTTTCCATGCCTGTAATATAAATATGACATTATAATTATAAAAATGAAATTATACACATATATACATATATAGTTATGTAATTTGACTTTTCCCAGTTTTTTTTTTACTTTTTTTTGGCTGCACCCAGCGCATGTGGGATCTTAGTGCCCCAACCAGAGATTGAATCCACGCCCACTGCTTTGGAAGCACAGAGTCTTAATCACTGGACCGCCAAGGCATTCCCTGACTTTTCCCATTTTTGATATGAGGTAGACATCGTCATTTGTAATGACTGCATAATATTTCACTACAACTTTTTCAAAGTTTACAACATAGGCTTGTATTTTGTGGAAAGGGCAGAGGCTTTGGAATCAGCCCAGGTTTGAATTCTGGCTCTTCTGTTTACTACCTGTGCAAACTTGGGTATGTGACCTACATTTCCATGCTTTTGAGGTAGGTTAGAAGAGAGCAGGAGAGAGAGGTGCTAGAGAAACAAGGAAGAGGGTAAAGGAGACAGAGTCCTGAAGAGGAGGGAGAAGGGAGGCAGACAGACTGGAGCCTGGACCCCACAGGATTCCAATGTCACACCCTGCTATTTCAAAGCAGTGTATTCCTCCTCTGCTTTTTGTAATCATCTTTCTTGATGGAGCTGTGTGTTCAGAAGATTCCGGCATTGATATCTTACTACACTAGCCTAGTGCCTAGTGCTGAGATTATGAGGTGTCAGTATCAGCAAAGAGTGATTTATGGTCCCCCCAAATGAATGCCATTTAAGTTTTGTACTAGTTGCTTTTCTGCCTTAGTTATTCATTTTCTTAAAGGAGCTCATTACAGGTCATTTCATTTGTCAGGGCTTAATCACTTACCACTTGTCTTCTTTTTCTCCTTAAAACTTTTGTCATTTAGAACCACATACAATTTTAGAATCTATTTTTCTGGAGCATTAACTAGTAGATCACTTCTTTGGAGATGTATGAACTTCCTAGTAGGTGACCTTCATGGTGTACTTTTTTTTTTAAGAAGCCCAACCTTCCCCTTTCTTCCACCTCAGTCCAGTCCCCAAAAGACCCCTCTCCCACCTTGGTCACTATAATTTAGGGTCCTTTCTGAATCTTCAGTCCTCGGGATAAATGTTATCTTAAATCAAATAGCTAGCTATCATTACTTACTTGGTGCCAGGATACATTTTAGAGCCATTACTGTGTGAATGATTCATCAAGAAGTAGGCAATTAAAGTAGACCCTTTATTTTAGGCTTTACTTTAGGTTCAGTGACCTCACTGAGGTTCTTTTCTGATTGAGTTGTTGGCTGGTAAAAACTTCTCAAAATAGTTTGTAGAGGGAAGGATCTTCGAGTGAAATCCTACTTGTGCAAATGCTTCAGAGACATTGAAGTTTTTTTCCCAAGAAAACTTTGGCTCTTCCAGTAGAGGCCAAGTGCCTAGGCTCTAAAAGTTGATGTTTTATTTGGGAGAAAACAGAGATCCAACTCTTGGACTTTTACAACAGAAACTTTGTCTCTCTCAGCTTCTTAGTTTTGTTTTTATTCTCAGGAAGGGAATGTTCTTCCCAAGAGGTGACAAAGTGGCAAAATGGCCACCAGTGGCTCCAGGTTTATATCCTATCAGCTTAGTGATGCCAGTGGAAAGGAACCACTTTTCTGCAAGATCCTGTAGCAGTTTTGGACTTGTTGCTCATTGGTCCAGCCTGAGTCATGCAACTATGGCATGGGTGGTGTGATAAACATAGACACACACACATATCCATGCACACCCACATACACAGACACACAACCTAAACCACCAGATTGCTCCCTGGTTAAAGAAAGGGCTCATAATTCAAGCTGAGCAGATCAGTTTTTTTCCTGAGAATCTAAATCGTTTTGTAGAGACACATGGCACAGAGGTTAAAAATGATTAGGGAGGATTCATCCTCGGTAATGGCACCCTAAAAATGGCCCATTGGTTCTTGTTTCCTCTAATAGCCAAAGGGCTGCTGGGTGGCAACCTTCTGGTGGTTCCTAGAAAATTATATTAGGCAAAACCAGAGCATTTTCAAACTCAGACAGCCAGTAGCCTTCCTCCACAACAATAGCAACAACAAAAAATCAAACTATAGTGTTTAAAGTAAGAGAGAGAAGGAGCCAACTAAATTTTATTAGATGTGCTGACAGGAGCTTTTCAAGCCTAAAATTGTTTTTAGGACTTGGGACCCAGATAGAATGGCCAGTATTATTTTTCAGGGTTAGATTCAGAACATTTGTATCAAATGCAAGCCAATATTGATTTGATTAAAAAATTAAATAATTATTAGAACTTGTGAGAAAAAGCTTTAAATTAATAAATTTCAAACTTTTTCTCCGAAGCATAATTAAACTGACTTTGTTAAAATAGCATGATAATAGGAGGAAATATAATTTATTGCAATGTATTTGTAACTCTAGATCTCTGGTTTCAAAATGATTAAGGTGAAAGCTAAATGTCTACTCAGTTTGCTAGCATTAACATACAAACCCATTTGAAAAGTCATTACCAAAAAAGGTGCTACATGAGACAAAAATAGCCCTGAATGGAGGTTGGTTATGTCCTCTTTCAGAACAACAGTATGACACAAAATGCAAAGTGGAGGTTAAGATAACCTGTTCTCTTCCAAAGGAAATACAAAATTGTTCTGTGCCCATTTCTAAATTCTTTAGTCTGATTGCTTCTTTCTGGGTTGTTCATGCCCCATCAAACACAGAACATAGAACTGCTATACTAAGTCAGATATATTATGTTCCGTTGTCAGCTGAGCGAGAGGGTTTCATATGCTTCCCCCAGTGGCACTGGTAAAGGTGAGGCCAATACCATCATCTTTTTATAGTCTCTTATGGCTTATATTCATAGGTCTATTCAAATCCTTTCAGCAATAACTTCAATCACTTCCTGTAAAAAGTCATGTATATTTATTATTCTCAGGGTAAAGTAGGACTCTGTGCTTTATTTTTAGTTTAGTTTAATATTGTTTGAACATCTCTCATGTGGAGGCGGGGTAGGCATTATGCTAGAAGCTAGAGATGGCAAGATGTAGAAGATTCCTTTGCATCTTTTTTTATCGGGGTATAGTTGTTTACAATGTTTGATTCATGGTCTGACAAGGAAGGTAGACAAGTCAAGCGATAAATCTGGTATAGTGAGGTGAGGACAGAAATAATAGTGGCTAAATTTGTGAGTGCCCAATGTCACAAAGCTGGTAGGTGACAGAACCAGGAGTCAAACCCAGTGTGCCTGATGCTGAAGTCCACTTTATTAGCTACTGTGATAGTCAAGCAGAGCAGGTGTTAAGACATACACATGGCAGTATATGGGAGCACAGAGGTACTGAACCAGCCTATAAATTCAGGGAAGGCTTTCCTGTGTGGTCTCCTAAACTAGCCTCTCAGGAGTTAGCCAAGTGAAGGTGGGAGAAGGGCTTTCTATGCAGATGAAAGATCCCAAGGAAAGGTATTGAAGTGAAAACGTATGATGTGTTTGGAGTAGAGTACCAGGAATGATTTAGTAAATTAGGAACCTAACTTGGCAATGGCCCTGATTTCTACCCAGAAAAGATTAGAAACACTGTTACAGGTTAAGGGAACTCACTGATGGTTTTAAAGCAGGGAAGTAATGCTTTTAGATGCCTGTTTTAGAAAATGCAGTGAGGAAGATGAGTTTGAGGTAAAATTTGAGGCAAGGGAACCAGTTAGGAGATTCCTGCCGTAGCCTAGACGAGACATGCCTAAATAAGATGTAATAGTGGTGATGAGGCCATAGAAGAAGGAATCAAGTGATATTTAAGAGGTAGAATGGATGAACTTTATAAAGGGGCCGTATAACATGGTAGTGTCACACAGGGTAGGCTGAAAATCTGCTTCTCTTACATATTGGTTATGTGACCTTGGGCAAGTTGCTTAACTTCTCTGAGATTCAGTTTTCTCATCTGTCAAATGAGGGTAATAGCAGAACCCATCTCATTGGATTGTTATGAAGATTAAATGTTACTCTGTGTGTGCGTGTATATATATATGGAATATTATTAAATATTAATAAAAAAGGAAACCTTGCCATTTGTGACAACATGGATGGACCTTGAAGGCGTTATGCTAATTGCAATAAGTCAGACAGAAAAACAAGTAATGTATGATCTCACTTACATGTGGAATCTAAACAACAACAACAACAGAACAAAAACAAACAAACAAACAATGAGCTCATGGTTACAGAGAACAGATTGGTGGTTGCCAGAGGTGGGGCCATGATGAAGGAAAGGGGGGTGTTGAGGATGGGGGGTGGGCAAAATGGGTGAAGGGAGGGAGTTAAAAGGTACAAACTCCCAGCTATAAAACAAATATGTCATGGATATGTAATGTACACCATGGGAGCTATAGTTAATAATACTGTATTGTACATTTGAAAGTTGCTGAGAGAGTAGATCCTAAAGATTTTTTTAAATTTGTAACCATGTATGGTGATGAATGTTAAGTAGACTTAATTAGGTGATCATTTCACAATATATACAAGTGTCGAATCATTATGTTGTATACCTACAACTACCGTAATGTTATATGTCAGTTATATCAAAATTTTAAAAAAATGTTAATGTGTCAAAAATATTTAGAACAGTGTCTGTCATGTATTGTTGTTTCTGACTGGATGTGAGTGATAGGGTGGCACTTATTGGTGATTTGGTGGATGGTGGTACCACCATTTGAGGTAGAAAACTCTGAAGAAGGGGTTGGCTTAGAAGGAAGATTTTTGATTTTGGTCGTATATTTATCGGGCTTGATGTGTTTGAGTTGCATTCTCAGATAAAATTGTTTAGTAGACAGTTGCACATACGAATCTGGATCTCAGAAGAGATTTCTGAGAAGCACATACAGATCTGGGAGTTGCCAGTATTTCTATGTGGGTGCCATTGGAAACTATAGGTATTAATAAGATTGTTCATAGACAGTATTCAAGTAAGAAGGGAAGATGATGAAGAGCAGGACCTAGGCAAGCCAGCCATGAGGCTGGAGGAATAAGAGCTGATGGAGGCACTGAAGTAGGACCAGGAGAGCTTGGTGTCTTTCCTGTGTACAACTAGAGACATCTGATGACTGTTAGATTGCTTAGATAATACTTCCCCTCTGGAGGGGATGAAAATAAGGTGAACAACAGGCATTCTTGTGAATCTCTGAGCGTAAGTGGCTGATAAGACAGGAAGTTTGCATTTCTAGAAAGGTTCTACTGACAGAAGGTGAGCAAAATTCCCACTTTTTTCACTTACTCCATGAGTCAGCTTCACTTTCCATTTTCCATGCTCTTCCTCACTGATTTTCTTTCTGCTAGGCAGTCTCTAGTTTCACCAAGTCCGTTTTTGGAGTGGCCATCAGAATGAACACAGTTGTTTAGCTATGGATGAACCACAGCTTTATGTAAAGAAATATATTTTCTGATTATTTCCAGAACTAAAGACTGTTGACTTCATCTACTGCAAAGCTACATTGTTCTGATTTTGTAAGAATCTAGCTTTCTGTGATGACCCTTGGTTCCTTTACTGGGTTGTAAAAAAGCTCTCAACTCTTTATTTTATATGCCCTTTGCAGCCATGGATAGAAAACAGAAACAACAAACTTTTCCTCTACTTCCTCTGAGGACAAATTCTTTCATAGCCTAAATTTCTCCTCTCTCGCAGAGCTTCCCTCCATGGTTTAGGATTGTAAACGTTCCTACTTATTCACACAGTCTGAGCAACGTTCAGTGCATCTCATCTGTTTTTTATATGACCCATGGATAGAACAAGAAATAATTTGTATACATAAATGAACAAATGTAAGTGGTTTGATCATGCACTCAATGGGGCACGTTATACATACAAGATATTATGGCACGGCATGGGACGTGTTCCTATAGCACACAATTTCTCTTTGTATAGAATCAGAGTTCATCGTTTTCTTTGTATCCCTAAACTGAATCTTTTTTACTTCAACTTCAAAAATGTTTGAAATAGTTTCCATATTGACTAATGCTATGGAAGATGTCTGCCATCTTAGTGAAATGAGCATTTTAATATAAGGTAAATGTCATCTATGAGCATAAACTTCTTTTATTCTTCTTCTTTGGGTTTTATTTTTGAGGCAAGAATAAACCACAGAACAAGAAAACACCTGGGAAAAAATGTAGCACCAGTTTCAGAAACAGAATTCCTTTCACAATATAAAAACATTTTTCCTTTGTGAGAACTATTGAATTTGTGTAGTTTTCTACAGATCATGTGTGCTTTCAACCTGTGATATAAACTTTGAGACATGAGATTGGCAGGTGCTCCTTCCTCTTTATCACCACTGAGCAAACTAACCCAAATACTGCTTGGCATCTTTGAGAGACCTGTGTGCATATTTACACTATAATTATTAAGGATTTGGTTCCTGTGGTTTTCTATAATTATGGGTTCATATTTCTCCACAAGGTAAAGAAATTAGCCTGTAACAGAAGAACAAGGACTGAACTATATATATTAAAAGTAGCTTTAATTTGTAAAATGTTGAAGCTGTCTATAATTCTGATTCCTGGACGTTATGAAAAATCTAGTATCTCAGGTATCTATTTTTTATTTCACTTCTTTTATTCCTTTTTTAAAACCTTATTTCTACTTAAATATGCTGCTTATTGCTTAGCAACTATGTTGGCACTGTCATGTTTCTCCTATAACTGAATAATAGGCCATGCAGTAAATAAATTTCTCATAGGATCCTTCAGCCAGGAGCTGATCAAGATGCTAAAATGCTGTGAAAGGTGGGCAAGCATAAGATTTGGCTGCAATAACAGCATTCGAAGGCACCATCAATTTCAAATATGAGTTCAAACCTACCATGCAAGTCTCATTAACAACTGTGGTCTGGTACCTCATCTAGGTTTCATCCCCAAGTGCACTACTATTAAATGTGAAGTACTTCATTTTAATGTTACCATTGCCTACTCTAACTGTAGACAAAAGGCTGTTCTTACTTCAACAGTTCTTCTAGTATTATGATTCACCAGTCAGTTTTACTATCCTAAGTCAATTTTTGAAAGATTTTTTTCACAAATACTTCTGTTGATTAAGACTTTACCCATGTCTACACACCATCGTTCATAAATGGATAGGATCTGTGTTAGAAGTTTCTTCCACTTGCCCTTAAAATTTATTAGCTAAATGTAATCATAATTTTTAGGGCTAGATAGTAATTTCCAATCCAATGTTCCCCTGTCTTTGTGCATGACTTCTATGGCTAGGTGTCATAAATAGCTGATCAGGAAAAAGCAAAAGTTCAGAAGATGTAAAAAGAATATGTTTATTTGTAACTCTATTTCTGTTTTGTAGATAAGTTCATTTGTACCCCCTTTTTTTAGATTCCATGTATAAGCAACATCATATGATATTTGTTTTTCTCTTTCTGACTTACTTTACTCAGTATAACAATCTCTAGAGTCACAGATGTAGAAAACAAACTTATGGCTACCAGGAGGTAAGTAGGGGGGGAGAGATAAATTGGGAGAATGGGATTGACATATATACACTACTATATATAAAATAGATAACTAATAAGGACCTACTGTATAGCACAGGGAACTCTACTCAATACTCTATAATGGCCTATATGGGAAAAGAATCTAAAAAAGAGTGGATATATGTGTATGTATAATTGATTCACTTTGCTGTACACGGGAAACTAACACAACATTGTAAATCAACTATACTCCAATAAAAATTTTTAAAAAAGAATATGTTTATTAGATTCCTTCATCTGAAGAGTTTAGCAGTAAGAAGACTTTTCAGAGGCTCATTCACTGGTAACTGCTCAATAAGCATCACTGATGAATCGGGTAGTAATTCTGCCCCAGGGTCCAGTCCCATCAGCTGTCACAGGTTAAAGAGAATGGAACTGGCCACTCAATAAGATCAGCAAAGACCCTCAAGGTCCTAACTAAAATTGATTCAGTAGGTGGCTCATCTTTCTACAGTTCAATATCTTTAACTAGCATTCTAGTCCAATATTTTTTTTTTTTTTAAATTTTATTTATTTATTTATTTATTTACTTATGGCTGTGTTGGGTCTTTGTTTCTGTGCAAGGGCTTTCTCCAGTTGCTGCAAGCGGGGGCCACTCTTCATCGCGGTGCGCGGGCCTCTCACTATCGCAGCCTCTCTTGTTGCGGAGCACAGGCTCCAGACGCGCAGGCTCAGTAATTGTGGCTCACGGGCCTAGTTGCTCCGTGGCATGTGGGATCTTCCTGGACCAGGGCTCGAACCCGTGTCCCCGCATTGGCAGGCAGATTCTCAACCGCTGCGCCACCAGGGAAGCCCCTAGTCCAATATTTTAAGGTAACATCTCTTTTCTTTTTTCTCTCAGGGTAAGAAGACAACCTGATTCCATTATAGTTTAATATGGCTGCGTTGGTACAATCCTGAAACAATTAGATGTAAAAGGACATATTCTAACAGTTCATGTATGTGCTGGCATTTTTGCTTGTTTGATTCCTTTCTCTTTTTATTCCCCAATGGTATGACTATAACTGGTATGATCCTTTTTATTCCCCATATGATTGTTTGGTATGATTGTTTTCTTTTTGTTGAATTGACCATTTGATGTAATTCTCTTTCTCTTTTGAACTTTGGCTGTGCTTGTGTTCTGTGACATAAACAGATCCTAGAGAAGGATGGAAATTTGGAGTTCACTCAGTCTGAAACCTCACCCTTAAGCAAGAGTTTCCTCTACAACATTTAAAATATTCTTTGGGTTCTGTTGAACACTTCTAGCATGGTGGTTCCCATTTCTTCAGGGGGCAGCCAGTTTCATATTTATATATATATATATGTTTTTTTTTGGCCGTGTGGCATGTGGGATCTTAGTTCTCCAAACAGGGATTGAACCCATGCCCCCTGCAGTGGAAGCACGGAGTCTTAACCACTGGACCGCCAGGGAAGTCCTATATTCTTTTTTTTATGAGCCAAAGTCTCTCTCCTATACCTTTCCCCTACCTCCACTCCATCATTCTCAGTTTGGTGCTCTAACACTTACAGAATATGTTTATTTCATCTCATATGAGTGCTATTACAGATATTTGAAATTAACTCTATTTAGCCTCCTTTTCAGTTAGGATATCAGTAATTCTTTCAACCATTCTTCAGTAGGAGAGCAAAGTTTGCACCCTGAAACTTCTCTTTGGCATATGGATTATTTCGAGCTGAAAACAATCAAGGCCCAAAAGACTCAGGAAGAAACTTTGACCTTCCTCCTAACTGCCTAAAATAATTTAGATAGAGGGCCTGTTCCTGGAATCACTAGAGATACCTGCAAAGAGTATGGGCTAGGTGTGGTTGGGGAAACTCTGCAGGGCCTAGAGATCAGGGTCCACTGTGTGTCCCATTGTCTCTGCAAGACCCAGCAAACATTTGTTTATCAAACATTTGCTTTTTCATCTTCATATTAATCGCCTTCCTCCCCTTTGAAGTCTCAAGCCATTACCCCCAACATCCTTTTTTTGTCCTTAGCTGAAGATGGTATTTAAGGTAAGAGTTTCACCCACTTTGGCAAGTTACTCAGTTTTCCTGAGTCTCTCCCATGTATACCTGTTATTTAACTTTTTTTGATTTTCTGCTGTTAATTTGTCTCATGTCAATTTAATTCTCAGACAAGCCAGAAGAATCTAGAAGGGTAGAGGAAAATTTCTTCCTCACTGACACTTCTCATCTTATAGTTGTCAATATTTAAAAATCCAGGTTATTTTCTAAATCTTTGTGAGGTAGTTCTAATACTCACTAATCTCTTTCACATATGGTTTTAGGACACTTACTTACTCTAACATGGACAGTCTCCATGTCTTGTCTTTCTTGGAATTCATTTGAGGGTCTAGCACAGATTGTGTCTTTTACACATAAGTGTTTAAAAGATACACTTTTTTTTTTAAAAAGAAAGAATTAAAAGAGTATTACTAAAATAGACTTGTCAACTTTCTAAATCAATGAATTGTGTGAAGTAACTAGTTGTTTTTACATCTACTCAGATATATCCTCACAATATTTCATAGGCTTATAGGGATGGAAGGGAACTCGGAAATTTAACTAGTCCAGGCCTGTTGTCACTGGGGCATGGCATTAGCTAGCAGCCTTGTTTTCATGGAGGGTAATAGAATTCCTGTGGGTTTAATGGGATCCTTCTTTTTATCCTGACTTCACTGGGTATATAATTTCAGAGTACTGTAATAAAGATCGAATTATATTGAAGTTGTTAGGGTTCTGTGTCTCCTTACTAGCTTACTATTGTTTTTATAACTTGACATGATTTATTTACATGATCATGCTTAGCCCTCCTGTTCTTTTTTCTGATGCAGAAATTAAAGCATATACATGGTTAGATTAAGAACCCAAGGTCAAATAGCTATTAAGAGGCAAAGATGGATGACCCAGGATATGTTATCTTTACATTTCCAGCACATTGTGCTTTTCTCTTAATGTATGTTTGTTGTTTCATATATTAGTGTCTCAATAAATATTTGTTGAAGGAATAAATATATTTGTATTTAAAATTAAATTAAAATTGTATTTGTATCATAGTTATTTATGCTTTGAACCTAAAAGTTTAAATAGTTTTGCAAGGCTTAAATTTAAAAAGTACTTGGTCCTCTCATCCACCTTTCCCTGTCCCTAATTATGAGTTTTAGGGACAATTTTCAATATTTTGCTGATTTTCAATATTTTGCTGCTGATTCTGGAATTTACCCCCAACTGACTAAAAAGCATATTTATTTTGTATGTTTAGACTTTTGGTTTGACTTTTTACTGTGGAAGGTAAGGACTTAGTTTCTTACCTCTCTCTTCCCACACACGTGTATTCATTACCCATCTCTCATCCTTCTGATATAGGTATACCATAACTTTTATTAATTAGTATTTAGTGGTTACTTTGTTGTGACAGTGTAAATATTTTGTTCCTTCTAGTTTTATTGATATATAATTGACATACAGCATTGTATAAGTTTGAGGTGTACAGCATAATGATTTAACTTACATACATCATAAAATGATTACCCCAATAAGTTTAGTGAAATCCATCATCTCATACAGATACAACGTTAAAGAAATAGAAAAATATTTTTCCTTGTGATGAGAACTCTTAGGGTTTACTCTCTTAACAACTTTCATGTATAACATACAGCAGTGTTCATTAGATTTATCATGTTGTACACTACGTCCCTAGTACTTATTTATCTTATAACTGGACGTTTGTACCTTTGACCACCTTCATCCACTTTCCTCTCCCCTCACCCACTGTCTCTGGTAACCACAATCTGATCCCTTTTTCTATGAATTTTTTTGTTTGCTTGTATGTTTTTGAAGTATAGTTGACCTACACTACTATATTACTTCCTGGAACACAACATAGTGATTTATAGTGATTTGCTATTTCTATACATTTAAAATGATCACCATGGTTAAGTCTCGTTGTAATCTGTCATAATATAAATATATTACATAATTATTGACTATATTCCTCACATTGTACATTTCCTACCTGTGACTCATTTATTTTTGTGACTGAAACTTTGTACCTCTAAATATTCCTCACCTATTTCTCTTCTACCCCACACCTTTCCTCTCTGGCAGCTACCTGCTTGTTCTCTGTGTCTATGACTGTGTTTCTGTTTTGTTATGTTTGTTCGTTTTGTTTTTTAGATTCCATATATAAGTGAAATCATACAGCATTTGCCTTTCTTTGTCTTATTTATTTCACTTAGCATAATACTCTCTAGGTCCATTCATGTTGCTGCAAATGGCAAGATTTCATTTTTTTATGGCTGAGTAATTTTCCATTGTATGTATATGTACACCACATTTTCTTTATCTGTTCATCTATTGATGGACACATAGGTGGCTTCCATACCTTGGTTGTTGTAAATAATGCTGCAGTGAACATGGGGGTGCAGATATCTTTTTGAATTAGTGTTTTTGTATTCTTCAGATAAATACCCAGGTGTAGAATTGCTGGATCATAATTTCTTTAATTTCTTGAAGAACCTTCATACAGTTCTCCATAGTGGCTGCACCAACTTACATTCCCATCAGCAGTACATGAGGTTTCCCTTTTCTCCACATCCTTGCCAACGCTTGTTATTTTTTTGCTGGCTTTTTGATAATACCCATTCTGACAGGTGTGAGGTGATATCTCATTGTGGTTTTGATTTACATATCCCTGATGATTAGTAATGCTGCGCCTCTTTTTCTGTACCTGTTGGCCATCTGTATGTCAGCTTTGGAAAAATACCTGTTCAAGTCCTCTGCCCATTTTTTAATTGGGTTTTTTTTTTGATATCTAGTTGTATGAGTTCTTTGTATATTTTTAATATTAACCCCATGTCAGAGATACTGTTTGCAAATATCATTTCCCATTCAGTAGGTTACCTTTTTATTTTGTTGGTAGTTTCCTTCACTGTGCAAAGGCTTTTTAGTTTGATGCAGTCCTGTTTATTTTCGCTTTTGTTTCTTTTACCTGAGAAGACATATTCAAAAAAATATTGCTAAGACCGATGTCAAAGAGCATACTACCTATGTTTTCTTGTAGAAGTTCTGTTTCCAGGTCTTACATTTAAGTCTTTAATCCATTTTGAGTTTATTTTTGCATATGGTATGAGAAAGTAGTACAGTTTGATTTTATTGTAGCTGTAATTTTCCCAACACCGTTTATTAAAGAGGCTGTCTTTTCCTCATTGTATATTCTTGTCACCTTTGTCATAGATTAATTGCCCATATGAGTATGGGTTCATTTCTGAGCTCTCTATTCTGTTTCATTGATCTATATGTCTATTTTTGTGCTAGTACCGTGCTGTTTTGATTACTGCAACTTGTAGTATAGTTTTGAAATCAGGTAGCATGATACCTCCAGTTTTGGTCTTCTTTCTCAAGATTGTTTTGACTATTTTGTGTTTCCATACAAATTGAAAAATTATTTGTTCTAGTTTTGTGAAAAAATGACATTGGTATTTTGATAGGGATTGCATTGAATTTGTAGATTGCCATGGACAGTATGGTCATTTTAACAATATTAATTCTTCTAACCCATGAGCACATTATATCTTTCTATTTGTTTGTGTCATCTTCAGTTTCTTTTATCAGTGTCTTATAGTTCTCCCAATAAAGGTATTTAACCTCCTTAGTTAGATTGATTCCTAGATATTTTATTTTTTTAATGCAATGGTAAATGGGATTGTTTTCTTAATTTCTCTTTCTGATAGTTTATTGTTAGTGTACAGAAATATAACAGATTTCTGTATATTAATTTTGTATCCTTCAACTTTACCAAATTCATTGATGAGCTCTAGTAGTTTTTTGGTGGTGCTTTTAGGATTATCTATGTTTAGTATTGTGTCATCTGCAAACAGTGACAGTTTTACTTCTTCCTTTCCAATTTGGATTCCTTTAATTTCTTTCTCATCTGATTTTTGTGACCAAGACTTCCAATACTATGTTGAATAAAAGTGGTAAGAGTGGCGTCCTTGTCTTGTTCCAGATTTTAGAGGAAGTGCTTTCAGCTTTTTGCCATTGAGTTTAATGTTAGCTGTGAGCTTGTCATATATGGTCTTTATTATGTTGAGGTATGTTCCCTCCATACCTACTTTGTTGAGAGTTTTTATCATAAATGGATGTTAAATTTTGTCAGAAGCTTTTTCTGCATCTGATGAGCTACACCTTAACAAACTGAAGATTTTTATTCTTCAGTTTGTTAAGGTGTATCTCATTGATTGATTTGTGGATGTTGAACAATCCTTGCATCCCTGGGATAGTTCCCATTTGATTATGGTGTATGAGTCCCTTAATGTATTGTTGAATTCAATTTGCTAATATTTCCTTGAGGATTTTTGCATCTATGTTCATTGGTGATATTTGCCAGTAAATTTCATTTTTTTGGTGTCTTTAGAATTGGGGTGATGTTAGCCTTGTAGAATGAATTCAGAAGCTTGCCTTTCTCCTCAATTTTTCGGAATATTTTGAGAAGAATAGATGCTAACTCTGCTTTAAATGTTTGGTAGAATTCACCTGTGAAGCTTTCTGGTCCTGGACTCTTGTTTGTTTGGAGTTTATTTTTTATTACTGATTTAATTTTGTTACTGGTAATTGGCCGGTTCATAGTTCCTATCCCTTCCTGATGCAGTCTTAGAAGATTGTATGTTCCTGGAACTTTATCCATTTTTTTCTAGACTGTACATTTTATTGGCTGTACCTACTAGTGCACCCACAGTAGTAACCCTACCACAACAGAAGGACCCATTCAGCCCACATAGAGGGCGACCCTAGAGCATATAGCTCTGGTGACCAGAAAAGAGTGCTCTGCTGGATCCCATAAGATGTTTCTTATATAAGGCCACTTCTCTGAGATCAGGAAACGTAACCAACCCACCAGATACATAGAAATAAAAACAGAAAATTAGGCAAAATGAGGTGACAAAAATATTAAGGAACAAAAAAAAACTGCAGAAGAAGAATTATGAAATAAAGATAAGCAATCTACCTGATAAAGAGTTTAAGGTCATGATCATAAAGATGCTCAAAGAACTCAAGAGAAGAATGAATGAACAGAGTGAGAAGGTAGAAGTTTTTAACAAAGAGTTGGAAAATACAAAGAAGAATCATACAGATTTGAAGAGCACAACTGAAATAAAAAATACTCTAGAAAGAATCAACAGTAGATTAGATGACACAGAGGAATGGATTAGCAAACTGGAAGACAGAGTGTTGGAAATCACTCAAGCTGAACAGAAAAAAGAAAACAAGAATTATAAAAAATGAGGACAGTTTAAGAGACCTCTGAGATAACATCAGGCATACTAACATTCACATTACAAGGGTCCCAGAGGGAGAAGAGAGAAAGGGGCAGAGAACATATTTGGAGACATAGTAGCTGGAAACTTCCCTAACCTGGCAAAGGAAACAGACATCCAGGTCCAGGAATCACAGAGAGTCCCAAACAGGATCAACCCAAAGTGGACCACACCAAGACACATTGTAATTAAAACGACAAAAATTAAAGATAAAGAGAGGACATTAAAAGCTATAAAACACTGATGAAAGAAATCAAAGATGACATAAACAGATGGAGAAATATACCATGTTTTTGGATTGGAAGAATCAATATTGTGAAAATGACTGTGCTACCTAAAGCAATCTAGAGATTAATTGCAATCAACAGATTCATTGCAATTCACAGATTCATTGCAATCCCTGTCAAACTACCAATGGCATTTTTCACAGAACTAGAACAAAAAATTTGACTATTTGTATGGAAACACAAAAGACCCCGAATAGCCAAAGCAAACTTGCGAAAGAAAAATGGAGCTGGAGGAATCAGGCTCCCTGACTTCAAACTATACTACAGAGCTATAGTCATCAAGACAGTATGGTACTGGCACAAAAACAGAAATATAGATCAATGGTATAGGATAGAAAGCCCAGAAATAGACCCATGCACGTATGGTCACCTAATTTACAACAAAAGAGGCAAGAACATACAATGGAGAAAAGACAGTCTCTTCAATAAGTGGTGCTGGGAAAACTGGACAGCTACATGTAAAAGAATGAAATTAGAACACTACCTAACACCATACACAAAAATAAACTCAAAATGGATTAAAGACCTAGATGTAAGACCAGACACTATAAAACTCTTAGAGGAAAACATAGGAAAAACACTCTTTGACATAAACCATAGCAAGATCTTTTTTGACCCACCTCCTAGATTAATGAAGATAAAAACAAAAATAAACAATTGGACCTAATGAAACTTAAAAGCTTTTGCACAGCAAAGGAAACCATAAACAAGACAAAAAGACAACCCTCAGAATGGGAGAAAATATTTGCAAATGAAACAACGGGCAAAGGGTTAATCTCCAAAATTTACAAGCAACTCATGCAGCTCAATATCAAAAAAACAAACAACCCAATCCAAAAATGGGCAGAAGATCTAAATAGACATTTCACCAAAGAAGACATACAGATGGCCAAGAGGCACATGAAAAGATGCTCAACATCACTAATTATTAGAGAAGTGCAAATCAAAACTACAATGAGGTATCACCTCATACCGGTCAGAATGGCCGTTATCAAAAAATCTAGAAACAATAAATGCTGGAAAGGGTGTGGTTGAAAGGGAACCCTTTTGCGCTGTTGGTGGGAATGTAAATTGATACAGCCACTATGAAGAACAGTATGGAGGTTCCTTAAAAAACTTAAAATAGAACTACCATATGACCCAGCAATCCCACTACTGGGCATATACCCTGAGAAAACCATAATTCAAAAATAGACATGTACCACAATGTTCATTGCAGCACTATTTACAATAGCCAGGACATGGAAGAAATCTAGATGTCCATCGACGGATAAATGGATAAAGAAGATGTGGCACATATATACAATGGAGTATTACCCAGCCATAAAAAGAAACGAAATTGAGTTATTTGTAGTGAGGTGGATGGACCTATAGTCTGTCATACAGAGTGAAGTAAGTCAGAAAGAGGAAAACAAATACCATATGCTAACACATATATATGGAATCTAAAAAAAAAAAAAGGTACTGATGAACCTAGTTGCAGGGCAGGAATAAAGAAGTAGACATAGAGAATGGACTTGAGGACACGGTGGGTGAGGGGGAAGCTGGGGTGAAGTGAGAGTAGCAGCAACATATATACACTACCAAATGTAAAATAGATAGCTAGCGGGAAGCAGCAGCATAGCACAGGGAGATCAGCTCAGTGCTTTGCGATGACCTAGAAGGGTGGGATGGGGAGGGTGGGTGGGAGGCTCAAGAAGGAGGGGGTATATGGGGATATATGTATGCATATGGCTAATTCACTTTGTTGTACAATAGAAACTAAAGCAGTATTGTGAAGCAATTATACTCCAATAAAGATCTATTAAAAAGAAAAACAAATAGAAAAAAAAAAAGCAGAAAGGAAAAGCAGCAAGTTACATACAAGGAAACTTCTATAAGGATATTAGATGACTTTTCAGCAGAAACTCTTTAGGCTGGAAGGCAGTGGCACAGTATATTTAAATTGATGAAAGAGGAAAACCTATAACCAAGAGTATTCTACCATTCAAGGCTTTCGTTCAGATTTGATGGAGAGATCAAAAGTTTTACCAACAAGCAAAAGCTAAAAGAGTTCAGCACCACAAAAACGAGGCTTTGAACCAAGAAATGTTCAAAGGACAACTCAAGTGAAAATGAAAAGGCCACAACTAGAAATGTGAAAATTATGAGACAAAAAGAAAACTCAGCCTACCTGGAGCTTCTTTTCAGATTCAGAAATCACTTATTATTGTGAAGGAGTATTTTGAAAACTCTACAGGATGAAAGGGTTTAATTTAAACTTGTGGTTAAAAAAAAAAAAAGGAAAAAAGGGTGGTAGCTGGGTCAGTCGAGATGGAGGTGTTTCATGTGCATGCAAATATTATAATTGACTCCCTTGGTAGGGTGGAATTATGAGACCTCTGGAAATTTACACCAAAGAAGAAAATATGGGATAGAAAAAATACAGTTAAATAAAACAATAAATGTGGTTTTAGTGTGTGCTGTATCTTATCAAGAAGTAATGCTGCAGCTAAAGTAAAGCAATTATAATGACGTTACTTGCTTAAGATGACCCTGTTTAAAAGTTCATGTAAAGATTATGCTGGCATTCGTGCTATGTAAATAGAATGTTCCCTACAACATCATAATATTCACATGTAGAAAAAGTTTTTTTTTTTTTTTCAGATGGCTTTCACTATTGTAGAATTTTCTGTATTATTTCCCCATTTCATTTTCAATTGGTTTTGACATTCAGGTTCTCAGGGTCAACTCTGGGTAGCTGTCAAGCAGACAAACACCTTTAATGGTAACCAAATCTAAATGGAGATAAAAACAAACCCTTCAATATCCTGATGGATTAATGCTTCTTGGAGATAGTTTCCTTCAATAATTGATTACTTGCTGTGGTTTGACTGTGTGTGTCGGGGACAGTATGTCTGTTGTCATAACAAACTAATTGAGCAATTCAGTTGACACGGCTTCTGGTTCCCGCAGTGTGGCGAACTTCAGACGTAACTGCTGAGCACGACTGTGCTCTTAAAGCAGTACATCTGGGAGACTTGAGCCTTTTCCAGTTCCCTTCACCTGTTACCCACTTTATGGATTTCAGACTTGTGTGAATCTGATCCCAGAGGGGACAGCTCACCTTCAGTACCCTGTCCTGTAGGTAAAGGGAGTAGACCGTCCATTACCAGCTCCTTCTCATTCTTAGGTTAATGACTACATTAAATATTAAATGAGTTTCTGTCTCCAGAGTGCCCATGTAAGTGATTTTACATTAGCTCATCCACTTTTGGCACTGTCCTTTCTTTGATTTCTGATAAAGCATGTTGCTCTGTGTAACGTAATTCAGAGGAAATCATGATTGATTTGACAACTCTTAATGTGATGCTTAATAGTAACCTTCTTCTTTAGATATGGAGGAGGATGGTGAAGGAGGAGGCGAGGGAAAAGAAAGAGGAATCAGAGAAAGAAATGTGTCCTAGGCTTTTTTAAGGTGACAGGGATGAATGATCTCATTAACATACCACAAAAATGTTAACATGTTTTTCCCCATCTTTCTTCTTCGAGACATCTCAGAATCTGATGGCTCAGAAACTGATTCTAACTCCTCCCTACCAGAGCTTTGAAGAGCTGCACCAAGAGGGAAAAGATCATTTGGGGATACAAATATCTTGGGAATAAAATCTGTGGGATTTGCTGCAGCTTTTCAAAAAGGGTTAGGGTTTCACCTTCATCTACCTTCTGATTTAACATTTAATGAGAAGAGGTGCTGTGGTGGAAACTGCAAGGAGAGCAGAATTAAGACATAATCTCTACCAACTGAGATTATTATCGGAGTAGACAGGCAAGACCCCTAGAAATTAGAGAGTGGAGGCGGGAGCATCAAGGAGGGTGGTTTCCTGTGGGACTCTAGCTGGGAGACCGTGAGGCATCTGTCGGCAGCTGTTTTCAAAAGCTTCAACCAGTAAAGGAAAGGCATCCCTGAGGCTTTTCCTTCTAAGGCAAAGCTTGTTCTTTTTTTTTTTTTTTTTTTAACATCTTTATTGGAGTATAATTACTTTACAATGTTGCGTTAGTTTCTGCTGTATAACAAAGTGACTCAGCTATACGTATATATAAATCCCCATATCCCCTCCCCCTTGTGTCTCCCTCCCACCTTCCCTATCCCACCCCTCTAGGTGGTCACTAAGCACCGAGCTGATCTCCCTGTGCTATGCGGCTGCTTCCCACTAGCTATCTGTTTTACATTTGGTAGTGTATATATGTCAATGCCACTCTCTCACTTCGTCCCAGGCAAAGCTTGTTCTTAAAAAAAAAAACACCTCTTTTTCACATTCAGGAGAGTATAGTTGCCCATGCCTCTTTTGGCTGTTCTTTTAGGAAGGGAACGAGGTTTATATACTTTTTCATTTCTTTGCAGTAGACAGAGAAGTGGAAATCCCTGGGTAATTGCAGAAGTTGGTGTTTTTGGAGCTCAGCCCTGCAACGTGGAGTCCATTCTCACTCCAAGTTGTCAGAAAGAGAGCAGCAGTGATTTGAGTCTGTTTATGACAAATTTGTCCTTTGTCATCTCTCGGAGGCACTCTTACACACATTTTAACAGGATTAGGAGGAGGGAACATGGGTCTAGTAACATTCCATGCCTCACTTTTCTTTATTAAGGCTTGCATGTTGAATGAACCAGGCCTGGATGAAAACTTTTATTGGATTTGTATAACTTTTGCTCCCTAAAGAGCCAATATATGAACATGTTACTTAAGTGCTAAAGATTCGTAATTGAGTAAAGTTTTACAATGGGAAGGGAACTTTTAACTAGATCAACCTCCTCATTTGGCCCACGAGGAAACTGAGGTCTTAACTGAGAAAGTGGTCATCTAAGGCTTCACGGTTGGTGGTATACAAAATAGGGAGACCCAGCCACAGGGCCCCATGTATGCAAAACCACTCTGAGATAAAAACAGACATAACAGGGAAGAGAAATACGATTGAGAGCAGGCTAACCAGCTCCCCCCTTGTAAACGAAAATGTTACAAATATTCTAGTAGAACATATATGACCAGATTACTTTTTAAAAGAAGTGTCTTATGAAAAATTTGTCTTTTGCTGCACAGGCTGGCTGGTAAAATCAAGTAGTAAGATTTAAAAAAAAAATTATTTAACACAAAGATCCCTATCTGAAAATTCACTGTCTTTTGATACACGCTGCTCTTTTGTCTTCTCAGTACGCATATCAACAAAACAAAAAAATCTGTAGTGAAGTTCAAGTTTATGCATATCATTTAATGTGAACTGTACACAGCAACTGACAGCAATGGGCAAGATCGCTGCTATGTGATCACTGGCAACAGTTTTACATTCCAAGTAATCCCTGTGACCTGCAGTAGCTCAGAGGCTACTGCAAGCATCTAGCAGCGGGAAAGTGTGGAGTTTTGTATCATTAATCAGAGTTTCTCAATTAATTGCTGACACTTTGGGCCTGGGTATTCTTTTCTGGTACATTGTAGGATGTTTAGCAGCATGCATCCCTGGCCTCTAAACCCTAGATGACGGTAGCACCTCCCCCCTACCCTGTCCCGGCCCACTGTAACAACCAACTATGTCTCTAGACATTGTTCCCTGTAGATGGAGGAGGGGCAAAATATCCCCCAGTTGAGAGCCAAGAGCTGTTGCATTAGATGATGAAGTCACTTCAGAATCAACCCATGTGACCAGTTTCTTCCAGACCACAGAAGCCTGCCTTTATTTCTTAAGTAGGAGACAGCATCACAGAGGATGGGTATGCATGTATGTATGCGTGAAAGAAGGCAAAACAGGACACACTTTCTATTTCTTCAGAGACTTTATTTTGCACCCTGCCCCCAAAGCTAATGAGGTACAAATATAAGTGCCAGGTAGGTGAGGGTGTCTATCTTGGGGCAATACCCAAGGAATTTTACACAGATACTGATTAAGCAGGCACTTTCTAAACCAATGAAATTAAAGGCAGAAAAGGAAGAGACAGAGATTACTGGATCAATCAGGGTCTAGCTAGGAAAATAGAAACCACAGGGGAATAAATGCAGGGAATTGTTAACACCGGTGACGTGTTGAGCTGAGAGTTATATATGGAACTGTAGGGAAATCCAGAAATGAGCAACAACAACCATTACCGTAGGCTGGAGAGACAAAGAGTGGTCCTCAGGGACCTGGGTCACGCCAAAAGAAGCTGGGACCAGAATGGGCCTCTCTGGTGGGAAATGGAACCATAATGGAGAAGTGAAGCTGCCCTAGGCAGAGTGAGGAGGAGAAATACCCTGTTTCCCTCACCCTCCAATCTGTTGCCACTTCCTCTCCATTTCAAGAGCTAGTTTTCCCACTCGCCATACCCATGGTATATAGAGTACAGGGGGAAGGTTGGAAATGGACCTAAGGGCAAGCAGGCCCAAGGCTGGCACAAATAACTGTGTCCTAACCTGTTCAAAAGTAGCAAATGGCATATCCTGTTTCCTGGAGAACTAGAACTGGGGGCATGAACTTATCTTGCTTAATGTCTAAAACATGACACACTTTCTGTTTCTTCAGGGCCTTTATTTTGCACCTCCCCCTGCAAAGCTAATGAGGTACAAATACAAGTGCCAGGTAGGTGAGGGTGTCTATCTTGGGGCAATACCCAAGGAATTTTATACTCATACTGATTTACAATGAAAAATCACAGTAGTGAGTAGCTTACTTTTATGGAGTATTTGCCATGTGCCAACCTCTATGTTAATGACATGCATAATTTAATTGTAACTTTCTGAAGAATTTTATGCTGCAGGCGCTATTATTATCCCTTTTCTAGAGATTAAAAAACCAAAGTAGGAAGAACTTTAAGCAAATTGCCCAAGGCCACATAACTTGTAAGTGGAGCAGTGTGATTTGAATTCAGGCCTATGGTATTGTGTACCTCACAATCTTGGCCACTATGTTACGTAGCTGCCGTGTCGCAGGAATATGATGATGATAGCTAACATTTATCAAGAAGCTACTGGGTGCCTTGCTATGTTTTAAGTGTTTTTCTATTTATTATTATTAACTCATTGAAATCACACAATAGCCTATTTTACAGATGAGGTAACTCAGGCACAGAGAGGTGAAATAACTAGTTGAAGATCATAGAGCTACTAAGTGGTAGAGCTAGGTTCTGAACCTAAGCAATTTTGATTACAGACCTGTGCTTTTCACCACTAAAGTGATAAAAAGATATTGTGTGTATGTGATTTATTTATTCAATTTTTCATTTCAACCAGTTCTATTCAACGCAGGGCACTTTCCTAGGCCTTGGAGCTACAAAGATGAATATGACATCAGTGAGGAACTTATCATTCAGTGGTACTTACTGTTTAGTGGAATGCTCACAAACCTGTAAACAAGTGATGATGATTTCATGTGACAGATACTATAAAAGAAGTTCTTCCCAGGAGATATGGAGGAGTACAGAGAGATCGGGAATTTTCTGTATGTGGGATAGAAAATTGAAAATGGAAAATAAATGAGGATTTCATAAGAGAGCTAACTCATAAGATGTATTTGCGCTGCAGAAGTTGCTCAAGTTGTGCAAAGGAAATGTCAGGAAGGAAAGTGGAAACTAAAGGAGTATTCATTTGGCTAAAGCATGGAGTCCAGGAGGGTTGGACAAGGAGGTCAGAAAAGAAGATAAGATCCAGAATAACAGAGGTCCCACATGATCCAGTAAGGAGCTGGGAAGTTTTCCTTTTGCCATGCCTTTAAAATTCCTTAGAGCATGTGCTGCATTTATTTTATTTTTCCATCTTCTACCAGTTATAAAATTATGTTTTCTGGTGCCTTTGAGTACACTGCATATTGTTGGCAAGACCTAATGAAATCTTTCTCTGACTGTACTACACTCTAGCTGCTTTGTGAGTGACACATGTGAAAACTCAGAGCTCAATCCAACTGGCACTTAGGAGGCTCTGGTGACCTGGATTTGGAACAGGCCTTGACCTAAGGCTGTAAAAGTCCTTATGGAGAGATTGCTGTGAGGTAGCTGCTGAAATGTCACTCCAGCCTCACTGTCTGCTTCATTGCTGTCCAGCCATTCCCCAAATGGCTTTCTTCGGTGGTTAGCTTCACACTGAGTGTTCAGACCCAACAGACAAAGAGGAAACCTGCAATTTGTGATCGAAATGTGTCGTCGGAACTTTAGCCTGAAGATGTCACAGCTTCTATTTTTAGAATATGCATAATATAGAAAGGTAATTAAATTCCCTCATCATGGATACCATGCTTGGCTCAGTATTTAAGGAGGAGCTGCCCTGGGCAGCTTGGCCTCTACCTTGTCCACTGGACATTTTTGTGACTTCTCCAGTTTCCAAAGCCCTGTCGGGATGTGGATCGATGGGAGAGTGGGGGAGGTGACATCTGCTTGAAGGTGATTTTGACATGATGCCATTGGCTTTTGACAAGTAAAGCAATCTAATGAGCACCATTACTTCTTTCCCAAACCGTGGTTCTTTTGTTCCTTGGTTACTGATAATAATATAGTGAATTAGAGGGAAATGTTAGTTTTTGAAACTTAGAGTGAAAACACCAACAGAAGACAGAAGAATGTGGATTCGAGTGTCAGCTCTCCTGCTTTTCTGTTGTATAACCATTGGGAAATCACTTAATCTATAAGTTTTAGTATTCTCCACTGAAAAATAATTCCTGTTTCATGTAGTTGGTGTGAGGAATAAAGGAATGAATGCATATGACAGTGATTTGTGCACTGTGAAATACTATATAATTTAACATATTCTTCTTAACAAATTGACAAGATAAATAGCCTGTTAGCCCCAAGTATTTCCATAACATTTGAGATCTAAGTATGAATATTGGGTAGTACTGAGTGCATCTCTTAGCAGAGGGTTCTTTTTCATAAGAAAACTTTTTCTAAGAGCCCCCCTTTGTTCCTCATTTTGTAACCATGGTCCAGAGTTGACAAATTTTAGAATAAAAGTTGTTACTGAGCCACAGTAATCTCATTCTGGCTGACAAATGACACGGGAGCACCTGGACCCCTCTGGCTTGAGTCTGCTTCTGAAGAAGGGGGATAGTAATACCTATGGCAGAGGACAGTTTTTAAGACTAAATGAGTTAATTCTTGCAAAATACTTAGCATAACATGTGAAACAGTATTTTCGATGACTGTTAGCACCTGTTTTTATTATCATTATTATGATACCCACAATCTGCAGGCCCATGTGAGGACTGTTGAATTTCCTTCTGGCCACAGTGGAGAGCCACTGGGATTTTTAAGCCACTTTTGAAAAATTAGTTCATATCTTCAAAATCACTCTCATTTTGCACAACTCAAGGTAGAGTCTGAGTATTGTGTATCAAGTATCTACTATACCCTGTTTTCTGTAGAAAATAATGTGACCTTGTGAATCCAGTATGAAAAGCAAATTTAACCAAGATAATTCATATATTAAATAATGAATGGAAGTTGATAATTTAATGGAATCCTATAGGGAACTTTTAGAACATGTTCATAAATTTTTTTGATGAATAACCCTCTGCTAACTTATTTGAGCATGTTTAGCTTTTTATTGTACAATTGGCCTATATTTAATACAGAAGAATTAGAAAGGAAAACTAGCAAAGAGAAAGAAATATAAAATTTCCTATTGCCTCACTAGCCAAAGATAATTATTATTAATACTTTGGCATATACTTTTTTTTGGTTAAAACTTTCAAAGTTACACTTACTTGAATTAGGCATATGTCTTTAGCATTGAATTCTGACAAGATAAAAGGCCTGTCATGAGAACTTTACTTAAAATTCAAAAGAAATAGAATGAAAATTAAAAAATCCTAACCCAACCCAGAATCCCTTTTGTAGTCCAGTTTAAATATGTAATTCAGATGAAAAGTACAGGAAACCTTTTGTGGATTGCTTTCCCAAACTGCAATAACGACCTCTTCTATATATGTTTACCTTCTTTGCACCATAAGCAATAAATCACAAATTGTCGCCTCTGTGTGTAGTGCTTTGCAGCTAAATTATCTTGAAATGTCCAAAGGGAGAACCATTCAAAGAATGATTTAAAAGAGAAGAGTATATCTGAGTCAAATACATTACATAAAATGATTCACAGAACATGTCTTTGTGAATTCTTGAATGTCACTCTGAGTATATTTTGTCTCCATCTTCTTTGTTGGCTTTATCCCTGCACTCTGAAAAATCGCTGTCAATTTGTATTGACACACCTGTTCTCATAGCTTACTATTTACTCTTTGTTTGATACAGTAGACACTGGAAGAAAATGGGCTAGAATATTCCAATGGAATGGTTGGAAAAATACATTTTAGAAGTGCGGATACATTACTTGTTTAAGGGCAGCCACAGACGGTTTGTACTTACCTTAATCTGTGGATTCATGGACAAGCTAAAAAGTCACAAAGCTATGCTGTCTAAATAAATGAGTGGTGCCGTTCTCTTCCCTAAGCTGTAAAAGCTAGTCAAGAGTAAATCAAACTTCCTTTAATCAAAGCACCTGGACATGAACAATTATTGCAGTATCATCATAAGAAATGATTGGTTATATTTACAGTGCTAAGGGGTTTAGCGGGAGAAGTGGAACACAACTGATTCTTTCAGAATAAATTTGCATTTATTTATTTAAGACTATTTCTTCCATTGAATTTAATCCCTAGAAGCAATAAGTAGGATTCCTTTTCTCCTATTTACCCTTTGCATATGACCACAGGATCATAGAGGTGTGGACATCAACCCCCTGTCATCCCAGTTTAACTCTTATCAAAGGATGATAGAGGATGACACGTTGAAACTCGCCTCACTTAAATGGTCAGCAGCAGTGCACTAGCTTGCTCAGCTTGTCAAGTCAAAGAAAAATTGCACCAGACAAGTTAAACAGGCAAGGAAGACTTTATTCAAGACTATTGCAATAGGGGTCAAGACTATTGAAATAAGGGAGACTGAACTCAACTCCACTGAAACAAAAGGCAGAGTTTTTAAGCACTAGGGTAAGTGCTAATGGAAAAGACCTGGAGGATGTTACAGGGACGTTGTCAATGTGACTAGGGTATCTGTGTTTGCTGATTGACACTTAATCTAAGTTAGGCTCCTATTC
The DNA here is from genome assembly GCF_949987535.1 of Balaenoptera acutorostrata. NCBI lineage: Eukaryota > Metazoa > Chordata > Mammalia > Artiodactyla > Balaenopteridae > Balaenoptera > Balaenoptera acutorostrata. Next base: position 45,570,158 of record NC_080077.1, read on the forward strand.
TCCCACAGAGTCTGGGAGATAGGGGTGCTGTCTTCCTAGATGATTATATTTCAAAGGGATGGCTCTCAGGTCCTCAAAGTCCTGGGTTATAAAACTGGCAAGAGGCTGAAAAAGATTTCATCTCAAAGGGGAGAGAAAGAATTTACAATTGCAAGTTTTCCAAAGTAAATGATCTAAAGAAAGGGGGTTCAGGGAATGATAGTCAAGAAGGAACCTGCTTAAAGGTTAGTCAATCTGAAGGAAATGCTGAGATTGTCTTAGTCACCAGAGTCAGATATTCAGGAAAGCTGCCCTGTGGTCAAGAGTCTTTGCTTCCATCCTCCCAGATCCTGATTGATTCCATTAATAGACATGAGATGAGGTGGGTGTGGATTTTCCAGAGGGGATGAATTATACGTCTGGGATCGGCATGAATATACATACATAAAATATACATGTCAGTGCATAGTAGTATATGTATGTACCTCTCTATTTCTATCTTCATCTATCTGTCTTTGAGGGGAAGTCTATCTTTGCCTGGAATTAAGAATCTTTCTTAGGAAGAGGGCTCTCTGCCCTGTTGGAACAGCAACTCCTATGTAAATTAAATGTCAATTCTTCTCTGAAACACTTTAGTGTTGAAAGACTTCATTTAATCTCTTCTTTTTTATTATAGCTTTTGCAGAGTCTGATTTTTTTTAACTTTTAGAATGATCAAAGTTTTTGGTAATATTTACAGTAACCATTTTTTAAACACTAATTTTTATTGAATACAATACTTAATTGTCAAGAGGAAGGTGGTGTGGCATGTAGACCTATTTTATTGTATTTATCAAATAACATGATACAAGGCTTGGAAAGTACATTTGAGAAGAGGAAGTGATGAAGCTTTGTGAGCACACAGAAGAAGGAATGGTTAATTTTGACTGTGGATGAAGAGAAAAGCTTCATGGGAGAAGGAGCATTGAGGTGGGTCTTGAAGAAAGACAAAATTTTGATAGCATGAAAGAGAGAAAAGGGCAGCGCAGATGGGGGTGCCTGTAAGCAAGAATAAAAGGTGTGAACTTGTGTAGGGTGGGCAGGGAGCAGTGAGTAGATGGATTAGGATTGGATTTAGCACCTGTGGCTTTCAGGACCAGATCATTAAACAGCCCTCTGTTCTGTGCTGAGGAATTTTGATTCAATTTTTTTTTTTTTTTTAAATTTTATTTATTTATTTATTTATTTTTGGCTGTGCTGGATCTTCGGTTCGTGCGAGGGCTTTCTCTAGTTGCGGCAAGTGGGGGCCACTCTTCATCGCGGTGCGGGGACCGCTCTTCATCGCGGTGCGCGGGCCTTTCACTATCGCGGCCCCTCCCGTTGCGGGGCACAGGCTCCAGACGCACAGGCTCAGCAGCTGTGGCTCACGGGCCCAGCTGCTCCGTGGCATGCGGGATCTTCCCAGACCAGGGCTCGAACCCGTGTCTCCCGCATTAGCAGGCAGACTCTCAACCACTGCGCCACCAGGGAAGCCCCTGATTCAATTTTTTTAGAGAATAATAACGAACTAAACATTTTTGAAAATCGAAATGATAGCAAATCTATTTTAAGAAAGTGATGACTGGACTAGTGGATTCCTGGAAAGTGAGTGGGGAGTTGAGAGGCAGGGAGGACAGGGAGGAAGCTATGAGTGTCTTCACTGTAAGAGGTGTGGTCTGACGCAGGGCAGAGGACAGCACATATCTCAGAACATCTAGGCATTGGAGTCAGTAAATATTGGCTGAATGCAGGACTGCATGAAAAATTAAATTGGGTGTAGGAGGTAAATAAAAGGGGAAATGGGAAAAACAACTGAGGTGTTTTTAGCTAGAATTATTGAGAGGATGGTGATGCAATCATTATACAATTTTTTCCCAAGGGTTTATAATCTATTATGCTATGGGAGCTTGGAGGAAGTAGCAACTCCCTCTGCCTGGAGAATCAAGGAGGATTCAATAAGGAAGCAATTGATGTAGATTGTGTCGGAAGATGAAGGAGGGCACGTGTGGCCAAGACAAATGAAGGAGCAGGTACAGGGACCATATAGCAGGATGGGAGGTCAGGCGACAGGGGCACAGGCTTGTAGTCAGGAGAGTCAGAAATGGATGGGAGCCAGAGCTGTATTTCCATACTAAGGAGTTTTGTTTTAATCCTTTAACAATTTGTTGCTCTTATTATCGTCATTACTATTTACTATTTGCTTAGTTGAATTAAGCCTATTAATTTCTTAAATATCCTTTGTAAAATGGCATAGTGGGTGAGAGAAATTCCCTAAACACCTGTGTTAGCACATAATAATCAACACTGCTACCCACTCTGCTACCCTATAACTCTAGTTGACAATAATGTAATTGCCTTTCTCTTTTTCTAAGCATCACTGTACATAGTTTTCATTGCAGAATTATAATAAATTATAATGTAAATTAAAATCATTTATAGACCTTAAGAAGCTGTCACATTTGACATATGAATAATAACCTTTTTACTACTTTAGTTTCCCTAAACTATTTTCTTCTACCCTCTTCCTAGAAATAAACGTGATGACTCAGAAGACATTTTTCAAAATTACAGTAATGATGTTATTGTCATATTTCTAGTATTATCAATGCAAAAATTAGCAAACTGATATGCCTGATCTCTGTAGATCCTCTTGGCATTGGACAAACATCTTACATTACGAACTTAGAAGGAAACAGGTGGGAAGTTTTATCCCAAAAGGGCCATTATAGGTTAATTTTGGGGGGGGCATTCAAATGAGTAAACAGTTTTGTTGCTTCAGGTAAAATTCCTTGAAGAGCAGAACAGTAGGTGATCCACTACTAAGCTGTTACATTTTTTCCGCGTTAACCTGATCAGATGGATTTAAATTCTATCGGCTCAGAACTTGAAATGTATCCTTTTTAGGGTGTTCTCATATTCATTTCATTTTCAGGGAAAATAGAGAAGTTATCTAAATTTGAGATTATACCCAACATATTATTTTGGACTGAGGTATGTGTAAAGTACAAAGACAGAGCACGCAAACCACAGGAACCCTCATGGATAGGGAGCTTGCATGCATTCCAGGCTGTATCTTGGCTCCGTGGCAGGAGTCTTATGAGTATAGGGACCCCGGTGAGGAAGGTCTCCTATAGCTTTCACATGCTGATTGGGATCTACAAATTAATCTTAACATAAATTCTCTCAACTTGGGAGCATTTTCACTGATACATATTCTTAAATCATCTGTTCCCAAATATTTAATCCAGGATTTACTCATTTGAGAACACTGAGACATTTCATCCTCTTCAATTTCTTTGTAAAACTATGTACTATCCAGCTTGTCAGTGTGATTGCTTCCCCAACCTTCCTTCCATTACATAGGTCTCCTCTTTGATGTCCCAGATTTTCACGATGATTTTGATGATCTTCACTCCCATGAACTCTTACTCTTTATAACCATTGTTTTTTTATAATTTTTTTTCTCATGGAATGACTCCTTATTGAATTCGTTCTTTCATCTGATAGCCTGGTATATAAAACCCATAAACTCTGTCCCTAAGAACTGGTCCAGATAAATTAGTTCTGTTCAACACAAGTGATATTAGAAAATCAGAAATTATGGAATGTTTTAACTCTGAATGTCCAAAGGCAAATGACTGGATTTAACTGGATGCTGAGAACATTCTGGAGTGTGCCTTCTAATGACTAAGGTTTTTCCTGGAATAGGAGATTTAAAATCATTGGTTTACTAAAGTCCTGACTTTTAGAGGATAAATTTTATTACACGCAAGGGTTCTGTTGCTTCCATCCCTTATGCAAATCCAGCCTTGCAGGAAACAAACATGGGTACACTCTTCTGATTTTAGATAATATCAGAGGGATAAATTCTGAACTCCATGCCACATATGATAAAATGTCTTTCTCCGGATGTTAAACTTGCTTTGTAATAAGGTGTGCACACTCACACACAGATGGAGAGACAAATGGCTCTATTCATGATGCACAGGAACAGTTTTAAAGTACCTTGGTTTAAGTTTCTTCCTTTAACTTTTGTAAGAAATGTTCTGTGTTCTTTCTGAACACTCAGACTTTACAAACCTCCATTGAAGTAAAAGATTTAATATTAATCCACCTTTTAATGTCTGTATTTTATTGGTAACCTGTTTTCTTCTATTGTCTTTAGTCCAGTCCTTTACATAGATTTGATTTCCAGGTATGTAAGATATGTGCTTATTCTCTGATATGTGTGCAGATGGTCTATACAAAGTACGCATAAGTGGCATTATTTTCTACAGGTCAATACTATGACTTTAAGAATTTTGTAAGAATTTTTAAAACATTGTCACTCTTCCATGCTTGTTCTTTTTCACTTGTTCCACCAGTTTCCTCATAATAGTTAGCAATAAAGTTCTAGAAAAACAGAGATGTGTTCTTGGTATTCAGCAAGGAAAGGCAGGCTTGGAAGACAGTGTCCCTCTTCCCAGGCATTCTGTGAGTGGGACAAGGAACAACTCTAATGATATATTTGGTATAAGAAGCTTTAAAAGGTAAAAAAAAAAAGCAGGTTACATTTATCAGCCTGCTGAATGGGTAGAGAGGTGAGAACTGGGAGCTAGTATGGGCATGAGTAATTGAGGTTCTGAGTTGTTCTTAACCTGGACACTCCAAGACAAAAGACATGACACCAAATTTTTCTGTGCTTTAGGGAGACCCAGAAGCATCAAACAGAGTATCATCATACATAAGTGGAACAAAGCAAAGCAAGAGTCTATGTACAAAAGGGAACTAAATGTCCATCTAGGCAGGTAGAAATGTCCATTTGTAGGAGGCAGGGTTGAGCTTGCATCGGGCTGAACAGCAGACCCTAGGGCAGAATTTGGATGGAAAAGTGCTAGGGAAGGCTCCATCATTACAAGCAAGTCAAAATCCTCTTAAGATATGAACAAAGTCACCATGACAAGTTCAGAGACACAAGTGATAAAATAATAGCCAAACCTTAAACTTGGCTTATAAGGGTTCACTTCTTGGAGACAGGGCAAAGGTACAGTTGTTAGAACTAATTTGTGAAGGTTATCAGAGAACTAAACTAGCTCGAGGTGGAATTGAAAATGAATTCCAGATTTTTTCACGTTCTCATACAAAGTGATATTTCTGTTTCAAAAAATTAAAAGTATGCCTAGGGGCTGATAATGAATGTAAACTAGGAATTATGAAAGCATAATTTACCTTGATGACTGTATGAATTATTTCTTCGGACTTAATGGGTGTTGATTTTTCTCGTCCTAGAATTCCGTATGGAAGTTTTTCCCACTGTGTTTCCACTATTTCCTTGTTCATCCCTATCCTGCCCTCTCCCTCCACCTCCACCAGGCAGAGTTAGAAGCCCCTCCTCTGTCCTTCCCTTCTCTACTTTCATGAGATCTCCTGCCTTACAGAACTTCTGAATGCTTCACTTTCTAAAGTGTGCTCTGGTATATTAATAGGTGTTATGCAAAGAAAAATTTTCATCAAATAAGCTTGGGAGCTTTGGAGTTAAATGTATTTTCTTGCTGCATGTTGTTTCAGAGCCTGTAATCAGCTCTTGTCATCTTGAATCTCTAAGATAGAGTATTGATCAATTCCCACTCTCTTTCTAGGCCATGGGCCACTTTGTTTTGGGTAGCATCTCAGAGGCTAGTGTTTTCTAAAACACATTAGAAAATGCTCTATATCTCAGGCGTTGATCTTCTTTTCTTTCCCTTACTAGTTTGTGTTAGTTTTTTTGAGGACTATGTCTTGCTCATTTTTTTTTTTCCAAAGCTGAGTATAGGTACTTAAATGTAGAAGGACTTAGTACTTTTTTCCCAGTTTTTAAAAAATTCTTGTAAAATACACAAACATTAAATTTACCATATTAACCATTTTAAAATATACAGTTTAGTGGTATTAAATACATTTATAATGTACTACCATCACCACCATCCATCTCCAGAACTCTTTCATCTTGTAAAACTGAAACTCTATACCCATTAAACAATAACTCCCCACACCCGGCTCTCCCCAGCTCCTGGCAATCACCATTCTGCCTTCTGTCTCTGTGATTTTGACTACTTCTGGGTACCTCATAAGTAGAACCATACACGACTTGTTGTTTTGTTATTGGCTTATTTCACTTAGCATAATGTGGACTTAATATTTGTTGAGTGAATTATTGAAAAATAAGATAAAGTAAAAAAAGCTACCTCAGAAGATCTTTGGGGACCCAAAATATTGACACCCTAATTTGAAAGATAAATATTTATTTGTATGTAAAGTATAATTACTTTCATTTTTTTTCATTTATGGACTCAATTAACATTCATTAAGCCCCTCATATGTTCCATGTACCTTCCTCAGCACTGACCTTTAATGATGACTAAGACAAAGCATCTGTCTGTGAGGGATGGCTTTGAAGGAGAGTTTATTACATTTTCAGAAAAGATAACCCTTTGACAAAATTAGTAACCCATTATTTGTTTAGACATGAAATTTTACCAGTTTACAAGACTTGGTCTTTCAATCTCATATTTTTCGTGAGGAACAAGAATATTTTAAGTATATCAGTTCTCCTGTTGAACATTGTTTTGCCATTTTTATCTTTCTGAGAAGTCAATTAAGAACAAGGTAAGAATTTTTCTGCATTTATTGATCTGGTATGTACTGCTGATTCCACAGAAGAAAAGTGTCTATGCTCCAAAGCCTATGATCTTGTTATAGAATGAATTATAACTTTATTTCAACTCCAATCCTCAATTATTGATAGAATTTGTATGAGTGGGAATGGTATTCAATTTTAAACAGAGTAAAAGATGACTTTGTCCCAGTTTGTCATGTTTTAAATATGTGGCTAAATAACTTTGTTGGATTTTAGATGAATTGGATCCATGCCCTTCTGCCAGAACAAACTGGAAAGAATTAGTTTACTTTATAATGATGATATTATTTAGGTGTTTATTCAATAAATATTTATTGAGGGAATAGTTTTATAGGATTCTGCATTAGGCAGAAAGATTCAAAGTTATAAAAGACATAATCTTCAAGGACCTCACATTCTATTGGGAGAAGGCAATCAGTAAAATAAAATGGCAATAATTAGCATACCGAGCAATAAAAGAGGTATGTGCAAAGTGAGGTAGAAGTACAAAGGAGGAATAATTAAGACTTTGCAAGGAAGAGGAGAATATTATAGAGTAGTTAACATTTGCATAATTAAACTAAAAGTAGAAATTTTCCTGAAAAAGAAAGAAAAGAAAGGGCATTTCAAATAGAGAGAATAGAATGTGACCAGAGCCTGAGTTGCATGACAGGGAACGCTGCACCATGAGATTGAAGAGACATGTTAGAAGCTAATTGTGAAAATCCTTATGCAGCATGATACAGTGTTTTGGACTAGGTAGCAAGAAGTCAAAGAAGGAAGATATGCAGGGAATTCACAAGATACTATTTATATTTAGAAAGATGTCTGATGGTTGAATATAAGTAGAATGCGTTTACCATAGTTCTGGCAAGAGATGGTAAAGATCTGTGTCAAGGCTATGCAAGTGAAAAGGAGGGAACAGGGAATTTTGAAAAAGGACTTGATGGCTGATTGTGTGTGATGGTTGTGGAAGAGATAATAATAATTACAAAAATAATAGTAATAAAACCCTTATACACTTCTTCGTTACACAGATGTGATAACGTTAACTCACATTGTGAGGGCAGCTATGAGAAAGAAGAGCAGAGATTTTTTTCTTTGTGGTTTCGTTGTTAATTGATTTTGGAGGTGGTGAAGTGGGTGAGGTTTGTGTTAGTTAAGTAAAGTGTATGAGATAAGGCAGAATGCTCAAGTACATGAAAAAGATCAAAATGATTAAGGGTAAAAAACTGATGGATAGCATTTAATATGTGTGAAGAGGAGTAGGAATTAATGAGAGACCAAACATGAATATTTAGAGAACTAGGAAAAAGAGGGTAGAATAGTTTTCACTTTGCACTATGCAGTTCAGATTCCTTCTTGTCTTTTTGTGCCTTCATAGTTCATTTCTTTTTATGGGTGAATAATAATCCATTGTATGGATGTACCATAGTTTGTCCATTCACTTATTGAAGGACATCTTGGTTCTTTCCAAGTCCTAGCAATTACGAATAAAGATGCTAAATACATTCATGTGCAGGTTTTTGTGTAGAAGTTCTCAGCCCATTTGGACAAATAAAGGAGTATGATTGCTGGCTTATATGGTAAGAGTATGTTTAGTTTTGTAAGAAACTGCCAAGCTGTCTTCCAAAGTGGCTGTACCATTTTGCATTCCTACCAGCAATGAATAAGAGTTCTGTTGCTCCACATCCTTGTCAGCATTTGGTATTGTCAAAGTTTTGGATTTTAGCCATCCCATAGATGTGTAGTGGTATTTCATTATTGTTTTAATTTGCAGTTTCTTAATGACATATGATATAGAACATCTTGTCATATGCTTATTTTTTATCTGTATACCTTCTTTTGTAAGGTGTCCAGATCTTTTGCTCATTTTTTAATCAGGTTATTTGTTTTCTTACTATTGTGTTTTAAGAGCTCTTTGTATATTTTAAATACCAGTCCTTCATCAGATATATGTTTTGCAACTATTTTCTCCCAGTCTGGGGCTTGTCTTCTCATTCTCTTAACAGTGTCTTTGGCAGAGCCAACACTTTTCATTTTAATGAAAACCAACATATTAATTTTTCTTTCATGGACCATTGCTTTTGGTATTGTATCTAAGAAATCATTGCCAAATCCGATGTTTTTAATACAATGGATTTTGTTGTCTTTTGCTGAGAGTCAATGTATGAAATTATAATTTGAAGCATATTTCTACAAATTCTAGAGACCAGTTGTTGAAAACATTGTTTTAATGTTTTATTCATTTTTAAAAAAGAGATCATCTTATAGAGTCCTCTTATAATTTAATTCTGGGTAATATTTGCTTCTAAGATGTACTTTTAGGCTTTCTTTCATTAACGTGATTTAGTTTATTCATTGCTGAGAAATTCTAAACCTATGACTTTTTGTTTTGACTTCCTACAAAGCTAAATTTATTCCTCAGTGGCAGTAATTATCTCAGTTTTATTTCTGTATATGTCCCTGTCTCCCTTCCTCCATGTGGATTTCTGGCTTACCTTTTTCCTGTAAGTTTTAATGTAGCCATCCTACAAGAAATGTCTTTATAAGTTATTTCAATCAGTTTTAGAATGACATGACATCCTGAAAGAAGCACCACTAAAGTTTGCTAACTGTATGGTAACTTGGAAACTTAACTGCATAAATCAGTTTGGTTGATTTAACCAGAACGCCCAATTTTAAGTCAGAAGCAAATGGTCAAAAAATAGATTTTAAAAAAATTTAGCTCTATTTTAATCAATAGCCTATTGCAACTGCCTGACTGGGGGCCCAGGTCACATTCACCTGTCAGAGTATATGATAGATGAGCACTGTTGATGGATCTGCGATGGAAGCTGTGCAAATCCTGCCCTGTGAAGTTATTTGAGATTCCTTCTGAGGGCTCACTGAAGGAAACCATTTACAATATTTGTCTGCTGAATAGGCCATAAATAGAAAGATTTCTCTAAGATCTTCAAAAAATATATGGGTTTTGTTAATATTTGGGTGTACATTCCCATTCCTTTCTCTTGTTCTGACAGCTCCTAATGGGGAAGATAGTGTCAGATAGAAAACTAAAAAGGGAATTTTAACTAATATCCTAAGTTCTATAAAACAGCTAAGGAAGGGCGCTAACACATAGAAGGGCTACATATAGTAGTTTTAGGATCTTTCTAGAAACTTATATCAATAAAAGATCCAATCCCTGAATTCCAGGGTTAGCAGTCTACTGAGGAGATAGATAATTATGATAAAATGTGTAAATTACTACTGTGTAAGATGAAGAGAGAAGAAGGAATACTGAAAACCATAAAATAAAAGACTGCATGTAGTTTCATTACAATGTGCTGAAAAGGCAGCATAAGGGCTTTAGGTTAAAGGCAAGAAAATATTTCCTACCACTGAGAGCTGTTAACATTTCATGGGCATTGAGGAAATTTGTTAAACCATCCTGGCTGAAAGGTCTTTTAAAACCAGGGAGATTTTCACATGTCTGAGAGGGTAAGTGTGGACCTGCCTGCAGGCTGAGGGATGGATTGGATGACCTCTTAAGAGCCTTGATTCTATTAGTGAATTTAGAAGTGGAAAATTCATCTTGTGTATTAGATGTTACCTTAAAAATGTTAAATCTGTCACAAAGCGATAATCAGTGAAATATTTCACACTCTGTGAGGCCAGAGCAACCTTGAGGCTCTTTGTGAGCCTGAAACAGTGGGATGATGGCTTACTCAAGAGTCTGATGTGCAGCTCTGGGGTCCTTCAGACTAGTTAGAGAGATAATAGTTTCTGCCTTGGAACCTGAGATTTTGACATTCAAATGGCAGTTCGCCATTTGTGCTGTGTTGGGTCATTCATCAACATCAGTGGCATTGATATTCTGTACAGTATGCTTGCATGAGAGACCATCATTATGTCTCCACATTAATTTTTTGTCTGGATCACAGTTTATGTATTCCAGCTATATTTTTGATATATGTGCTCTTCACTTGTTTAGGTGTTCCTGCCAGTGGACAGCATGACTTTTTAAATTGCAAAAAATGTTAGACTACTTTCATGTTATATCACCTCATCGTAGGATCCAGGCAGCGATGGATAGGCAGGGCTCTTCAGCAGGGGACGGGGCAATAACTTGGCCAATCAGGAAAGGTCTGCCAGGAACTCCATTCAAAGAGCCAGAAGGTAAACTCTGATGAGCAAACAGGACTGGCATGTGGTGGCCTCTTCAGGCCCACCTCGGGAGGTTTATTCTGAGGGAGTCAGTCACGGCAGGAGAGGTACTAGGCAGGTAGGAAGGTAGCGGTCTGGGGGAGCTCAGACACAGGAGGGCAGCTCCTGGAGGCAAGCCACAGAGCAGCGAACCTTGAGTCAGGAGCAGGGGCTGCTTTCCCTCTGCTAGGCCTGGATAGCCTGGAGTCTAAACTGTTAGTACTAGAAAGACAGAGGCCAGAGCCTAAAGGTGACTGAGGAAGGGGAGCGTGTGTTCTCAGGGATGGAGTGGAGCACAGTGGGTAAGGGTGATCACTGGAATCAGCCGACCTGGGTAAAAACTCAGTTCTGTTCTCTGCCATCTGGGTGACCTCAGCCAAACAAATTAACCTCTTAGCCCTTCAGTTTCCACATCTACAAAGTAGGGAGGATGCAAGTCCCTTCATTTGGTTGTACAAAGTACAGTGCATAGCACATTGTAAGCGCTCAATGAAACATTTAACTACATAAACACACACACACACACTACTTTAGTAACATAGTAGTAAAAATTCAAGAAGTAAAGTCAGAAAGTTAGGGGTGAGAACATTATCTGGCATCTCCTATCTTGGCAAAATACTTTAGAATCTGAATTTCGGCTTCTTTCTATGTTAGAATGAAGTAATATTTTTAGATTGCAGAGTTGTCATAAGGATTAGGGCAATATAAGTAAAGGGGCCTGGTGCAGTGCTTGACAAATAGTCGGTGCCCAATAAAAGACACCATTGCTTCTGCTGTCATTGTTACTATTATTGCTATTACTGTTAAGCCACTTTGGGAGGGACTAACTAGACTCTGTCCACTGAAATAATGGCATCATTAGTGGAGTCCCAGAGTTGTCATCTCTGATTAGGCAGTGTTGTGGGAAAGCAGCCCTGAACTACAGGCCTAATGAATCTGCTCAGAAGGGGTCTGGCGTGGGAGGCCGCAGAACCTGCACTTGGGAGAAGCAGAGGATGTGGATGCTGAAGCTCCACCGTGTGCCGCTGGGGCACACTACCCTGGCCTTCCCGGGCTTGTTCGAAGAGTTTTAATTTTTTAAAAAAAAATTTTTTTCTAATGACAAAAATAATAAATTTAGCATGTTTGAGAAACACGAAAGTATAAGAAACTAATACATAATAATCTCCAGGTATCCTCCAAGAACTAAAAATGATTAGTCACTATTTCGATATATATTTTCTCAGTTTTTCTAATCATATGTATTATAAAGATTACAAATGTTCTATATTCTACATGCCTTTTCATATTCTAACAAATCATGAATATTTTTCCATTTTGATAAATAATCTTTTATACTTTTTAATAATTGAACAATACTCCACTGAATTCTTGTAACAGAATTAACCAGTTCTTCACGGTTGGACTATCAGTATTTTCTAATTTTCATGATTTTCTCTTTTATATGTGTCTTTTTAAAACAAATATCAAATAGAATTATTTCTTACGTGAAATTCTGTTGAATCATGTGCAGATAACCACTAGTAAAATAATTTTACTCTTTATTCACACACACACACACACACAAGAATATTACACAGTGCAAGAGAAACTAGTTTAGAAAAGTCCTGTAAGCAGAATGCCGTTTGTTTGGTGGTCCTTGACCGCCATGCAGGGTGAGGATTGAGTGAGTCTCACTTGCACTGCAGAGGCTAGAACACATCATAGTGTCTAATTTGATGAATCTGGCACATTAAGTCCTAAAAGTTCACTACATTCATCCCACTACAGGCTTTGGTTATTATTTTCCAGTTGGAATAAATTGCATGTCAGACCTTGCCCCTTGAAACACGACAAACTCAGAAGTTGTGGTTAGAGGCAGGCTGTACCCTTGCTTGCTTCTGGTTGCCTTTGGCAAGGGGCAAAGGTTTGGATCCTTAGAACTCCAGTTTTGTAGAACCCTTATCTGTTTGTTTCCTATTGCTCCGTTCACAATAACCACAAACTTAGTACCTTTAAACAACCCAAATTTAGTACCTTAACAGTCATGTGAGTAGGAAGACCAGAGTCAGTCTCAGAGGGCTAATGTCAAGGTGTCAGACGGGCTGTTTCTTTCTGGAGGCTCTAGGACAGAATCTGTATGTCACCTTCCACAGCTTCCAGACGCAGTCTGGAGTCTTGGTCATGGCTCTTTTCTCCTTCAAAGCCAGCAACATAGCATTGTTACAACTCCTTCACCAACTCTGCTTGTATTGTCATGACTCCTTTCTCACTCTGCCACTCCTTCCTTCTTACAGAGACTCCAGGGATTACACTGGACCCACCTGGATAATCCAGGAATCACAAAATCCTTAACTTAATTATATACGTGCAGTCCCTTTTGCCATGCTACATAAGGTATTCATAGGTTCTGGGGATTTGGATGCGGCTGTCTTTGAGGGGCCAGTATTCTGCCTACCACGTCCTCCCTCCTTGATATCCATCTGTGAATCCATGCTCAGATGGACATTGACATATCAGGAAAATGTTAAACTTGATATTTCTGGGAGTACTGTTATTAAATCTTCCCTGAATTTACAGTGAGTAGCTCTGGGAAGCTGATGGTAAGATGTAAAAGGACTGAACTGGACCCTGAGCTCCAGACCTCTATCATCTCTGTGAGACTGTCTGAGCCACAAATAGAGCCGTCACTAGCAGGGTCCCTCCATTAAATCTTTACAACCTGCAAATTTACAGCTCTGTCAATGAGGCCCAGGCTGATCTACATGCGCTGATTGAATATAGAAGGAAAATTGTTGGTGCTATTGTCAGTAGTTGGCAGAAAATTTGAACTTGGAGAACAACTCTTTCTTAGAATGAGCGGAAAAGGCTTACAGGCTTGCTCATATGTACCAATTGATTGCCAAACTTAAAACTGTAGCATAAAAATCTCTTACATGGATATGAAATGGTCATTTCAGAGCATGAATCCGGTAGGTTTTAAAAGTTATCTGATTGTATGTCAGATTTTATAGTTCTTTTTGCAATTCTGAGCTGAGTATTTGAGAAAGTTAGCAAAATAATACAAATGTGTGCTCTTTCCTTAATGATTTCTTACATGACTTACGTTGTTGCTATGCTTACACACATTGTAACATGCCAATTTAACAGTTTTAGTAAAAACAAATAAACAAACAAGTAAACAGATGTTCCTGGATTGTCAGCTTGTCAAAACACATGTAAAAGTCCTTTGGGTTCTGGTGATAAAGGAGTTAAGCCTTCATGCTTGAATTTTGGGATCTTATCTTTGACTGTTTCTATTCTAGGATTAGGCAAATTCCCAAGGGCCTCAGAAAATATGTAACTGATAAAGAGAGATTTGTGAGATTTTTTCTCTTTCTGCAATTTTCAACTTGCTGCAGTTTATTGATGATAGCAGGCTAGACTAGTTGGGCTGTATGAGATCCTTCCTTTCCTTCCTTCCTTCCTTCCTTCCTTCCTTCCTTCCTTCCTTCCTTCCTTCCTTCCTTTCTTCCTTCCAGGGAAGTATCAGCTAGGGTTCAATATAAGCAATAGAACCTCTTTGAGTGATATAGAAAAAAGAATTTATCATAGGGTCTAGACATTGTGAAATTGTGTGAGTTGGTGAAGAATTCTATAGAAAGCTATTATCTCTGCACCTGATGTGGCTTGAGGTAGCTGTAGGTCTTCAGGGCTGGTGGTCAGGTGAAAAAGCTGACTGTGAAGTGGAGGAGGGCAAAGAGGCAGAGGAGCTGTCTATTTCTCACCAGCTCAGTGGACCTCAGTGATGCAGGTGACCAGCAGGAAAATCTAGTGCTCTTCACTGGATATGCAGGACCCTGAGAAGTTGCTGAGGAGATCCAGTGGGAGCTTGAAGAGCTGGCTCGTGGTATCAAGGTGGGCCATCAGGTCATGACAATGTGAGCCACCTGCACTGGTGCCTCCCACCCTCTACAGATTTCAGAGCATGATGGCTACTGTTTCACTTCTGCCTTCGAAATCTAATATTTCTCCAGTGGTCAAGTCAAACTCAGAACCCCACAGGGAAAGGAATTCCAGGAATTATAGTTCCTGCTGATCTAAGCTGACACAGTTAAAGCCACCACAGGAAACTTCTAAGACATTGTGGACTGACGATTCAGATCAACAAATAGTTAGAGCCAGGCACCATATTAAATCCTTCAGAAACAGCAGTGAACGAAAACAGACAAGATCCTTGTCCTCATGGAGCTTGCAGTCTTGTGAAGACAGATAACAGAAGAACCATAAAAAAACACAAAACGGTTATAATTTTGAAATGCACAAAGGGATTTATAAGGGTCCTATTATAGGGAATAATAGAAGAGTGATCATTCTGGAAAATGAATTGGGTAGGGCACAAGACAGAGTTTGGTGAACAGAACGGATGATGACTTGGCTTAAATTAGTGGCAGTGAAAATAGGAGGAAGTGGAAGGCTCTTTGTTGTATTTCAGAGGAAGAAACATCAGCATTTGCTATTAGATTGGATATTGAGGAGAAGAGAAAAGAAAATTCAAGGATGATCCTCAGGTCTTTAGCCTGAGGTCATTATGTGAGAAGGTCAGAAGAGGACTGGTTTGGGAAGGTGGAATCAAGTGTAAAGTTTTGAACATGATAGTTTAGAGACATTCAATTGGAAATACCATGTGTGGTTGTTTATAAAGTCTGGACCTCAGAGGAGAAGTTGGAGAATAGTGCAGAGGAGATGTAAATTTGGGAGTTATGCTTATAAAGATAGGATTTAAGGCCATGGTAATACATGAGATATTGTAGAAAGGGAAATATAGAAAGAGAAGTTGGAGGATCTAGCATAGAGCTCCAAATCACTCTATAATTTAGAGAATTGGTAAACAGGAGTATCATATTTATAAATATATATATATATAGGCCAGTGAAATAGAAAATTAGTAGATTGTGGTGTTGTAAAAGCAAAGAGAAAAATATATCAGCAAGGAGAGAATGCCAGTTATCACTGAGGGTGAGTTAGACCAAGAGGTACGTTTTGCAGGATTTTGGTTTCAGCAAATCTTTACAGTCCTAAAAATTATGGAGAACCCTAAGGGGCTTCTGTTTTTGTGAGTTATTTCTATCAAAGTTTACTTTATTAGAAATTAAAACAAAAATTTAAAGTGTATATTAATTACTTTAAAAATAGCAAAAATAAATCCATTTCACATTAATATAAATAACATACTTTTATGAAAAAACTATACTTCTCGAAACAAAAAATATTGAGAATAGGGACATTGGTTTATGTTTTTACAAATCTCTTTGTCTGGCTTAATAGAAGACATCTGGATTCTCATTTCTGCTTCTGCACCAGTCTGTTTTGTTCTGTTGTTTTGGTTGAAGCATATGAAGAAAATCTGGTCTAACACAAAATGTAGTTGGAAAAGGAAATAATATTTTAGTAGCCTGTAAAAATAGCTGTAGATATTCTTTTATACTGTGCCAAAACTTGGTAAGTGGCAATTTGTTAAAAATTAATTGCAGTGTAGAATCTAAAACCATATCAGTGAAAATTTAATACTCTGTTTAATACCTATCAGTCTACTTTATACTTTGAATGGATATTTTCGCCCATGCGTGATTTTGTAATATCATTTATCACCCAGAAAATATTGGTTTACTGAGTTATACACATTGGTCAAGTATTGTCGTATTCCATTTGACAATATTTTAAAAATCACATTAATTAATATCACATCTGATGTTATCAGTATTATTATAGGAATAGATTTTATAACATAAACCCCTTGAAAAATTTTTTGGTATTCCAGGGATCCCTGGACCACATTTTGAGACTGATTAGACAAAACTAGAAAATTATTCATTGGATTTGACAACATGGTGGTCATTTGGTGACTTTGGTAAGAACAATATTGATGGAAAGAGGGAGACAAAATAGAAATTGGAATGAGTTAAATAAAGTAAGGAAGTATTGATTTCACAAAAGAGTACTCTCCAGAGACATTTCTTTGTAAAAATAAGCAGAAAATTGGGATGGTAGCTGAGGATGTGTGGTTAAAGGAAGATTTAGTTTTATTTGCTTTGCTTTATTTTAAAAACACAACCACATATTTGCATATTGATGGAAACATTTGAGAAGACTAGAAGAGATGGCTGGTGTAGAAGAAAGAGGAGATGATTGCAGGAACAAAATCCTTGGAAGACATGCAGGGATTATATTTGATAACATGGATTTGCCTTCAATAAAAGGACCTACAATGAGAGAGTGGGTTCAGGTGCAGGTAGGTTTGTGATTGTGGATTTAGATGGCTTTTATTTTCTTGGTGAAGTATGAAATGAAATTACCAGCTGAAATTTGGGCTAAGAGGAAGGGGTTCACGAGATTTAAGAAAAGATATAAGGTATGAAATGTTTGAGGGAAGAAGGATAGGAGTTAATAAAAGAAACATGATAAGGTTGCATGGTTGTATGGGCAGGGGAGGCTTATGTCTGAAAGTTTAAAGTGAAATCAGCCTCTTGCTCGTGTGATTTTTGTCCAGGAATGTTCAGTTATTTGGGTGCAGATGTGGAGAATGAGATGGGTAGGTTTATATGAGTGTGTGGGGACGATGGATAAATGGGGAGAGGCAAGTAACTTGAGGATATTTTTGAAGGATTATGATGATTAATTAATTATGACTATTTGCAAAGGGTTACCTATGATATTTCATCATATGATCTAAACAGACGGATGAAGAAATTGAAGCTAGGAGGAGGTCGATGGGAAGTGGTAAAGGTCTAGGGTCAATGAATTGGAGATCACTATTGAGGGAGGACACTGGAAAAAGAAGACAAGGAGACTGACCAGTGGTCAAAGACTCGGCTTTTTAAAATTTAAATTTAACTGGTGTTGCAATTTCTGATGAGCTCTGTGATATGACCATATGAATAACTGTTAAGGGGAAAAAAGATAAAAGAGTTCCTGAGGTAAATCAGGAAAGAAACTGAGAGTCTAGTGTATTTTATGTTATCCCTGTAGTTCACTGATGATGGTGGTGTGGGATGGAACCCATGTATTGAAACTACATGAAGGGTTAAGCAAGATTGCGTTGGGACACTAGTCAAAGAGAGAATAAGAGATTCAGAAAGTGATGTGGAGAGCCAAGGCACT
This sequence comes from Balaenoptera acutorostrata, assembly GCF_949987535.1. Classification (NCBI taxonomy): domain Eukaryota; kingdom Metazoa; phylum Chordata; class Mammalia; order Artiodactyla; family Balaenopteridae; genus Balaenoptera; species Balaenoptera acutorostrata. Next base: position 45,588,096 of record NC_080077.1, read on the forward strand.
CAGCAGGTCAAGAGCCAGAGACGGCTGATGGAAGATAGGAAAGATGGGCTACCAGTGATGGACTGAAAATGAAGCCATTGAGAATAGCTGGGCAGAGGTGACTCTCATAATAACACTAGAGCTGATTGGAGCCAAGAAAAATAGCTTCTTTCACTGTAATAGTTCTTGCCCTGGCATGGCCAGGAACTTCTAGACAAAAAGTATCCTCATAAATGCATCAATTTGAACTTACCCCATCAGCTGGAACTACTGAAATTGCTTGTCATTCCTCTCTCACTATTTGAAGCTTAATATCTTAAATTAAAAAACAAAAAACAAACAAAACCAAATCCAACTTGCAAATCACTTTATATTACTGGCCTACAATTTCCAAATCTTTAAATAAAAGAGTTAGAATAGATGATTTTGAAAGTTTCACTCAACTATAAATTTCTTTGAATTTAAGGGGAAAACACTGGAAACATATAGAATGGAAGAAGGTCACATTAAAAGATATTAGCTCAATAAACATTTACCCTGCTTGCCTATCACATTATAAAGATGTTTAGAAATCGGTAATTCCCATCTCTAGCAAGCATACAATGAAGCTCTTCAGTATGCCACTGAAAATGGATCAGTGTTTATGGAAATGTGTTAATAGTTATCAAGAACCTTAAAATTACCTTTCATTCTGTTATGGGAATTTATACTAAGGAATCATTTTAAACATGGAAAAAAGTGTTATTCAGAGGTATGTTGAGATATGTAGTTTATATATTGAAAAAGTGGAAGCAGACTAGACGTTTATTTCTGATGGAAACTATGGTATACTTAGTAAATGAAGAGCAATGATTATGAAAAATATTGTTTATTATAATATTGCTCATGAAAAGCAGAAAATTAAAGAAAATACTTGAGATAGTAAATGAAAAAAGCAAGGTGAAAATTATATACACAATATGATTTCAACCACATAAAAAGCAAGGCCAACCTATGCATAGAAAATAAAAGACCAGAAAGAAATAACAGAATTTTGACAGTGATTATGTTTGATAGGGGAAGCTGCAGGTTATCCTTTTCTCCTTTCTACATTTCTGCATTCTCAAATTTTCTTTAATGATTATTGTAAAGCAAACACTAAGTGGTATTTAAAACAAAAGTTCAGCTCTTTTAAAAACTATAAGTGTCTGGTCTCTAGTCAGAATCAGAGACCTTAGGTGGGTAGTCAGAGTCAGAGACCTTAGGTGGGAAGAGGTCTTCATTCTTTGTCAGGGATTTAGGTGACTTACTCTAGGTGACAGGTAGCAATTGCACATTATTTCATTTTTAGAATTCAGGTAAATACTCCTTCCTCCACCAAACACAATTTACTGCAAAGTAAATACCTTCTGTATAACTGAGCAGGTATAATTAATAAAGTGCAGAAAAAACTTGGAATGTGTGCTTCATCTATGGATACTCAAGTAGAAGTTTTCTTTTTCTTTCTTTTTTAAATTTTTTTCAGAACACTGAGCTGTTCATATAAAACGCATGTGACAGTCAAATGGCTTTTGATTTGCAAGTTTGCAGTCACAGATCTAGAATCTCTTGTTTCTGTTGCTGGCTAGATAAATGCTTCCAGGATCTTATACAAAAGATGAAAGTCCTGATATGCACACATAGTCAGCCTTGCAGATGTCAGAAGGGCACCAAATGTTGCTATTCTTTTCCTGAATCGGAAGGAGAAAAGTTAAGCCCATATTTTATTGAGTGGCATGTTATGTCTCTCCTTTGGAATTCAGATCTGATCAGCCAGAGGGTCAAATAAAAAGGGCTTGCAACTGGATTTTGATCCAAACTCGTGCTTTTATTCAAAAGCAGCAACAGCCTGTATGCTTGGGGAGTTAAATTTGCTTTATTATTTGGAATCAAACCTCTGCTCTGTGCCCCTGGGCTGGATAATTATTCTTTTAGAGAGAATTAGTCTTCTGATGACACATTAAGAGGTTCTTTTAGAAAACAATACATTTTTAACATTGGACTAAGTCCCAGGATATTTGAAATTAGTGTAAGTAATGGTTGGAAAGCCCCCAAATGATGGTTGTAAATGACACGCAGAGTGGCAGGCTCAGTGGAGGCAGGGACTTAATGGGTACAGAGACAGACGCCCTATAGGAGCAGAACGCCATGCTGAAGGATTAAATGGCCAGGGTCTGAGAGGCTGGATGCTACCATTTGGGATTTATTGTGGCTGTTCTAGAATGATTTCTTCAAAACCAATGCTGGCATTTCAAACAGTGCTTCCAGGGGGCTTGGCTTACAATGAAATTTGACCCTGCTTGAACAAAACATTTCAGATATGCTGGCTAGAAACACATTCACCTTATATTAGTTCATGTGTGTGTGTGTGTGTGTGTGTGTGTGTGTGTGTACTTTCTTCCCTGAGGGGTAGATGCTGTGATGCTAAGCAAGTATTGCTGGATCTGTGCACATGACTCCCATATTAATGAGATCCCAGATGGGTTGCGAGAATGTACATGAAGGGTGTAGATGAGTCACAAACTGCTATTATGTAGAAAAGGTGTTTTACAAACATTGGAAAGTGTCATTTCATTATATAAGAAGTAATTTTTCTTTTCATTTTTCCTTTGGCATTTTGTATCAAGTGCCATGTATTAATTTGTGAAATAGCAATTGACCACTGAGTAAAATTGCTACAAATATATTCTGTCAAAAATATGAAATCAAAATTGGTCCCCAAGGGAAGCAGATAATATGCAAAATCATTGTTTATTACCCTTTCATTTTTAGGTTTGTTAAAAAATGATCCTTTTCTGTTCTTGTGGGTGACTCTTTTTCTTCTTCCCATTTACTGTTTGTGAATATTCATTCCCCAAGGTTTTAGCCATCATTCAGTTCTATTTCCTTCTCTGTCTATCCTTTCAGCTGATGCCGCTACCTATTACAAACGGGTAAATGGTCCTACCTTATGCTCTGAGACCTCGGTGCCATGGCCTAGGGGCAAAATGGAGAGGTGGTGATTTTTCTGTCAGTCATAACCTTTGTCCATTTTCTCATCTTCTTTGGAAGAATTTTCTGCTCTAGTACGCATACGGTTCAAACCAGTGCATAAATGTATATTTACAAACTGTGAAGATCTGAAACTACATATTGGGATATGCCAAAGGGACATGAGAGGTTGTTAATTCTAGATTCTAGTTGAACATCTCATGCTAGTCTTATTCATTTTTTTTGTAATGGTTGTCTATTCATATTTATCTTACAGAATGGTTTTGGTACTGAGATAGAAGTTCAATAAGTATCTTTTACGTCAGCAATAATTTAAATGGTTTTTAGAGAAAGAGTTACATTTTCTACTTCTTTATGTCTTTGGTGCTATATTGGGTATACTGTGGTTTTAAGAGATGAGGGAAGAATCAGTGAGTTAATGCTCCCTAAATACTCTACTAGGTGTCAGTTGGGATGAGTGATATGGAAGGAAGATAGAATGACAATGACATCTGTGACCTAGTTTGAGTAATTTGAAGTCAAATACCTATAGGTACAAAGTTGCATCTATCAATGCAGATGGGATGCAAAATTGAGCAGGCAGTGGGATCTTTTTAAAATGAAAATCTGATCATGTTATTTCCCTTGTATAAATCACAGCAGTATGTTCCCAGTAATATTAGGAATACCCAGATTCTTTACTTGACTTATGAGGCACTTTATAATCAGCTATTTCCTTATTTATCCAGTCTAATTTTGTCACTCTGTTCTTATGAAACTACTTTTAATTGCTCTAGTGTGGCTGAACTAAAAGCTGTAGAAGAAATGAAAGCTTTGGCTCAACAGATCACAGACTTCCTCTTAGGTAGTATCTGTTTATTTAAAGAAGAAGGAAAAGCATATATATACCCAATATATTTACCTAATGAAGGTGTGACTTCAGGATTCAGTTGCTAGAAGTAGATAAGGTCACACTTGGCAAGTTTACACACTTGCATTTTCAGCTAAAAACAACTCTATCAGTTGTCCAGGATCATAGAGTAACATCATCCTACCTCATTCTAAGGATAATGGGATTACTAAATTCTAATTGAAATAGTGGAAAAACTTTGCCTAAGCAGAATCTTTGTCTGTGACTGATGCTGCTTAAATTTTCCAGGGTGGTTAAAGTCAGCAGAGGGCAGGGGAAGGGATTGGGCAAGAGAAGTTTGGGAAAGAAGTTTCAAAATGAGCTGTGGCAGAGGCCTGAATAGATCTGAATAGATCTGAGCAATGGCTGGAGAGGACACAGAGAACACCTAATATGGGTTAGGTTACTTTGTCTTCACTAGACAGTGAGGCTCAGAGTCAGAAATTAAATTCCATTCTAAGGATATTAATGCTTTTTCCACCCTGAGCAGTAACTAAAATTTTCTAACCATATAAATACTGCTACATAATACATAACTACTTTTTAACTTAATACTCTCTAACAGTGATAATAATACTAGCTAATACTACTGAGTGCTTACTATGTGCCAGGCATTATTCTACATCCTTTATATGTATTAACACAATGCTCATCATAACTCTTTGATGTAGTTATTATTCTACCTTTATGGTAGAAGAAACCAAACCTTAGAGAGGTCAAGTAACTTGTCCGAGCACACAGCAAGGAAGTGGTGTAGCTGGAATTCCAACCCAGGCAGTCTAGTCAAAGACTATACTCTTAGCCTTGAATCTAAACCACCCCTAATGCACCAAGTATTGTCATTCATTATAAACACCAATGTTCCTTCATTTCTGTATATTAATTTACTGAGAATTAAAGCATTTAGAGTGGAAGTAAATTCAAAGGAAACCTAATCAGGTTCCTTATTTTACAGATGAGGAAACTGAAGCCTTGAGAATGCAAGGGGGTTCACCTAATGTTATATGGAGCTAATAGACACGAGCTCAAGTACACTACTTTAAGCCCTTGTTGATTCACTATAACCAAGAACTGTTTACTGAACATTGTTTTGTTGGGGCTGGAAAAAAGTCTCAAAGTCTTGATCTGGTGGTTCTTTATTTTGGTTTATGTATGTATGTATATGTATGTTTGCTTATATGTTTGTGTGTATGGAAATATATTAATACATATGTACACATACATATAAAATACATAAATACATTAAATATATATATATGTACACAAATACATTAAAAATAGATATTTTTAGGACATGTTTTTCAGAGGGAGAATGCCTTAGCACTTCCTCATCAGGTTCCTGAGTGTCCTTGCGGACCTCGCTGGGACTGTGTCCTCAGCAGCCTCAGGCCTATCTGCTCATCTTTGTTTCTTTGGAAGTGAATGAAATTAGAAAACTGAAAGGCACACTTTCTTTTCCTTTTGTTTTAGGGTTTGTACGCTGCTTTGCTGCTTAGCGCATTTTTATTCAAACACCAATGATCAATAAGTACGAAAGGGGTTATCTTTCTTTCCCATGTTAGAAAATAAAGTGAACTTGTTCATTTTTTTTATTCTGACAAAAGAAAATCTATATTAAATATTTGTTTTATTGGGCAGACTTTTATTATTTCTTTATCTTAATGCAAGCATCTGTTCCTGTTATATGATATCCTTATGTGATACTGGGTCCTCACTTTCTACTGTATCAAAGTCAGATTCTGTGGAATATTATTATTTTCAATCCCTTGACCACCATCAAACTCTCTTGTCTCTCTTTCTTACTATCAGACTAGTTTAGTCAAACTTTGACTCTGATTGAGCTCAACTATCTGACTTAACCTACATCCAGAAGAAAGAACTATCAGTTCTGCCGATTATTCTCCATCTAAATCATGAGCATAAATCTAAAAGGGCACTGAACATTCGCCTGCATTTATAGTTTGCTTGGCTAACATGCTTTGGATCTTCTATGCCTCACGAAGACTATAATACACCTCCCTTTGAAGCTCCTAGACCCCTACCACATCTCACTCACCGTTTGTGACCTTACTTCACACATCTGCAGACTTGAACTGCCTCATCATCTCACCACAATCAGACCTACTAGCCAATCTTCATCTGAACCTACAGTTTCTCCTACTGCAATACTCCCATCAAAGCCTTCCCTCTGGGAGCTCCAGCCCGTGTTCCTCACTGGCAGAACTCAAAGGAAGATAGAGGGCAAGGGAGCACATTGAGTAGGTGGAGGAAGTGAAGGGTAAATCTGGAGTGCCAGAATTGCCCTGGACAAAGTTAAACAAGCAAGGAAGAACTTATTCAAGGCTATTGCCATAGAGGAGTGAGGCTAGAACTCAACTGTACCACAGTTAAGAGCACTAGAGTTTTTAAAGGCTGAGGTGAGCTTGTGGAAAAATACTGGAGGATGTTAGAAGGAAGTCATAGGTCATCTGCGTTTGCTAATAAACTTCACATATTTTTATGAAAAGTGGTAGTTTTGCAGCTTGAAGCAAGGCCACCACAGAAGTTAGGCTGTTACCTTCCCATAGAAACCAGGAGATGGGGACTGTATCTTTCTTGATTACATTTCAAAGAGATGGCACCCAGGTCACTGAGAAAGACAGTCCTGTGTTATGAAATAGACAAGAAGCCCTTAAAAAGAGTTATATTTAAAATGGATCAGAGAATGAATTTATAACTATAAGTTTTCTAAAGTAAATACTCTAAGAAAAGGGAGGTCCAGGGTCTCTCAGGAAGAAGCTTGTCTAGAGTTTAGTCAAGCTGAGGAGAACTTTAAAGCGTCTTGGTCACCAGGTCACATCAGCATGGTGTATATTAAAACAAACATAACTAAATATATTTTTTCCTGCTGCTACTGGTCCATTTCTCTCCTTGTCTTCAAAGCAAAACTTCTTGAAAGAGTGGTTTATAGTTATTGTCTTTGATAAATCACCTTTTGTTCACCCTTCAATCCATTCTGTTTCTCCATGTCAGATATTCTCCTGTGATTGATCATCATGTTGCCAAATCCAGTGGCCAGTTTCTCTCTCTGGATCTTACTTGACCTCAGCAGCATTCAACAGAGTTAACCACTTCCTTCTTGAAGCATTCTTCCCTTAGCTTCTGTTTTTTCATCCACTTCACTGGGTGTTCCTTCTTTGACTTTGCTGGTTTCCCCCTCTCTGATGTTTAAGTTTGGAATGCCCCAGGGCTTGATCTTGGGCTCTTTCTTTTTGGACTACACATTCTTTCTAGGTCAGGGGTCCCCAGCTCCCCAGCCGTTGACCGGTACTGATCCATGGCCTGTTAGGAGCTGGGCTGCACAGCAGGACGTGAGCAGCGGGCGAGCGAGTGAAGCTTCATCTGCCGCTCCCCATCGCTCACATTACTGTCTGAACCATCTCCCCTGCCCCGTCCGTGGAAAAATTGCCCTCCATGAAACCGGTCCCCGGTGCCAAAAAGGTTGGGGACTGCTGTTCTAGGTAATATCATCCTGGACCATTACTTTAAATATCATCCCTACGCTGCTGACTGCCATTCAGTACCCTGGTCTTGACATTTTCCTACAACTTTAGAATCAGGTTTCCAAGTCCCTGCTTCTTGTAGGATGTCTAAAAGACACCCAAACTTAATTTGTTCCAAAGCATATTTCTTGTCCCTTAACTCAAATTTGTTTCTCCCCCATTTTCCATCTGGTAAATAGCAGTGTTACTCACCCATTTGCTCAAGTCAGAAGTCTATGAGGAGTCTGGACTTCCTCTTTTCCCCTCCTTTCCCACATCCAAATCATTAGCAAGTATAATTGATTCTACCTGCAAAAACATATCTCTTCTATTTCCAACAATGCATGATCCAACCCATTATTATCCCTCCCTGCAATACTTATCTGTTTGCACTTCTGCCTCCCCGTAATTCATTCTCTGCAGTCAGCAGAGGGATCTTTTAAAAAGCAGACATCAAATCATGTAACTTCCCACTTACACTTAGAACAAACTCCAATTCCTCCCATGCCCTACGATATCTCACATGAGCTGATCTTTGCCTCTGGATAAGTCATGGATTTCGTGTCTCAACACCCTCCCTTTGCCCACTGCTCCCAGCCACGTTGGTCTCTCTGCTCCTGCAATTCTCTTCCTCCTGATCTTTTCATGGTTGTGTGTGTGTGTGTATGTGTTTGTGTGTGTGTGTGTGTGGTAATTCAGGTCTCAGTTTAAATGTCGTGGGAGAAGATTTCCTTGACCACTCAATCTAAGGTGACCCAGCCACTCTATTACATGACTTTATTCTAATTATTTGCAGAACATTTATTATTCTCTGACGTTTTCTTCTTTATTTTTTATTTTTTATTGTCTGCCTTATCCTGCCCGAATCATGAAATCAGGTCCTTCATTTTATCCACTGTCCTTGGAACATGGGCTAGCTCATAATAATTACCATATAAAAATATGTTGAATTAATGTTAATAGAGGAGTGAAAGCTACATATTCAAGTGATTCAATTTCCTGACCGTGTCTCAATCTTGAAGCTAAGTCTATATTCTATAAACTGACATCACTTTTTTTTTTGTATTAGCAGTAAATCAGTGTACTTCAATTAAATCAGAGAAAAGACTAAGATTAAGTGATTAACCAACAGAAGAAATTGCCAGAGTGATGGAATGATTTTTTCATGTGACATAGAGGTTCCTATTTATAAGGTTTTATGGTGATGGTCTTTTCCTTAATGGTGCATTACATAGATATATGTATGTATTAGGGTTAGGCCTTGAGGCTTACATGAATATCATGTTAATTCATTATCTATAGCATTTCAAACATAGAAATAAATAAGAGTGAAATCAGTCAATGGTAGGCAACTATTTTAAATGACTAGGATAAAACTAGCTAATACTGGTAAGATTTAATTCGGTTGAACAAATTATTTTTAAAATTCTTAAAATAAGTACCCATGTATTACATATTTTGGGTTCATTGAGGAGGATTCTCCCAGAGATTTTTTTTTTTTTTTTTTTTTTTTTTTTTTTAATATTTATTTATTTATTTACTTATTCTTGGCTTTGTTGGGTCTTCGTTTCTGTGCGAGGGCTTTCTCTAGTTGGCGGCAAGCGGGGGCCACTCTTCATCGCGGTGCGCGGGCCTCTCACTATTGCGGCCTCTCTTGTTGCGGAGCACAGGCTCCAGACGCGCAGGCTCAGTAGTTGTGGCTCACGGGCTTAGTTGCTCCGCGGCATGTGGGATCTTCCCAGACCAGGGCTCGAACCCGTGTCCCCTGCACCGGCAGGCAGACTCTCAACCACTGCGCCACCAGGGAAGCCCCCCCAGAGATTTTTTTAATCCTTTTTGACTTATGAAATTAATCTAGATTCTCAATAAATAACAGTAATTCACGTACTGCCAGATATCAAAGTATTTTATAAATACAAATTGACCACATGAATGGTCTTTACAGAGTAGATGTTAGGGTTTATGAAAATCTGAATGGGCAACTGATATGGCCACAAATATAAGTGTTCAGGAATAAAGTATATTTGAAATACTCAAGTCTAACACTATTTAGGGCAAGTTTGCAATAAATTATATTGTATTAGGTAATACCTAATTCATATGGGAGAAGTATCTATTTGCTTTACCTGTCTCAATGGCACAAAAGAGTATATATTTTTTGCATAAAATGTTTCACAGTTGGTGGATTAAATCAAAGGTTAACAGAAATTTTGAGGTACTTAACAATACAATAATATAAAATAGTTATTAATTTTGTAATTTTAAAAAATTTGGCCTATTGTTATGTTAAATGGTATTAACGACGAATTCTTTTTACCTAAAATTGCCTAGTAAAAATTACCAATTCAAGAATATTATAATATATATTAGCACACCTTTTCCGTATTGGTGAATGAAAATGTACATTTATTTTGCAACACTTTATAATTACAAACTATACATATTTACAGTAGAAAAAACTTACATGCAGAAAAATTCAGAAAAGATAGAAAATTACCCATATTCCAACTACATTATTATAGTGAGTATATATGTGTATATGTATGTGTATATGTGTATTGTGTGTGGATATATATATCTTGAAGTATGTATAAGAATTATATATTTATATTGTATATATATATATTTCAAAGCAAAACTAAAAGTTAAGATTAATAAAGTAAAATTTAATAGTAATATTTCATTGTCTAATATATTGTCAACAATTTCCTGTGTTACTAAATTGAATGGACAGTTCTGAGAGAGGAAATAAGTTTTTCTTTTTATTTATAACAGACAACAAATGAGAATTTTTCACTTAATTTTAAAACTAATCTTGTTAGAACCAATCAGTCTTGCTCAGTTCATTTGAAAGGGGAAAGATCTATAAAGAAAGCAAAAAGTTATAATAAATAAATAAATTTATATCTTTGCCCCCAAAGAAATATTTATTTTCTCCAATTTTATACTCTTTACTAATTGTCTGATTTGATTTGGCCTCAAAATTGAGACTTAGAGATATTTTTACCATATGAAAGGCAAGATATGTTATTGTAAGAAAACTGCTACTAACATCTGAAAGATCCCCATTTTTCAGTATTCTGTTTTGATAAAAATAGAACCATAACTGAAAATGAGTAATTCAAAGAAATAATGTTATAATTTGCTAAAGGGGGGCCCCTTTCTTCCTTCATTTTATTAAGCATGAGAACCAGTGAGTTGGATTGGGGGGAACTTTTAATTATTGTGTGTATGTTTAGAACTAAATATGGGTCCATGTATATTTCACAGCACGTAATTCACAGCTCCACTTTGTTTTACTCATAATGGTGTCAGCTATGAAATGAGTGAGTTTTACTCAGCATACCCAATAAAACCCATGTAAAATTTCATTTCTAAACAGATTTGATAAGATTTTTATTTTGATAATTTCACTTTACAGATGAGAAAAAATATCCAAGGAAACAAATAACTTGACCCAGTAACACAGGAAGTTAGCAAGATGGTGAGGCTCAGAACTCATCACCTGATAAATAGTGCAATAAAAAATACCAAATATTACAACCAACAATGCCAACTTACTACTTAACTAAAGCAAATAAAATAGAGAGCATGCAAAGGCGATACCTCTTTGCAAATCAGTGACTTTAGGGCCTTACATTTAGGAAAAGCATTATACTATAACAGATATAGTATTACCATCTCAGATATGTAACAATTGAGGTGCGCATTTCAGTCTGGTAATACCCAAAGCAATATTTCAGGTAATACAGACATTCCCCTATTTAAAAATGGCCATTTACCATGATCTTATCATTTATAATCTGAGATCTTAGTAAAAAATATTTTGATAGAAGGGATTAAATTGCAGCCATCAGACCATCATCAACAGTTTTCTAGAAGTCACTCTTTACTGCTCTCATCCCTCTTTCTACCACCCCTCCTTCCTGCTCTTGTCCACATTTTCAGCAGCTGCATTATTTACTTGGTTATTATGTTTACATCAAAAGTTCAGTGGTCTCGATTGGGCATTAGAAAGTAAATCACAGCTGAGGTCCAGAAGGGCTGCCTATAAAGTGCAAGGTACCATTTTAACTTTCCCATGTAATAGGTTATTTTGTCATTGGCATTACTGTGCTCCCCAAGTCCTAACAGCTAGGCTAAAATAACTCCATTTGTTTCTGATTATTGAACTGTGGAACAATTTTCCTTTTGTTTCCCTCTAACACTTTAGAAAATAAAGTTATTTAAGTATAGTTCTGGGATCCCTGTTGTCTCTAAAGGTCATCTGCTCTGGCCAGAAAGATTTCTAGGGGATGAGAAATTGATTTACCCAGAAAACAGGGTGCTTTGTTTTTAATTCTTCCTAATGGCCTTCATGAGGGAATTAGAACATACTCGTCAGAAAGGTTGACATGCTCTGGCATAGATGGGGGTCGAGCTGCACTATAAACATGTTAGTGTCTTGACTGTGAATTGCTTGCCACCTAGACGAATGCTCATCACACTCTCTGGGAGACACTTGTCACAGCCTCGTCAAGATCTGCTTATCATTCATGTGGTCACTTCCATTACTTCTACTCAGTCGGTGCTGACCTGCTATTAGTGACTTTAATTTAATTTCCCTCACTAGTGTCATGGGTTATTTCTTCCATTACTTGAGAGCTTTAATTTACAGGGTAAACTCCATCACATGAGAGAAGGAATTTTTCATGACAGAAGGAACAAGTACCTTTTGAAGATTAAGATGATGCTGGCTATTTATCTTGGTCATCTCAGTAGCTGGCAATTGAAACTTCATTGAATGGTAATATATTCCTGTATTGATGGTGCCTCTGACAGGAATTAAGCAGTGTATGTTTTACTGATTTTATGGAGTTACTTTTTGGTGCTGTTCATTCAGAGAATCTTAAGTAACAGGTACAGCATGACCTATGGGAGGTAGAGAAAGAATAAAAGGATATTATTTCCCTTTTGTTCCCCTATGGACTTCGGAATCTGACTTCCTTCTGTTTTATTATACTATTTCAAAGGAACAATAGTGGGAAAAAGTCTCCATTGTGTAAGTTCAGATTAAAAGCTTAAAAGATGTTATTCTTCCTGTATTTAGATTTGATTTGAAGAAATGCCTGATCAGAGGGTACCTTTAGAGCAACGGTCCCCAACCTTTTTGGCACCAGGGAATGGTTTCATGGAAGACAATTTTTCCATGGATGGGGGTTGGGGGGATGGTTTCGGGATGATTCAAATGCATTGATTTATTATGGTCTCTGTGCAGTCAAACCTCTCTGCTAATGATAATCTGTATTTGCCGCCACTCCCCAGCGCTAGCATCACTGCCTCAGCTCCACCTCAGATCATCAGGCATTAGAGTCTCATAAGGAGCGCGCAACTAGATCCCTGGCATGCGCAGTTCACAGTAGGGTTTGTGCTCCTATGAGAATCTAATGCCACCGTTGATCTGACAGGAGGCGGAGCTCAGGCAGTGATGCAAGCGATGGGTAGTGGCTGTAAATACAGATGAAGCTTTGCTCTCTTGCCTGCTGCTCACCTCCTGCTGTGCGGCCTGGTTCCTAACAGGCCAAGGACCGGTAGTGGTCTGTGGCCCGGGGGTTGGGGACCACTGCTTTAGAGTACAAATAATGGAGGCAGAACTGATGGTACAGCATTGGAGACTATAAAAAAATTAAAGTGTATTCATTATTTTGATCATTTTTTTTTTTGTTCATTAATTGCCAGAATGTTTAAATATTTTTCACTCACTTTCCCCCTTATTCTTCAATCTCAGGACATTGCTTAAATGACTTATTCTTTTCTCTAAGTTCTTGGCTTACAAACACTCAACAGTCCTTACAGATTATGACTGCTTTCCTTGGTCTGAGTAATGCCCCCAAAGGACTGATGCCTTGTGAACTTATATAAATAAAAACAAATAAACAAACAAACGGAGAACTTTGTGTCTGTGGGCCTGGATGTTGAGAGAGAGATGACTGTCTATTCCTCTCCTTTTTCCCATTTCTGTTGTTGGCTCTCTTGTTGTTCAGGTCCCAAACTTGAGTTCATCCTCAACTCTTTTCTTTCTTTTACACCATAGATCTAATTCTTCAATATATACTCTGCTCTCAGAATTGACCCAGAATGTGTCCGCTTCTCTCAAACACTGATTTCTCTGAGGGTGAGGGCAGGCATCTGTTGCACACTCTTGGAGACCAGTGTGCTGGCCACACTGGGTAATGAGGGGGGTGGGAGAAGGGAGACAGAGGAGGAGGCAGGTGCTAAAGTTTATTTTAAACTTTTAGTCCTAAGAAAAAAGGAAGGAATTTTCTTCACATTCTCTTTTTCAATCCCTATTTCAACTCTTCTATTGTGCTCCTTCTCTAGGGGATGAGTAATGGTCCTTTTAAATCAGTTATGGTAATTTCATTCCCCTTTGCCAGTAATTGGCCTGGGGTGGCCATGTGATTTTATTCTGACCAATGAGATGCTCATAAACCCCGTTGAGGGGATTTTATTCTAAAATCACCAGGGGAAAGCATCCCCGCAGCCTTCCTTCTTGCGTGGAACACTAAAATGATATTTGAGGCCATATTGGGGCAGGAGGGGAAAGCATGGGGATGACAAGACAATACACGAAAGACACAAACAGCCTGGGTCCTTGGTGACATTGCCAAGTGACTGAATCAATGCTCAGACTTCTATAAATAATAGAAGTCTCAATTAGTTAAGTTTGGCTAAGTTTAGTTTGCTCTCTGCAGCCAAAACCATTTCTAACTGATGAACTTCCATGTAATTTTGCCTTGGACTCGCTGTCATTATGTTCCACCCAATGTGGAGTGATCGCGTTCTTTTTACTTGGAATCCTGGTGCACTCAGTTTGTCTAAACCATGACTAGAAAGTGCATCCTTGGTTACTATGTCTTGTCCCGTAGATGAACTTCAACTAGATTTCCTAGACTTAGGGGGTCACAGGTTATAGTGGTTTTTTAACATGTTACAAAGCCAGATCTTCGGCTGCGTTCTCTCTCTCATTAGCCAGCATGTACTGTTATGAGGTACCTGAATGTCCTAAGTCGTTTTTAGATTTATGGCTATATGTTATTCCTCTTAAGTGGGATAATATATGTGAATACATTTTGTCATAGTTAAGAATTGAACATATGTGTGGTACTATTATTGTTGTTATAATTTTTATCATTACTGTTCATTATCGTCCTCTTCCTTCTCCATGTACATGATGGCCTCTTACTCCCAAGATCAGAATTCTGACTAGTATTTCAGTGCTACGATCAGTGTACGGAATTACAGTGAGACTCTTTTAAGATGTTGGAAATAAGAAAAACATGATTGCTCTCGGAGAGTTCAGCTGGAAAATTAATATAGGATAAACCAGAACTTTGCAAGTATGAAGAAGCGCCAAGGCTATAAAACTTGATTGTAACCTGAATGAATGTATCAACATGCACAAAGAAAAAGGATATTGATTAAAGGGGGGGGGGGTTGGTTTGCTAAAGAAGCATAAATAAAGAGAGTTAGAGTCAAACATTGGCAGTGCTCTTCAACACCATCCAGGGAAGAGAAACTTAGCACATAGATCTTGAATATTCTGGCTTTTGAAGCTTTCTTAGATTCTGTAATTTCCATTTCATCAGGGACTCCTGAACTCTTCAAACAAGGTTTTCAAGCTGCTTTGACAAAGCCAGTTGCTTCCTTAGGAGGCATTCTGAATGAATTTTATGATTATACAACTTTTACTTATTTTTGGTGGTTGAATTGTTTCTTGGAGTGTGACTCCTTACCAGCTCCCAGAAGAAAATAATTTTTATTCCTTTTACTTGGGAAGAA
This sequence comes from Balaenoptera acutorostrata, assembly GCF_949987535.1. Taxonomy (NCBI): domain Eukaryota; kingdom Metazoa; phylum Chordata; class Mammalia; order Artiodactyla; family Balaenopteridae; genus Balaenoptera; species Balaenoptera acutorostrata. The sequence goes on from NC_080077.1 coordinate 45,603,315, forward strand.
AGAGAGTTGCTTTTTGAGGTGGTGGAGTGGACCGTACCTTGATAGAAGTTGATTTGACTCTGACAGTTGGACATGTAGAGTCATTGACCTTCAAACTATTGTGACGTTTGAGAAAGTGCTGAGCTTCTGAATAGCAGCAATTGTAGACAATTTTAATAAATCTATCAGTTATATACCTAAAACTAAAGTTTGTAGAGACAAGATGTTTAGTATTATTGCAGCATATAATTTTTGCTAACTCTTTTCTATTAATGTGTGTGTACAATATTTTATTTTAAATGAATAATTCATTATGGGTTTGTTTGATTAATTCTTCTGTGCACTCCTTTGTCCTTGGAAACCCAGAGGAGTAAAATATTACATCTGCTCTTGTGCCTGTCCGTGAATGAGTGGATCTAAATGCCTAGTTGGGCAGTGATTAATCAGATCTGGCCTTCCCTGGAACAGCTGTGTCCAGCACATCTCCCCTTGGAGTTGGTCAGAGCATAATTTACCCCTAGGGATGGCATATGTCTCAGTTTATTTTATAATTTAGCCCAGTGATTTTTTAAGCTTTCAGATGCAGGTGACATTTTGGTAAAGTATTAAGGGAACCAGATTTGTGGTCAAAGATCAAGGTTCTAGGTTTGTCTCACCCCACTGATTAACAGACTGACCTTTGGGAAATCACCTGTTAGCCCTACATTATACTCTAGGTCACAGAGTAATACTCTCCTTAATTACCTTTCCATGTTGTCAGAAGCAACAAAGAAAACTATATACACACACACACACACACACACACACACACAGTATATATATTAAAATAAGTAAATATATACATAGAGAGCTTTGAAGTAGTTAAAAGGTTTTGTGTTTCTAATAAATAAAATTTATTATTTAATCATGTAAGTGTTGGGCTACAATTTTACAGCATATGTTCATCAGCAAAATTATGAAATTTTTTGTTTTCTTATGCCTGAACTTAATACTACTGGGAGTTCTCATTCCCTTTGATGGAAAAACACTTGATCTATTATCTCCTAAGGAAATTCCAACGTTTCAAAATTTGTCTTAGTAATTTTGAATCTAACTCAAGACAGTGAAAATTTCTCCCTCCTTTTCCTCCCCTGCAAAAGTAGCTCTGAATCCCTGGCTTTCTGTCATACAAAGGTGTGTTGGTGGGGAAGGAGGGGGCATCTGGTCCGTGGGTACCCTTTGCCCACCCTGGCCGTGCTCTGGGATATTCAATCATCTTGTCCATTTCTAGTGGTTTGTTCAGGGTTCCTGCGTCCCCACCTGGTGCTCACACTGATGGTCTGCGGGTCTACATCAAGTTCCACTGCAGTATCCCCTTGTCCCAACTGTGAGACTTTTGCTTTGCCAGCCCTTAGTGTCACTTCTCTGCCATTCTTGGTCATGTGGGAGGGGCAGGATGGCTCCCCAGGCAGCCCTCTCTTACTTTCTATGCATGAGTGGTGAGGAGGTTGCTGACCTGATCAGGATGGAAAGGAGGAGTTTGGTTTTCTATTTGTTTTCCTTAAACTCTCCTGAGCATTCAGCTTTTCTCCTCTTTGACCTGGGGAACCTTGCAGGATGCAGGGCTGTTCCTTTTCCCATGGTCCAATTCCGTTTTCTCTCTTCTGCTGTTAATGTATATCTAGTAGGTAGGAAATTGGAGAGGGGTGTGGCTGTTGATTCTGCTGGATCATATTCCACTCAAATTTTGCCTATCAAGCCTGGTCTGAGGCATTTTGAATTTAACAGTCAAGAATTTATAATCTTTTACTGTGATTTCTCTACCAGTGCTGGGTGACTAGGCACTTGGTAAAAGTGAAGAAACTCAATGAACAAGGTGAGTAGGAGAACAAAACATTAATTATAATCTGTCGTATAAATTCATGTTTGTCTGATATTTTCCTGAGACGATATCTCATAGTGTCACTCAGAACGTTGATTTTTGAGAAAGGTGGAAATTTGAAATGTGAACATTGGACATATGGATCTCCAAAAAGTTTAAAAAATATTCCTGGAGGTATAAACTATAAATCTGATGCATACTACAGTAATTTCATTCTATTTCAGTAGATGTTAATAAGCTTTATTTTTCTTGTATCCTTATAAAACTGTTTGTTGGATGACTGCTACCTTTTGAGGAAGTATGTTTCCTTATATATTAAGTGGGGTATCATTTAATAGATGAAAGATCTCTGCAAAGTACTATGGACATCACTGAGGTGTTGTGTGATTCAATTAATGCCACTTGCATACACACTAGGGAGGCTTAATAAATAGTAAATAATTAATTTTCTTTAAATATTTGGAGGAATGTGAAGTGGAAGTCAGGATGTAAATCAACTTTAATTTTAAAAAATTGCTAGAACTAATAGATTATATTTTACTTGGTACTATATTTGTAGAAAGGAGAGAACTTCAGGAATAGGAAGGAAAAAGAGGAAATAGAGACTCCTAGAAATATTAAATGTGAAACAATTTTGACTTAGAACACATTTTTTTCTGATTTTGTCCTAAAAACAGATATATTTTGATTGTTGATTTTGTGAATGAAAACAGTGGCTCTGCCTCTCTGAAGTTAATAGTCTATTCAGAGCAAGAAGCAAGTAAATAAAACTAAAGAAAACAAACAGAACTCCACAAAATACAATGCTGTAAATGCTGTAATCAAGTCATGACACCAAGTAGTATCAGAATTCTATGGGAGAACCACTAATATATCAGTCTCCTCATAAAATTGCATTATGCTCTTGTGCTGTTTGAAACTCTGCTAATAATATGAAAATATATCACAATGTCCTGATACTGACAATATTTAACTTGATAACAACTTATAATTAACATCAACCAATCTTCCTTCAGTTAAAGGTGTCAAAGTTGCATGTTATGCTCTCAGCAACATAACCATGAGACATGACTGTGATATAATAATCCTTTAAAAATATTACAGTTTATGTGTATACCATTTTTTATAGGAGAAATTCGTAAAGGAAAGATGTGCTATTACTTTGAAACCACCCCGCCACCCCACCCTGCAAAACCAGCACACTGCTGTGAACAATTTAGCTGCGATAGTCTCTCTTTTAGCGTGTTCCAGTGGTGCTACTAAGTCAGAGATCAGAGGCAGTCCAATCCAGTCCAGTCCAGGCCAGCCTAGCCCAGTCTAGCAGTCCATTTTATGCAAATACCTATTGGCTTATTTGGCTGTAGGCACAGTTATCAGTTACATGTCTTGTTTATCTTGAGCTTCCTCCTATGACCCGGCATCTTTCCAGTTTTCTCTGGGTGTGTCTTCATCAAGCTTCCTAAACCTTAAGCTTTGCCTTCCTTGAAGCTGAAGCTGCAGGTATCATTTTAGCATCTGCAAGGGCGGCAGTGTAGTGTGGGTCCCCGGATGTTGGTCCTTAGGCACAGTGAAAGGCAGAAGCAGTAAGTGGATAATAAAACTCTGCTTGCCAATACTTCACCCCAATAGTTAACAAATCAAAAACTGACCTAGATTCTTCCTAGTATGAATTTTATCTTTTAGTGTTTATTTCAAATAAGACCTCAGTGACTCTTCACGTAGAGCCTTCCTTTTCTGAGCAACAGTTTTCCCTCCAGAGCTCTTACTTGTAAACAATGATTCAACTGCCTGCCACACATGGCAAACAACCTGGATTACTGTATTCTGTGGCTGCCATAGTGATAGCTTTCATAAAGCAAATGAATTCTTGAAACAATAAGAAAATCAGGTCCAGAAGCCCAGAACAGTGAAGAGGTATTATTATTTTTTTTAATAAACTTTTAATTTTAGAATGGTCTCAGAATTACAGAAAAGTGAAGATAGTAGAACTAGTTCCCATAAACCCCACACTCATGTCTCCTGTTATCGACGTCTTATGTTACGATGGTACATTTGTCATAATGAACTGAAATTGATGTATTGTTTTTTAAAGTCCATACTTAATTCAGATTTCCTTAGTTTTTACTGAAAGTCTCTTTTCTGTTCCAGAAATGTAATGCATTTTCCAGAAGACTACATTAAATTTAGTTGTCATGTCTCCTTAGGCTCCTCTTGGCTTTTACAGTGACATTCCTCTCAGTTTAACTAAACTTTAGACAAGTTTCTTCCTGATGATAGGCCCCTAGTATACCTTTCCTTAGAGCATTTACTTTAGAAAACATGCAGTTGTAATTTTTTTCTCTGCACCTTTGAAATGTAAACGTAAGTTTTCTCCCAGCCTCTTGCCACTTCTACAACCCAGTGAAGTCTTTCTCAAGGACCTGGGAACCATCCTTGGAAGTATAAACATGGAAGGAGATAGCACTCCTATCTCTCAGGCTCTATAGGAGGATAGGAACCTAACTTTTACTTCATAGGTGTCAGGATGGCCCAATCATAGAGAAAAATATTTGCAAACTCAGAAATAATTTGGTATGCTTGGCATATCTCACTGACAACCTCTCCTAGTACTTTTCCACTAGTTCAGGCAGCTCTTAAAAACCCTCTTCCTTTTGTTTCTGTGGAATTGAGTTCAGTCTTTCACCCCTTTGCAATAATCTAATATAAAGTCTTCTTCCTTGTGTGTTTAACTTTGGTGCAGTTTTTGCTTTGACAACAAAAATTTTCCCTTTTTTAAAAAAGATTTTGATGATCATGGCACTTTTGAGAAGTCCCAGTCAGGTACTTTGCCAAATGTTAAGCAGTTGGGATTTATCTGATGTTCTTCTCGTGATCAGATTAGAGTTGTGGGTTTTGGGGAGCAGAGAGTGGATATAAAGTGCCATTTTCATTACATCATATCAAGGACACATAATATAAACATGATTTATCACTATTATACCAGCATGGAAAAGAATATGAAGAAGAGTATATATATGTATCACTGAGTCACTTTGCTGTATAGCAGAAATTAACACAACATTGTAAATCAACTATACTTAAATAAAATTTTAAAAGAACTCATGATTTATCACTACTGATATTGACCTTGATCATTTGGCCAAGGTGGCTTTTATCAGGTCCCCCTCTCCTGCTTTTCTCTACTGTATTTAATATGTGTAACATAGTGAAGTTTTGCTCCTCCTCCTTGAAAGTGGAGTATCTTCATGTACGATGTGGAATTCTTTTGCATGAAAGATTTTGTCTCTTCTCCATTTATTATTTTGTTCAATCATTTATTTATATCAGCATGGATGCATAGATATTTCTTTTCTACTTTGGGTTATAATTTAATGCTGCTTTATTTTGTTGCTTAGCTATTGGGACCCCTTTCGGTTGACTCTCATGTCACTTTGACACATCCCCATCTTTGTTATTTACTTGTTATTTAATTCATTCATTTATCTATTCATTCATTTATTTTAGTACTTCCTTACTTTCTGGCACTACAGGATGCTCCAGACTCATTTATTTTCTGCCTCAGTCCTAGATTCAGCCATTTTTTTCAAGGAATCCTGGTTCCTTTCATTTGAGAATGATACTAGAAATCAATAGCTGGGCACTAAGTGTGCTAGTTATTATGAGGATATCCTTGCTTCCAGGATTTCTCAGCTCACAGGGCAAGAAAATGCATGTGTCAATACTAACATATGTATATACGTATATTTATAAACATCTCTATCTGTAATCTGTATCTATATTAAGCCAAAACAAAGCTATAATAAAGCTAAATCAGTTCATATTGATTTCTCCAATTCTAATCCATTAACACATGGATTATTCTAGCCTCCTTCCCTTGCTGACTTATAAACTCCCACTCCAACAGGGAAAAACCTAGCTCCCACCATCTGCCTCCCATTTACTTAATTGTTCAGTTCCCTTATGTATGTAGCAGTATCAGAATTGTTAACATGTGTTTCCATGGGAAATAACTTTATCAACTGGAGTATAGTGTTTATGCACAGTTCCTTTTGCCTTTAGTTTTACAGACACCATTCATTTCCAAAGTTACTTACATCAGCTGTGCCCACCCCTCCCCACTTCAGTGAGGCTTTTTTGTAATACAGTTAGATTCTTTTTCACAGTCTACATTTCATTCCGGGATTCTGTCAACCTCCTAAATGATTTTTAAAAATTTGCATACATTAAGGTTCACTCTTTGTGATTATTGATTTTAGATCTTTCTTCTTTAATGTATACATTTAATGCTACAGACTTCCATCTAAGCACTGCCTTTGCTACATCCTACAAATTTTGATAAATTATATTCTTGTTTTCATTTAATTCAAATATTTTAATTGCTCTTGATATTTCTTCTTTGGCCCATGGATCCTGTGAAAGTGTATTGCTTACTTTCTTAGTTTTGGGGGATTATTTAGATATATTTTTTGTTATTAATTCCTAGTTTAATTCCATTCAGTCTAAAAACATGCTTTTCATGATTTCTATTCTTTTAAATTTGTTAAGGTATGTTATCTGGCCCAGATAGGCCCAGAATGTGGTCTATCGTGGTGAAAGGTCCATGTGAGTTTTAGAAGATGTGTATTCTGCAGTTGTTGTTGGAGTAGTTTATAAATATCAATTAGATCAATTGATCTAGTTGATTGATAGTGCTGTTCAGGTCAACTATATACTTACTGACTTTATGCTTGTTGGATGTATCAATTACTAAAAAAAGATAGACGTTGAATTCTCCAACTATAACAGTGCATTTGTCTATTTCTCCTTTCAGTTCTATCAGTTTTTGCCTCACATTTATAATGCTCTGTTGTTAGGTGCTTATACATTTAGGGTTGTTCAGTCTTCCTGGAGATTTTACTCCTATCATTATGTAATGCCCCTCTTTATTCCTGATGATTTTTTGCTGTTGTTTTGAAGTCTGCTTTGTCTGAAATTAAAATAGCTACTCCAGCTTTCTTTTGATTAGTGTTAACATGCCATTTTTTTCTCCATCTTTTTACTTTTAACTTACCTTAGTCTTCATATATAGTGTTGGTTTCACATAGACAACATATATTTGGGTGTGACTTTTTTTCTCATTCATCCTGACAATTTCTGTCTTTTAACTGGTTTATTTAGATCATTCACATTCAAGTGATTTATTGATATAGTCATATTACTATAGACCATGGTTGTAACTGTTTTCTATTTAGTGCATTTGTTCTTTGTGCTTTCCTTCTTCCCCATCTGGGTTTAATTGAGCATTTTATATGATTCCCTTTCTCTACTCTATTACCATATCAATTTTACTTATTTGTTTATTTTTTTAGTGGTTGCCCTAGAGTTTACAATATGCATTTTAAAGTAATCTGACCCCACCTGCAAAGAACACTATACTACTTAATAAGTAGTGCAGGTATCTTATAAGAGAGAATTCCCAATTCCTCCCTTTGGTATCTTACGACATTGCTCTCATTTCATTTATCCATATGCTATAATCACCCAATACATTGTTACTATTATTACTTTGAAAAAACATTTTTCTTTTAGATCAATTATGAATAAGAAAAATAAAAGTTTTTTTAACCTTTACTTATGCCTTCTCCAGTGATCTTCTTTTCTTTATGTAGCTACATTTCTGACCTATATCATTTTCCTTCCTCCTGAAGAACTCCTAACATTTCTTGCAGGGCAAGCTTGCTGGTGATGAATTCTCTCAGTTTTTATTTGTGTGATTATGCGTCTTTGTTTCTCCTTCACTTCTGAAGGATAATTCTAGGTTGCTGTTCTTTTTTTTCTCTTATTTTGATAGTTAAATAGTTCACTTCACTCTCTTCTTATTTGCATGGTTTATGCAGATAAGTGCCTTATAATTTCTATGCTTGTTCCTCTATAGGTAAGGTATTTTTCTCTTCTGGCTTCTTTCAAGATTTTTTCCTTCATCTTTGATTTTTTGAACTATGAATATGATATCCTTAGGTGTGATACTTTTGGGTATTTATCCTGTTTGTTTTTCTTTGAGCTTCCTGAATCTTAGTTTGGTATCTTTCATTAATTTTGGAATGCTTTTGGCAATTACTGCACCAAATATTTCTTTGGCTTTGTTCTCTCTTCTCATCTCACATTCCAATTCTGCATATAGTACACCTTTTCAAATTATCCCTGAGTTCTTAGATATCTTGTTCTATTTATTTCTTTATTTTTTCTTTGCATTTCATTTAAGGAAGTTTCTATTAATGTATCTTCAAGTTGACTGATTCTTTCTGTGTCAAGTCTACTGATAAGCCCATTGAAGGCATTTTTCAGTGTTGCTGATGTCTAGCCATTATTATTTTTTTTCTGAGAACTTCCATCTCTCTGCTTACATTATCTATCCGTTTTGTATGTTTTCTACCTTTTCCATTAGACTCTTTACCATATAATTACAGTTATTCTAAATTCCAACATGTATATCATAGCTGAGTTATGTTCTGATGATTGATTTGTCTCTTCACACTGTTATTTTCTTGCTTTTTGGCATGCCTTGTAATTTTTTGTTGTGAGCTGGATATCTTGTACTGGGAAGAGGAACTTATGTAAATAATTCTTTAGTGTGAGGATTTATGTTAATCTGTTAGAAGTTGAGCTACTTCTAATGTTTCCTATAGCTATAGGTGCCAAAGACTTCAGATTTCTTTAGTGGCCTTGTTTTTGTCTGTCTTTTCTTGGGCTTTCCTAAGTATTCTTGCCCAGAGAGAGTTTAGATTTGCAACCCTTCCAGCTACGCTGTTATTATACTTGAGCCTTGTTGGTGTGATTGTAAGTTGTGACCAGTGCAGAGAGGAGGCATTTTATAATTTTCTGATTAAATCTTAATCATTTAGTGGTCCTGTGCCTTGTGACCTTCACAATTGTATCTGTGGTGGTGTAGTTTTTTCCCTCTTTCCCCTATTCTCTTCATTGGATGCAGTGTTCCCAATCCATTTCCTTGAGGCACTTAGACCTGTTGAGTTCTTCTCCCCTTAGGTGAGCAGGAAAGCTAGAGCAGGATGGAGCGGGAAGAATGCCCTTCCCTCAGACTCTCTATAAACTTCTTTGTCCTTGAAGAATAGGTTTTTATTATGGAGAACACTCTGGGTATATTTCATAATGATTACTTTTCCCTTCCTCCTGCTAGAGTTATGATGTTCTTTCTTGGATCTTCACTATAAGAACCTGGTGGGGTTGTTGGAGGTAAAACTCATGACAGTGTAGGGGCCTCACTAAGACAGTGGCACCCAGGAGCTTAGCCTCCAGCAATTTATCAAAATTACCATTGAAGTGTTCCTATCAGCTTATGGCTTCTGCAGCTTTGGCATCATCTCAGCAGATCTCAGATGTGACTCTTTAGATGCGCTGTTTCTCCAGATTTTGTTGTGGCAGTTTGCCCGCAGCCTCAGTTCTCTGATGAGTCCAAGAAAAGTCATTGATTTTCAGTTTGTCCAGCTTTTTCTTGTTGTAATCATGGGAGTGACTGCTTCCAAGCTCTTTACTTGTTAGAGATAAAATTGGAAGTCCAAGGATTATTTTTTATGTAAATGTCTTGACCAATAAAAATCAGAGTGAGACAGGTGACTCGTTCTCTCAGATGTCTCTTATATTAGTAGCTCCAAAAGTTCATTAAATACTATCTTACTCCTTCTACAATCACTCTGAGGAGCAGAATCAAAAAAAAACATCCTAACTATGCAACAGGGAATATCTTGGAACAAAGAAAGCTTAAATCACTTACCAAAGGAGATATAAAAGCATCACAGCAAAAGCAGGTACAGAACTTAACATACGGCCAAGTGTTCTACTTTCTTGACCTAATTTTGCTTGCTTCCTCTCCTTTTACTTACTCCTAATGCGAACAAAATATGGCTGTATGTCTCACTATGGGAGTGAGAGGTCGGAGCTCTGCGCTAAGAGATCCTCCTGTAGCTGTGATAATTTTGACACATAGAGCACCACTTATTCTAACACATTATCTTTGCTCGTATTCTAATCCCAAGTGATCCAGTGCTGCTCAAATATTCCAGAAAAGCACAACAGTGAAATCTCAAGCAAGGCCTTTATATACTGGGGATTTGATTAACATGACTGTTTGAGAATAGAGCTTGAAGCTTTAAAATATATATTCAGTGATATACACTGTGCATCCTACAAAGTCTCTAATAACTGGGTGTAAATGCTTAAGCATCAATTTAGGGAATTGAGCGTGAAAAGTGGGGACAGGAGCCAAGCAGATTCTCTAAAGGGCAAGACAGTGAGCGTTAGTAATGCTGTCCTGCCACAGTCATAAATGGGTAAGCACAGAAGCACTGAAAAGAGACAAGCCAGGGTGCTTGCAGCCCCAAGTCACACCTGAGTTACCCAGGGCTCTCTAGTTAGTGAGGCTTAGCTTGCTGGTCTCAAGAGTGAGACAAGGAAGAGTGGATTCGATCGCGATGCTGACCCAGCAGTGTGCAGGATTGCTGACAGCATACAGCCCTGGAGCCTGCGGCAGAAGAGCAGCTTACCTGACAAGGTTCAGGAATCCAGAAGTGATATGCAGGACGTCTCCTGTCTCAGCAGCAACCAGCCACAGCGCAGAGTGTCAGCAAAAAGAAAGGCAAATGAATTTCTTTACTTTCTTTTGTTCTCTTGGAAGACCATAATAACCAAAGTCAACTGTTATTTTGTATTAATTCTCTTAAATAATAAGTAAAGAATGTTGTTAGTTGTATTAAAATTCCGTTCCCAAGCGGTAAAAAGGTGAAACAGGAGAGTGAAAAGTGACATCTTTGAACAGAGAATGTTTGGGGAGAAAAAGGCCTCGAGTCATACATTTTACAAAATAACTTTTAAAAAATGTTCCTTTCAAGAAGGACTCAATTATTAAATTAGAAATGAATACGTATGTGAAGAAAATAACTTACTGAGGATAAAGCAGCATAAACTAAAAATTATACAGTGCTTTTATATTGGATTTGAGAAAAATCCATGATATGGTGACTGAAATAAAAATATAGGAGGATGCTGGTGCTAAATAATTTAAAGACTAGTGGAGATATACATTTAGAAAATAAAAACTCATGACCATCATTTGCTTTTTTCCCCCCTAGTTCTCTGTATAAGATGACTCTGAAGGATACACTGCTCTTACAAAAACAATTTTTGAATTCCTACTACAGAAAAGGCACTGAGGAAAAGTTTTGTGAGTTAGTATAAAATAGCCTCTCTGCCTTAAAAATGATCCTGTCTAGTTGGGATGTCATGGGTGCCCAAATCTGCAAATCAGAAAGCAGTTCAGGACTCAAATCTACTGCCAAATCTCCTTCCTGTGTAATGGGAAGGATAAATGGTGTGGGAGGGGCCCTCATTTGTAGTGTTTGCTGATTTCTCTGGTGTTAAATACTTCCACCTCAGCTCATTTTAAACTGCTAGTGTGAAATTGACCATCTCTCAAAGTTCCTGATAATTTATAGTCAGTGATTGCAAATCTATTCAGGGTTGCTGCAACACTCCATCAGCTCAGAGGTTGCTTTGAGCTGTTGTGGCTAAGAAATGCATTTTGGAGAAATTGGAACTTAGGTTGAGTATTAAAGGATAGGTACTATGAAACTAAGTTTTCGAGTTGGGGGTGAAGGCTTTTAATTCAGATAGGAAATAGGTCATGAGCCCAGACCACAATTGGCAATGCCCCTGAGTGAATAAAACAGAATGAGTGCCCTGGAAAAAGGGATCTGATGTAGGGGTGTAGAGTTGGAAAAATGACAACAAAATCCATATAGTGTCTTAAATGATTAAAGGAAAAGGTAGTGTCTTTGCTGTATGTAATGGAAAACTGTTGAAGGTTTCTGTCAAGTTTAAGACAAGATTATAAGGTAGTGAATTGTGAAGATTAGGCTAGAAGAGAGAGGATTGAAGGAGTTAGAGACCCGAAGCATGGAGCACAGTTTTTGTCCTATCACAATGCAGGTTCCCCAGGAAGCACACTGTGAGAGAGAGATTTGCCTGCAGGCCATTTATTGGGGGGAGCTCTCAGTTGAACTTCAACGCAGTCAGTCACAACAAGGACCTTAGTTAATCCTGTGGGGAACTCCAGCTGTGATGAGCCTTCAGAGATGTCTTGAGTTGGGGTGAGGATGCTGGGTCTTTTTATTGTGACGGCAACAGATTATTAGATGTGAGCAGTTCTCAGAAGGCGATATGACCTTGGGAGGCATCTTTCTTTAGCCAAGGACAAGTCCCAGAGAGGTACTTGTAGGCAGCCAACCCTCCGGGCAACTGGGAGAATGAATGTTGCAGTCCTGGAATGGGGGAACTGGGTGACACATCACAACACCACATACCTTTTCTTAATATGCAGGTAAATTAATGAGAAACTAGTCTAAGGTGGAAATGGAATCGGAAAGGAAGCTATACCTGTGAGATGCATTTCAAGGGGACACTTTCTATGGCAAAATCATTTTTCACTTTTACAAGTTCTAATTTTTACAGTCTCTTGTTGCTTACTCATTTTGTTATTCTGTTTTTATTCCTTAAAGTTTCCTTTAAGATGTTTATTTTTAAACATTATGCTCTTTATATGATATTTCAAATATCTGAAATACTTAGTGTATAAATCTGTTGTTTGTTGTTTCTCTGGAATCTCACTAATGATGGCTGGTCTCATTGTGTGTTTGGTGATATTTGATGATGAGACCATGTTTATTTGATCACAATCAGTGGGACCCTTGGGGGTCAAAATTGAGATAGCTCTCTCCAGAGAGGATTTGAAAGTGTTCCCAAGGCAGCCGGGTGCTCTGGCAGGTTGAGGTCCCTTCCAGCATCCCTAGCTCAGTGCAGGTGTCTTCAAGTCAGCCATGCTTACTCACAACTTCACTGTTAGGGCAGCGCTACCTTTCTGATTGTCCAGTGGTCATTGTTCTCTGCTCCCCATTTCTCTCTCTGGTTTCAGTTTATTGTGTTTTGTGTTTTGCTTTGTTTTGTTCTTTTGAAGGGGGTGAAGATAGGGGTTTCTGTCACTTTCGGGGAGTTCACTGATGCACTAAATAATGAGTTTTATGGAGGAGGCACTTGCTCTGTAGTTGGGAGAGTACATTGAAATATGTAGTTCATTGTACCGTTAGAGGCCAAAGTGACGGGAGACATGACATAAGCAAGATGAAGGCATGGAACAGGAATTTCAAATTTCTGGATTATAAAACTGGAATAATGATGGGCAGAAGTATGAAAGTCAGGAGAAGAAGTCTTATTGATGGTTTGGGAGGAAGGTAGTGTGTTCTAATATAGTTCACTATATTCTGTGCACAATATATAAAAGTTTAAATACTTGAGTGTAAACCAATAGTAAATTTTTATACAAAAGTATTTCAAACAAAAGCTTGCACAGCTTTCAGGACTACTTAGTAACTTATAAATAGTGCAAATATATTTAATTTTAGTTTTTCCCTTATAATTTCAGGTGAGAGAACACTATATTTAGTATGGGACATGTGACAGAAATGTGTGACATGTCAAGGAGTTGTATGTTAAAAGTGTGATCAGCTGTGAATGAAAGTAGCTTAAATTAGTAGTCAACATTAGCTATTAACATAAAAAACACTCAAATAATTTTGATATAAGGCATATATCAGAAATATTTTGCCTCTTATACTAGGATATCCCCAAGTAAACTGTGTTGACTGATTTTACATGAGGTAAAAGTTTAATTTATTGGACTAATTGTTTGCTTAGTTAATACTACACTATTAATTTTAGGAGCTTTATAATATGTGTTAATATTTCGTAGGACAAATTCTCCTACTCCCCCTTGGCTTTTATTTTTCAGATTCTTTTTTCTTGATCAATTTTTTTTAATTACACAAAAACTTTAGAATCTGTTTAGTTTGTTTCTGAAATCTTATATTTTGTCGTTATTGTGCTAAAGTTATGAATTAACTTAGGGTGATTTACATCTTTATTATATTTTCCTACTTGAGAATATGTTATGACTTATTTATATTAGTTTTTGTCCTTTAGAATTGCTTACATTTTTGTACAATAGGTCTTGTACCTTTCTTGCCAGTAAAATGTTGAATTACTGTGGTGAGAGTGGGCATCCTGCTTCATTCCTGATTTTGTGGGAAATGCATCTAAGGATAACTAGTGTGACTTAGCTGGAATGCAAGGCCGAAATTCTTTCTGTTCTGACACACTAACTCTCAGTAAAGCTTTATTCTTAGGTGAAAATGTACACTTACATAATTTTATAAAAACATGTATATCTATAAAATATAATAATAAGAGTAGTCAAATAATAAAAATAGTTCAATACAATTTAATATATACCTGGGGGTATTAATATTGTCTTTTTACATTTTATTGAGTCTGAAGTAAAACGCATTGCATTTTGAAGTGGTCTTTATTTCCCGAAATTCACTTAAAATGGCTCTTTCTTGTATATTTTACCCATAAATATTCCCATGATATTTATAAACATAGATTTGAAGATTGTTTAATCTTCCTCTCACATGCTATTCTACAATGTGACTTTGCCACTCCTTCAACAAGAGGTGGCTAATTTTCTTCCATTTGGGTCTGGGTGGGCTTATGATTGCTTTGACCAGTAGAGTACTCTGGAAGTAGTACTCTGTGACTTCTGAGGGTGTGTCATAAAAGGCATTGCAGCTTCTGTCTTACTCATTTGAACACTGGTACTTGGAGCCCTGAGCCAATGTGTAGGAGGTCTGACTGTGAGGTTGCCATTCAGTGAGGAAACCAGTCTACATGAAGAGGCCACATAGAGGTGCTCCAGTTGGCAGTCCTAGCCTTCAGGTCACACAGTCCAGGCACCAGACATACTAAGTAAACAGATCTTAAGATGACTCCAGTCCCTAGCCATCAGGCCACTTCCAAGCTTTGAATCTTTCTGCCTAGACCCCAGAGATCATGGAGCATAGATGACTCAAGACCCACTGTGAGTTGCTTGAATTCCTAACCCACTGAGACCATGAGCAGAGACAACGTTGAACTTTGCCTGAGCCCAGTGCTCTTGGAAAATAGCAATGGTTAAGAAATCTTCTCACCCTTTGTGTTCTGGGAAATGGTTTTTTTGTGAATATTTCATGTTTTTGTTGTTGTTGTTTGTTTGTTTTCTTTGTTTAATTTGCTTGCCTCCTGCTCTGAATAGATGATGACTTATGACAAAGCCAGACACAGATCCTCCAAATTCCCATTCTTTGTCTCATAAATGATTAGTTGAACTCTTTATCTTCACTGACCAATACAGATAAAATGCCTTTTGACCAAACTTTGATTTCCTGGCCCAGAATTTTTGCCCACCCTTAAGTTAAGAAAGTGTTGGAACAATCTAGCATTGGAGAATCTGCTGACTGTAGAGGAAAAATATCCTCCTCAACCGTCCGATCATGTCACCTGCTCACCCCATTGCCCCACACCTAGTTCTTTCCACTGGGTTATTTTTACTTCTCTCTACAAAAGAAATCCCTTCCCTTTCTGCTTTCACTGAGGGACACTTGCAGATCTTATGGTTCGAGGCTTCTCCCTATTGCAATAATCGCCTTCCTCATAGTATCTCAAGAGTCCCCTTAACATAGTCTTTCCTTACTAAAGTAAGGACTTGCATTTTTTTTCTTTGACAGCATAACAAAATTAATCTGCTAACTATTAGGTTAATTAATTGACTTTTTTTTTTCCAACGTATTCAAAAACCCTTTTTACTCAGGGAAGCATAAGTTATGTCAGTGTTGATTCAAAAATTAAGTACTGTAGGCAGGATTATTTCACTACAAAACTATCAGAAATGTTTATACTCATATATTTACTGGATAATGATTTGAATGACTTCTAATTTTTGGTATTTATTTGAGTGAATGGAATATTTCATTATTATATTCTAGACATTTTAATGATAATTTTCATGTTAGTTGAGTATGATACTGATAAATTTTATCGGTCCATCCAAAATGTTTTCTATTAGTAGGTATAACATGATATAAATTGTGTAAGAGCTATGTTACAGAAACTTGATTTTTAAGACTATTGATGGTCTCCAGATAGAGAAGAAATATACTGACTGAGTATCAATTTTGTGCTAGGTCTTTCAGATTCATTACCTCATTTAACAAACAAAGCAGCCCTGCAAAACTATGTTTTAAATTACATTTTTATAAATGATAAAATGGTCTTCCTCAAGATAATTGAATTCCTTCTTTAAAATTTTAGTTCTCTTTAAAAATAAAACTAATCTAAAACTAACAGACAAAGACAAAATCAATACTATGGAAACGGAAAAACGTTTCCTTAGTATTTTTATGGCAAAGATAAGAGATGAATTTATCTTATCTGATCGCATTTTTTTGTAGGTGACAACTAAAATTTTAGAGAGAAACAAAGATTGTGGTCCACACACAGCCTTAGTAAAGGGACAGAAATAAGGATTTCTAATCTGGATTGTGCACTTATTAGCATGATGGCCTCTCACAAATTTCTTGTCCTCTCTGAGTCTCAATTTGACTGTTTCTCCTAAATCTAGCCATTAGATGCTAATTTCTGATACAGATACAATTCCTGAATATTGTAAGGTTAAAATTAGAGAATGTGCTGAGTAGTGCTTGGATATCAGAGTGTTCTACAAAAGCAATGCATGTAAAATCAGAACTTGACAAGAGCAATATATATAGAATCAGAGCATGTTCACATATAGTCTCTCACTTGACTCTTACTTCCAAACCATATTTGCTGAAATGCTCCTTCTACCTGGAATGTTCTCAGGTATGAATACAGACATCTAACACCAGCGTCAGGCTCTGCCTCAGACACCATCACTTAATGCAAACTTTTTCCTAATCCAAATGGTTGTACTCGATACATCCTTTTAAAACATTTCTATGGTAATCTGCACTTTTAAAAATGATACTGTTTAGCAATTAATTTTGCTGTTTACAGGTCATTTCCTACTTCCAGGCTGAAAGGTCCTGGAGAGAAAGGAAGGACTGCTTCTTATTGTCTGAAGCTTCAATAGTACATTGCCTAATCCTTTGTGGAGAGTGGGAAGCTCAATACATATTTTTTCAATTGAATTCTATAAATCAATGACTAATATTAATGACTTTTCTCTGAGATATTGTGAGAATAGCAAATTTTAACTTTTACATTAAAAATGTAGGGTAAATAATAAAACGAAGGTTAGTAAGGTTCTATATCTGATTTATCACTATTGTGAAATAATCACAATTAATTTGAGTACATCCATATTCCCTGGCGTGTTGTTATAGTTTTTTATGTTCCTGTTAATCAAGTTCTATCTTTGCAAAGTGATAAAAAACATCCTGTGATATCAGGGTATATTTTATTAATGTGCCTTTTTAAAGAAGATCTAAATTAAATCGATTTCTTGACATCAGTAGTATATTTTGCTCAGTTTCTATTATTAGTTCCTTCAGGGTTATTCTCATCAAAAGTAGTGGTTAAATTCTTTTTTTTTCTTTGAAGTTTTTGACAGTCCTTGGTGCCACTGGTGGATACTTTGTTGTCTGTGTCCAAGGAATGTTAACATGCTCAGCACATAGAGTGAATTACCTGAAGACAACCAGCTCTTTTGATGTGGCTCTCATTCTTTTAATCCTTTCTTTTCAGATAGAAAACTTGGAAGAAAAATGAAATACATTACAATTTTAGTTGCTGATTAGCTGCTTATGATAATAGAGTCAAATGGTTTTTGTTTTGTTTTGTTTTGTAATGGAATCTTTTTTCCATTGATGGCTGAGGTCTCTTAATCTTACTTAACCTAACTGATCTGTGCAGGATATGAAATTTATGTATCACATAAAATTTTTTAGGAAACTAATATATCTGTTTGTGAGCCACCAATGCTATGGTCTGTGAAAAGCTCTGTTAACCCCTTTTATACAATATTAGGAGTGCTGAAGAGAAATCCAATATAAAAAATGATTTTTCCTAAAAATTGTATATAGACTGGGAATTAGTTGGTAAAGAAAAAAAAAGAGGAGTTGGTTATCTTATTATTCTGTATGAGTCCTTCTGTGATAATAAAAGTAGAAGTTATCTTACAGTCTGAGGAGGCATGTGAAAACTCACTCTATGGAACATAGTGACACCCTCTATTGTTAGCTAGGATGATTTAGAATTAGTTTCATTTATTCAAGAAGCATATTTTGAGTACCACCATACTCCAGATACCATGAAGTTTTCTGGGGGTGCAACAGGGAACAAAACAGATATGGTCCTTACCCTCATGGAGCTTGCCCTCATAATGTAGTTGGACATTTGTCTCTAGCTGAAATTGCTTAGTTTTGAAATTCAAGATGAAATAAATTACCATTTTTCATCCTTTATGCTAGCACGTAAGTTCCATGTGGGCAAGAATCTTTGTTTTTTTGTTCACCAACTTATCCCTAGTGCCTAGAACAGTGCCTGGCACATAGTAGATTCTCAATAAATATTTGTTGAATAATAAGTACTTTCAACAAGAACTACCCTTGGTTAAATTTCTCTTATATACTAGGCATTTTACAAGACCCTGTCTTCTAGATGTCACTGGGTGGTGATAGGGGAGGTTGGTACTATTTTATCACATTAACAGTAGAAAGTCATATTTTCTTGACTCCTCCTCTTACCTGCATAAATTATACCCTAGAAACCTCTTAAAAATTTCACTCATTTTTTGGAAATTGCTCAGTGGGTGTACAAATAGGAAAAAGTTGCCATGCACATCTGGCAGATTCTTCCCCTTTATGGTCCAGGTCTACTCACTGACTTCCTCTGCCAATGAAGCTGCTGGAGGGTCTTTGTCATTGACATTCCTGCTGGGCAATCCGTCTCCATCAGGATAATGATGTAGTTTGTGCCTAGTGTACTGTCTCCTAGTGTTTCTGAAATACATGCGTATTTCCTCCACTCTGTCACAGAAACTCCAGAGCAAAGCTGCTCATGCTCTGGGTCTCTCAGACTTTCTTTTGAGAAGAAAACCTTCAGATTCTGTGAGCAGTGCTCTCTACATTGAGCTCCGACATAAACTGCTAAGTAGGGTGAAGGCACAGGTAGACCTTGCTGCCTTCTCCCATTCCTCTACTCTTCTCTTCTCTTCCTTGTGTAGACTGATGCTTGGACATGGTGGATGCAGTGTGGCCCAGGCCTAGACCTAAGGAAGTAACCTGATAGCGACAGGCTCAAGGAGTAAATTATAAAACTAGAACTTAACAGGGGACAGTACTGTTACCATCATAGGGGCAGCAACTTCTAATCTAAGTTCTGTCATTAAATCTGACCATCTCCCTAAAAATTATTTTTCCTAATTTCAGGAAACTAAGTGTTCAGGTCCTTGAATAAGTAAACCGCCTGGATAGATAGAATGTCAACACAAAAACCCATTTGAGGCTTCCAGCTGCCTATTATCCTAATAAAGTCAGTTTGAATAAAACTGATAAGAGTTAATCAGGCATTTATTTGTGCCTGGCACAGTTGACCATGAAAGGAGATAAAGTTCTTGTTAACTTGGGAATTATTTGGAGGGGGGATGGAAAAATCCCAAATTGCAGGCAGACATTAGCAGCATGTACAGCTACATATGTAGTGTGATTTGGGGGTTTTTAAGAAGATCCTGTGAATTCTACAATTTTTCCTTGTCCTGCATGCTTATGCATGAAATTGTATTAGGAGTAAAACATTTTTCAATTTCAGTTAGTTCAATGTAAGGTGGCCACAAAGGAATTAAGACATTAAACATTTCATTAAAGGAGATTTTCATGGGGTTGGGCACAGAGAGGCTTGGAGCTATTATCAGCACACTGGTTTTCTGCAGAGGTAGGGGAGAGGGGAAGGGCAAAGTTAGGGTAGGTTGAAGGCAAGCTGCAGTTATCACACAAATTTTTTTGTTTGTTTGTTTCTTATATTTTTTATTTTATAAAAATAAAATGTTATAGGTACATTTTTTTTAAACATATTTATTCAAGTATAATTGCCTTACAATGGTGTGTTAGCTTCTGCTTTATAACAAAGTGAATCAGTTATACATATACAATATGTTCCCATTTCTCTTCCCTCTTGCATCTCCCTCCCTCCCACCCTCCCCATCCCACCCCTCTAGGTGGTCACAAAGCACCGAGCTGATCTCCCTGTGCTATGCAGCTGCTTCCCACTAGCTATCTATTTTACATTTGGTAGTGTATATATGTCCATGACACTCTCTTACCCTGTCACATCTCACCCCACCCCCTCCGCATATCCTCAAGTCCATTCTCTAGTAGGTCTGTGTCTCTATTCCCGTCTTGCCACTAGGTTCTTCATGGCCTTTTTTTTTTTTTTTCCCTTAGATCCCGTATATATGTGTTAGCATACTGTATTTGTTTTTCTCTTTCTGACTTACTTCATTCTGTATGATAGAATCTAGGTCCATCCACCTCACTACAAATAACTCAATTTCATTTCTTTATATGGCTGAGTAATATTCCATTGTATATATGTGCCACATCTTCTTTATCCATTCATCTGTCGATGGACATTTAGGTTGCTTCCATGTCCTGGCTATTGTAAATAGAGCTGCAATGAACATTTTGGTACATGACTCTTTTTGACCTATGGTTTTCTCAGGATATATGCCCAGTAGTGGGATTGCTGGGTCGTATGGTAGTTCTATTTGTAGATTTTTAAGGAACCTCCATACTGTTCTCCATAGTGGCTGTATCAATTTACATTCCCACCAACAGTGCAGGAGTGTTCCCTTTCCTCCACACCCTCTCCAGCATTTATTGTTTCTAGATTTTTTGATGATGGCCATTCTGACCGGTGTGAGATGATATCTCATTGTAGTTTTTTTTTTTTTTTAAATATTTATTTATTTATTTATTTATTTATTTATGGCTGTGTTGGGTCTTCGTTTCTGTGCGAGGGCTTTCTCTAGTTGTGGCAAGCGGGGGCCACTCTTCATCGCGGTGCGCGGGCCTCTCACTATCGTGGCCTCTCTTGTTGCGGAGCACAGGCTCCAGATGCGCAGGCTCAGTAATTGTGGCTCACGGGCCTAGTTGCTCCGTGGCATGTGGGATCCTCCCAGACCAGGGCTCGAACCCGTGTCCCCTGCATTGGCAGGTGGATTCTCAACCACTGCGCCACCAGGGAAGCCCCTCATTGTAGTTTTGATTTGCATTTCTCTAATGATTAATGATGTTGAGCATTCTTTCATGTGTCTGTAGGCCATCTGTATATCTTCTTTGGAGAAATGTCTATTTAGGTTTTCTGCCCAGTTTTGGATTGGGTTGTTCGTTTTTTTGTTATTGAGCTGCATGAGCTGCTTGTAAATCTTGGAGATTAATCCTCTGTCAGTTGCTTCATTTGCAAATATTTTCTCCCATTCTGAGGGTTGTCTTTTGGTCTTGTTTATGGTTTCCTTTGCTGTGCAAAAGCTTTTAAGTTTCATTAGGTCCCATTTGTTTATTTGTGTTCTTATTTCCATTTCTCTGGGAGCTGGGTCAAAAAGAATCTTGCTGTGATGTATGTCATAGAGTGTTCTGCCTATGTTTTCCTCTAAGAGTTTGATAGTGTCTGCCCTTACACTTAGGTCTTTAATCCATTTTGAGTTTATTTTTGTGCCTGGTGTCAGGGAGTGTTCTAATTTCATACTTTTACATGTTCCTGTCCAATTTTCCCAGCACCACTTATTGAAGAGGCTGTCTTTTCTCCACTGTATATGCTTGCCTCCTTTATCAAAGATAAGTTGACCATATGTGTGTGGGTTTATCTCTGGGCTTTCTATCCTGTTCCATTGATCTATATTTCTGTTTTTGTGCCAGTACCAAACTGTCTTGATTACTGAAGCTTTGTAATATAGTCTGAAGTCAGGGAGCCTGATTCCCCCAGCTCCATTTTTTGTTCTCAAGATTGCTTTGGCTATTCGGGGTCTTTTGTGTTTCCATACAAATTGTGAAATTTTTTGTTCTAGTTCTGTGAAAAATGCCAGTGGTAGTTTGATAGGGATTGCGTTGAATCTGTAGATTGCTTTGGGTAGTGGAGTCATTTTCACAATGTTGATTCTTCCAATCCAGGAACATGGTATATCTCTCCATCTATTTGTATCATCTTTAATTTCTTTCATCAGTGTCTTATAATTTTCTGCATACAGGTCTTTTGTCTCCTTAGGTAGGTTTATTCCTAGATATTTTATTCTTTTTGTTGCAATGGTAAATGGGAGTGTTTTCTTAATTTCACTTTCAGATTTTTCGTCATTAGTGTATAGAAATGCAAGAGATTTCTGTGCATTAATTTTGTATCCTGCTACTTTACCAAATTCATTGATTAGCTCTAGGAGTTTTCTGGTAGCATCTTTAGGATTCTCTATGTATAGTATCATGTCATCTGCAAATAGTGACAGCTTTACTTCTTCTTTTCCGATTTGGATTCCTTTTATTTCTTTGTCTTCTCTGATTGCTGTGGCTAACACTTCCAAAACTATGTTGAATAATAGTGGTGAGAGTGGGCAACCTTGTCTTGTTCCTGATCTTAGTGGAAATGGTTTCAGTTTTTCACCATTGAGGACAATGTTGGCTGTGGGTTTGTCATATATGGCCTTTATTATGTTGAGGAAAGTTCCCTCTATGCCTACTTTCTGCAGGGCTTTTATCATAAATGGGTGTTGAATTTTGTCGAAAGCTTTCTCTGCATCTATTGAGATGATCATATGGTTTTTCTCCTTCAATTTGTTAATATGGTGTATCACATTGATTGATTTGCGTATGTTGAAGAATCCTTGCATTCCTGGGATGAACCCCACTTGATCATGGTGTATGATCCTTTTAATGTGCTGTTGGATTCTGTTTGCTAGTATTTTGTTGAGGATTTTTGCATCTATGTTCATCAGTGATATTGGCCTGTAGTTTTCTTTCTTTGTGACATCTTTGTCTGGTTTTGGTATCAGGGTGATGGTGGCCTCATAGAATGAGTTTGGGAGTGTTCCTCCCTCTGCAATATTTTGGAAGAGTTTGAGAAGGATAGGTGTTAGCTCTTCTCTAAATGTTTGATAGAATTCACCTGTGAAGCCATCTGGTCCTGGGCTTTTGTTTGTTGGAAGGTTTTTAATCACAGTTTCAATTTCAGTGCTTGTGATTGGTCTGTTCATATTTTCTATTTCTTCCTGGTTCAGTCTCGGCAGTTTGTGCATTTCTAAGAATCTGTCCATTTTTTCCAGGTTGTCCATTTTATTGGCATAGAGTTGCTTGTAGTAATCTCTCATGATCGTTTGTATTTCTGCAGTGTCAGTGGTTACTTCTCCTTTTTCATTTCTAATTCTATTGATCTGAGTCTTCTCCCTTTTTCTCTTGATGAGTCTGGCTAATGGTTTATCAATTTTGTTTATCTTCTCAAAGAACCAGCTTTTAGTTTCATTGATTTTTGCTATTGTTTCCTTCATTTCTTTTTCATTTATTTCTGACCTGATCTTTATAATTTCTTTCCTTCTGCTGGCTTTGGGGTTTTTTTGTTCTTCTTTCTCTAATTGCTTTAGGTGCAAGGTTAGGTTGTTTATTTGAGATGTTTCCTGTTTCTTGAGGTAGGCTTGTATTGCTATAAACTTCCCTCTTAGCACTGCTTTTGCTGCGTCCCATAGGTTTTGGGTCGTCGTATCTCCATTGTCATTTGTTTCTAGGTATTTTTCGATTTCCCCTTTGATTTCTTCAGTAATCACTTTGTTATTAAGTAATGTATTGTGTAGCCTCCATGTGTTTGTATTTTTTACAGATCTTTTCCTGTAATTGATATCTAGTCTCATAGCGTTGTGGTCGGAAAAGATACTTGATACGATTTCAATTTTCTTAAATTTACCAAGGCTTGATTTGTGACCCAAGATATGATCTATCCTGGAGAATATTCCATGAGCACTTGAGAAAAATGTGTATTCTGTTGTTTTTGGGTGGAATGTCCTATAAATATCAATTAAGTCCATATTGTTTAATGTATCATTTAAAGCTTGTGTTTCCTTATTTATTTTCATTTTGGATGATCTGTCCATTGGTGAAAGTGGGGTGTTAAAGTCCCCTACTATGATTGTGTTGCTGTCGATTTCCCCTTTTATGACTGTTAGTATTTGCCTTATGTATTGAGGTGCTCCTATGTTGGGTGCATAAATATTTACAATTGTTATACCTTCCTCTTGGATCGATCCCTTGATCATTATATAGTGTCCTTCTTTGTCTCTTGTAATAGTCTTTATTTTAAAGTCTATTTTGTCTGATATGAGAATTGCTACTCCAGCTTTCTTTTGATTTCCATTTGCATGGAATATCTTTTTCCATCCCCTCACTTTCAGTCTGTATGTGTCTCTAGGTCTGAAGTGGGTCTCTTGTAGGCAGCATATATATGGGTCTTATTTTTGTATCCATTCAGCCAGCCTGTGTCTTTTGGTGGGAGCATTTAATCCATTTACATTCAAGGTAATTATCGATATGTATGTTCCTATTCCCATTTTCTTAAATGTATTGGGTTTGTTATTGTAGGTGTTTTCCTTCTCTTGTGTTTCTTGCCTAGAGAATTTCCTTTAGCATTTGTTGTAAAGCTGGTTTGGTGGTGCTGAACTCTCTCAGCTTTTGCTTGTCTGTAAAGGTTTTAATTTCTCCATCGAATCTGAATGAGAT
Source organism: Balaenoptera acutorostrata (assembly GCF_949987535.1). Taxonomy (NCBI): domain Eukaryota; kingdom Metazoa; phylum Chordata; class Mammalia; order Artiodactyla; family Balaenopteridae; genus Balaenoptera; species Balaenoptera acutorostrata. Next base: position 45,627,798 of record NC_080077.1, read on the forward strand.
CCTTGCTGGGTAGAGTAATCTTGGTTGTAGGTTTTTCTCCTTCATGACTTTAAGTATATCCTGCCACTCCCTTCTGGCTTGCAGAGTTTCTGCTGATAGATCAGATGTTAACCTTATGGGGATTCCCTTGTGTGTTATTTGTTTTTTTTCCCTTGCTGCCTTTAATATGTTTTCCTTATATTTAATTTTTGACAGTTTGATTAATATGTGTCTTGGCGTGTTTCTCCTTGGGTTTATCCTGTATGGGACTCTCTGTGCTTCCAGGACTTGATTAACTATTTCCTTTCCCATATTAGGGAAGTTTTCAACTATAATCTCTTCAAATATTTTCTCAGTCCCTTTCTTTTTCTCTTCTTCTTCTGGGACCCCTATAATTAGAATGTTGGTGCGTTTAATGTTGTCCCAGAGGTCCCTGAGACTGTCCTCAGTTCTTTTCATTCTTTTTTCTTTATCCTGCTCTGTAGTAGTTATTTCCACCATTTTATCTTCCAGGTCACTTATCCTTTCTTCTGCCTCAGTTATTCTACTATTGATCCCATCTAGAGTATTTTCAATTTCATTTATTGTGTTTTTCATCATTGCTTGGTTCCTCTTTAGTTCTTCTACATCCTTGTTAAATGTTTCTTGCATTTTGTCTATTCTATTTCCAAGATTTTGGATCATCCTTACTATCATTATTCTGAATTCTTTTTCAGGTAGACTATCTATTTCCTCTTCATTTGTTAAGTCCGGTGTGTTTTGACCCTGCTCCTTCATCTGCTGTGTGTTTTTCTGTCGTCTCATTTTGCTTATCTTACTGTGTTTGGGGTTTCCTTTTCACAGGCTGCAGGTTCGTAGTTCCCGTTGTTTTTGGTATCTGTCCCCAGTGGCTAAGGTTGGTTCAGTGGGTTGTGTAGGCTTCCTGGTGGAGGGAACTAGTGCCTGAGTTCTGGTGGATGAGGCTGGATCTTGTCTTTCTGGTGGGCACGTCCACGTCTGGTGGTGTATTTTGGGGTGTCTGTGGCCTTATTATGATTTTAGGCAGCCTCTCTGCTAATGGATGGGGTTGTGTTCCTGTCTAGGTAGTTGTTTGGCATAGGGTGTCCAGCACTGTAGCTTGCTGGTCGTTGAGTGAAGCTGGGTCTTGATGTTGAGATGGAGATCTCTGGGAGATTTTTGCCGTTTGGTATTACGTGGAGCTGGGAGGTCTCTTGTGGACCAGTGTTCTGAAGTTGGCTCTCCCACCTCAGAGGCACGGCCCTGATGCCTGGCTGGAGCACCAAGAGCCTTTCGTCCACATGGCTCAGAGTAAAAGGGAGAAAAAATAGAAAGAAAGAAAGAAAGAGGCTATAATATAGTGAAGTAAAATAAAGCTATTGTAAAGCAAAGCTATACAGACAGAATCTCACCCAGAAGCATATACATATACACTCACAAAAAAAAGGAAAAGGGGAAAAATTAATATCTCCTGCTCCCAGAGTCCCCCTCCTGAATTTGGTATGGTTCGTTGTCTATTCAGGTATTCAACAGATGCAGGCACATCAAGTTGTTTGTCGAGTTTTAATCCGCTGCTTCTGAGGCTGCTGGGAGAGGTTTCCCCTTCTCTTCCCTGTTCACGCAGCTCCTGGGGTTCAGCTTTGGATTTGGACCCTCCTCTGCGTGTAGGTCTCCTGAGGGCGTCTGTTCCCCGCCCATACAGGACGGGGTTAAAGGAGCAGCTGCTTCGGGGGCTCTGGCTCACCCAGGCCGCGGGGAGGGAGGGGTACAGAGGAGGCGGGGCGAGCCTGCAGCGGCCGAGGCCGGCGTGACGTTGCACCAGCCTGAGGCGCGCAGTGCGTTCTCCCGGGGATGTTGTCCCCGGATCCTGGGACCCTGGCAGTGGCGGGCTGCACAGGCTGCCGGGAGGGGCGGTGTGGAGAGTGGCCTGTGCTCACACACAGGCTTTTTGGAGGCGGCAGCAGCAGCCCCAGCGTCTCACGCCCGTCTCTGGGGTCCGCGCTGATCGCCGCGGCTCGCGCCCTTCTCTGGAGTTCATTTAGGCGGCGCTCTGAATCCCCTCTCCTTGCGCGCAGCGAAACAAAGAGGCAAGAAAAAGTCTCTTGCCTCTTCGGCAGCTGCAGACCTTTTCCCGGTCTCCCTCCCAGCCAGCTGTGGCGCGCCAACCCCTTCAGGCTGTGTTCACGCTGCCAGCCCCAGTCCTCTCCCTGCGATCCGACCGAAGCCGAGCCTCAGCTCCCAGCCCTGCCCGCCCGGCGGGGGAGCAGACAAGTCTCTCGGGATGGTGAGCGCTGCTCAGCGCCGAGCCTCTGTGCGGGAGTCTCTCCGTTTTTCCCTCTGCGCCCCTGTTGCTGTGGGATCCGCGCTGATAGCCGCGGCTCGCGCCCTTCTCTGGAGTTCGTTTAGGCGGCGCTCTGAATCCCCTCTCCTTGCCCGCCGCGAAACAAAGAGGCAAGAAAAAGTCTCTTGCCTCTTCGGCGGCTGCAGACTTTTTCCCGGACTCCCTCCCGGCTAGCTGTGGTGCGCTAACCCCTTCAGGCTGTGTTCACGCTGCCAACCCCAGTCCTCTCCCTGCGATCCAACGGAAGCCGAGCCTCAGCTCCCAGCCCCGCCCGCCCCGGCGGGGGAGCAGACAAGCCTTTTGGGCTGGTGAGTGCTGGTCGGCACCGATCCTCCTTGCGGGAACCTCTCTGCTTTGCCCTCTGCACCTCTGTGGCTGCGCTCTCCTCCGTGGCTCCAAAGCTTCCCCCCTCTGCCACCCGCAGTCTCTGTCCGCGAAGGGGCTTCCTAGTGTGTGGAAACCTTTACCTCCTTCACAGCTCCCTCCCACTGGTGCAGGTGCCGTCCCTATTCTTTTGTCTCTGTTATTTCTTTTTTCTTTTGCCCTACCCAAGTACGGGGGGAGTTTCTTGCCTTTTTGGAGGTCGGACGTTTTCTGCCAGCGTTCAGTGGGTGTTCTGTAGGAGCAGTTCCACGTGTAGATGTATTTCTACTGTATCTGTGGGAAGGAAGGTGATCTCCGCATCTTACTCTTCCGCCATCTTCTCTCCTCCCCTATCACACAAATTTAGTAAAAATAATTTCAATGAGGATTATATCTGAACCATACAAACATTAAAACAAGGATTAGTATCAAGAAATGGAGATTTCATTGAAGTAAAATTCAAAAGAGCCAGGTTTTAGTTCTGACCTTGATCCTTGCTGACTGTGTGATCTTGGGCAAGTCACTGAAACTCACTGGGCTTTCTCATTCTAATATCTCCTGGTCCAGTTCTCAAATCTTGTGATTCAAATGGCTGGGTTGTGTGGACAGACCTAAAAAAAAGAGCAGTGTAGGTTGGAATAGTTTGTAGACTTTGTGGGAAAGGTAAGTGTTATAGATTGAATGTTTGTGTCCCCCCAAATTCTTATGTTGAAACTTAATCCCCAGTGCGATGGCAGCTGGAGGTGAGGCTTTTGGGAGGTGATTAGGCCATAAGGGCAGAACCTTATAAAAAAGATTCCAGAGAACTCCCTTACCCCTTCCTCTATGTGAGGACACAGTGAGGAGATAGCTATCTATGAACCAGGAAGAGGGCTCTCACCAGACATCCCAGACATTGAATCTGCCACACCTTGCTCTTTGACTTCCCAACCTCCAACACTATGAGAAACACATTTCTGTTGTTTATTAGCCACCCAGTCTATGGTATTCTGTTATAGCCACCAGAACAGACTAAGACAGTAAGTCTAGAGCTGGACCACCAACAAATACAGTAAAAGGGTTCTGTACCCAGTTTCTAGTTTGGGGGGAATCCCCACAGCACCAGGCAATTCTTGGGCATCAGCTGGGTATCCTACAATTCAATTCAATTCTGACACTGTCTACCCAGAGATAGTACCGGATTCCACAGGCTAAAGGGACTGTATCCCTTACCCCACACTTCAGGTGCCCATTGTAAGCCCAGGTTGTCACCTGGGCTTCTACCCAACCAGCTGTAGATTGGAAGTTCCAATGACCCTTCTCCAACTCAGGGTGCCAATCACAAGTCCAGGTTGTCACTTGGCCTATAAATCAGAGGTTCCAACAACCCCCTCTTTGGGTTCACTTAATTTGCTAGAGCAGCTCACAGAACTGAGAAACATTTTACTTACTAGATTATAGTAAGTTTATTATAAAAGGATATGACTCAGGAACAGTCAGATGGAAGAGATGCATAGGGCAAGGTGTGCAAGAAGGGGCTCTGAACCTCTATGCCCTCTCTGAGAACCCCATTCTCCTGGAATCTCCACCTGTTCACCAACCTGGAAGCTCTCCCAACCCTGTCCTTTTGGGCTTCAATGGAATAGGCATAATTGATTAAATCATTGGCCATTGGTGATTGAATTCCAATCTCAAACTCCTTTCCCCTCCCCGGAAGTTAAGGGCGGACGGTGGGACTGAAAGTTGTAACCCTCTAATCACCTGGTTGGCTCCACTGGCAACCAGCCCCCATCCTTTGGGTCTAAAAATCATCTCATTAACAAAACAATAATTAATAACTCTCACCTATTAGGAAATTAAAAGAGATTTAGGAGCTCTGTGTCAGAAATAAGACAAAAAAAGACCAAATAAATATTTCTTATTATAAATCACAGTGATCACATACAGGAACTAGATTATTGGAGAAAGAGAAGGGGAAGGAATTCCAGTAAGAAGGGCACAAAATGCAAATTGTAGATCTCAGGGAAACTGATGTGACTGGAAAAAGGTCAGGTTGGTTGTAATAAAACTGTATACTGCATTTTCTAGAATGATCTTTATGATTCCAAGCATAATTACTCTTCTGCAATTGTGTCGTGAAATATTAAATTCCTACCCTCTTTCCTATTGCTCCTGCCCTGTCAACTCTAATTCCCTTAAGATGCCCACTTTGTGAATTTGTTTCAGCCACTAATATCTTGATTATTGTTGTTCTAGTTTCAATGACTGAGGTGTCCTTTCTCTTGCAAAGCCAAGGAGCATTAATGGAGTCTCACTTTTTGTAGTAGGGACTCTTAGTTTGGGATTGGACTTGAGGCCTCACAGCATATTCTGTTCACCTGTATTTTTCTACTTCTTTCACTTAGACTGGCTGAATTTTTTCGTTTCTGCTTTCATATTAACCTGTGCATTCCTCTATTGCTTCATTGATATTTAACTATGTGTCTTTCTACATATGTGTCTTTCTTCTCAGCAAGCTCTGAGTTTCTTCAGGACAGATTTCTTTTTTTAAGCTGTAGGTCTAACATAGTGAACAACACATGGTAAAGGTACACCTGGTTGAATGAAGAAATTACCTGTTGTTAAGCTATACGTCCCATGTTTTGTAATAGAAAATGCCATCTTGATGTTGGGAGCTGAAGGAACTTTTGAACTCAAGCATATTTTAATACAATCCTGCCCTCGATTTTTTCCCCTAATATTCTTTAGACTCCAGCTACATCTCTCAGCGACTGAAAAAAAATGTGATGCTCTATTAGCAAAGAGAAAATATTCAGACCTAAAAGACCTCAAATAGAAGATCAATAGGCTGTGAAGGCAATTATCTAATTCATCTGGGTCACCCTCACCTCTATTGCTAGAAGAACTGGCTTTATTTCAATTCAGTCATAAAACCAGTGGGTTATTAGCAAGAAAACAGGCAAGCAGTTCCTCTACCATAGCTACAGTTAAGAACAATTATGGTATTAAGTTCACGGATACTGAAGAGATTAATAGACTTTTCAAGGAGTTTTATGGACAATTATATGTGAATGATAACTGTACTGTATGTTAAGGGGAAAGCTCATATATCTGCATTTCCTTAAATGTGAACAAATTTTGGAAGGAAAAGAAACCTTCTTGAATAAAGCTATTCTTCCTACTTAAAACTGCCAAAGTCCTAAAAAAGTCTAGGTAAGGTCAGGATGTAGCCAGCTCCATTAATGCTTTGCATTAAAGGTTTCATTAATCTTTTACAGAATGTACGATAATAAGACTATTTTATCTCAAATGATCCTGGCCTGGATTTTGCTTGACACGTGTTTTATTAAGTGCTCTTATCTGCCATCTTAATAATCCAGTGCTGGTATTTGTTAAAAAGTTTTTGTTAAATCACATTTTTCTATGCAGTTTCTTCATTTGAAGAAGTTGAAAGAGTTTTATTGTTATCTTATTACTATATGCTGTCTTTCTCTGCTAGAGATGTGTAGGCAGTGTTTCTCTTTCCAGTATCCTGTTATGTCTTTCTACTGTGCATCTCTTCTGGTTGTTATGTTTCTCCCAAGACAGAAAAGGCAAAATGGAGACATTTTCTGCTGGGTTTAGGGAACTACTCAACACTGCTTCCTCATTTAAAGGAAAATTGAAGGAATCATACAATCCACAGAGAGTTGCCTAGAAAAGAAATATACTTTGAACTATTCTAAAGAATAGTAAGCATTTTCTTGCATTCCATGGATAGGCTTAAAGTTATTCTAATACAAATTGAGCTTTTATTTTGAATGGCACATTTTGTAAGATGTAAATATAGTAAAGGTATGAGTATCATGGGTGGGCTGGTTTGGGGGTTTTTGAGTGATTGTGCTTAAAGAGTTCACCTCTTTACAGTATAGAATTCTCAACCTTTTAGGGAGTGATTAGGTCCCAAGGAACTGATTCACTTTTCAAATTCAACAGATGGATCTTATAAAGCAATGTGACAATTTATTTATTTTTAATATGTTGTATAACTTATTACTGTGCAGAATAGGAAAGAATATGTAATAAAGCATACTATCTAGAATAGTACATGAAATAATATATATACAAGCCCTTAGGTGAATCCCTGGCATTTAAAAAATACACAAGAATTGTTAGCTACATCTGAAGTAGCAAGGTACCTGGGGAGAAGACTTTAATAACCAGAGGTTGTATTTGAAGTTAGTAGCTATTTTGAGGAATCCATGAAAGGCCTTGCTTTATTACATGGCTGAAGTCTCCAGAATATGAAGGATAGTTAAAAACCCTGCTGATACAGTGACTTTCAGATTGCAAAATATTTTCATGTATGTTAATGCTGTCCTGATAAAAATATTGTGTTAATCGACTACTCAGTCACTTTTGAACTTTTGAACTTTTGTTCGCTTTTGAACTTTTGTTAGTAAACATTGGTGAAATTAATTTTCCCAGTTCTCAATATTGCAACATAAAGGATACATTTCTCCAGTTCTCCTTTTCTTTTTTCTTTTTCTTGTTTTCTTTGAAATCTTCCGGGTGTTGTTTTATTCTTATCAGTAAGTCATTGTCAATTTCAAATAATTGTATTACTTTTGGGAACTTTCCTATTGATGGCTAAGCATATTTATGGGTCATGCATTCTTATTTGCTTTGGTCATGTAGGGGAGCCACTTAATCAATTGACCGCTATTCCTTCTTCTGGCTTTCTCTTTAGATTGTGGATACAAGTTTGCTCCTGGTTCAGAACTCTTTTCGTGTTCTTCCAGCAAACATTTATTCACTACTTACTTGCCCCCTAACAGCCTAGAAGCATCTAAAATGAAACACTTCCTATGGGCATGGCCCTGTCCAGTCACTGAGCCAGAGAGAAGCAACAGTGCCTGGCTTTACATTAGGAGCTCCATCTTCTTTTGTCAGGGAAGTTTGTTGCTATGCCATTGATCCTTGTTCTCCTTAGAAAATAGGCAGGATCTCCCTATTTAGTCTCCCCTCACCATATGGCAGACTATCTGCTCTGGCTTCTCATTCCATTTGGAATTGGGGCTTCATCCTAGTTCCCCCTCATCCAGGTCTTGCTATCAACTTTATTTCCATATCAAGAAACTGAACCTGGAACTTGCCTAACCTATACCTTGTCCTTGTACACCTACCTGAAGCTGAGAACTGCTCCCCTGGTTCATGTCAGATCCATCAGTCAAGAATGCCATCCCATGTCAGGCTAAGGTTCACCAAGCAACCTTTAACCATATCAATATGAACTGCTGCTCCTTTCTAAAGAGGGTCCATCCAGTTCAATTTCCTAAATCCTGTCTGATCTGGTTTTAAGGGGAACTTTAGCTTTTATGCTGCTAGGGCTTTGGAGACTCTCTAGCCAGGCAATCATGTACCAGGCAATGCTAGGATACCTCTGCTGAGCTAGAACAACAGCGCTTATGTTCTCCAAGAGTTTTTCCTTTCCTTTATGTATAAACTCTCCACTTTGCTCTCACGCAGTATCTGTGCTATTGACTAATTAGAGGACATCATATTTTCCCCAACATCAGCTTTCTTTCTTTTATTAGCTAAATCCTTGGTGATATACTGCTAAGTCTGGTGTGTGGTTTTACTCTAAGAAATAAAGTAGATAAGCATTCAATCCAATCTGGGGTCACGTCTGTTGTAATATTTTAAAAGAGGGACTCTTAGATTTTTATTTTTGCCCCTTCTCTAAGCAAGAGCATAGAGCATAGATCAAATAAGCATTATAAAATTATGTTTTTCTACAGGTACAAATAAAGCCTTTTCAAATATCTGCATCCTTTCTGGTCAGCCCTATCTGAAGCTAAATGACTCAGGAAGGGTACTGCAGTTATATCTAAGTCTCAAATTTTGAGGAGAGATTAATGGCTCATTTAATCTAAAGCTTCCAAGGGAAATAAAACCCTTGGGTAGAATGAGCTAATGGTACAAAGAAAAAGGACCATAAAATTTAGTGTGCATAATAATTACCTGGGGTGGTTTTTCATAGGCCAAATTCCATGACCCAGCCCAGAGATTCTGAGCCAGCAGCTTGGAGCAGGACCTGAGAATCTGCCTATTTCACAAACGCTTTTGAAGATCTGATGCAGGAAGTTCCAGAACCCCACTTACCAAACTGGATCAGGTCTATGTGTAAAGATGGCTTTATTGCCCTCCTTTGTCATGCTCTGGCCCTACATCTCTTTGGTTAGAATGTGGTGAGAAAGCTGTTTTCATACTACTTCCCCAAAGCTGTGTTTCTCCAAGTGAACTCTGTGGACATCACAATTGCTTAGGAAGCTTGTTAAGCCTGTGACTTCCTGGGCCTTACCCCAAACTCTGAATGAGAAACTCTGGGAGTAAGAATTTGTATTTTTAATATGCTCCTAATTGGCTCATGTATGCTAAAGTTGAGAACAAATATCTCAAAGATTTTGACAATGAAATGAAATAATAAAAATTCCTAATGCTTATGTATTTATATGTTTCTCAAAATACTTTCTCATATATTAATGTATAGTATGTTGGTGAGTTAGGTAACGCTATCTCCATTTTACTGATGATGAAATTTAGTTTCGTATTGGTGGATGGCCTGGTCCAAGATGGTAAGCAAATATGTGTCTCAAATTTTCTCTGAATCTTAGGGGAAAATCATTTCTTTATTCATTGCCCTGTTATTTATTTTATTCATCCATCCATCTATCCATCCACACACCTATCCATTTGTTTAACAAATACTCACTGAAGACATGTTATGTGCCAGGTAATCTGTCAGATGCCATAGATACAAAGATAAGCAAGGCTCAAATTTCGTTTTCAAAGAATTTGTAGTGTAGAGAGTGATGGGAAAGTGAGAAAAAGTTAAAAAAAAAACACAAAAATAGGTACAGACTATTTTCCTTGTTTTGTTAAGAGTGGGCTGCTGAGCATCATTATATGGTGAAATGGAGTTAGTTCTTACCCACTCACTCTCCCTGTCCCTCCCCCCACCCCGTGTGCAAATGCTGGGGACTTCCCCTTTCGTACCATCATCATAGCTTTAGGTATCTAGTCACGTTCTCCATCACAGGGGCTTAGGAGTATATACTGGTCTTTGGTTTTTCAGATGTGGCTAAGGCATAGATAAAGCTTATTGTTGCTGGACAGTCAGCAGGCAATTTACTGTTAGCTGTTCTTCCTGGATGACAGTGACAAGGGCAGTAATTATTGCTTCTAAGCACATATGATATATAGAAACTACTTAAATGGCTACTAGGTGTTCTGCAAGTCTTGAATCATCTGCCACGTGCTAGTAGCAGCTGGCATTCACCAGGTAGAGGGTCTGCAGTCGCTTGATGTCAACTCTTCTGGCCCTTTCATGTGCTCTCTGTTCTTCCCTTTAATCTGGTGGAGTTATTAGCCCCTCTAGAGGCAGGGAGTCCAGGTCACTTTCTATTTCCCCCAATCTATTAAGCTAAGTCGTACCACGGAGTTGCTGATGTTTGCAGATGGGCAAGAATGTCATCTTTTTGGTGCATTTTCTTTTTCTGTGTGTGTATATGCGTTTTTTTTTTTTAACATCTTTATTGGAATATAATTGCTCTACAATGGTGTGTTAGTTTCTGCTTTATAACAAAGTGAATCAGTTATACATATACATATGTCCCCATATCTCTTCCCTCTTGCATCTCCCTCCCTCCCACCCTCCCTATCCCACCCCTCTAGGTGGTCACAAAGCACCGAGCTGATCTCCCTGTGCTATGCAGCTGCTTCCCACTAGCTATCTGTTTTACGTTTGGTAGTGTATATATGTCCATGCCATTCTCTCACTTTGTCCTAGCTTACCCTTCCTCCTCCCCGTATCCTCAAGTCCATTCTCTAGTAGATCTGCATCTTTATTCCCATCTTGCCCCTAGGTTCTTCTGACCATTTTTTTTTCTTTTCTATTTTTTTTAGATTCCATATATATGTGTTAGCATATGGTATTTGTTTTTCTCTTTCTGACTTACTTCACTATGTTTGACAGTCTCTAGGTCCATCCACCTCACTACAAATAACTCAGTTTCGTTCCTTTTTATGGCTGAGTAATATTCCATTGTATATATGTGCCACATCTTCTTTATCCATTCATCTCTTGATGGACACTGAGGTGCTTCCATGTCCTGGCTATTGTAAATAGTGCTGCAATGAACATTGTGGTACATGACTGTTTTTGAATTATGGTTTTCTCAGGGTATGTGCCCAGTAGTGGGATTGCTGGGTTGTATGGTAGTTCTATTTTTAGTTTTTTAAGGACCCTCCATACTGTCCTCCATAGTGGCTGTATCAATTTACATTCCCATCAACAGTGTAGGAGGGTTCCCTTTTCTCCACACCCTCTCCAGCATTTATTGTTTGTAGATTTTTTGATGATGGCCATTCTGACTGGTGTGAGGTGATACCTCATGGTAGTTTTCATTTGCATTTCTCTAATGATTAGTGATGTTGAGCATTCTTTCATGTGTTTGTTGGCAATCTGTATATTTTCTTTGGAGAAATGTCTATTTAGGTCTTCTGCCCATTTTTGGATTGGGTTGTTTGTTTTTTTGATATTGAGTTGCATGAGCTGCTTGTAAATTTTGGAGATTAATCCTTTGTCAGTTGCTTCATTTGCAAATATTTTCTCCCATTCTGAGGGTTGTCTTTTGGTCTTGTTTATGGTTTCCTTTGCTGTGCAAAAGCTTTTAAGTTTCATTAGGTCCCATTTGTTTATTTTTGTTTTTATTTCCATTTTTCTAGGAGGTGGGTCAAAAAGGATCTTGCTGTGATTTAGGTCATAGAGTGTTCTGCCTATGTTTTCCTCTAAGAGCTTTATAGTGTCTAATCTTACATTTAGGTCTCTAATCCATTTCGAGTTTATTTTTGTGTATGGTGTTAGGGAGTGTTGTAATTTCATTCTTTTACATGTAGCTGTCCAGTTTTTCCAGCACCACTTATTGAAGAGGCTGTCTTTTCTCCATTGTGTATTCTTGCCTCCTTTATCAAAGATAAGGTGACCATATGTGCGTGGGTTTATCTGTGGACTTTCTATCCTGTTCCATTGATCTATGTTTATGTTTTACTGCCAGTACCATAGTGTCTTGACTACTGTAGCTTTGTAGTGTAGTCTGAAGTCCGGGAGCCTGATTCCTCCCTCTCCGTTTTTCTTTCTCAAGATTACTTTGGCTATTCGGAGTCTTTTGTGTTCCCATACAAATTGTGAAATTTTTTGTTCTAGTTCTGTGAAAAATGCCATTGGTAGTTTGATAGGGATTGCATTGAATCCGTAGATTGCTTTGGGTAGTATAGTCATTTTCACAATGTTGATTCTTCCAATCCAAGAATGTGGTATATCTCTCCATCTGTTGGTATCATCTTTAATTTCTTTCTTCAGTGTCTTATAGTTTTCTGCATACATGTCTTTTGTCTCCTTAGGTAGGTTTATTCCTAGGTATTTTATTCTTTTTGTTGCAATGGTAAATGGGAGTGTTTCCTTAATTTCTCTTTCAGATTTTTCATCATTGGTATATAGGAATGCAAGAGATTTTTATGCATTAATTTTGTATCCTGCTACTTTACCAAATTCGTTGATTAGCTCTAGTAGTTTTCTGGTAGTGTCTTTAGGATTCTCTGTGTATAGTATCATGTCATCTGCAAACAGTGACAGCTTTACTTCTTCTTTTCTGATTTGGATTCCTTTTATTTCTTTTTCTTCTCTAAATGCTGTGGCTAAAACTTCCAAAACTATGTTGAATAACAGTGGTGAGAATGGGCAGCTTTGTCTTTTTCCTGATCTTAGTGGAAATGGTTTCACTTTTTCACCATTGAGAACAATGTTGGCTGTGGGTTTGTCATATATGCCCTTTATTATGTTGAGGTAAGTTCCCTCTATGCCTACTTTCTGGACAGTTTTTATCATAAATGAGTGTTGAATTTTGTTGAAAGCTTTTTCTGCATCTATTGAGATGATCATATGGTTTTTCCCCTTCAATTTGTTAATATGGTTTATCACATTGATTGATTTGCATATATTGAAGAATCCTTGCATTTCTGGGATATACCCCACTTGATCATGGTGTGTGATCCTTTTAATGTGATGTTGGATTCTGTTTGCTAGTATTTTGTTGAGGATTTTTGCATCTATGTTCATCAGTGGTATTGGCCTGTAGTTTTCTTTCTTTGTGACATCTTTGTCTGGTTTTGGTATCATGGTGATGGTGACCTCATAGAATGAGTTTGGGAGGGTTCCTCCCTCTGCTATATTTTGGAAGAGTTTGAGAAGGATAGGTGTTAGCTCTTCTCTAACTGTTTGATAGAATTCACCTGTGAAGCTATCTGGTCCTGGACTTTTGTTTGTTGGAAGATTTTTAATCACAGTTTCGATTTAAGTGCTTGTGATTGGTCTGTTTATATATTCTGTTTCTTCCTTGTTCAGTCTTGGAAGGTTGTGCTTTTCTAAGAATTTGTCCATTTCTTTCAGGTTGTCCATTTTATTGGCATGTAGTTGCTTGCAGTAATCTCTCGTGATCCTTTGTATATCTGCAGTGTCAGTTGTTACTTCTCCTTTTTCATTTCTAATTCTATTGATTTGAGTCTTCTCCCTTCTTTTCTTGCTGAGTCTGGATAGTGGTTTATCAATTTTGTTTATCTTCTGAAAGAGCCAGCTTTTAGTTGTATTGATCTCTGCTATTGTTTCCTTCATTTCATTTTCATTTACTTCTGATCTGATCTTTATGATTTCTTTCCTTCTCCTAACTTTGGGATTTTTTTGTTCTTCTTTCTCTAATTGCTTTAGGTGTAAGGTTAGGTTGTTTATTTGAGATGTTTCTTGTTTCTTAAGGTAGCATTGTATTGCTATAAACTTCCCTCTTAGAACTGCTTTTGCTGCATTCCATAGGTTTTGGGTCATCGTGTTTTCATTGTCATTTGTTTCTAGGTATTTTTAAATTTCCTCTTTGATTTCTTCAGTGATCTCTTGGTTATTAAGTCGTGTATTGTTTAGCCTCCATGTGTTTGTATTTTTTACAGATTTTTTTCTGTGATTGATATCTAGTCTCATAGCATTGTGGTCAAAAAAGATACTTGATACAGTTTCAATTTTCTTAAATTTACCAAGGCTTGATTTGTGACCCAAGATATGATGTATCCTGGAGAATGTTCCATGAGCACTTGAGAAGGAAGTGTATTCTGTTGTTTTTGGATGGAATGTCCTATAAATATCAATTAAGTCCATCTTATTTAATGTATCATTTAAAGCTTGTGTTTCCTTATTTATTTTCATTTTGGATGAAGTGTCCATTGGTGAAAGTGGGGTGTTAAAGTCCCCTACTATGATTGTGTTACTGTCGATTTCCCCTTTTATGGCTTTTAGTATTTGCCTTATGTATTGAGGTGCTCCTCTGTTGGGTGCATAAATATTTACAATTGTTATATCTTCTTCTTGGATTGATCCCTTGATCATTATGTAGTGTCCTTCTTAGTCTCTTGTAATAGTCTTTATTTTAAAGCCTATATTGTGTGATATGAGAATTTCTACTCCAGCTTTCTTTTGATTTCCATTTGCATGGAATATCTTTTTCCATCCCCTCACTTTTAGTCTGTATGTGTCCCTCAGTCCGAATTGGGTCTCTTTTAGGCAGCATATATATGGGCCTTGTTTTTGTATCCATTCAGCCAGCCTGTGTCTTTTGGTGGGAGCATTTAATCCATTTACATTCAAGGTAATTATCGATATGTATGTTCCTATTCCCATTTTCTTAAATGTATTGGGTTTGTTATTGTAGGTGTTTTCCTTCTCTTGTGTTTCTTGCCTAGAGAAGTTCCTTTAGCATTTGTTGTAAAGCTGGTTTGGTGGTGCTGAACTCTCTCAGCTTTTGCTTGTCTGTAAAGGTTTTAATTTCTCCATCGAATCTGAATGAGATCCTTGCTGGGTAGAGTAATCTTGGTTGTAGGTTTTTCTCCTTCATGACTTTAAGTATATCCTGCCACTCCCTTCTGGCTTGCAGAGTTTCTGCTGAGAGATCAGATGTTAACCTTATGGGGATTCCCTTGTGTGTTATTTGTTTTTTTTCCCTTGCTGCCTTTAATATGTTTTCCTTATATTTAATTTTTGACAGTTTGATTAATATGTGTCTTGGCGTGTTTCTCCTTGGGTTTATCCTGTATGGGACTCTATGTGCTTCCAGGACTTGATTAACTATTTCCTTTCCCATATTAGGGAAGTTTTCAACTATAATCTCTTCAAATATTTTCTCAGTCCCTGTCTTTTTCTCTTCTTTTTCTGGGACCCCTATAATTAGAATGTTGGTGTGTTTAATGCTGTCACGGAGGTCTCTGAGACTGTCCTCAATTCTTTTCATTCTTTTTTCTCTATTCTGCTCTGCAGTAGTTATTTCCACTATTTTATCTTCCAGGTCACTTATCTGTTCTTCTGCCTCAGTTATTCTGCTATTGATTCCTTCTAGAGAATTTTAAATTTCATTTATTGTGTTGTTCATCATTGTTTGTTTGCTCTTTAGTTCTTCTAGGTCCTTATTAAACATTTCTTGTATTTTCTCCATTCTATTTACAAGATTTTGGATCATCTTTGCTCTCATTACTGTGAATTCTTTTTCACATAGACTGCCTATTTTCTCTTCATTTGTTTGGTCTGGTGTATTTTTACCTTGCTCCTTCATCTGCTGCGTGTTTGTCTGTCTTCTCATTTTGCTTAACTTACTGTGTTTGGGGTCTCCTTTTTGCAGGCTGCAGGTTCGTAGTTTCCGTTGTTTATGGTGTCTGCCTCCAGTGGCTAAGGTTGGTTCAGTGGGTTGTGTAGGCTTCCTGGTGGAGGGGACTAGTGCCTGTGTTCTGGTGTATGAGGCTGGATCTTTTCTTTCTGGTGGGCAGGACCGCATCCGGTGGTGTGTTTTGGGGTGTTTGTGACTTTATTATGATTTTAGGCAGCCTCTCTGCTAATGGGTGGGGTTTTGTTCCTGTCTTGCTAGTTGTTTGGCATAGGGTGTCCAGCCCTGTAGCTTGCTGGTCGTTGAGTGGAGCTGGGTCTTAATGTTGAGATGGAGATCTCTGGGAGAGCTTTTGCCTTTTGATATTACGTGGAGCCAGGAGGTCTCTGGTGTACCAATGTCCTGGACTCGACTCTCCCACCTCAGACGCACAGGCCTGACTCCTGGCCGGAGCACCAAGACCCTGTGAGCCACCCCTTTGGGAAGTCTGAGGTTTTTTGCCAGCATTCAGTAGGTGTTCTGTAGGAGTTGTTCCACATGTAGATGTATTTCTGATGTATTTGTGGGGAGGAAGGTGATCTCCACATCTTACTCCTCCGCCATCCTGATGGTCTGTCTACCATATGTAGCTTTTTGTATAGTTAGGATTGTGAGCTGCAAAATTTTTTCTGAATGTAGTAGTGATTTTCTACATTATTTGCCTATATGATTACTTTCAGTCAATGTGTCAATTTTCTTTTCCCTATGTTATTTTTGTTCTGATTATTTTATTGAATACAATGTTATTTTGTTGACTTTAATAATAAAACTATATTTGTATTTTGCATATCTTTTAAATTTTATTTTCTAACTATTTATATTTTCTTTATAAAACTATTGGTATGTGACTGATTGTAATAAATTGAAAATAAAGTGGGTCCTTCACATTAATTAGAGAAGGACTGATCTAATGTACAAAGGAACCAAAGAAAATTACCAATAAAACAAAAGATAATAGGAATATTGGCAAAAGTTACAAACAGGCAATTTGCAGAAGAGATGAAAATTCTAGCATGCATTTGAAGAGATGCTTCAACTCATTAAAAATCAGAGAAATCAAAGTAAAATAGTGATGGAGTATACTTTATATGTATTATGTAGGCAAAAGTCAGAAAGCTAGATTATACCAATTCCTGACAAGGATATGGGGATAAAGGGACCTTTATAGACTGCTGGTAGGAGTGTAGAATGGTATAGCTATTCCGGAAAGCAGTTTGGCACCACTTAGTAAAATGGAGAGTTTACATACTTATAGACCCAGCAGTTCTGTTCCTGGGTAAAAATCCCAAAGAAATTACCACACTGATTCATAAGGGAATGTATCAGACATGTCCTAGGCTCTGTCTGAGATCCTTTTGTCCTCATGGGCTCTAGGATCCCTTGTCACTCTACTGCCCAACAAAGTCCTTTCAACCTACCCTATATGGGATTTGTAACCACTATTGCAGTAAATAATTCTACAGATTGCTCAGTTCAGCCCTTAGAATCCACCTGGATTTCTGAGTCCTTCCACCACTGCAGGACTCAGAGGGAGGTCCCTTTCTGATTAACTAATTGAGTGGATTGGTTGCCTCTTGTCCCCAGTGCCCACTCTCTTTCCTCTTTTCCCCATACAACAAAACAGTTATTATACGTAACTGGAGAGAGGGCTATGTATGACATTATGTAATCAGTATATATGTGGGACAACAATGTGACTGGAAAAGCAAAACAGCCTTACTAATCTTTCTAATTTTAATAGGAATTATCTTTTTAGCTCTTCCCACAAAGGCATTTGTACTCCGTCCTACTCATCCTCTGGTCTTTTTACTTTTCCTTGTATTTCCTCATACTTTGGTTGAATATGGCTCAGAATGCACAAAAGAGGGTTAGTGGTCTTTTAAGTTTCTTCTCTATCCTAAGATTCTGTGAGTCTGTGATCACTATGGATCAGTGAATGGCCACGGGAATAAAGTTGGGCTAGAAGGAAAAAAAAAAAAAACAACTCAGAATAACATAACAGATAAAGAAAGCTCTTTCATGCTGAACTGACTATTCTCCTAGTCACCAGAGACTGTAGCAAATCATTTCAGGGGAAGGCAGAGAAAAGACAAGAGAATTGTACTGTTCAACTTTCAATAAAAAGTATTGTTCAGGTTTTTTTTGTTTGTTTTTTGTTTTTTTAGTATTTAGCTAACAAAATTAGTTCAGGAACACACTTCTGGACAGATTATCAAATACCTTGCCCACTTCTCGTGTTTGACACCTCCTTGCTTTTCTTTGTTTCAGTGCAAATTTTTCATTTTCATCAAGTGAGTCCATGAAATGGGATTGCTAATATGTTTGACTAGGACTCATTGTATCTGATGAAACAGATTTCAGTGCTCTGTACTAGCATGCTGCATTGCAGAAAAGTCACTTGCACTCAGATTAAGTAATATTTATTGGGTGATATACTCTTAAAATGGTAGTAAATCCCTTTCTTTCATACCTGTTTCTCTGCCAGTTTTTCCTTTCCTTTTCTGTTTTTGTTTTCAAAAAACTGAGCACCTTTTCCCTAAATGGACTCCGGTAACCTGTCAATGTGAAGAAACAGTCCATATCCGGGTGATGGAAGGTCTATTCTTATCCCCAGCCTATTGGGAAATACCCTCTGACCTGTCACTCTTCTCTGTAAAACTAAGACTAATTTAAAGATAAATTGTCCGGAGCTACTGTGAAGCAGAAGCAAAGATAAAGTTAATGGGAATGTGATTCGATTTATAAAAATCTGATTTACGCACAACTTTTCGGTAGCACATTTATAACATCAAATGAGGAACATCTGTACTAAAGGAAACAACAAATTCCTTGAGATTTCATTATGAAAAGAAATCAAATTGTGAGGAAAGACAAGATATATAGGCAATTACTCAATATCAACATGGCTGACAAGTTCAACTATAACTGGTTAGAAAAAAATAATTAAATTCCTTGAACCATAAGCTTGTTCACTTTTTTTTTATCTCGACTGTCTGGGGGGAATAGAATAGTGATTGTATATTGTGAAGCAAGGGCAGGTTTTGTTACTAGAAACTTCACATCTTTCAGAAGAGCTGTGATGGTGAGAGTTACACTTTATTATTGGATGATATCAGCCTCTTAGCAGAGACATTTATTGTTCACTAAGCATCCTTGTTCTCTCTCAGTCTTGGCTTCCTTCCAGTTACCTGCAACCATGTGACTTTCTAGCTAACAGGTTGGGGTGGAAGTGACCTTGTCACTTCTGGGCCAAGGCATTTGTGGACAGGTATAAGTTCTCTACTTTTCTGCCACTGTGAACACCAAAGTGGAATCTTCACCTGCTGAGATCCCCAAGTGAGTATATGGAACAGAAGCCTTCACTGACCTACACTGACCTGTAGATGAATCAGAAATAAACTTTTGTTGTATTGAGCCACTTAAGTTTGGGGATTAATTTGTTACTGCAGCGTGAATCAGTGTGTACTGATTAACACAACTGCATAGGTGTTGCTAATTCAGACTTCATACTAATTTTATTGCTCTGTTATAATTTTTTGAAGTATTTAATTTTACTTTTTAAAAGCAGAAATATTTTAGAGAGGTAAATAGAGTAGGAAACTGCCATAGTTTCTAACTTTTAATTCAACTTTATTTTAAGGCTTTTGTTTTTGTTCCAGGAGTTGTTTAATGGTATCATATTCAATATCACTAGATACAGGTAAAAATGTGAACACTTCTACCAGGGTTTCAGTAATTTCATCAACTTAGCATTTTATTTCTTTAGGTAGAAACATCTTTCAATCAAGTCATCTTTCAATCAGTCCACATTCTCCAGGGTTGCTATTAAATTTGTGGAAGAGATAGGAACAAATTTTTTAAAGGAGCTCTGACAATTTATAAATAGGCACTGGGTTATTAACTTCAAGCCAAGTGAGAGAATATATAGTCTTGCTAAATTTATATTTCAAATGTTCTAGTAAACATACCTATTGTTTAGATATGAATTTTTATTCTGCTGCTGATAGAGCCAAGAATTTAGGAAGTGATTTTTAACACAAAATCCAATGTAAAAGGCAAAACTTTGACATAATTTCAAATGTGGATGCAATGTACATTAATTTGGTAATGTTAGGTTGCAAATTGTACATTTAATTTACTAATAAGTATTTATTGAAGTCCTCAAGAATATTAATTGTTTTAACTCATCATCATCAAATTATTATAAAGCCCAAAGTCAGGGCTTTATGTGCAACGATTCTTTAAATTCCACAACAACACGATGAAAAATTTATCATCATTAGCCTTAGGCTTAAATGAAAACCTTGAAGCAGAGGAAGGTATAGTAACTTTCCTGAGGCCGCATGGCTAGGAAGTGATGTAGTCAGGCTTTGGATCCAGGATACCCAGTTCCAGAGCCCTCTCTCTTAATCCCTACACCTTACTAAATCTATTACTACTTGTCAGGTATTGTATTACACATGTCATGGATAATATTTCGATTACTTCACTTATGAGGTATGTATTATCCTAATTTTCACAAGTAAGAAGACTGAGGAAAAGGAATGTTAAGGTAAATCAACTATACTCCAATAAAAATTAATTTAAAAAAAGAGAAATGTTAAAGAGCTGGATCCTAATCATACAACAGCAAATATTGTGGTAGGAGTTGACTTCGAATCATGCTTAAAGAGGAATTTGATTTCCAAATCATGATGCAGATAAAAACTCTGTCTTCAGATATATACACATGACACAATGGAAGGTCCTGTGCAAATGATAAATTTGGCAATGACTTTGTGGCCCTCTAAATACATTATAGTTCCCATTCAGATATTTAGTAGGGCTGTCTGATTTCAAAACAAAAACAAAAAAACTATACTCCCAGTTAAATTTAAATTTTAGATGAACATAATTTTTTTTTAGTATAAGTGTCCATACAATATTTGGGACATACTTATATAAAAAAATTATTTGCTTATCTGAAATTCAAATTTAATTGCACCTCCTCCATCTTATCTGGCAATCCTATTTTCTAGAAGTTTCGTTACTTGTACTTTCATTTTGTGATTATTTACCACATTCAAGGTACAGCTCCCTTTTGTTATGTCTTTGGAGTAAAGGTATTATAAAAATCTATAGTTCATTATTGCTATTTATTTACCTACAACAAATGGGGAAGATGGGATGAAACAGTTTTTAATCTTTCCTTTAGTATATGGAATATATAAACACGGACATTCATATAAATTGCTGTTTTGCATTATTCTCTAGTTACAGTGTGTCAGTTCCTCCTTCATCTACTTATAAAATGTAGATATAGATGCTCATAGAGCAAAACCCCACATATTTATTAGTATTTCATACACATGTGCTTGAAAGATAATATGAACCTCCTTGAAGTCAAATACATTTAACAATAGATATTATTAGATTAGATTTTTGATTGTCTGACTGTTGTTTTGAGAACATCACTGAGAAATTTTGTTTATGGATCAGATTCTGAGACTGTCTCTTAGTTTGAATATAATTTTTCTTGGAAATCTTGACTGCTGTTATCGTATTTTCTTTCCTTCATTTTTAACAAATCACAACGTAGTTAGAGTACAAAAACACTTTAGAACAAATGTTTGATGAAAAATAGTAAATTATCATTATCTTGGATTTTTTTTTTCACTTAAAAACCTGTCTCTTCTCCATTTATGGAGTTGGGGGCTGTAGAGGGCACTAATTTCTGTGTCATAGCAACAAAAGCCCAATATACCTGACAAAGGAACAAAAAATAGGATTGGAGACTTGTGGTTGTTTTGGAAAACAGTTTCCAAGATGTGCTTCATTCTTCTCTGTTAATTATTAAAATCAGCTGACTGACCCTGTGACAAGAGTGACTAATTTCCAATTTTCATTTGTTCTGGCTCATCTTCTTCTCTGAAGTTCCTTGTTAATGTGTGAAAATAACTGGTGATGCTTTTCATTTTCAGTGGAATGGTTAAACTCATTGCTTGGACTGATGCAAAGTTTGTGAAAAGGAATACATGACACTATTTAATTGTGAACTTTATAATAATGAAAGTATATGAGGAGAAGAGAAAAGAACCCCAAATTTTTCATTGCAGAAGTAATAAAGGGAAAAGGTGAAGCAAGTGTTTTAATCCCAGAGAGTTGCATCTTACTCCTTCCATTATCTGCTCTCCATCAAGTGGTCTTGGGCTGTGAGAGGCTAAGAGTGGAGTTTCTTCTTATCTACACAGTATCAAAAATCCACAAATTAAAAAATCTGGTGATCCTCCTCCCTGTCTTTTTTTCTGGAATTTCCTTGATGGTCTATGAAATTTACTGGGCTCAAATTGAAACCCAGGAATGTTAATTATTTACCTAAGAAAAATATCTGAAAATAAGATTTTTCATATAAATTACAGAATAAAATGTATCTAAATACATTTTTGTTTAATTTTAATATTTCAAGATTGCACTTTATCTGCAAATTGTATGTACTTCCTTATAACAATGACTGAGTTTGTTAAGAAAAATTCTAATGATGGCCTGTTTAATTCAGAGATAAAGGTCCCAGAACAGTGTTTGAGAGCACCTCTCCACAAAAAGGGAGAAATCCCTGTTAAGTACAACGTCTATTCATCTTCAGTAGGAAAGAGTTTCCTAGGCTCTTCTCTTCACTAATTCTGGGGAAATTGGTCAGAAGGAGGTTAAATTGCATGGCTGTATATTTTTATATCAGTATCTTTATCATCTATATCTAGATTTTGCCATACTCAGTGCAGGTTTACATAAACCTTTTCAGCTCTGAAAGGATTCCTCACATTAGGAAAGGAGGATAAGAAGTCATCCTCATTGCTACTTAGAGAACTTCTTTTCTACTTCTGTGACCCAGTTAGTAGGCTTCATCGTAGCACACCAGAGACTGACAGAATTTGGGAAATTCACTTCCAAATGCATGGACTCAAGAGTAATCTTTTCAAGTCAGAGTACATTGGTACCTGGGGAACATTTCATGAAATCATGTGCACTGGGTAGCTTTTATGGAGCTCATTATCAAATGGGAACATTAGGCAGGAATCTGGCAGAGAAAATGTAATCAGGATTTATAATTAAGTGAGAACAGAATTTATAAACTTGATTATAATTGTAGGGTTTCTAGGCCCTTTTCCAAATATCAGCCACATGCACTGCAACTACAAAATAAGAATTTGTATACTAAGAATTCTTTATTATGATTTCAGTTCTGAAAACTTTGACAGGTTTAATCTCATACTGAAAATATTGCAATCCTTCTAAAGAAAGTTTGGTTACGGGATATTTCTGGTAGATCCAGTCTGGAAGTATTTCAAATAATTGCATAACTCAAAATAACTTCTCAAACAAAAATTCATTGTTTTTCTTAAGAATGTTAGTACTGTTCTCTTTAAATGAAAGAATTTTTGAAAGATAAAAAGTTTGCTTATTTTGTAAGTACATCTTATCCTGGTAGGACTAAAGGCAGCTCCATCTCCCTCTTTCATTTCTTTTATTGTTGATCTTCTTAGGAGTTTGGAAACAATAATAGAATTTTTTGGAACTAGCAGCCAGGGAGTTGTGGGCCTTGGGCATCGTGGCTGCTGAGAAAGACAGATAAGCATGGCCCTGACTAGCTGCTGTAGCAGGAAGGGCTTGGAATTAGGCGACTCATTACTCAAGACTGATAGTCTAGCTTGGATAGCATTAGCCAACATGGTGAAAGAACAGTATAGTGGTTCAGAGTTGGGTTTTATACCTAGCCTGACCTGGATGTGAACCCTGGCTATAATATTGACTAGCTGTGAGAAATATGAGTGTTACTCAACTTAAGACTCAGTTTCCTCATGTGTAAAATAAGGCTAATAAAGCCAAATTTCATAATTATAAAAATTATAAACCTCATAAAGAGGTTTAAAATTAACATGTAAACATATATCCCTGATACATAGTGGATGATGGTCAAATAATGGTACCTATTTTCATTTTTGTTATTTCACTGAAAAGTTCTTGGCTGAGTTTCTAGCCATCTATATATCCCATGTATTCTTTTAAAGGATATTAGATTTCCTCTCTGATCACATATAGTGTGTGTGTGTACCTACTTGTTAAGGTATACAAGTAGGAACTAGTGTTTTACAATGGGGACAGAACAAAGTATAGACATTAATTATGGCTCTGTTTTTAGGTTAAATATAGGAAACACCTTTAAGACTTAAGATCCTTGATTTTACTTGTAAATAAAATCAAAATTATTGATCACCTCAAAGTACTCTGACTTCAGGGGCCTTAAAATCTGTTTAGTGAGGCAGAAGGCATGAACTCATGAAAAGTTAAAACAGACAGAAGACAGTACATTACCAATGGCCAAAGGAGTGGATGGGAGTGAGAGAGCTTCATGGCCACAGGCAGAGCCCTGGGCTAGAGAAACCTGGGGGCCCTCGACAGCAGCCCTGAACTTAGAACTCTGCTGGGGTATGTGGGTAAGTGTGGAAATCAGGCATCAGGGAGCTCTCACAGACAACCTCTTACCCAGCCAGAACACTAAGTAGAACATTCATCGTACAAACCAGTAGTGATCATGAAAATCTAAATAAACTTAATGGAAATTAATTAAAAATATATCAGCCTCTTTATAAAAAAGAATGTGGATTCATGCATTTAAAAAGATTTCTTATGGCCTATCTTGGAAATGCGATGCTGAAATAGAATAGTTTTTGAAAAGTGTTCTGGCTACTCCCACTGCAGCCTGAAGTGCAGAGACTATAGGAATCCCTGGGCCGGGCTGGTGGAGCTATGCTCACAGCAGGAAGACCCTGGCAGGGAGAGCGCTGTGGGTTTTGCTGTCTGTCACACTTTATTGATGGGATTCTTGTTACCAAACAGAACATTTCATGGCATATCCAGTTTTTGTTTTATTTTGTTTGGCTACCGGGAATATAAGGGTAAATTATATAAAACATGTTGGCTTGGTGTTTGTTTTCCTTTCCTGTACCTCTCAGGTTGTAATGATTCCTTTCTATTACAGTGGAGACACACGCACATACACACACCTTTCTAGAATACATATATTATGAATAATTTATTAGACAGATACATAAATGTGAGGGTGGCAGGAGCAATAAAGAAGAGTTCCTGGAGTTTTGCATAGTTTGTGTCTGAACCTCTGAGGAATCTGTCTGTGAGTTCTTTCAGGCAGTTCTGTGTCTTATTTGACATTGTATCCCAGCACCTAACAGAGGGCTTGGCATGTGGCAAGTACTCAACAACTAGTAACAATGATGAAAATACATTTTAATAGAGTAAGTCACCAATAAATGAATAATAAAATAAGAATGAACATTCACTGAATGCTTACTCTGCTTACTATGGGTGGGTACTGTGTAAAATAACATGCACGTATTATTTCATTTAATCCTGAGGTAGGTAGTTTTGACCAAACTTAAATGATTAAGCAATTATTTAAGAGCCTTTAATTAACCTGTCTGGAGAAACATAACTAGGACGTGCCAGAGGAAGATGGGAAGTGAGTCAGCTCGGCCAGAGAGCCCTGGACTTAACTAGGCAAACCCTGCCTCGCTAAACAAATAAAGGGATTTCATTAGTGAATCTGTTGATGCAGAGCAAGGTCTATCCCTTTAGCTGCAACTTCTCTGGAATGACAACAGGTAAGAGTCCAAACATAAAAAGGGCGATTTTAAAAATTATCTTATATATATAATACACTCCAGTTTATTATGTAGACTTTTACTTTAACCTGACCTGAAATTTGTGTTATTCATGTTGACACTAATTTTTTGTCTATGTATATATAGATATACACACACAAACACATGCATGTATAATATATGTGTGTGTGGGTGTGAGTGCATTTATGTGTGTATGTGTATTTGTGTAAATACCATCCCTAAAAAAAAATTATAGACCAAGGACTCCCCTTTAAGTGGCATTAAATTTAGAGAAAAAAATGAAATAGGAAAACTGGAGGTAGGAATATTTGCCTAGTGTTTTGCCTTGTTTGCTAACTTTTAGTTCAATTTTTAGAAATGCAGATAGTTACAGCATGATATGCTTGGAATTACTCTTTTCTCTATGTCTTTCTGTGTGAACAGAGCAGAAAGTGTGAGAAGGTTTATTTTGATCTCCCAACAGAGGGACCAGTATCTCTCATACAGTCAACTGTTCTCTTCTTCTTGGAACATTTTCTTAGGCTCTGGAACACTGTATTTTCTGTGTTCTCTGTCTTATTAGCTATTTCATCTAAGTTGCCATTGCTGGCTCTGTGTCCTGGGCTTGAATTCTCTCGGGTTGCTGCCAGGCTCTGTCCTACACCACCTCCCTCCCTTCCCTTCTCTAGCTGTGCTCTCTCTTTGGGTGGGCTTGTGAATCTCACAGCTTTCAATGTCATCTACATCTTCAAAAACTCTTATTTCCAGTCAATGCTTTTACCACACCTCAAAAATGTAAAAATATCTTACTGTGTATTTGACATCTCTTTAACACAGACAATGAGAACTTTTGTTTTTAAGGGAGACCTGCTTCTCCCTTAGTCTTTTCCATCTCATTAAATAGCACCACAATATACCCAGTTAGTTGCTCAAGGCACAAACCTAGGAATGATTCTCAGTTCTCCTCTTTTCCTTCTAAGCCAACATGAAATCCTCAGTAGGTTCTGTTGTCTTTCTCCTTCATATCCTTAATTTTCATTTCATTTCCAACACTACTTCCTTGGTCTAGGCCACAATCTTCTCTTGCCTAGAATAGCCTCTTAAGTACTTTCCCTGCATCTGTTTTTTCCTCATTATCATTTAAGTATCAGGAGTAATCTTTTAAAATGAGTAATAGACTCATGTCTCTTCCCTGTTAAATCAACTCAAAGGCTTTCATCAGTCTTAGAATAAAATCCAAACGTATCGCCTCGCCTGGTTTAGAACACCCTGTATAAATCTGCTCTCTGCTTACCTTGTTTACCTCATGTCATACTAATAACCTCCCTCCTCCTTCCCTCCCCATCTTGGTCACTGTGTTTTTGCCATACTGGTCTTCTTTCTGTTCCTCAAAAACACTGTGTCTCTGCCTGACTTAGGGCCTTGATCCCAGCTGTTATTTACGCCTGATTGCCCTTTCACCGACCTTTGCTTGCCCAGCTTCTTCTTGTCATTCAGATGTTATCTTAAACATCTTTGGTTTTGAGAAGACTTCCCTGATCACCCAAACTAAAGTACACACCCAGTAACTAACACTTTCTCACACCACCCTGTTTAAATTCTCTCCATAACACTTAACATGTTCTGACAGTTTCTTATTTACATTATTTATATATGTATTTGTTTGTTTATCATTGTTGTCTCCACTAGAATATAAACTTCTTGAGAGCACAGACCTTATCTATCTTGTTCACCACAGTACCCAAAGGCCTAGTTAGTGCATGTCATAGTAGACCCTTGGTATGTATATGTTAAATATTGATAGAATGAAGGCTTGCGTGTTGAATTCAAGATGTTTTTGAATGGATCCTCTGTAGCTCTTAACTGGCTCCAACCCTTTAAACCATGGGTCTTGGTTTATAAAGGAATAGATGGAATTGGGTGAGTTTTCTGGCAGGTACTAAGCATCCCACTGTGGGAGCTAACGGGCAGTTTGCCTTATGCCAGCCTACATAGAGTTCTTGACTGATCCCCCCATAATTCTTGGCATCTGGAGTGCAGAATGAGAAAGTAATGATAAAAAATTGATTTTCACCAACCATTATGTACTAATATAATATCCCAGGGAAATTAGGCTGATAAACACTCTGATTCAAAAATCCTTATAATCTAGCCCTCTAGGAATTCAAGCAAATCAGCAGGCAAACAAACAAACATAAACTTCGTTACCAACATACTAATATTAAAGAGTCTGTAGTCACAGTTTTCTAGTTGTAAGGGTTGTTTAATCAATAATGTGATCTAAAAGGCATCCTCAGGAAGAGTTGACTAAAATGAAGCTCTGTGGCTGGTAGAATTCCATGTGGCTTTTGCCACCTGCTAGTAGTCCTGTGATTATGTTTTCTTAAAAAAAGAGCTCTTGCAGATGTATAATTAGTGGATTTTAATCCTGAGGGATTATCTAGGTGGGACTAATCGGATCCCATGAGCCCTTCAATAGCTGGGGGTGGTGGTAGAAGGGGAAGTCAGAGCGATTCAAAGTATGAATAGGACTGATGCCCCATTCCTAGGTTTGAAAAGGAGGTGAAGGGACATGTGAAGAATGTGGGTGAGACTTCCGCAAACAGGAAGCAGTCCTCGGCTTACAGCCAGCAAGGCAATAGGGATCTAAGGCCTATAGCTGCAAGGAATTGATTGCTAATCTCCTGTTCCCCATCTGCACTCTGGAGGATGGCCTACTGCTTGCTAGTAGCTACGGACTACCTCTGGCCTGGCCAAGTCAGTGAACTTTTCTGTTATCTGGTGGGCTGGACCACACCTACTCCACCCCATTCCAAGTTTATTCTTCCCTGAGTATTCTCCCTCAGCCCTAGGCAGCATATAAAATTCCCTTACATCTTATAGTTAATCTTTTATCATAGTTAATCATTCTTTATATTAAACTTCCACTGTTTAACCTACTGTGTGATTTCTATCTCCTGATGGAACTTAGAATGATATAGCTGACTACGATGAAATCACTCATTTTAGGGCACATAAGACCTGTTTTTGAATACATGATTTAATCAAATCTATATTTAAAGTTGCTATAGATCATTGTCCACTATAATAGGAACAGGAGTTCAAATTATACAGATTTTATCACGGGGAAGGAAATAGTCTTGTATTTGGATTTTTATTCAGAAGGTATTTTATCTCATTTAATAGAAATCACAGTGGCCTTATTACCTGTGTAGCAAAAATTTCCACGCCTATCTCTGCAGTGCAAGGCAAATTTTCAGAACAAATACATAAATAATTGCTGATGTTTAGAAAGAAGCTTAGCTTACTTACTAGACATAATTTCCAGGTTCTACTTATTTTATATCAAAGTAATTTCTACTTTAGAGTACCAAGTAATGATTGTTTTAAGTAACATGACTTTTATTGCACCTTACTTGTTCAAATTTTAAAACTCATTTACTCTTATTTTTAACTTAAGGTCTTGATAGACCTCCTGCTTTTAACATATAAAGTAAGAATGATTGGGGTCAGACCTTCTTATGCCATTTTGTGGTCAATATTGAAAATGCTTTGTGTCCACTCACGTGTACTACTTGGAGCTGAAGTTGTCCAGCTGGGGAGGAGTTCAGTGGGAGAGTGTGGATGGGATGCAGTGGATACAGTAGGAGAAGGTGGGCTGAAGCCCATTCCATCTTCACTGACACCTGCAATGTTTCTAAGACATGACGCACAGGTGCATATGAAATAAAACTCTCATCAAAAGAGCATATGCAAATAAATGAAATTTCAGAATAACTCAAATCTTCTATTTGTACTTAATCATCATGAAGGGGACACAATGCCCAGTAATAGCTCTTACAACCTCCTTTTTCTCCTTTCCCATCCATTGTCTATGTGTGCCACTTCTGCTTTCAGCCTTTCACTCCCAGTATCTCCCCCCAAATGCCTCAGCTTCTATCAGTGTTTGCCTCTTGCTCTCTCCTCCATCTTCCTTCCTTATTCTCCATTCAAGCAAGGGATCACCTTAATGGAAGGTGGAGAAAGAGAGGAAATTTGAAGCTGGCCAAGTTGGAATCCGTTTTAGTGGTAGAGGTTTGACTTAAGGCTGGAAGATCTCATTTATTCTTTATTTTAAATTCCGTCACTGATGTTTACCTACAGTACTAACTCCAATGAAAGACAACTGAAAAGTAATTTCCAGTCTATATTGAATCAAAGTTCTAGAGCAGGAAAGCGTACTGTTTCTGAACTAGTTAATCTATGGTCAAAAAATCTGTTCCCTGGGAAGCAGATTTTGAAATGGAGATTAATGGGCAGGACATCCATTAGGGATTGCTATTGAGTTGTGGGAGGGAGCTGAAAAGCGGGGTTGGTTAGGAAGGAGTTGAGCTTCAGTCAATTTCCATAATTGTGTTAGCTGACTCTTTGAGGAGCTCTAGGGCTGGGATGGCCCTTTAGAGCTTTCTTGGGTGGGGATGAGAGAACATGGTCTTCATGTTCCCACACTGATGTGTGGATGTGAACTGACCCTGGAACGAAGTATAACTTTGAGCAAGGCAGTTTTCTTCAGCTAAGGCAGTCCTCAAAGAGGGCTAGTTTTTGGAGATCGTCTTCTGTCAGCATTCTCAACAGCTGGGGGAACAGGCCCTTCATTCCTTAAGAGAGATCCAGGCAGTATATCTGTGCATCCATCACACGTGACCATATGATGGCATTTGTCAGCCAGACATGTGCTTGGTCAAACATGTCATTAACTACTACTTGTAGGAAATCTTAATAGAGATTTATCATGGAACCCTATAGAAAAATCAGATTTTATTTCTAGCTGTCAAGGAAATTTATAGAACAGCTTTCCTCGGCTGACCCATTTGTAGGACGAGAGAGGCTACTCCAAGGTTGGAATAGAAAAATTAACAAGATAAAGATATAAATGAACACAGACTGGGCCTGGAGTCCATGACCCCTAGACTATTAGGAAATACTGCTTGTGCAGCTGGAAGGGTGACAGAAGACAGAGGGCAATGATCCTAATTTTGGATAGTTTTCTTTCTTTCAGGCTTCTCAGGTGACTCCTGTGCCTCCACAGCAATTTCCTCCTACAAATAAGCAAGGATTGGTGGTTCAGATGAAGGTGTCTATGTCCCATCACCATTAGCTGGAAAAGTGGGCACTCTGGAAAGTCTGAATAATAAATATACCCTGCTTTGCTCCCATCCTACTTTCCTGAAAGTTTTGTTTGGAGTGCCTCTCATGTTTTGGAAAATGTGATCTAAAATTCTGAAGGTCTAAATCTTTCTCACAGAGCTATCAGAAGACACATCATAGTCAGTGGTTCTGTTGACTCACTTCCTTGTTCAATTATGAGCTCCATGTGGGCAGAAACCATGCCTCTGTTCCCTATCCCTCCTGACCAGCATTCCAAGCAGAAAGCAGATTCTCATCAATGTTTGTTGAGTGATTGGATGAGTAAATGAATGGTTATTCTATACTGCTGTTATGGTCTTGCTACTCAGTACTTTTTTCTCTGAGAATTTAAAATTATTTTACTAACTGGCAGCTAGCCTCCTGCACAACAGACACAGCTATGTTGGGGCTTAGTATCAAAACATACCAGGAATGTCTACTGTGTATCTAATTAGTTGGGAGCAGAGTATCTTTCCTTAAAAACCATCTGCATTTTTTAAGAGCAGGGGAAGCTTGTGTGGCCGAAGCCTCCAGATTCCAATTCAATTAGGTGCCAGACTGAAGGGAGCTGTAATTGGAATCTAATCAGGCCATCAATACTGGTAAGAGTAGTAATCAGTCAGAGCAACCAAATCAGCCTGAAGAGCAGAGAGTGCCTGGTTTGACCTTTATTTAACCGGAAGGTGATCATGTTGCAGCTGCATATGAGTACAGAAGCTCTGTGTGGCTGTGATGGGAAGTGGAGGACACAGTAGAAGTTGCAGACGTGAATGTGAAGTGGAAAGACCAAATTCTACTGGAAAAGACTAATAGTGAATATAAAGTAAGGTTAAAAGGAATAACCAAATGGGGATGGCATAAGAACTCCTGAAGTAAGAGTAAGGGTAATGCAGTGGCTCTGTAACTCCTCAAGGGAGAGCTCATAGCGCTATAGATGAGGCTGCAGACACGTGACCATAGCATATAGAGAAGTTCTCTCGGTTAAGAAGGTGGTCCTTCCTTATACTTTACAAAGAAAGTAAAACATGTGAGGTGCTTCTTAGGTTTTGCTCTCCCACTTTACACTACGGTGATTCAGTCCTCTTGGTATTTACCTATATACATCTAAATAACATGCTTATATTGCTAGCCACTGCCCCCATTAAAAAAAAAGTTTGGTTTCTATCTACTGACTTTCAGCTATAGAATATGAAGATTTAACCCTCTTTCATTGCTCCCTTCCCTCACACACATGAATAGGTTGCATTACAAACATTGTAATTTCGGTTAGATCAATACACGTTAATATTATTTTGGTTATGTAACAAGATTCACAATGAAGCCATGCAGTACGCTGTGATAAATTTTCCTTTCCTGTCTATATTTTGTCCCTCACCCCATGGCTCGGTGCTTATATTTGTCATGGTTTTCTTTTTCTGCCAGTTTTCTTTGCTGCAACTGTTAAAATCTACTCTCAACATGTTCAAACACATTAAATACTGTATCAATTTCATTTCCTTGAAGATATTTCACCTGAGACCTGTAATCTTCTCCTGACTGGCTGATGCTTTCTCAATCTGCATCTCATAATCTCTCTCTGTTTTGCCTTTCTCTTTGTTTTAATCTCCATTTCCTAGATCCCATATCTTTCTCTTTCCAGGTTTACTCCCTCATTTTGGTAGATCACATTGTCCATAGCTTCCTGAGACTGGTTACATAGTAGGTAGATATTTTGAGAACTCAATTGTTTGAAAATGTCTTTATTTTACTCTTACCTATAATTAATATTTGGCTGGATTTGTATATTAGAGACAATTTTCTTTCAGATTGTTGTTGAGGAGCCTGATGATGCTCCAATTCTATCCCCCCAGCTTTATTGAGATATAATTGACATACAGCATTGTGTAAGTTTAAGGTATACAAGGTGTCGATTTAATACATGAATATATTACAAAATGATTACCACCATTGGGTTAGCTAACACCTTCATCATGTCACATAATTGCCATTTCTTTTCGTGGTGAAAATATTTAAGATCTACTCAGCAACTTTCAAATATATAATACAGTTTTATTCATTATAGCCACCATGCTGTATATTAGATCCTCACTGATTCTTGATCCTTTGTGTAAAACCTATTTTATTTTCTCTGGAAGAATATATTATCTTTTTCCTGAAGTTATGAAATGTCGTGATGATGTGCATTATTGTGAGTCCATTTTAATCCATGGTGCTGGATTCTTCTCAGGCCTTTCCAATAAGGCAACTCAGAGCCTCATTTCTGGGAAAATTCTTAAATAGTTATTTGAAGAATCCCTTCCCTTCAGTTTTCTGTTTTTTTCCTTTTGGAGCTCTTTTTATTATCTTTTCTCTATTTCTGTCGTTTTGTCTTTTTGCAACATATCCTTTATCTTCCAAACATTCTATTGAGATTTTTTTTTTTCATTTCTGCTGTCACATTTTGAATGCCAAGAACTCCTTTTGTTCTCTAAATACCCACTCCCCCTTTTAAAAATAGCATCTTCTTCTTTCTACACAACTATGCTTTTTCTTATTTCTTTCTGGCTCATATTGATAGTATTTGTTTGAATATTTTTCCTCTGCATGGTTTCTTTTCCCATCAGATTGCTTTCTTCCGTTCTTTTTTTTCCTCTTGGTTGCCACTTTTCATACTAGATGTTGCCTCAGATATGTAGTGATATCTGCCTCAAATTTAAAGATGGGACAGTAACAAGCTGATAGGAGCTCTGTGCTTGTGCTTGTGGATGGGCTTCCTTAATGTGATATTTACTCCTATTGTGATCAGGCTGGCCCTTGCCTTGGGTAACTTGGTAACCTTGGATGTCTACTTCTTTAGGTGTTTTCTCTTGGGCTGGTCAGATTTCCAGGAGAAACCTCCTCCAGTTTCTTGACTCGAGGGTTTATGTCTGATTGCTAGCATTCTGAGAGGCTAGAGGTGGAAGAAAGCTGAAGGTCTGAATATTAGTGTGTCTACGTTGTAAACTATTTTAAATTGAGCCCCGTGGCCACACCCCAACCAATTGCACTATAGCTGTGGTTAGTGTTCTACAACCCCGAGACCTTCTGTTACCTTTCCAGAAAACAAACCTCTGGTCTTCTGTCAGGGTGAGAGAGGGGCACTGGTTTGTGCGTAAGGCTTCTTTCTTACATTTTCAACCAAACTTTGTTTTTAGCTCCATCTTCACCCCAACTTTCCAAGATACCCAGAGCCACCAATTTCTAAGACTCTGTGGGTTCTGCAATGTATGTAATTTTGCTCCTCAGCTTTCCCAATTTGGGCTTCAAAAAAGATCTCAGGTTGTAATGTCGGTTACCACACGACCTTCTGCTTTTAGGTTTCTGGATCTCTCCCTTTCTCTCTATCCTCGTGGGTTGATGCCTTTAAAAAAATTCACTTACAGCCATTTTAGAGCTAAGTGCCTGTGCTCAATACTCAATATACATTTAGCCAGAAGTTTTCAACTCTGTTACTGCATGTTGTTACAAGCTATCTCTATACAACTAAGCCAATTTCTGTTCAAAATTTATAATCCAAGATTATATTAGACGTCACTGAAGAAAATGAACGGAATTCTCTTTTGGTTTTTGCTACTCTACAAGCAAGGAAAAAAAGAATAAAAATGACTTTGTGCTTCTCCTATGACACACTATACTTGTATTTCTGCTGCTAATATATTAACTCCTTTGTAGTGGAATAAAGTATCTGAGTCTCAATTTCTATCCACATAATCACAAAGATCATCCTGGCTGGGATTTGTGTGTAAGGAGTAGATGCTTGACACTGAGTCTTAAGGGCTAAAAATTAAAGGAAAGTATTTTGCTTTAGGTAGCTGGAGTCAAAAGGAAAAAAGAGAGAGTGAGTATGTGAGCTAAAGTTCTTGTTAAATGTTGAGGGTCAGAGTCAGGTAAACCAAAAGCAAATTTTAAGTCCATGGGTAGAAAATTAGTCTGGGATTATATCTGGAAAGCTTTAAGTCATGTGAGAAATTTAAATTTTAAATAGAGATGAAGGGGTATTCTTTTAATAGAGTCAACTTTAATGAAATTTAAAATATGGAACTAAATTTTCATGGATCATTCAGAAACCCCAGGTCAAAAATGAGGGACAGAGCTGAGTGTCAGGAGCCAGGTAGATGTAAAGCCTTATGGAGCAAGGAGACCTCTGTGGATGAATTTGTAGGGTCTGAGACCTGCTTGATATTGGTCATTAACAAGTTGTGCAAGGAGGGTATGTCTGCTTTAAAGGCACAGATGAAAGATAGCACATCTGAAATGCTCTCAGTACTAATCTGAATGAGAACAGATTCATGATATCTTTTAGGACACTCTTGAGTGTAAGATGTGTTTAGTCCTTAGCATCACAGCCAGTGAAGATAGAAAGAAACCTAAGGCTGATGCAAGGATGGGAGTAATCTATATAGTTCTGAAGTCTGGCCTCTGAGGGGCTAATGGGCTGTATCATTCATTGATTTATTTACTCATTTATTCTTTTAAAAAATGTTTATTTATTAGTTTCTATTTGTCAGGCCCTGTCCTTGGTACTGAGGATATAGTAGTGAACAAGATACATTCTTCTGCCTTTAAGTATCTTATAATTTCTTGAAGAGCTCAGGAGTGGATCAAGTGAAGATTATAATGGGGATTCAGTCCAACAGATAGGAGAGTAACAAAGGGATTCCAGGAAGGAAGTGATATCCAAAGTGATACAGGCTAGTGGTAGGGTCATGGACTAGGAGGACATCCCATTCACCAGAATTCAATCCAGAGAGAAGTGTTCATTTGCTCATTCCTTCATTCCTTCACAACATTACTTACTAAACATCTTACAGAGTACCAGGCACTGTGCTAGGGGTTAGTAGATAGACTCTTTAGTTATATATACATGAGAAAAAAATGGTTCCTGCCCCCAAAGAGCTTGCATCTAGGAATAGAAGAAGGCACATAAATAAACAATTATAACATAGGATGTGAAGTGCTACAATAGAGGTAGTACAGGATGCATATGAACATTCAGGAATGACACTTAAACTAAACCTGGGAAATGAGGGGAGACTTCTTGGAGGAAATGGCAGTTATGCTGCAACCTGAAGGGTGAAGAGCTCCTGAGGCAAGAGTGCAAAGTACAATGAATACCCGACTTTTCCTGGCTGGAACTTATATGCCCTTCTGACTGGTGGCTTTTCTATCTTGGCTGATAGGAACTCAAAGAAAGGAAACCAATATTATCCAAGATGTATTTAAGTTTGTACCTTTCAGAGGTTTCTTAAACAGAACACAGGACTTCCAGGTTTCTTGGGTAGTGCAGTACAAATAAATCTATCTGTAATATGTCTGTCTAAAAAAACCAGGACTGGTTATTATAATTCATGAAAATTCCAAATGTTTAAGCAGGCACTTGATGAAACTTTTGGAAAACAACTACAACAAAGGCAAATGGCGTGTAACTGATGTTAAATTGCAAGATCTATTTGGAAACTATAAAAAAAAAACAGTCTATACCATAGTGATGTCAACGGGGGTTGTTTGGGGGATTTTGACAATCCTTGCTCTCCACATATCCATCGATCCTCAAATGAACATTAGTAGCAATGTACTTACTATAGTAAGCCCTGCT
The DNA here is from genome assembly GCF_949987535.1 of Balaenoptera acutorostrata. Taxonomy (NCBI): domain Eukaryota; kingdom Metazoa; phylum Chordata; class Mammalia; order Artiodactyla; family Balaenopteridae; genus Balaenoptera; species Balaenoptera acutorostrata. The sequence continues at coordinate 45,663,666 of NC_080077.1, forward strand.
TCAAGTCAGGTCCCCTTTTTTGGACTAGGTAGCTGCCCATAAGCTCTTTTTATATAGAAATCTAGAGCTGCCACTGAGTCTGCATGACATAAAACTTATGAAAGAATTTGTCTCAGCAGAAAACTCTGCAGCATTTTCTGATGGAGAGGATTCAAAAGTATACTTACCTACCAAAGCAGGTTTTAATGGATAAATCTAGTTTGGGTTTGGTAACAGATGATTCTAGAGAGTTTGCTTACTGCTTTGAAGTTGTATTTATTGCCACTTTATTGTTTCTCTCTTAACCCCATATTTTGTGTAAGACCATTATCTTGCCAAACAAGTTTCGCTGACCATAGTACTTTTTAGCAATACAACTTTCAAAATAGAGGGACAATTACTAAATTCCTGACCTTGTCCAGATGAGCTTAGGAAATAAGTAGGGTCAGAATTGCAAGTGTTGAGGAGGGATTTAGAATAACAGCATGTGTTGTATTTTATTGATACAATAGCCGACCCCCAGCCCTCTTTTGAGTTTCCCTAAACAATTCTATCCTTTTGTCAAAGCAATAGTAAACAATGTAGAATAATATAAAGTGAAGGAAAAATAAAGGATCGAGTTTACCTAGTACCCAACACAGGAAGTAACTTGAAAAACTTTCTTAGATATTTTGGTTCTCCAAAGAATCTCTGAGGTTGCATCACTTACTGGGGATCCTCTTTTCTCTCAATCACTGGCCACACCCTCACTTCTCCCTGCACCCCACAGAGTTCAGTACAGTTACTCCTCTCTCTGTTTTCTTACTTATGGATAACCTCTTTCTTCTATGCTAGGAAAACCAGGCACAGCCAGGAGAGGTATGCTTTAATCCTACCTGGAGTGCAGCAAAGCCTCTTTTCCATAAAACTCTTCTCTTTGCAAAGGAATTAAGTCAAACCAGACACTGAGAGGGTTCTTGAGGAGTGGCCCACAGGTAGAAGTTGACTAGGAAGAAATGTTGAGAGAGATTGACAGACAGGCAGTGTGACTGCAATGCTTACCTGAGTAGAAGTTGATACCTTTGTGTAATATTTGGAGCAGTAGAGAATCTGGTCTTAGCAAGAGTCTCTGTTTATTACTCTATCCAAACTTCATGCAAACTTTTTTGCATGCTTTGTGTTTAAACAAAATTTTCAAATGAACCTTTGAACTGAATGCATAATTCCTAAGGAACGGAGTCAGAATTTCTGAACCTCATTCCAAGTGATCACATTTGAATTCACCCCAGAACATCAGGAAATTGGAGAAGCTGGAGCAGAGAGCAGAGAAGTGCTCATTTGGGAAGGTGTGCTTTATCCCCTTTCCACCTCTGACCTAGCCTCCCAGAACCAAGAAAGAGAGTGGGCACGTTAAATAACATTTCAAGAGAAAAGGAGAACGCTTAGTTTACTTGCCTTAAAATGTTGTAAATTTGGCATTTTTCATATGACTTTCTTTTCTGATTGTCCTGGTTTGATTATTATTTATTGAATTACTTTTAGCAATCTCCATTTATCTACTCACTGTGCTTTTCTGGTACATTACTTAAATAGCTCTGAAATTATAACATATTGTGCTAAAAGAAAATGGCAATTTCAGTTTGCCCATGTTATGAACATAAATTCCAAGGACAATAAATTGTCATAATCATTTGAGAATTCAGTAATATGGTAATTTAACAATAGGGACTTTTCTGTGACATAGACTGTTCTGCATTATACATTTTAGTGCTACCATCAATTTGGAGAGGAAGCTATCTATAAGAATATAGCACTTGCATGCTTTTACTATCTTTAAGCATGTGACATTAATTTATAGGAAAATGGAATAGTTTTATCTGCTTAAGGAATGAGCAAAGAAGGAAATATTAATAAGTAATGTGAGTCAGGTTACTAATGACTTATTATCTTTATTAGATTTTGTGTTCAAGAAGGTTTACCTAATGACCTCTTAGAGTTCAAAATTATTAAAGAAGCTGTACCTGACCTTTCTTTTTTTCTTGTTAGCATTAAGCAGTCCAGTGAAGGAAATCAACACATGCTGAGGTTCTGGCAATATTGCCATTTTCCTATTTTGTTATCTATTTTCTCTGAATATCTTGATTATTACAAGTGCCTAACAATTACATATTACTTGTGACCTTGAAATCAGTTAAGTTTCAGAGCCCAGAATTCACAGGCTATCAGCTAAAATCTATGGAAATATATTTTTTCACTGCTTCTTCAATTTCCACATTTTCTGTTAGAGGAGATGTGCTTACTTAAATATCTATTTTGCTAAAGGACAAGCAGCCATTCTAATTTCTGGAAATCTATGTTTTCCAAATGTTCATTGACGGTGTGAATCTGTGGGACACCGTGAGTGAAGTGGTGACCAAATGATGATGGCTCAGAGGTGATACATAAACAAATCCTCATTACTTTTCATATTTAACCTTGATAGGAGTTTTTTTTTTTTTTAAAGGATTTTCTTATTTATTTATTTATTTATTTATTTATTTATTTATTTATTTTTGGCTGTGTTGGGTCTTCGGTTCGTGCGAGGGCTTTCTCCAGTTGCGGCAAGCGGGGGCCACTCTTCATCGCGGTGCGGGGACCGCTCTTCATCGCGGTGCGTGGGCCTTTCTCTATCGCGGCCCCTCCCGTCGCGGGGCACAGGCTCCAGACGCGCAGGCTCAGCAATTGTGGCTCACGGGCCCAGCTGCTCCGTGGCATGTGGGATCTTCCCAGACCAGGGCTCGAACCCGTGTCCCCTGCATTAGCAGGCAGATTTTCAACCACTGCGCCACCAGGGAAGCCCCTGATAGGAGTTTTTACTCCATGATCCATGAGAAGAAAAAAAGTATTTCACTCACATGTTTCAGTAGATTTTCACTGCATGGTTAGTGGAAATTTTAATTGACTTGAAATCAGCAGATTTGGGTCACAGTCCTGACAGCATAATTTTCCAGCAGATGACTGATTGTATGAAGCCCAGTTGTCTCATTTTCAGATCAGGAGTAAAACATGCAAAGCCTTGCAGAATTTTAGTGAAATTCTGAGAAAATAATGACCTTTAAATATTTTTAAATATCCAATTTAAAATCTATTATGAAACATAAAGAGTGCTATGTATTTATTTTATGGTGTAAACATTTCCATTAACTAATTTACTTGACTAGAGCGAGACATTAAAAGTTAAGATATGATAAAGACCTATTTCTGGAGTGTAGAAGGCACTATACCAAGCACATCATTTGCCTTATTTGTCTTGAAAATTTTTGGCTATACATGTTACACTTGTAAATCAATCAAAACAGAAATATATAGAGTGATTAGTGAAGGCTCTTTGTTACAAAAACGTTTATGACTGCTCTGTTTTCTTTATGGCTTGAACTCTGTAATGGTTTTTTATTGAGGTAAACATAAATATTGTAATGTGCACAAATCTTCAGTGTATAACTCATAGTTTTATAAGTATACACATACCCATGTAAACACCAAAGGATCACTTTCCAGAAGTCTCCCTTATGTTATTTCTTAGTTGATATTCTCACCTTTCAACAATATACCATATGCTGACTCCTTTTCATCATTGATTAGTTTTGTCTGTCCTTGATTCACAAATAAATGCAACATATGTACTCTTTTGTGTCTGGCTTTTTATGACTCATCACTAAGTCAGTGAGATTTATCCACAGTGTTACATTTAGCATTAGTTGATGTTTTTGAAAACGCTATTCAGTATTCCATTGTATAAATATACCAGGATTGATTTATCTTCTCTCCTGTTGAAAGACATCTAGGTTGCTTCCAGGTTTTGGCTGTTATGAATAAAACTTATGTAGACATCTTGGTATTTGCCCTTTGGTGGACATATGAACTCATGTCTCTAGAAGAGAATTACACCTTTTAATCTAAATAAATATTTGGCAGTTTCATCCTAAATTCTATTTAATAATGTTACTCTAGCCTCCTTCTCATTCTATTGGTTTCCTTCTTCTGGAACTTCTACTGCAATGAGATTGGAATTTTGCCTTTATCCCCAGATCCTTTTCTTTTAATCCTTTTTTTTTTTTTTATCTTGATAACATAGGACTATTTATTTCAGACTTGAGTAACTGTGACCCAGAATAAGAAATATAATGTACATTGCAACCTAATGCATACACATATTATAAAAGTCTTATGAAACAATGTATACCCTTACCAAGTATAAAGTATATTTTTAAATGTTATATCTTCTGTTTTAGTCTAGTCAAAACTATTCATTTTTATAAAAGTGTTTTTTATTTTTTATATATTTTTAAAACTTTTAATTATTTATTTATTAATTTTTACATTAGGTTCTTGTTGGTTATCTATTTTAAACATAGCAGTGTGTACATGTCAGTCGCAAATACCCAACCTATCCCTCCCCGCACCCTTCCACGCTGGTAACCATAAATTCATGCTCTAAGGCTGTGAGTCTGTTTCTGTTTTGTAAATAAGTTCGTTTGTATCATTTATTTTTAGATTCCGCATATAAACGATGTCATACGGTATTTAGCTTTCTCTGTCTGACTTACTTCACTTAGTATGATAATCTCCAGGTCCATCCATGTTGCTGCAAGTGGCATTATTTCATTTTTTTTTTATGGCTGAGTAATATTCCACTGTATATGTGTACCACATCTTCTTTATCCATTCATCTGCCGATGGACATTTAGGTTACTTCCAATCTTATGCTTTTTTTTTTTTTTTTTTTTTTTTTTGTCCATTTGCAACTGCCTTCTGAAAGAATTCCTTGCCTTGATTTTTCAGATCTCTAATTAAATCTTCAACTATGTAAAGTCTGCTATTTAGTGTATGTCTATTTAATTCTTATTTCAGTAACTGTGTTTTGAATTTTTAAGTATTCTACTATTCCTTTTTCATTGCAGGTTGTTCTTTCATTAATTTTTAATATGTTTGCACTATCCTCTTGAATATCTCTGAAACTATTAGTTTTCTCGTCTTATTTCTTTTTGTTCCTATGTTAGTATTTGTTGATTACATTTTCCTATTTCAGATTTATTTGCTTGTTTCATGTTGTTATTTCTTTCAAATGTCTATTGATTCTTGGTTATTTCTATGGATTGCAGTACCCGCAGCTTAGGCAGTTGAATGTGTGTGTGTGTGTGTGTATGAGTGTATTGGAGGATAAAGAGGGTTCATGATTAGAGTATGAAACTGCCTTGACTTTTTTTTCTTTTTTAACATCTTTATTGGAGTATAACTGATTTATAATGGTGTGTTAGTTTCTGCTTTATAGCAAAGTGAATCAGCTATACATATACATATATCCCCATATCTCTTCCCTCTTGAGTCTCCCTCCCTCCCACCCTCCCTATCCCACCCCTCTAGGTGGTCACAAAGCACCGAGCTGATCTCCCTGTGCTATGCGGCTGTTTCCCACTAGCTATCTATTTTACATTTGGAAGTATATATATGTCCATGCCACTCTCTCATTTTGTCCCAGCTTACCCTTCCCCCTCCCCATATCCTCAAGTTCAAGTCCATTCTCTAGTAGGTCTGTGTCTTTATTCCCATCTTGCCCCTAGGTTCTTCATGACCATTTTTTTTTTTTTTTTAGATTCCATATATATGTGTTAGCATATGGTATTTGTTTTTCTCTTTCTGACTTACTTCACTCTGTATGACAGACTCTAACTCCATCCACCTCATTACAAATACCTCCATTTCATTTCTTTTTATGGCTGAGTAATATTCCATAGTATATATGTGCCACATCTTCTTCATCCATTCATCCGATGGTGGACACTTTGGTTGCTTCCATGTCCTGGCTATTGTAAATAGAGCTGCAATGAACATTTTGGTACATGACTCTTTTTGACCTATGGTTTTCTCAGGGTATATGTCCAGTAGTGGGATTGCTGGGTCATATGGTAGTTCTATTTTTAGTTTTTTAAAGACCCTCCATACTGTTCTCCATAGTGGCTGTATCAATTTACATTCTCACCAACAGTGCAAGAGGGTTCCCTTTTCTCCACACCCTCTCCAGCATTTATTGTTTGTAGATTTTTTGATGATGGCCATTCTGAATGGTGTGAGGAGATACCTCATTGTAGTTTTGATTTGCATTTCTCTAAAGATTACTGATGTTGAGCATTCTTCCATGTGTTTTATGGCAAACTGCATATTTTCTTTGGAGAAATGGCTGTTTAGGTCTTCTGCCCAATTTTGGATTGGGTTGTTTGCTTTTTGATATTGAGCTGCATGAGCTGCTTGTAAATTTTGGAGATTAATCCTTTGTCAGTTGCTTCATTTGCAAATATTTTCTCCCATTCTGAGGGTTGTCTTTTCGTCTTGTTTATGGTTTCCTTTGCTGTGCAAAAGCTTTTAAGTTTCATTAAGTCCCATTTGTTTATTTTTGTTTTTGTATTTCCATTTCTCTAGGAGGTGTGTCAAAAAGGATCTTGCTGTGATTTATGTCATAGAGTGTTCTGCCTATGTTTTCCTCTAAGAGTTTTATAGTGTCTAATCTTACATTTAGGTCTTTAATCCATTCTGAGTTTATTTTTGTGTATGGTGTTAGGGAGTGTTTTAATTTCATTCTTTTACATGTAGCTGTCCAGTTTTTCCAGCACCACTTATTGAAGAGGCTGTCTTTTCTCCACTGTATATTCTTGCCTCCTTAATCAAAGATAAGTTGACCATATGTGCATGGGTTTATCTCTGGGCTTTCTATCCTGTTCCATTGATCTATATTTCTGTTTTTGTGCCAGTACCATACTGTCTTGATTACTGTAGCTTTGTATATAGTCTGAAGTCCGGGAGCCTGATTCCTCCCGCTCCGTTTTTCTTTCTCAGGATTGCTTTGGCTATTCGGGGTCTTTTGTGTTTCCATACAAATTGTGAAGTTTTTTGTTCTAGTTCTGTGAAAAATGCCATTGGTAGTTTGATAGGGACTGCATTGACTCTGTCGATTGCTTTGGGTAGTAGAGTCATTTTCACAATGTTGATTCTTCCAATCCAGGAACATGGTATATCTCTCCATCTGTTTGTATCATCTTTAATTTCTTTCTTCAGTGTCTTATAGTTTTCTGCATACAGGTCTTTTGTCTCCTTAGGTTTATTCCTAAATTTTTTATTCTTTTTGTTGCAATGGTAAATGGGAGTGTTTCCTTAATTTCACTTTAAGATTTTTCATCATTGGTATATAGGAATGCAAGAGATTTCTGTGCATTAATTTTGTATCCTGCTACTTTACCAAATTCATTGATTACCTCTAGTAGTTCTCTGGTGGCAACTTAAGGATTCTCTATGTATAGTATCATGTCATCCGCAAACAGTGACAGTTTTACTTCTTCTTTTCCGATTTGGATTCCTTTTATTTCTTTTTCTTCTCTGATTGCTGTGGCTAAAACTTCCAAAACTATGTTTTTTAATAGTGGTGAGAATGGACAACCTTGTCTTTATCCTGATCTTAGAGGAAATGGTTTCACTTTTTCACCATTGAGAACAATTTTGGCTGTGGGTTTGTCATATATGCCCTTCATTATGTTGAAGTAAGTTCTCCCTATGCCTACTTTCTGGAGGGTTTTTATCATAAATGGGTGTTGAATTTTGTCCAAAGATTTTTCTGCATCTTTTGAGATGATCATATGGTTTTTCTCCTTCAATTTGTTAATATGGTTTATAACACTGATTGATTTGCATATGTTGAAGAATCCTTGCATTCCTGGGATAAACCCCACTTAATAATGGTGTATGATCCTTTTAATGTGCTGTAGGATTCTGTTTGTTAGTATTTTGTTGAGGATTTTTGCATCTATGTTCATCAGTGATATTGGCCTGTAGTTTTCTTTCTTTGTGACATCTTTGTCTGGTTTTAGTATTAGGGTAATGGTGGCCTCACAGAATGAGTTTGGGAGTGTTCCTCCCTCTGCTATATTTTGGAAGAGTTTGAGAAGGATAGGTGTTAGCTCTTCTATTCGCCTGTGAAGCCATCTGGTCCTTGGCTTTTTTTTGTTGGAAGATTTTTAATCACAGTCTCAATTTCAGTGCTTGTGATTGGTCTGTTTATATTTTCTATTTCTTCCTGGTTCGTCTTGGAAGGTTGTGCTTTTCTAGAAATTTGTCCATTTCTTCCAGGTTGTCCATTTTATTGGCATAGAGTTGCTTGTAGTAATCTCTCATGATCCTTTGTATTTCCGCAGTGTCAGTTGTTACTTCTCCTTTTTATTTCTAATTCTATTGATTTGAGTCTTCTCCCTTTTTTTCTTGATGAGTCTGGCTAATGGTTTATCAATTTTGTTTATCTTCTCAAAGAACCAGCTTTTAGTTTTATTGATCTTTGCTATCGTTTCCTTCATTTCTTTTTCATTTATTTCTGATCTCATCTTTATGATTTCTTTCCTTCTGCTAACTTTGGGGTTTTTTTGTTCTTCTTTCTCTAATTACTTTAGGTGTAAGGTTAATTTGTTTATTTGAGATGTTTCTTGTTTCTTGAGGTAAAATTGTATTGCTATAAACTTCCCTCTTAGCACTGCTTTTACTGCATTCCATAGGTTTTGGGTCCTTGTGTTTTCATTGTCATTTGTTTCTAGGTATTTTTTGATTTCCTCTTTGATTTCTTCAGTGATCTCTTGGTTATTTAGTAGTGTATTGTTTAGCCTCCATGTGTTTGTATTTTTTACAGTTTTTTTCCTGTAGTTGATATCTAGTCTCATAGCATTGTGGAAGGAAAAGATACTTAATACGATTTCAATTTTCTTAAATTTACCAAGGCTTGATTTGTGACCCAGGATAAGATCTATCCTGGAGAATGTTTCATGAGCACTTGGGAAGAAACTGTATTCTGTTGTTTTTGGGTGGTATGTCCTATAAATATCAATTAAGTCCATCTTGTTTAATGTATCATTTAAAGCTTGTGTTTCCTTATTTATTTTCATTTTGGATGATCTGTCCATTGGTGAAAGTGGGGTGTTAAAGTCCTCTACTATGTTTGTGTTACTGTCAATTTCCCCTTTTTTGGCTCTTAGCATTTGCCTTATGTACTGAGGTGCTCCTATGTTGGGTGCATAAATATTTAGAATTGTTATATCTTCTTCTTGGATTGATCCCTTGATCATTATGTAGTGTCCTTCTTTGTCTCTTGTAATAGTCTTTATTTTAAAGCCTATATTGTCTGATATGAGAATTGCTACTCCAGCTTTCTTTCGATTTCCATTTGCATGGAATATCTTTTTCCATCCCCTCACTTTCAGTCTGTATGTGTCCCTCGGTCTGAAGTGGGTCTCTTGTAGACAGCATATATACGGGTCTTGTTTTTATATCCATTCAGCCAGTCTATGTCTTTTGGTTGGAGTATATAATCCATTTACCTTTAAGGTAATTATTGATATGTATGTTGGTATTACCATTTTCTTAATTGTTTTAGGTTTGTTTTTGTAGCTCTTTTACTTGTCTTGTGTTTCCTGCCTAGAGAAGTTCCTTTAGCATCTGTTGTAAAGCTGGTGTGGTGGTGCTGAATTCTCTTAGCTTTTGCCTTTCTGTAAAGCCTTTAATTTCTCCATTGAATCTGAATGAGATCCTTGCTGGGTAGAGTGGTCTTGGTTGTACATTTTTCCCTTTCATCACTTTAAATATGTCCTGCCATTCCCTTCTGGCTTGAAGAGTTTCTGCTGAAAGATCAGCTGTTAACCTTATGCAGAGTCCCTTATATGTTATTTGTTGTTTTTCCCTTGCTGCTTTTAATGTTTTTTCTTTGCATTTAATTTTTGATTGTTTGATTAATATGTGTCTTGGTGTGTTTTGCCTTGGATTTATCCTGTATGGGACTCTCTACACTTACTGGACTTGATTGACTATTTCTTTTCCCATATTAGGAAAGTTTTCATCTATAATCCCTTCAAATATTTTCTCAGTCCCTTTCTTTTTCTCTTCTTCTTCTGGGACCCCGTAATTAGAATGTTGGTACATTTGATGTTGTCCCAGAGGTCTCTGAGACTGTCCTCAAGTCTTTTCATTCTTTTTTATTTATTCTGCTCTGTAGTAGTTATTTCCACTATTTTATCTTCCAGGTCACTTTTCCGTTCTTCTGCCTCAGTTATTTTGTGATTGATTCCTTCTAGAGAATTTTTATTTTCATTTATTTTGTTGTTCATCATTGTTTGTTTGCTCTTTAGTTCTTCTAGGTCCTTTTTAAGCGTTTCTTGTATTTTCTCCATTCTATTTCTAAGATTTTGAATCATCTTTAGTATCATTTCTCTGAATTCTTTTTCAGGTAGACTGCCTATTTCCTCTTCATTTGTTTGGTCTGATGGTTTCCTCACCTTGCTCCTTCATCTGCTGTGTGTTTGTTTGTCTTCTCATTTTGCTTAACTTACTGTGTTTGGGGTCTCCTTTTCGCAGGTTGCAGATTCGTAGTTTCTGTTGTTTATGGTGTCTGCCTCTAGTGGCTAAGGTTGGTTCAGTGGGTTGTGTAGGCTTCCTGGTGGAGGGGACTAGTGCCTGTGTTCTGATGGATGAGGCTGGATCTTGTTTTTCTGGTGGGCAGGACCGTGTCCGGTTGTGTGTTTAGGGGTGCTTGAGACCTTGTTATGACATTAGGCAGCCTCTCTGCTAATGGATGTGGTTGTGTTCCTGTCTTGCTCGTTGTTTGCTGTAGGCAGAAGCAAAGTAGCTTGCTTGTCATTAAGTGGAGCTGTTCTTAGTGTTGAGATAGAGATCTCTGGGAGAGCTTTCGCTGTTTGATATTATGTGGATTTGGGAGGTCTCTGGTGGACCAGTGTCCTGAACTTGGCTCTCCCACCTGAGAGGCACAGGCCTGACTCTCGGCTGGAGCACCAAGACCCTGTCAGCCACACTTTTGGGAAGTCTGAGGTCTTTTGCCAGCGTTCAGTAGGTGTTCTGTAGGAGTTGTTCCACATGTAGAAGTATTTCTGATGTATTTGTGGAGAGGAAGGTTATCTCCATGTCTTACTCCTCTGCCATCTGAAGGTCTCCCTGCCTTGACTTTTGAGTAAGAACTTGTCTTTGGTGATAGTTATAGGCTACTTGGGAGCAGTTTCTTTTTTTTTTCCTGCTCTACTGCTTACTCCATAGGTATTCATTTAATGTCAGATTTTCTAATTTGGAAGCTATTCTCATGATTATATCCTGAGGGTAGAAACAGAAGTCAGCTGCTCTGTTCTTCAACTAATCACCTGGTGAACAGCTCTCTGACCGTTCTTTCTCACAGCTTTAATCATGCATGAGGCCATTCTGGGGTTCTGCTGTCAGTATTCACTTTTCAGTGGTGCCCTTATTTTTCTATATGGTTTTCCTGTGTGGTCTTGCTTTCCTGTATGGCCTTGGCTCTCTTTGGTCTTCTGTCCTGCTGTCATCTGCCTTATCTTTTCTGGAAAGTTAACTATTCTGATCAACTGATGACACCATCTCAGACTTTCAGCGTTGCTGGAAATTTATTTTTATTTGTGTTGTATTATTTTGATAGAATTTGGGGTTGAGGAGAGGTAAATGCTTGAGCCTAGTTAGTTATCTTGAACCAGGTATCTCTTGTGTGTTTTTTTCAATAGCTCTACAAATTGTGTAACAGGAGAGAGATTAAATAGCATATCAAAGTTTGTATTACTGGCATGTGGAGAAGTCTGACTGATTTCAATCCAAGTTCTTTTCAGTACCCCCACCTTATTTTAAAATAATAGGGAACCAAATGCCCAAAGCATCAGGTCGATGTGCTGTTTTTTAGGATTTTAAAATTTTATTTTCTGATTTCAGTAGCTTTCTGTTTAATGCTGGGATTACACTTGAATAAAATATAATTGCCGATAATGGATCTGACAGCATGAGTGGATTAGTGTATTCAACAGTGGTTTGATCATTAGAGGGAAATACTAATTTAAAACTCCACATTCCATTCTTTAAGCCCATTTCTCATTATTGTAATAATATAAACAGTTGATTCCCCTTTAAATATTATTTAAAAATATAACTCCACTTTTGGATAGAAGAAGGAGAGGAAGAAGGTTATGTGCTTATTTTTTTTTCAGGAGTTTTCTGTTTAATATTGTAAGGTTAGGTTATCAGAAATAGGGCTCATAATAATGTTTATGTATTAGAAATATATACAAAGTTGTTTATGTAGAATAACACTATTTGTGACTAATATTTTTTCTTTTTGAAAATTACATAATTGGAATGCTAATTGGTAGTTTTATATAAGCTTTGAATATTCCTTACATTTTTCTTTGAATAGAAGACCCTGTAGGTGAAAGAAATAATCACATCAAATATGTTTGTTTTATTATAGTTATTCAAATAATAAAACTTAATTTTATTTGTTAGAATATTGAAATTATATTAGACATTCATTATCTGGTATACTGATGTTGTAGTTAAAAAAAAGCAAAATTGGTTAGCTTAATTTCACTTGAACAAAGAACAGAGAAGCAAATAGGCTTTTCATTAGTAACACTGAAATATGTGTTTTCAAAGGACATGAATTACAAGAGGGCAATGTCACTGTAGTTGATTAGAGCTTTGTTAAGTCATATGTTTTATAATGTCAGTTTCTGGTGATCACTGATGGTGGCGGTAATTATGGCGGGGGCACTATTTGACAATGAGACATGGAGCACTGAAGACTCCAGCTGTTTTCCTTATTCTAAAACTGGACTCTGAGTTAAGGCTTTTTTTTTTTTTTTCTCATAAATTTGATGTGATGGCATTATTGAAAAGGACATTTTTCCATGATAATTTGCACAGTTATTAATAAAACATCTATTACACAATCATTGAATACATTTAATTAAAGTTGATGCAATGACAATAATAGAAAAAGGCAAGACTTTCTGCCAGTGGGTCAGAACTGAGTGATGGTAATCAGTCTAGATAGTGCCAAAAAGGAAATAATTCCAGGCAATGAGCTTGATGGCCCTTATTCAGGGACTCTTGGTTCCCTTACAATGAAATTTTAGTAGGAAATGCTAAGTTATGCACCCTCTTAATAAACAGTGACAGTAACTCAATATGTCATAATCCTCCCCATCGTCTGACACATCTTGACACAGATCAGCAAATCCTGACTTCCTTTCAACTCTCCATTGGTTCTTCTAGACAAACTCTGAATATGTCTTTCTATATCCCAAACAACCAACTATGGACAGTCTAGCCTTCCACCTAGAAGGGATTATTTTCACTCAAAGGTCAAGAAAGTGGATCTGGAAACAATTAATGAGTGCACATTATTAAATTATCTGTTCCTAATGATTATTCTATTAGCTAGAAAATGATTGTGGTAATTATAAGCAGAACAGATATATGAGCTCATAACAATTGTGTGGATTTAAATTTTTACTCATGGTCTCTTTCATAAAAAATTCCAAACGATGATTGAGTATGTTTCATTTTCTATATTATTATCATTTAGCAGCTGTTTTGCATAGATATTGAGGAATCAAAATCGACTCACAGTTCAGGAAGATTGAATTCTCTAAAGCACACAATGATCCATATAGTGATCCATATAATGAATTCTTGGAGATTTGATGTTAAATGGACATTGGTATTAATTCTGAAGCAAAGAAGATGCACTTAGGGGAAAAATAAAGGAAAGTGCTGTGTTGAGAAATAGATAAAAAGGCAAGGAAAGAGCAGACACTTTCAAAATGATAGTTTTTAAAACTAAAATTATTCACATTTAACTTTTCCCCTTATTCTTTTCCATCATGTGTTCACATGACAACCCACACAAACCATGCAGATCTCCAACAGATGTAACAGACACTGGAGTGTCACACTGTTACTCCTTGTCATCCACTCCTAAGGGCCATAATCATTCACATAATAAGGAAGCATTGTTTTATGAGACCATGACTGTGCTCTATTCATGGGTGAAAAAAATTCAACTCCTCTCCTGATTATGTTAGTCAGAGAACAGTTATTGTTTCTTCCATTTCATGGCTCTTATGAGTTTTTAGGAGGTATGGCTTTCAAATATATTAAGCAATATCAATTGGATAGAAAGTGCTTCTAAAATTTTTACAGTTGGTAAGAATATTTTTTGTGCTATACCCAGCAACGTCACACTTGTGTGTGTGTACCTGGAAGTTTGCATGACTCAGATCTCAATTATGCCAATGCAGCAGCTCAACCTTAGCCCATCACCACAGGTCATAGAAAAGAAGAGTTTGGTGGTATAAATGAGTGAAGGGCAGCATGGATACATTAATATCCACAATGTTTGGGTTGTCTAAGTCTGGATGAAAAGAGTAAGGCATTTTTCCTCATTATAAAATCAGCAAGGTTGTTTCTACTTGTTGAATATGAAAAGATATATAGAAGGTTAGTTTGGCTGAATGTGAAAAAAACTGGACCTAAAAAATCTGGCTTTACCATCTGGCTTTGTCAATTACTAGCTTCTTTTTTCAACTAATTACATAACATCTGAACTTCAGTTTAATCCTCTTAGATGTCTCACTTCAAAATTAGTTTATAATATTTGAAAAGTCATAATTTATAGTATAAAGTGATTCAAACGTAACATAATAGAAAATAATCACAATAATATCACTTTTATATATGGGAAACTTAAAAAGTTTTGGGGAATTTAGAGAGTTTTCACTCTATTTACTCCAAAAACAAGCCTTTGTGCTTCAAGGGCTTCTGAACAACCTCTATCATCTGCTGTTCCACAATCCTCCACATGTTTGGACCCAGTGAGAAGGATTGGTGTCAGGTTTGGGGCTTTTCGCCTTTCTTCAGTGTCTTTATTCACTAATACTCAGACTAGGCATTACTGACAAATCAAGCTCACCAAGCCACTATCAGTGGCACAAAGCTATGACTGTTGCAGGAGTGGGTTAAATCAGGACTTAAAATCAGAAATTCTTTGAATTTTGCAACACGCTTAAGACAATCCTGTTCGATATGGTTCTTCCTTAAAGATTACTGGACCTTTTCCATAGAAATATAGGAGCTTTGGAGAAATTATGCTGAATAGCTTAGCATTTTATAAACCTTTACAAATGTCTTCTGTCTGAGTCAAAATTAATTCTGGTTCCTTCCCCATATGTTTGTGCAAGAGATGGCTCCTAACACTTTGATGGGAACAATTCTGCAAAGAAAAACAAGTTCATTGGTCAAGATTCTATAATGGCTGCTTTCTAGAAAAGAAATAAGATTCCCTTTCTTTTATATGCTATTAACTCATGCTGATGTCTTGTGACCAGTGTGAATTCCTCAGGCACTTTCTTACCTTCTCAGCCATCCACCTTCAGGCACAAGTTACTGTGGTTTGATCAACCAGAGAGCTTGGTCAGGGAGGTCTTGTAACATAACAGCTTCTAATGGAAAGAATACAACATAATTGGGAATCTGCAATGGCAGGTGGCCCAGGGCATCGCCTTTCAATATTGCTCTTCTAGGCTTGTAGATAAGCATGTAGCTGAGTGCACGGAACTAATCAAGACCCAAGAGCAGCATATGTGCTGTTATAATTAACTGAAAAAAGGTAGTATACTATTTCAGACCTTCGCTGTAAAGCTATAAAGCTTTGCTTCTCCTAGTGTGATCCTTAGACCAGCAGTCTGCATCACCTCAGAGCTAGTGGGAAGTGCAGCTTCTCAGGCCCAACCCCATATATACTGAATTAAAAGCCGCAAGGTCCCCAGTTGATTTGTATAAACATTAAAATTTGAAATCACCACTCTAAATTTGTGGCACATGGTGTCATAAAAGTTGGACTTCTAGCCTTCCTTGGTTATGACATTTTAGTTTTGTTTCTGTTTTCTTCCTTAGCTTGATTTTTTTTCAATAATGATGAATCCAGAGACTTCTAATACTTAGGTGTCTTCTTTTATTTGCTGTTAAAGCTTATTATCTCCTAGAAGTGTTCCTTATCAAGGTTTTCATAACATACCAGTCATACTGGGCCAGCTCTTCAACAGAGTCCTTGGCCTTTAGAAAAATTAAAGCAGTCAGCATCCCACATCTTGATGTCATGGTCCTAATAATCCACTTCAACTTTTGGCCTTGACCTATGTAGTTTAGATGAATGGGGGCACTGGTATAGATCTTTGCAGAGGCCCTGCACATTTGAGGAGATGTGTACTAATTGGTCTAAATTCCAACCCATGTCAAATGTTATATTGTTTATTATTGGCAATTGGACTTAAGTGGTATCAGACCAAACTACATATATCATGCCTTGTGTACTAATGTGTACAGTCAAATATAAGACAGGAGATCAGGAAGAATTTCCTGATGTATTTAGCATGCAGGTTGTGGTAGGGGAATGGACGACTGGCATATGAAATATCAACAGTTTTGACTTTGGATATTCTCTGACACTTAAGGAATAAAAGAGAGCTAGAGAAGTAGCTGAGGGGTGGTTGTGAAGATATTCTTTCTTCTTGAGTAGAGTAGGGTCTGCTTGGAAGGGGAGCAGCACCATATAGAGATGGAGTCCCTGTGACCTTATAGGAAGGAATCCATGAGGATTCAGTGACTTAATGAATCGAGATGAGTGGTCTTTAGTTAATGGTATTAAGGTTCAGTCACTGCTGATGGTGGTGGTTTAAAGAGGTTTGGTGGAATTGAGATGGTTATATATTTCTAAAGACTGAAAAAAATATTGAAATTTGAATAGAACATGATACTGCAAGTTGAGGGTATATTTATCTGCTGGGTAGAAAGCCAGTGATTCGATGCCCGGTGTTTTATTTAAGGTGTTTCTATTAAGAGAATGAAAAGGAACAACAAGACTCCATTAAAATGAATTTTCCAGTCCTGGAGGTTCACCTGCATGTCACTGACATCCCCACCATCCCCCATCATGGAGCATAAGCTATTTGGAAGTTCTGGTTTATTTGGATAAGGAAATTGTGTGATGGCAATTGTGTGTTGGCAAGCCTTTGCAAAGTGTGAGAGCTTTTAATTACCTTGAGGGATTATGTGGAAACTGTCACTGGTCAAATGTCTTTTCTAATGATTTGAAGGATGTGGAACAAAATATCTCTGAACAAGGTATAAACACAAGTCCAGAAAAGACTTTTTATCCCCTGTATTCATTACCTGTGATTGCTGTAACAAATCGTCAAAAACCTAGTTGCTTAAAACAACAGAAGTTTAGTCTCTCGCAATTCTGGAGGCCAGAAGTCTGAAAACAAGGTGTCAATAGGCCTGCTTTCCCTCTGAGGCTCTAGGAGAGAATTGGTTCCCTTTCTCTTCCAGCTTCTGCGGGCTGACCCAGCATTCCTGGGCTTATGGCCGCATCACTCACTCCAGTCTCTGCCTCTATGGTCACACTGCCTCCTGCTCCTTTCTGTCTATGTCTTCGCTCCCTCTGCCTTTGTCTCATATATATAAGGATGCGTGTGATGGCATTTAGGGCCCTCCTGGATAATCCAGGATAGAGGAGTGATACTAAGTAATACTTCATAGAAGATGATATCCACTCTTTAGCTACATAATGTAATAAAAGGTTCCATAGATTAGGACATGGATATATTTTTTGGGGGCCCACTATTTAACCCACTATACGCCCTACTGTTCTTTCTAACAAACTTTAGATCATTACATTTTGGAATATTCATTAATTATTTTGAGTAGAGAGTCAAATACAGACTTACATTCCCAAACTTCTCACTCTTTTGACTCTAGGTTTGTGTCCTGGCACTCAGATCCTTTGCCAGATAAGGAATGACCAGGATCAGCTTGTGGCTTGGGAAGAGAACCATGGCACTGGCCTATGCACCTAGGGAAAGTTATTGTTTAGGGAACCTAGGATCGAAACAAGCCTTTTATATACACATTGACATCCATGTGGATAGCCTGATGTGGAGTTGTATCAGTCTTCTGGGGAAGGGTCTAGCCACTAGTTACAGTCTGTCAGATAATGCAGCTTGATATCTTATTTATAAACTTAATATTTACACTAAAGTGGTATACATAAGATAAAAGACTTTTAGGGGTAGTTTTCCTTCTAAGTGAGGACTGATAACTTCCTCACAAATGTCTTTGGATGAATTGGATACTATGGGTTACAGCAAGTGGCTTCCTTAGTGAGTTGAATTTTTCATATTGATTACAGATGGGTTGAGTATCAGAGCTGTACATGCTCTGTCTCAGAGGCCACTTGTGTGCACTGACACCATATCTAATAGAGAGGTATATGCCAACTGGGAAAACAAAGGTGCTGTCTATAGGAAAAAAGAGAGTGCGACTAGGAGCTTTGGGTATCCCCTGAGCTGTCGCCATAGCATTAGTGACTCCTATTTTCTTACTCCCTTTGTTGCTGTTTCCAGATGAGGGGGACAGAATGGAGAGGGGTGATTCAGAGCACTATGAGATGCTTCACAGCTGCAGCCACTTGTGGAGGGAGGAAAGGAACCCTGACAGTGGTAGGGATGCAGGTATCCTCCAACTTCAGGAAAACTCTGCTCTGTAAATGGGTGGAACTTCACAAACTGATAGCATACTGTGTGTGGTATTGCTATGGAAGTAGGTTTTCTTTTCTTAGAAAAAGTGCCTGAGGTGCTGCATTAGACTTAGGACTTTCGAAGAAGGGATAGAGGCCAGAGCGAATTAGACGTAGGATTTTCCTCTAACCCAGGAAGGTAAAGGAAGTTCAAGCAAAATATGTTACTTCTTTTTTTTTTTTTTTAAACATCTTTATTGAAGTATAATTGCCTTACAATGGTGTGTTAGCTTCTGCTTTATAACAAAGTGAATCAGTTATACATATACAATATGTTCCCATTTCTCTTCCCTCTTGCATCTCCCTCCCTCCCACCCTCCCCATCCCACCCCTCTAGGTGGTCACAAAGCACTGAGCTGATCTCCCTGTGCTATGCGGCTGCTTCCCACTAGTTATCTATTTTACATTTGGTAGTGTATATATGTCCATGACACTCTCTTACCCTGTCACATCTCACCCCACCCCCTCCCCATATCCTCTAGTCCATTCTCTAGTAGGTCTGTGTCTTTATTCCCGTCTTGCCACTAGGTTCTTCATGGCCTTTTTTTTTTTTTCCTTAGATTCCGTATATATGTGTTAGCATACTGTACTTGTTTTTCTCTTTCTGACTTACTTCACTCTGTATGACAGACTCTAACTCCATCCACCTCATTACAAATACCTCCATTTCATTTCTTTTTATGGCTGAGTAATATTCCATTGTATATATGTGCCACATCTTCTTTATCCATTCATCTGTCGATGGACATTTAGGTTGCTTCCATGTCCTGGCTATTGTAAATAGAGCTGCAATGAACATTTTGGTACATGACTCCTTTTGAC
Source organism: Balaenoptera acutorostrata (assembly GCF_949987535.1). Taxonomy (NCBI): domain Eukaryota; kingdom Metazoa; phylum Chordata; class Mammalia; order Artiodactyla; family Balaenopteridae; genus Balaenoptera; species Balaenoptera acutorostrata. The sequence continues at coordinate 45,682,930 of NC_080077.1, forward strand.
CTATGGTTTTCTCAGGGTATATGCCCAGTAGTGGGATTGCTGGGTCGTATGGTAGTTCTATTTGTAGTTTTTTTTGCTGGGTCGTATGGTAGTTCTATTTGTAGTTTTTTTTTTTTTTTTTTTTTTAAAGATATTACAGTATTCTTTTTATTGATTGATTGATTGATTGATTGATTGATTTTTGGCCGTGTTGGGTCTTTGTTTCTGTGCGAGGGCTTTCTCTAGTTGCGGCAAGTGGGGGCCACTCTTCATCGCAGTGCGCGGGCCTCTCACTATCGTGGCTTCTCTTGTTGCGGAGCACAGGCTCCAGACGCGCAGGCTCAGTAGTTGTGGCTCACGGGCCCAGTTGCTCCGCGGCATGTGGGATCTTCCCAGACCAGGGCTCGAACCCGTGTCCCCTGCATTAGCAGGCAGATTCTCAACCACTGCGCCACCAGGGAAGCCCCTATTTGTAGTTTTTTAAGGAACCTCCATACTGTTCTCCATAGTGGCTGTATCAATTTACATTCCCACCAACAGTGCAAGAGTGTTCCCTTTCCTCCACACCCTCTCCAGCATTTATTGTTTGTAGATTTTTTGATGATGGCCATTCTGACTGGTGTGAGATGATATCTCATTGTAGTTTTGATTTGCATTTCTCTAATGATTAATGATGTTGAGCATTCTTTCATGTGTCTGTAGGCCATCTGTGTATCTTCTTTGGAGAAATGTCTATTTAGGTCTTCTGCCCATTTTTGGATTGGGTTGTTCGTTTTTTTGTTATTGAGCTGCATGAGCTGCTTGTAAATCTTGGAGATTAATCCTTTGTCAGTTGCTTCATTTGCAAATATTTTCTCCCATTCTGAGGGTTGTCTTTTGGTCTTGTTTATGGTTTCCTTTGCTGTGCAAAAGCTTTTAAGTTTCATTAGGTCCCATTTGTTTATTTGTGTTCTTATTTCCATTTCTCTGGGAGCTGGGTCGAAAAGAATGTTGCTGTGATGTATGTCATAGAGTGTTCTGCCTATGTTTTCCTCTAAGAGTTTGATAGTGTCTGCCCTTACACTTAGGTCTTTAATCCATTTTGAGTTTATTTTTGTGCATGGTGTCAGGGAGTGTTCTAATTTCATACTTTTACATGTACCTGTCCAATTTTCCCAGCACCACTTATTGAAGAGGCTGTCTTTTCTGCACTGTATATGCTTGCCTCCTTTATCAAAGATAAGTTGACCATATGTGTGTGGGTTTATCTCTGGGCTTTCTATCCTGTTCCATTGATCTATATTTCTGTTTTTGTGCCAGTACCAAACTGTCGTGATTACTGAAGCTTTGTAATATAGTCTGAAGTCAGGGAGCCTGATTCCCCCAGCTCCATTTTTTGTTCTCAAGATTGCTTTGGCTATTCGGGGTCTTTTGTGTTTCCATACAAATTGTGAAATTTTTTGTTCTAGTTCTGTGAAAAATGCCAGTGGTAGTTTGATAGGGATTGCACTGAATCTGTAGATTGCTTTGGGTAGTAGAGTCATTTTCACAATGTTGATTCTTCCAATCCAGGAACATGGTATATCTCTCCATCTATTTGTATCATCTTTAATTTCTTTCTTCAGTGTCTTATAGTTTTCTGCATACATGTCTTTTGTCTCCTTAGGTAGGTTTATTCTTAGATATTTTATTCTTTTTGTTGCAGTGGTAAACGGGAGTGTTTTCTTAATTTCACTTTCAGATTTTTCGTCATTAGTGTATAGAAATGCAAGAGATTTCTGTGCATTAATTTTGTATCCTGCTACTTTACCAAATTCATTGATTAGCTCTAGGAGTTTTCTGGTAGCATCTTTAGGATTCTCTATGTATAGTATCATGTCATCTGCAAATAGTGACCGCTTTACTTCTTCTTTTCCGATTTGGATTCCTTTTATTTCTTTGTCTTCTCTGATTGCTGTGGCTAACACTTCCAAAACTATGTTGAATAATAGTGGTGAGAGTGGGCAACCTTTTCTTGTTCCTGATCTTAGTGGAAATGGTTTCAGTTTTTCACCATTGAGGACAATGTTGGCTGTGGGTTTGTCATATATGGCCTTTATTATGTTGAGGAAAGTTCCCTCTATGCCTACTTTCTGCAGGACTTTTATCATAAATGGGTGTTGAATTTTGTCGAAAGCTTTCTCTGCATCTATTGAGATGATCATATGGTTTTTCTCCTTCAATTTGTTAGTATGGTGTATCACATTGATTGATTTGCGTATGTTGAAGAATCCTTGCATTCCTGGGATAAACCCCACTTGATCATGGTGTATGATCCTTTTAATGTACTGTTGGATTCTGTTTGCTAGTATTTTGTTGAGGATTTTTGCATCTATGCTCATCAGTGATATTGGCCTGTAGTTTTCTTTCTTTGTGACATCTTTGTCTGGTTTTGGTATCAGGGTGATGGTGGCCTCGTAGAATGAGTTTGGGAGTGTTCCTCCCTCTGCAATATTTTGGAAGAGTTTGAGAAGGATAGGTGTTAGCTCTTCTCTAAATGTTTGATAGAATTCACCTGTGAAGCCATCTGGTCCTGGGCTTTTGTTTGTTGGAAGATTTTTAATCACAGTTTCAATTTCAGTGCTTGTGATTGGTCTGTTCATATTTTCTATTTCTTCCTGGTTCAGTCTCGGCAGTTTGTGCATTTCTAAGAATCTGTCCATTTCTTCCAGGTTGTCCATTTTATTGGCATAGAGTTGCTTGTAGTAATCTCTCATGATCTTTTGTATTTCTGCAATGTCAGTGGTTACTTCTCCTTTTTCATTTCTAATTCTATTGATTTGAGTCTTCTCCCTTTTTCTCTTGAGGAGTCTGGCTAATGGTTTATCAATTTTGTTTATCTTTTCAAAGAACCAGCTTTTAGTTTCATTGATTTTTGCTATTGTTTCCTTCATTTCTTTTTCACTTATTTCTGACCTAAGCTTTATGATTTCTTTCCTTCTGCTGGCTTTGGGGTTTTTTTGTTCTTCTTTCTCTAATTGCTTTAGGTGCAAGGTTAGGTTGTTTATTCGAGATGTTTCCTGTTTCTTGAGGTAGGCTTGTATTGCTATAAACTTCCCTCTTAGCACTGCTTTTGCTGCGTCCCATAGGTTTTGGGTCGTCGTATCTCCATTGTCATTTGTTTCTATGTATTTTTTGATTTCCCCTTTGATTTCTTCAGTGATCACTTCGTTAGTAAGTAGTGTATTGTGTAGCCTCCATGTGTTTGTATTTTTTACAGATCTTTTCCTGTAATTGATATCTAGTCTCATAGCGTTGTGGTCGGAAAAGATACTTGATATGATTTCAATTTTCTTAAATTTACCAAGGCTTGATTTGTGACCCAAGATATGATCTATCCTGGAGAATGTTCCATGAGCACTTGAGAAAAATGTGTATTCTGTTGTTTTTGGGTGGAATGTCCTATAAATATCAATTAAGTCCATATTGTTTAATGTATCATTTAAAGCTTGTGTTTCCTTATTTATTTTCATTTTGGATGATCTGTCCATTGGTGAAAGTGGGGTGTTAAAGTCCCCTACTATGATTGTGTTGCTGTCGATTTCCCCTTTTATGGCTGTTAGTATTTGCCTTATGTATTGAGGTGCTCCTATGTTGGGTGCATAAATATTTACAATTGTTATACCTTCCTCTTGGATCGATCCCTTGATCATTATATAGTGTCCTTCTTTGTCTCTTGTAATAGTCTTTATTTTAAAGTCTATTTTGTCTGATATGAGAATTGCTACTCCAGCTTTCTTTTGATTTCCATTTGCATGGAATATCTTTTTCCATCCCCTCACTTTCAGTCTGTATGTGTCTCTAGGTCTGAAGTGGGTCTCTTGTAGACAGCATATATATGGGTCTTGTTTTTGTATCCATTCAGCCAGCCTGTGTCTTTTGGTGGGAGCATTTAATCCATTTACATTCAAGGTAATTATCGATATGTATGTTCCTATTCCCATTTTCTTAAATGTTTTGGGTTTGTTATTGTAGGTGTTTTCCTTCTCTTGTGTTTCTTGCCTAGAGAAGTTCCTTTAGCATTTGTTGTAAGGCTGGTTTGGTGGTGCTGAACTCTCTCAGCTTTTGCTTGTCTGTAAAGGTTTTAATTTCTCCATCACATCTGAATGAGATCCTTGCTGGGTAGAGTAATCTTGGTTGTAGGTTTTTCTCCTTCATCACTTTAAGTATATCCTGCCACTCCCTTCTGGCTTGCAGAGTTTCTGCTGAAAGATCAGATGTTAACCTTATGGGGATTCCCTTGTGTGTTATTTGTTGTTTTTCCCTTGCTGCCTTTAATATGTTTTCCTTATATTTAATTTTTGACAGTTTGATTAATATGTGTCTTGGCGTGTTTCTCCTTGGGTTTATCCTGTATGGGACTCTATGTGCTTCCAGGACTTGATTAACTATTTCCTTTCCCATATTAGGGAAGTTTTCAACTATAATCTCTTCAAATATTTTCTCAGTCCCTTTCTTTTTCTCTTCTTCTTCTGGGACCCCTATAATTAGAATGTTGGTGCGTTTAATGTTGTCCCAGAGGTCTCTGAGACTGTCCTCAGTTCTTTTTTTTTTTTTTTTTTTTTTTAATGAGGATCTTGAATCAGATGCGTATGTTTTGATTGATTGATTGATTGATTGATTTTGGCTGTGTTGGGTCTTCGTTTCTGTGCGAGGGCTTTCTCCAGTTGTGGCAAGCGGGGGCCACTCTTCATCGCGATGCGCGGGCCTCTCACCGCCGCGGCCTCTCTCGCCGCGGAGCACAGGCTCCAGACGCGCAGGCTCAGCAGTTGTGGCTCACGGGCCCAGCCGCTCCGCGGCATGTGGGATCTTCCCAGGCCAGGGCTCGAACCCGTGTCCCCTGCATTAGCAGGCAGACTCTCAACCACTGCGCCACCAGGGAAGCCCTGTCCTCAGTTCTTTTCATTCTTTTTTCTTTATCCTGCTCTGCAGTAGTTATTTCCACCATTTTATCTTCCAGGTCACTTATCCTTTCTTCTGCCTCAGTTATTCTGCTATTGATCCCATCTAGAGTATTTTTAATTTCATTTATTGTGTTTTTCATCATTGCTTGGTTCCTCTTTAGTTCTTCTACGTCCTTGTTAAATGTTTCTTGCATTTTGTCTATTCTATTTCCAAGATTTTGGATCATCCTTACTATCATTGTTCTGAATTCTTTTTCAGGTAGACTACCTATTTCCTCTTCATTTGTTAGGTCTGGTGTGTTTTGACCCTGCTCCTTCATCTGCTGTGTGTTTTTCTGTCATCTCATATTGCTTATCTTACTGTGTTTGGGTTCTCCTTTTCACAGGCTGCAGGTTCGTAGTTCCCGTTGTTTTTGGTATCTGTCCCCAGTGGCTAAGGTTGGTTCAGTGGGTTGTGTAGGCTTCCTGGTGGAGGGAACTAGTGCCTGAGTTCTGGTGGATGAGGCTGGATCTTGTCTTTCTGGTGGGCACATCCACGTCTGGTGGTGTATTTTGGGGTGTCTGTGGCCTTATTATGATTTTAGGCAGCCTCTCTGCTAATGGACGGGGCTGTGTTCCTGTCTTGCTAGTTGTTTGGCATAGGGTGTTCAGCACTGTAGCTTGCTGGTCATTGAGTGATGCTGGGTCTTGATGTTGAGATGGAGACCTCTGAGAGATTTTCGCCGTTTGGTATTACGTGGAGCTGGGAGGTCTCTTGTGGACCAGTGTCCTGAAGTTGGCTCTCCCACCTCAGAGGTACGGCCCTGATGCCTGGCTGGAGCACCAAGAGCCTTTTGTCCACACGGCTCAGAGTAAAAGGGAGAAAAAATAGAAAGAAAGAAAGAAAGAGGCTATAATATAGTGAAGTAAAATAAAGCTATTATAAAGCAAAGCTATACAGACAAAATCTCACCCAGAAGCATATACATATACACTCACAAAAAAAGAAAAGGGGAAAAATTAATATATCCTGCTCCCAAAGTCCACCTCCTGAATTTGGGATGATTCGTTGTCTATTCAGGTATTCAACAGATGCAGGCACATCAAGTTGTTTGTCGAGTTTTAATCCGCTGCTTCTGAGGCTGCTGGGAGAGGTTTCCCCTTCTCTTCTCTGTTCGCACAGCTCCTGGGGATCAGCTTTGGATTTGGACCCGCCTCTGCGTGTAGGTCACCTGAGGGCGTCTCTTCCCTGCCCAGACAGGACGGGGTTAAAGGAGCAGCTGCTTCGGGGGCTCTGGCTCACTCAGGCCAAGGGGAGGGAGGGGTACAGAGGAGGCGGGGCGAGCCTGCGGCGTCAGAGGCCAGCGTGACGTTGCAGCAGCCTGAGGCGCGCAATGCGTTCTCCCGGGGAAGTTGTCCCTGGATCACGGGACCCTGGCAGTGGCGGGCTGCACAGGCTCCCGGGAGGGGCGGTGTGGAGAGTGACCTGTGCTCACACACAGGATTTTTGGAGGCGGCAGCAGCAGCCCCAGCGTCTCACGCCCGTCTCTGGGGTCCGCGCTGATAACTGCGGCTCGCGCCTGTCTCTGGGGTCTGCGCTGTTAGCCGTGGCTCGCGCCCGCCTCTGGGGTCCGCGCTGAAAGCCGCGGCTCACGCCCGTTTCTGGAGTTCATTTAGGCGGCACTCTGAATCCCCTCTCCTTGCACGCCGCGAAACAAAGCGGCAAGAAAAAGTCTCTTGCCTCTTCGGCAGCTGCAGACTTTTTCCTGGACTCCCTCCCAGCTAGCACCGAAGCCCAAGCCTCAGCTCCCAGCCCCCGCCTGCCCCGGCGGGTGAGCAGACAAGCCTCTTGGATTGGTGAGCGCTGCTCGGCGCCAAGCCTCTGTGCGGGAATCTCTCCGTTTTTCCCTCTGCGCCCCTGTTGCTGTGGGATCCGCGCTGATAGCCGCGGCTCGTGCCCGTCTCTGGAGTTCGTTTAGGCGGCGCTCTGAATCCCCTCTCCTCGCGCACCAGGAAACAAAGAGGGAAAAAAAAAGTCTCTTGCCTCTTTGGCAGCTGCAGACTTTTTCCCGGACTCCCTCCTGGCTAGCTGTGGTGCACTAACCCCTTCAGGCTGTGTTCACGCTGCCAACCCCAGTCCTCTCCCTGCCGACCAAAGCCCAAGCCTCAGCTCCCAGCCCCGCCCGCCCCGGCAGGTGAGCAGACAAGCCTCTTGGGCTGGTGAGTGCTGCTCGGCGCCCAGCCTCTGTGCGGGAATCTCTCCGCTTTGCCCTCCGCACCCCTGTGGCTGCGCTGTCCTCCGTGGCTCTGAAGCTTCCCCCCTCTGCCACCCGCAGTCTCTGCCCGTGAAGGGGCTTCCTAGTGCGTGGAAATCTTTCCTCCTTCACAGCTCCCTCCCACTGGTGCAGGTGCCGTCCCTATTCTTTTGTCTCTGTTATTTCTTTTTTCTTTTGCCCTACCCAAGTACGGGGGGAGTTTCTTGCCTTTTGGGAGGTCTGACGTTTTCTGCCAGCGTTCAGTGGGTGTTCTGTAGGAGCAGTTCCACGTGTAGATGTATTTCTACTGTATCTGTGGGAAGGAAGATGATCTCCGCGTCTTACTCTTCCGCCATCTTCTCTCCAAGAGCTCCGCCATCTTCTCTCCAAGAGCTGTTACTTCTACCTAATGCATTCAGTTACATTATTGCTCCCCAAAGCAGTCTCCTCAGAAATGCTTACCTAAATTCCATTTCTTTCTCTAAAAGTAGACATTCAGAATATAAGCATTTCTGGTTACAGGGCACTTTACATGTTACATCAGAAAATTTTCTGTCCAGGTAGAAAAAATCACTGTGAGTGTTTTGGGACAACTTCACAGGTGTAGACAACTTGCTTAGTTCCAGATTTGTAAATTTCCTAATCATATCTATTCTTTTTTTTTTTTTTTTAAGAATTTCACTTTTATTTATTTTTGGCTGTGTTGGGTCTTCGTTTCTGTGCGAGGGCTTTCTCTAGTTGTGGCAAGTGGGGGCCACTCTTCATCGCGGTGCGCGGGCCTCTCACTATCGTGGCCTCTCTTGTTGCGGAGCACAGGCTCCAGATGCGCAGGCTCAGTAGTTGTGGCTCACGGGCTTAGTTGCTCCGTGGCATGTGGGATCTTCCCAGACCAGGGCACGGACCTGTGTCCCCTGCATTGGTAGGCAGACTCTCAACCACTGCGCCACCAGGGAAGCCCCATATCTATTCTTAACAAAAAAGAAAACTGGAGAGTAAGTTGCTACAGGAAATTATTTCAGTTGACAAAAATTATCATCAAGGGTCTAAGAGATTCAACAGAACTGTTAAATATTGGAGAGTGTCTAATGATTTCCTAATAGATGAACTAAGTACATAGATGTGCTAGCAGCAAAGTGGAAACACCAAGTCAATTTTGGGGAATAGTTTTATAACTGTATATTTGAAAGAAAAGGTTCAAAATAATAAAATCGAAAAATAAGATTAAGTTGAACTTTATTTTGTAGTGTACTGATCACTTTTATTTTGACATATAAACAGGTGCTCACATAGTCTTTTCAGTGCTTAGGTTCTCTAAAGATATAATCGTAGCATTTTCTGGACTCCAGAAGTCAAGGTGTTATTAAGAATGAACTAGTATGTGAGCTTCCTGTGTCAGGCGTGCAGTGCTACTAGTATAATGTTATCAATTGCCCTCCTTGTTTATTGATATTCAGGATGGATCTAAAGACACTCATTGGCCAGGGAGGGAGGCGAGAATAGATAGTTATAACAGTTCTACAGTTAAAATGAGGAGCAACATCCAAGTTACTCACTACCTTTGGATGCATAGTGCTGTGTACCAGCAAAGACACCTTAACTCCAGTGACGGGCAAGGAAATGCAGCCCAGAGACCAGGTCCTACTGTTAATTTTGGACACATGGTATATATAAGCTAGGGGAACATGGAAAGGGCTTCTATCTAGTGGTGAAATAGTGAAGATCCTTAGTAGTTAATGATGTGGAGTGGCTCCTCAAAACTGAAGCTGTTAAAATAATGGCTCCCAACAACAATTCATAAATTAGATAACTTGGTGGTGAGGTGTTGGTGACCGTGGAAGCATCTGTGGTAGTAGAAGTCACCCACTGCTGCCTCCTAACAGTAACAGCCATGATTGGATGAGCTGCAACTCCTTCAGTGGAGTGAGTTGGGAGTAAAGAGTAACCTGGAGGGGAGAGAGGGGTCTGACAACATATGGAGGTGGAGACCCAATAATTCTCCATTTTTGAAGAGTTTCCAAAGACGAATAAATACCCCCTAAAAATTATGTCAAAGATGGTACAAATGGGACAACTCCTCCCAAAGGGCACAAGGAATTCCACCCAATATTAAGGCTGACAAAATGCCAGAGAGGATATTTCCCATGTGGTTAAGTATTTCCCAGTGTGTGAATTGCCATAGTACACCCCAGGGTGGGAAATCTTCATTAAGAATGGATCTGGAGTAATTGGACAAAATAGACTCTCTTTTATGCATAGCTTAGGTGAGTGTCTGAGCAAGTGTCAGAGTTCATTAACAGCAAGTAACAAAAAAACAACTCTTGTTTTTTTAAAAAGGAATTAATTAATTAGCTAAAAATTCAGCCTAGAGAAAGATCAGGAACCAGGCAGTTCTGGGGATCTTGGGAGGAGAAACTGATGAACAATCTTTTCAGGGTTTTGCCATTAAGCTGAATTAAGTTCAGCCACTCTCCAGCTGTGTGACATTCTGCTTAAGCTACAACTGTTCCAGGTCGTCCATGTCTGTTTGTCCCAGCTGGGTCATATGTAAACTGCTTGTCCAGGAGAGAGCAGAGCACTATACTGAGAGGTCTGGAGACATCTTACAACAGGAGAGGGCTGTCTCCTCAATGGAAAAAATAAGGTGATGGTTGCAATATGAGAGGCAATGATGAACAGAAAAAACAAAAGTTGTGCCCTGTAGCCCAGACCTTGCCTGCCCATATTCATAACATCTTTACATCCATATCAAAAATTCGCTGTCAGTATAACAACATAACTATCCTATGTACAAACATAAACCCTAAACTAAAGTCTAATGTGTTTATTTAATTTCAGTTAAAAAATAATTGGATGATGAACATTTTGTTCTAGTTCAGTCTCTTTCCTGTCACAAGGTAGAAGCGGAAAAAAAGAATATATATATATATATATATATATATATATATATATATATATATATATATATATATATATATATAAATAAAATATCTGGATCACTTTGCTGTACACCTGAAACTAACACAACATTGTAAGTCAACTATACTTCAATTAAAAAAAAAAGTGAAAACAGAGACAAGCAGGCAGTGTTTCCCCACATGCTGTAAATGGGTCATAGCTGACCATCCAAATATGATTTATAGCACCTCCAAAATTCTCGATTAGTGAGCCCAGTCTCCCAGCCCCCCAGCCCCTGCAGGGGTTAGACGTAAAAGGTGTTATTTGTTTTTTATTTTGGAATTTGAGGGAAGTTCTCTTAAATCTTACTGTGTTAGTTTTCTACTGCTGCTGTAATACCTTTCCACAAATTTAGTGGCTTAAAATAGCACAAATGTATTATCTTACAGCTCTGTAGGTCAGAAGTCTAACACAGGTCTCATTGGGCTAAAACCAAGGTGCTGGCAAAGCTGTGTTCTTTTCTGGCTGCAGGGGAGACTCTGCTTCCTTGCCCTTTCTAGCTTCTGGAGGCTGCCTTCATTCAGTGGCTTTTGACTCCCTTTCTCCCTGTTCAAAGTCAGCAAGATCACATCCATCTGACCCTTATTCCATCATTACAACTCTCTCTTTCTAACTCAGCCAGAAAAAGTTCTCTGCTTTTAAGGACTTTTGTGATTACATTGGACCTGGCAGAATACCTGGGATAATCTCTCCATCTGAAGGTTCATATTCTTAATCACAACTACAACGTCCCTTTTGCCATGTGAGATAGCATATTCACAGTTTTCAAGGATTAGAGTGTACATATCTTTCGGGGAGGGGACATTAGTCTGCCTACCATGGTGATTAATCTTGATAGTGGTGCCTTGAAGAGGTAATGCCATAGATCCAGATGCCAGATACCAGGAGCTGCCTGGTTCCTGTATATTCTGAAAGCTATTGTTCAGTTATTCCCTTAGTTTTATGAATCACCATGCACTATCCAATAAATTCCTTCTTTTCCCTTAAATTAATTAGACTTAGTTTCATTTGCCTACCTAAGAAATTTATACCATGAGTTGGGAAGGGATATTGGGCTTGAAGAAAGAAGAAAATATCAGCTTTCCATTAAGACAAATTGGTAAAGTTTATAGTGCAGGGAAGAACCAATGTGGAGCTGTGATTCACTTTGGATGGGTGGCAGGTAATAAACATAGGTAGACTGAATTAAGCACAAATAGGAGCTAATCCTTTTGACTTAATGCCCTTGGGGTGGGGGGCAATGATCAGAGATTGAAACAAAGCAGGGCTAAAGCATATTTAATTTGGTCCACTTGGGGAATTGAGAATCAAGAGACATCTCTCAGTAGGCCCTGTGGTGGCTTGGTGTAAAAATGGAGGTTATAGATTTGTTTAATGCAAAATAAGTTTGTTCCAGAAATTCAAAGCCAGGGGACCAGGGCAAGACCTCTAGGTAAAAAAAGCTAACAGAAAGCAAATAAGAAACAGATTTCAGATACAGAGGGATAGCGGTTGACAATGTTCTGGGCTTTGACAGCAGCAGGAGGGTATTGCACAGAGGTGATGGGTAGAATGTCTGGTTACTCTCTACATATACACAGAAGTGCAGATATAGTTCCTGAAACATGAGGCTTCAAATTTCAACTGAAAATTTAGATATCGTTTCAAAGCATGCTGATATCTGGGGTGAGGGCTATTATTATATTGACCTGATATTTTCTCATGTACCTCAGGAAAGGGTTGGGTAGATGGCTTGCAAATAACTGGTCTCATAGGAATAAATTAAGGATAAATGAGGTAAGTTAGAGAGCGAAGGCTAACTTTCTCAAGACCTCACATTCCCCTAGCGCTCTGGTAGGTGTTTTTATAAAAGTAGTTAATGAGAATGATATCTATAAGTACTTGGTTTATTTTAGTAGCATCTTGTACTATTTGGACACATAATTTCTGATGGTAGAACAACTCATTCTGTACTCATTGAAATGCTACGCCATAAATATACCTTTTTCTAATTGTTGATGCCATCTTGTTTTACCTATAGTCTATTCTAGATCTGCTATTAGCTACCTGCTTGACCTGGGGTAGATCTTTTAGCTGTTTTGGATTTCACTTTCACATGTGTAAACATAAGCAAATATTAGGTGGCCTCCATCATTCATTCACTGGATAAATATTTATCAAGCATCATGGCTAGGGATGCAAAGATAAAAACACATCCCCACACCTGTGGCACAGACAAATAAAAGCTTAATTTTAAAAAGTGTGATTGATTTCTACATAAAGGGAGACAAAGGGAGCTAAGGAGGTACTGGGGGGTGGAGATGAGGAATGGGAAGGACAAGGAAAGAGGGGCTGTCCCCACAAGTCTTCAGTACGTGTGACATTGTATCTGAGTCCATTGGTTCAGGAGTGAGTCAGGCAAAGGTGGCCTCATATTGGAAAGATGGAGGAATCAGTGAGGGCCTGGTGCCATCTAGGAAGAGTAAATGCTTCTGCGCAGTTACAGCCTAACGGTGAGAATCTAGATGTTGCTGCTAGATAAGGTCGTGAAAACTAGCCTAGAAAAGTGCTAGATAAGATCATGAAAACTAGCCTAGGAAAGCTGCTCAGCTCACCAACCCTCTCTCTGAAAACATCTGATGCAAGCATCCTCAATTTCTAACCTCTGGAAGGCACCAGAATGCACAAATCTACAGACAGATACGTCCACAGCCTCACCTCCTCCGAATCTTGTTCAAAGGTTGACTCTTCACGGACGCCTCCACCACCTATTTATTGAATTAAATTTCTTTAATTTGAAATTAAGACTGCCATCTTGCCTTCCGACAATGCTGTCTTATTCTGCTCTATTTTTTGTTTTTTCAAACAACCATCATATTCTAAAAGAGTTACATAATTTACTTCTTTATCACGTTTGCTGTTTATTAAGTATCTCTCCTCCCAGAATGAAAAGCTCTATAAAGACAGGGATTTCTTTCTTTTATATTTTCTTTTCTTGTGATTCTCTCTATAGCAGTATCTGGCACATAGTAGATGCTCAGTTGAAAGAACGAACCACAGAGGAGTTCAAGCTTAAAGGACATGCAGTGTTTAAAGAATGGACATAGAGGAACATTGGAGGCAGTGGCATGTAGGTAGGTGAATATACATCGAATTTGGGGTGATAATTGACCAGGAAAGCTTAGGAGAGCAGTGGGAGACTGAAGGCACCCTAAGAGCTTTGGTTGCCTGATTAAGAAATTTGGATTTCACTTATATCCATGTTGTTATGGGTAAGAAAGAGTCTAAATAAAAATTTAAAATCAGAATTCTGGTAAGAAATTACAGAACTGTGAGCTTAATCTGAGCTTTCAGATATTAGTGCTAATGGTGAGACCCTTCCAGAATTCTAAATATACTATAACGTTCTTGCAGTGTTAGGTCAAAAGGAAAGGGACATAAATAAGAAGATGAAAATGTAATGCTACAAAAACAAAATACAGTATTTAGGAAAAAAGGAAAGAACACCTAGACATACAATGTCATCTTAGAGAAAAATTAAAGTAAAACAGAAGCAAATAAAAAGAACATAATTGATCAAAGAAAAGAAAATGTTTTAAGGAATGTAGACTTTGATGGACAGTGTAACAGGAAATGAGAAATCGAGTGAAAAGGTTGGAAGATGTTTGACATTAACAGTACAACAAAACCTATGAGGCAAATTTGATTAAAAGTATTTTGAAGGCCATTTTTGTTCTGTTTTGTCCATTTTTCCCACTATACTCACTGGAAAAATGTCACTTTCCTTGTTCTGTATGTTATTAGAATTATAAAGCCTTGGGTGACAAAACTCATTCCCCCCTTCCCCTTATTTGTTCAGTGCAATGCAAACTATACATTGACAAGCACAGAAGATCCTCTCACTAATGACAGGCACAGTGTCATCTGGAAAGAACTGGAATGATAATCTAGTAGGTTGGTTATTAACCTGAAATTCATGAACAGGTCAATGACCTTCTGACATTTTATGGAACATTTTGTGAGTATGTACATTTTTCTAAAGGAAGGGTTCACTCTTTTCATTACAGTTTTGAAAGAATCTAAGGTACCCAAGATGTTCATGGTTATTAGAATGACCAACTGTCTCTGTTTGCTTGGATGCAGAACTTTCAGTTTTTTGTTTGTTTGTTTGTTTTAAATTTTATTTATTTATTTATTTATGGCTGCGTTGGGTCTTCGTTTCTGTGCGAGGGCTTTCTCTAGTTGTGGCAAGTGGGGGCCACTCTTCATCACGGTGCGCGGGCCTCTCACTATCGCGGCCTCTCTTGTTGCGGAGCACAGGCTCCAGACGCACAGGCTCAGTAATTGTGTCTCACGGGCCCAGTTGCTCCGCGGCATGTGGGATCTTCCCAGAGCAGGGCTCGAACCCGTGTCCCCTGCATTGGCAGGCAGATTCTCAACCGCTGCGCCACCAGGGAAGCCCAGAACTTTCAGTTTTAAAACTAGGAAACATCCCAGGCAAACTGGGACAAGTTGGTCACCCTAATGACTACTGTAATCCATATATATATATATATATAGACACTTAAACCCAGAAGAATGGCACTGATTTCCAAAGATTCCAGATTTGCTGGAAAAGCTGGGGCTCGAGGGTTCTTATCTTTTCCTTGTGAACAGGGAATTCGCATGTTACAATCTTTGCCTCTCTATAATAATACCGTTTTCTCCTCTAAACTGTTGAATGTGAAAGAGTTACCACAGGCAAAAATATACATCCTACACTTCTCTATATAATTTCTCTCTATAAGAACACATATATTTAGTATATTCTCTATTTAGATACTGAACTTCAAATGTTTAAAAGTCTGGTATAAACGAATAGACATGGAGAAATATGATTTGAAAAGAAAGTTTTAGCAAGGTTTTATCCTGTTTACTTCTTCAATGCCAGCCACTTTAATACTGGTTTGCTGCAAGGTTAATTACAGATTAATTACAGGTTAATTAATTATAGGTTAATTGCAGAACTACAAAATGTATCCTTCACTTTGCTATTGAAAGAGAGTTAATTGCCTCCTTTGACTGGATATCATTGCAGACACTAATTTTCAACTACAATGAGAGTTTTAGAGCAAGTTTGAGCACTGTGTAATTTATTGCTGTTGATGGACTCATCTACAATGGCATCCTCTAAATCATATTTAACGGGATATAGTCTACATTTTTCAACATGTGGTTTTTTTTTTTCATTCATAGAGAAGCTGTATCATGATAAATATTATCTTAGAGTAGTAGTTTGGTTGTTAGGCTGACACGCATATGACAGTACTGAGGTTTCAATTATCCACTTGCATCAATCAGTCTTTTCGTTTTCAACACTGTTGCCTGCAGTAATGTCACAGCTTTTCTGTCAGACAGAAGAACTTTGCGGCAAATGTTATTCATTATAGCTGCAAATCTGTCACCATGCCTGGCATGGCTTGTTAATGACAACATTTATTTCAAAGAGCCACGTTTCGCTTTGTTGCAGGAGAGTAGACTTTGTGATTGTGAAGTATAATGAAATGCCAAGAAGATGAAGTGAACAAAGTTTTCCAAAAATATACTAAAGTGATCCAAATCTGTTTTTTAAAAAAGAAGAATATGTTTGCATTCATATTTTTATGCTCTTACTTATATTTGCAAATGAGCACCCTTGGAATCAGGAGGGCTGTCTGTGTTTGTGTGGCTGCGGAGAGATCCAAAGACTGTTCTTCCTCTGTGTTAAGATTTCTGGTGGACACAAGTTAATTGGCCAGGCTTGGATGAAACATAGAAAATGTTTAGTAATGTTGCATTTCCTTCTGAAAACCCTTTGTGAAAGCTGCATAATGACTAATAGCAGTGCATAATGATTCATGAAAACTAATATTCTTACTAATTTATGGGTGGTATTTAAAAATATTGAGTGCTAAAAGGGATCTGGGTTATTGAGATGAGTGCTAGGGAAAAAATGGAGGGCTATAACTCACTTTAAACTGAGAAAGTTAATTTCTGATTTTTTCAATGGCTAGACTCACATGTAGTTTCACATGCTTCAAAGTGGAACTAACACTGCTGGTCATAAAACTTCGGTTTGGCAGGTAGGTTTTAAAAGAAGTGCCATAGTTCCTTGCATCTCCTTCCATCCAGAGGTAGGAGGTGGAGCCTATTTCTCTACCCCTTGAATCTGAGTTGGCCTTGTCACTAGTTTTGTTCAACAGAATGGGAGAAGCAAAGCTGAACTGGTTTTAAGCCTGGGCCTCAAGAGGCCTTGCACACTTTCTCCTTCTCTTTTGGAGCCCAGCCACCAACCTGGGCTGCTCTGGTGGAGAGATCAGGTGGATCTTAGATGAGCCGTAGTACTAGGTGAATGATCTTAGCCCAGTCAGCCCCCCCTTCATCCTGGTGGCTCCCCCTACAGCCATGAGTGACCCAGCCTAGATAAGAAGTCAATGCAGAAGACCTGCCAACCCATAGATTCATGCGTTAAAAAAATGGTGCTTGTTGTAACCTACCAAGTTTCAGGATGGTTTATTATTCAATTTCTTTATACGGAAGATGAAAGTGTTGAACCAAATGATCTTTCAGTTTGTTTCAAGATTTATCTTTCGTGGATCATGTGAACCAAGGTGAAAAGACTATTAAAGAAGATTAAGATTGCAGGTGTGATGTAAAAAATTCATAATATCTTTGTAAGAAAGTAAAATATCTATATGCATATAAGTACTGTTATCTGTTCCAGCTACCTTTCACCTTATTTCTTTCTCTGTATATACCTCTCTCTGTATATACCTATTTTCTAAAAACCTTTACTGGTTTCCCTCTGCTTGTAGCATAAATTCTAAGCTCTTTAGCAGGTGGATTTTTTCTTCCAGTTTCATTGATATATAATTGACATATAACATTGTGTAAGTTTAAGGTGTACAGCACAATGATTTGATATATGTATATATTACAAAGCAAATGAATGTTTGTGTCCCCCCCACCCCATTCATATGTTAAAACCAGACCCCCAGTGTGATGGTGTCAGGAGGTGGGACCTTAGGGAGGTAATTAGAATTAGATGAGTTCCTGAGGGTGGAGCTCTTATGAGTGGAATAAATGCCCTAGTAAGAGTCACAGGAGAGCTTGCTTTCCCTCTCTACTCTCTGATATGTGAGGTTACCATGAGAAAGTGGCCATTTGCAACCTGGAAGGTAACTCACCAAAGCCCAACCATGCGGGCATCCTGATCTTGGATTTTCAGACTCTAGAAATGTGAGGAAAAAAAATTCTGTTGTTTCTAAGCTACCCAATCTACTGTACTCTCTTACAGCAGCCTGGACTGAGACATCAGGACACGTAAACCACTAGGATACCCGTTCCCTTCTGAATATGCCAAGATTTGTCATCCCTTCTTGGCTTTGTACATGCTTTTTTTTTTTTTTTTTTTTAATTTAATTTATTTATTTATTTATTTATTTATTTATTTATTTATTTATTTTTGGCTGTGCTGGGTCTTTGGTTCGTGCGAGGGCTTTCTCCAGTTGCGGCAAGTGGGGGCCACTCTTCATCGCGGTGCGGGGACCGCTCTTCATCGCGGTGCGCGGGCCTTTCACTATCGCGGCCCCTCCCGTCGCGGGGCACAGGCTCCAGAAGCGCAGGCTCAGCAGCCGTGGCTCACGGGCCCAGCCGCTCCGCGGCATGTGGGATCCTCCCAGACCAGGGCTCGAACCCGTGTCTCCTGCATTAGCAGGCAGATTCTCAACCACTGCGCCACCAGGGAAGCCCTGTACATGCTTTTTATCTTCTTTAAATATACCCTTCTCCCTCTTCACCTGATGAACAGCTTCTCATTCTTCAAAACTTACTTGAAATCGTATCTCCTCTATAAAGTCTCTCCTAAGTTTCCTATTTGGAGATATTTGTTATGACAAGCATCCACTGCAATGGATTGGGATCTTTTGTTTATATGTTTGTTTCTTCTCCTAGATTATGCAATCTTGCAGAACTTCAGATATTAGGGAGAGCAAATATTTACCACCTACACTGTCCTTGCATAAAGATATGCATCTTAATAATCACATGGATGAAAAGAGAGGGAGTAACTGATTTGCCTTTTAGATACTATTCAAGGAAGTTTCTAAGTTCAGTATAGATAAAATTCCTGTACCACTTTTCTCTATGATCTCACTGATTTGTCTTAAGCGCATTACTAAAGCTAAGTGCTAAGAACAAAACAACAGTATATTAAAGGAGCAGTTTATTCAGCATAAATAGGTTATTCTTCAGATCCTTAAACACTGAATATTCTTTCTATCAGTAGAAAAATATTAAAATCTGAAGGAAACCTAAGGTAGCAGCCTCATTGGTAGTAGTAACTGTGTACATGCAGAGGATACCTTGAAATCAGTTAAATATGGAAGATTATTATCAATCGATTTGTCATTTTCTAAGAGCTTGAGTTACTGAAACTCTTGAAGCATCCTTTGCAAAAAAAGTGGACAACCTTCATATTTGTTACTTGCTAATTTTCTTGGGAGAAAAACATGAACTCACTTTGTCTAGACATGCTGATTGTAATCCATCAAGCAATGATTAAAGAGTAACACTCTTCTTCATTATACAGAACGTTAAAGAGACCCTTGAATAACAATTAGAATTCTTGAAACACAGAACATAAAAGGTCCCAGCCCATTATATATTTTCTGTGAAACAAAGGCTTTATAGAAACTCATATGCAAAATAAAAGTGAGGATGAATTCTTCATTCTAAGAAAAAGATAATGAAATAACAACCATGTTATAGGAACCTGATTCCAAGGAATTTAAAATTAGGTATCTTATAATCCAATTTTGGGAATAATTTCAATGTAAATATGTAAGTAAAATCTTAATGTATATTAAAATATATAATATATAATTATATTATATAATAATTGTATATATTTTAGATATAAAAAATTCAACCCCATGTGGATTAATCATGCCATTCACTCCAGCACTGATATTGTAGGTTCCATACAAATGCACAAGTTTTTATTTAATTATCATCTCATCTGTTTTTTTCATATATATTTCTTTGGTCTCTTCTGCTGGGTTTTAATCTGTTTAGAGGGCAGAGTATTTCTTCTTCTAGGCCTTTTGTTGTCATCACAGCTGAGTGAATGTCTGTTCAATTCTAATCAATAATTTATTGATTGGAGAAGAAATGTTAGAGAATGTAAATTATCAGTTTCTATTGTTCCTTACGCATGTAATTTATCATTTTATGCAGTTAAACTATCCCCACCAAGCCTTGCTCAAATAGTTCCTCCCCCAGAAAAACATTCTCATCTGCATCTTAAAAATGTTAATCAATCTCAGCCACCTCAACTCATAACATTAACCCTCTACGAATCTTCTCTATTATTTTTTTCCGAAGACATAGCAATATGTATTGCTATATTTGTTGTATTTTTCTTCATCTGTTATTAACAAGTGTTTATCTCTTCTTTTTTTTTCATTAGATTGGGAAACCTTTGAGTGCAGGGAATAACCCTTATTTATTTATGTATTGTCCATAGTGCCTTCCTCAGTTCCCGTCATATGCCATAAATGATGCTCAAAAAAACCCTGTTATTTCTAAAAACAAATGGTGATAGCTGATCTATCAATTTTCCACTAATACTTTCATAAATCCTGACCATGTTTACCTCTGCCAACCTCATTCTAATTGTCTCTTTTCCTCCAGCCTTTGTGGGAGGAGGTTTAATATTACCAGTATAGGATAAAAAATGCTTCTGTCCCTCCAAAATGAGCAGGAGTGTGTTTGGGAAGCAAAAAGTCATAGTAATAAACATAAGAATTAGATTATTAATGGAGAACTGGATTTTAAAAATACCTATTATATTTTAGTGTTTGATACCTTAGACTAATATGTACTCAGTGATATCAGGAGTAACACCCAGAATAAATGATTTGTTGGGTCCTCTCTGGATACACCCAAGAGTCTGTTGGCCAATTCCATCGTCTCGTCTTTGAGTATGCCTCACTTTAAGACAGGAGCTGTACTCAGGATCTGACTGAATGACAGTTATCAACTGTCACCAGACCATTTAAAAGTGAAATACACTTGCTGCCAACTGTCAGTGCCGGATGCAATGGCAAATCACTTTACAGATTGCTGACAAATTGCACTGATATAATTTCTGAAGAGCCTCAATAATTTACACTAATTAGGAGTGGGCCAGCCTGAAAAGTGAGACATCTGAGATACTTAGGGAATCTTTATAAGAAATTCAATTTCTTAACTTTTAGGTTCAATGAGTCACATAAACTTGGTTAAAGAAGGATTTCAGGGTGTATCTGCATTGATGAGTGATTTTTCAGCATATTCATAAACAAATGGAGAAATGATGCTGGAGGAATGACCAGTATGACAGAATCAGAAATTTAAGTGACTTTCAATAGGCTGAAATATTGAGTAAGTAATAGTAAAATAAAATTCTTTAGGAATAAATCTGTAGCTCTATATACATTTTTGGAGAAAAACCCCAAACTGCTGGACATGTGGAAGTTGGGTAAGCCACAGCTAGACAGTAGCAGTATTAACAGACAGACATAAAAAGACAAATAAACAAAAATAACAAAAATTCAGAGGTTTTCATTAACCAGAAGCTTAATATGAAGCAGTATCATGTGGCTGCTTCCTCAAAGTAAAATGGGGAGTTACATTAACAGAAGACTACTATTTTCTTCAATGCAGAAGTAATAGTTTTAGCCTCAGCACTGGGGAGACCTTGAAACTATAGTACTGTGTCCAGTTTTGGAAACCACAGAGGAGAAGATGAGTGGCAGATGAGTGGAGGTCCAGAGGAAAAGGACTGGACAGTGAGAAGGCAGGAAATCATAGCTCACAATGCGGAAACTGGAGACGTCTAGTCTAGGCCGGAACTAGTTTAGGATTGACTACAATATCTTGAACTCTCATGTGGGAGAGTTGATTAGATGTCTTATCTTTGTCTCCATAAAACAGAACCAGGGCAAATGAGTAAGAGTAAATGAGAAACAGATACCAGCACAATAACTGGAGTGATTGAAGCAGGGATGCTTAGGATGTTATAGAAGACCTTCATCCATGGACTCAGATCCTTTCAACCGTGACATGTGGTTATTGTGATAGTCTCAAAACTTTTATTAATTAATCAAACCCATATTTATAAGGCTCCTTTCCATCATTTTATGTTTATCTTGGCGGTAAAATAGAAACTTCCTGCTTTACATTCTTACTCTCTCCTGATCTGCCTGCCTGCAGGCTCTTTGCATTCTTCACTCCCCTCTCATCTAAGGCTGAGTCTATAAAGCTCTTGGAGCAGGCCTTACTGCTAACATCTCTATGTCTGGTGTAGGTTAATCTAGGGAAGAGCAGATGTCCCATTTCAGACTCCAGTACCAAGCAGTTTTTCAAATCCCCTTTACTCATAATATCCTTCTGTTTTTGTTTCTGTTTTTGTTCTTTTCACCTGTAAACAGTGCATAATAGAAGTACTTATCTCATGAGTCGTTGTGATAATAAAATGACTTAATTTATGTAAATCATAGTGAATCAACCTGTCACATGCTTAGTGTTAGCTATATTAGTAATATTTTGGACTCAAAAATTCAAATTTGAGTTGGAGAAACAGTTAAAGCTAGAAATTAAAGAGCTCTACCTCTGTTTTGGGCCTGGTGTGGGAGGCCAGGGTTAGTTCATGGAGAAGATGATAGATGATCTTAAATTGTGAGTAGCAGTTTTTCAGGCAGACAAAGTGGGGTTGGGAAATGTGGATTCCATCCAGGTAGGGTGGAAAGAGTGGTCAAAAACATGGACTGCAAAAGAATAGGGCAAGTTCAAGGTGAGAGCACAGGGCAGGAGGTTGACAGGAGCAGGAAATGATGCTGAAGAGCCGTGCACTTTGGGTTGGCTGCCCTTAGTCACACTTTGTCTTTTGGGAGGTTGGTCCTTAAACTGTCCCAGCAACACAGGAACAAGTTGTGTAAACCAGAGGTTGACAAGCTTTCTTTTAAGCCTGAGAGTAATTACTTAGGCTTTGCAGGCCAGTTAGGTCTCTGTTGCATGTAAGTTTTTTCAACCATTAAAAATGTAAAAATCATTTTTAGTTCAAAGGCTACACATAAACAGGCAGTGGGCCAGATTCTAGACCTTAGAGTCAGTATGATGTCTCTGTCCTTAGAAAACTTGGCTGGAGCAGAATGTATATGTCAGGAAATGCCTTGAGCTGGACCACAAGACCGTCGATACTGATGCTGGAAATCCAGAGCCACAGAAGGATATTATCCAGGGGGTGTAGCAGTGCTATGGCTCTGTTTGAGAAAGAATGCTCATTGCAGCATCAAAGATGGCCTAGATGATGAAGGACTGAATTGGGGTATTGAAGAGTTTGGGCGATGTCACCGATCAGTTCAAGGGAGTCCATACCCCTGGGACTTTGATCAATAGAAAACAGGAAATGTGAGGAGTCAAGTAGATAAAATCCTCTTCATTCTTCTCTCCTGTGTATTACTCTGAGGGCAGTTTCTTCTGTCAGCCTTCCCAAAGAGTCTCGCTTGCCAAGTCAATGCATCTACTGCTCTTTGCCCTCCTTGATCATAAGCCTTTTAAAAAAAATTCTCGCTAACTGGATTTGCACCACCCAAATAGCAATAGCGTTTTAAGCCTTGCCTCAGCTCCCTTTCCTAGAGAACCAGATTAAGTAACAGGTGGATGAAGAAAGAAGAGCCTACAAAGATCTGAGAATACATGTTAGCAAGATGGGAGGAGAAGTAGGAGAACACGTATGGGAGTAGAAGAGAGAATTTTACTGAGGAAGTGATGGTAATGCCACAGAGAGGTTAAAGGAGCCTGAGGCAGCTGGACAATTGGGAGGCCATGATGATCTTGGTGGAGCAGCTTCCTTGGTGAGGTGGGGACGGTCACATTGCAGAGGTTTTAAGACTGAATGGAAGTGAAGAAATGGGCATGAATTGCATGTGGATTGTCTTCATAAAAGCTGGCTTTGAAGTCAAGGAGAGACAATGGGTGGTAAGTTCAAGGAAATGGAGTTTAGAGACACATTTAAGTTTGGAGTTTTTAATGACGAAGAGTGAATGTGTTTATAGGTAAAGAGTAACACTATTAGGGAAACCAGCCAACCACGTTTCAACCTACCAGTGACCATCCTACGGAAAAGTAACATCCGTTCTTACCTTACCCCTGAACTTTGGCATTTCCTGTCTCCTTAACTCTGCTTTATTTTCCCCATTTCATTTTTCTAGATAAAAGCCATATATTTACAGCTATATTTTTTTATTCCTTGTCTCTCCCCTCTCAAACACAATCTCCCTTGGGGCAGAGTTTCTTGTTTACTTGTTTGTTTTATCCTCAATACCTAGAAGAGTACCTGGCCCATAGGAGGAATACAATATTATTTTTGTGGAATAAATGAGTATAACATCTGTGCTGCTCTAGCATTTTTACTGCCTTTTGAAAGAGTGAAACATGTTAAAAAGAAGTAGGGTAAATCAATTTATTTTTTAGCTAGAAATAACTGGGACAAAATGTGGGTATAAGATTTATTGAGCTAAGCCTGATTCTCCTGATTACAAAAAATGAAGTACAGTTTGCTAAGAAGATTCTTGTAACCATATGGCAGGGACAATAAATGTTGCTTTTTTTGTAGTCTGTATAACTTGGCTTATTTTGTTGCTTCAGTGTGTATGCCTCTCCAGTTTCTTTCCCTAAACTCAATAAAATGTAAAAGTCCATGTGCCTAATTTTTATCTAAGAAATTAAGGAATTGCTAGGAATGCTGTCTAGTTGGAAGAAAGGGAGAGGCCGTGTCAAGAAGCTTATTAGTACATACATATGTATTTAAAATTACTTTGCAGGCTCTACATCAAAAGCTCTGTTAAGCCTTGGTGAACTTCATTTCAGCTTTAGGTGCTAGGTGGAAATTATGGTTATTGTACACTAAAGAGTTAAGAAACAAAGGGAAAAATGGGTACAGAAAAGAAACAAAAAGTGATGTATAATCCCTAACTCCACAACCTCAAATTAAATGGGCAGGTGAACATTATTCAATGAGGAGAGAAAAATCAATGAAGTACAAACAATCTTCCTTGGAAAGTGAATGAGGCAAAAATGGACTCTTTTCCCTTTATTGAGTTTGGGTGCTGCTGGTATCCTGTTGATGTGTTGATGCTAATTTTATTAGTTTTCAACATCGATTTATTTATTTATTTAATCTGGGTCAGTGTTTCTCACACACCTGAGGATAGAGTCCAGTGTGACCAGGGGCCCAGAGATAGCAGAGTGTGGGTCTGTTAGCGGTGCCGTGAAATATGTTGAGTCACACACAGAAGGTACGGGATGCACCAATTACCTCCGATTCTCCTTAGACGCACAGTTACTTATAAATGGAAATGACTTTGCTCTCTTTTAAATACATATTTATTTTGAAACAAGGAAAGGTATAATACTTGATTCTCATTTATATTCCCCGTCTAGAGGTAACTATTGATCAGGAGTGGGTGCATATCTTTGTGGACTCTTTAATGCATTCACACCCATATGCATATATCCACACACATACCAACACACAACCAAGCACACTTACACATTTTCATACTACAAATGCTGTGATGTAAACTCCCTTTTTACTTTGATGTTGGTGTGGAATAAAGAAGATAGAGAAATACAGCTCTTTATTGGGAGCTAAAATTTAGGAGGACGTGCAACAGGTGATCCTAATGGATGATCCTCATCAGAGGGAAAGATTATATTACAATTAAGAGATTTTGATAGACTGATGAATGTTTTGGCAAGTGCACTTTCTAGGTGGTTCTGTAGGTGGTCATACAAGTCAGGGAACCTGTTATTTAAAATTTTATATTTTGGTGTGCAAAACAGAAAGGGTTAAATCAGTAGAATACAAAATATGACTTGGTCATTAAGAAAAATATATTTTGGGGGGCTTCCCTCGTGGCGCAGTGGTTGAGAATCCGCCTGCCAATGCAGGGGACACGGGTTCGAGCCCTGGTCTGGGAAGATCCCACATGCCGCGGAGCAACTAGGCCCGTGTTCCACAACTACTGGGCCTGCGCGTCTGGAGCCTGTGCTCCGCCACAAGAGAGGCCACGATAGTGAGAGGCCCGCGCACCGCGATGAAGAAGAGTGGCCCCCGCTCGCCACAACTAGAGAAAGCCCTTGCACAGAAACGAAGACCCAACACAGCCAAAAATAAATAAATAAATAAATAAATAAATAAATAAATAAATAAATAAATTTAAAAAAAAAGAAAGAAAAGTATATTTTGGTCAACAAGCTATATCGAAACAACGATATGGTACAGGAGGAAAGAATGGGCAGACTTGAAATTCTTGAGACTATGAGAGAGAAGGGAACTAGACGGAATGTGGGAGGAGCCTGTGTAGAGGACAAAGACTGAGGTTCTGTGGGAAAGGATTCAGGTCAAAGGTGCCAGATAGGTGATATTCTGAGTACTGACATGCCTGCTGTTTCCAGCTGGCACTTCCCCAATCTGTGTAAATAAAGCAAACATTTTCTTACCTATCCTCACTGACTTAACTATCTGGAAGAAATCCAGTAGTGGGAGATGATGGAGTTCACATTACCTAGCACTTCATTACATAAATCTTTCCACGTCACCTTTCCATGTCATAAACTTTTTTGATTTTAATGGTTGCCAAGAAATTCATTGTAACATTATACCATGGTTTATTAAGTCAAACCATTCTTGATAGTCTTAGGAGTGTGGTAGGCAGAATAATGACCTTCCGAAGATGTCTCCGTCCTAATCCTGGGAACCTGTGAATGTATTAGATTACATGGCAAAAGGAGTTAAAGTTGCAGATGAAATTAATGTTGTTTATCAGCTGATTTTAAAAGGAGGGAGATTACATTGGATTATTAGGGTGGGCCCAGTGTAATCACAAGGGTCATTAAAAGTGGAAGGGGAAATCTGAAGAAAGTCAGAAAGGTGGCTGCATGAAAAGTACTTGGCCAGGTGGTCTGAAGTTGCTGGTTTTGAAGATGGAGGAAGGGGGCCATGAGCCAAGGAAAGCAGGCAGCCTCTAGAAAATGAGAAAGGCAAGAAACTGATTCTCCTCTACAGCTTCCAGAAAGGACTCTACAACTAGATCTTGGCCCAATGAGGTGCCTGTCAGATGCTGACCTATAGAACTGTAAAATTATAAATCTGTGTTATCTAAGCACCAAAGTTTGCTAAGTTGTCACAGCAGCAATAGAAAACTAATATAAGGTCTAGTTTTAGCTATCTAGCGGCTTTCCAGATTTCAGTCTAGACCTAATACAATTCTCAGAACAATCTTTTAAAATGTAATTTTTTTCACTTTACAGCTCTTCTTAAAGCTCAAGTGACTTCAAATTGCCCTTAAGGATACAATTTAAACTTTTGCAAGGACCTATAAGGCCCTGCATGAACTAGTCCATGTTGATAAACTTTCCTACACCCTTCAAGCCATTTTTCTCTTCACTCTTCCCTCATCCTGTCTTTCATTAAGGTTCTTAAGCCAAGCTCTTCATATCCATAGGTGGTAGGCATAGTGGTTAAGCACATAGACTCTGGAACAAAAGTACTTGAGTTTGAATCTTTGCTCTCTTGCTTACTAGCTGTGTGACCTAAGGAAAGTCACTTTACCCCTCTTTCTCTTTCCTCATCTGTAAAATGGGATTAAATATATTTTTATGTTTAGAGTACATGGAGCAGCTCCTGGCACACAGTAAGCACTTTGTGTTTGGTGTTATAATGTGTAAAAAAGCCTGTTCTTGGAGCACTCTTCTCCCTGCTCTTTGCATAGATGGTTCTTTTTCATCCAACAAGTCTCATCTTGAATGTCATCTCAGAGGGTATATCTGCCTCTCTGCCTTTGTTATTCATCATCCTGTTTCCTGCAAGTACCCTGTTTCCTTCAAGGCACTTATCACCTTTTGAATTATTTCTGCATTTGTTTTTTATGTATCAACTGTGCTTCTACCTTTATATTGTAATTTATGTAAGGGTGAGAGCCATGTCTGTTTTTTTAAACTTTGGTGTGTCCAGTACTGAGCATGTAGTTGGTATGGGGGTGTTATTGTTTTCTTGCTCTTCTTGGACACAGGATGCTTATCTTTATCAGCTCCCTTACACTTGGAAAACTGTTCTGGGCAATGGCAGAAATGGCATTTAATTGCTGTGTGAGACCCTCCAGGGCTCTCTCCCATGTTGTGGAAAATCTTAAATTAGTGTGTTGGACTGAAGGTGTCGCAAGATGGAAACAGCCTGAAATGCTTTGCATAGAGGATGGCCTCCCTGGAGAGTTGCAGAGAGTTTGTGTGAGAGAGAAATAACTCTTGTTGGAATAAGATCCTGTGGGTGTCATCTGTTACTGCAACATAACCTAGTCTCTGTCACTCATACAGGTGGTGATTGTATTAGTTTGCTAGGGCTGTTGTAATAAAGTACTGCAAACTGGGGGGTTAAGCAAGAGGCGTTTATTGTCTTACAGTTCTAGAGGCTAAAAGTCTGAAATCAAGATGTCGGCAGAGTTGGGTCTTTTTGGGGGTTGTGAGGGAAGGATTTCTTCCAGACCTCTCTCCTTTGCTTGTAGATGGCTATCTTCTACTTGTGTGCATGTATCTTCATATCATTTCCTCTCTATGCCTGTCTCCAAATTCCCCCTTTTTATAAGGATACCAGTCATATTGGATTAGAAGCCCAGCCCACTCCAGTATGATCTCATCTTTATTTAACTAATTACATCTGTGATAAACTTATTTTCCAATAAGGTCACATTCTAAGACAGTTAGGACTTCAATATTTGAATGTTGAGAGACACAGTTCAACTCATAACAGAGATGATTATATACATACACTCAATGGAGAATAGATGAAGTTTTTTCCAAGGATCTCTGTAACTCTTTGCTTAGTATCTTTTACCTCATATTCTCCGTCATAACTAAAATTTCGAAAGAACAGAAGTATGTCCTTTTAGATGGCAAAAACTTAGACAGAAGGTCAACCATTTATGAAATAAGCCTGTCCAAATGACACCACACACTCAGCCTGTCCAAATGCTTGTCTCTGAAGACTTTGTTCTAAACCGTTAAGTGTAATGCCCTTCTCATCCTGTGGTCAATGTCTAACTGCTACCTTTTCCTCTATTCTTTTTTTTTTTTTTTTTCCCTCTATTCTTAATTCTTGTTAATTAACTTATTTTGATCTGGGGACCGAGGCTTCTGGATTCACCATTTACTAATTGCATTACTTTGGGCAAATTATTTATTTTTTGAATCTCAGGTTTTATATCTACAATATGAAGACAGTAATACATCATAGGATTTCTGTGGAAATGAAAAAAGATAACAAATCTAAGATGTCTAACACAGAGGTATGCACACAATGGATGCCTGAATGCTAGCTATTAATAATAATGATGCTAATAATAACAACAATAATAATAGTAACTGCTAACATTTATTAAATGTTTTCTATGTGCTAGAAACTGTTCTAAGTGTTTAATAAATATTAGCAGATTTTTTAATCTTCACAATTACCTTAATAGTATTGGTACTGTTGTTTCTCTTAATTTTCGGATGAAAGTGAGGCACAGAGAGTTTGAGTAATCTGCCCAAGGACACACACATAGTAAGTGGCAGAGTCAGGGTTTGAACTCATATAGTCTGGCTCTAAGGCAATGAAAAAACCAAGCTTATTAAAAATTATACAGAAAAAAATAACAGAAATAAAAACAAACAAAAAAAACCCCTAAAGAACTCCTGAAATAGCTGAAGTAAACTTTGGAGGTGAAACACTTTTAGACTGCCAAAATTTTGGTCTCAGAGGAACTTTTTCCTTTTATCCAAGTGGAGTTCCATGTTTTTGAGGTTAGATAACCAGCACTGTGACCTCAGGGAACATAGATTTTTACTCTGTGCCTTTTTACTAAAAGTTTAAATCCATTTCCCATCTGCCAGACAATTTCAGTCAGGGAGAAGAAGTGGTGAGACAGCAAATTAAAAAACACAGGAATTAACCATCTGAGGAAGGCGTCGATGTGGCAGGGCTTCAGGCAGACTTGGAGGAGGTGATGCCTGATGGTGGTCCTGAGGTCGGGGCTGTTCTGCTTTCTTCTTTTGGCTCCAGTGCATAGCCCAGAGTCAGGTCAGCACTTGGTGAATGTTTGTTGAACTAATTTAAGCTGAAGTTTATCTCTGTGGCCTCCAGCCAGTCTTGTCCCAGCTGACATTTCTCATCTTCCCAAAATTAACCTGGACCAAATTCTTCCTTACAATCTGGGTTTAAATCCTTATCATTGGATAAAGCCTGTCATCTCCTAAGAGATGTGAACATTTTTAACAAAGAACTCTAGATCAGTGATCCTCAGCAAGGGGCGATTTTGTCCCTCAGGGGACATTTGTCACTGAGGACACTTTTGGCTGTCACCATTGGGATGATGGTGTGCTCTATCTAATGCATACAGGTTAGGGGGGCTGCTTAATGTCCTACAATGCATAGAACTACCCTCTCCACCGCCTGCCTCCAGCAAAACTAAGAGTTGCACGTCAAAGAGTAGGACTGATATTTTGAGGATGGCTAGTGACTTGAAAGCATAGCACCATGAGATCCATGGCTTCTTCCTTGTTGGATCAGGCTGGGGCAAGAGAAAGAATATGAAGTCTTCTCAGGCCCATCCATTTGATGCATGTGTCAATTGATGATTCATTTGAAAAACCGACAAATCCTGGAGTGATTGTAATAAAATAGGAGACAATAGTGAGAATAGTAACGGTTTAAGCTTTTTAGGCAACATGGCTTGTGTCCAAACCCTAGCTAAACTGCATGACTTTGGTAAACCTATTTAGGTTCTCTGGGATTCTGTCATTTCCTTACTAAAATGCAGATAAGACTATATGATAGCAGCAAGGATTAAAAGGGCTAACATATATGAAAGGCTCAGCACGTTTAAGCACCGTGTAAGTGCTAACTGTATTAGCAATAATAGTAATGTTTGCTATTATTAAAACAGTATGGTATATCAGAAAGAACACAAAATCTACAGTTAGAAAAGTTTAGTTTTCTCATATGTAACGTTGGGATAATACAGTTATAGGGGAGTATAACAACTAATAGTAACAACGGCAATAATGTTAACTTGTGTAATACATATGTAATATTGTATGTACTAGGCACTATTTCAGATTCTTTGCAAGTTTTAACTGATTCAATTCTCACAGCAGTCCTACAATGTGGGTAATATTATAAACCCTATTTTGCAGAAGAAGAAGGTTAAAGTGCCTTATAAACTGCAAATCCCACCAAAATGTTGGCTGTTACTACTAGTCACATATTACAAAGTCTTCTCCCTACACTATCTTTTTGGCTCCATGTGACATCCCATGACACCCTTAGGTGATATTTGATGTCTCTACTTCAAAGATATTTATACCAGTCTTAATGTCTGCTGAAAGATACACATACTTATTATTTAACGGAAGCAGAGAGACTGCCATCCAGTTCCCACCATTAACTTTCTTCCAAATGTAAGGACCAGAGCCAGCTCTTTGCTGCCTTGGCCCAGACTGATACTTCAGATGCAAAAGGGCCTTCCTGACAGAGCTCACATAGATCTCAACTGTCCCTTGCCAAGTCTCACTCAAAATGGGTTATAGGGAAAGGAGCGTGAATTACAGATTTTGTGATGTTTTCATTATTCCAGTCAGAAGGGTCAACACTCACCAGAGAATCTCACCCCCAACTCTACCGCCAGTTCTAACATGTTTGGAGGAGGAGGAGGGGAAAATAAATCTATACTACTGTCTTCCCCCATGGCTTCGTTATGCTGTGGGTGGTGAACTGATATGATTGATGATGACTGGAATCTAGATTCCTTAAATTCTGTGCTGGTGACATACTCCTGTCACACAGCTACCACACCACAACTTCTGTTTTGACATATTGATACATTGCTTTTTGTGGAATTTGTTTTGTGGGTGACTTCTGAGACTCGACATGAAAGTCTCTGCCAGCTCTGGGCAGACTTAGCCTAGATTCTGGTAGGAATAGAAAGAGATTTTTTTCCCCACTCTGTATGCCCAGGAGAAAGTGTTGTTTACACTCTCATTGAAAGCTGAGAGGAAAATCACATTGATGTTATTTTTAAAGTATTGTGAATTAAATAGTGATGCTTGACCCAAGACAGGGAGGAAAATTTTATTATGCCGACTTTTAACATTCTTTGGACACCCTAATTTGATAATACTTCTTAATTGCTTAATGTTGCAATAATGCATTTCCTCTCATTTTCTTATTTAAGTAGCAGCCATTGATTAGGAAGCATTTCTGGGAATCTACCTACATTATCATATATTGCCTCTGATGATAGTTGATATTTTTAGCAAAATTTCTATTAGGAAAGGAAATATATTGTGATGAAAATATATAGCTATAGTATTTCTAAATCTAGAAAGGTATGTGTGTTTTATTCTTCTGGTAACATCAAAGTTCTTGTTCTTTCTCTGACAGATTATTGCATATTATTTGGTGTATATTTAATGCTGAATCTCCTGTTTTATCTAGAATGATTCTTCCATTCACAAGTAAGAACTGAAACTGTGCTAAAGGGGCACAAATAATTTTAAATAAATAATTTTTTTAAAAGGCCTTGTGAGTATTTTCCTTCTTGTTGCCTTCTCTTTAATTTTAAAAGCATACTGATTTTTCAAATGTAACTTACTATTTTGTGTCAATGTTTAAATAAGACAGTTGGTGATTTTTCCCTTTGAATTAACACTGCCTATTGTCATTTTATGGTCTGTTAGTTTAATGTTGATTTTCTAAACCCTATCTTTGTTGTATGACTATTGTACAAATGATTTTTTTTCCCCTGTAATTTGTTCCAGATAATAATCCCTGATATCACACCAGGAAATTTCTGTGTAATGTAAATTTCAGTGTTAAATTATTTATTGCATATAAATTTTCTATCAGAAGAGGATCAACACACTGAATCCGCTAATGCTGGCCTAATAGAAAGTTAATGGCTTATTCCAAGTGATTTTGCAAAAACAAAGGGATACCCGAACCTCAATGACAGGGTGCAATTAGCCAAATGCCCAGGGAATAGGTTTTCTATAGTCCACATTAAGTCTGCAGAACTACAAAGGTAGCAGCTTCTTTCTAAGCCATATTCCTTATTGGATTATCACCATTAAACCTGCAGAGAGATGGTGCCGAAAATCAGTAGTACACTTGGGTGGATAGAAATCTTCTGAGACAGATTGTTTACTTAGTGAGTGCTTAATACTAGGGTGTTGTGCAGGCCCAGGAAGCATACATGCTATAACTCCTTCAAGATATCATTGCTCTACTTTTCTAGTTTGAAAATTAGAACTGAGGGGACAGCATGATGACTAGTGATACAGATTCAAATTATTTGCTTTTGAACATGATTTCTGGAAGCAATGACTCCACTTCCTTTTGGTAAATCAAAAGGCAACCAGTTGTCTAGTCAGGCAGGATTCTCTACAGCTTCTGTGGTATTTAATCCATCACTCTGGCTTCATCAAATGAAAAAACTTCTGCTATTCAAAAGACACTATTAGGAGACCTTCAAGATGGCAGAGGATTAAGACGTGGAGATCACCTTCCTCCCCACAAATATATCAGAAATACATCTACATGGGGAACAACTCCTACAGAACACCTACTGAATGCTGGCAGAAGACCTCAGACCTCCCAAAAGGCAAGAAACTCCCCACGTACCTGGGTAGGGCAAAAGAAAAAAGAAAAAACAGAGACAGAAGAATAGGGATGGGACCTGCACCTCAGGGAGGGAGCTGTGAAGGAGGAAAAGTTTCCACACACTAGGAAGCCCCTTTGTGGGCGGAGACTGCAGGTGGCAGAGGGGTGAAGCTTCGGAGCCAAGGAGGATAGCGCAGCCACAGGGGTGCGGAGGGCAAAGCGGAGAGATTCCCGCACAGAGGATCGGTGCCGACCAGCACTCACCAGCCTGAGAGGCTTGTCTGCTCACCCGCCGGGGCGGGTGGGGGCTGGGAACTGAGGCTCGGGCTTCAGAGGTCGGATCGCAGGGAGAGGACTGGGGTTGGCTGCATGAACACAGCCTGAAGGGGCTAGTGCGCCACAGCTGCCGGGAGGGAGTCCGGGAAAAAGTCTGGAGCTGCCGAAGAGGCAAGAGACTTTTTCTTGCCTGTTTGTTTCCTGGTGCGTGAGGAGAGGGGATTAAGAGCGCCGCTTAAAGGAGCTCCAGAGACGGGCGCGATCTGTGGCTATCAGCGCGGACTCCAGAGACGGGCATGAGATGCTAAGGCTGCTGCTGCAGCCACCAAGAAACCTGTGTGCAAGCACAGGTCACTCTCCACACCGCCCCTCCCGGGAGCCTGTGCAGCCCACCACTCTCAGGGTCCCGTGATCCAGGGACAACTTCCCTGGGAGAACATATGGCGGCCTCAGGCTGGTGCAATGTCATGCCGGCCTCTGCCGCTGCAGGCTCGCCCCACATCCGTACCCCTCCCTCCCCCAGACTGAGTGAGCCAGAGCCCCCGAATCAGCTGCTCCTTTAACCCTGTCCTGTCTGAGCGAAGAACAGAGGCCCTCAGGCAACCTACACGCAGAGGTGGGTCCAAATCCAAAGCTGAACCCCAGGAGCTGTGCGAACAAAGAAGAAAAAGGGAAATCCCTCCCAGCAGCCTCAGGAGCAGCGGATTAAATCTCCACAATCAACCTGATGTACCCTGCATCTGTGGAATACCTGAATAGAAAACAAATCATGCCAAAACTGAGGCAGTGGACTTGGGGAGCAACTGTAGACTTGGGGTTTGCTTTCTGCGTCTAATTTGTTCCTGGTTTTATGCTTAGTTTAGTATTTAGAGTTTATTATCATTGCTAGATATGTTTATTGATTTAGTTGCTCTCTTCCTCCTTTATTTAAAATATATAGATATATATATATTTTTCCTTTTTCTCTTTTTGTGAGTGTGTATGTGTATGCTTTTTTGTGTGATTTTGTCTGTATAGCTTTGCTTTTACCATTTGTCCTAGGGTTCTGTCTGTCCAGTTTTTTTTTTTTTAGTATAGTTTTTAGCACTTGTTATGATTGGTGGATTTGTTTTTTTGGTTTGGCTGCTTTCTTCTTTCTTTCTTTCTTTTTATTTTTACTTTTTTTATTTTTAATAATTACTTTTTGTTTTAATAACTTTATTTTCTGTTATTTTTTTCTTTGTTCCTTTTTTTTTTTCTCCCTTTTCTTCTGAGCCGTCTGGCCAACAGGGTCTTGGTGCCCTGGCTGGGTGTCAGGTCTGTGCCTCTGAGGTGGGAGAGCCGAGTTCAGGGCATTGGTCCACCAGAGACCTCCCCGCTCCATGTAATATCAAACAGCGAAAGCTCTCCCAGAGATCTCCATCGCAACGCCAAGACCCAGCTCCACTCAATGACCAGCAAGCTACAGTGCTGGACACCCTATGCCCAACAACTAGCAACAGGAACACAACCCCACCCATTAACAGAGAGGCTGCTTAAAATCATAATAACGTCACAGACACCCCAAAACACACCACTGGACTTGGTCCTGCCCACCAGAAAGACAAGATCCAGCCTCAAACACCAGAACACAGGCACCAGTCCCCAACACCAGGAAGCCAACACAACCCACTGAACCAACCTTAGCCACTGGGGGCAGACACCCAAAACATGGGAACTACGAACCGGCAGCCTGCAAAAAGGAGACCCCAAAAACAGTAAGTTAAGCAAAATGAGGAGACAGAGAAACACACAGCAGATGAAGGAGCAAGGTAAAAACCCACCAGACCAAACAAATGAAGAGAAAATAGGCAGACTACCTGAAAAAGAATTCACAATAATGAGAGTAAGGATGATCCAAAATCTTGGAAATAGAATGGAGAAAAAACAAGAAACGTTTAACAAGGACGTAGAAGAACTAAAGAGCAAACAAACAGTGATGAACAACACAATAAATGCAATTAAAAATTCTTTAGAAGGAATGAATAGCAGAATAACTGAGGCAGAAGAACGGATAAGTGACCAGGAATATAAAATAGTGGAAATAACTACCACAGAGCAGAATAAATAAAAAGAATGAAAAGAATTGAGGACAGTCTCAGAGACCTCTGGAACAACATTAAATCCTCCAGCATTCGAATTATAACGGTCTCAGAAGAAAAAGACAAAAAGAAAGGGACTGAGAAAATATTTGAAGAGATTATAGTTGAAAACTGCCCAAATATGGGAAAGGAAATAGTCAATCAAGTCCAGGAACCACAGAGAGTCCCATACAGGATAAATCCAAGGAGAAACATGCCAAGACACATCTTAATCAAACTATCAAAAGTTAAATACAAAGAAAAAATATTAAAAGCAGCAAGGGAAAAACAACAAATAACATATAAGGGAAACCCCATAAGGTTAACAGCTGATCTCTCAGCAGAAACTCTTCAAGCCAGAAGGGAGTGGCAGGACATATTTAAAGTGATGAAATGGAAAAATTTACAATCAAGATTACTCTATCCAGCAAGGATCTCATTCAGATTCGATGGAGAAATTAAAACCTTTACAGACATGCAAAAGCTAAGAGAATTCAGCACCACCAAACCAGCTTTACGACAAATGCTATAGGAACTTCTCTAGGCAGGAAACACAAGAGAAGGAAAAGACCTACAGTAACAAACCCAAAACGATCAAGAAAATGTTAATAGCAACATACATATCGATAATTACTTTAAATGTAAATATATTAAATGCTCCAAAAGACATAGACTGGCTGAATGGACACAAAAACAAGACCCGTATATATGCTGTCTACAAGAGACCCACTTCAGACCGAGGGACACATACAGACTGAAAGTGAGGGGATGGAAAAATGTATTCCATGCAAATGGAAATCAAAAGAAAGCTGGAGTAGCAATTCTCATATCAGACAAAATAGACTTTAAAATAAAGACTATTACAAGAGACAAAGAAGGACAATACATAGTGATCAGGGGATCAAGCCAAGAAGATATAACAATTGTAAATATTTATGCACCCAACATAGGAGCACCTCAATACATAAGGCAAATACTAACAGCCATAAAAGGGGAAATCGAC
Source organism: Balaenoptera acutorostrata (assembly GCF_949987535.1). NCBI lineage: Eukaryota > Metazoa > Chordata > Mammalia > Artiodactyla > Balaenopteridae > Balaenoptera > Balaenoptera acutorostrata. The sequence continues at coordinate 45,719,136 of NC_080077.1, forward strand.
AGATAGAGAATCATAGTAAGGGACTTTAACACACCCCACTTTCACCAATGGATAGATCATCCAAAATGAAAATACGTAAGGAAACACAAGCTTTAAATGATACATTAAACAAGATGGACTTAATTGATATTTATAGGACATTCCATCCAAAAACAGCAGATTACACTTTCTTCTCAAGTGCACATGGAACATTCTTCAGGATAGATCACATCTTGGGTAACAAATCAAGCCTTGGTAAATTTAAGAAAATTGAAATCGTATCAAGTACCTTTTCTGTCCACAACGCTATGAGACAAGATATCAATGACAGGAAAAAATCTGTAAAAAATACAAACACATGGAGGCTAAACAATACACTACTAAATAAACAAGAGATTACTGAAGAAATCGAAGAAGAAATCAAAAAATACATAGAAACAAATGACAATGAAAACCCAATGACCCAAAACCTATGGGATGCAACAAAAGCAGTTGTAAGATGGAAGTTTATAGCAATACAATCCTACCTCAAGAAACATCTCAAATAAACAACCTAACCTTACATCTAAAGCAATTAGAGAAAGAAGAACAAAAAAACTCCCGAAGTTAGCAGAAGGAAAGAAATCATAAGGATCAGATCAGAAATAAATGAAAAAGAAATAAAGGAAACGATAGCAAAGATCAAGAAAACTAAAAGCTGGTTCTTTGAGAAGATAAACAAAATTGATAAACCATTAGCCAGACTCACCAAGAAAAAAAGGGAGAAGACTCAAATCAATAGAATTAGAAATAAAAAGGAGAAGTAACAACTGACAGTGCAGAAATACAAAGGATCATGAGAGATTACTACAAGCAACTATATGCCAATAAGATGGACAACCTGGAAGAAATGGACAAATTCCTAGAAAAGCACAACCTTTCGAGATGAACCAGGAAGAAATAGAAAATATAAACAGACCAATCACAAGCACTGAAATTGAGACTCTGATTAGTAATCTTCCAGCAAACAAAAGCCCCAGACAGATGGCTTCACAGGCGAATTCTATCAAACATTTATAGAAGAGCTAACACCTATCCTTCTCAAACTCTTCCAAAATATAGCAGAGGGAGGAACACTCCCAAACTCATTCTATGAGACCACCATTACCCTCATACCCAAACTGGACAAAGATGTCACAAAGAAAGAAAACTACAGGCCAATATCACTGATGCACATTGATGCAAAAATCCTCAACAAAATCCTAGCAAACAGAATCCAACAGCACATTAAAAGGATCATACACCATGATCAAGTGGGCTTTATCCCAGGAATGCAAGGATTCTTCAATATATGCAAATCAATCAATGTGATAAACCATATTAACAAATTGAAGGAGGAAAACCATATGATCATCTCAATAGATGCAGAAAAAGCTTTTGACAAAATTCAATACCCATTTATGATAAAAAACCCTCCAGAAAGTAGGCACAGAGGGAACTTACCTCAGCATAATAAAGGGCATATATGACAAACCCACAGCCAACATTGTTCTCAATGGTGAAAAACTGAAACCATTTCCTCTAAGATCAGGAACAAGACAAGGTTGTCCACTCGCACCAGTATTATTCAACATAGTTTTGGAAGTTTTAGCCACAGCAATCAGAGAAGAAAAAGAAATAAAAGGAATCCAAATCGGAAAAGAAGAAGTAAAACTGTCACTGTTTGCAGATGACATGATACTATACATAGAGAATCCTAAAGATGCTACCAGAAAACTGCTAGAGCTAATCCATGAATTTGGTAAAGTAGCAGGATACAAAATTAATGCACAGAAATCTCTTGCATTCCTATATACTAATGATGAAAAATCTGAAAGAGAAATTAAGGAAACATTCCCATTTACCATTGCAACAAAAAGAATAAAATACCTAGGAATAAACCTACCTAAGGAGACAAAAGACGTGCATGCAGAAAACTATAAGACACTGATGAAAGAAATTAAAGATGATACAAACAGATGGAGAGATATACCATGTTCTTGGATTGGAAGAATCAACATTGTGAAAATGACTCTACTACCCAAAGCAATCTACAGATTCAGTGCAATCCCTATCAAACTACCACTGGCATTTTTCACAGAACTAGAACAAAAAATTTCACAATTTGGAAACACAAAAGACCCAGAATAGCCAAAGCAATCCTGAGAAAGAAAAACGGAGCGGGAGGAATCAGGCTCCGATACTTCAGACTATATACAAAGCTATAGTAATCAAGACAGTATGGTACTGGCACAAAAATAGAAATATAGATCAGTGGAACAGGATAGAAAGCCCAGAGATAAACCCATGCACATATGGTCAACTTATCTTTGATAAAGGAGGCAAGAATATACAATGGAGAAAAGACAGCCTCTTCAATAAGTGGTGCTGGGAAAACGGGACAGCTACATGTAAAAGAATGAAATTAAAACACTCCCTAACACCATACACAAAAATAAACTCAAAATGGATTAAAGGCCTAAATGTAAGGCCAGACACTATAAAACTCTTAGCAGAAAATATAGGCAGAACACTCCATTGATATAAATCACAGCAAGATCTTTTTTGACCCACCTCCTAGAGAAATGGAAATAGAAACAAAAATAAAGAAATGGGACGTAATGAAACTTAAAAGCTTTTGCACAGCAAAGGAAACCATAAACAAGACCAAAAGACAACCCTCAGAATGGGAGAAAATATTTGCCAATGAAGCAACTGGCAAAGGATTAATCTCCAAAATTTACAAGCAGCTCATGCAACTCAGTGTCAAAAAAAGAAACAACCCAACCCAAAAATGGGCAGAAGACCTAAATAGACATTTCTCCAGAGAAGATATACAGATTGCCAACAAACACGTGAAAGAATGCTGAACATCACTAATCATTAGAGAAATGCAAATCAAAACTACAATGAGGTATCACCTCACACCAGTCAGAATGGCCATTCTCAAAAAAATCTACAAACAATAAATGCTGGAGAGGGTGTAGAGAAAAGGGAACTCTCTTGCACTGTTGGTGGGAATGTAACTTGATAGAGACACTATGGAGGACATTATGGAAGTTCCTTAAATATCTAAAAATAGAGCTCCCATACGACCCAGCAATGCCACTACTGGGCATATACCCTGAGAAAACCATAATTTAAAAAGAATCATGTACCACGATGTTCATTGCAGCTCTATTTACAATAACCAGGACATGGAAGCACCTAATTGTCCATCAACAGATGAACGGATAAAGAAGATGTGGCACATATATACAATGGAATATTACTCAGCCATAAAAAGGAATGAAATTGAGTTATTTGCAGTGAGGTGGATGGACCTAGAGTCTGTCATCCAGAGTGAAGTAAGCCAGAAAGAGAAGGACAAATACCGTATGCTAACACATATATATGGAATGTTAAAAAAAAAAAATGTTCTGAAGAACCTAGCGGCAGGACAAGAGTAAAGATGCAGATTTAGAGAATGGACTTGAGGGCATGGGGAGGGGGAAGGGTAAGCTGGGGTGAAGTGAAAGAGTGTCATGGACTTATATATAATACCAAACGTAAAATAGATAGCTAGTGGGAGGCAGATGCATAGCACAGGGAGATCAGCTTGGTGCTTTGTGACCACCTAGAAGGGTGGGATAGGGAGGGTAAGAGGGAGACACAAGAGGGAGGAGATATGGGGATATATGTATCTGTATAGCTGATTCACTTTGTTATAAAGCAGAAACTAACACACCATTGCACATCAGTTATAGTCCAATAAAGATGTTAAAAAAAAAAAGAGACTGCTATGAGAATGAAAGGCATATAAAAGACTTATAGGATATTTTTGCAAATCACATTAACTGATAAGGGACTTTTATCCAGAATATATAAACGATGGTTGAAACTCAATTACAAGAAATAAACAAAAATAATAAAATATAAGTAAAAGGTTGGAAGAGATAACTTCACCAAAGAAGATTTATGGATGAAAATAAGCATATGACTAGATACTCAACATCATTAGATGGTAGGGAAATTCAAATTAAAAGCACAAAATAACATATACTTATCAGAATGTGCACAGTTCAAAAGACTGACCATACCAAGTTTTGTGAGGATTTGAAGCACCTGGAACTATCATAAACTGCTCTTAGAAATGCAAAATGAGAATTAGCCGTAAAAAGGAACAAAACTGGGTCATTTGTAGAGATGTGGGTGGACCTAGAGTCTGTCATACAGAGTGAATTAAGTCAGAAAGAGAAAAACAAATATCATATATTAACGCATATATGTGGAATATAGAAAACTGGTACAGATGAACCAATAGGTTCATCTGGAATAGAGATGCAGACGCAGACGTAGAGAATGGACATGTGGACATGGGGGGGAAGGGGAGGATGGGATGAATTGGGAGATTAGGATTGACATATATACACTACCGTGTGTAAAATAGATAGCTAGCGGGAACCTGCTGTATAGCACAGGGAGCTCAGCTCGGTACTCTGTGATGACCTAGATGGGTGAGATGGGGAGGGGCATGGGAGGGAGGTCCAAGAGGGAAGGGATGTATGTATACATATAGCTGATTCACTTCGTTGTACAGCAGAAACTAACACAACATTGTAAAGCAATTATACTCCAATAAAAAAGATACCCATTTTACTAAATAGACATTTCTCCAAAGGAGATATACAGATGGCCTACAGACACATGAAAGAATGCTCAACATCATTAATCATTAGAGAAATGCAAATCAAAACTACAATGAGATATCATCTCACACTGGTCAGAATGGTCATCATCAAAAAATCTAGAAACAATAAATGCTGGAGAGGGTGTGGAGGAAAGGGAACACTCTTGCACTGCTGGTGGGAATGTAAATTGATACAGCCACTATGGAGAACAGTATGGAGGTTCCTTAAAAAACTACAAATAGAACTACCATACGACCCAGCAATCCCACTACTGGGCATATACCCTGAGAAAACCATAGGTCAAAAAGAGTCATGTACCAAAATGTTCATTGCAGCTCTATTTACAATAGCCAGGACATGGAAGCAACCTAAATGTCCATCGACAGATGAATGGATAAAGAAGATGTGGCACATATATACAATGGAATATTACTCAGCCATAAAAAGAAATGAAATGGAGGTATTTGTAATGAGGTGGATGGAGTTAGAGTCTGTCATACAGAGTGAAGTAAGTCAGAAAGAGAAAAACAAATACAGTATGCTAACACATATATACGGAATCTAAGGGGGGGAAAAAAAAAAAAAGGCCATGAAGAACCTAGTGGCAAGACGGGAAGAAAGACACAGACCTACTAGAGAATGGACTTGAGGATATGGGGAGGGGGTGGGGTGAGATGTGACAGGGTAAGAGAGTGTCATGGACATATATACACTACCAAATGTAAAATAGATAACTAGTGGGAAGCAGCCGCATAGCACAGGGAGATCAACTCGGTGCTTTGTGACCACCCAGAGGGGTGGGATGGGGAGGGTGGGAGGGAGGGAGATGCAAGAGGGAAGAGAAATGGGAACATATTGTATATGTATAACTGATTCACTTTGTTAAAAAGCAGAAGCTAGCACACTATTGTAAGGCAATTATACTTCAATAAAGATGTTTAAAAAAAAAAAAAAAAGATACCCATTTTAGTAAATGTTTGATAATATATATACCATATCATCAGCCGTTCTACCCCTGGGTTTTTATATAAGAGAAATGAAAGCATATGTCCACACAATGACTTATATATGAATGTGATGGCAACTTTATTGGCAATAACCAAAAACTGCCTAAATATCCGTCAATAGGTGAATGGATAAAGAAATTGTGATGTAGGCACATAATGTAATACTATTCAGCAATAAAAATTAATAAATTCAGGCAATGATATCAGTGAATTTTAAAATAATTATGCTGAGAAAAGCCAGACCAAAAAAAAGTATATACTGTATGAGTCCATTCATATAACATTCTAGAAAATGCAAATTAATCCAGAGTGACAGAAAGGAGAACAGTGGTTGTCTAGAGACTGGGACTCAGGAAGAGAAGGAGATGAGGATATAAAGAGGCACAAGGACACTTATTTGGGGTGATGGATAACTTAATTGTGGTTATGGCTTCACAGGTATATGTGAAACATTAAACTTATTAAATTGTACACTTTAAGCATGTGAAGTTTATTGTATGTCTATCATACTTCAATAAGGCTATTTATTAAAAACAGTAAAAAACTCTTCAAAATAAGTCATGCCTCTCCTTGGAGAAACAATTCAACAATATGTGAGTGTGAAAAAAAAAGTCTTCCACTTGATGAATTTTTCCTTTATCTTACCAATTAGATGCATAGCCATCTTTCTGTTTTCTTACCTTATCTCTCTTACATTCCTTCTTACTTTTATGTTAGTTATTGATGTTCATCTGTATAGTCACTTGACAAGCATTTATTGAGGATATTCTCTGTGCCAGTCACTGTTCCAGATTTGGGGATGTATTAGTGAACAAAACACAGTGAAATCCTGATGAAGCTGATGTTCTGAGGAAGACAGACATTGACATCATTTTAAAACAAATTAAGACACTGTTAAGAGAAGTGCTATAAAAGGGAAGTGCAGGGTGCTATGAGGGAGTGTCACAGAGACCTGACCTGGTCTACAGGATGCTTGAAGTCTTGCTTGAGGAAGTGACACTTGATGTTAACTCCTTAAAAAAGGTATAGGCTCCATTGTGTCTACAGGTAGACCTGTCGCCAGGTAGATGCTGTATATATGTTTTTGAATTAAATGGAATATTTCCTTGTACTAAGTAAGTTAAATACTTTCTTAATAGTTTGTTTTCCTTTTTTTCAAAGTAACCTATTAAAACACTATTTAACAAATAAAACTAATTTAATCAGATTAAAATTACATTTAACTCTACTTTTTTGTGCTTTTTTAAAAAAAATGGAGATATACATCTCTACTTTGTATCCTGCCTTTTTAAAGGTTCATCATAAACCCATGACAAAATCATACTAATTGAAGACAGATAATTGAGGGGATAATGTTCAGGGATTTTCTTTATTAAGGAGAGTGCCTAAACTGCATGTTTTCTTCCCATGGTTGCACCAAAAATTTTAATTTTAATTTTTCTCAAGACTGATATTTTCTTTTTTTTTTTTTTTTTTCTTCAAACATCTTTATTGAAGTATAATTGCCTTACAATAGTGTGTTAGCATCTGCTTTATAACAAAGTGAATCAGTTTTACATATACAATATGTTCCCATTTCTCTTCCCTCTTGCATCTCCCTCCCTCCCACCCTCCCCATCCCACCCCTCTAGGTGGTCACAGAGCACCGAGCTGATCTCCCTGTGCTATGCGGCTGCTTCCCACTAGCTAGCTATTTTACATTTGGTAGTGTATATATGTCCATGACACTCTCTTACCCTGTCACATCTCACCCCACCCCCTCACCATATCCTCAAGTCCATTCTCTAGTAGGTCCGTGTCTTTATTCCCGTCTTGCCACTAGGTTCTTCATGGCCTTTTTTTTTTTTTCCCTTAGATTCCATATATATGTGTTAGCATACTGTATTTGTTTTTCTCTTTCTGACTTACTTCACTCTGTATGACAGACTCTAACCCCATCCACCTCATTACAAATACCTCCATTTCATTTCTTTTTATGGCTGAGTAATATTCCATAGTATATATGTGCCACATCTTCTTCATCCATTCATCCGATGATGGACACTTTGGTTGCTTCCATGTCCTGGCTATTGTAAATAGAGCTGCAATGAACATTTTGGTACATGACTCTTTTTGACCTATGGTTTTCTCAGGGTATATGCCCAGTAGTGGGATTGCTGGGTCGTATGGTAGTTCTATTTGTAGTTTTTTAAGGAACCTCCATACTGTTCTCCATAGTGGCTGTATCAATTTACATTCCCACCAACAGTGCAAGAGTGTTCCCTTTCCTCCACACCCTCTCCAGCATTTATTGTTTCTAGATTTTTTGATGATGGCCATTCTGACCGGTGTGAGATGATATCTCATTGTAGTTTTGATTTGCATTTCTCTAATGATTAATGATGTTGAGCATTCTTTCATGTGTCTGTAGGCCATCTGTATATCTTCTTTGGAGAAATGTCTATTTAGATCTTCTGCCCATTTTTGGATTGGGTTGTTCGTTTTTTTGTTATTGAGCTGCATGAGCTGCTTGTAAATCTTGGAGATTAATCCTCTGTCAGTTGCTTCATTTGCAAATATTTTCTCCCATTCTGAGGGTTGTCTTTTGGTCTTGTTTATGGTTTCCTTTGCTGTGCAAAAGCTTTTAAGTTTCATTAGGTCCCATTTGTTTATTTGTGTTCTTATTTCCATTTCTCTGGGAGCTGGGTCAAAAAGAATCTTGCTGTGATGTATGTCATAGAGTGTTCTGCCTATGTTTTCCTCTAAGAGTTTGATAGTGTCTGCCCTTACACTTAGGTCTTTAATCCATTTTGAGTTTATTTTTGTGCATGGTGTCAGGGAGTGTTCTAATTTCATACTTTTACATGTTCCTGTCCAGTTTTCCCAGCACCACTTATTGAAGAGGCTGTCTTTTCTCCACTGTATATGCTTGCCTCCTTTATCAAAGATAAGTTGACCATATGTGTGTGGGTTTATCTCTGGGCTTTCTATCCTGTTCCATTGATCTATATTTCTGTTTTTGTGCCAATACCAAACTGTCTTGATTACTGAAGCTTTGTAATATAGTCTGAAGTCAGGGAGCCTGATTCCCCCAGCTCCATTTTTCGTTCTCAAGATTGCTTTGGCTATTCGGGGTCTTTTGTGTTTCCATACAAATTGTGAAATTTTTTGTTCTAGTTCTGTGAAAAATGCCAGTGGTAGTTTGATAGGGATTGCATTGAATCTGTAGATTGCTTTGGGTAGTAGAGACATTTTCACAATGTTGATTCTTCCAATCCAGGAACATGGTATATCTCTCCATCTATTTGTATCATCTTTAATTTCTTTCATCAGTGTCTTATAATTTTCTGCATACAGGTCTTTTGTCTCCTTAGGTAGGTTTATTCCTAGATATTTTATTCTTTTTGTTGCAATGGTAAATGGGAGTGTTTTCTTAATTTCACTTTCAGATTTTTCGTCATTAGTGTATAGAAATGCAAGAGATTTCTGTGCATTAATTTTGTATCCTGCTACTTTACCAAATTCATTGATTAGCTCTAGGAGTTTTCTGGTAGCATCTTTAGGATTCTCTATGTATAGTATCATGTCATCTGCAAATAGTGACAGCTTTACTTCTTCTTTTCCGATTTGGATTCCTTTTATTTCTTTGTCTTCTCTGATTGCTGTGGCTAACACTTCCAAAACTATGTTGAATAATAGTGGTGAGAGTGGGCAACCTTGTCTTGTTCCTGATCTTAGTGGAAATGGTTTCAGTTTTTCACCATTGAGGACAATGTTGGCTGTGGGTTTGTCATATATGGCCTTTATTATGTTGAGGAAAGTTCCCTCTATGCCTACTTTCTGCAGGGCTTTTATCATAAATGGGTGTTGAATTTTGTCGAAAGCTTTCTCTGCATCTATTGAGATGATCATATGGTTTTTCTCCTTCAATTTGTTAATATGGTGTATCACATTGATTGATTTGCGTATATTGAAGAATCCTTGCATTCCTGGGATAAACCCCACTTGATCATGGTGTATGATCCTTTTAATGTGCTGTTGGATTCTGTTTGCTAGTATTTTGTTGAGGATTTTTGCATCTATGTTCATCAGTGATATTGGCCTGTAGTTTTCTTTCTTTGTGACATCTTTGTCTGGTTTTGGTATCAGGGTGATGGTGGCCTCGTAGAATGAGTTTGGGAGTGTTCCTCCCTCTGCAATATTTTGGAAGAGTTTGAGAAGAATAGGTGTTAGCTCTTCTCTAAATGTTTGATAGAATTCGCCTGTGAAGCCATCTGGTCCTGGGCTTTTGTTTGTTGGAAGGTTTTTAATCACAGTTTCAATTTCAGTGCTTGTGATTGGTCTGTTCATATTTTCTATTTCTTCCTGGTTCAGTCTCGGCAGTTTGTGCATTTCTAAGAATCTGTCCATTTCTTCCAGGTTGTCCATTTTATTGGCATAGAGTTGCTTGTAGTAATCTCTCATGATCTTTTGTATTTCTGCAGTGTCAGTGGTTACTTCTCCTTTTTCATTTCTAATTCTATTGATCTGAGTCTTCTCCCTTTTTCTCTTGAGGAGTCTGGCTAATGGTTTATCAATTTTGTTTATCTTCTCAAAGAACCAGCTTTTAGTTTCATTGATTTTTGCTATTGTTTCCTTCATTTCTTTTTCATTTATTTCTGACCTGATCTTTATAATTTCTTTCCTTCTGCTGGCTTTGGGGTTTTTTTGTTCTTCTTTCTCTAATTGCTTTAGGTGCAAGGTTAGGTTGTTTATTCGAGATGTTGCCTGTTTCTTGAGGTAGGCTTGTATTGCTATAAACTTCCCTCTTAGCACTGCTTTTGCTGCGTCCCATAGGTTTTGGGTCGTCGTGTCTCCATTGTCATTTGTTTCTAGGTATTTTTTGATTTCCCCTTTGATTTCTTCAGTAATCACTTCGTTATTAAGTAATGTATTGTGTAGCCTCCATGTGTTTGTATTTTTTACAGATCTTTTCCTGTAATTGATATCTAGTCTCATAGCGTTGTGGTCGGAAAAGATACTTGATACGATTTCAATTTTCTTAAATTTACCAAGGCTTGATTTGTGACCCAAGATATGATCTATCCTGGAGAATGTTCCATGAGCACTTGAGAAAAATGTGTATTCTGTTGTTTTTGGATGGAATGTCCTATAAATATCAATTAGGTCCATCTTGTTTAATATATCATTTAAAGCTTGTGTTTCCTTTTTATTTTCATTTTGGATGATCTGTCCATTGGTGAAAGTGGGGTGTTAAAGTCCCCTACTATGATTGTGTTGCTGTCGATTTCCCCTTTTATGGCTGTTAGTATTTGCCTTATGTATTGAGGTGCTCCTATGTTGGGTGCATAAATATTTACAATTGTTATACCTTCCTCTTGGCTTGATCCCTTGATCATTATATAGTGTCCTTCTTTGTCTCTTGTAATAGTCTTTATTTTAAAGTCTATTTTGTCTGATATGAGAATTGCTACTCCAGCTTTCTTTTGATTTGCATTTGCATGGAATATCTTTTTCCATCCCCTCACTTTCAGTCTGTATGTGTCCCTAGGTCTGAAGTGGGTCTCTTGTAGACAGCATATATATGGGTCTTGTTTTTGTATCCATTCAGCCAGCCTGTGTCTTTTGGTGGGAGCATTTAATCCATTTACATTCAAGGTAATTATCGATATGTATGTTCCTATTCCCATTTTCTTAAATGTATTGGGTTTGTTATTGTAGGTGTTTTCCTTCTCTTGTGTTTCTTGCCTAGAGAATTTCCTTTAGCATTTGTTGTAAAGCTGGTTTGGTGGTGCTGAACTCTCTCAGCTTTTGCTTGTCTGTAAAGGTTTTAATTTCTCCATCGAATCTGAATGAGATCCTTGCTGGGTAGAGTAATCTTGGTTGTAGGTTTTTCTCCTTCATGACTTTAAGTATATCCTGCCACTCCCTTCTGGCTTGCAGAGTTTCTGCTGAGAGATCAGATGTTAACCTTATGGGGATTCCCTTGTGTGTTATTTGTTTTTTTTCCCTTGCTGCCTTTAATATGTTTTCCTTATATTTAATTTTTGACAGTTTGATTAATATGTGTCTTGGCGTGTTCCTCCTTGGGTTTATCCTGTATGGGACTCTCTGTGCTTCCAGGACTTGATAAACTATTTCCTTTCCCATATTAGGGAAGTTTTCAACTATAATCTCTTCAAATATTTTCTCAGTCCCTTTCTTTTTCTCTTCTTCTTCTGGTACCCCTATAATTCGAATGTTGACACGTTTAATGTTGTCCCAGAGGTCCCTGAGACTGTCCTCAGTTCTTTTCATTCTTTTTTCTTTATCCTGCTCTGTAGTAGTTATTTCCACCATTTTATCTTCCAGGTCACTTATCCTTTCTTCTGCCTCAGTTATTCTGCTATTGATCCCATCTAGAGTATTTTTAATTTCATTTATTGTGTTTTTCATCATTGCTTGGTTCCTCTTTAGTTCTTCTACATCCTTGTTAAATGTTTCTTGCATTTTGTCTATTCTATTTCCAAGATTTTGGATCATCCGTACTATCATTATTCTGAATTCTTTTTCAGGTCGACTACCTATTTCCTCTTCATTTGTTAAGTCCAGTGTGTTTTGAGCCTGCTCCTTCATCTGCTGTGTGTTTTTCTGTCGTCTCATTTTGCCTATCTTACTGTGTTTGGGGTCTCCTTTTCACAGGCTGCAGGTTCGTAGTTCCCGTTGTTTTTGGTATCTGTCCCCAGTGGCTAAGGTTGGTTCAGTGGGTTGTGTAGGCTTCCTGGTGGAGGGAACTAGTGCCTGAGTTCTGGTGGATGAGGCTAGATCTTGTCTTTCTGGTGGCCACGCCCACGTCTGGTGGTGTATTTTGGGGTGTCTGTGGCCTTATTTTGATTTTAGGCAGCCTCTCTGCTAATGGATGGGGTTGTGTTCCTGTCTAGCTAGTTGTTTGGCATAGGGTGTCCAGCACTGTAGCTTGCTGGTCGTTGAGTGAAGCTGGGTCTTGATGTTGAGATGGAGATCTCTGGGAGATTTTTGCCGTTTGGTATTACGTGGAGCTGGGAGCTCTCTTGTGGACCAGTGTTCTGAAGTTGGCTCTCCCACCTCAGAGGCACGGCCCTGATGCCTGGCTGGAGCACCAAGAGCCTTTCATCCACACGGCTCAGAGTAAAAGGGAGAAAAAATAGAAAGAAAGAAAGAAAGAAAGAAAGAAAGAGGCTATAATATAGTGAAGTAAAATAAAGCTATTGTAAAGCAAAGCTATACAGACAAAATCTCACCCAGAAGCATATACATATACACTCACAAAAAAAAGGAAAAGGGGAAAAATTAATCTCTCCTGCTCCCAGAGTCCCCCTCCTGCATTTGGGCTGATTCGTTGTCTATTCAGGTATTCAGCAGATGCAGGCACGTCACGTTGTTTGTGGAGCTTTAATCCGCTGCTTCTGAGGCTGCTGGGAGAGATTTCCCCTTCTCTTCCCTGTTCGCACAGCTCCTGGGGTTCAGCTTTGGATTTGGACCCGCCTCTGCGTGTAGGTCGCCTGAGGGCGTCTGTTCCCCGCCCAGACAGGACGGGGTTAAAGGAGCAGCTGCTTCGGGGGCTCTGGCTCACCCAGGCCGCGGGGAGGGAGGGGTACAGAGGAGGCGGGGCGAGCCTGCGGCGGCCGAGGCTGGCGTGACGTTGCACCAGCTCGAGGCGCGCAGTGCGTTCTCCCGGGGATGCTGTCCCCGGATCCCGGGACCCTGGCAGTGGCGGGCTGCACAGGCTCCCGGGAGGGGAGGTGTGGAGAGTGACCTGTGCTCACACACAGGCTTTTTGGAGGCGGCGGCAGCAGCCCCAGCGTCTCACGCCCGTCTCTGGGGTCCGCGCTGATCGCCGTGGCTTGCGCCCTTCTCTGGAGTTCGTTTAGGCGGCGCTCTGAATCCCCTCTCCTTGCGCGCAGCGAAACAAAGAGGGAAGAAAAAGTCTCTTGCCTCTTCGGCAGCTACAGACCTTTTCCCGGTCTCCCTCCCGGCTAGCTGTGGTGCGCCAACCCCTTCAGGCTGTGTTCACGCTGCCAGCCCCAGTCCTCTCCCTGCAATCCGACCGCAGCCCGAGCCTCAGCTCCCAGCCCTGCCCGCCCCGGCGGGTGAGCAGACAAGCCTCTCGGGCTGGTGAGCGCCGCTCGGCGCCGAGCCTCTGTGCGGGAGTCTCTCCGATTTTCCCTCTGCGCCCCTGTTGCTGTGGGATCCGCGCTGATAGCCGCAGCTCGCGCCCTTCTCTGGAGTTCGTTTAGGCGGCGCTCTGAATCCCCTCTCCTTGCCCGCCGCGAAACAAAGAGGCAAGAAAAAGTCTCTTGCCTCTTCGGCGGCTGCAGACTTTTTCCCGGACTCCCTCCCGGCTAGCTGTGGTGCGCTAACCCCTTCAGGCTGTGTTCACGCCGCCAGCCCCAGTCCTCTCCCTGCGATCCGAAGCCCGAGCCTCAGCTCCCAGCCCCACCCGCCCCGGCGGCTAAGCAGACAAGCCTCTCGGGCTGGTGAGTGCTGCTCGGCGCCGAGCCTCTGTGCGGGAACCTCTCCGCTTTGCCCTCCGCACCTCTGTGGCTGCGGTCTCCTCCGTGGCTCCGAAGCTTCCCCCCTCTGCCACCCGCAGTCTCTGCCCGCGAAGGGGCTTCCTAGTGCGTGGAAACCTTTCCTCCTTCACGGCTCCCTCCCACTGGTGCAGGTGCCGTCCCTATTCTTTTGTCTCTGTTATTTCTTTTTTCTTTTGCCCTACCCAAGTACGGGGGGAGTTTCTTGCCTTTTTGGAGGTCGGACGTTTTCTGCCAGCGTTCAGTGGGTGTTCTGTAGGAGCAGTTCCACGTGTAGATGTATTTCTACTGTATCTGTGGGAAGGAATGTGATCTCCGCGTCTTACTCTTCCGCCATCTTCTCCAATCCAAGACTGATATTTTCTTTTCATGTAATGTATTTTCCCCTAGAGCTCAAGAAAGTGGGACTCACAGACATAGAAAACAAACTTATGGTTACCAAAGGGGAAGGGTGGGGAGGGATAAATTAGGAGTTTGGGATTAACATATACACACTACTACATATAAAATAGATAACCAACAAGGTCCTACTGTAGAGCACAGGAAATTGTACTAAATATTTTGTAATAACCTATAAGGGAAAAAATTTAGAAAAGTATATATATTTTATATATATATATATATATATATATTATATATATATATATCTGAATCACTGTGCTGTACACCTGAAACTAACATGACATTGTAAATCAACTATACTTCAATTAAAAAAGAAAAAGAAGTGTGGGACTGGAGAACCAAAGTGATCATAGTAGCTTAGTCTCTCTGGACACCATTAGTCTTCCCAAACAGACATTTTTATGACCAGCTAACATGTTCCTCCAGCCAATGGTCCTACATTTGGAGGCTTGATGGAACAAGTCTTGTATATATTTTTTCCTCACTTGTCTGCTTGGATCAATTCAGGTATTTTTCATATAAAATACAACTAATATGTACTTAAGATCAATACTTTACTCACAAAAGTAAGTTGTTTCTCATCTAACACAGACAGATAAATAAATTTAGGAGGTTCTCTTTTTGAAATGGCAGTTCAAAAATCAAAGCTAAAGTTGTTTTAGATATGACAATATAATACATGTAATGATTTATTTTAAAAATTGCCTCTAAAATGTTACTTTTTCTTTTCTTTGGCTTACTTAGGTGATCAATCCCAAGCTGTAACTCAGTTGGAACATCAGGCTACAGCAGACTTCTGCTCTGTAAACTCTGAAGCAGCCTTTGGCCAAAAGCAGTAAGACAGGATTTAATCTGAAGATGCTCATCAAGAAAAAAAAAAGGAGACTTATTTAACACTTTTCTGCACCACAGCCTGGAGAGAGATGAGATGGAATTTGATGTTACTTCCATATTACCAAGGAGGGAGAGAAAAATCTTGGAAAACATCTATGACCATCAAGGAGATTGGAAGTGTGAAACACTGGGGGTAATTTTTCAACCAACACAAGTGTTCTTTGCTTCTTCCTCCCTGATGAAATTCTGGTATGCTTTCCCAGAGGATGTCCACCTTATCTTCTTCACAAGCCACTTCCTTGCCCCTTCAATGCTTTTGGAGCCTCTGTTATTGAAAGGTAACTTTCTCAGAACTCAGGCTTGTTGGATGGTGGGGGGAAAAAAAAGACAAAGGACACCTGGACTAGGGCATCAACATAGAAGAATCAGAAATGTATAACTCAGCCATCTCAGCTCTGGCTGCATATCAGGATCACCTGGGGAGCTTTGAAACCTGGTAATGCCCTCCCAGAAATTCTGACTTAAATGACTGGAGTGGACCCAGGAATGGGTACTTTTAGAAGTCCCCTTGTGGGGACTCCCACTGTGGAGGCAGGGTTGAGAATCAGCATTATAAATTCATCATTATGCTGTTATTTAGATTGGAAACAGAGATTTTCATAGCTTTTGTGACCAGATTCTTCTAAAGAAGACACTCCTCTTCTAAACACCCTCCCCGTCATTCTGCTCATTGACCAAATTCATACTAGACGAAAGTAAAGGGTTTAGCAAACTGTTTGCCACCTCTACGGACACTGACATAACAACTGGCCTGATAGCAGTCGCTGGGAGGCTGAACAAATCACCAGCTAAGACACCACAGCTGCCATCCACTGAAAGAGCTGCACGGTGAGTAATGCCAAGCAGAGTGACCCAGCCCAGGGGTTTTCTCTGAATGGCCAGTCCTTATCAAGGACCTTTGTTTATTGAAGGAAAATTACTTTTCTTTTATCATAACCTTAAGATGCTTGGGAATGTGAGGGTAGAACTGTCTATGATTTGTGCCTTATAAGCCTTGGATGTTGATAGCATGTTAATAGGAAAGAAATATGACCATCTTTTATGCACATCTCTGAGTTAGGAGTCCAGCAAACTGAGCTTAGTGAAGCCTGATGGACATAGTAGTGGTAACCAGCTTGGAAGGATCATAGCATGGTGAGTGTGGAGAGTAATTGTGTTGGAAAAGATTTGTGGTCATGGATCTGCCACCAGTTAACCTTGTTACCCTGAGACCTTCCTTTGGCTTTTGGTACTTTCCTTTCCATCATCAAAAGGGGCCTGGGATGGGATTAGATAATACCTAAGACTTTTTATAACTCTCATATAATCCTTCAAGATCTATTGGTGGATATTTATTTATTTATAAATGTAAGGTGAGATATTGGAGGAAACAGACCCTCTTCACCAATTTAAAGTGGTCATAGAATGCTAGAGCTAGAATTCAGTCAATCACACACTTAGTGAGCACCTACGCTGAGCAAAGGACTATGTGGTGGTTAGGGGTTGAGCATCAAAAAAAAGAATTATGGTTCCTGCCTTTCCCAAACTGGCATAGCATGGAGGACAGAGGAAACCACACAAATGGCTGAGAGAATGCCAGCTTGGATGAATGATTTAATATAGAGGCGCAAAGATCAATGGGTGATTAAAGGGAGAAATAAAGGTCATTTGACTTCATCATGATGATTAGGAATGGCATTACAAAATCTGTATTTGTTCTTTGGAAGTGTTGGAAGACATTTATTCGTGGTGGGGAACTCCTCTGGGAAAGGCGCTATGTCCTCCTTATTGGTAAGCCCTGTGGCGGTAGCTGGGCATCTGTGTTGGCTGGGTGCTCAGTACGTGCTACTCCTGACTGATCGTAGACTAGAAGTTACTGTTGGTATTGCTTTCAAACCTCCTCCATCCAAGAGCAGCATTAGCAGTGGCCTGGCACCCGCTGTATAGATTTGTCATCGTATTACCAGGAGCAAAGCCATTTGGCTGTGCCTCACTCCAGGCCTCTTTGCTGGGTTCTCAGCTGAGAAGTGCGTCATCACGCCGGTGTGTTCCGATGGCACTTTCACAGGCCGTTCGCGCTGTGATGCGGGTGCGGCGACCATCCGACCGGAGTGTGGATGAGCAGCCTCCTGCACCTCACACAGCCCCTCTCTCACGGTGGCAGCTACTGCACACTGGGCAATGAGCTCTGTCACTGGGGCACGATAACACTGCCAGGGAGGATTATGAACAGAATGTACCCAAAGAAGCTGGTGGTGCTTGTGAGTGCCAAGAGGAACAGATTGTACTGCAGAGGGTGTTTAGGAAGGCCATTAGGACAACTTAAGTTATCAGAAGACTGTGACAGGAGACCAGTGATGCACAGCAGTGATAGACGTAGGGAGTGGAAAGACAAAGAAGTGACTTCGGGTACAAAGGCAAAGTACAGAGAGCGAAAGGTATATTCTGTATTTGGGGTACGTGACAAAGTCATGCACTCGTTGAAATGATACATATTGCTTAAAAACGACTTTAGTTGGGGACAAGAAGGAATATAGTAAAGTCTGCATAGTAAGTCCCTTTCATAGCAGGGAACACTTAGCTTCCAGGTAATGGGGATACCTAGGTGTGGCCGACAGGAGGGAACATTGTGAGCAAGGAAGTGGCCATGAAGCAGGTTCATGGTGCACAAGTGTACATGGTACACAAGGGTCCGTGGAAGGCCTTATCCACAGCTGCTGTTGTATTCAGCTGAGACCCAATGCATGCTCACTCCTCTGCTAATGCCTGAGGTCCAGAGATCAGAGTAGAATATCTGGATGCTTGGATGATACAAGCTCCAAGAAGCCAGAATCTGGATCTTACTGAGATTATAAACCAGAAAGAGGCAGGCAAATATTGGTAGAATCAGAATCATTGCTTATACTTCTCAAGGCTTCAGGTCATCTCTTAGCCCTGGTTCTGAGACAATCCCCTGCCCCCTCCCTGCCCTGCAGCAGAGGGGTGCACCCTGAACAGACGGCTGCACAGCAAAGGGACTGATCCAGGTCACTGTAAGATGTTTTTTACAAAGAGATAACAGCGTATACAGTGATGCCAGCTTTGAAATTAAGGTATAATAGAAAGAGCTGGGGGTTAATCAGACACACATTTGGTGAACAGCTATTAGTGAACAAGGTGTTGTATGTGAGGGCTTGGCACTGAGCTTAAAAAGGAGCCAAATCTGGTCCCTTCCTTTCCCGGATGAGCACCCCAGGGAAGGGCAGAGGTACCCACCTAAATGGCCGGTAGAAGCCAATTCAGATGAATGATTTAACAGAGGTGCAAAATTCAGTGGGGAAATGAAACAGAGAAATAAAAGTCTTCTGGATCAAATTCTTCAGTTAATGGATGAGGAGTGAGAGGCCTAAACAGTCACATAGCGAGCTGGTGGCAAAACTGGGACTGGAAACCAAGTTTCCTTCAGGGAAATCTGTGAATATGCCATCACCATGTCCTCTCATTTGGCACTGCAGTTTTTGAGGTTATAACGTGCACCAAATTATATCTTAAGTTTCTATTGAATACAGTCATTTTAAATAAAAATTTTTTGTTTGAGATTGAATTCATGTATTCCTTATTGAGTCACATCTGGAAGGTAAAATATGAAACAAAACCAAACGAAGCTGTACTTTGTGATACAATCTTATTTCTCTGGCAGTTTAAGGACCACCTTGGCTTGTCCGTATCTGAGACTCATTCCCTCGAACGCGAGGAACCCTATTTGAACAGTTTACTCTTCATGTTTAGTGAGAGCCTTGCTGTTCAAAATGTCATCCCTGGACCAGCAACGTCACCTGAGGGTTAGCAAAAATGCAGCATCTCTGCTGTCACCACAAACCTACTGAATCAGAATTGCCTTTTAACAAGATCCCTTCCTTAATGATTTCTATGCACATTAAAATTTCAGAAGCTCTGCCTTAGATTCCTTCCTGACCCCAGATTTGTTGTTCCTAATACTGACTTTATGTCTCCATCCGGCTGAATCAGAGGCAGCTTTTATCCCCACTGCAAATGGAATTTATGATCATTCTCCCAGAATGGCCCTTCTTATATTTTGAACTCTTTTGATGGTGTGACTTCCCTACCCAATCCTAAACTCCAAACACCAGGGTCATTTTCAGCTCTATTTTTTTCTTTACACCTTTCATATTCAGTGGATCCAAATGGAACTTATTCTGTCCCAGAAATGCCTCTCTCACCTGCCAAGACCTCTCTCCCCACCTCTGTTCCTTCAGTTCTGGAAGTTTTCCCAGAAACAAAGTCTTTTTCAATGTGTCACTATTTCCCCTGGAACCTCATGCCCACAGCTTCCAACCCATCCAATTTCCCTTTGAAAAATATTTCCATTTTTTTCTCAGCTGTGAGTCATCAGCTAAAACTGCTATAGGTATTTTGTGATAGCTATGGTCAACTTGTTTTTTTTTTTCCTAGAAAAACACACATGTATATACTCTCCACCACCCTATTTCCCCATCATCTCTAGCTCTATTTTTCTATGTATGTGTGTGTACCTGTATCTCTATCTATCTATCTAATCAATATATCATATAAAACTTTTCAGCAATTTAAGATCCAAGTTATAGTGGGAAAGCAATTACTCAGTTACTCAGTTACACTGAAAATTGCAAAATTGTCTCTTTTGCTCTAAAATAATCAGTGTACTTCAGTTATGCTTGTGCCATCATATTAATAGAAATAAGCTCTGTTCACTGCTGAACTTGGCAGTTTAGTGAAATAGATTATATTTTCTGACCAAAACAAGAACCAAAAAATACCCCAAACCCTTTTATGTGTTCCTTTTGGGAGAGAAGTTGTTATTAAAATTTACTCAGGCTTTATAGCATTAAAAAATGGAGTTATGGGCTTCCCTGGTGGCGCAGTGGTTGAGAATCTGCCTGCTAATGCAGGGGACACGGGTTCGAGCCCTGGTCTGGGAAGATCCCACATGTCGCGGAGCAACTAAGCCCGTGAGCCACAACTACTGAGCCTGCGCGTCTGGAGCCTGTGGTCCGCAACAAGAGAGGCTGCGATAGTGAGAGGCCTGCGCACCGTGATGAAGAGCGGTCCCCGCACCGCGATGAAGAGTGGCCCCCACTTGCCGTAACCAGAGAAAGCCCTCGCACGAACCGAAGACCCAACACAGCCAAAAATAAATATAAAAAAAAAAAAAAAATGGAGTTATTCATTTAATAAATTTTAGTGCTACCATATGGGAATGATGGGTTATTCCTAAAATACATTTAAAATTTTATTTTTCTGAAGAAGTTTTATGACATGTGCTACATTTATGTCCCGGCTTTTAATTTTAATATAACTTAAAAAATTATTAGAAGGCAAAAACAACAATACAGTTTGCAATGGGAAACCTTGGAGGTTCTTGCATGAATTAAGCTATCTTTCTAGCTGTGATTAACCTGTAGGCTGAATCAGAGGGAAAAAAAAGACATGGCTTCAGAGGAAGCCATGGCATTACAGGCTTCAGAGGAAAAAAAAAAAAGACATGATTTTCTTTACTTGGCATGTTGAGAATTTTTATCCCCTTTGTCTGACCTTTTTAATCTTCTCCCTAGAAGTCATGTCTACAGTTCTTAAGCGTAATGACAGCACTGGTTTATTTTCCTGACTGTATGAAATCTGATTTAATATGGTTCTTTTCTTGCTCAAGTTTGGCACCTATTTATTTACTTAGTGAAAAACTGCACCCTTTATTGTGACATTCAAATATTAATGTTTAATGCAAGGAACATGAAAAATATATCAAAGGTATTGCTTGTGATAAAACCCGAATCAGAGCCTGATCTGCTCAATATGGGCACTAATGACTCCACAGTGGTTTTGTGAGGCCAGAGTGCTTGCTCCACAAGATTTTTAGCCCCAGGCTGAAAACCTTGGCCAAATGAGTTCAGCACATCCCTCAGGATTTATTATATTAGGCTGGCTGACAACGAGTAAGGGACAGATTTGTTCAGACCCAAAAGGGCACACTGTTCCAATGCAGTTAAAAGTAGCCAAACACTCCTGACTTCACATCTCCATTTCCATTTGACAGGGCTTTTTCTGCTTCAAACCTAAGTGAAATTCCAAGTTGCAGTTATACATTTATCATTTTCTAACTGAGAGAATGCTTTTGTGTTCTTTCCCCATAATAATACCTTTTATATGTACAGCAATTTGCAATCTGCACAGTTTTCACTTCTGTTATCCTTTTTAACCCACACAATAACCCTGGTAGTTATTGTCTTACTGTTCTCACTTTTATAGATAATGGAGTTGATGCTCTGAGAGCATAAGTGATTGTCCAAGGTCACATAGGTGGTAATTGAAGTCAGAACTCAAACCCAGGTCTTTTGGCTCCGAGTATAGCTGAGGGCTCTTTTCGACTACAGACCATTTTACAATAGAGTGGGATGTCTTAACCTTACAATTTGCCAGAAGGTTTTCAGAATTTCTTTAGAAAGTGGATTGAAACACAGGAACATTTGTAACGAGTGTTTTTCTTTCAGCTAGAACCAACAGTGAGTCATTCACTTTTTTCCCTCAGAGCATTCTCATTTTTCATTCTACACACAAAATGCAGTGTTCATTACATTTGACAGTACTTTGGGAAAACTTGTTTTTAATATTAAATATCTCACTGGTGAATATTCAAAGGGCTTATGCCTGGTTTTGTGGATAACCTGCTGTGTGACCTTGATAAGGTTACTTAACCTTTTTTATGTCTCTGTAAATTTAGGGTAAAATCTTTCTCTTACTTGGCAATTGTAATGCATAATTAATTAGTGCTACTGGAGTGAAATCAAAGGCTTTGCCACTAAAAGCAAGGGAAATGCAGCACACAGTATTACCCTAGATAATCACTGGGGCTAACTGCTCTGAGCCCATGACTGCAGATTGGGAGCTGAGATCCATTTGTTGTCATTGATGACAGTAGGTAATGCAACGCAGACTTGGTACTATTTTTTTTTTTTTACCACTATCTGCCCTTCCCAATACACCCCAATACAGCACACAAAAACTCAAGGAGTAATGGCAAGATTTTTCTTTGTGTTCAGCGCCTCATCAAAACCTCTTTTACATGTTCGTATTTATACATGGTATACTTTCCAAAAAATTTCATTTTCCTCAGAGGGACACAATTACAGTTTTTGCTGTTATTTATTCATTTTTCTAGATTTTTTTGGTCAGTTAGTTAATGGTTTTATAGTGGTGGTATTGGTAGTGTTAGTTATTGCTCAAGAGTTCTCTGCAAACAGTCTGCCCCATCACGGAAATGGTTTGGGGATATCTTTTCTTTTTGTGCACTTCAATTCTGTTGTCTGATGGAACTGAGATAGTATGTGTTACTATCTCTCTTTTAACTGATAAGTAACTGAGGAACTAAGAGGTTAACGAATATGTTCACTGTTACAAACATAATAAATGTCAGAGTCAGAATTTAAATTCAGCTTTGTCAGATGTTAAAACCCTTGAAAAAGATACAACAAAATAAAAACAGAGCAAGACAAAAAATGTAGAGATACTTACAAGTACTGTGGGAGGTCAGAGGACAGCATGGCTTACCTGTATGGATTGCTGGCTGACGATCACGGTGAGTCACAGAGGAGTCCCCTTTGAAGCTCATGGAGGGACCAGCATCTGAGCTGAGTCTGGAATGATGAGCAGGTATTCAACAGGCCATAAATAGGGAAAAATATTGGTGGCTGTAGCAGTAGGAGCAGACATACAGGGGTAGAGAGATGTGGTGGTAGAGACTGCAAGCAGCCTTGTTTGACTGAACAGCAGGTGCGTTTGGAGAATGCCAGGTCAAGCCTCTGTGGTCTATGCAGAGGAGTATGACATCGACCCCCTGACATCGCAGGGGTAATGTGATCATATCTGTGCTCTTGAGGAGTTATTCTGTGGGTGAAATGAAGAATGGAATGAATGATAAGAAGACAGGAGATAAATAATATCGACAGAGGAGACATCCAGATTGGAGAGACATTTAAAAGGTAGAATCCCAGTTACCTAGGGAGGTTCAGAGGCAGGCTCCTTGGTCTGGAAGAAAGAGCCAGTAGAAAGTTATACTGAGAAACATGCTCTAGAGCCATAGCCCTTTATCCCATTATTCCAGTGGCCCCTATTATTAGTCCTTCCTTTCATAAACTTTTAATAACCCACTTGTGCTCTTCATGACAAAACCCTCCAGATGAAATCACAGCCCTGGTTAAGTAAAACTTACTTAACCTCTTACTCTTTGCCTGCACTTCAGCTCTGAACGTGGCTGGAGAAAAACACAGAACTGTTTAGTCCACTTAAGTTCATGACGGACTGACAGCTAACATCGAGGCTGCTTGGTTCTGTCCAGCGCTCCTGCTGCGTTTCTCCGTTCTATTTTGTCTTCCACTCTCTTAAGCCGCTAGATGATTTTAATTTTTACTACAGAATCATTTTTTGTTTTAGTCATTTGGAATGAAAGAATTTCAGCCTTTTTTTCCAAAGTGCTTACCTTCTATTTCATTTTTCATGAAGTACTTCATTATGAGTGTCCTCAGAACAACAGTATTCTCTAACATAAACATAATAACCCTATCACATGCAGAACTTAGACAACGATACCATATTATCTGTTATACAGTCCATTTTCAAATTGCTCCAATTATCCTCCAAATGTCCTTTGTTGCTGTTTTTATTTTTAAATCTAGACTCCAATTAGAAATCCTTTATTGCTTTTGGCTTTCAAATTTATTGTCTCCATTATTGTACAAGAGTCCTTGCACCTTTGTTTGTTTTTCATGATATTGCAACTTCCAAATACATTGTTTTGTAGAATGTTCCTCAATCTGGATTTGTCTGATTGTTTCCTAATTATTAGGTTCAGGGTAAACAAGAATATTATAGGAGATATGTATTTCCGTTACCTTGAATCAAGAGACACATAATGCCAGTTTGTTTGATCAGCTTTGGGTTAAGGTGAGTCTACCAGATGCCTCCATTATAGAGACAGCTTTTCCCTCTTTATAATTAATAAGTATTTGATAGAGTGATACTCTGAGAATGTACAAACATCTTGATTGCCAATATGTTTTACCTGATGAGTTTAGGATCTATTGATGAACTTTTTCTCCATCAATTATTACATTGATAGATATAAAATTGGGATTTTTCCATTTCGTTATTTCTTTTATATTAACTGGCATTGTTCTGATTAGATATCTCCCCCCTCCCTCTTTGAATATCATTACAATTTTTTTTCATTTTTTATATTCAATAAGTTATAACTCTTTACCATCATTATTCTTTCAAATGGTGAAATTCTTTCAGATTTGTCAGTGGGAATTTCTTTATGTTGCCTTGGTGTCTTTTTGACATTCCTCACTTCTTTCTTGGCACGAGGTATCTTTTTGCTTTCTCTGGCTTTGACATGGAATCTGACATTTCTTCAAGGATGACTTGTTCATTTTATTTATCCAAGAGTTATTTAACAATTCATTTAAAATGTCCCTTGATAAGACTTTCTAGGTTTATTTTAAATTTCTAGTTGAATTGCACTGCAGTTAGAGAATATTTTTGTGTTATTTCTACCTTATGAAACTTATTGAAGTTTTCTTTGTGACTTAATATATAGTCAGCTGTGTGTGCTCTGGGTCCACTTGAAAAGAATTTATATTTTCTACTTTGGGGATGCCTAGGGGTTCTTATCCCATCCCATGGTTTCAAGTGCCACATAAATGCTTCAACTCTAAGAGGTGTAGCTCCAGCCTTGACCTCTCTCCTGAATTCTCGACTTATAAATACAATTACCTTCTAACATCTCTCTTGGAGGTTTAATAAGCATTTCAAATGTAAAATGTCCAAGATGAAATTTTTAATTTCTGCCATCAATCCTACTATAGTCTTTCTTGAGTCAGAAAGTAAACAGCTCCAGCCTGCTTGGAGGTGTTCAGGTCAAAAAACTTAGAGCCATCATTGAATTCTTTTTCTCTTGCACTCTCACATCCAGTCAATCAGCAAATTCTGTTGGTTTTTTTAATCTTTGAAATATCTATCTATCTATCTATCTCCACCACTACTGCACCTCTTTATTTATTGTTGCAGTAGCCTTTGACTGACCTGCCTGCTTCCCTTTTGGCTCCTGCTGTCTAGTATCTTCTCTGCAGCCTGACTGATGCTTTAGTATGCAAATCATACTATATAACTCCTTTGTTCAAAAGACCATCTCACAATCTACATGGTTTGGCTCCTGCTATCACTCTGACCTCATCTTCTACCTTCACCTTGATCACTGACCTCTAGTCACATTGGCCTTCATGCTGTCCTTCAATGACACTAGGCACACTTGGCCTCAGGGCCTTTGCATTTGATGTGCTCTCATCTTACCATGCTTTTCTCTGAGACATCTTTATGTTTCGTGCCTTCACTTCACTCTGATCCCTGATAAAATCTCTCATCTGCAAGGGCAGAGAGAACTTCCCTGACTATCTAAACCCTACCTAATACAAAACTCTTTACAACTATTCCTATTAAGTCCTTTACCTGTTTTACTTTTCTTTATAGAACTTATCACCACTTGGGGTGTGTGTGTGTGTGTGTGTGTGTATGCAAGAACAGTACCTGGAAAACAATAAGATGTTAGTAAATATTTGTTGAATAAGTAAAATTGCTTTATTGAAAAACATATTTTTATTAAATTTTAAAATGGTATCATTAGGAAAGACACATTTGCCAATCTCGTGTGGTGTTCAGTGTGACTAGACTCATTTTTATTTGGACTGGACTCAGCAGTATCACTGATATCTTATAGAAAACTGCATTCATTTCCTTAAAACAGTTTTCCTAAGATTGGTTCAATATGGCAGAGTAGAAGGACATGCACTCACTCCCTCTTGCAAGGGCACCAGAATCACAACTAATTGCTGAACAATCAACGACAGGAAGACACTCGAACTCACCAGAAAAGATACCCCACATCCAAAGACAAAGGAGAAGCTGCAATGAGATGGTAAGAGGGGTGCAATCACAATAAAATCAAATCTCATAACCGCTCGGTGGGTGACTCACAAACTGGAGAACACTTATACCACAGAAGTCCACCTTCTGGAGTGAAGGTTCTGAGCCCCACATCAGGCTTCCCAACCTGGGGGTCCAGCAATGGGAGGAGGAATTCCTAGAAAATCAGACTTTGAAGGCTAGAGGGATTTGATTGCAGGACTTCGACAGGACTGGGGGAAACAGAGACTCCACTCTTGGAGGACACAAACAAAGTAGTGTGTGCATCAGGATCCAGGGGAAGGAGCAGTGACCCCATAGGAGACTGAACCAGACCTACCTGCTAGTGCTGGAGGGTCTACTGCAGAGGCAGGGGTTGGCTGTGGCTCACCACGGGGACAAGGACACTGGCAGCAGAAGTTCTGGGAAGTACTCCTTGGCATGAGCCCTCCCAGAGTCCACCATTAACCCCACCAAAGAGCCCGTAGGCTCCAGTGCTGGGTTGCCTCAGGGTAAACAACCAACAGGGAGGGAACCAAGTCCCACCCATCATCAGACAAGTGGATTAAAGTTTTACTGAGCTCTGGCTACCAGAGCAACACCCAGATCTACCCACTGTCAGTCCCTCCCATCAGGAAGCTTGCACAAGCCTCTTAGACAGCCTTATCCACCAGAGGGCAGACAACAGAAGCAAGAAGAAGTACAGTTCTGCAGCCTGTGGAACGAAAACCATATTCACAGAAAGATAGACAAAATTAAAAGGCAGAGGACTATGTACCAGATGAAGGAACAAGATAAAACCCCAGAAAAACAACTAAATGAAGTGGAAGATAGGCAACCTTCCAGAAAAAGAATTCAGAATAATGATAGTGAAGATGATCCAGGACCTCGGAAAAAGAATGGAGACAAAGATCGAGAAGATGCAAGAAATGTTTAACAAAGACCTAGAAGAATTAAAGAACAAACACCTAGAAGAATTAAAGAACAGACAAACAGAGATGAACAATACAATAACTGAAATGAAAACTACACTAGAATGAATCAATAGCAGAATAGCTGAAGCAGAAGAATGGAGAAGTGACCTGGAAGACAGAATGGTGGAATTCACTGCCATGGAACAGAGTAAAGAAAAATGAAGACAGCCTAAGAGACCTCTGGGACAACATTAAATGCACCAACATTCGCATTATAGGGGTCCCAGAAGGAGAAGAAAGAGAGAAAGGACCTGAGAAAATATTTGAAGAGATTATAGTCGAAAACTTCCCTAACATGGGAAAGTAAATAGCCACCCAAGTCGAGGAAGTGCAGAGAATCCCAGGCAGGATAAACCCAAGGAGAAACATGGCAAGACACATAGTAATCAAATTGAGAAGAATTAAAGACAAAGAAAAATTACTGAAAGCAACAAGGGAAAAACGGTAAATAACAAACAAGGGCACTCCCATAAGGTTAACAGCTGATTTCTCAGCAGAAACTCTACAATCCAGAAGGGAGTGACACGATATATTTAAAGTGAGGAAAGGGAAGAACCTACAACTAAGATTTCTCTACCCAGCAAGGATTTCATTCAGACTCGATGGAGAAATCAAAAGCTTTACAGACAAGTAAAAGCTAAGAGAATTCAGCACCACCAGACCAACTCTACAACAAATGCTAAAGGAACTTCTCTAAGTGGGAAACACAAGAGAAGAAAAAGACCTACAAAAATAAACCCAAAACAATTAAGAAAATGGTAATAGGAACATACATATCAATAATTACCTTAAATGTGAATGGATTAAATGCTCCAACCAAAAGACCCAGGCTCACTGAATGGATACAGAAATAAGACCCATATATATGCTGGCTAAAAGAGACCTACTTCAGACCTAGGGACACATACAGATTGAAAGTGAGGGGTTGTAAAAAGATACTCCATGCAAATGCTAACAGCTGTAAAAGAAGAAATTGACAGTAACACAATAATAGTGGGGGACTTTAACCCCTCACTTACACCAATGGACCGATCATCCAAATAGAATATTAATAAGGAAGCACAAGCTTTAAATGACACAATAGACCAGATAGATTTAATTGATATTTATAGGACATTCCATCCAAAAACAGCAGATTACACTTTCTTCTCAAGTACACACAGAACATTCTACAGGATAGATCACATCTTGGGTTACAAATCAAGCCTCGGTAAATTTAAGAAAACTGAAATCATATCAAGCATCTTTTCTGACCACAACGCTGTGAGATTAGAAGTCAATTACAGGGAAAAAAAAGGAAAAAACACAAACACATGGAGGCTAAACAATACTAAATAACAAAGAGATCACTGAAGAAATCAAAGAGGAAATAAAAAATACCTAGAAACAAATGACAACGAAAACATGACAGTCCAAAACCTATAGGATGCAGCAAAAGCAGTTCTAAGAGGGAAGTTTATAGCAATACAATCCTACCTCAAGAAACAAGAAAAATCTCAAATAAATCTAATCTTAACACCTAAAGGAACTAGAGAAAGAAGAACAAACAAAACCCAAAGTTAGTAGAAGGAAAGAAATCATAAAAATCAGAAGAAATAAATAGAAACAAAGAAAACAATAGCAAAGATCAATAAAACTAAAAGCTGGTTCTTTGAGAAGCTAAACAAAGTTGATAAACCTTTAGCCAGACTCATCAAGAAAAAGAGGGAAAGGACTCAAATCAATAAGATTAGAAGTGAAAAAGGAGAAGTTGCAACAGACACCACATAAATGAAAGCAACCTAAGAGACCACTACAAGCAACTCTGCCAATAAAATGGACAACCTGGAAGAAATGGACAAATTCTTAGAAAGGTATAACCTCCCAAGACAACCAGGAAGAAATAGAAAATATGAACAGACCAATCACAAGTAATGAAGTTGAAACTGTGATTAAAAATCTTGCAACAAACAAAAGTCCAGGACCAGTTGGCTTCACAGGTGAATTCTATCAAACATTTAGAGAAGGGCTAACACCCATCCTTCTCAAACTCTTCCAAAAAATTGCAGAGGAAGGAACACTCCCAAACTCACTCTGCGAGGCCACAATCACCCTGATACCAAAACCAGAGATACTACAAAAAAAGAAAATTACTGACCAATATCACTGATGAATGTACATGTGAAAATCCTCAACAAAATACTAGCAAACGGAATCCAACAACACATTAAAAGGATCATACACCATGATCAAGTGGGATTTGTCCCAGGGATGCAAGAATCCTTCAATATATGAAAATCAATCCATGTGACACACCATATTAACAAATTGAAGAATAAAAACCATATGATCATCTCAATAGATGCAGAAGAAGTTTTTGACAAAATTCAACACCTATTTATGATAAAAGGTCTCCAGAAAGTGGGCATAGAGGGAACCTTCCTCAACATAATAAAGGCCATGTACGACAAACCCACAGCAAATGTCATTCTCAATGGTGAAAAACTGAAGCATTTCCTCTAAGATCAGGAACAAGACAAGGATGTCCACACTCGCCACTATTATTCAACATAGTTTTGGAAGTCCTAGCCACGGCAATCAGAGAAGAAAAAGAAAGAAAAGGAATACAAATTTGGAAATGAAGAAGTAAAGCTGTCACTATTTGCAGATGACATGATACTATACATAGAGAATCCTTAAGTTGCCACCAGAAAACTACTAGAGCTAATCAATGAATTTGGTAAAGTTGCAGGACACAAAATTAATGCACAGAAATCTCTTCCATTCCTATACACTAACAACAAAAGATCAGAAAGAGAAACTAAGGAAACAATCCCATTCACCATTGCAACAAAAAGAATAAAATACCTAGGAATAAACCTACCTAAGGAGGTAAAAGACCTGTACTCAGAAAACTATAAAACACTGATGAAAGAAATCAAAGATGACACAAACAGATGGAGAGATATACCATGTTCTTGGATTGCAAGAATCAATACTGTGAAAATGACTATACTATCCAAAGAAATCTACAGATTCAATGCAACCCCTATCAAATTACCAATGGCATTTTTTTCCAGAACTGGAACAAAACATCTTAAAATTTGTATGGAGACACAAAAGTCCCCGAATAGCCAAAGCAATCTTGAGGGAAAAAAATGGAGCTGGAGGAATCAGACTCCCTGACTTCAGACTATACTACAAAGCTACAGTAATCAAGACAATATGGTACTGGCACAAAAACAGAAATATATATCAATGGAACAGGATAGAAAACCCAGAGATAAACCCACGCACCTATGGTCTACTAATCTATGACAAAGGAGGCAAGGATATACAGTGGAGAAAAGACAGTCTCTTCAATAAGTGGTGCTGGGAAGACTGGACAGCTACATGTAAAAGAATGAAATTAGAACACTCCCTAATACCATACACAAAAATAAACTCAAAATGGATTAAAGACCTAAATGTAAGGCCAGGCCCTATAAAACTCTTAGAGGAAAGCATAGGAAGAGCGCTCTTTGACATAAATCCAGCAAGATCTTTTTGACCCAGCTCCTAGAGAAATGGAAATAAAAACAAAAATAAACAAATGGGACCTAATGAAACTTAAAAGCTTTTGATCAGCCGAGGAATGTGTAAGCAAAACAAAAAGACAATCCTCAGAATGGTAGAATATATTTGCAAACGAATCAATGGACAAAGGATTAATTTCAAAAATATATTAACAGCTCATGAAGCTCAATATTAAAAAAACAAACAACCCAATCCAAAAATGGGCAGAAGACCTAAATGGACATCTCTCCAAAGAAGACATACAGATGACCAAGAGGCACATGAAGAGCTGCTCAACATCACTAATTATTAGAGAAATGCAAATCAAAACTGCAATGAGGTATCACCTCACATCAGTTAGAATGGGCATCATCAGAAAATCTATAAACAACAAATGCTGGAGAGGGTGTGGAGAAAAGGGAACCCTCTTGCACTGTTGGTGGGAATGTAAATTGATACAGCCACTATGGAGAACAGTATGGAGGTTCCTTAAAAAACTAAAAATAAAATTACCATATGGCCCAGCAATCCCACTACTGGGCATATTCCCAGTGAAAACCATAATTAAAAAAGACACACGCACCCCAGTATTCATTGCAGCAGTATTTACAATAGCCTGGTCATGGAAGCAACCTAAATGCCCATCGACAGATGAATGGATAAAGAAGATGTGGTACATATATACAATGGAATATTACTCAGTCATAAAAAGGAATGAAATTGGGTCATTTGTAGAGACGTGGATGGACCTAGAGACTGTCATACAGAGTGAAGTAAGTCAGAAAGAGAAAAACAAATATCGTATATTAATGCATATATGTGGAATCTAGAAAAATGGTACAGATGAACCAGTTTGCAAGGCAGAAATAGAGACACAGATGTAGAGAACAAACGTGTGGACACCAAGGGGGGAATGTGGGGTGGGTGTGGTGGGATGAATTGGGAGATTGGGATTGACATGTATACACTAATATGTATAAAATAGACAATAAGAACCTGCTGTATAAAAAATAAATAAAATTTTTAAAAAGCCTCAATGAATGCAATTCGTATGAAATAATTTAAAAAATAAATAAAACAGTTTTCCTCACTCATCCACATGCCACTTTAGGTTAATGTGAAAATATGGGTCTGTATCTGAGGGAGCTAATCTTACTACTTAAATCAGAATACCTAAGAGCATTGAGCTCACTCCATTAGTACTGACAGGATTTTCAAAACATAGCTTCCTCTGAGAGAATAATATTCCTGCTAGGAGACTGTCAATTTTGCATCTAAGAAAACAAGTGGAAACTGTTCCTTAGTGCTGAATATTGCATAAATCTTATGTATTGGAAATATATTCGAGTTTTTATACTTCTTTTCAATCAAATCTCTTAGTTCATTTCTTCTGCTTTGACTGAATGCTCAATAGCTCTTTCTTGCATTTCTTTAATCTGAATTTCTCTTTGATCATCCTGCTTGATGGTCAGCACTAACCTAGTAAATATAGATGAGAAATGTTATGTGTTTTGTAGGGATGCTGATACTAATGCAGCTGATATCTGGACCATATAAATGAAAGTTCTATGTAAGTCAAAATGTGCTATATATCAGTGTTGTCAAGTGTGATATGTATCATTTTTATTATAGCTATGAACTTTGCTTGATAAACTCAGGAGTGTAAGAAATAATAATAGTTCTTATTTAAAAACAATATCAATTTAAACTCAGCTCAGAGCTCCCTTCTTGCTTAGCTAGGAAGAAATTCAATCTTGACATTGTTGCTCACCCCTTCCCTCAGACAGAATTCTGCAAAAATTCTCATGTCTTTCCCTGAGTCAAAGCACTGAGCTGGGCCCAATGGCCAATGGCAATTAGTCAAACTAACAGTGGTTACTGAAGAAACTGCAGGTTCGTTTCTGGTCTGGTTGCTTTGCTGCTTGCTTGCCGTTCTTGGGGCAGAGGACTCTGGTGAGGCTGGGAGCTCATGTGCCTAGAATGCTACATTCTTATCTTATAGAACATAAGAAAAATCCTTTCCACTTAGTATTTTATCAGTTAGAGTTCAGGTTTTCTGGAACAGAATTGGCTTTAGCTAGTTTAAGCAAATGGGTACATTATATGGAAATAAAAAGCTTATAGGATTTCCAGAGGGGCCAGGAAAACAAGTTTGGAGACTTTGTAGTCAGATAAATGCCCAACCACATGATGGTACCATTCTAACAGGACAGGAGATGCTATTAGGCTATAGAAGGTTATCTCTTGTTTTACTGTTCCCTGATGGCACAGTAACATTTAGGACACAGACGTGCATTGGTTTATACTGGGGAACCTTTTCAACAGTTTGTTTACATTGCATCTATCTATATTGGTGAACTTTGAGCGGAATCCAGGCTCTCTTCCTGCTGATTTTCCAGGCACCCTCAGAAGATGGTTTGATCTATGCCATCAGGGGTCCATACCTATTTGGGAGGGGAATAGAAAACTCTAAGAAATATAGTCATATTAGGTTTACTTAGTAATTTGCATCAAGTCAAGCAGACTGAAGTCTTCAGTATTGTCTTTAGTGATAGAGACAAGATGGCTGTTTTATGCAGATGCTCTTCTTCACTTGCATGGACAATTCCAAATAACTCCATTTCATGGTTCAGTTCACAGAGTCAGCTGGGGGAACATTTAGCAGCTAGCTGCTCTTGGTTGACCAATCACCATGAAGTCTGTTCAAGAATAAATGTGCTGTAGTGGCCATACTAAGGCCTTTTAAGGTTGAAGCCACTGATTTGTAGCTCTTACCCTCAGGAATTTTTAAGACAAAATTTTCTGCTTTCTGGAAAACTGTGGCTTAGTAAGGTAGGTTTTCATAGGTTTAAGCAGGTCCAAAGCTGCCTCCTTAGGAAAGTCTTGGCCTTATCTTTATATATTCCTGTGATTTTCATCCTGTAAAGGTGAAGTGGCAAGGACACTTTAGGTGGTTAACTTTCTATGAGAAGATACCAGTTTTTCTAGTGAGAACTTATTATCTGAACAATGCAAGTCTCTTTTTAAATAACACAGAGTATAATGCTTCAGGCACTTGCTTTTCAGCCACAACTATGGTTTCTTTTTAATTTTGTTTGCTTGTTTTTTTTTTTTTCTGCATAGCATTTTAAACAAATGTGAATTAGTTGCTAAAACGTAGGCATTGAGAAATTTTACACAGAAATCTAGACTTGGGTTTTCTCCTGAAAAGTTGGAAGCGCTGGCCGTAGCACTGAGGCCTCATTGCCACCTGGTAATAGAAGGCAGGCGCTGAGGAGCTGAGGCTCTGTTCTAGTTCTCTAGGTCTGGTCTAGTTCTCTTCAGGCCTCATGGCTTCTCACTGTATTCCTCCCAGCCCACTTCACTCTGTTATATGCTGATCTCCTAGGCAGTTGAGTTTGTAACCTCTAGTCTTGGCACATGGTTATTTATTTCCTTCAAGGAGAAGTTTTGAGGAGTTTTTCAGTGAGTGAGCATTTTGCTTTGTTTTTGTTTTTAACCGTAGATGTCAAAATGTACATATCTGTATTTTTCTAATGGGAAGATTCACAGCTTTCATTAAACTTTCATAAGAGCTTAAGAACCATTACTTTGTATGTTCTAAGTCTCTCTTCCTCCCATGTTTTAATGATCTTATTATGTTTGTGTTTCAATGTAAATGTTTTAAGTCATCTTTTGGAATTAGGTGTAATATAAATAATGTAATAGAAATAATGCTAATAATAAATAATAAAGAAAAATATTATCCAGAAGCTAACTTGATCTTAAAGCATGTTCCAGTCTTATTCTGTATCTATAAGTTGTGGAGTGCTCGAATTCACTCTGGGGCAGTGGTGAAGAATTGTAGAACCTGCAATTTAGTAATGTCAGTTTTTGTTCATATTGACTCGAGGGGTTTCTAATAGTCTACCACTCTCCAACTAAGGAAAGGCTACCATAACAAATTATCAGAGACTTGATTACCAAAGGGAGGAACACAGCACTCTCATGGATGAGCCTTATGTAGCTGACAAGCCAGACACAAAGCAGGGGCTTAAAAATAGAGAGTTGAGATGGGTAACAATGAATACATACCTCACAGAACACCTGGCAGGGAAAAACTATAGGGAATCAAAGTCTAGTGAAGAATATCAACGCCCAGTGTCTCTGACAGCACCTGTGATTTATCTTTCTCAGGTACTCCATCATCTTCCTCAGTTGTTTATGTGCTTTTTCCCTTTACTCTAGAAGGCAAAAATCCTTCACTTAAAATTTCTAAGAGGTAAAGAAATTAGAGAATTGTAATGTACTTTTTTTTTTTAATGGGAATAGCTGTGAGTTTGTCAATCTTCAGTCTTTTATTTATTTTTAAATTTATTTATTTATTTTTGGCTGTGTTGGGTCTTCGTTTCTGTGCGAGGGCTTTCTCTAGTTGCGGCAAGCGGGGGCCACTCTTCATCGCGGTGCGTGGGCCTCTCACTATCGCGGCCTCTCTTGTTGCGGAGCACAGGCTCCAGATGCGCAGGCTCAGTAGTGTGGCTCACGGGCCTAGTTGCTCCACGGCATGTGGGATCTTCCCAGACCAGGGCTCGAACCCGTGTCCCCTGCATTGGCAGGCAGATTCTCAATCACTGCACCACCAGGGAAGCCCTGTAATGTACTTTTTTATATAACAATATACAGATCTTAAAAATACCTTCAGAAAAGAGCACTGGCATATCTAGAGAAAAAATGCTGTAATTTACCTTCCTTCTTCTTGCTCATATTAGAAGCCTTTGAATGACTCATTCTTCCATATGAGTGAACACTTGGAGTCCATGGTAAATAATCTGAAATTTTGCCAAACTCTTTTTTTTTTTTTTTTTTTTTTTTTATAAATTTATTTATTTATTTATTTATTTTTAGCTGTGTTGGGTCTTCGTTTCTGTGCGAGGGCTTTCTCCAGTTGCGGCAAGCGGGGGCCACTCTTCATCGCGGTGCGCGGGCCTCTCACTATCGCGGCCTCTCTTGTTGGGAGCACAGGCTCCAGACGCGCAGGCTCAGTAGTTGTGGCTCACGGGCCTAGTCGCTCCGTGGCATGTGGGATCTTCCCAGACCAGGGCTCGAACCCGTGTCCCCTGCATTGGCAGGCAGATTCTCAACCACTGCGCCACCAGGGAAGCCCTGCCAAACTCTTGATATGGCTGTAGCCTCAACACACCACCATGGCAGCTTTGAACATTGTGCTTATAGGATGGAAATCTATTGAGTTGTTCAGAGAAAGAATGAACTGGTAAGATGCCCTCTGGTATATGTATTTCTGAAGAACAGCCACTCTAGAAAAATGCATTTGGAGAAATCAAAAGAAGAGAGCAAGAAAAGGGAAAAGGATGACACAATGTTGTTTTCTCATAAATTAGTATGCAAGCTTAATTGTTTTTATCATTTTTATTTTTTAGCTTTGTTAAATGCGGTTTTGTTTTTTGGCAGAAGGTCTGAGTCAATTTTATAAGCATAGTGATAATTGGGACTGTAATAGCTGCCAGCAAATGGTGTTTCCTGAGGGATGCCTTATGCTGGAAGGTGAGTCACTCCACTTCCGATTCTCAGCTCCGTGTGAACTGACCTGGCTCTGAGAGGGTGGAAATGATTATTTAAGTGTGCCATCTTGCTCTTCAACAAGGCTGAAGAGGTGTTGGGCAGGGTATCAGGGTAAGTCCCCAAGGGGCAGAAAGTGGCTGTAGGCTGAGGGGAGTGAGTGCTCCAAGGCTCCCAGCCAGGGCACAGGAGCGTGTGCACCGCCTGCCTGGCTTGTTGTGGAGCTGGGCAGAAAGCTCAACAGATGCATTTCTTCCCGTTTCCTCTGTCACTGCTACTTTCCTACCTGGTCCTGTGCCTAGAACCAGGGCAGAGGAGGAAAGGTCCTGTCCCTCATCTGTGAATGCAGCTCAGCTCCTATTATTAAACTCCAGACTCAACTCTAGGGTATAAGGCAATGAACTTGACTGGGTTCCATATTACTACTAGTGACTGCTGTGACATTTAGGTAAATATGAGCTTTTTCTTATCATCTTAAAAAACATGTCTTTATAGAATAAAAAAATAATCCATATAAGATAGTCTTCTTTTGGTCTGTTTTATACTAAGTGGGATGAAAATGTTCATCTATAATGTAAATAATGAAGAATAGATGATAGAAAGAAGCTAGAAATTAGATCTGTTTTCCAGTCCTACTTGGCTACTACCTTACTGTGTTTGGTCTTCTCAAATATTAATGTGCATATGGGGAATGCTGTTAAAAATGCACATTCTGGTTCAGGAGGTCTGGGGTGGGGCCTGAGATTCTGTATCTCTAACAAGCTCCTTGGGTGATGTCTCTGCTGGTGGTCTCCAGCCTATACTTAGAGTCACATGATCTGAGTCAAATGCTTGACTGATTTCTGTCTCTTGCCTCTTCCTTCAGGCCTTGGGTCACATGTCACCTTCTCTCCATGGTCTTCCCTGACTGTGCTAGCTAAAATGGCAGTTCCCACTGTCACCTCATTTTCTTCATTGCACTTCTCCATAGATTCTGACATAAGTATTTATGCATTTATAATTTTCCTATTCTCAGTAGCATGTAGGCTCCATGAGGGCAACAGCTTTATTTATGTTTATTTTCTTTTCTTATTGTATCTTCAGTTTATAAAGGAGTACCTGGCATGTAGAGGAACACAATATTGAGTGAATGAATGAATGGCTGGAAGGATGGAGGGATGAATGAATGAATTTTTCTCCCCATCATGCAACGTGTGACACCTTATCTGGAGTCCAGGGTCTTCTGAAAGATTGAACAATCCCACCTTTGAACAATCCCAGTATAGGCAAGAGCAGTGTTGGTAATATCTAGATTCAACTTGTAACAGAATTTGATGTCGACTAAAGGGAGTCTACAACTCTGGTTGGGCTCTTGATATTTTGCAGTTTCCATGTCATTGTAATAAAAATAATCAGAGTACAATCTTGCCCAGAGAAGTCAAGCATTCTAGGCTTTGAAAGAGAGTTCCTCAGGATTTCATGGTTAATTAAAACCATATCAGGAATCCTTCTTCCAAATTATTTCACCTAGTACTGGAAGATAGAAAACCCTTCTGCCCTTCCTGCTTATATTCATCCTGTCTCAACACAGAAGGAATTTTGTAGGGGCAAATTGAGTTGTTACAGCTCCTAAGAACACCATCATAATTGCAGCTCTCAGGAGTGGAAACTGTATTAAGCAGAGGTCAACCAGAATCGTAAGGTGTAATTTGTAAAACACCGGAACAGGCGAACAACAACTGTAACTGCAAATCAAGGAATTCTTGTTTTATTCTGGGTAGAAAGGAAGCGGGATGGGTTATGGGATTCTCTTCTACCGTATCACAGTGAATAATAGTGACTTCCATCAAAATGGTCATCTTCAAATTTTATTTATGTATGAAATAATTTGTGGGAACACAAATTGTGTGAAAATAATAATTTTTCCATCATTTTCAGGACCAAACCTCATATTTTAAAGAACCCCCCACAGCAATAAATGTCCTGTCTTCTATGTGCAACACACAGCAGAAGGCAGTAATCACACAAGAGCTATAGATGACTAAGAGATGGCTTTTTGCAATATTCTAACTCCAAATTTAAAACTAATTATCTTAATTAAATTAGATAAATTGCAAACTGCTAAGAAAGAAGAGATGTGAGTTGAATTAGTCTTTGTTCTTGCCCCTTGGCAAGGGTGAAAAGGAGATTAAGTTATTTTGATTCAACTAAAATCTATGATTTAGGTAAACTAGTAAAGCAATAATTTCAGCCAAAAGTTTTGTTCCTCTTTAATTCCAAACACACCTGCTAATTTTCTCACTTGTGGAAAAGCAAATTGTAAGATTTGTGGATGATTGCTTCTCCAATAGAAGGCCCTTAAACATTTCTGACAAGGAGCTCTCACTTATTTCCAGTTATTTCACAATCATTGCAGGGAAGTAAGAAGAGAAAACCACAATGTGAATGCAAGGTAATGATGGGGCAGCTGGGGGGCATTTTCTCTTCTTTGAGACTCTTTTTTTTTTTTTTTTTTTTTTTTTTTTTATTTATTTATTTATTTATTTATTTATTTATTTATTTTTTTCCACACACACACACTGTATTTTATTTTTACAAGAGATAGATAGACTGACACCAAGCATTGTACATGGATGACCACAACAAAAGCAACAATGATTGCAATTACCAAACATGAAACACACTTATACTATGTCATAATATTGACATTCAGTCCAGTAATCCTCCACTGTAACAGCTCCTTTACTTTGCAGTGAAAATTGATTTGTATATTCTTTTCCTCTGAGTCCTTGTGGGATTTTTTTTTTTTTAATTCAGACAGAAAGTCACAAAAATTATACTCATCCTCATCAGTTCACTCAGTCCCATGTAATTAATTTCTTTTTTTTCATCTTGATCTTTTGTTAGCAGTTTTATGAGTTCATCAGTTTTTCATTAGAGTTCTGAAAATGCTTATTCATTCAGTTCAGCAGTACAGTCAGTTACCAGAAACCTGTACTTGTCAGAGTCTTTTCCATGAATTTCTTGAAGATGAAACTCTTTTATAGGAACATATTTGCAAAATCATCAGAGTACACCCAGAACTGTCTGTAAATGACAAAAGACTTAAAAATGACCATGGTTAAAGATTTGATGAAAGTTCATAATAATGCAGTTGACAAGAAAATTAGTTATTTCTGAGATATACATTTTAAAGTAATAACTAGGATTATTACTTATAACATTATACCAGAACATATAAGATTTTTAGACGTTTCCTGTAATGTCTGAAACATTTATATTAACATATTTCCATACATATTTCCATACAAATACAAATATAAGATTTTTAGAAATTTCATGTAATGTCTGAAACATTTATATTAACATATTTCCATACATATTTCCATACAAATACAAATATAAGATTTTTAGAGATTTCATGTAATGTCTGAAACATTTATATTAACATATTTCCATACATATTTCCATACAAATACAAATATAAGATTTTTAGAAATTTCATGTAATGTCTGAAACATTTATATTAACATATTTCCATACATATTTCCATACAAATATAAGATTTTTAGAAATTTCATGTAATGTCTGAAACATTTATACTAACATATTTCCATACATATTT
The DNA here is from genome assembly GCF_949987535.1 of Balaenoptera acutorostrata. NCBI lineage: Eukaryota > Metazoa > Chordata > Mammalia > Artiodactyla > Balaenopteridae > Balaenoptera > Balaenoptera acutorostrata. The sequence continues at coordinate 45,759,270 of NC_080077.1, forward strand.
CCATACAAATACAAATATAAGATTTTTAGAAATTTCATGTAATGTCTGAAACATTTATATTAACATATTTCCATACAAATAACCCAATCAAAGTTTAGTATTAGTTGTTTTGTTTGTTTTTTTATACTGCAGGTTCTTATTAGGCATCAGTTTTATACACATCAGTGTATACATGTCAATCCCAATCGCCCAATTCAGCACATCACCATCCCCACCTCATCGCAGTTTTCCCCCCTTGGTGTCCATATGTCCATTCTCTACATCTGTGTCTCAACTTCTGCCCTGCAAACTGGCTCATCTGTACCATTTTTCTACGTTCCACATACATGCATTAACATACGATATTTGTTTTTCTCTTTCTGACTTACTTCACTCTGTATGACAGTCTCTAGATCCATCCACTTCTCAACAAATGACTCAATTTCGTTCCTTTTTATGGCTGAATAATATTCCATCGTATATATGTACCACAACTTCTTTATCCATTCGTCTGTTGATGGGCATTTAGGTTGCTTCCATGACCTGGCTATTGTAAATAGTGCTGCAATGAACATTCGGGTGCACGTGTCTTTTTGAATTACGGTTTTCTCTGGGTATATGCCCAGTAGTGGGATTGCTGGGTCATATGGTAATTCTATTTTTAGTTTTTTAAGGAACCTCCATATTGTTCTCCATAGTGGCTGTATCAATTTACATTCCCACCAACAGTGCAAGAGGGTTCCCTTTTCTCCACACCCTCTCCAGCATTTGTTGTTTGTAGATTTTCTGATGATGCCCATTCTAACAGGAGTGAGGTGATACCTCATTGTAGTTTTGATTTGCATTTCTCTAATAATTAGTGATGTTGAGCATCTTTTCATGTGCTTCGTGGCCGTCTGTATGTCTTCTTTGGAGAAATGTCTATTTAGGTCTTCTGCCCATTTTTGGATTGGGGTGTTTGTTTCTTTGATATTGAGCTGAATGAGCTGTTTATATATTTTGGAGATTAATCCTTTGTCCGTTGATTCGTTTGCAAATATTTTCTCCCATTCTGAGGGTTGTCTTTTCGTCTTGTTTATGGTTTCCTTTGCTGTGCAAAAGCTTTGAAGTTTCATTAGGTCCCACTTGTTTATTTTTGTTTTTATTTCCATTACTCTAGGAGGTGGATCGAAAAAGATCTTGCTGTGATTTATGTCAAAGAGTGTTCTTCCTATGTTTTCCTCTAAGAGTTTTATAGTGTCCAGTCTTATATTTAGGTCTCTAATCCATTTTGAGTTTATTTTTGTGTATGGTGTTAGGGAGTATTCTAATTTCATTCTTTTACATGTGGCTGTCCAGTTTTCCCAGCACCACTTATTGAAGAGACTGTCTTTTCTCCATTGTATGTCTTTGCCTCCTTTGTCATAGATTAGTTGACCATAGGTGCGTGGGTTAATCTCTGGGCTTTCTATCTTGTTCCATTGATCTATGTTTCTGTTTTTGTGCCAGTACCATATTGTCTTGATTACTGTAGCTTTGTAGTATAGTCTGAAGTCAGGGAGTCTGATTCCTCCAGCTCCATTTTTTTGCCTCAAGACTGCTTTGGCTATTCGGGGTCTTTTGTGTCTCCATACAAATTTTAAGATGATTTGTTCTAGCTCCGTAAAAAATGCCATTGGTAATTTGATAGGGATTGCATTGAATCTGTAGATTGCTTTGGGTAGTATACTCATTTTCACAATGTTGATTCTTCCAATCCAAGAACATGGTATATCTCTCCATCTGTTGGTATCATCTTTAATTTCTTTCATCAGTGTCTTATAGTTTTCTGCATACAGGTCTTTTGTCTCCCTAGGTAGGTTTATTCCTAGGTATTTTATTCTTTTTGTTGCAATGGTAAATGGGAGTGTTTCCATAATTTCTCTTTCAGATTTTTCATCATTAGTGTATAGGAATGCAAGAGATTTCTGTGCATTAATTTTGTAACCTGCAACTTTACCATATTCATTAATTAGCTCTAGCAGTTTTCTGGTGGCAGTTTTAGGATTCTCTATGTATAGTATCATGTCATCCGCAAACAGTGACAGTTTTACTTCTTCTTTTCCAATTTGTATTCCTTTTATTTCTTTTTCTTCTCTGATTGCCGTGGCTAGGACTTCCAGAACTATGTTGAATAATAGTGGTGAGAGTGGACATCCTTGTCTCGTTCCTGATCTTAGAGGAAATGCTTTCAGTTTTTCACCATTGAGAATGATGTTTGCTGTGGGTTTGTCATATATGGCCTTTATTATGTTGAGGTAGGTTCCCTCTATGCCCACTTTCTGGAGAGTTTTTATCATAAATGGGTGTTGAATTTTGTCAAAAGCTTTTTCTGCATCTATTGAGATGATCATATGGTTTTTATTCTTCAATTTGTTAATATGGTGTATCACATTGATTGATTTGCGTATATTGAAGAATCCTTGCATCCCTGGGATAAATCCCACTTGATCGTGGTGTATGATCCTTTTAATGTGTTGTTGGATTCTGTTTGCTAGTATTTTGTTGAGGATTTTTGCATCTATATTCATCAGTGATATTGGTCTGTAATTTTCTTTTTTTGTAGTGTCTTTGTCTGGTTTTGGTATCAGGGTGATTGTGGCCTCATAGAATGAGTTTGGGAGAGTTCCTTCCTCTGCAATTTTTTGGAAGAGTTTGAGAAGGATGGGTGTTAGCTCTTCTCTAAATGTTTGATAGAATTCACCTGTGAAGCCATCTGGTCCTGGACTTTTGTTTGTTGGAAGATTTTTAATCACAGTTTCAATTTCATTACTTGTGATTGGTCTGTTGATATTTTCTGTTTCTTCCTGATTCAGTCTTGGAAGGTTATACCTTTCTAAGAATTTGTCCATTTCTTCCAGGTTGTCCATTTTATTGGCATAAAGTTGCTTGTAGTAGTCTCTTAGGATGTTTTGTATTTCTGCGGTGTCTGTTGTAACTTCTCCTTTTTCATTTCTGATTTTATTGATTTGAGTCCTCTCCCTCTTTTTCTTGATGAGTCTGGCTAATGGCTTATCAATTTTGTTTATCTTCTCAAAGAACCAACTTTTAGTTTTATTGATCTTTGCTATTGTTTTCTTTGTTTCTATTTCATTTATTTCTGCTCTGATCTTTATGATTTCTTTCCTTCTGCTAACTTTGGGTTTTGTTTGTTCTTCTTTCTCTAGTTTCTTTAGGTGTAAAGTTAGATTGTTTACTTGAGAGTTTTCTTGTTTCTTTAGGTAGGCTTGTATAGCTATAAACTTCCCTCTTAGAACCGCTTTTGCTGCATCCCATAGGTTTTGGGTCGTCGTGTTTTCATTGTCATTTGTCTCTAGGTATTTTTTTATTTCCTGTTTGATTCCTTCAGTGATCTCTTGGTTATTTAGTAACGTATTGTTTAGCCTCCATGTGTTTGTCTTTTTTACGTTTTTTCCCCTGTAATTCATTTCTAATCTCATAGCGTTGTGGTCAGAAAAGATGCTTGATATGATTTCAATTTTCTTAAATTTACTGAGGCTTGATTTGTGACCCAAGATGTGATCTATCCTGGAGAATGTTCCGTGTGCACTTGAGAAGAACGTGTAATCTGCCGTTCTTGGATGGAATGTCCTATATATATCAATTAAATCTATCTGGTCTATTGTGTCATTCAAAGCTTCTGTTTCCTTATTTATTTTCATTTTGGATGATCTGTCCATTGGTGTAAGTGAGGTGTTAAAGTCCCCCAGTATTATTGTGTTACTGTCGATTTCCTCTTTTATAGCTGTTAGCAGTTGCCTTATGTATTGAGGTGCTCCTATGTTGGGTGCATATATATTTATAATTGTTATATCTTCTTCTTGGATTGATCCCTGGATCATTATGTAGTGTCCTTCCTTGTCTCTTGTAACATTCTTTATTTTAAAGTCTATTTTATCTGATATGAGTATAGCTACTCCAGCTTTCTTTTGATTTCCATTTGCATGGAATATCTTTTTCCATCCCCTCACTTTCAGTCTGTATGTGTCCCTAGGTCTGAAGTGGGTCTCTTGTAGACAGCATATATATGGGTCTTGTTTTTGTATCCATTCAGCCAGTCTATGTCTTTTGGTTGGGGCATTTAATCCATTCACGTTTAAGGTAATTATCGATATGTATGTTCCTATGACCATTTTCTTAATTGTTTTGGGTTTGTTTTTGTAGGTCCTATTCTTCTCTTGTGTTTCCCACTTAGAGAAGTTCCTTTAGCATTTGTTGTAGAGCTGGTTTGGTGGTGCTGAATTCTCTTAGCTTTTGCTTGTCTGTAAAGCTTTTGATTTCTCCATCAAATCTAAATGAGATCCTTGCTGGGTAGAGTAATCTTGGTTGTAGGTTCTTCCCTTTCATCACTTTAAGTATTTCATGCCACTCCCTTCTGGCTTGCAGAGTTTCTGCTGAGAAATCAGCTGTTAACCTTATGGGGGTTCCCTTGTATGTTATTTGTCGTTTTTCCCTTGCTGCTTTCAATAATTTTTCTTTGTCTTTAATTTTTGCCACTTTGATTACTATGTGTCTCGGCGTGTTTCTCCTTGGGTTTATTCTGTATGGGACTCTCTGCGCTTCCTGGACTTGGGTGGCTATTTCCTTTCCCATGTTAGGGAAGTTTTCGATTATAATCTCTTCAAATATTTTCTCTGGTCCTTTCTCTCTCTCTTCTCCTTCTGGGACCCCTATAATGCGAATGTTGTTGCGTTTAATGTTGTCCCAGAGGTCTCTTAGGCTGTCTTCATTTCTTTTTATTCTTTTTTCTTTAGTCTGTTCCGCAGCAGTGAATTCCACCATTCTGTCTTCCAGGTCACTTATCCGTTCTTCTGCCTCAGTTATTCTGCTATTGATTCCTTCTAGTGTAGTTTTCATTTCAGTTATTGTATTGGTCATCTCTGTTTGTTTGTTCTTTAATTCTTCTAGGTCTTTGTTAATCATTTCTTGCATCTTCTCAATCTTTGCCTCCATTCTTATTCCGAGGTCCTGGATCATCTTCACTATCATTATTCTGAATTCTTTTTCTGGAAGGTTGCCTATCTCCACTTCATTTAGTTGTTTTTCTGGGGTTTTTTCTTGTTCCTTCATCTGGTACATAGCCCTCTGCCTTTTCATCTTCTCTGTCTTTCTGTAACTGTGGTTTTTGGTCCACAGGCTGCAGGATTGTAGTTTTTCTTGCTTCTGTTGTCTGCCCTCTGGTGGTTGAGGCTATCTAAGAGGCTTGATGGGAGGCTCTGGTGGTGGGTAGAGCTGACTGTTGCTGTGGCAGTCAGAGCAGCTCAAGAAGAACTTCAGTTTTGTCTTACAGAAGGTGGGCAGATATCTCTTCACGTCCTTTGGGGGGTCAGAGAACGCTGCTTTTGATGTAAGACGATGGGAGAGAACGCCCGCCAGAGAAAGACTCAGGCACCTTAGTCTTCTTCTTTGAGACTCTTTTTAAGCCACAGGGCTTGGAAGCCTTCCAGATTTATTGGTATAGAAGCTTATCGCACCTGCCGGATTGTAAAATTCCCACTTACAGAGCTTTGTTGTCTATAAATCTGAACTAGAGATGACATGGTATCAACATTTTCTTCTAATATGCCTCTGTTGAGAAATAGAAAAACAGGTATTAGGTGCTCATAAAATCACCACTCCGCCAAACTCATTTGTGTTTCAAATCTATGAAAAAATATTACTAATTGGATAAATTAAAGATGTCAAAGATAATAAGGTGATAAATAAATTAATAAGTTCTTCCCATCATGAAAGCCATCAGGATTGTAGGCTTGTGTAAAGTGAGTTCCCTTTAATTCATGTGATGGTACAATTAGGGCCAAGACTATGTCATTGAGGAAAACAATGATGTTGGTAAAAGGAAATACACACACATACATATAGACACACAAAGGCAATTTTCACAGCTCACAATGACAAAACATTTTGTTTTTCTGTTTGATTTAGTTTTAGAAAGCTATTTTCTTAGGTCTAGGTAAGAACACGGCTGTTGGGCTTTACCAGTGGTTGCATCTTTATTCATGTAATAAATATTGATAAAATAAAATACAGAATTTCCCCAAATATTTAAAGGTCATTTATCTTTCTGGCCTACTTCATGGAGTTGAAAAGAATATGACAAGAAGGGTGCTTCCCCTGAGATACTTGGTTAATAAAGCTTTACTCCCATAGTGGTAGTTACATAATCTTGTGCAAGAAGCATAAATCTTACTGTGCAAACCAGGACTGAATAACTCCTGGGATTTTAAAGGTATGGTGGCAGGTGATTACCATATGAGAGCTTATAGGGCACAAGGACGGGACTCTACTATTGATAAAACAAATTAGTTCATAATATTGGAATAACCATTAACTAATGGATAACCACCAGTCAGCAATAGTGCAAAAGCAATGTAATTTAGCTCTTGCCATTGACTAAAATGGCTGTACTGTTCATTCATTATTTGTTTCAGCATCTGACCAGCCTGTGTCTAAAAACGGCACCCTCTTGGAGGGGAACAGAAGTGGGTAAAGTAATATTTCCCAACATGGTAACAAATGTTTCTGGGTGAATATGTTACCTTATAATGAATATACAGAAAGCATTGACAATATTAGGGGTATACAAAATGGTTAAATGGGTGAAAATACCATTTTAACCAAATGGGGGGACATCCTATTAGATTCTTTTCATTAAACGTCCAAAAAGTAAGTGTCACATCTGGCCTATTGTTCAGTCACTTTCCAGTCAGGGTTCTTAAGTGATTCCTTAGTGCCATGAGATGCATGTTGAGAGGGGTCCTTTTCGCTCTGCTGTGGCCTCTCCTCTGGAATTGACATTACGCAGTGCACATCACTGTCACTGTCACAGCATGAGCTGCATATTTTGGGTGAAACTTCTTTCACATGGATGTCAGATACTCCAGCCGGTGCTACATGTTCAGAATTCAGATCTTGTGTTTTAGAAATAATTTTTTTCCACTTGGTTATATAGATTCTTTAAGATTTGTTATTAAAACATGTTCAGTGGGCCCTATAAGTGCTGAATTTATGGAGAAGGCTAATATAAATTATTTTATTTTATAGCAAATCAACAATGATGATGTGGCTAGGGAATGTCCATTATTTTAACATCTTAGAAGCCAAGACTTTTTACTTGCCATTCATTTATATGCTTTGTGTGTGTGTGTGTGTGTGTGTGTGTGCATATGTACACACAGACGTTTATATAGCAAATGCCTGAGTTAAGCATATTATCTTGAGCACAACCTAGAAAAAATCAGATACATCTGAGATATAGAATCAGTTATAATATAATCAGTTAGATACATTGAGAATAATCTTTTACAATCTTTCCTTGTTAAAAGCCAAACTTCTGCCCACCAAGTAGTAGAACTCAGAAACTTTGGAGAATACATTAACTGGAACTTTCTTCCAGGTCTGATATTTGATCATGCGATATCAGTCTTAGAGGTAAGACAAAAAATTCTTACCTCTGGCATTAATTTGCAGTGTGACCTTGGAAAAGTCATTTAACCTCTTTGAGTTTTATTTACCACATCTATAAAATGTTGGGTTTAGAAAGGTTAAAGGTATTATTTTGAAAAGTAAGCATTAACTATTATTTAAAACAATTATAAAAGAAATTCAGGAAAGGAAAAAAGAAGGTAGGTTTCTTGAAGCTTTGTGTTCAGACCCAGGGTAGAAATTTAATTCAGGGTAGAATTTCCTCCTATGGAGGAAATGACTAGCTGAGAAACATTTCTTTCCCCCACCCAAACTGCCATGAAAAGGACTGACTGATAGAGGATGTCAAAAATAAGAAAGGGTTATGGTCCAGGAAATGCATGCTGCTGTGGTCAGTTTGATGGACTTGGTATCTTGAAACATAAGTGGCAGGTCCAAGAGGAAGTGTGGGCAAGCAGTGGATATCAAGGACATTTAGCTTAGTTTATTGATGGCAGCAGGTTGTTTCATAAGGCAGAGAGAGAAGCAGCTGGAATCTTAAATCAGGCCACATTCTGTAATATGGCTGACTCATTGTCAGTATCAGGGAAGTATCAGTAGATATCAAGGACTAAGAAATGATAACATGATAGGTGCTAGACTAGGGTGACTAGAAATACCAGACAGAACTCCATACTTGAAGTCTACATAACTCCAGGCAGATTATGGAAAGTTGCAGCTAAGGAAGGGAAAGATGAAAATTTTCTTCACCATTCTTTGAGCTTCCTTGTAATGCAGATTAGACCATGGTCCATTCATATCATCTTTGTGTCCCTGGCACCTACCCCAGTGCTGGACATTCATTATATACCTAACATACATTTGCCATTAAAAAAATATTAAATTATAGGATTCAGATGAATGGTGTTAATTTGATCTTAATAAATCAGAGTCAGAAAGGTAGGTCACATTTGTTATTCTGAAAAAATTTGGGGGATTTGGTTTACAAAATAGTGAAATGAGAGAAATATATATATATATATTATATAAAGATCTAAATATTGTTTATGAGACAATAGAAAATCTTGGAATTTGTGACTTGTATTACTTAAAAGAAATTTTATATTGTATTTATAGTAATTAGTGGTCTAGTCACCATTAAATGCTGGTTTTGCTGCATGACACAAAATAACTACGTGATAAATGTCAAAGAAATAAGTAATTAATGCAATTTATAATATGCTTTTTTTCCAACATCAACTTAATCTATAAGTATGTGAAATAATTACATTAATGGAATCGTGGAAAAATTGGGACATGTAATTGATAATATCTAAAGAAAATACACTATCATCTTACTTAGTCATGGGGTTAATAAGATAATTGAAAAATCATTTTGTTCATTCCATCCCCTTTAGGCAAAGCTAAAATGTTTATAGTTTCCTTTGAGAGGAGTGTACTTTTTTATAGTGCAATTTTTATAAATGATACTTATAAGTTTTGATAAAATGTAACAAATTTTAAAATTAATATCTCTTCCAAAAAATCTGATGTAAAACAAATTTCTTTTTGTCAAATGATATTTTGGAGTAATTGCAAATTAAAATTTAAAATCTATTTTCATGTTAAAAATTTGGCCTCTAATATAATAACATTTACATGTATAAAAAGAAAAATTCATCAAAACATTTAAGGATAAAATTAATAATTTTCTAATACAGTGTATATAATCATTGTCTCAAAGTTCAAATATTCTATTGAAATTAGAGTACTTTAGAGAAAAGCTATATTCTCTTGGTTCTGAGTCCTTGGAAGAACGAAATGTGGTCTACATATTGCCTGCTTCTACCTTGTGTCTCTAACTTTTATCCACAGCACTTAGGTTTTTTTGGTCCTTCTTCTAATTGGGTTTGTTTATCTTGTATGATATTTCTTCATGGTTTATTTAGTAGCTCTGGTAAGGCCTGTTAGGGGTATTTGATTTGTTTGTTTAGCATACTTTTAAGCAACTAATTCCAACATAGGATACAGGTATCATTAGAAAAGGATGGTTACCACAATATATTTTTTCTTAAAGTGCAAATTTCACTTAGTGACTTTGCTTTTTAAAAAGCATATCTATAAACCAGAAGGATAAATGAACTTTTTTCACATGATTGTATAGCAATTCCTATTTTTAATGTTGTCTAATATGAACTGCACACATTGGGCACAGGGATTGAAAATTTGCACTTCTGCCTTTCCTTTTATTTGCACTGTGGTTATAGTAATCCCTTTAGCACATAAATACTTAGAAACCAGAAATGACTGACTAATAAATATTACTGGTTACTTCATGCAATATTATGAGGCACTGTACTAGGCTCAGGAGAAGCATAGGCTGTGCTCTCTGAATTTATAGTACTACTAAAGCCAGACAACGTTTGCATGAATCTCCTTGGCCTTGGCTAACTCATTTTCATTTCATTTCTTTTTCATTTCATTTTCCTCCCCACCTTCAACTTCCTCATCTGTAAAAGACTAAATTTACAATAGAGTTCCAGCTTCTAGCTGGAACATTCTATAATTCCATAAATAGAAATTCCAGTTTTCTCTCTCACTCCTGCCTTTTTAATTTAAAAATATTTATTTATTTGTTTGTTACCAAAGACTGTGCCATTCTTTAACTTATACTACCAGGTCACTTCTTCTTTATGAAAGTAGAGGTGACATGCATCCCTTCAAGGTAACTAGACCCAAGCTTGTTCAACTAGTCACTCAGCAAACATATACGAAATATCTACCAGTGGAAGCTCTGTGCTCTACCCTGTGGAGGGTTTAGAAAGCAAACAGTTCACACTGTCAAGAAACTTACATTCCAGTCCTGTGGTCTCCATCTTTTTAAAGATCAGGATTCCTTTTTTTTCCCTTTAAAAACAATTGGCATTTATTGAATACATATGACCTGTCAGGTACATGCACACTCTCCATGCTAAGTTTGTAATATGCATTATCTCTATGATGTTTTTTGACTTGCAGGGTTGTGTGTGTGTGTGTGTGTGTGTATGGTATGTTTATATTTAAAAATTTTGGTAAAATAGATAAAATTGTTACCATTTTATACATTTTTAAGTGTACAATTCAGTGGAACTCATTATGCTCACAATGTTATACAATTATCATTACTATCAACCTGGCATTTTCATCAACCCAAACAGAAACTCTATACTCATTAAATACTTACTCCTATTCTTCCCTCACACAAGTTACTGGTAACCTGTAATCTACTTTCTGTCTCTGTGCATTTGCCTATTCTAGATATTTCAGATAAGTGGAATCATAAAACATTTGTCCTTTTGTATCTGGCTATTTCAATTTACATAATGTCTTCAAGATTCATTAATATTGTAGCATGTATCAGAACTTCATTGTTTTTTATGTCTGAATAATATTTCATTATATGTATATACTACATTTTATTTACTCATTCATCTGTTGATGGACTCTCCTCTGATTTTGCTAAGCTTCCAATTTTTGTAATCATAGATCTACTTGGTGTCCTGATATTTTCATCTCTTCCTAGTGCTAAAGGCTAAAATGAAGCCATCCACCCTGCATGTTTGCCATCACCTTTATTCTATTCAGAATTAGCTTTTTCATTAGCTTCTTTTATTCCTGTTTTATTTTCTCTTTCTGCTAATGATTGTCTTAGCATATGTATGACTATTTTTTTCCAAAGTATAATTTCAGTGGTCCAGTGTGTTTACATAGGAACCTAGATTGTTAAATAATAAGGAAATAATAATAATAATAATAATAATAAGTTAAATAATAATCAAAGCCATGATTAAGATTCCTTTGAGTTAAATTTTTTCTAGAATTCATTGCAGTGAAAATATGAATGTGAATGTTATTTCCCTCAACTCATTGATGTATTACCATTTTCCCCCCAAATAGTATAAGGAACTATAAGATATTTATATAATTTACTAAAATACTAGCATTGATCCTTGGAATAATTAAACTCATTGCTAAGTTTTATTATAAATAAATTTTTAACATTTTATAAGATTATACTAAATATGATGTATTTACTAAAGTCAAATTGCAAGAAAGACTAAGGCTGTGCCTATGTAGAAAATTCTTCCATAGTTGTTGACGTTTCTATAAACCCTTGTTACCTAGCTAAATTTAGAGATGTCTTACTGATGAGATATTAGTAAACTGGGTTTAGAAAATAACTATTCTGTATATTTTATTCTTAGGAAAAAATAGTTTAGACCAGGCACATTAATGAATTAAATTTAATGAGGACTTTTGTGGCAATAATGACGGAGTGTCAAGGTCTCTAAGATGCCTCATGCTGGCTATTTTTCATTCTCTTTAATTTACACAAGAAGGCTTAAAGAGCTCTGGGTAAGCTACTTCAAAGAAAAGAACATCACTGCTGAACCAAAGTTAATGCAAAATTATTTGAAAACTAGAGAGTCCTTTTAACACACAATCATAGAGGAACACAGAACTTTCATATAACAAAATATAAGTTCCCTTGTAAAGGATTTTTCCCTCTTTACTGTTCAAATTAAGTACATCCAATTCATTTTTTATTCAGTCCACAAGTTTTAACACTGTGTGGATATGTTGGTTTGTGAAAAAAACTGATATTAAAAACAATTCTATGTTAACAAAAACCAGCTGAATTTAGTTTAACATTTCATATATTTCCATTTATTTTAGGTAATGACATGCATGAAAATGCATGCAAGTTGTATCTTTAAAGAATCTTTGGGTGAATAAAGTAAGGAAAGGAAGAAGGGTTTATAGTACCATAAATTGTAGTTGGAAATCTGATGCCTGAGATTGTCTATATGTGTTAGGGGAACAAGCACAAAGACCAATTAGCCCATTCTTTTGATTATCTTCATAATCAATACTGATTTCTGTGGTTTCATTGATCTGCTCACAATTCATATTGAGTCTTAGCTTGGAAAGAGCGAACACTTTCTCTCTCCCTCTCTCTCTCTAGCTGATTGCCTGTGCAAAGGAGATGCTCACTAAATGTTTATGAAAGAACAAGATAAAAGAGGGTTTGATGTCATTTCCCAGAAGAAAACATGGCCAAATGGCACTTTACAGTCCAATGCGATTTGCACTTTTTATTCTTTTGACTTCTTTTTTTAAAAAGTGGAATAAAACAGAAAACAATATAATGATACTTTAGCACTTCTCTGTCAAACATTCTATGGAGGCTCAACAAATACCAAAGCAAAAATAGAAACACTGTATGTTCGTAAGTTAAATTCAACTGAATTTATTGTTCAAGACAAAATACATACAGCAAGCATTATTAGCCGGGGTTCATGGACCCCAGGACTGCATAGTAGTGGAGAGCTTCAGGGTATCTGTGAAGACTCTGAAACCACATGCAAATTCTGGAGTGTATTTTTCTGAGATGATATTACTTAACAATGATGGAGAAGTTTCTATTTGTTTGGAGCTGTTCTAATCATTTATAAGTTTTTATTCACTTGACACTCATGACAACCTTAGGATATAAGTGTTCCCACTATTTTCATATTATAGATGAAAAAATGACATACAAAAATTTCATGTAACTCGCCCAGGGCATCACAGCTATTAAGCAGTCAAGCCAGCATTTGAACACAGAAGTCTGGCTGCAAGGTCTGAACTCTTAATCAGCACACACACGGTGCTGTCTTTTGATAGGGAATAGATTCTGTAACTTTTCTTTTCATATTTTCAAGACGAGTTTGTGATCAAAAGACAATAAATATCTGCTGGAGTAGAGGAGACATCTAGACCACAGAAATGCCGCTTTCATTAGACATGCTGTTGCTTAAAGTGCACGGGGTTTGCCATAGCTAAGGAAAATCAGATGTAGTCGCCTGTGGTCACGTAGATGTTAGGCATTTTTAAGGTCTGCTGATAAATGTCTCAACTATTTGTTTATTTAATCTGGCCACCCAGGATGTCATATTTCATATTGCCTACAATAAAATGGATCAAAAATGGTAAGAATCAAGATTCTGACAAAGCAGGTAAAATGAATTGATCAAAGTCTGGAAAAAAAGTTGAAATTTAAATGGAGACCATAGAGTAAGCAAAATGCATTTACTTAAAGTTGAGCCTAGAATTCCTGATGATCAAAGGCAAGTTCAAAAGATGATCAGTTACATGATTCACAGTGTTCCTAAGAAAACCTATCACCTCCTCAGAGAGAATAATATATTACTTTGTTTGAAGTCAGTAATACATGCTCATAAAAATATATAGTGAACACTTTTTTCAGTAGCATCTCTCTAGTAAATGTAATAACTGCCGTAATAGACTGAATTGCATTCCCCCAAAATTCATAGGTTGAAGAAGTTCTAGCTCCCAGTATCTCAGAATGTGACTATATTTGGAGATAGGACCTTCAAAGAAGTGATTAAGTTAAATAATATGGTTGGGCCCTAATCCAATATGACTGGTGTCCTTATAAGAAGAGGAAATTTGGATCTAGATATTCCCATGCACAGAGGAGAGATCACATAAGGACACAATGAGAAGCTGGCCATCTACAAGCCAAGGTGAGAGGTCTCAGAAGAAACTGAACTTGCAGACACTTTGATCTTGGACTTCTAGCCTCCAGAACTGTGAGAAAATAGATTTCTGTTGTTTAAGCCACACAGTCTGTGATATTTTGTTATGGCAGTCCTAGCTGACTCGTATAAGCAGGTTCCTTAAAATACTTTATAATACTCTGTACTTCAGCATCATTCTGGTTCTTACAGTATTTTTTTCATGGCAGTTGAGGAAGCAGTGCAAGTTAATTGAGGACCCCCAGTGAAATACTGAGACCTCCCCCCCCACCAAATGTAGTTCAAACACAGTGCCCTCTCTGGGACAGCTTTATTTGGAGATGAGATCTAGATTATTCAGAGTAATGGATGAACTCTATGTGTGTTCGGGCTTTTGATAAATCATATTGCTGAAGAGAGCACTTAAACTTCATAGTAAGGCATGAAATAAAATGAAGGCATGAAATGAAATAAAATAAAATGAAACAAAAATGTCATTTCTGTATTGCTAATTAAGGGCTAAAAATAGACTATTGGTCACAAGACTTGACCTTTGATGAAAATGGAAAGCACCACCTCCCTCCAAGGGTTGGATCCCTCTAGCTCATGGTCACCTTGTCTCCAAACCAGGGAAAAACCTGCTCAGGAGCAAGAATTTTTGTTAGAAAGAGTGTGACTCAAATCTGATGCATGAAAAAATTAATGAATGACATAATGTTAAAGTTGCACACTGCAGGTTTGTACAGAATATTTTCAAAGCAAGAGTGACCAGAATAACTACACCAAAGAAAATCTCATTAATGTAGGCATATAAATGCAAATTTAAAAAACAATTAAATGTAATGGTGATTAAATGTATGAAATGATTCACCATGAAAGTCTCACAGTAATTTATGAATAATATTATAAATAATTGCACTTTTTTATACCTCTATTGTAACTTATGTCACCAAGATTATAATTAGCTGCTGAATTGGTTGTGTCCTCCCTACTCAGTTACATCTTTGAGAACATGAATCTCATTTAATTTCATTTTATTTTCTATCAGTGATGCTCAATACATGTTTTTAGAATGACTGAGTGAATAAAAAAAATGAATAGATGAAAAATGAGCACATGATCAGCTAAAATGTGCACAGCAATTAGATTCTTACACTTTTCATATATCATTTAATAATAATTAACAAAATATTTCTGTACACTTTTTTTCTATGATGTGAAATTTGATGCTACCCAGTTTTTTAAAAAATTACATTTTGGAAGATAAAGTTGAGAAAATGCTCTCAGTATAGTGCTAAGTACAGAATACAAAATTATATATAGACTGTAACACACACACTCACACACACACACACACACACACACAGAGAAATAAAAGTAAGTAAACCAAAATATTAGCTATGGTTATTACCTGGGTGAAGAAATTCATTCTGGAATCCTCCTTCACAGCCAGGTTTACTGAAAAAATTAACATATAAAATTCACCATTTTTAGTGCATAGGTTTATGAGTTTTGATGAAGGCACAGAGTTCTATGAGCTGTTTTTTTGGACATGTGACCACAACAACCAAGTAAAGAACACTTCCTTGATCCCAGAAGTTCCTCAATGTTCCACTGCAGTCATTCTTCTTGACTCCCACCCAATACACTGCCTGTGACATCCACTGATTTCTTTTCTTATAGGTTTGCCTTACTCCCAGATATCATATCCTGAAATCTTAAAGTATGTAGTTTATGAATTTGGCTTCTTTCATTTAGCATAATGCTTTTGATATACATCTGTGTTGTTACATGTACCAGTATTCTTTTTTTTTTTCTAGTTTTGGAGTATATGGAAAATTTCCTGCTCTATTCCTAATCCCTTCATGAGTACTCATTAGAGGTTTGTAGATAAGAGTCAGAGAATGGGTGAAAACTCCTCTCATACCTGGAGCTCCCGTGGGTTCTGCACTTTCACACTATTTGGCTTTTATAAGTTTGTTAAACATTTTAGGTGAGTTGTTATTATCTACTTCTATGATGCCTTGTGTCTTGTACTCCTGTGCTCTGCCACAGGTGAGCCAGTGCTTACATCCTGTTGTTCTTTCCTTAGATTTCAGACCACTTAGTTTCTGTGGTCTTCAGCTCTCTGAAGGGTAGAGAAAAGGTCTCTTCATTAGATTGTAAGTGCCAAGAAGGAAAGGCTAGAGGCCTGGAGCATAGTGGGTACTCAATGTTTGTTACATAAACAAGTGAGCAAGTGGATGGATGAATGACACTTTTGCTTGAGCCGTTCTATGTAAAATTTGTTACTTCTTTATTGAATGTTAATTAGCTTTTGGGAAACCTGTTAGGAACTTCTCTGAGCATATATGCTCCAATAGATTGGTTTCTGGACCCATACTCATAGTGGAGAGAGGCTTCATTCAGCCCCTACTGAGGAAATTATAATCTGACTACAATATACCAAGGTAACTGGTAGAAAAAGTGAAAAATTCAATCAGCAGGTTAATTTGAATAACTGATGCCAGATAGCCAGTTGGTTTGATTTTTACCCCTCACTGAATTGACTTAATTAACAGCTTATTTTCATACTGTGTAGCTATCTCTATGCCTATTGACACACAAGATTATCATTCACAGTAAGCAAATGATTTCCCCTGAGAGCCAGAATTCAACTGCTTTACTACTCTGATTAGAATTTCTAGCTTTTTTTTTTTTTAATATGGCACAACTTAATGATTTTGCTCTTGTTGGTGTTCACTAAAATTTTATCTGTTTAAACACACATTTAACATAGAATATCTTGTTTCTAACTTTTAACACATATGTATGGTTTAAAATGAACTTCAGTAATTCTGGATATTGTAAAAACTTATAAATAGGCAGCAATAAGTTGTGAAGAATTAATTCTTTTAGTTTCTGATGGCCTTATAAAACTTTATGCAACA
The DNA here is from genome assembly GCF_949987535.1 of Balaenoptera acutorostrata. Classification (NCBI taxonomy): domain Eukaryota; kingdom Metazoa; phylum Chordata; class Mammalia; order Artiodactyla; family Balaenopteridae; genus Balaenoptera; species Balaenoptera acutorostrata. Next base: position 45,776,161 of record NC_080077.1, read on the forward strand.
AGCTACTCATGTCTATGAAATCATACTGGGTGATAAAATTATTTTTCTCAATGTTAGTTTTTTGTTATATTTTTACTCTTTTTTTTTGTTCTTTTTCTTTTTCTTTTTGGTTAGAATTAATATTTGAGAATAATTTCACTAACATAATATGGGTCTTACTTCACAAGAAGTTATTATAACAATAGACCAATAGACTAAGCTCATTTTATTCATCCTCTGACCATACTTTTGAATAGTATTTAGTTCTATTGATTTATAAGCTTCTGGTGTTTTCAAATAACATGTTTTAAAATTCTGCAAATTGACATGTTTATGGGTCTAGTTAAGGCAGGTAATATAAGTGAAGGCAGCCAGCTAGATGTGGCAGACACTACGCCCACCTTTTTAAATGAAGCTGCTATCACTTGGCTCCTGCAGGAATGCAGGTTGCAAAGACCTTCAGGCTTTGTTTCTGGTTCATTTTTTTACTTTCAGCTAAAAAATGGATTTTAATTTAAAAAAAAATCCTCATACCTTAACATCAGATAGATAAATGTGCAAATCCTGGCTTTGCTGCTTAAAGCATTTATCTCAAAGACCATCAAACCATTCAATAAATAATAACTGTGAATAGTTAAATGAGCATGCTAGTTATTAATTGTAAAACTAGAAAAAACTTGTAAGTTGAATTGAACTCCAGCTTCTGTACTGCTCAAGAGTTCTTAAAACAAAATGTCTAACTGCATACTCTGACCTGAGTGTGGGCATATACATGTTTACATATATATTAGAAAATAAAACAAGAAAAGAGGAAGAATTTCTGGATAGATATAGATCAAAATTGGGCAAAAGCAGAAAGACTAATGCAGAAAGAAGAATGTTTTCTGCTAATTCTGAAAACTTACTACCTCAGAAATAAAGTGCCCTTTTCCTACTACCCCATGGAAATGCATTTGTTATTTGTTCAGGTTTGGTTCCCTCAAGGGTCTTTTTTGAGTGACTGAGACTAATCTGAGTGAAGGTCCTAATGGCATGTAATCGCTTAATGTCTTATATCTTCCAGGTAACTTTTGCATTTTAATAGAGGCCTCCTGTGCCTTAACCCAGTGGAGTGTGTAATAAGATTAGAGTGACCAGACACAGGGCTTTGCACCTGAAAGGACACAACGGTCAATGTTAATGGATAGCTTAGAGAATTTCAGGTCCTGGCAAGGCCAGGGTCAAAACATTTTTGAGAAAGAAGACATTTCAGTACCCTTCAAATCTAGATATGGGTAGGGTTTACTAGTTAGAACACTAATTTAGGTTGTATATATTATATCTGTATTATATGAAAAGTAATTAATAATTTGACTTATTTGAAAATGTTTTTAATCAGTTGTGTTGGAGTAACACAGGCAGATCATTAGAAGACCAAAAAAGGGTTAATGACAGAACCTCTCTTTTTTAAGCTTCATTGTATCCGAATATTTTGTGCTTTCTCTGACCATTCAGTATAATCTTATAACGAAGATCTCATTAGCTTTAACAAGTGGTATTTTGGTATCATTTTCAGTTGCACATCCTCTCTCTCCTACAGTCTCCCAAGATTTTTTGAAGTTCTTGGGGATGGCACGTGTGCTCACAAATTAGCCCTATATGGCATATACATTTCTCTTTTCTGCTCCAGCTTTTTCTCTGCTGCAAAGGCCTAAGATAGATAGCTGTGAAGCTGTGTCTCAGTATTTCTCCCACTGGCCTGCATCCCACTGAGAACCATTTCCTCTGTTGTGCACTAAACAGCTTAATTGGGTAGCATGGTCACTTTCAAGCCCTATTGCTGCCTCATCTGGGCACAGCATCTGGCAGGCACTGCTCACACCTTTGCTCATGAATTGGGGCTTCAGGGTTCTGCAGTGTTACCATGCTCTTTGGAGTCCTTGGACTCCCAGGAATGGGTTACATTCTCAGCAGGAACAGGTAGATAACTTTCTCTACTCTTTGCTGTCTTGTACTTCAAATTAGTTTTAGATTAAATAATTCTTTCAATTTTAATTTTAGACCCTCTTCTTGTGTCCATACAAGCATAAACTGAGGAATAAACTCAAGCAATAAGGTACATTATGTCTTGTTTAGACTAGAAAATCCTTTTAACAACAAAGGGTTTATTTTGACCACATCATGTACCTGATTTCTCTTCTTTTAGGAAATGTTCTCTCTGGAGACCATATGTTTTAAGCAGCCGCCCTGGCAGCTACTCTGTTGACTGTCAGACATGACCACACCTCAGCAGGACAAAACTTGCCATCCAACTGGGCTGATGCACATCTTCAATTGTGATTTTTCTTCAGACCAGAATTGGGTCTCTGTACTTAGATTTTCTAATTTGTCCATGTTTAAGTATAGAGAACTTGTGAGAGTGTAGCTCTAAAAAAAGAGGCTTCTTTCCGCCATCTATCAAGATCGATAGAAATATGTTCCCCTTCTTTGCTGCAAATTTTCAGATAGACAGATGACCAGCAAGATAAAATCCTCTGCCTAAAATGTATGCAGCCCAAGACCAGGAGTAGAGCTTCAATGGGGAAGGTAAAAGACCCAAAGGAGTCATTTTTATTTCTTCCATCTATGAATCAAAATCTGAAAGCCATCTAAAATCTAACTAGTAAAACAAAATAAGACAGGACAAACCTCACTACTGTGTGTGTGATAAAGTATTGATTGCCTGTGTAACAGCCATTTTATCTTCATCCATGTATCAGAATCTCCATTTTTTTCAGTGGTAATAAGATCAGCCCCAAGGAATAAATTGCTTTCAGTTAATCATGCCTATTCCATCCCCTTTTTTCAATGATTGGCCTAAGGATAGTCATGTGACTAAGGACATAAAAGGGAAATACATGGGTCTTCTGGGGAGTTTCTTTCCTTCCTTTTCAAAAGAGGGAAAGCACATGAAGAAGGCCTACTCCCGCTACTCTGGCAACATTTATGCGTTCTGTATTTAGAAGCGGACATTTCAGAATCAAGTTTTTAGGATTATATGGAACAGGCCTAGAGTAGCAGAGGCAATCAGACCCATGCTCACACTCTTGGAGCTGCTGACTAAACTCCTGAACTACCAACTCCCCTAATTTAGTTTTAAATAAACAAAAAATTTCCTTATGGATTAAGTCATGGGTTGGCAAATAACAACCTGCAGGCTAATCCAATCCACCACCTATTTTTGTAAATAAAGTTTTATTGGAACATAGTTACCACACTCATTTTTGTACTGTCTAGGACTCCTTTCACTGCAGTAGCCGAGTTGGGTGGTTGTGACAGAGACTGTATGGACTGCAAAGCTTAAAATATTAACTATCTGCTCCTTTACATAAAAAATAGGCCAGTCCCTACATTAAGCCACCATTAGTAGAATTTTCTATTATTGTTATATCGATGAATCTGAATTGATAAAATCCTAACTTTAAACATTGACATTTGTTGGATGAACAACCACATTTTATATCTTATATACCTGTTAAGCCTTGACAAGTTATTTTCTAAATGAAAAGCAGTTTATACAAATGAAAGATAAAGTATTTTGGAACTTATGTCTATGTTTTATTTAATTCATCCCCAAACTCCAGCCAATATTTTGCCCTAAGATGAAATCATCATCTTAATTGTAGCCTAGTAGGATTTAAAATAACTTGACTTTTTCTTTCCAAATGAGATATTTAATGGGAATGCTTTAAGGGTCCAACTACTGAGTGAAGCACTATTGTTACAGCTATTTCAAAATGACATTTATGCAGGCTATGTAAAACGTTCACAGTCATTAAATAGCATCCGATGGCCACTCATTTATCCTCCCTCAATTATGTAACAAAAGGACTAATCAAGATCAAGTCCCAGTTTCAAAAAAATTGCCTTTTTAGCAGACCGCCCCGAAGCTCAAATAAGTCAGATTGGTGCACATACTCTTAAAAGGACTTAACGCCAATTTCTATACTTATGTACTAAAAAGTTGTAAAATGGAATGAGTTTGCAATGTTTCTTAGGGGCTTTCTTTCATATGAAGATAATTAACTAAGACTTAACGTTCCTCCTGTTGTTTCCTAATATATATGACACAGAAATATACATTTAGGATCAACAGTATTAATGTATTAGTCAGACTGCCAAATGGGGACTTACTTGTCCTTTCCTCTCATAATTGTAGAAGGGTGGGATATTGCTAGCACGATGGGACACCTCCCTCATACACAGCATTCCTCTGTTAATCTCACTTCTGCTCTTCATGATTAAACTGTATTGAAAGACTTCTTCCATGATTCAAAAGATTGTTTTTTAATATTTATTTTAATATGAAAGAAGGATATGCTCATTCATCATCAGAAATGTTAAAACAGCACTTCTTATCAACCATTGATGATGAATGGGAAGATCTTTCCTTAGTATGAGAGAGAATATTGCATAAATCTTCCTGAGTCTTACAACAAATCTCTCTTAATAAAATTCAGCTCATCAGTTTGCAGGATAAGAATATGTCTTCAGTTGTAAAAGGTAGAGTGACAATGGGAGACGTTTCAGAGATCTTTTATTTTTATTTATTTTTTTTTACTGTGCTTGGGCTTCTAAGTAGATAACAGGCACAGCTGAAATCATATTTGTTTTTAACAGAGAAAAATTTAGGCTGATAAAATTTGTTTTGAGTGGACAGCCTGTCATCTCATCATATAGTCTCTGATATTTGTTAGCTATCAATTGAATGTGGAAATAGTTCTAGATATTGGGAGAAGTTACAACAGAAAAGAAACCAATAAACAACATTCTTTGAAGAGCTAGAGTAAACATGTATTAAATAAAAGATGGTGCTATGCTTGCTGAAATTACTACACTGTGCAGTCCTTCATTAGTTACTGAGCACTTGCTATACATGGGGTCCTGATAGACCCAGAGATACAGCTGTGCACAGAGCAATGCTCCTGCTGTCATGGAACTAACATTTAACATGTCCCAGGGGTCTTCCATTTGTCACTTGAGAATCTAGCCAATAAACAGGGTCATATTTTCAATCATCTAACAATTCTTTATAGGTTGGCAAAAAATATGCCCTTTTTAAGTTAAATGTGTTATTTCTTTATCTTCAGGAAAAAATGATGAGGAACAAATTTGAATCAGATATTGCAGTCTAAGTAGTTTCACTGGCTGCTAGGTTGTCCTAAAATAAGGATCTACAACACTGACCTTGAGCCTTGGAAGCATTAGGACTGCAAGAATCAATTCTGTGTCAGAATCTTTGAACATATCAGGAGGTCAATTCTGCATCATTCATTCCACTGATCTTCCATCGCTATCATTTAACAGGTCAGATGTGCAGCTGGCAGACAAGCATTGCAAAGTTAAGTTAACACGTGATGCAGATGGAGAGTTCAGAACTGTGTGTCAATTCATTGGTCTCTCCAGAGTTCAGGGTCACAGATGAAAAAACTCAGTCTTTTTTTTTCTGCCAGCTAAGCAAACATGCTTGAAAGTATGGAAGATAGAATATTTGAATACTGTTGTACTTGCTGAGGAAATTTAGGCATATCTAAATGTCTTCAGAGTCAACCCATGAGATCCTTTGAGGTAGATAGGGTCAGCGTGGGATCTTCCTCTTAAATGTTCATTGTGTCCTGCCTGTATCTTCACTTCCTACAGTGCCATTTGGTTGGGTGTGGGTGTTGGCTAGAATCTCCATAGATGCAGCATTTTGTCTTAAACCCAGCTCTTGTAACAAGGAAATAATGTAGGTTTAAAATAAAGATGGTAATGAAACTTTTAGTGCAGTAACAGTCCAACTGGATACACTACCAAATTCCTTCCCATGAGATATATAATCTCTGTAATGGAAAGGGGGAAAAAAACCCCAAAAGATGTATTGAATACAAATAATGGAATGAATAATTATAAAATGGTATGAAATTAACTTTGCATTGTTAGAATTTGCTTTTAAAACCATGAGAATATTTAGGAGAGATTTATATTTTTATGTGAATAGGCTATATATGGCTATTGTTGCTGAATAATAAATGAAAGTCCTTCTGGACTCTATGGTAGCATATGAAAATGTGTAAAGTAATATTAACTAGAATGTAATGTTTAGCCATAGTTTACCAGTTAGAATTTAAATAGATACAGTAGTTAAATATTCCAGGTATAAATATTGGTCTATAAATCAATCTAGTTAAACTCAGTGTTTCTCAAACCTAGCACTTTTGACATTTTGGGCCACAAAATTCTTTGTTGTGAGGGCCTATCCTGTGCATTGTAAGATGTTTAGCAGCATCCCTGGCCTCTACCAACTGGAGGCCAGTAGAACTGCCCCAGGGGTTACAAATAAAAGTGTCTCCAGATATTGCCAAATATTCTCAGGGAGGAAATATTACCTTGGTTGAAAACCGCTGAGTTAACTAAAACCCTTTTTATCTCTTATTAGAATTCACATGCTACTGTAGCAAGCGTGAAAGGGAGGTGGAGTTGTAAATGGAGTGTAATGGTTAATCATTTGTTCATATTTGTAGAAAATAACTGCTACAATTAAAGTCAAGGCCCCACCAAAAATAAAATCCTTGTCAAATGGCAAGATTTTAGTTGATAAATTGAGAATTTTACAAAAGTAAAGGAAGACTCTGAGCTATGTTATTGGGAAGTTTCCAAACTGGAAGCATGGTAAACAAAAGGAAAATCACATGTAGATACATCATAGAAAAACTGCTTAAAGCAAAAGACAAAGAGACACTCATAATAAATAATCAGAATAAAATGATATGTTAATTCTGAAATAGGAAGAATAAGATTGACATCTGCCTTCTCATGATAAACAGTGGAAACTAGAAGGTAATAGAATGATATCTTGAAAGCTCTGAAAGAAAATTATTTCCAACCTATAATTCTATATTAAGTGAACATTGCCTTTAGAAAATAGAGACAAATAAAAATATTCTTTTGGATAAAGATTGAGAAAAATTATCTTCATGAGTGCTGCACCAAAGGAAACAGTCAAGAGTGTTCTCTAGGAAAAAGGAAAATAATCATAGATGGAAGTTTTGAGATGTAGGAAAAAATAAAGGTCAGTAAGAACAGTAAAAATGTTGGTAAATCTAAATAAATATTCACTATACAAAACCAGCAATGATTTGTTTTGGGTTTCAACATATTTAGAATTAAAATACACAGCAAATATATAGCACATAAGTCACAAGGATATAGATTGTCTGAGAAGTAGTAAAAATATAGGGTGAATATAAGCTGGTTTGCATAAGCCTCTTATCAAGGCATCATTAATGGTAGAGTCTTGTTTCACTGTCAGAATGTCCTGATTTGGATGATAAATTAAATGTTTGCCCTTTAATACTATTAATTTTTATCAGACGTTGATAAATTAAGAAGTCATGTTGTAATTTCATGAGTAAACACTAGAAGAATAGCAACATAATTTAAACTAACAATCTAATGAAAAGGAAAATAAAACAAAAATAAGTAATATTAAAAAAGGCAAGAAAGAAAAAGAATATAGAGCATGTAGTACAAATATAAATCAAATAATAATATGGTAAATTTATCTTATACGTGGAATCTAAAAACAAAACAAAACAAAACAAGCTCAAAGGTATAGAGAACAGATTGGTGATTACCAGAGGCGGGGGTTAGTTGGGGGAAGAAGTGGGAGAAGGAGTCAAATGTTAAACAACAACAACAACAACAAAACCTAACTTTATTGCTTTCTCTGTGGAATTATCATTACCTTACCCAGGGCTGACATGGACTTCCAGAGTTTTCCAGTCCTTCAGGGATAATGCTTTACTGGACGTGGGTAAGGGAATGGCTCACTGGAAGGATGAGGAAATGATGGTGGGGGCAGAATTCTTTCACTAACATAAGAAAAGTCTAGATTCACTTGTAAAACATCTCAAACAGACCTTTTCTATGTGACAGACTTCTTTCTTGAATCTGAAGCTGCTGAGCTCAACATGGGTGCTAGACACCTCACTTTTATTTGCTTCTTGTAATGGATGAGTCAAAACATAACCCCAAACCAGAAATGAAAGTGAAATATATGGAGCTGTGAATACAGATATTTTATTTTGTAAATTACGGCTAGATTAATATGCTTTTGGGAAAAAAAATAATACGGTAAATTTAAAGCAAAATTTATTGTCATTTTGATTAAATGTAAATAAACTGTATACTACAATTAAAAGACAGAGCACCAGACTTAATATAAACAACAAAAAACTTCTATCCATATGCTGCATGTAAGAGATATACTGTAATCAGAAGGATACAGAAAGTTTCAAAGTAAAGAGATGCAGGAGAAAGTTTCTATAACTACACTAATATCAAATAAAAAAATTTAAATTAAAAATAATAGAAATAGAAGGACACATTGCATAATGGTAAAATGTTGAATTGACCAGGAAGATATTATCATTCTAAATTCATATGTACTTAATAAAACATAGTATGAAAATATAAAGCAAAATTGACAGAATTAAAAGAATTATATAAATGCACAATAATAGTGGGAGACTTCAACTAAAAAAAGAAAAGCAACAGAAAATACAATAAAGACAAAAGTTGATTCTTCAGAAGGACAGATTAAAATTGATAAACACTGGTGACACTGTTCATGAAAACATGAGGGAAAACACAAATAACTAATGTGGATAATTTAAAAGGTAGCATTACTAGAGATCCTACAGATATCACAGAGAGATTACTTCCAAACTTAATTTTTGAAGGAACATATACCAAAAAAAGCTGACAAGCGCATTTACAGAGGAAAATCAAATACCAATATCCTTCGTGAATTATAAAAATTCTACACAAAATATAAGCAAACCAAAGAGAGCAATATATAAAAGGAAAATACAGCAGAGATGTGTCTAAAAATAATGGAGAGAAAAATAATCCATAGTAGAGTCAATTTTAATAGCCAAACACTACAAATAAAGTAGATATTCACCAAGAATAAAATGGATACATAGATGGTACTATAGTTCATGTAGTAACATTATATAGCATGAATATTAATGATTTGCTGCAATGAAAAGTATCACAGGGGGTAATCTCAAAAATATAATATCAAGCAAAGAAATCAGATACTTCTGTATGAGTATATTTATATAAAGTCCCAAAATAGACAATATTAATCTATGATGTTCAAAACAGTACTGATAGTTAGTTATGGGTCTTTTATGGTGTTTTAATGTTCCATTTATTTTCTTAGGATGTGGTTACAAAGGTGTGTCATTTTGTGATAATTTATTGAGTTATACATTATAATTTGTACATTTTCATCTATAAATGTTACTCCACAGAAAAATATTTATTTTTTAAAATGGCGGCCCATAGACTGCTTTACTTCTCATTTGATTTTGATACCTACAGTCCTTTGACTGGTAAACATTTTTTATTCAACTTTTGTTATTGACTTAATCTAATCAAATCTATGGGCCTGATTAAGCTGGTTAATGAAGGTAGGCATGGCCTTAAGAGTAATATTCTATCTTTTCTAATTGATTAAACATTTCATAAACATAAAATATCATGGCAATTAGAGGGATATAGAGGGCAGATCAATACTCCTTATAGTGATGTGAAATTATTCAATAATTTCAATGAATAATACAATAAATACAATTTTAGGGAAAGAGCATTTGTTATTGAAAGGTGCTTATTCTTTCTTATAGAAATTGTGTGTTATTTAGGATAATCTAGAGCAAAATTTGCATAACTAAATATTTGTGAATTCAGTGTTGATTTCCATGCAAGGAGATTATTAATTGTTTCTCAGGAGGTGTCCCAGTTTCTGAGATGTGAGTAGTGATCAGCAAAATCAGGTTGTGCAGATTTGTGCAGTTACCACTGGTAACACTCCAGCTGCCATTTTTGGAAAATTATTACAAGTTCTTGTAATACCAGCACACATAGACATCTTTATTCAGAGAACTGTGTGCTAGAAGGTACTTTAAAGAGAGTTCTTCTCTGTTTTTTCTTCATTCTAGGTTTTGGATTGTCAGGGCTGGGAACTCAATAGGTTGACAGTTAAAAACAGCAGCAATAAGATCAAGAAGTCAAGTGTTTGTTCTTTCAAGTAATATGAAATATATCATTCCTCTTCCATAAAAATGACTTCTTTTTGGTAAAATGTGCACTAATCTTATTTTAACAGAGAAGAGCAGGCATTGCTTCAGAATTTCAAACTTTACTGATTTTACCAAAGGGCAATTGTTGAGAGCTGCTCAGCAGATTGAGTTCAGTTCACACCTCCACACACAAAATCATAATCAAGACAACCCTCCAAAGCAATTTCAGTGACATGGCAGCCACAGACTCTTCCTGCTTACCAAAGGGAAGTCCTTTCTAGGTCACAAGCAGGAGACAGGTGTTTATTAGTTTGGGCTTTCAGATAATCTTCCCACTGCCTGAAAATCCCATTAACGAGTACAGTAGACATTTCAGCTTCATGACTGAGGCAAAGGTGTAGCTGTCTTTGAGAGAGCCTGTTTTCAAGATGTCCATTCACTTGATTTTATGAGGAATGAGTACCGGAGGGAAGGCAAGCGTTCTTCACAGAAGGAAGAAAGCACTTTGAACTTTTTAAGCGACAGCCTCCTTCAAACCATCTAGCATTGCTGACAAGTATTTCCAGTTTGCTAGAGTACTACAATCATAGTTTATGATATTTTGAAAGCATAAAGCTAGGATTGAGGCAGAAACTTCAGCCTCCATCAGCAGGGTGCATGGTATAATTTACCTCATTTTTCACAAAGGTAGTTTTGGAAACTGGTTCCAGAGGAGACTTTGACACTGATAATAGATCTGGCTAACACAACTGAGGCTTCTCCTCTAAGGCTCACATTCACCTTTTAAAGATCTATAATGTTTTGAATACGAATCCAGCATCATCTACATATGGAGAAATTTATAGCAAGTTAAGAAAGTTCCTCTGATGAGAAAATGCTGAGGTCTGATCTACAGACCAGTATTTTTGCAAATACATCATTTTCACTGTAGTTTGATGGATTAATCCAGACACAAACTTGTATCTTGTCCTCTGCTCAGTGGCCTCTTCCGAGAGAAGCAAATGCCTATGTCTCAGGGCTGCTGTGATTAAATGAGATCATGTTTTCAAAATACCATGCAGTAGGTGCATGATGAATGTCATCTGTTGCTTCTAGTAACTATTATGATTTCATTAAACTGGAAAAAGTTATCAACAATACACTGTATGCATTGGAATGAATATAACTCAGACACTGGGAGTTAGATAGATGGGGATTCCAAAATGAGGAAGATCCACTCCCAAGGTTTTTGTAAAATTTTATAAGAAATCAAAAGTAAAAGACTCACTAAATATTTCACTGAAAATATGGCCTTCATTGCAGTAGAGAAGCAGCTGAAAGAGTTAGACACAGAAGAAGCAAGGGAGAGCATGCACTCTGGAGTTTGTGTCAGTAGGTCTGGGAGGGGTTCTTGGCTCTCTTGCTTAGTTGTTCAGTGATCTTTGGCAAATCACATAAACCTTTCTGAACCTCCTTTATCTTATCTCTCTCTCTTTTTTTAACATCTTTGTTGGAGTATAATTGCTTTACAGTGTTGTGTTAGTTTCTGCTGTATAACAAAGTAAATCAGCTATATGTATACATATATCCCCATATCCCCTCCCTCTTGCGTCTCCCTGCCACCATCCCTATCCCATCCTTCTAGGTGGTCACAAAACACCGAGCTGATCTCCCTGTGCTATGCAGCTGCTTCCCACTGGCTATCTATTTTACATTTGGTAGTGTATATATGTCAAGGAGATGAGGACATCGTCTCTGACCTTCTCACAGGGATGTTGTAAAAATAAAATTGGACATTATGTGTCTGTGTAGATATCATGTTATATTTGTAAACTGCAGTGGAAACTTTCACGCTGTTCATAGCTTTCTTCCCCTTTCCCTGAACTGAAATGCAAAAGCTTCTTCTCTACTCTAGTCCACCCTCAGAGGACAAACTTCCTATATTAAGACAACCTTTCCTTCCTCCCATCCTCCCACCTGTTTCCAAGTTTGAGGAAGAATAGCTTTGAGAGGAGAATTTCCAGGTGGGGAGATAAAGAACCAAATCTATACCAGCAAATTCTGCCTTATATTGGTTTCCGTGGTCATTAGCTCCCCATTGCTCCCTTTTAAATAACCCCCAAATGAATTGAAATCCTTTTGTTTGGCTTCCCTTGGCATAGCTGAAAACGACTGACATTTTCAAAAACAACTTTAATAAATACATTTTCAAAACGGAAATGAAATCATTAAAAAATGCCAGTAAAACCAAAGCTTTTTCAAAAATTTATAATTCTACAGGGATGGTTGATCTTGTTTTCATATACTGGAAAATGCCAAGGAAAGTTCCTGAAGAGAACCTGTGTACCCTTTTAAATTATAATATAATAACCACTTCATAATAAAATATCCATTTGTTTATACAGTAAGAATTACCCATATATAGTAAGAGAGGGTACATTCTTCTATACTCATAAACCTGCTACTCTTTAAAGTTACTGCTCATTTCCTTCTTTTCACACTTGTCAGTAGTCTAGCCCACCTTCACTGACTCCATTTCTTCCCCATCCTTTGGTCTCTAACCCTTTGACATCTATTTTCTGTTGCCAGCAGTTCACTGATTCCAGTTTCCTTCAGGCTACCTATGAACTACAAGTTACAAAGGCTAACCCTTCTTCTCAGTCCTTCTGCTTCCTGCTCTGTCCTTTAGTCAGGATTCTTGGTTGTTAGTGGCAGAACCCTTACTATAAAGAGATTGAACAAGGGAAAAAGTAGCATTTATTAGAGTGATTCTAGGGAAGTGTGCAAATTAAAATAAAGTGGTAAAAAGTCAGTCTTGAGAGAGCAGGAATGAGGGCAGTATTAAAGCCCTCTGAGATTTGAGCTCTGTCAGGACTCTCTCCTCCCATATCTCTTTACTCTCCCTCTGAATATCCCACCATGGACTAAATCCTCCAAACTGTGGGAGACAAAACCATTAGTTCTAAGTTCCAAGCTCAGATTTTCACAGCTTTGTCAATCTTAATTCGTCCTCATCTTTTCCTCCCAGTCATACAGGAAGGGGTCTAACTGATTGGACTCTGGTTCCAAATTTGAGTCCCAGTAACTGTGGTCATGGGCTGAAGTACCATGTCCGACCCAGCTTGGGACTCTAGAACCCCTGTGTTTCAGGACAGGGTAGACATGGTACTAGAACCAACGACCCCAGTTGGAACCACAATTAGTATTGGAAATACAAGTTCTTCTCCACACTAATTGAAAGTTCTCTCTAATTGAAAGAAGCAAAGGAGGAAGTGCTCTTTTCTGAAGATGGGGACATGGCAAGTCAAAATATTACTTATCTCCTATGATCCTCTGAATATGACATGTTGTTGGCCATCTCCACTTCCCTGCTTCTGTGAGACCAGAGCAGTTCTCCTGGTTATTCTCCTGTCTCTCCAGTGTTCTTTCTGGGTAACTTTTCCTGTATTGTTTCCCTCTAAATTTAGGCACTCCTTTACATTCTATTCTTGTGCCAGTTCTCTTCTCTTCTAAATACTTCTCTCTTGGTATCTTTATTCATTTTTGTAGCTAAGCAATCCTCCTTATTTAGATGACCCTCAAATATATATATCTCTAATGAATTTTTTCTACTGAATCTCGTAGACTCATATTTGGACTGTACCCTTAATAGTTCAATTGGATATATTCAAAATCAAATTTATTATCTTCCCACTCTTGTACATTTATCTTTTGTTTTGCTCAGAATAACAGGCAGTACTAGAAAATTGCTAAGAAGTTTGAAATTTTGATTCATATTGTCAGAGGCAGGAACATGAGGAGGCAGCAATTACTACTATATGGAGGTTATTAGAATTTGAGGAACAGAAGAAAAAGAGGCTAAAAGCTTTGGTCCAGAGCTGAAATTTTATAGTATTTAATCAAGGTAATGAAACACAGAACTCAAGAAAGCATTGTAATTAATTCTCTTCTCTGTCTGGGTTTAGGTTTTTCAGGCTGCCTTTGTATGTGCCCTCTTATACCCTATAGCATCTTAAGGCACCACATAACACCTAATTCACAGCATTCATATTGTCCTAGTCATCATGGATCAAAGTGTCCTCCCTCCCACTCACCTTCCCCATAGAATTAGCTGTCACGTTCCTTCAGTTTTAACTCTGTAATACCTAGTTCCTTTTTTTCTTTAAAAAAAATACTTTTGTTAAGAATCCCTAAGTTCAGGCCCTTTTTTTTCCCTCCTAAACTGCTTCTGAACTGGGCTCTTTTTTCTAGTCTCTTCTTGCTTCAATACAACCAGCCTACTGATGCCAGAACAATCTGTTTAAAGTGCAGCCCTAATCATGCCACTTCTATTGATTAGAGAGAAGGAACTGGAGTAGAAAGGTAAAGGGAGGTGTCAAGTTGATGGATGATCAGATGTAGACTTTTTGAAATTCAGTCTTTGGAGATACAAAGAGCTCAAGTCAAATATACTTATTATTGAGAATCTGGGGTTGATGTGTGTGTATGTGTGGATGGAAAGTAAAGTGTTTGGCTAATGGAACATCTAAAATGATGCTATCATGGACCCGGCTAATGCCATGTAATTCTTCATCTTGAGGAGAAGACTGGTGAAATGCTTTTCTCTCTCGTTATGCTAATCTAATTTAACTAATACAGTTGCTCAAAGCAGAAGAAAGTAGTGATGAAGAGCACAGATTCTAAAGTCAGATGACCACATTGGAATCTTGGATCTCTAACCTAACAAGTGTGCAACTGTGTAAAATTATTTTAACATCTTTGAGTCTCAATGACCTCTGCTGTAAAATGAGGATTGTTGTGTAGATTTATTTATTGAATAGTTAATATTAGATTACTATGTCAGTTTATTGTGTGGCTTATACTGTGGATAATATCAGATAACCTATATATATCATATAGAACAGTGCTTACAAAGTAATAGTAATAATAATAACTGACTTTGAGTGATTGCTATGTATTAGGTGCTGTTCTAAGCACTACCGATAAGCAGTGCTTAAAATGCTATTTAATCTTGTTAAGATGCTATTTTACATAATGTACCATTATTATTTCTTTTTTTACACATGAGGAAAATGAAGTGCAGGGATGTTAAATACCTTGCCCAAAGTCATACATCGAATATAGGACAATATCAGAATGCAAAGCGGTAGTCACTCTCAGAGCCTGTGATTTTTCACTCTGTACTACACTTACCTTCCTGCTAATGGTAACAAGAGTATACTTTTCCTATCTCAAGCATGATTATTTTGCATCTCCAGAATTGAGTGAGACTGGATGAGGTAATCAGCAACTCACATTCTCATAAATCTTCAAGTTTCCCATTGCCTGAAGAATAAAATCCACAGTACTTATTTAACTAAAGGTTTTTTGTAATCTGGTTTAGACTCACATTTTCAGCTTTATCTTCTGTTTCTTTTAAATCATAGAATATGATAGAAAACTCTCAGCTACTTCTAGGTCAACAAGCACTTTTTTTTTTTCAGTTTCTTAATTTTGTACCTTGGCTCTCTGCTGGGAATGCCCCTCACCCCCGGTGAAAATCCTTCACCATCTTATGGCCCTGAAAAAAGGTCACTCTCCGTGAAGAATTCCTCAAACTTTTATTCTGTTTACCAATAGCAAAATTTTGCAGCATTTAACGTGAATGATTTTAGTTATAAAAGAATCAAGATTACACATTTATCCCAAAGTCATTTCTCTAGAATTAACATGTTTTGAGATACTGAAATATCACTGAAAAGTCTCATGTTTTCTTAATTGTTTTTACAGCTAGATGGACCAAAGCAAGACAGTGATTTGTAGAGTAGTTGTGCCTAAAACATCTGTTCACTTCTTAGAAAGTATATTAGACTTAAAACCTCAATTTGGAAATTTGTTGGAAAGAGTTCTAGCACAAAGTTTAAAAGGATTGGCCAGCTGACTAATGGGATAGTAATTTGGGGAAATTAGAGGATTTCCCTTTTAGAAGATTGGGTAGAATATACTTTGAATTCATACTGAGGGAACTATACTTGAGGAGTTAATTAGGGTAAATACTTTGGCCGTTTTTGGGGCCCACCACTTAGGAAAAGATTCAAACATTTCTGGCAAAAAGAAATTCCCTCATGGGGCCCTATTTAGCTTTGGACTATTGATCAGATGTTTTAACGTGGTTGTAGTTATTGGACTACAGTTGAGGAGATCCTGCAGTCTCAAAAATGCATAGAGATCATCTTTAGAACCATGTGAATTAATGGTTCAGTTGCTGATAAAGATGGAGGCTCTGGATTTATCTTCTTGAAACTACACTGTTGACAACAACCTCATTCACTGCCATTCAGGTAATACGCAGAGTCTCCCACTGATATCTCTTGGTATCTGAATTTTACTTTTGAGAGGATGAGTTGCTTATTGGTTACTGTCATATAGAGGTTTTCACAGAGGATATTTAATTGTATCCTTTTGAACAAAGACAGGTCATCCTGAGTTGGGGAGGTCTCCTTGTATTGTGCAGATATACAACTTTGAGTGGAACACAAGTGGAGATTTGAGGAAGGGATTCCTATAGCACTAGCCAGGACCACTGAATCAGCCTTGTTGACCGAATGACAGAAATTGCAGCTGCTTTTGCTCACCGCTGGCACCCCCATATGATTATCACTTGCTAGGTGATTTTTTCCAGGTTTATTTGGCTTTTTAACAGGTAGAGCTAAATAAACGCCTTTCCTTGATTGCCTAGATATAGAGATACTGTAAATAAACTGTACGTAGAAAGAAAAGTCTTGAGAAGAAAATGAAGAAAAGTGATGTATGTTATATAGACTTCAGAAAGGTACCTGTAGAATAGTATGAAAAATAGGACAAACAGCTTTCCTTCTAATTTCTCCATAATTTCCCTATTCTAAATATATGTATGATTAGATACAGGGACAGCAATAATGGGGACAAAAAGTATATTTTTACCCATCCCTTTCTAAAATGGAATTAAGCAAAAAATTTTCTGGTAATTAAAAACTTTTTAAACTGTTTTCTAAATAATCTAGAATTTAATACAACTGTTTCTGTGTATTTGTTAGCGGTGCCTGTAGGCTCCAATGGGTAGTGGGACTGCTTTTGGAAACCCTTAAACTTTCCTCAAAATGTCACAAAATTTCTACTGTATCAGCACCTCTTGAGATGCTAATTAAAAATACGGATTCTTAAAATTTACCTCAGACATACAGAGTCAGAATTTTGGGAGGTGGATCTGCAAAATAAGCATTTAAAACAGGTTTATTATGAGTATGAGTTTTGTTATGACTGTTTGAAAACCATTTGTTTAAGGAAATCTCAAATATTTGCCTAGAATCTTAACTATTACTGATATGTACAGAACAGGAACACAATCTTCTTAAGATGAAAAACAGTCTATCACTTTGTTTGAGAAGAGTAGATTGGGAATCTTAATTATGTTTTTGGTAAACCTACCAACAGGAAAGGTGACTCCAAGTGGTTCAGAGGAGAAAATATAGGTGATATTGCCTATATTGGACTGGAAGAGAATTCTCTTAATGTGAGGCAGAACTTAGAAGAAAAAGCTCATGTTTTTGGAGTAGTGATCATTCTGTTGCCCCTGAATAAACACAGCTGTGCTAGTTACTAGAGATGTAAAGATGAATAAGACAACATGGCTATCCTTAAGGAGTTGACATTATTTTGGGGAGGCTGACTTGAAAATAAATAATGGCAAGAACAGAATCAGTCATAAGACAGCACAAAGGAGGGAAGGATCAGGGAAGAATCCATTAAATTAATTCTTGAAAGATGAGTTGAAATATCCAGATGATTGGTAATGGAAAAGTGTAGGTGACAAGATTGAATTTTAGGGCAAGGAACAATATGTGTAAAGACATTGACATCTGAAACAACATAATGTATTTGCTGAGCTGCAGATAATTTGATTTGGCTGAAATGTCTAGAACTGTGCATTTGATAGATTTCAGGTCCTAGCTGTACAATGCTTAAAATTCAAAATAGGCTCTGTGAGAATAGTCTAAAGTAAGTAAACCCTAGAGAAGGCTTCAAGATGATCCTCTCCTGTCGTGTCAGTAACTATTTTGACCTCTTTATCTGCACTTTTTCCTTAAATGATTCTTTCCTGCTCTGTGGCTTTAAATACCAACTTTGTTGAGGATTTCTGATGGATATCTGCAGAACCAGTGCCAGACTGGTATCTTACTTCCCACATCACCTCTCCATTTGGCCTCTAAATGATAACATATTCAAGATGGAACTCCCAATTTCACCCTAATCAACCTACACCTGGCTCAGTTTTCTCCATCTCATCCAAACATTTGTTGAAGCTGAACTCCAAAGAATTCTTCTTAATTTCTCTTTTTCTATCATCTCTCATACTCATTTATCAGTTTTTATCTGAAAAATATGTTCCAGAATATTCTACCTCTCTTGACTGCCCTTACTCTCCATCACCACAGCCATCATTAGGATTCTATCTAAAATAGTAATTCTTAGAACTGGCTAGTTACTATTCATCACATTGCCCTGCTGTTTTCCTTTATTATATTTATTGGTGTTTCTAGTTATCTTGTTGATGATTTGTGTTTTTCCCCACTAGAATTAAGTCCTCTGTGATAGGGTCCCTTTCTCTTTTATTCACCACTGTATTCCTTCCAGCCGGAACTGTGCCTGGAACAGAATACACCAAGGGTATCCTCTGTAAATATCTGTTGAACAAATGAAAAAATAAAGGGAGTATTTCCAACTAAAACAATCGTGAACACAATCTCTAGAATTACCAATAAACCAGCCATCAGCCATATGTGGCTATTTAAATTCAATTTAAAATTAATTAACTTAAACAAAATTCTAAATTTAGTTCCTCAGTTGCATTAGCCACAACTCAAGTGTTCAATAGTCACATGTAGCTAGTGATTACTGTGTTAAACACACAGAAATAGAACACATCATTTTTGCAGAAAGTTCTACTGGGCAGCACTCTATCCTAGAGAATGAAGTGTTTAAGCCATAATAAAAGAATAGGTGTTAAAGGAAGAAAATTTCTAACCTAGACAGGTTATATAATTTAAGGAGTAAGTGAAAAGCCATGAGATTTTCTTTTAAGGAGCTCTTTTAAATAAGATAAATTCTCAGCTCCAGAGAAGGCTTAGCAGCCATATAGCCTAAAGGTGGGTCTTTGACTTTTGACCTCCCAAGGTCCCTCTTGGGTCTACACATTATTCTTGTGATCATAATTAAACTTGCATTGTGCCAGCCAAATGCTAAATCTTTCACTGAATCCAAAGAAGACATGGTCTTTGAATTTTTCAAGGCTCTTTTCAAACTGTATTTAAGAATAGATCACATATTGTAAGAGCTTTAATGAAAAGATTCATGATGATTGACGACTGAGAAAATGTGAGTGACAGAGCCCACGATTTCAGAGCATTTCCTTGTCCTGTTTAATTTACAAATTAGAAGAAATTGACTTGTCCTATTTAATTTGCAAAACTTCAGAAACTCTCCAGTTTAAACTACTAACAGTCGTAGCCAGGTTTTATTAGATCTTGACCTACGGGCTTGTCAGACTTCTTCTAGCAGGCTAGTGTATCTTCTAGCTCATTCCCAGAGTGCATTACAGCTGCCTTCCTTGTTACGGCAAAACCAGTCAGAGCTCTTTGGAATAGTCCCTGAGACAGTATTTTTTTTTTTTTAACATCTTTATTGGAGTATAATTGCTTTACAATGATGTGTTAGTTTCTGCTTTATAACAAAGTGAATCAGTTATACATATACATATGTTCCCATATCTCTTCCCTCTTGCGTCTCCCTCCCTCCCACCCTCCCTATCCCACCCCTCTAGGTGGTCACAAAGCACAGAGCTGATCTCCCTGTGCTATGCGGTTGCTTCCCACTAGCTATCTATTTTACGTTTGGTAGTGTATATATGTCCATGCCACTCTCTCACTTTGTCATATCTTACCCTTCCCCCTCCCCATATCCTCAAGTCCATTCTCTAGTAGGTCTGTGTCTTTATTCCCGTCTTGCCACTAGGTTCTTCATGACCTTTTTTTTTCCCCCCTTAGATTCCATATATATGTGTTATACAGAGTGAAGTAAGTCAGAAAGAGAAAAACAAATACAGTATGCTAACACATATATATGGAACCTGAGACAGTATCTTAAAGGAGCTTTTTACTAAGTCTGAATACAAAGGTATCCATGGGGCTTGTTTGGTTTCAATTCAAGTCAAGCGGCAAGAGAGGACATTGCTTGTCTGAGAAAATACGATCATGGTTCAGAGAATTCTTCTGTTCCATAGACAGGGAGCATGCTGAGAAGAGAGCAAGAGGGACAGCAGAGGGATGGAAAACCCTTGTTTTTGAAAAACCAGCTCTGGCCTAACTTTACAGAATGGCGAATCTGCATGTGACTCCTGCCTGGAGAAAGGCAGCTTATTTGATATTCAGAGGAATGAAAGAGCATCAGAAAAAGCTTTCATGAGCTGTTTTCATCTTTGCTGGCTTGCAATGTCATCGTGTATTTTGGGCCAATAGAGTTTGCATCAGTTCAGTTGACAGGACTTCATGAATTTTAATATCCTGACTCCATATTCATGTTGGTGTTGATGCATCCTTGCACCTTTTTTTCCCCCTTCATTTTTTTAGTAAAAATCTGGATTTGTGCCCAAACTACAGAGCACTGTCATTCTGTAAAGTATGTGAAACAGTTAATGCAGGTTAAATGAAAAATTGCATGAGTTTGTGTAATTTGTTTCAACAAATCCATAGGCTATAGTAGGTTTCATTTGAATGAGTAAAATGGAAGACACATTGCATCATTTTGCTCCTGGGCTCTTGGATTTGTTTAAATTGGACTCCTTCACAAAATCTTTCAATACCTTTCAGTCTTGGGTTTAGACAGCCTGGGAGTTGGTTTGTCATATCACTGCAAGAGAATATTAAAACTTTGTATGGTTGCAGAAAAACAGATAATGCATTTTTAAGGTTATGTTCATACATAAAAAGATGAATACAAAACCACACAGCTACTATTTGGTTATTTATTGTCTAAGAGACCTGAGTTTGACACTTTGGAATGATGTTTTCACATGAGTGACTATGGTTCTCCTAATTAACATATGGTATTTGGTCACCCACATGTTCAGTTACCCAAAGAGGGAATGTGCACATTATAATTCGAGGTGTAGAGAAAATAGCACAAAAGGGAAAGGTTATGCTGATAGAGAAAGATACACACATTCACAGTTGCATGAAAAAAGCAGTTCAATCAGCATATTTGTTTTCCCATTCTGCAGCATATTACCGTAGGGAAGACAAGATTTGTTTCTTGAATAGTCAACACCAGAACAAATTTCTAGTCTTGCTACATAATAGATGTTATTTAGAGATGCAGAAGTACATAAATAGCTGAAAAGTTGCAGTTCTAGATACAGTAATTCAGAGCCCTTGAACACAGGTGTGTCATTGCTCTGCTTGGTTTTAAATTATGTTGTCGTCATATCAAATCCAAGCCCATCCTAGGAAACTGAGACAGAACTTTTATCAACTTTCATTGAATTCAGCTAGTTGTTCAGTTTCCTGTGGGTTACAATGCCTTAAAGGTTAGCTCACCAACTCAATATTGTTTCCTTAAAATGTATTGTCTAAATAGCGTTAACAGTGAGAGTATAAGGATTGCTGTGCCTTTCTGAGTTTTTGGTTTAGAAACAATAAGAAGAATTTCTGATTTAGAGGGCAAGATAATTAAGTTCAAATATTTGACCTTTTATTAGAGAATATGTAAACTTAAATCCCGATTTCCCTTTGGAAAATTGTATTGGTGTATAGATTTCCTTAGTTTCATTAAATATAATATTTTTGGCAATGGCTCTAAACATTTTCACCCAGTACTCCTTCCAAGATGATCATCTCAAAGTTATCATCCCAAACCAAATGTCAAGAAAAATTTTTTTTAATATTTCTAAGCACATGGATAAAATATTTATTTTTGAAAAAGGGAAAGCTGAAGAAGCATCTTTCCTTTCTTTAATCAGTTATTTCAGAAATGAGAAAGGCTTTACTTGAGACCATGGTTCCATAAGAGAGTATGAGGCTATAAAAAGAGGATAATTAACAAAGGGCAACGCCAGGCTGTCCTGGCTACACAACGGAATAAGTGTAGCCATCAAACTTTAAAGCTGAATGGGGCTTTAAAGAGCTTTGTCCACTTGCATATAAGCCAGAAGGGGAAGGCTATGACTACCTTACTCATTGTTCTCCCTGCTCCCTCCAAGTAGCTAACACAATGTTGGAATGAAGTAGATTAATAAACACTTGTTGAATAAATAAAAGAACCCAGAGGGACTTCCCTGGTGGTCCAGTGGTTAAGACTTCACCTTCTAATTCATGGGGTGTGGGTTCAATCCCTGGTTGGGAAGCTAAGATCCCACATGCCTGACGGCCAAAAAACCACAGCATAAAACAGAAGCAATATTGTAACAAATTCAATAAAGACTGTAAAAATGGTCCACATCAAAAAAAAAAAAAAAAATCTTAAAAAAAAAAAATAAATGAACCCAGAAAGGGGAATGGGTTTTCCAAGTGAAAACAATGTTACAGTTTTACAGTGGATTCAAGAGTCAAATCTAAGCCCTTTGTAGTCTTTGACTTATGATATGATGCTCTTTCATGACTCTGGTACTTTTGAAAATTTTTACAAGCAAACTCTTAGCAACCTGAAGACAGCGAAATCGAGCAGTTGATCATTATAAGCAACTTCATTTTCAGTGGGGTAAATGTTTTCCCAGAAAAGGTGAACTCATGCTGCAATAAATATAACTTTTGGGGAAAACTTATGGGAAAATAAAAAGTCACCATTTAAGGTCCAGTCATACAGGTCTAAGATCTTAGGGTAGGGGGACCTTCAAGATGGCAGGGGAGTAAGACATGGAGATCACTTTCATCTCCACAAATATATCAAAAATACATCTACATGTGGAACAACTCCTACAGAACACCTACTGAAAGCTGGCAGAAGACATCAGACTTCCCCAAAGACAAGAAACTCCCCACATACCTGGGTAGGGCAAAAGAAGAAAGAAAAAACAGACACAAAAGAATAGGGATGGAACCTGCACCTCTGGGAGGGAGCTGTGAAGGAGGAAAAGTTTCCACACACTAGGAAGCCCCATCACTGGCGGAGATGGGGGGTAGCAGGGGGAAAG
Source organism: Balaenoptera acutorostrata (assembly GCF_949987535.1). Lineage (NCBI taxonomy): Eukaryota > Metazoa > Chordata > Mammalia > Artiodactyla > Balaenopteridae > Balaenoptera > Balaenoptera acutorostrata. The sequence continues at coordinate 45,799,408 of NC_080077.1, forward strand.
CTTTGGAGCCACAGAGGAGAGCACAGCGACAGGGGTGCAGAGGGCAAAGCGGGGAGATTCCCGCACAGAGGATCGGTGCCGACCAGCACTCACCAGCCTGAGAGGCTTGTCTGCTCACCTGCTAGGTGGGTGGGGGCTGGGAGCTGAGGCTCGGGCTTCGGAGGTCAGAGCCCAGGGAGAGGACTGGGGTTGGCGGCATGAACACAGCCTGAAGGGGGCTAGTGCACCCCAGCTAGCTAGGAGGGAGTCCGGGAAAAAGTCTGGACCTGCTTAAGAGGCAAGAGACCATTGTTTCAGGGTGCGTGAGGAGAGGGGATTTCTTCACTGTCTGCTCACAGAAGGCAGAGCACCAACTAAACCAGCTCCAGAGATGGGCGCGAGTCACAGCTATTAGCTCGGACCCCAGAGACAGGCATGAAACACTAAAGCTGCTGCTGCAGCCACCAAGAGTCCTTTGTGCAAGCACAGGTCACAATCCACACCCCTCCCTGGGAGCCTGTGCAGCCCTCAAAAGCCAGGGTCCCGTGATCCAGGGAAAACTTCCCTGGAATGTCACGCAGGCCTCTGTCCCCGCAGGCTTGCCCAACGTTCCTATTATAACTACCATACCCATCCCCTCCACCCCCCACCCCTGCCATGAGTGAGCCAGAGCCCCGTAAATCAGCCACTGCTTTAATAACCCCCTCCTGTCTGGGCGGGGAACAGATACCTGCGGGTGACCTACATGCAGAGGTGGGCCCAAAACCGAAGCTGAACCCCAGGAGCTGTGAGAACAAAGAAGAGAAAGGGAAATTTCTCCATGGAGGCTCAGGAGCAGCAGATTAAATCCCCACAATCAACTTGATGTACCTGCATCTGTGGAATACCTGTGTAGATAACGAATCATCCCAAATTGAGGCGGTGGACTTTGGGAGCAACAGTAGACTTGGGGTTTGCTGTCTGTGACTGACTTGTTTCTGATTTTTATGTTTACCTTAGAGTTTTTAGTGCTTGTTACCACTGGTGGATTTGTTTGTTGGTTTGGTTGCTCTCTTCTTTTTTTATTATTATTACTTTTTAATTTTTTAATTTGAATAATTAAAAAAAATTTTTTATTTGAATAATTTAATTTTTTTATTAATTGTTTTTTTTCTTTCTGTTTTTCTCCCTTTTCTTCTGAGCCGTGTGGCTGACAGGGCCTTGGTGCCCCGGCCTATTTTAATGCCTGACCCTCTGAGGTTCAGGACATTGGAGCAACAAAGAGCGACCAGCCCCATGTAATATCAACTGTCATGAGCTCTCCCAGAGATCTCTGTCTCTCTGCTAAGACCCAGCTCCACCCAACAGCCAGCAAGCTCCAGTGCTGGAAGCCCCATGACGAACAAACCGCAAGATAGGAACACAACCCAACCAATTAGCACAGAGGCTGCCTAAAATCATACTAAGTTCACAGACACCCCAAAACACACCACTGGATGCGGCCCTGCCCACCAGAAAGAAAAGATCCAACCCCACCCAGCAGAACACAGGCACCAGGCCCCTCCACCAGGAAGGCTACACAAGCCACTGAACCAACCTTACCCACTGGAGGCACACACCGAAAACAATGGGAACTGTGGACCTGTAGCCTGTGAAAAGGAGACCCCAACACAGTAAGATAAGCAAAATGAGAAGACAGAGAAATACACAGCAGATGAAGGAGAAAGGTAAAAACCCACCAGACTAAAAAAGTGAAGAGGAAATAGGCAGTCTAACTTAAAAAGAATTCAGAGAAATGATAGTAAAGATGATACAAAATCGTGGAAATAGATTGGAGAAAATACAAGAAATGTTTAACAAGGACGTAGAAGAACTAAAGAGCAAACAAACCGTGATGAACAACAAAATAAATGCAATTAAAAATTCTCTAGAAGGAATCAATAGCAGAATAACTGAGGCAAAAGAACGGATAAGTGACCTCGAAGATTATAGAGTGGACATAACTACCGCAGAGCAGAATAAAGAAAAAAGGATGAAAAGAATCGAGGACAGTCTCAGAGACCTCTGGGATAACATTAAACGCTCCAACATTTGAATTATAGGGGTCCCAGAAGAAGAAGAGAAAAAGAAAGGGTCTGAGAAAATATTTGAAGAGATTATAGCTGAAAACTTCCCTACCATGGGAAAGGAAATAGTCAATCAAGTCCAGGAAGCGCAGAGAGTCCCATACAGGATAAATCCAAGGAGAAACACGCCAAGACGCATATTAATCAAACTATCAAAAATTAAATACAAAGAAAAAATATTAAAAACAGCAAAGGAAAAGCAACAAATAACATACAAGAGAATCCCCATAAGATTAAAAGCTGATCTTTCAGCAGAAACTCTGCAAGCCAGAAGGGAGTCGCCGGACATATTTAAAGTGATGAAAGGGAAAAGCCTACAACCAAGATTACTCTACCCGGCAAGGATCTCATTCAGATTCGATGGAGAAATTAAAACCTTTACAGACAAGCAAAAGCTAAGAGAATAGAGCACCAGCTTTACAACAAATGCTAAAGGAACTTCTCTAGGCAGGAAACACAAGAGAAGGAAAAGACCTACAATAACAAACCCAAAACAATTAAGAAAATGGTAATAGGAACATACATATCAATAATTACCTTAAATGTAAATGGATTAAATGCTCCAACCAAAAGACATAGACCGGCTGAATGAATACAAAAACAAGGCCCATATATATGCTGTCTACAAGAGACCCACTTCAGACCTAGGGACACATACAGACTGAAAGTGAGGGGATGGAAAAAATTATTCCATGCAAATGGAAATCAAAAGAAAGCTGGAGTAGCAAATCTCATATCAGACAAAATAGACTTTAAAATAAAGACTATTACAAGAGACAAAGAAGGACACTACATAATGATCAAGGGAACAAGCCGAGAAGAAGATATAACAATTGTAAATATTTTTACACCCAGCATAGGAGCACCTCAATACATAAGGCAAATGCTAACAGCCACAAGAGGGGAAATCGACAGTAACACAATTATAGTAGTGGACTTTAACACCCCACTTTCACCAATGGACAGATCATCTAAAATGAAAATAAATAAGGAAACACAAGCTTTAAATGACACATTAAACATGGTGGACTTAATTGATATTTATAGGACATTCCATACAAAATCTACAGAATACACTTTTTCTCAAGTGCTCATAGAACATTCTCCAGGATAGATCATATCTTGGGGCAGAAATCAAGCCTTGGTAAATTTAAGAAAATTGAAATCGTATCAAGTATCTTTTCCAACCACAACACTATGAGACTAGATATCAATTACAGGAAAAAAACTGTAAAAAATACAAGCACATGGAGGCTAAATAATACGCTACTCAATAACCAAGAGATCACTGAAGAAATCAAAGAGGAAATAAAAAAATACCTAGAAACAAATGACAATGAAAACACGACAGCCCAAAACCGGATGCAGCAAAAGCAGTTCTAAGAGGGTAGTTTATAGCAATACAATCCTACCTAAAGAAACAAGAAACATCTCAAATAAACAACCTAACCTTACATCTAAAGCAATTAGAGAAGGAAGAACAAAAAAATCTCACAGTCAGCGGAAAGAGAGAAATCATAAACTACAGATGAGAAATAAGTGAAAAAGAAATAATGGAAACAATAGCAAATATCAAGAAAAGTAAATGCTGGTTCTTTGAGAAGATAAACAAAATTGATAAACCATTATCCAGACTCATCAAGGAAAAAAGGGAGAAGACTCAAATCAATAGAATTAGAAATGAAAAAGGAGAAGTTACAACGGAAACTGCAGAAATACAAAGCATCATGAGAGACTACTACAAACAACTCTATGCTAATAAAATGGACAACCTGGAAGAAATGGACAAATTCTTAGAAAAGCACAACCTTCCAAGACTGAACAAGGAAGAAATAGAATAATATATACACAGACCAGTCACAAGCACTGAAATTGAAACTGTGATTAAAAAACTTCCAACAAACAAAAGCCCAGGACCAGACGGCTTCACAGGTGAATTCTACCAAACATTTAGAGAAGAGCTAACACCTATCCTTCTCAAACTCTTCCAAAATATATCAGAGGGAGGAACACTCCCAAACTCATTCTATGAGGCCACCATCACCCTGACACCAAAACCAGACAAAGATGTCACAAAAAAAGAAAACTACAGGCCAATATCACTGATGAACATAGATGTAAAAATCCTCAACAAAATACTAGCAGACAGAATCCAACAGCACATTAAAAGGATCATACACCATGATTAAGTGGGGTTTTTCCTAGGAATGCAAGGATTCCTCAATATATGCAAATCAATCAATGTGATACACCATATTAACACATTGAAGGAGAAAAACCATATGATCATCTCAATAGATGCAGAGAAAGCTTTCGACAAAATTCAACACCCATTTACGATAAAAACTCTCCAGAAAGCAGGCATAGAGGGAACTTACCGCAACATAATAAAGGTGATATTTTGAGAAACGAACAGCCAACATTGTTCTCAATGGTGAAAAACGGAAACCATTTCCTCTAAGATCAGGAACAAGACAAAGTTGTCCATTCTCTCCACTATTATTCAACATAGTTTTGGAAGTTTTAGCCACAGCAATCAGAGAAGAAAATGAAATAAAAGGAATCCAAATCGGAAAAGAAGAAGTAAAACTGTCACTGTTTGCAGATGACATGATACTATACATAGAGAATCCTAAAGATGCTACCAGAAAACTGCTAGAGCTAATCAATGAATTTGGTAAATTTGCAGTATACAAAATTAATGCACAGAAATCTCTTGCATTCCTATACAGTAATGATGAAAAATATACAAGAGATATTAAGGAAATACTGCCATTTACCATTGTAACAAAAAGAATAAAATACCTAGGAATAAACCTACCTACAGAGACAAACGACCTATATGCAGAAAATTATAAGACACTGATGAATGAAGTTAAAGATGATACCAACAGATGGAGAGATATACCATGTTCTTGGATTGGAAGAATCAACATTGTGAAAACGACTCTACTACCCAAAGCAATCTACAGATTCAATGCAATCCCTATCAAACAACCACTGGCATTTTTCACAGAACTAGAAGAAAAAATTTCACAATTTGTATGGAAACACAAAAGATGCCAAATAGCCAAAGCAATCTACATATTCAATGTAATCCCTATCAAACTACCAATGGTATTTTTCACAGAACTAGAACAAAATATTTCACAATTTGTATGGAAACACAAAAGACACCGAATAGCCAAAGCAATCTTGAGAAAGAAAAACAGAGCTAGAGGAATCAGGCTCCCGGACTTCAGACTGTTCTACAAAGCTACAGTAATCAAGACAATCTGGTACTGGCACAAAAACAGAAATATAGATCAATGGAACAGGATAGAAAGCCCAGAGATAAACCCACGCACATATGGTCACCTCATCTTTGATAAAGGAGGCGCAAATATACAATGGAGGAAAGACAGCCTCTTCAATAAGTGGTGCTGGGAAAACTGGACAGCTACATGTAAAAGAATGAAATTAGAATACTTCCTAACACCATACACAAACGAAACTCAAAATGGATTAAAGACTTACATGTAAGGCCAGACATTATAAAACTCTTAGAGGAAAACATAGGTGAACACTCTTTCTCATAAATCACAGCAAGATCTTTTCTGACCCACCTCCTAGAGAAATGGAAATAAAAACAAAAATATACAAATGGGACCTAATGAAACTTCAAAGCTTTTGCACAGCAAAGGAAACCATAAACAAGATGAAAAGACAGCCCTCAGAATGGGAGAAAATATTTGCAAATGAAGCAAGTGACAAAGGATTAATCTCCAAAATATACAAGCAGCTCATGCAGCTCAATATCAAAAAAACAAACAACCCAATCCAAAAATGGGCAGAAGACCTAAATAGACATTTCTCCAAATAATATATACAGATTGCCAACAAACACATGAAAGGATGCTCAACATCACTAATCATCAGAGAAATGCAAATCAAAAGCACAATGAGGTATCACCTCACACCGGTCAGAAGGGCCATCATCAAAAAATCTACAGAAAAAAAAATGCTGGAGAGGGTGTGGAAGAAAGGGAACCCTCTTGCCCTGTTGGTGGGAATGTAAGTTGATACAACCACTATGGAAAACAGCATGGAGTTTCCTTAATAAACTAAAAATATAACTACCATATGACCCAGCAATCCCACTACTGGGCATATACACTGAGAAAACTGTAATTCAAAAAGTGTCATGTACCACTATGTTCATTGCAGCTCTATTTACAGTAGCCAGGACATGGAAGCAACCTAAGTGTCCATTGACAGATGAATGAATAAAGAAGATGTGGCACACATATACAATGGAATATTACTCAGCTATAAAAAGAAATGAAACTGAGTTATTTGTAGTGAGGTGGATGGACCTAGGGTCTGTCATACAGAATGAAGTAAGTCAGAAAGAGAAAAAAAAAAATACCGTATGCTAACACATGTATATGGAATCTAAAAAAAAAAAATGGTTCTGATGAACCTAGGGGCAGGACAGGAAAAGAGACGCAGACATAGAGAATGGACATGAGGACACAGGGTGGGGGAAGGGTACGCTGGGATGAAGTGAGAGAGTAGCATTGCCATATATACACTAACAAATATAAAATAGATAGCTAGTGGGAAGCAGCCACGTAGCACAAGGAGATCAGCTCGGTGCTTTGTGACCACCTAGATGGGTGGGATAGGAAGAGTGGGAGTGAGATGCAAGAGGGAGGGTATAGGGGGATATATGTATACGTATAGCTGATTCACTTTGTTATACAGCAGAAACTAATGCAACATTGTAAAGCAATTTTATGCCAATAAAGATGTTAAATAAAATAAAAAGAAGATGTAGGGTGACTGGTATCATTTTGGCTAGTACTTTCCCAGTTTCAGCACTGGAAGGTCCATGTCTCAGGAACCCCTCAGTCCAGGTCAAATCAGGATGGTTAATCATCCTATTCAGATTTGCAAGAGGCATAATAGGGTTGGGGAATGGTTTCTGAGGATATAAGAAACCCATAAGTGTACACATTTTCTCAAAATATCTATCTCATTTTGGTATTTTAGGGGAAGTAACATAATTTATATGTTTATAAAAAGCACAAGATATCAAAGGAACATTCACTATCTACCTTAAAATTTCTGAGGTTCTCTGCTGTGCAAAAATTATTTGGGTGGAAAAGTATGAGAATATCCGATACCTTGGTTGGGCTGACAGATATGGGTGAATGCAATGACTACAAAAGTTGGTATATTTGGAAGGTCTCATGTGACCAAATAAGGCATACTCACATAAGACATTAATAAAGTTAAAATATATGATACAGCAGGGAAAAGAAAGCATGGGTAGTTTTTGTTTTTTTGTTTTTTTAGCTACTTTATTTATTTATTTTATTTTTAGCTGTGTTGGGTCTTCGTTTCATGCGAGGGCCTTCTCCAGTTGCGGCAAGTGGGGGCCACTCCTCATCGCAGTGCGCGGGCCTCTCACCATCGTGGCCCCTCCCGTTGCGGGGCACAGGCTCCAGACGCGCAGGCTCAGCAGCTGTGGCTCACGGGCCCAGTTGCCCTGCGGCATGTGGGATCCTCCCAGACCAGGGCTCGAACCCGTGTCCCCTGCATTGGCAGGCAGACTCCCAACCACTGCGCCACCAGGGAAGCCCCATGGGTAGTTTTTGAATAGTCCAAGGCTTCCAGAGGCAGATCCCTAGGGCCCTCTCAGTCACACAGGTTGAATATGCTTTGTCTTTGGATTATGAATTATCCAAGATATGTGAGAGACATTTTATTTTTGAGAGAGCTCATGCACTAGTTTCCTGCATGGGTTTTTTTTTTTTTTTTGAACTCTGCTAATGACACAGCTAAAAGTGGGCTGAGTAACCAATGAAACCACATACAAGCCATCAAGCTATATGGCCTAAACATTGCAAACAAGCTAGTATAGAATACTTCCAGGGGAGTTTTGAACTTTAAATAACAGAGTACATCTATCATGTCTCATCTTTATGTGGCCATTCTCAAAGGTAAGCATAGAGTTACTCACGTCCAGCTATCCAGCTGCAAGTTAACCCTAACCACACACCATGGATAGTTATTGGAGGTTACTCCTTAGTATTTTCATAGTAAGAAGATGAGTTTAGAATGGAGTTATTTATGATCAATGGCTATAAAATAATGAAAATAACTGGAGAGTAAGTCTCAGAATACTAGAACTAGGAGATAATTTTTGATGCCTGAATGCTGACTTAGAATAAATGAAATGAAGTATTACTTTACGATTCAGGTCATAAACCCATGGAACTTCATTTTCTATGAGAAGGTTTGAGAAGAATATATCAATGAATTCAAAGAGGTTTTAGTAACTCATGTTGACTTAACCTTGATGAGATTTTAAGGAGGTAGGAATTGTTTGCAGATATTCTTCTTTTTTTAAAAAATAAATTTATTTATTTATTTATTTATTTTTGGGTGTGTTGGGTCTTCGTTTCTGTGCGAGGGCTTTCTCTAGTTGCGGCGAGCGGGGGCCACTCTTCATCGCGGTGCGCGGGCCTCTCACTGTCGCGGCCTCTCTTGTTGCGGAGCACAGGCTCCACACGCGCAGGCTCAGTAATTGTGGCTCACGGGACTAGTTGCTCCGCGGCATGTGGGATCCTCCCAGACCAGGGCTCGAACCCGTGTCCCCTGCATTGGCAGGCAGATTCTCAACCACTGCGCCACCAGGAAAGCCCTTTTGCAGATATTCTTGAGTCTGAGTTTAGTATCAAAAGTACTGACATACCTCTCCATCATAACTCCATAGATGCTCTGATAGAGAACTAATGTTCTGCTCAACAGATCATACATATCACTCAGGGTAACATTTCTCCTGTTCTTAGTTGAGTCATTTTCTCAAGACTCAGGATGTGAGATATAGCAGCTAGAAAATCTGGTAAGCTGGCCCATGTTCATTGGTCAGTTCCATAATCAGGTCCCACTTACTTTTTTCATCTGATCCACTACTATTCTCCACTCTCCATTATCTTGCATCCCTTTACATCTATCTGCCATTGGCTCACACTGGGCTAGTCACTGTTTTTGATCTTCCAGACTCTTCTTCACCACCCTTGCATTTGAAAATGTAATTCTATATTCAGGGAAAATTGGCAAAATCAGCATTTGTCATCTTTCTCGTTAACTGTTATATCTTCTTCTTATTTGGGGCAAAATTACACTTGTAGTTGACCCATTGTAAATGCTCAAAATGGTTGCTAAGTAAATGAATGGATATTGGTGTATTTTCCTCCTGAAAATGTATATTTCACATGTATATGTATATGTACATATGTGTATTTCAATGGGGTAATTTCTTTACACACATAAATGATCTGAATATGTCATTTAATTAGGGAGAAGAAAAATGTATTTAGGTACACATGTAGCCTCACACTAAGCTTCAAATGGCTCCTTCATAGGAGATCTGCACACTTCATTGCATTTTCCACATTGATGTTTAGAGGAATCTGTCAATCTTGAGTCACACCAGTCTCTGGTCTGCTCATCATCTAACATCATAAAGTTGTGCAAAAAAAGAGAGATAAAAGCATAGAGAATTCTGTATTAGGCATAATTTGACAATCTAGAGTATAGAAGTGGAAAACTGTCATTTCTGAAGAGTATCGCACATATATGTGTATGTGGTTTTCCTAACTCAGGTGAAAATGTAAATAAAATGACATTTTAAAATGGCATGTAAAATTATGAATTTAAATATGTAAAAATATATATAAATATGAAAATATGGGGTAAAATAGTACTTCCATTTTTAATTTAAAAATAACTGGTTTTGATTCTATATATTATTAATAATTTTTTTCTTTCACAAAACTCCATCATATCATAAGACTACATTCATTCCACTATTATACTTAAATGACAAGCCAGTTTATTACTGACCAGCTTTAAGCAAAGAAATAGGACACATTTAATAAAAAAAAAAAATCCTGCATTTTCTCCTGTATATCCCTATTAGGCCATCCACACAGAAACTTCTCTGTAGCTACTGGTAAAAGCTTTTTATCCAGATATAGTACTTATTGGACTGAACATTTTAAAAGGATGTAGAGGTTATTTCCAGTTCAGCCCAATTTATTTTCAATATGAATTTGTTCAGATATTCTCTCATCCTTTTCTTTTTGCATGTAACCTATCTTTAAGTCTAATTCATGTGAATATCCTTTCGCGATGATGTAAAGATTTTCAAGAACCTGCACCTCCAGCATTTAAAATTACTTACAGTAGAATAATTTCAGCTTGGTCTTAGTTTTGTTTCTTATTGATTCATTTTTTAAGGGGAGGGGAGGGAACTTGGCCTATTCTTTTGGTTATTCTATAAGCCTTTTTTCTAAACCATAGTAAGTCTTAAAAAAAAAAAAAAATCAGTGAACTTTTCATTGCTTGCCCTGCAAGGCTAATTCTTGTTAAAAGCCCGTTTGAGTAGATGCTGCCACTTGAATTTTAAGTTCTAACTAGGTGTCCCATGCCATGGTTACAACTTTCAATTCCCTCTCCTTCCACTTTCCAATAGAGAACAATTAAGACTTGATCAGGATCAGTTATGATTTGTGGTTTCTCTCATAGGTTACCACAAAGAAAGATATGACTGCTACCAAGCTTTCATCTGTGAATTACGGGGAGCAGGGAACTGATTCAGGGGCTTCCTACAGGGCTGCCAGCATGCTGATGAATCAAACATAAGCCTGACAGTGAAGCAAGAAAACAAAAATTAATTAAAATATTTTTTGGATACAAAAGTAAGACATTAGCATTATTGAACATTTAAAAAACACCAGGGAATATTAGAAATATAAAATTATCATTATGCTACCACCCAAGAAATATTAATATTAAAAAAAATCTTTATATAGTAAAAAATTGAGAACATGTTGTATTTAGTTTGCTTCTTTTTACACTATTTTAGTGTTTTCACAATTTTTAACATGATTTTGAATAGCTATATAATGTTCCATTATGTGGGTTTCCATAATAACCTGGAGTTACTTTGATGGAAAATTTGGAGATGAGACCCAGTTCTAGAATTTAAATTTCTATCTTACCAAATATATGTTTGTTGATTTTTAAAAAATTATACGCCCCTCATTTTCATGGGGTTCCTGTCCTTTGTGGATAACTGCAGTGACATTGGAGTACATCATCCCTGGTACTTTTACTCATGGCACTTACTAACTGTAAAAGGTATTTCATGGTACGCTGAGAATAGAACTCTACATCAAATGTGCTAACTAATGTGAGCTTCAGAGTCTCAGTTTGGTTTTAATTGCTCTTCCGAAGCACTTTCTGAACAGGGCACTGTTTTAATGTCACAGAATCCTCCAGAGGCAAGAAACAATGCATCACGAATCTGCATGAAAAGGTAGCTAGATGAGAGCTGAATGTAATTCTTTTGTTGAAGGCAGGGCAAATCATAGCAAAGTGCCACTGTAGCAGGTTTCCAAACAAATCCATAATAAAAAACTCAGCTGAAGATAGCATTGTGGCCGAGAGTTGGCCAAAGGCCATATTTTTTGCAATCCAGAAAAAACCATATATTTCTCACCTTCAAACACAGCAGTTGAATTGATGATCTCTCTTTGTTTCTTTCTGTTTTCATTCTCTTTGCTCCTGCCCTTACTCTTAGTATGTGCCTTAGATGATAAATTGTCAGTGTTTGTGGATTTTCTTGTATGATCCAAATTTCATTACTTAACCGGCAGCCTAAATCACCTTCATTGAGTGTAGTCCTTGATCAGTCTCCTTAAACTCATATTGTTTATTGGCACAGCTTTGAAACTCATTTCCAGAAGTTACACGTCCCATTTCCACTCTCATACACAGATTTACTCCATCCACACCTGCACACTCAGGCACATGCATTCAAATTGTTTCCGAAGTTTGCGCTTCTCTCCCAACTGCCTTTTGTTGTCATATCACCCCCTCCCCTTACCATCTCATAGAACTAAAAGACCATGAGCCCCGAGACAGAAAATCACGTTGGAAACTGCCTGGGTCTGAGGTCCAGAAGAACTTCAGTATCAGACTGAATCTGCCATTGATCAGGTGTGTAAAATCAGGCAATTTACGTTCCTTTTGTCACTCAGTTTCCTTAAAAAGAGACAATGAATGAGCTTATACCTGAAATCCTAAATGGAAATGACTTAATAAACAATGCAGGTAATTTTCATAAATAACAGAAATAACCCTGTGTAAGACAATAGCAAGTCCTGAGGACTGCAGACAAATGAAAACTATATATCCAGTATAAAAGCATTAAAATATGTGACCCCAAACAAACAGGTAAGCAAACAAAACAAAACAAAACCACACTCTCTGCTACCTGGATTCAGTCCATGGGCTAGCAGTGTGCAGCCAAAGTTTAGATTCTCTCTTTCTCTTCCTACCTCTGAAATTCTATAACATTCCAGTGTCAAAATTCTTTACAGAAAGAATTTTTAACAATAGCCAAACCTAAAGAGGAGAGGAAAAAGAGGATGTTGGACTACTTTCAGTATCTCTTTATCAGACCTCATACTGTATACCTGAAGACACCCAAGAATAAGGAACACCCTTGGGAGCCAGACATAGTTCCCAATCAGGAAGAAATAAGCTTTGTTAACACTTTGTTAGGGATGATGGATCCATTGACTTTTGAAGAAAAAACAGGGTACATTCTGAATGACTATATGCACACTCTAGAATGAGAATCATATACCAACTATTAATAAATTAAACATGAATCATTTATAAAACCTAGCAAATAACATGTACTATAGTTATCAGTTATAAAATTGGTGAAAAACTTTTTAGGTAAGACTGGATCAGACACCTTTCCGATCTATCCAGTCTTGCTACACTCTCCTCAGGATCCACCTAGCCTTCAGTGACCACAGTAGAGTTATGCCATTCCAGCCAATGCAGAGGTTTTGCTTCCTTGTATTAATTTCGTACTAGTTTTCGCTTGTGCTGTTTTTCAAAATTCAGAGTCAATAGTAAATCTTTGTCAATGTATTGGAAGGAGACCTGCTCCTCTCCCATAAACATGGCAAATATGAACTTCCACTTATTTCTCCTTGAATTAATGTTTAGCTCTGAATGTAAGGTGGTCTGAGTCACAGAGTAGCATTCTTTTTCTTGCATTACGTTTCATTCTTCTAAGAAGAAATTCAACTTTCAGATTGGACTCTGAGCTTCAATTCAGTTCAACACATATTTTGTGCCAGGTACAGGGATAGAAAGGTGACTTAAATATAGAAAGAAGAATGAGAAGATTCTTACTCTTTAGAGAGTATATTCACTCGGAGAATATAGGCACATATAATAGGTACTTTAAGTACAAGGTGATAAGTACAATAATGCAGGTCTCCAAGGTGCTTTGAGGGCTCCGAGTAGAAACAACTCACCCAAAGTGGACTTAAGGGGCAGAGGAAAAGAAAGCTTTCTGGATGTTATGTATTCTGACTGCCTTATGGAGTGACAAGCCATGAGCTGGAGCTGAAAATATTTAAAAATTGAATGTATTCAGGAATTTTCAAGTAATTCTGTGTGGCTTTAGTATAACATGATGCAAAGAATATTGAAATGAGAGTTTGGCAAGAAAAAGCCAGGTAACAAACAGACTTGTATATTACACTAGAAAGTTTAGATTTTACTTTATTTTATTTTTTAAACGTTTTTTTTAAAACATCTTTATTGGAGTATAATTGCTTTACAATGGTGTGTTACTTTCTGCTTTATAACAAAGTGAATCAGCTATACAGATACATATATCCCCATATCCCCTCCCTCTTGCGTCTCCCTCCCAACATCCCTATTCCACCCCTCTAGGTGGTCACAAAGCACCGAGCTGATCTCCCTGTGCTCTGCAGCTGCTTCTCACTCGCTAGCTATTTTACATTTGGTAGTGTATATATGTTCATACCACTCTCTCACTTTGTCCCAGCTTACCCTTCCCCCTCCCCGTGTCCTCAGGTCCATTCTCTACATCTCTGTCTTTATTCCTGTCCTGCCCCTAGATTCTTCAGAATCAATTTTTTTTTTTTTAGATTCAATATATATGTGTTAGCATATCATATTTGTTTTTCGCTTTCTGACTTACTTCACTCTGTATGACAGACTTCAGGTCCATCCAACTCACTACAAATAACTCAATTTCGTTTCTTTTTAAGGCTGAGTAATATTCCATTGTATATATGTGCCACATCTTCTTTATCCATTCATCTGTCAATGGACACCTAGGTTGCTTCCACCTCCCGTCTATTGTAAATAGAGCTGCAATGAACATTGTGGTACATGACTCTTTTTGAATTATGGTTATCTCAGGGTATAGGCCCAGTAGTGGGATTGCTGGGTCATATGGTAGTTCTATTCTTAGTTTTTTAAGGAACCTCCATGCTGTTCTCCATAGTGGCTGTATCAATTTACATTCCCACTGACAGTGCAAGAGAGTTCCTTTTTCTCCACACCCTCTCCAGCATTTAGTTTTTGTAGATTTTTTTTTTTTAAGGATTTTTTCTTATTTATTTATTTATTTATTTATTTATTTATTTATTTATTTTTGGCTGTGTTGGGTCTTCGGTTCGTGCGAGGGCTTTCTCCAGTTGCGGCAAGCGGGGGCCACTCTTCATCGCGGTGCGGGGACCGCTCTTCATCGCGGTGCGCGGGCCTCTCTCTATCGCGGCCCCTCCCGTCGCGGGGCACAGGCTCCAGACGCGCAGGCTCAGCAATTGTGGCTCACGGGCCCAGCCGCTCCGCGGCACGTGGGATCTTCCCAGACCAGGGCTCGAACCCGTGTCCCCCGCATTAGCAGGCAGATTCTCAACCACTGCGCCACCAGGGAAGCCCCAAGTTTTTGTAGATTTTTTGATGATGGCCATTCTGACCAGTGTGAGGTGATACCTCACTGTAGTTTTCATATGCATTTCCCTAGTGATTAGTGATGTTGACCATTCTTTCATGTGTTTGTTGGCAATCTGTATATCTTCTTCTTCTTCTTTTTTTTTTAAATTAGATGTTCACTTTCATCAGTTTATGGCCAAATTTGCACTTACAAATCTTCACACATATATTCCAACATGTAATTTTTTTAGCACCTTTATTGGAGTATAATTGCTTTACAATCGTGTGTTAGTTTCTGCTTTATAACAAAGTGAATCAGTTATACATATACATATGTTCCCATATCTCTTCCCTCTTGCATCTCCCTCCCTCCCACCCTCCCTATCCCACCCCTCTAGGTGGTCATAAAGCACAAAGCTGATCTCCCTGTGCTATGTGGCTGCTTCCCACTAGCCATATATTTTACGTTTGGTAGTGTATATATGTCCATGCCACTCTCTCACTTTGTAACAGCTTACCTCCTCCCCATATCTTCAAGTCCATTCTCCAGTAGGTCTGTGTCTTTACTCCCGTCTTGCCCCTAGGTTATTCATGACCTTTTTTTTTTTTTTTTCTTAGATTCCATATATATGTGTTAGCATACGGTAATTGTTTTTCTCTTTCTGACTTCACTCTGTATGACAGGCTCTAGGTCCAACCACCTCACTACAAATAACTCAATTTCGTTTCTTTTTATGGCTGAGTAATATTCCATTGTATATATGTGCCACATCTTCTTTATCCATTCATCTCTTGATGGACACTTAGGTTGCTTCCATGTCCTGACTATTGTAAATAGAGCTGCAATGAACATTTTGGTACATGACTCTTTTTGAATTATGGTTTTCTCAGGGTATATGCCCAGTAGTGGGATTGCTGGGTCGTATGGTAGTTCTATTTTTAGTTTTTTAAGGACCCTCCATACTGTTCTCCATAGTGGCTGTATCAATTTACATTCTCACCAACAGTGCAAGAGGGTTCCTTTTTCTCCACACCCTCTCCAGCATTTATTGTTTGTAGATTTTTTGATGATGGCCATTCTGACTGGTGTGAGGAGTTACCTCATTGTAGTTTTGATTTGCATTTCTCTAATGATTAATGATGTTGAGCATTGTTTCATGTGTTTGTTGGCAATCTGTATATCTTCTTTGGAGAAATGTCTGTTTAGGTCTTCTGCCCAATTTTGGATTGGGTTATTTGTTTTTTTGATATTGAGTTGCATGAGCTGCTTGTAAATTTTGGAGATTAATCCTTTGTCAGTTGCTTCATTTGCAAATATTTTCTCCCATTCTGAGGGTTGTCTTTTCATCTTGTTTATGGTTTCGTTTGCTGTGCAAAAGCTTTTAAGCTTCATTAGGTCCCGTTTGTTTATTTTTGTTTTTATTTCCATTTCTCTAGGAGGTGGGTCAAAAAGGATCTTGCTGTGATTTATGTCATAGAGTGTTCTGCCTGTTTTCCTCTAAGAGTTTTATAGTGTCTAGTCTTATATTTAGGTCTTTAATCCATTTTGAGTTTATTTTTGTGTATGGTGTGAGGGAGTGTTCTAATTTCATACTTCTACATGTAGCTGTCCAGTTTTCCCAGCACCGCTTATTGAAGAGGCTGTCTTTTCTCCACTGTATATTCTTGCCTCCTTTATCAAAGATAAGGTGACCATATGTGCATGGGTTTATCTCTGGGCTTTCTATCTGTTCCATTGATCTACTTTTCTGTTTTTGTGCCAGTACCATACTGTCTTGATTACTGTAGCTTTGTAGTATAGTCTGAAGTCAGGGAGCCTGATTCCTCCAGCTCCGTTTTTCTTTGTCAAGATTGCTTTGGCTGTTCGGGGTCTTTTGCATTTCCATACAAATTGTGAAGTTTTTTGCTCTAGTTCTGTGAAAAATGCCATTGGTAGTTTGATAGGGATTGCATTGAATCTGTAGATTACTTTGGGTAGTAGAGTCATTTTCACAATGTTGATTCTTCCAATCCAAGAACATGGTATATCTCTCCATCTATTTGTATCACCTTTAATTTCTTTCATCAGTGTCTTATAATTTTCTGCATACAGGTCTTTTGTCTCCTTAGGTAGGTTTATTCCTACATATTTTATTCTTTTTATTGCAGTGGTAAATGGGAGTGTTTTCTTAATTTCACTTTCAGATTTTTCATCATTAGTGTATAGGAATGCTAGAGATTTCTGTGCATTAATTTTGTATCCTGCTACTTTACCAAATTCATTGATTAGCTCTAGTAGTTTTCTGGTAGCATCTTTAGGATGCTCTATGTATAGTATCATGTCATCTGCAAACAGTGACAGCTTTACTTCTTTTCTGATTTGGATTCCTTTTATTTATTTTTCTTCTCTAATTGCTGTGGCTAAAACTTCCAAAACTATGTTGAAGAATAGTGGTGAGAGTGGGCAACCTTGTCTTGTTCCTGATCTTAGTGGAAATGGTTTCAGTTTTTCACCATTGAGGACGATGTTGTCTGTGGGTTTGTCATATATGGCCTTTATTATGTTGAGGAAAGTTGCCTCTATGCCTGCTTTCTGCAGGGTTTATATTATAAATTGGTGTTGAATTTTGTCAAAAGCTTTTTCTGCATCTATTGAGATGATCATATGGTTTTTCTCCTTCAGTTTGTTAATATGGTGTATCACATTGATTGATTTGCGTATGTTGAAGAATCCTTGCATTCCTGGGATAAACCCCACTTGATCATGGTGTATGATCCTTTTAATGTGCTGTTGGATGCTGTTTGCTAGTATTTTGTTGAGGATTTTTGCATCTATGTTCATCAGTGATATTGGCCTGTAGTTTTCTTTCTTTGTGACATCTTTGTCTGGTTTTGGTATCAGGGTGATGGTGGCCTCATAGAATGAGTTTGGGAGTGTTCCTCCCTATGCTATATTTTGGAAGAGTTTGAGAAGGATAGGTGTTAGCTCTTCTCTAAATGTTTGATAGAATTCACCTGTGAAGCCGTCTGGTCCTGGGCTTTTGTTTGTTGGAACTTTTTAAATCACAGTCTCAATTTCAGTGCTTGTGATTGGTCTGTTCATATTTTGTATTTCTTCCTGGTTCAGTCTCAGAAGGCTGTGCATTTCTAAGAATTTGTCATTTCTTTCCAGGTTATCCATTTTATTGGCATAGAGTTGCTTGTAGTAACCTCTCATGATCCTTTGTATTTCTGCAGTGTCAGTTGTTACTTCTCCGTTGTCATTTCTAATTCTATTGATTTGAGTCTTCTCCCTTTTTTCTTGATGAGTATGGCTAATGGTTTATCAATTTTGTTTATCTTCTCAAAGAACCAGCTTTTAGTTTTATTGATCTTTGCTATCGTTTCCTTCATTTCTTTTTCATTTATTTCTGACCTGATCTTTATGATTTCTTTCCTTCTCCTAACTTTGGGATATTTTTGTTCTTCTTTCTCTATTTGCTTTAGGTGTAAGGTTAGGTTGTTTATTTGAGATGTTTCTTGTTTCTTAAGGTAGGATTGTATTGCTATAAACTTCCCTCTTAGAACTGCTTTTGCTGCATCGCATAGGTTTTGGGTCATCATGTTTTCATTGTCATTTGTTTCTAGGTTTTTTTTTTATTTCCTCTTTGATTTCTTCAGTGATCTCTTGGTTATTAAGTCGTGTATTGTTTAGCCTCCATGTTCTTTATTTTTTACAGATTTTTTCTGTAATTGATATCTAGTCTCATAGCACTGCGGTCAGAAAAGATACTTGATACGATTTCAATTTTCTTAAATTTACCAAGGCTTGATTTGTGACCCAAGATATGATCTATCCTGGAGAATGTTCCATGAGCACTTGAGAAGAATGTGTATTCTGTTGTTTTTGGATGGAATGTCCTATAAATATCAATTAATTCCATCTTGTTTAATGTGTCATTTAAAGCTTGTGTTTCCTTATTTATTTTCATTTTGTATGATCAGTCCATTGGTGAAAGTGGGGTGTTAAAGACCCCTAGCATGATTGTGTTACTGTCAGTTTCCCCTTTTATGGCTGTTAGTATTTGCCTTATGTATTGAGGTGCTCCTCTGTTGGGTGCATAAATATTTACAATTGTTATATCTTCTTCTTTTATCAATCCCTTGATCATTATGTAGTGTCCTTCTTTGTCTCTTGTAATAGTCTTTATTTTAAAGTCTATTTTGTCTGATATGTGAATTGCTACTCCAGCTTTCTTTTGATTTCCATTTGCATGGAATATCTTTTTCCATCCCCTCACTTTCAGTCTGTATGTGTCCCTCTGTCTGAAGTGGGTCTCTTGTAGACAGCATGTATACGTGTCTTGTTTTTGTATCCATTCAGCCAGTCTATGTCTTTTGGTTGGAGCATTTAATCCATTTACATTTAAGGTAATTATTGATATGTATGTTCCTATTACCATTTTCTTAATTGTTTTGGGTTTGTTATTGTAGCTCTTTTCCTTCTCTTGTGTTTCCTGCCTTGAGAAGTTCCTTTAGCATTTGTTGTAAATCTGGTTTGGTGGTGCTGAATTCTCTTAGCTTTTGCTTGTTTGTAAAGGTTTTAATTTCTCCATCAAATCTGAATGAGATCCTTGCTGGGTAGAGTAATCTTGATTGTAGGTTTTTCTCCTTCATCACTTTAAATATGTGCTGCCACTCCCTTCTGGCTTGCAGAGTTTCTGCTGAATGATCAGCTGTTAGCCTTATGGGGATTCCCTTGTGTGTTATTTGTTGTTTTTCCCTTACGGCTTTTAATATTTTTTCTTTGTATTTAATTTTTGATAGTTTGATTAATATGTGTCTTGGTGTGTTTCTCCTTGGATTTATCCTATATGGGACTCTTTGTGCTTCCTGGACTTTATTAACTATTTCCTTTCCCATATTAGGGAAGTTTTCAACTATAATCTCTTCAAATATTTTCTCAGTCCCTTTCTTTTTCTCTTCTTCTTCTGGGACCCCTATAGTTTGAATGTTAGTGTGTTTAATATTGTCCCAGTGGTCTCTGGGATTGTCCTTAATTCTTTTCATTCTTTTTTCTTTATTTTGCTCTGCGGTAGTTATTTTCACTATTTTATCTTCCAGGTCACTTATCCGTTCTTCTGCCTCAGTTATTCTGCTATTGATTTCTTCTAGAGAATTTTTAATTTCATTTATTGTTTTGTTCATCACTGTTTGTTTGCTCTTTAGTTTTTCTAGGCCCTTGTTAAACATTTATTGTATTTTCTCCTTTCTGTTTCCAAGATTTTGGATCATCTTTACTCTCAATACTCTGATTTCTTTTTCAGGTAGACTCTTCATTTATTTGGTCTGCTGGGTTTTTACCTTGCTCCTTCATGTGCTGTTTGTTTCTCTGCCTTCTCATTTTGCTTAACTTACTGTGTTTGCGGTCTCTGTTTCGCAGGCTGCAGGTTTGTAGTTCCTGTTGTTTTTAGTGTCTGCCCCCAGTGGATAAGGTTGGTTCAGTCGGTTGTGTAGTCTTCCTTGTGAATGGGACTGGTGCCTGTGTTCTGGTTGGTGAGGCTGGATCTTGTCTTTCTGGTGGGCAGGACCGCATCTGGTGGTGTGTTTTGGGGTGTCTGTTACCGTATTATGATTTTAGGTAGCCTCTCTGCTAATGCGTGGCTTTGTGTTCTTGTCTTGCTAGTTGTTTGGCGTAGGGTGTCCAGCACTGTATCTTGCCGGTCGTTGAGTGGAGCAGGATCTTAGCATTGAGATGGAGATCTCTGGGAGAGCTTTTGCTGTTTGATATTATGTGGACCCAGGAGGCCTCTGTGGACCAGTGTCCTGAACTCGGCTCTCCCATCTCAGAAGCACAGTCCTGACACCTGGCCGGAGCACCAAGTCCCTGTCAGCCACAGGGCTCAGAAGAAAATTGAGAAAATAAGAAAGGAAGAAAATAAATAAATAAATACATAAAATAATGTTATTAAAATAAGAAATTAAAAAATAATAAAAAAAGAAAATGAAAAACAAAAAGAAAAATAAATAAAGAAGAGAGCAACCAACCCAAAAAACAAATCCACCAATGATATCAAGTGCTAAAAACTATACTAAGAAAAACTATAGTATAGCAGTAACTAAACTATACTAAAAAAAAAAAAAAAAAAAAAGCAGGCAGACCGAATACTAGGAGAAACCCTAGGTAAAAGCAAAGCTATACAGACAGAATCACACAAAGAAGCACACACATACATAGTTGCAGAGAGAAAAAGGAAAAAAATAATATATCTATCTATAAAAAGAAAAAAAAAAAGGAGGAAGAGAGCAACCAAATCAATAAACAAATATATCAATGGTAATAAACTCTAAGTACTAAACTAAGGTAAACATAAAACCAGAAACAAATTAGATGCAGAAAGCAAACCCCAAGTCTACAGTTGCTCCCCAAGTCCACCGCTTCAATTTTGGGTTGACTTTTTGTCTATTCAGGTATTCCAGAGATGGAGGGTACATCAAGTTGATTGTGGAGATTTAATCCGCTGCTCTTGAGGCTGCTGGGAGAGATTTCCCTTTCTCTTTGTTTGCACAGCTCCAGTGGTTCAGCTTTGGATTTGGACCCGCCTCTGCGTGTAGGTCTCCTGAGGGTATCTGTTCTTCGCTCAGACAGGACAGGGTTAAAGGAGCAGCTGCTTTGGGGGCTCTGGCTCACTCAGGCCGGGGGGAGGGAGGGGTACGGATGCGGGGCGAACCTGCAGCGGCAGAGGCCAGCATGACGTTGCACCAGCCTGAGGCGCGCTATGCGTTTTCCCGGGGAAGTTGTCCCTGGATCACGGGACCCTGGCAGTGGCGGGCTGCACAGGCTCCCGGGATGGGCAGTGTGGATAGTGACCTGTGCTCGCACACAGGCTTCTTGGTAGTGGCAGCAGCAGCCTTAGAGTCTCATGCCCGTCTCTGATGTCTGCACTGATATCCGCGGATCACGCCTGTCTCTGGAACTCGTTTAGGCAGTGTTCTGAATCCCCTCTCCTCATGCACTCTGAAACAATGGTCTCTTGCCTCTTAGGTAGGTCCAGACTTTTCCCCAGACTCCCTCCCGGCTAGCTGTGGCGCACTAGCCCCTTCAGGCTGTGTTCACGCAGCCAACCCCAGTCCTCTCCCTGGGATCCGACTTCCGAAGCCCGAACCTCTGCTCCCAGCCCCCGCCCACCCCGGTGGGTGAGCAGACAAGCCTCTCAGGCTGGTGAGTGCTGGTCGGCACCGATCCTCTGTGCGGGAGTCTCTCCGCTTTGCCCTCTGCACCCCTGTTGCTGCACTCTCCTCCGTGGCTCTGAAGCTTCCCCCCGCCCACCCCCCGTCTCTGCCAGTGAAGGGGCTTCCCAGTGTGTGGAAACCTTTCCTCCTTCACAGCTCCCTCCCAGAGGTACAGGTCCCTATTCTTTTGTGTCTGTTTTTTCTTTTTTCTTTTGCCCTACCCAGGTATGTGGGGAGTTTCTTGCCTTTTGGGAAGTCTGAGATCTTCTGCCAGCTTTCAGTAGGTGTTCTGTAGGAGTCTTTCCCCCATCTAGATGTATTTGTGGGGAGGAAGGTGATCTCCTCGTCTTACTCCTCCGCCTTTTTGAAGGTCCCTCTAGAAAGTTTAGATTTTAATGAGTAAACAATGGGGAGCCATTAAAGGTTATAATTAAGGAAGTTACACTTGATATCATTCTGAATCATTTGATTGGTGTAACATGGAATTGGGAAAAGAATTAAGGAGCTACTGCAGTATGAAATGGAAAAGAGAGATCTGAACATAAATGGAGGGGAATGATTAAGACCTATTTGAGATTAAATAAGACACTTATTTAGATGTTGAGGGTAAAATAGAGGAAACAGTTGGGGCTGAATGTCAGATTTCATTTTGTGACATTGAGTTGTAGTGGTGATATCCAGTAAGATTAGAAAATCATATGGGTAAGACCCTTTGGCAAAGACAAATATAAAGGAAACATTAGATTCTGGGCATGTTCAGACTGTGATACACGTAGGACAACTAGGTAAAGAGTAGCAGGAGGTAGGATATGGATTCACAGCTTGTGGAAGATATAATTTGAGGAACCATTGTCATGGAGCTAATAATTAAAATCATGAATATAGATGAGATAATCCAGGAAGAGCATAGAATAAGGAGAGTGAATGACATGGAAAACCATGAGAAAGAAGAATAGGAAACCTTGATGATAATAGGAAAAGGATAATGCCATGGAAGCCAAAGGAAAGTATTAACCATGCAATTCCAGCAGAAATAGAAAGGACAACTTATTTTTTTTTTTTAAGATGAAAGTTACTTTAATTTATTTTTATTTATTTATTTATTTTTGGCTGTGTTGGGTCTTCGTTTCTGTGCGAGGGCCTTCTCTAGTTGCGGCGAGCAGGGGCCACTCCTCATCGCGGTGTGCGGGCCTCTCACTATCGCGGCCTGTCTTGTTGCGGAGCACAGGCTCCAGACGCGCAGGCTCAGTAGTTGTGGCTCACGGGCCTAGTTGCTCCGTGGCATGTGGGATCTTCCCAGACCAGGGCTCGAACCCGTGTCCCCTGCATTGGCAGGCAGATTCTCAACCACTGCTCCACCAGGGAAGCCCAGGACAACTTATGATGAACGTGTAGTGTTCAACCCAGGAAGGCAAATTTGATTCTACTTTTGAAAATCAGTGAATGTGATTCACCATATTAACAGCATAAAAGAAAACAATCCTATGATCTTCTCAATAAATGCAGAATATTTAATAATATTTAACAACAATTGATGATAAAAGCTCTCAGCAAACTAGGGATGGGGGGAGAACTTCCTCAGACTATTAAAGGACATCTATGAAAAACCTATAGTTATCATCAAACTTAATTTTGAAAGACTGAAACACTTCTCTGCTAAGATCAAGTACAAAGCAAGGATGTCCACTCACCACTTCTATTTAGCATTCTACAGGAAGTCCAAACTAGTGTAATAAGATAAGAAAAAGAAACATTATACAGATTAAAAAGGAAGAAATGAAACTGTCTTTATTCGCAGATGATATGAGTACATATGAGTACATATATAAAAACTCGTAAGAAATATACAAAAAAATTACTAGAACTAATAAGTGAGTTTAGCAGTATGGCAGGATGCAAGGTCATTATACAAAAGTCCATTATATTTTTTATATAAGAAACAAACAATTGGATATTTAAATAAAATAGTTTCATTTATAAGAGCACCCAAATCCATTAAATATTTGAAGATAAGCTTAACAAAATTTGTGCAATGCCTGTTAATTACAAATATAAAACACAGTTAAAGATCTTTAAAAAGATCTAAAGAAAT
Source organism: Balaenoptera acutorostrata (assembly GCF_949987535.1). Lineage (NCBI taxonomy): Eukaryota > Metazoa > Chordata > Mammalia > Artiodactyla > Balaenopteridae > Balaenoptera > Balaenoptera acutorostrata. The sequence continues at coordinate 45,823,606 of NC_080077.1, forward strand.
AGAAGACATATTTTGTTATTGAATTGGAAAATTCAATACTGGTAAGATGTTTTTTTCCTCCCAAATTGATCTGTAGATTTCATGCATTCCCATTAAAATGTTCAGTTAGATTTTTGATAAATCATTTATACATATTCTAAAATTTATGTAAAAATTTTAAAAATCAAGAATAAGTAAAACAGTTTTGAAAAGGAAGAAGAGCAAAGTTGGAGGACTCACATTACTAGATTTTAAGACTCATTATATAACTACAGTAATTAAGGTGTTGCTATACTATCCACATAGTAAATAAAAAAGAATTGAAAATCTAGAAATAGATTCGTGCATATAAGATTAATTAATTTTTGACAAAGATAAGAGGGTAATTCAGTGAAGAAAGGAAAATCTGCTCAACCAATGCTCCTGTGATAATTTGTCATCTTTTTGAAAAAAGAATGAACTTCAAATCTGACCTTATATTATCCATAAAAATTAACATAAAATCAATCATAGGCCTAAATATAAAAGCTAAAACTATAATACAAATTGTGGTATAGCTATATAATGGAACACTATTCATTAATTTAAAAGGAATCAACTATTGATATGCACAACATGAATACATCTCAAAAATAATATACTGAGCAAAAGGAGCCATGTATAGCATATGATTTCATATATGTAATATGGAATTTTAGAACAGGCAAAACTAATTTATCGTGACAAAGCAAATCAGTGGCTGCCTTCGGTAGAGGGGGTTGTAAGGGTTATTGACTGCAAAAGGGCATGATAACACTTTCTTTTGTGATGGAAATGTTCTATGTCTTGATTATCAAAATACATCAAAGTACACACTTAAAGTGAGTGCATTTCACTGTACTTCAATAACATCAATTAGAAAAATAAAATGTACATATTGATAATAGAAAGATAGGAGAGACATGAAATGTTTAAAAGCTGCTGTCAAAGTGCCAATAGAAAAAAAGGTTGAAGATACTGGAGAAGCTCAATTAACTAGGGAGGTGTGGTATCTGGGAAAATAGGAGGAAATGATATCAAGGGCAAAGATGGGAGGCAGGTGTTACATGATAAATAGGATATTTTACATTCTGAGGTAGAAGGGAAGTAAGCGGTAATACCACTGTGTCTGTTTATGGGGTTAGGTCTGAAAACATGAAAAAAATCATGATGTATAGCCTTAATTCCATTGGTGAAGTAGGAAGAAAATCTTCTGTTGAAAATGGATTGTCCTATTGGCCAAAGACTTCCTTGCAGTATTTTCAAGCCAGAAACTAACATTTAAAATGGGACTCCATTAAATGTTAAAATTCAGTCCCACTGTCAATTCCAATTTCCCTTCTCTCTGCAGTTTCTATTCAGCTCTATGCCAAGTCTTGGCTTAATGAATCTCTCCACTTAGAAAAGAATGTACAAAACGATTCAAGTTATTGAGGAAATACCATGGATATTATTAAATATTTAAATTTAAAAAATTGTAATAAAAATATCAAGTAGACTTTGCAAAATATTTAAAATTTGTAACGTGCATAAAAGTCTAAAAGACGATATTATTTCAAGGCTTTTAATAACAAAACATATGCTAAAAACAAGCTTATTATTTAATCTTTAATACCTTCACACTTTCCTGTTTTCCTGGCTTCATGAGATAATATCTATAACTGGGAGTAACGTATCCTTCTTTTTCAATTTTTAAGATGTTTATCTGTTAAATTTATTTTCTTTCAAAAATATCTAATTACTTCTGTGTTCCTATTTACAGGCTGTTTAAGTGGAAATTTAGGTTGATTAGACCATCGAAATAAGACATTATAAAAAAAATGTTATATAATAAAAGCACTACAGTTAAATCTTCCTAATTTCAAATTTAAATGTCATAAAGATGTTCTTTTAATTAAAAGCTGTAGCCAAAAATGCCACATAAGAACACCCATTAAATGATGCTATAAACAGAAATTGACTGAGATATGTGGAGAGCAAGAAGCCAGGGGCCCAGACTTTAATCTACAGCTACTGTAATCAATAAATAAGTGAAACAACAGTCATTAAAAGGAATACTAAATAATAATACTTTAAAACAGCCTCAATGTCACATTTATGTAATAGGCATCTGTCTTCCACGGGCCTTTTAATGACTCTTTTTATGCTATCCAAGGGGCTAACTCAGACTGAGTATAGTGGCCATTATGACAGAAATAGTACCACATTCTGGAGAAATAAGTTCAAATTCCATATTCTCTAACATACAATGGAAAACATGCAAAAAACACAGGATATAAATTTACTAGAACAATGTCACATAATTATGTATTAGATATAACAGTAAATTTTTAAAAAATGGATCAAGAGCACTGTTTACCTGTAAGTCACAGACACACAGTTTGAACTAGCTTAAGCAAAAGGATGAGATTATTGAAAGGCTGCTAATATATTAGATAATCTAAGAGAAAATTTGGATCAATCAAGATATAGGAAGGGTAGAGATGCATCTAGCCTTTGGAACTAATAGAACTAGGTTTGAAGATTGATGTCATCCATTTATATCTAGACTGTGCTTCTTCTCTGTTTCATTCCATGTTCTCTCTTGCTGAAGACTAATTTTCTTCTTATGGAAACTCTGACCACTATTTTTCCTGAAAATTTATATCTCAGCCCTACACAACAGAAAGAGATTGTGTTTTCTCTTGGTTCTATATCTAAAAATTTACAGCAGGGACTCATTGGCTCTGCTTAGAGCAAATGCCTGCCCTTGGTCCAAGCGATTGTAGCCAGGAGAGAGGGGGCTCACGGTAAAGTGGGTGCTCACGCAACAGCTCTGAAGATGGATTGGGGGACAGGGAAGGGATTCTAACCGTGCAGATAGTTCCACAGATGACCATGCATTGCCTTATTTCTCCAAGGCAATAAAGGTGTGGTTTTGATGAAAAACATTCACAGTAAGATACAGGTACAGAGTTTAAATGTCAATTTGTAAAACCAAGTATAATTGAACCAATTTAAATTACTTTGTTTAGATGCTGGAAATACACAGGGTGTTGCATTGGTCACATAGAGGGAGCTTAATTTCCAAGATTTATTTGTGATCTTAGAAAAATAATTGGAGGTATATTTTCTGTTTGATAATGCAAATAAAGGATTCTTTTAAAAGCATTATGAGTTCTGTAGGTTTAATAAATGCATTTGTGAGGTCCTAGATTTTTTTCGTCTTTGAGGTTAGTTGATTGGGAGGATGGCGTTATACTTTAGTCAAATAACTCAAATAAGTCAAATAACAAATAACTCAGATTTAGTCAGGTCTCCAATAAGGGAGAGTTTGTAGGCATTTACATGTGGAAAAGTTTATACACACATATTTACTAAACACTTTGACGTGTGTCCCTGAGTGCTTATCAGAGATGCACATATTGCCATCAAAAAGCAGTATAGGGAGGAAGACACATACAATTAACTGTATTTCAATGATGTGTATCACTTTCTTTTGTTTTCCTTCATTTCTCTCATCTTTTGTGGGATCTTCTACTGATGTTTATCTCTTAACTGTTTAAAAAGAGAAGTTATCAACTCATCTACATCATATATAGCTTTAAAAAATTAAACAGAAGTCTAAGTGCAAACTCTAAAAATGCTTATTATATGGTCTGAAGTTGCCCTGATAATCTGTATTTTTTGATCGCTTGCAGGTATTTTTGATATGCCCACCTAGTTAGAAACTAATAGTATTGATTCTGAGATGTGCTTGGGTCCCCGTTTTCTTTTTACTCTGAATATTCTTTCTTGATAATTACGTATCATCCTGTGTTTTTATTGTTGTCCCGTGATGAAGAAGCATAAATTTATATTTTTAGCTCAGACCTGATATTCAGACAGGTACATTCAGCTGCCAACTGGACAGCTCTGCTTGCAAGTTCCACCAGAATCTCACACTCAACATGTCCGAAATTAAATTCCTCATCTCCACCCAGCTCTCCCAACCAGTTCTTTCCATATTTCCTGTCTTGGGACCACCACCATTCACCTAAAATTCCATACCAGAAAGCAGGCATGTTCCTTACCTCCTCTCTCTTCCTCACCCATTTCTCTCCACCTCCACTCTGTGCCCCAATTCAGATGCTTGTCATAACTCTAATAATGTAGTTACCTACTAACTGGCCCTGCCTGCAGTCCAGGCCAGAGTAATGCCAGAGTGGCCTTGCTAAATGAAGATCGGCTTGCACAAACTCCTTGCTTAAAACTCTCCAGTGGCTTCCTGTATCTTCAGCACAAAGTTAAAATGCATTTGTATAATAAATAAAATGTTTCTTCATCTTATATATAGTTTTTGCTTATTATTTATATGACTAGAATACAGGTGTTTTTAGACATCAACTTAGCCTGCCTTGTTGATTATTATATTCCCTAAACCTGAAATAGCCTTGGAATACTGCAGGAGTAAACTACATATTTGTTAAATGGATTAATGTATAAGTCAAAGACTGAAGGTATCTAATCTCTACAAACCGTTTTGACTTTGTCCTTTGTTTTATTCATGCTGAACTATTGCAATTGCAGGACAGGCTGTGATACCACATAACAACCTCCCTCCCACACTGCTTTCTCTCTTTTTTGGTATTCTTCTTCCTGTCTCTTCAATTTTTCTTCTCTTTCACTCCCTCCATCCCCACAGTGTGAACTCCATACACACACATACTGTCACACACATGTACACATGCATGCACACACAGGCATATACACTTATATCCACACTTGTTCTTTGCTAATTCCAGCACTTTCAAGCAGACTCTTATGTATCAGATTTTTGAGAATATGTTTTCTGACATGTCTTTCTTACCACCCCTCCTCCCACTCTCAAAGCCCAGCAGGTGTCCTTTCTTTATTTCCATAAAAGACTGTCTTATGTTGCAGTTGACCTTGGGGGGTTTATCTCCTCTAACAACTATAGTATTTGAAAGCTAGAGCTGCATCTCAAATTCCTGAATCCTCGATATATGTTAGATAATAAATACAGATGAATGAATAAAACAATGAATGAGTGAAGCACTAAGGAAACACAGCAAAATAAGTGACAATTAATATGAGACCGCTAAAAAACGACTATAATGTCAAAAGATGAGTGATATTAAAGAATTTATTAAGAAGTTGAAATTCACATTATTTATCCAGAATGACATACATGCCATCTGTTGAATAATTTAATTATAGATTCTAACCAACATTACTGACCTGTTACATTGTGAATGATAAGATCACATAAGTATTCTCCTTCTAGGTTTTGGACTGCTGCAGTGTTGGTACTTCTTAAGTACATTGTCATTCATGCCGAAGCCAACGCCAGAAATAACAGAAAAAAGGAAGTTAAGAAATCCTATTATGTGTAATAAAAGCGTTAATAAATTCAATCGATTATGGATCTCACAGAAATTTAAAAAAGAAATCCAAAAGGTGTGTAAAGTGAAAGATGAATATCTGAAAATTCTTTATAGACAAAATAAATAGGAAATAATATTGAGAAGTGAAATAATGAAAAGATAAAATAATAATAGTATAACAATAATATTAAAAATAGTCTGTATTTCTTTAATGAGAGCTTGCGATATGCCAGAAACCATGCTTAGAAAGGAGTTTCAGACTAAGCTAGTTAGAAATCAAGGGAAAGTGGATCACGGAGTTTCTGATGCCAATTGAATTATGTATTATTTCTTTAAGCATAGAATTAATAGAGTGGATTCTGGAATTGGTCCACATGGCCTCAACTCTGGGATCTACCATTCATTCAAGGGGTGAACTTGAGCAGGTTATTTAATTTCTCTGTACCTCAGTTTTCTTCCTTACTAAGAAACAAAAGGAGTATCTACCTCATAGAGATGTGAGGACTCCATGCATTAATATACATAAAACAATGAGAACAGTGCCTGGAAAAGAGTTAACACTAAGTATAACTACTACTACTACTAGCACTACTACTATTATTACTACTGCGTCTTCCACTGGAGAGCATATTTTCCCTGGTGATGTGTGCTCGTGCCCTATGACAGGTCATAACTCAGTGGCCAGCTTTCAAGACTGCCAGGAGGAAGAGGAAGCTTAGATATTATCAATGCAGAATCAAAGATTAGTTCTTTTGTATTTCAACCTTAATAAAATTTTTAAAATGGGAGAATTGAGAGCAGACATCAGATTCTGCCAGTTCATTTTGAAACACAAGTGCTCTGCTTAAAGTAAGTTTTAAAAAATAATACATAAACTTTTTTTTCTGATTCTAAAATTACACATTTATTACAGAAACTATGAACAATAAGGCTTACAAAGAAAAGTTACTCATATCTCACTACCCAGAGTTAACCACTCAGGATTTCTGAGCAATTATTCTCTATCATATTTTTTGCCTCTAACAATTTACATGTTTAAAGACTCTCCCATCAATAACTTCAGTTGTCCAGTGAGTTTCAAAACATATGCTTGTGCATTTGTGTGTGCGTGTGTGCATGTGCATGTGTGGAGGAAGAGGGCTGGAAGAAATGGAGTCTTTAATAGTAATTGCTATAAATCTTTCATTTGTAGGGAGTGGTGGATTGGATAGCTTAAAAAATCTCCCCATATATTTTAATCCTCAGGGCAAGATTCTCCTTCATTAGGGGATATCTGTATTAGTATATATCTTCCATATGAGTATATTATCTTATGTAGTTAGGATCAAACTGCATTTTAATTATGTATCCCTCTTTTCTACTATACCATTTCCTCAAAAGCATTTCCTTCTTTTCAATAAAAATAATACTTTTTATGAGCATAACTTTAAACAGCTTCATTAAACACCATGCTGGGCTGGGAAATTGAACATATAGACTATATGAGTCTAAAGCCCATACACTGAAATCTGATTGGCTCAGCCCCACAAAATCCCATATGTCTATGTGTATTAGTCCTGCGAGCACCTACTACTCCCCCAATGGTGAGATATCAACAGAGGGATAATCAAAATAAATTTGATGATATACATTTTAGAGCCACCAAGTATAAGAAAATGGACAAAAAGATTAATTTTACAAAACCTTTATCTATATCAAATAAAGTCTCAACAAGTGCAGCTGACTTGAAATATTTCTCATGCAGAGTGACTGAGGTGATGATATTTTATCAAACTCTCTGACTTGGCAGGAGAGGCATGCAAAGAGAGGGCATAACTACCTAATTAAATATGGTAGTGGGGAAGCTGAAGGCTACTTGACTCATTTCTTTCAGTTATTCTTAAAAAATTAGGAATTCTGTAGTCAGGAAAGTTGAGCAGATCTCATGGAGACCTTGAAGCATGGCGGTGGCAGTGGAAGAAGCAAGGATAACAATAAGAAGCCATAAGAACAATAATAAAAAACGGAGCTGCATTGCCTTGAAGAGATTCTTTATATTCATTGTGTAGCCATAGCATAAATTACTTTTTCACGTTTTTAAATAGTATAGGATATGTGGGTGGTTTTCAAATATTCTCTATTAAAAATAATGATATAGATACATGAAAAGATGCTCAAATCACTAGTAGTCAGGAAACTGCAAGTCAGAAACACAATAAGATGTCACCTTCTGCCTGTTAGAATGGCCATCACCAAAAAAGAGAAGAGATAACAAATGCTGGTGAGAATGTGGAGAAAAGGGAACCCTTGTGCACTGTTGGTGGGATTGTAAACTGTAAATAGTGGTACAGCCACTATGGAAAACAGTATGGTGGATCCTCAAAAGATTAAAAAGGGAATTACCATATAATCCAGCAATTTCACTTCTGGGAATATATTCAAAGCAAATGAAAACACTCACTCAAAAAGATATCTGCACCCCCGTGTTCACAGCAACATTATTTACAACAGCCAAGACATGGAAACAACCCGTGTCCATCAAAACTTATGAATGGATAAAGAAGTTGTAATATATATATAATACATATATATATGAGTATTATTCAGCCATTAAAAAATGAGGAAATCCTTCTATTTGCAGTAACACTTGATGGCTCCTGAGGGCATTATGCTAAGTGAAGTAAGTCAGACAGAGAAAGGCAAATACTGTATGATCTCACTTATATATAGAATCCAAAAAGCAAAAAACACCCAAATTTATAGAAAAAGAGATCAGGTTTTTGGTTACCAGAGGTGTGGTGGGAGGAGGGAGAATTAGAGGAAGGTGGTCAAAGATATAAACGTATAGTTGTAAGATAAATAATTACTAGGAATGTAGTGTACAGCATGATGACTATATAGGAAAGTTGTTAAGAGAATAAAGCCTAAGAGTTCTCATTACAAGGAATTTTTTTTCTTTTTCTTTTAATTATATCTATATGAGATGATGGATGCTAACTAAACTTATTGTGTTATCATCTCACAATGTGTCAGCCGTTATGCTGTATACCTTACATGTTTACAGTGATATATGTCAATTATTTCATAATAAAATTGAAAAGAAAAACAAAATACAAAAACAACTAAAAACGCAATTTTAGTAGCTAGCATTTACTGAACACTTACTATGTACCAGGCAGTGTGTTAAAAGCTTTTGTTTATATTCTTTTGATTCTCTCAACAACTTTGTGAAGTAGTTGCTTTATCATGTCCATGATAAATGGAGATTTAGAGAGTTTATTACCATGTGTGTCATGCTGCTGGCCTGTAGCAGAGTGGAGCTTTGAACCCAGGCACTCAGAGAGAGTGGCACAAACTCTTATCCACCAACGGCATCACTATACATTGGTAATAGCCTATGTCACATAGCTCTTTCCAGATTATAAAATGCTTCGTGTTCAAAAGTAATAATGATGTGATGAATCTTCTCCTGCTTAAGTCTTTGTTTGCATTATGGATTATTTCTTTTCGGCGAATAAGCCAAAATTTCTTAGCATAAGTTGACAAATGATGTTCCAGAGTGTTTATACCAATTTTCACTCACCTACCAAATTAGGAGAGTGCCTATTTTTTTCATGCCCCAAAGAGAGAAGTTTGAAAACAGAAAAGTGCAACATGGTTAAATCATATATAAATAATAATGAAGTGGAGATTAAACATTAAGGTGGAAACTAGTAAAGTATTTCACAGAGAGATATCAGAGGAGCTTTACATAGATTGATAGACTTGAATATGGTATTGATGGGTTTGACAACAGAAAGAACAAGAAGGTACATAAATTATTTGGAATATTTGCTCAAGAAATGCTCTTTAAAATCAATACAAAATTCCAATTTATGAGTGACTTTAAGACTTGAAAAGAAAAGAAAGTGAATACCTTCCTGGGACATTCATTGAGTTGGCATAAACACAGATGTTGATAAATGTGAAAAAGATAGAAAAACAAGACAGAATGATTTATTATCATTATTATTATTATTATTTTCAGTTTAAACATATTTTGTTTTGGGCCAATCTACATATGTTTGTTTCTTAATCTTTAAAAAAAGAAAAGGAAGCGAATAGACAAAAGCAAATAGGCATTTGTGAGTACTAGGTTCATCAGAAATTGATAAGGAATGTGTAGAGATTTTGCTGGTGTTGGTCATGTGAAAAGAACTTTAAATAGATAAATACCATATAAGTAAAATTTTTAAGATAAAATATGATAAAGGATGTGAAAATACTCTGAAAAGTGTAAAGCACCATGGAAATGTAATAATTAGGTTATGACATTATTAGATCACAAATTATTTGAGAAATAATATGTTGGTACACTTCTCTGACATGATTTATCTTGCATTAAATCCAGAAAAAAAAAATCATAATGGAAGATGTCATTTTACTAGTGGCTCAGTTTGTGTTATGAGGACATTTGTCATTAACCATGTAGTTTGTCAAGCAGTTCTGAATGTCAGTTTTCAGGGAGGGACGATTTCTACTATTATTCTTTAGACCGCATAGGACCTGGTAAACTTTATCATATGTTAATGAGGTTGGACAAAGAAATACTAAGGAGCTGAGCAGTTAAGTCAGCTTCTAGAAAATGAGCCCTACTGTAGATAATAAATTTTATAATATTGTCCCATCTACTTTCTGTAAACACGTGTAGTACAGGCTCTAAGTTTATGAATAATGTCTTCATTTTGAAGTAATTAGGATTCAATGCCATTAACAACCAGATGTCTGGATAATTATAGTTTAGAATGAAATGTCTAAGAAAAGGCATTTCTGTTCTTATGACAATTATGCATGTGATTAATGGTATAAATGACAATATCCAATATACATACAGAACAGCAAAATTAACTGTATCTATCATGAGTGACAGTATGAAAATTAGATGAAATCAATAAGCAGAGGTAAAGAATAGCTCCTTTAATATTGTTGTGTTCTCCAAGGCAGGGCAGGTTGGAGCAGGGGTCTGGGGGATGGGTAGAGATGGTACCTTTATCAGTCTCTCTAGTGTCTCAGTGAAGATCAATCAGTAAATACCACCTTTAATTATGTGCACTGTGTAAGTGCACCAAAATCTTAAGGATGCTTGAATGCTAAAGGAACATCTGAGGCCCAATTTTGAAAATTGTCATATGCAAACCTTCCAGAAGGAAAATTCAATTCTAGGATTTATCATATTTTTAGAGTAGTGTGCCCCAGGACCTGTCCCTGTGAGATGAGGCAATGGGATTTTTCCAAGGCATGGAGCACACCTTTAGGTGTTAACCCCAGGCATTTGGGCATTTCCTTCCTCTACAGTGAGAAAATGTTCTGCAGGTCTCCAAAACCAATGGCTTGCATTTAGCTTTTTGGTTTTTTCATTGAGACATATTTGTTTCTTTTCCACCTCCTTCCCTTCACCCTCACACAGCCCTGCACACACATGCATTTACACAGATGTCTGAATTGTTTTTATTTTGCTTTGTTTAGTGTTCATTTATTATAATACTTAATAAAGACTTTCATCAACTTTACTTTCATTTTTTTGAAACTTCTTCCTTTGGAGGTATCTTGTATCTTTTAATTCTCCTTTGTAAATATATCTTACCATCTGTACACACTAGACACCCATTAATTTCTGTATAGTAAGTACTTCTTCCTCTTTTATTTCTCTACCATGCTATTAGTACTATTTTCGGGTGTCTTAAAAAACAAAAAGCTTCTTGTCATGAATAAATGGAAAACACTTATAAAACAGAGAATAGTATAATATACCTCCATGCGCTTATCTCTCAGTTTAAACTATTCTCAGTTCATTTCCTTTCCTACCTACAATTACTTCCACTCTTGCACTGGATTATTTTTATGTAAATCCCAGTTTTCTTATCATTTCACCCATAAATACTCTATCTTTAAAATATAAGAATCATTATTTAAAACATAACCAGGGTATAATTATCTCACATATTATGTCAAACTACTCCCTGAATTTCCCATTCTATTTTAAACAATTAGACTAAATTCACTGCTTTATATTCCTATAGTCATCATTAAATAAATAAAAATGTTTTTGCTCCCATTCTATTGTCCTTAAAATAAAACCATTCTCTTTTTTTCTTATTTTCACCTGTTTTGACCATTATTAACTAAAAGTTATGTTTCTAATTATCTCAGATCCTTGAGTTTTCTTTGAGGTACATAATTTTATTTTCTTCTTGAAGAAAATAATAGGAAGTAGCCAGGCCAGCAGGAGGGGAAGGGAATTTCATTAGAAATAATTCGAAAAGAGAAACAGAAACATATAAAGTACATTTTTGGTTAGATTAAGTTCATCAATTTCTGTCTTTCCAGAGCCCAGAGGGACTAGTAGGTCTTTATAGAGGAGAAGCTGTAAAAAGAAAGCAGAACCCCAAACTATATATCATGTATGCAAGTGTTGGTTCTTTCCAGAGAAGTGAAACAACCTGTCTGAGGGACTTTGGGAGGGGAATAATGTAATAAGATCAGAATTTTACCAGGGGCACAATTGAGACAGCATGGAAAATATATTTGCAAAGGGGCATATCTGGAGTCAAGTACACAAGTCAAGAACATATTGCAACAGTTAGAGTCAAAGATACTAGGGTCCTACAATAATTTAAGGTAGTGATGATGAAGAGGGACAGATTTAGGAGGAGACGATGCTGAAAGAAACTGATGGGGATAGAGGAGGAAAAATCTTCGAGGACTTTAGATCTGGGACCTGACTCAGGTTTGGATTAACTGGATAGATTTTGGTGCTTTTAAACATGGGGGACATAGAAGAACAGATTGAGGTAGGAGCATTGGGAAAGGAAGCAGGGAGAGTTGTGATTCTAGCTTGGGACACTCTGAGTTGGAGGATCTGTGGGACATTCAAGGAGGAGTATGAAGCAGGCAGTTAAATTAATCCAGAGCTCAGGATTGAGGTTGTTGCTGGGAATTTCCATCAGGAATTAATCCTGCTCAGTTGGTGTGGAGACATTGAGAATGAACCTGGCAGACCTCCAGAAATGCCCAGTAGCTGAGCTTTGAAGTTCATTGCCCAGGCTGAGGCCACACCCACCACACAGGCTCCTTGCCAATGACTGAGTACAGAGAGAACAAGATGGTAGACCGACACTTGGGAGAAGCGGGACTCCTTTGCTAATCAGCTTTGGCTGAAGCGCTTCCTATGGGCTTTGCCAAGCCCTTCTTAGATGGCGTGTCAGTCCAGGAACCTTCCACTCAGCCCTTTCTCCCAGGCCTCCATAGCTCCTCCCTATACTCCCTCTCCGAGGCTCTTCCCACTCCCTCTCGCTCCATTTCCCCTAATAAAATCCTTGCTTGTTTAATACTTTCTGGTATCACTTCTCAGAGGACCCTGAATAACCCAGTGCATGAGTAAAGTCATTTTGGTGTGGAGAGTGTAAAAAAAAAAAAAAAAAAAAAAAATTGATCAACCTGAACATAGGATAATCTGGGATTATAAACATAATAAAATATATATAAACATAAGGTAACCTGGGATAATCATAAGAGGAGTGTTCCATGGAAGATGGAAAAGATCTGAAACCTAAGAGGAAAGTCTTTAGCTCAGGCATTCTTTAAGAGAAATACAGAACTACAGAACTACATCCAGGTTCTTAGCTTGTTAGTCCTACTGCATCTCTCATTCCAGTTACCTTTGTCCAGTAATCAAAATAAAAGCCCCCAAAGGCATCTCTTCCCAGAATATTCTTTTTCTAAGACTGACTCCTAATTCTTCCCTACTGACTTAATTATTTCAGGTGGGCCCTCTAGAACCACTACTGTTGGTTAAATCAACAGTGAGTCTCATACTGTTTATAGAATGCTCCCTTTTACTTCCTTACTTAATGGAAAAATTCCAAAGGCTAGACATTAGAGCCTTTTAATTAAGGTTAAGGTTTCTAATATACAATACTATCAATTACATATTGACCACTTGTCCTGTGCCAGGCATTATGCTACTTGCTTGGCATATTTTATATTATTAATTGTTAAACAATGCAGTAAGATCATTAATATATCCAACTTTAACAGATGGGTAAAATCACCTAAAGTCTCTTGGCTGGAAAATTGGCAGTTGCTGCAAATGAACCCCGATTCAGAGCCAGCATTCTCTGAAGCCTTGAGTGCACTCTTCACGTTCTCCAGCACTCCTCTACGGTGGGGCCTGCAAGTGGGATCTAGCACTGTGATCTGATCTCTGGGAAAGGTGCTTCCTTCTCTGGGATTCATCCTTCTTTACTGTATCATCTACCAAGCCCCACCTTGGTTGAGAAAACAGATGCTACATTCTCACCTCACTTGATGGCACTTTCTCTGGAATCATAAACTCTAAACATTAATTACAGCTATCAATATTTTTAATTTTACCGTTATTTCATTCCTAATATACTTACCCTTTGGTCTCATCAAGACTTGACCATTGTTTAAGTAAAGGGGGGTGGCATGAAACAATATAATGTATCAAGAATAAAATACTCTGGCAAATAGTAGTTCTGAATTTAACTATTCAAGACAATGAAGGAAGGAAAAAAATGAATGAACATAGTCTAAATAGTTCTTATCATATTATCATTTACAAATACAGTGAAATAATAATGACCACTATTTCAATTGACTCAACAGGTGTTTATAAAATACGGAAGTTTTACTATTAAAAATGTGTTCCCATATACGTTATATATGCACGTAGTTGTATGTCTGTATATTACATTAGCTTATCTAAACTACAATCTCTTTGCAGTGGATTAAGCTAATTGCAGGGGGTTACAAAGATATTCAAGTAAAAGTTCTGTGTTGAGAACCACAGTTTATCAGTAGGAGAAGCTAACTTGAGGTTAAGAGGTTTTTACACTTTACATATCAAGAGGTATTTTTGCTACGGTCCAGGGGCTGGTTTTCGTTTAGCATGTCAGTAAATATGATCTTTAAACCTTGAAAGTATAACCATTTTCTCAGATAGACTCCCATAAACTAAGCTCATAGAAATGATGTATAAAATTTAAAAGTCACTTTATTAATTTATACTAAGTAGTATAATTACCAATGTAATAAGTGAAGAAGCCAAATTTTAATCAGAATATTACTTGCTGAACATGGAATAAAACAAAGAGGATATTTAATGAAGGGGTTTATTTAGTAACATTGGTTTAGAGCAGTTGACTGCATCTGTCTCGACCAAGGGCATCAGGAATGGAGTCCTTTGGTTCCAACAGGACACTCTCTTCTCTTTAAAGTGCCTGGATAGGCACTATCTACATTTTCCTTTGCGAATTTTCTGTTCTTACATGTTTGCTGCTGCTCAAAACTATCTCCTTCCAATCAAAAGAATTTTTCTTTAAACATGATAATGTAACAGAGATGTAAGCTAAACATCCCTGCCCCTTGAGATCTAGGTAAAACTGCTTTTTCAACTCCTATTTCTGGAGCTTGTTGGAGTCCATAGCCTTCCCCAAGATTTCTGTACATTCCCAGAGTAATCTTTTAGATTCTTCTACCATTGTAATCCTGTCTTTGAAGTTTTAATGTTTCAAGTTCCTTTTTTTTCATTTCTAATGGTCTGAAAAAACTTTTCAAACAAAATATTCCCAGTCATCTTTAGTTAATTGATTTACAATTTAATGACTTCTAAAGGACCATATTGCTTTATCCACATCAACAATTTTACTTTCACTTAATTGCATAAGTGCTTTTCTTAGTCACTATCTGTTACACAAGCTTTAAAATTGTGATAATACTACTGCACAGAACCATATATTTAAATACTGGAAAAGTCCTCGAATTTTTAAGAAGCCCTAAAAAATTTTCTTTCTGCAGCATAACCTGGACAGGTCAGTATCCTGTTTGTTTGCTTCTTGTTTTCCCGAAGATGTCTTAGCTATAAAACACTTAGAATTCCAGAGTTCTTAGCCTCACTCCTCTAACACTTGCCACCAGAACCCCACCAACTAAAATCAATGTGTGCGTTCTGGTCCCTTTGTTATACCTGACAGTTATAGAAGAATCCAAAACCACAGGTAATAGCAATGATGTTTCACAATCAATTAGAAAGTTATCAGAAATATTTTTTTAATAATTCGATCTCTTTTGTAATAAATCTGTAGGCCTTGTCTAGGGTAGGGACTATGTCATACTTATACTGGTTCAAGCCCAGGTTTGCTATTTACCAGCTCTTTGACTTGGGATTATTTAGCAAAATCCTCTGTGTCTTAGTTTTCTCCCATGGGAAAGGCAGAGAATTCTGATACCTACTTGATAAATTTGTGATGAAGATTAAATAAACTAATACATATAAAGCGCTTAGTAAATTGTTCAGCATTTACTAAACACTATACATATAGTAGTTACCATGATTCATTTTTTAATTGTTAATAGTTAGTACCATGCTTGGAATATAGTAAGTGCTTATTAATGTTTGTTGAATATATTCCTAAATTACACATTTAAAAGACCTGAATGTGCCATGAAACACATTTCAGCAACTCAGTGGGAGGAGGTCTATAGTTGTACAATAAACTGAAGCAGGGAAACCCTGTTATATCTTGGTATGTTAATGAAACAGTGCTTTATGGAAAGCTGCCGATTAATTAGGATTCTTGTTTATTCTTTTCCACCATGATAAACAAATGAGAAGTAATCAATAAACCTAGGTAATCCTTTAGGAATCTGTTCAGTAGAGCATGCTATTGGCATAGGATTACGCCCCAGAAAGCACAAGTACGATATGGGTTTTTCTGTAGTTTGAGATATGAGTCACTTATAGTTGGGGTAACCATATAATTTGTTATTTAAAATGTAACCGTATTAAAGAGTGAGAAGATTTATTTCATGATGGACTTATTGATCAAGGTCATTAACTCTGCTAACCATCCATCCACAATAGTTTTTCCAATACCACTTAGAATAACGTTTTGGGTACATAGGGAGACGCAGCACTTCTATTTTCCCAAGTACAGAGAGTTACCTGGGCACAAGAAGGTAACGTATTTTTTGTTCTGTCGTGGAATGCTACAAGTACTTTGAGAACTTCACTCAGGAAGCATTCCTTAATGTTATGCAGAACCTAGAATTTACATCTGTTATCTCACCACCTGATGAACTGGGATAATGGCATCTCAAGCTGTATGGGAAAAAAGGTTTGCCCTGAAATCCAGGTCTCAGAGGGTGGCTCTGGCTGTGGAACTTGCTTTGGTCCCAGCAATCCACAGTCACTGTCTCCATGGTTGACAGCCCAAAATACTTATCGGAAGGTAGTTTTTGTTGAGGACCATAGTGATAAAGCAACACATGGATTTTGCTACAGGTTACTGGGGACTCTGGTTTTGGTTTATTTTCCAGTAAAGTAAAACCTGGAGGATAGAAGATAGTTTATCATTTTACTTTAATTATTAAATAAAAATGACATCTAGAGCACTAATTAATTATTCACTTAAAGGTTATTGGGAGAATGTAATATTCCTTTCCTTCTGAAATCCTATTTTATGTGTTTGTTCGTGTATGTGAATGTACGATTGTGTGTGTATATATGTATGTATGTATGTATATGAGTATATATACATATTCCTTATTGAAAAATTTATTATGTATTATTTGTCTATAGTTCCTTTCCTCTTACTAGTTATAAGCTCCTTGAGGGCAAGGGTTAGGTCAATTATATAAAAAATAATCCTTTGTCCTTAGCATGGTGCTTTCTTTATAGTAGGTGATAAATATATACTTATTTATATACCTATATAAATATATATACCTGCTGATTAAATGTACAGATTCTGTTAGCATCATTTATCAGTATGGCCTTATGAAATATGTACATTCCCATGAAGCTATCCCTTGCTGTAAACGAAATAGCAGTGGCATAATTATAGAGAAAACAACGATGAGGTGTAGACTCCTTTGATTCCAGCTTTGTAAGGGTTATGAGGCAGCATGGAAAACCTTTGGTGCCCTTCCAATACCCAGGTTGTAAAGTATCTGGAAAGTTCACATCTTCACTTAATAGATTTGTCCAGGAAGTAAGATCTTCTAACTCTGGCCATTCTTTCCTCCTGTCATACTTTGCCCTGAGCTCCAAAGTCCCCTGATCCCATCTGTGATCCTTAAAAAAATCATTACACCTCCCATATAAGGAGATCTTTCAAAAGGTTTTACAGTGACATGGTCTTCCTCTTGACAGATAGAGCCATTTTAAAGATACCTTTCTTCCAGATAATTTATTTGCAAGGTGCCACTTCCATGATTAGGTTAGAAAGACTAGCATGGAGGTAAACTATTAAAAACACACACACACAAACAAATAGTACAACTTTACTGAACACCAAATTAATTCCAGATGTTTTCTTCTTTTACTGAATAGAGAAACAAATGGGAGTTTATTCAACAAAATACTGAATTAATCATTAGAGGCCAAACATATCTATTTTTAAAGCTATTGAACTCTGTATAACATTTAAAAAAAAAAGGATTGACTCTCTGAGTCAAGCCATAACTGAACAGATAACTCATTTGGTCCAAGCTCCTGATAATTAGTGGGACTTAAATCTTCCTGGCACACCTCAGCATGTTTAATCACAAGCATCCAGTATTTATAGCACTTATTTTCATTCAGCCTCCACCTCTTTGGTTTCATTAGCAAGCATTACTCTCCAGGATATTTAGGCCGAGTTTACAGGAACATTGCCAAGTGAGTCAGGATCAAAACATTTAATAGATTCAATTCACTGTTGCTTATATATACAGTTATGCCACATGTTGTGTCCTGGAAGCACTTTTTCTTTAACGTGCTGTGGTGGTGTGGCTGTCTTGAGATTTTTAAAATTCATGTTCTATTGTGAAATAATATTAAAAGAGAAAACATACTTAGCATGGAGAATGACACAAAAAGATAATCAGTAAATTACCAAAGTGATACATATGAGTGAAAATAAGGACCTAAAATCTTTAATATAAAGAAATAAGTAAAAACATATATATCTAAAGTTTCCTATCCTTACAGCACATACTCTGGAGGGAGACAGGGAATAAGTGAACTCTGATGGCCCAGGCAAAGCCACTGAGCAACTGAATAGTGCTTTTGCCTCCCCCAGTTGACTTCTTCATTCAGCACATCTTTGCTCCCTTTTGATTCTCTTTCCTCTTCTTTTTTTAATATTAATATCATTTTTATAGCAGTTTAAGATTCACCAAAAATTGAGGGGAAGGTACAAAGATTTCCCCCACCATGCATAGACTTCCAAATTGTCAACACACCCCCACCAGAATGGTACATGTGTTATAACTGATGAACCTATATCGGCACATCATCATCACTCAGAGTCCAGAGTTTACATTAGGGTTCCACTCTTGGTGTGGTGCATTCTATGGGTTTTGACAAATGTATAATGATATGTGTCCGTCATTATGATATCATACAGAGTATGTTCACTGCCTTAAAAATCCTCTGTGCTCCATCTCTTAATTTCCCCTCTCCCCTATTCCTGTCAGCCTGTGATCTTTGAACTGTCTCCGTAGTTTTGCCTGTTCCAGAGTGTCATGTAGTATGTAGCCTTTCCAGCTGGGCTTCTATCACTTACTAATATACATTTAAAGTTCTTTCATGTCTTTTCATGGCTTGATAGTTCATTTCTTTTGAGGGCAGAATAATATTCTGTCGTCTGGATGTGCTGAAGTTTATCCATTCACTGATTGAAGGACATCTTGTTTGCTTCCAAGTTTTGGCAATTATGAATAAAGCTGATATAGATATCTGTGTGCAAGTTTTGTGTGGACATAAGTTCCCAACTCCTGTGTGTAAATACCAAGGAGTGTGATTGCTGGATTGCATGGTAAGAGTATGTTTAGTGTTGTAAGAAACCATGAAACTGTCTTCCAAAGTAGCTGTAAAATTTTGCATTCCTACCAGCAATGAATGAGAGCTCTTGTTGCTCTACATCATCACCAGCATTTGGTGTTGTCTTCCAGATTTGGGCCACTCTAATAGATGTGTAGCAGTGTCTTGTTTTAATTTGCATTTCCTTGATGACATATGATGTGTGGCACCTTTTCATATGCTCATTTGCCATCTGTATATCTTCTTTGGTGAGGTACCTGTTAAGGTCTTTGGCCCATTTTTAAATAGTGTGGTTTGTTTTCTTATTGTTGAGTTTTAAGAGTTTTTTAATATATTTTGGATAGCAGTCCTTTATCAAGTATATTGTTTGCAAATATTTTTTCTCTTAGTCTGTGGCTTGTTCTCTCATTTTCTTGACACCATCTTTTACAGAGCAGAAGTTATTAATTTTAATGAATTCCAGCTTATCATGGATCATGTCTTTGATGTTGGTCTAAAAAGTTATCACCATATCCAAGGTCATCTAGGTTTTCTCCTATCAATCCTTCTTTTTCAGGCCTCTGGTCATTTCAAAATAGCTCCTTTGCTTTCCTCTACAGTTATCCCAAATCTCCCTCACAATGATTGCTTTCTAATATCTTTTTAGCCCTTCAAGCTCTGTATAAGGTAATCAACAAATCCATGGTGATGTATTTAATGGCACTCATTGATTCATATATCTGCCATCTCAGGCAAGACATATGCATATTAATAGGGGTCATCTTGGGGTAAAAATACCTTAAAGCAAATGAGAAACTCTAAGTTAGTTTTGCAGGCAACAGGATAAACAAAGGTAAGATTTCTGGAAGTCAGACTTTTAGGAAGCTGTTATAAATAATGTTATAAATGGATATTTCCACTTGTGAATATTCTACATTACCAAAGAGGAAAACATAGTTATCAATATATGTACATACTCAAAGGTAATTTTTTAAAGTATAAGAAAAAAATTCTCAGAAAACTTGGAATAGAGGACAATCTCTACTTGATAAACAACATCTCTAAAAAACCTACAGCTAACATCATACTAATGGTGAACAGCTAAATGATTTCCCCTTAAGATAGGGAACAAGGCAAGGGTGTTTACTCTCATCACTTCTGTCAGCATAGTACTGGAAGTTCTAGCCTGGGCAAAAAAGCAAGAAAAGGTTATAAAAGACATAGAGATGGGAAAGGAAAAAACAAACTCCATCTATTTGCTGGTGACATGATTGTGTAGAAAATCTCAAGGAATCTAAAGTTCCTAGAACTAATAAGTGCATTCAGCAAGATTACATGATATAAGGTCTACATATAAAAATAAAATATATTTCTATATACTAACAGTAAACACATAGACACCAAAATTTTAAAAAATGAAACACTATTTATAATTGCTTAATCAAATGAATTACTAAGGTGTAAATTTAACAAGACATGTACAGGACCTCTACGGTGAACACTATACATTGCTGATGAGAGAAATCAAAGGAAATCTAAATACATGGAGAGATACATTGTCTTTGTGGATTGGAAGGTGCAACAGAATAAAGATGTCACTACTCCCCAAACTGATATACAAGCTTAGCACAATTCCTATCAAAATCTCATCAAGAACTTTTGTAGATAAAGACAAGATTATTTTAAAATAACAAACAAAGGAAATAGGATAGCTAAAACAATTTGAAAAATAAGAATCAAGTGGAAGGAATCAATCACCTGATTTTAAGACTTATTCTATGGCTACACTGATCAAAGCTGTAAAGTACTGGCTGAAGGGTAAACACAAAGATCAATGTAACAGACTAGAGACCCCAATATAGACCCACACAAATATGTCCAACTGATTTTTTTTCCCACCCTACCCAGGGCACTTTTGACAATTTTGTATGAGTATCTATCTCTAAAACTGCTTCACCACCCTCCAATTCTCCATAATTTCTGACAGATTAAATGGGAGATAATTTAGCTGAGCCCTGGAGTCTTGGACTCCCTTAAAATACACAGAGGCCATATTATCCTTCCTTAATTTGGGACTAAAGTTCACATTTAACATCATTCTCGAGTGGAGCACTGAATAAGAAAGATAAGGTTTTTCCTTCTGTCACTTGTGAATTTGACATCATCTTCCCAAGCACTAGATTAATCCTTTATTTTTTGCTCTATCTATACATTTTCCTAAATAGCTTTTATTTTAAAAAGATAATTTTTTTCCATGCAATTCCCCATTTAAAGTGCACAGTTGTTACTCGCTTGGGCTGCTATAACAGAATGCCGTGGACTCTGTGGCTTATAAACAACAGAAATCTATTTCTCACAGTTCTGGAGCCTGGAAGTCCAAGATCACAGTGCCAACATGGTTGGAATCTGGTGACTACCCACTTCTGGGGTACAGACTGCCGACTGCCTACATCTCACATGTTGGAAGGGCTCTCTGCCCTCATCTTTTTCTTTTTTTTCCCATCAAACTGAACTTCTTTATTAAGTGCCAAGGGTCCAGGTGGGTGCTGCCCCGGGCCTGTGCCTGGAGCATTTCTCAGGAGCCAGAGTGCCCAGCGGTCCTGGGCTGGGGCAGCCCCTGCAGAGCCGGGTGTGCAGCCTCTGCCTGTAGCGTGGCAGCACTCACTGAACATGCTGGGCCGCATGCAAGGAACAGTAATTGTTCTTGTGGGCGATGAAGGTGGACAGGCTTCTGAACTTGATGTCGCACAGGCAGCAGTACCTGTGCTGCCTTTGGGCACAGGGGCCAAGGCTCCCTGGCTGGGGGGTGTGCAAGCCCTTGTCTGAGTGGGAGGGGGGCATCCGCACAGCTTGGGGGCCTGGTCTAGGGCTGCCAGCTGGTGGAAGTGCTGGATGAGGTTGCCTGGGACAGCGCCTTGGGGGCAGTAGGGCCTGGCATTCTGGCTTCTTGCTCAGGTCTATCTCTGGCCTCTTCTTATACAGGTATGAATCCCACTCCCGAGGGCTTCAAGCTCATGACGTAATTACCTGATAAAGGCCTCACCTCCAAATACTATCACACTAGAAATTAGATTTCAATATATGAATTTGGCGGTGGGGGGCATACATTCAGTCCATAACAAGAATTTAATGGCTTTTAAAAGTATATTTACAGTATATTGCATCCATCACCACAATCTAATTTTGGTACATTATTGTCCCCCACTAAAGGAACCCTGCAACCATTAGCAGTCAATCCTAAGCACTTTTTCCAATATACATATTTTTATTGGAGGTAGAATGGGAATATTAAAGAGTTTTAACTAGAAAAGACTTATTAAAATATGACTTAAAAGACTTTAAAAAATGCTTATTTACTATCTACATATCCTTTTCGGTGAAATGTCTCTTCATGTCCTTTGCCCATCTAGTTGGATTGCTGATATTTCACTATTGAGTTTTGAGAGTTTTTAATACATTCTAGATATTAATCCTTTGTCACATAAGCAGTTTACAAATAAGTAAGCAAACCTTAGACTAAGTCTCATATCCTATAGAAAAATCATTTCAAAATGCATCAGAGATTAAAATTGTAATACTGTAAGACTTTTAGAAAAAACATAGGAGAAAGTATTCAAAATCTAAGTCTAGGCAAACAGTTTTTAGACTTGTCACCCAAATCATGGAAGTATAAAGAGGAAATCAATGTATTGAATTTCATCAAAATTAAAACCTTTGGCTCTGCAATCGACCCTATTAAGAAGATGAACAGACAAGCTGCATACTTGGAACAACTAGGCATAGTTATGCAATTGAATTATAGAACAGAAAAATGTATCTTACATACTGGAATTTGCAGGTTGACATGAACCTACACTATCTATCTTGTTCAACGCTGTGTCTTCAGAGCCCACCAGTTACAAAGGGTTTAATGTGTTCGTGTGCCAAGTTTGTTGTCTGAAAGAATAGTATAGTGAGAGACTATAATGAGAACAAAAGGAAGTGGTTTTTGGTTTTAGGGGAATCAATCCTGAGAGTGGATGGATGGCGATACTTAGGTTTCTTTTGAAAACTTGTAGGGTGTCAGTCTTGGTAGGCAGGAAAATGATAGGCTGTTTACTAGGAACTTTATTCCAGCTTGGATGAAAAGAGACTCGTTGGTGAAATTCAGGCTTCCAGTACACAGTTGAGTTGGGCCATGGGGAATGTGCACTCCCTGATGCAGGCATGAAAGCTCCAGGAATTCCTTCGTGACCTCTTCCCCACCACTCTCCACCCCACACACAGAAAAGTAGAAATTGTATCATAAAGGCTTAAATGAAGAGATGATGTACATGATATCACCTTCCACCTTGATCCTCTCTTGGTCTTTGTTGACTCTAGCAAGGTAGAGAGACAATCTGAAAATGCTCTTATGGACCCTAGGAAGGGCATAGATGGTAACTAAGAAATAACTGCCTGACTTATGTCATAGCCACCTGAGTGCAATGATCTCAATCCTGTATGCATATTTAAATCCCGGGTCCCTTTCCCCAAAATAGATTCTGATTTTATTGTCTGGGTTGAGGGTCAGAACACCAGTTTCAGAAACGTCCCAGGTAATGATAATGTAAAGCTAAGTTTGAGAGCAGTTGCCCAACAGCAGAAACAATGTAAGAGTTCCAGCAATGGATTAATGGGGTTTGGTGGAGGGAAGTGCGCAGTCAAGGCTCAGAGGTGTCTCCATCAGAGGTTTAAGATGACCAGCTTTGGCAGGGCCAAAAATAGACCAGGAGTTGTTCCAACCCTGAACACTACAAGGACAGAGGCCAACATACAGAGGCCAAGCTTCAGGAGGCACCTTGTGAGTCAGGAGGACCAGGAGAGAAATCAAGCATTTATTCTACAAAGGTTGAATTATATCCTCAAGACATGGTTAAGAAAATTTGTAGTGACTCTGTAATATAATTTTTTCTTAAATGCTGTCTTGACCCAGTTTTCAAGCTGTGACCAGAGGCTGATCAGTTTCCCTTCTTGAGCAGCTGATTGTCTACACCTCAACCACTTCCCTTGTACTCAGAGGCCACTGTAAACCACCCTGGTCACCCCAGGCCCAGGTATAAGACAGCTGTGGACGGCCCCTATGCCCTGGAGCTGAGAAATTATTCAAATTAACCAATCCGTTAATTGGTTAATTAAACCAAACCTAGCTAACCCGCGCTTGTTTGCCATACATCAGTCCCCTACAGATCCAGCTTGCTGTTACCTTGTCCCAGGTACAAAACTCTGTGCCCTTACGTAGTAGCCCTTATGTAGTAGCCTTCTTTCCTTTGGAATTGTGAATAACAGCCTTTTGTCTATCTGTATGTCATTGTGTTATGTCTCACTATGGAAAGAAATTTTAAGTCTTATAAAATATCCTGTTATGTTTAATGGACAAGATTAAGGACCTAGTGCTTTCCTCCTTTCTCCACCCCCTTTTCACACACGTTCACAGGGAAAATTAAGGTGATGAATGATGATGTGGTCAGTCACAAAAATACTTACTTGATCTTGACCAACAAACTATCAGTTGATGACTTGAAATACCAGCAACTTACCAAGAGTGAACAAGGGTCTTGGCCTAGCTTCTGACCCAGGATTGATGAGCTCAAACTGTAATAATCCTTGGAAACCTTGATTTTATAGCCATCATTTTGTAATACATGTTAATTATATTACATGGCAAGATTCAAATGATCAGGCATGTCTTCCATAGAATTCACTTTAATGGAGTGAAAACTAAATTTGCAAGTGCTGTCTTGCTTAGTGTTCAGTGCAGGAACACAAAGTCCATATAGCAAATCACAAAAGCCCAGTGATCTAGAAATGGGATGAGAGTACATAAGTAAAAAGTGTGGCTTAGTGTAGCATTGAAAATACTCCTACACATAAGCACTGGAGAAGATATTTAAGAAATAGAGTATGTTTTAAACAGACATTTATAACTGAAGTCTTAAAGAATAATTGAGGGTTACAAAAAATTTAAAGTTGCATGTACAGAAAAAAATGTATTTGAAATGGATCTGATTACCGTGGTGAGAGTCCACCTCAGGATGGTCATAACTCTTCTTCAAAGATCTAAAATAAATTTTTTTAACATGCAAATACTTAAACTTCAATTTTTAGACAGAAGTAGAACTCAAAGAATCTGAGCCTATAAACCTTTTGGCTACATCATTACAAAATTTCTTTCATTATGATTTTCGCCTAATGAACCAGCTTTAGTGTACTTACAGGTTGGATGACTGACAGAGCCCTCCATGTATTAGTTGCTCTGATGGAATTGCTTGAAGGTAGATGTTAGGAACAAGTTTGAGTTTAGGATGCAGTTGGAAGTGTCATAAATGTTGAGCTTCAAGTGCATGCAATCTCCATTTTGCATTTACAGATCACAAAAGATGTCTTTTCCACCAATTTCATGAATAAAATACATCCACGCTTGCCATTTGGTGGACAAATATTACATGTGTCAATAAACTCAGTGATTTAAGGCTTGGAAATTATAGCCTTCTTTTGGTTTCTTTTTTTTTTTTATTTTTATTTATTTATTTATTTATTTATGGCTGTGTTGGGTCTTCGTTTCTGTGCAAGGGCTTTCTCTAGTTGCGGCAAGTGGGGGCCGCTCTTCATCGCGGTGCGCGGGCCTCTCACTATCGCGGCCTTTCTCGTTGCGGAGCACAGGCTCCAGATGCGCAGGCTCAGTAATTGTGGCTCACGGGCTCAGTTGCTCTGCAGCATGTGTGATCTTCCCAGACCAGGGCTCGAACCCGTGTCCCCTGCATTGGCAGGCAGATTCTCAACCACTGCGCCACCAAGGAAGCCCTCTTTTGGTTTCTTGAAACCTTGTTTACAATGAGGTGTGTTTGGGTGCTATATTCTAAACTCTGTTTGAAAGAAGCTACTAGAAATAGCTTCTGAATATATTGTGTTTTTGAAAATGCATTCAGTGCATCAGTCCCCTAAATTAGTACTACATGGAGTTCAAGAGCAATTGCTTCTGAAATGCTTTGATTTCACTTATAACCTGTATAAGTATATGCATGTATATGTATATCTCTCCGTACGTCCACGCAAAGTTAGAATTATTACATTGTTTATTTTGTTTTTACTTTATACTTTGTTTTATAAGAAGCTCAATGTAAAATTTTATATTTCAGTAAAGCAATATGGATATTTTTATTGTTTGAATGTTTGTGTTTCTCCCTCCTCTTGTCATGGACCGCTACAATTTATTGTATATTTTTTGGTCACTGACATTTATTCGTACTTATCTTTTATTACATATGTTTTGCTTACTTTTACATCAGGGCCTTTGTGGGCCATGTCAGGATACAAATAAACTGGTAACCCAACATATAAATTGGTCATAGTAAACTCAGGGACAGAAATTCTTGAAAGTTGAGACAGGACCAAAAGACCTGGAAAATGAATGTTTGTTATACATACAGAGATTGAAGCCTTATAGCATGAAAAACATGCATGTTCAAATTATACATATTAATCAAGAGAAAAAGAAGGGATGTCCCATAAAGTTCTAGGGACTGTTCAAAAGAGTATGAGATCTTTGGGCTTCCCACAAAGAAAGGCTCAGGGACCACAGAGTTTGGAGAAAGACCTTGTAAATCACAAGGTAGCATGTCATTTGCAAATAGATTTGAATTTGAAAGAAAGCCTGTAACTTTGTTGAAATGAAAGAAATAAAAACAAGAATGCAAATACATCAACTGTTTTTTTAATAATCATCCTTCATTTTTGGAGGTGTTTTCAGAGGACGAGGGGCAACTTCATTTTGTGTGTTCACAGAGAGTTTACTAATGTGTCTTAGAGAAATAACAGACACAAAATGACTGAAAATAACTTAAGAAATAAATGTAGAAAATTAAAATTGATTACCTGCCTGTCCAATCAACCTGGGAATTTTACATGTCTCAGAAAAATATCACAGTGCTTGTCTATAAGCTCTTTCTTTTGATATATTATAAAATGCTGACAATTGATACTTATGAAGGAATTGAAAATAACTGTATAAAAAGGATGAATATCCCACAAAGTTTAAGTACCTTTTGCAGATGTACGAAGGGCCTTTTACTATAAATTAATCTATTCATATGGTTGGAAAACACAACTCTCTTGAGACTAGCTCTTTTTCTTATCATATCCTGGGGCCTCATAATCTTCTTTTTGGGTTAGGAGATTATGGGTACTAGAAGAGAGAAACTCTTTATACCTGTAAAGTTCGGTATCATATATATGTATTACTTAGAATGCTACTGTAAAATCTTTTGTTGTGGTAGCTGGAGTTAAGATTTATAGGTCAAAAAGATGTGGGTGTGTACAAGGGAGGGTTCTGAGTATGGCTACCACACAGTGAGTTCATGTGAGGTGGAATTGAAGAAAAGGGCTGGAGAAGGCCAACACAGATAGCATATTTAGAACCGTCTGGACCTAACAACTGTAGAAATAATGTCTAATAGTAAGAAACAGGACCACTTTTCAAATTTTATTTAAAATCATCTCAACATTTCTAAACAAACCATAAATTTCCTAGGAAGTGTATTTAGTTTGCTTGTAAATCACAGAATGTTTATTTACATTCTGTGATTTGTATTAGTCGGGATTCTACCAGAGAAGCAGAATACACACACACACACACACAAAATTACAATTTATATATATATGTGTATATAGAGACAATTATAATTGTATGCAATTATATACAAATGTGATTTTGTGGACAAAAATTGTGTATATATTTACATGTGATTATCATAGAGTATATAATTTGTTATAGGGATTTGACTTTACAAAATTGTAGGGGCTGATCAAGCAGCTTCTGTGAAGCTGTTGTCTTGTGCCTAATGCTGAAGTTTTAAGTTAGTTGTAGTCTGGCCATTTGCCTTCTGTGAACTGCATGAACCAGAGAAAAGCACCAACATGTATAAGCTCCAACATGACTGCTGGCTCACATGTGCCATCCAGATCTCCCATATATCAAGAGATCTCCAGCAGCCCACCTTAACTAGAAGCATACATGGAAGAGAAGTTGGATTCAACCTAGTCAAGTTGACCCATTACAAAAGCCATCATAGCCTTTTATTTTAAAGAAGTTTATTGTAGAAGAGAAAATCCTCCCAAATAAAAATTAAACAAAAACCCAAATCTTAAAATAGAAAAAATACTCTAAATTATAAGAAAGAAAAAAGGTTCTACGGTTCTAAATCTTAGAAGTAATAAGGTATAATATTAAACTACATTTAAAACATCATAAATGTAAAGGACACGTTTTTCTACATGTTTCCTGTTAATAGGGCTACCTTCAGGACCGTGTGCTTAGAGTCTATTGCTCTACAATCACTATCTTGAAATTCTTAGTAATTATATCTTTGAATTTGTGTTTTATAAGTGAATGTGAAAAGGAGCATGTACAGAGGCCTGGATCTTACCAGTATGGATGCTTTGCCACCTTCCACCCCAGGTGGGGGCCGGGGGCCAGGCGTGGGGAGGGATGGAATCACAGTGCAAGGTACTTGGTGTAGGGTGTGCAGTCAGCCTGCAGATGTCCCCATGACCGAGGGTGTGTGACATTAAACAAATAAATAAATAGATAGATATTCTATGATTTATATATGCATATTTTATTAATCTATTTATTTAAAGATAAATAAGAGACATCATAATGGGTTGAGAGAGAAACTGTGGAAAAATGAAAGAGCTTTTTCCCTGATTTTTGAACAAAAGGCCCTGATTTTCATTTTAAAGTGAAAACCCTGCAAATTATTTAGACAACCCTGCCTGTTCAAATGCTCTTATTATATGAATACTTCTATGTTGAAGAAACTATTAATTAACATTTAAACTACAATTTTGAAATTTTTCATATGTGATCTTGTACATCATACACACTCAGTCTTGGTTCAAAGACTTATAATTTGATTTTAAAATATGTACATGGAATTCATTTGTCTAAACTTTTCTGTATTACTAGATGATACATTTTAAGTGGTATATCTTATTTTTCACTATTTTTTTTCTTCTGGCTATTATATACATATTTGTATTCCCAATTCTTCTATGTTTCTTAAAAATGATAAATAGAAGTATGTGTGCATAACACACATGTGCACACACACACACAAACACTCTCTCTCTCTTTTTCTTTTGTGGTTAGGAGACTTCTAATTAGACACTTTCCTATGTGCCTACAAGAAAAGGTGCTCTAAAATCTTAGAGGAACGTCAGATAATCATCTAGACACCTCTCTTAGTGGCAAGGTTGTCCCTCAGTTGTTTGTCTCCATAACTAAGGGTGACCAAATTGCTTCATTTACCTTAATATGTTCTTGACTCTGCATTTGCAATTTACTGACTCCTCAAATTTTAGTTAGAGTTGTCTGAGTTCTGTCCTTTAGACTCTGAACGCCTAGACTGAAAATCTTGAAATACTTCTTAAAGAAAAGACTGTTAGACCATTATTTTCATCACTTCATATAGGATTGGATAAGCATCAAGGAACATGGTTTATGGAGCAATCTTCCACTCTGTGGGAGATGGGAGACGATGCCTGAGATGACCTGCTACTCTGGTCATCCTAGCAACTTAACTTCACTGCAATAAGGGCTTGATTTGGATTTAGTACCAGGGCACTCGCCAGGAAAATGAAAAGTTGGCACCTGTGATATGATTAAGACCTTTCATTATCTTCATGTGGAAGCAGAAAGACCCTGTATGCTATGCAAAAAATGATTTTTGAATGCCCTTTGTTCCAAGACTTGACCGATTTAATATTTGAGAGGTCAAGATACAAGACACTATTCAAAACATGGGGAGGATAAAGACAGACCTCCTGTTATTTAGGAGTTTACAGCCTAGTGAAACAAGATTTATAATATAAGGTGCTCTCTGTACAGATTTTTTAAAAATTCCATTCTATTAGAAGATGAAGGACATGAAATAGAAAAATGAATTATTGAAATATTCTGCTTGATTGCCTCCTGCTCCCCCACCTCCCCTGGCATTGGGAAAGAAGAAGAAACCCCCCTGATTCTCTTCCCATTTACTCCTCTGGTGGTAGTAGCTGTGGGTAGCTATCGCCTCTGATGGTTTTAGGGTTACTTTCATACAATGTAGAAAAATGTCAACAGAGGACTTCAAAGAGACATAGAGGGCACACAACCAGTGATCAGTGTTTTAAAAATCAAATAAACTGTGTTTATGTTTATTTTTTAAAGAAAGTATTATGTTTAAAAATATTACTATTGATATTATACTGATATTGTGCATGTCACTTAGTAAGAGTGATGTACCTTTCAGGCTTAGGAACTGCTCTTTTTCTGGAATAAAAAAGAGATATCTTCTTTATATATCTTTATATTCTTAACTCCTAGATGGAACATCAATAACTTAATTTTATTTTACTTTTTATCCCTCATGGTGCTTAGTATATTGCCTATACATAGTAGTCTCTTGGTCTGGTTATCTCTGTGGTTTGACAAAATATCCCAAACTCAGTAGCGTAAAGCAATGACCATTTTATCATGCTCACGTATTCTGTGGTTAGGAATTTGGATAGATTGTAGTGGGGATGGCTTCTCCCTCCTGCATGTTGTCCAAGGACTCGACTGGGAGCACACCAATGGCTGACTGGAATGGCTGAGGGCCAAAGTCATCAGAGGCTACTGCACTCATGTCTCTTGCATCTGAGATAGGATGACTCAAAGTATGGGCTTAGCTATGACTTCAAACCTGAGACCCTACTTGGTTTCTCCTTGTGCCTTTGGCTTCTCAAAGTATGGCAACTATGAGGAGAAGAGACCTGAGAGTGAGTGTTCAAATGACCAAGGTCGGAGCTTGGTTATTTGACTTGCCTTCAGAAGGCATGCAGTGTCACTGCCACTGGATTCTATTGGTTACAACTCTATCACTAAAAACCACTCAGATTCAAAGAGAAGGGAATTAGACCCCTTCCCTTCATGGGGAAATATCAAGGTCACATTGCAAAAGAGCATGAGGAATGGCAGATATTGTTGTGATCACTTTTATGAAAAACACTCTTTCATAATGTGCAATAAATAGTTGATGTAATTAATTTAATTGAAGCCTCAAGCAAGGGAGATGATAAGTCCCAAGCTTTCATGATGCCTTCATGTAGTAGGGATATATCAGTTTTTGGAATTTTGTTTTTTCTTATCTCTCTTTGGTTAGTGGTTGTGATGGTTAATTTTATGTGTCAACTTGTATGAGTCATTGTGCCCAGATATGTGGTCAAATATTATTTTGGATGTTTCTGTGAGGGTGTTTTTGGATGAAACCAACATTTAAACTGGTGGACTTTGAATAAAGCAGATTGTCCTTCATAATGTGGCAGGCCTCATCCAATCAGTTGAACAGAATGAAAGACTGACCTCCCCCAAGCAAGAGGAAAATTCTGCAGCAGGGGGCCTTTATACTTTAACTGCAGCATCAGCTCTTCCTGGATCTCTAGCCTGACAATCTACCCTGCAGATTTTGTACTTTCCAGACTCTATAATCACATAGGCCAGTTCCTTAAAAAAAAAACAAAAACAAAAACACCCTATCTCCCTATCTATCTATCTATCTATCTATCTATCTATCTATCTATCTATCTGTATTTCCTATGGTTTCTGTTTCTCTGGAGAATGCTGACTAATAAAGCGGTGTTCTCTGGGCTGGAGAAAATAGAATTGCACTTAGAATAGATTGGGCGGGATTTCCCTGGTGTTTCTGACTCAGGACTCTAAATTTTCCCATGATAATTATTCTTCTTGCTACTGCTTCCAAAATTGGAGTAGTGTTTGATCCAAATTAAAAATAAACTTTGCTGAGACACTTTCTGCTTCAAGAATCCAGAAATATGATCTTGTACCACTGCGTAATACTGGTAATATTTCCTGTCTCGTTGACTTTATAATAGGCCATGATTAAAAAGTAACCTTTAATATTGCTCTCCTCCAAAGAGCAAGTCAATCAAATATATTTGGGCAGCTCCCACACCCTTCAATCAGCAGATGACTATTAAGTATTTGAGGGCTGACTTGTGTGTCAGCTGATTAATCATGACACTGCATTTATAACAGAGCAAAGGATTTTCATTTCTGGCACTTAGGGTGTAAACTCAGGTTACCAACCAATATTCTTATGTGTCTTCTGGCTGCTTGTCCAGCCTTTCTTTAATTTCCATGCTCCATGTTGTGTTTACTCTTCTTAGTCTCTGATCCCCATTGTACTTTTATTTCACCTTGTCCTGTGAAGGTGTATCCTTTTAAAAATGTGTAGACGAGAGGCCTTTGGCAACTGTCCTACCCTTGCTACTGTCGGAAATCAGTAAGAAATCAAGGCTTTTTTCAGCTGAACCTTGGTAAGGCCTGGGAATCCTGCTCCACAACTGGTTGAGGAGAATTGGCACGGGAGGTAAAATTTGTGTGCCAACTCTTCATTTGGGGTTATTTGCCTTCAACACTCTGAATGACTATCTTTGTTAGATTTCTGGACTATGGAACAAATACATTAGATACTTAAGTTTTGTTGGTAGCGATATACTTGTTCTTCCAAGAATCAAAATAGTTAAAATATTGCTTAAATCACATCAGAGAAAAAAATTTACTGTATATAAGCAACAACAGTAGTATTACCTAGAGGCTTCTTTCAAAGCTCTAAAGATACCCATGAGGATTATGGACTTTGGTGCCCACTAAGTATTTTTTGGCTAATTGGCTCACACTATCTTTGAATTTATAGTAGTACCTTTTTTTCAGTTCTTAATTGAGAAGTATGTGAGTATGTGTTGGCAGAAATATGGGCAAAAAAGATTTTCCAAACATACAAATGCGCCATAACAAATCAAGAGAATTTTGGTATCCGCTATTCTTCTCTATTACTAGAGGTAACACACGGAGGTGGGATGCAAACTGTCAAGTATTTAAGCTTGTGTATAGCAGTTCATGCTTCGTAAATTCTTTATATTCTCTGTACGTCAATCGTTGAGATATTCAGAAGGGGTTGTGAAATTTTCTATATATTAAAACAAATTATAACCCCTTAAGCACAAAAACAAATTAAATAGAAAAATTAAAGTCCTGTGGTAGATCCAAATTTGTCTAGGTAGTTTTGTAGGTTGTTATGTATCCATGTTAAAAACAAAGGTTTTAGCAGGAGCAGTAGTGCATGAAGCTGAAACTTTTTCCACTATTCTTTGCTGTAATTCTCTTTATATTTCTTAGGAATGGTACAAACAACTGCAGAAGTTTTCACACACAACCTTCCATCTGCCAACAGCTCAAGCTGGCAGGAATAGGCAGCTTTTCAGGGGTGTGAACAGAATTGATTTGTACACACCGCTGGATCTGTTCCAGTGTATTTTCTCAGCCAGGACCAAAAGTAGTGTTGCAAATGAGTGGTACGGTAGGCTTTTTTTTAATCTGATGTTTACTAGGTTACACATACCGAGTGCTCTTAGAAGCACAGTTTAAGAGTGGGTATCACATGAATCAATTCATGGCAGAAGGGAAACAATGACTGTCACATTACAAAGGATGGAGATTGAGTAATGGTTAGCATGAACTTAGGAGAAATGTAGCTGCGCTTCATAGGTCCTGCTGAAGATGAAAAACAATAGCTGCAATTAAAGCCATACACTCCCAGAGTGGATTCAGAATTTAGGGAAATGAGGAAGAGAGCAGAGGGAGGCATAGAAGAGTGTGGCTGCAAATAAAACCTGCTCTCTTTTGCCAGCACCCGAATCTTACTCATGGCTTGCGAGGGGTAAACAAAAGCCAAAAAGGAAAAAGTTCACATTACCTGTAAGAACACTCTAGTTTCTGCAGTGCTGTGATGTAACCAGGTAGCCTGCTTATCTGTTTGACCAATAGGGAATACCTAGCAACACATTTTCTTGCTTAATTTTCCAAGTACAAGAGGTTAAATATTAAACTGAGCTAATATTATTCAGGTCACTAAACAATACTTTGAAGTCATTTCTTCGTACATGGAATGTCCTGTTTTTGATAGTTGAAAAGGATAACATGTCTCTTAGATATTTCTAGCTTCTCATAGGGAATTTGTTCAGGCATGTGAGATAATTTTTACTGTAGGATAATTTTCCAATAATCATGAGTGCACATTGCATATTGTGACTCATTTGTTGGAAGAAACCTGAAAGCATGTTTAATTCTTTTGATAGGAAAACTGAAAGTTTCTACAAATTCTCATATTTGAATTTTATCCTTAGAAAAAAAACCTATTTGTCAACTTGCCAATATACTTCATTTCTGTTCTGTAAGCATAACAATTTTCCTGATGACTCTTTTCTTAAAAAATATCAATTACAGTTGCTGAAAAAGAAAGTTTTGAACAGTGTCTCTATGGAATACTGCAGTGGATTTATAATAACATTTTTTAACATTATTTAACCTCATTGTTGGAATATATTTTAGATTTTATTTACTGATGTTGAATCCAGTTAAACAATATACAGTCTCGTTGATGGGTATAATTTTTTTAAAAAACATCACAACATCTGTGAACTGAAAAACAAGTTCTGGCTGACCTAGGGAAAGAGAACTGGGGGGCCTTTACTGGGGCATGGCAGCCATCTGGAAGCAGAATCAGGGGAGTCAAGACCAGGGCTGAGATCCAGTTATAGAGCTTTATTCAAAGTATGTGGAACAAATAAAATATCTGGACCCTAGAAACCTAGGCTACAGCTAAGAGGTTAGTAAGCCGATGGCAGATGAAGCAAGGAAGACAAGTGAAAGCTTGAAGCGCAAAGATTAGAACCTCAGTACTCGATTTCTGTAGCTAATTAATGAAGTTGTCTACTCTCAAGGGCAAAGCCCAGGACATATGGGCTTCCCTGTCCCCGTTCAAGGTCCTTCCTTCCTGGCTGCTGTTCCAAGCTTCTGGCTAACCGCTCTACCCCTCACTGCTCCAGCTGGGCCAATACCCCACCCTATTCCTCTCCTTGCCATCTCCTTCCCATGCTGCGACTGCTCTTCTTCCCAGTTCTTTTCCACTTCCTCTCTCTAACTTTTAAACACCTCTGTATCTGAAAGTTTCTGTAAATCTCACTTTCTCTGTGGTCACCTTGGACAGACTTAGGTGTCTCTTCCTCAGTGTTCTGTAAATGCATTATTGTTGTATGTATCATTTTACACGATAATTACTTGTTTATCAATCTGTCTTCCCTTTTAATCAGTGTGCCCCAAGAAAGCAAAGATTTTGTTTTATATAAACTCAAATCACTGGTGCCTGGCACATAGTACAGATTTATTTACAGATTGTCAAATAGAATCATGCAATGTTCCATTAACTTTCCTCCACTTTAGGAAACAAATTGCAGATTATTTACAGGATTTTGAAACTAAAAAGAAAAACAAGAAAATTCTTACGTTGATATAGTGTTCCTGATCTGCACTTAAAAAAATAAGAAAACCTTAAAAAAATCTTAAAAAATGCTAAACTTATACAACCAAAACAAAGTAAAATGATAGTAATCCTACCCGTTGAACATTTTTTTACATTACTGTCTAGAACTTGGCCATATGTATCCATATTTTACATAGCTATATTTGTTTTTTCACTGTAATTTTCACTTAATATCATATCATAAATAATTTTCACTTAATATCATATCATAAATAATATCATATCATAAATAATTCTTCCAAGTATTGATGTTACATGTGTTTTTCTAACTTTGAGTAAATGAAAATGATGAAAATCTCCCCCACTGTTCACCGATTCTGAAGTTTTTTCTTCTTTCTGTTTTATCTTGCCAAATCACCTTATATGAAACAAAATTCATTGTAGGAGAATTCATTTCAATGATGGATGACTGCTACCTGTAAACGTAAATATTGTTTGAAATTCTCTGGCCAGAGATTTAGACATCAACTTTTGAGAGCATTGAGATGATGCTAAATTATAACAAAATGGTTTTGATTGGAGGGCTATAATCTGTGGGTTAAAAGGTTTAAATATCTTATGAATGTCTTGCCAAAACTAAACTCTTCATGTACAGAGAAATGAATGTGCTTGCTCTCTATGTATTCAACTTCTTTATCTGACCTTGCTCCTTCAAAGATGCGCTTGTTACAGGATGTCAGTCACTAATGAGGCCTAAAGTAATTGAGGCTGATTGAGCTGGCAAGATGCTGCCTAATTAGAATGATAAATGGAACTGGCTGATCAAGAATGGAGGAGTGAATGGCACAGAGGGCATTAAACAAGGTCATTCTGTCAAGGAGGACCACTCATCCTACCCGCTCCCCCCAGCCAAACAATGACCGTCCTTCATGCCATGTGAGCCCAACACTAAACGATGTATGAAGATCATTGCTTGTGGAACTTTCTGACTCTTTCTTAGGCTAAGTGTGGGGAGGGTTTAGTGATTCCCTAGGTAAGTCATTCAATATAAATATGAAAACCAAATACTTTGAGCCATATAATTCTCTATTAAGAGTGTGGATTTACAAGTGCATTTGTTTTCTAAACAGATAAATCTAGGGTACCTCAAAATTTGCCCCATGATTTCTATCATGTTAAACTTTCCACACCACATGAGAAATACATCAAGCAACTTCACATGTTTGAAGGATACAGATAACATTTAATCATTGTGTTTTAGAACCTGAATCATATGTAACTGATCTTTTTATTTCTTAAATGTATCTATTAGAATCATTTCCATTTTATTAATTTAGCATTTTTTCCTTTTAAACAATATATCGACTTTATTCTTTAAACTGATGTGGATGAAAATGTATAAATATAGATTCATAAATATTTCAATGACAGTGTAATTTCACTCAGCTTATTTAGTGATGCCTATTCACTTGCTATCATCTGGGAGTAAATGTTCTGAAAGAAAGTGGCTCCTATTCCTGTTAAGCCATGTTTAAGCCATTTTTAATAGAAATCTCTCTAAAATGTATAATACATCTGTCAGAGCACCCATCCCCAAATTTCCTGGGACATAGCCCTTGATGGCACATGACAATCTTCTAGGATGGTTGATACTTGTTACTCTAGGCATTATTTTAAAGTTTGTGTGTCTGAGATTCAGGCTCCAACTTCTCAGAAGCCCTAACTGATGCTTAGTGTAAGAAAATGCTTTGACCTGAGATCTTTAGTCAGACATTGGCAAAAAAATATCTGAAGTAAAAGACAGATGTGGCCTACTCAAAAAAACAGTAGGTAAGCACCAGAATTTTGGGAAAAATAATTAATAGAAAGTAACATTAAATTGATGTTATATTAAAACAATTCAGTAAATGGCATTTGGACATAGTAATTACCCCCTGCCACTAAAATCTCATTCATTAGTATATCTGTCACTTCCTCCAATGATGAATTAGCAGGATGTTAGATATCTGATTCAGCTTTCCTAGAGGTTTTCTCTCTACCTTTCTACCTCTGTAGTCTTCCGTAAGGATTCAGTTACAGATACAACCTTTCAAGATTCATAGGTAAGTACATCATCTCTATGGCATTCACAGCTGTTTGCTTGACTCCCTGAGTTACTCTGAAATTCACTGACTTTAGAAGGAAATGGTTAAGATATAACATTTGTACTCAGTGAGGCCTGGCCTTCAATATTGTCCCCACCATTTACTAGTTATGTGGTTTTGGACAAGTTTCCTGACCTCCATAAAATGGGCATAATGATGTTCACATCCCTGGCTTGTTTTAAAGATTAAAGGAGGTAATGTATCTAAAAAGCTTAGCATCATGGCTGTTACAT
Source organism: Balaenoptera acutorostrata (assembly GCF_949987535.1). Classification (NCBI taxonomy): domain Eukaryota; kingdom Metazoa; phylum Chordata; class Mammalia; order Artiodactyla; family Balaenopteridae; genus Balaenoptera; species Balaenoptera acutorostrata. The sequence continues at coordinate 45,861,550 of NC_080077.1, forward strand.
AGAAAGTACTAAGTGGTAGATAGTGATACTGCTTACACACTTAGTGGTGGTAACTAGGAAGTGAATAAAACTTTTCTGTCTGTGTTGCCATTCCTCCACCCTTCCACTGTTCCCATCCCCTAGCTTGACAAGGTATTGCCATCTTTCTCTCCTCTACAACATTTTTTTTTCTGGCAAAGAGTCACTTCCAGTCTCTGTCCTTTTGGCCACTCTCCCTTCTCCATCAATCTGCAGCCCCTACCACCTCTCTCCATCCAGCTGTCATATTGCCCCCCCCCCCTTGCCCCATTGAACATCCTCTGTCATATTGCCAATTCTCTTCCCACTGACACGAGGCATGACTAAAACTGTCAGTCATCTCTCTCAGGCTCATTTATATCCACTTTATAAATGTATTAGACAACCCCTGCTTTATGAAACAGAATAGATTGAATGGAACCTTTTCTTGATGACTCAGGGTCATGTCCATGAACACCAATGATTGTTCTGTCCTATACAGTTACAGGAACCATCGAAGTATATAGGTTGCTTGTCCCTATGCTAAATGGATTTCTTTTAAAATTTATTGTCAGGAAAAATCCAGCCTCTCCAGACAAAGGTGGGTATGTCCTGTTGTCTGACAATGAAACATATCTACGTTGCCCATGTTTTATGCAAACATACTTTCTCTCTCTTTTTTTTTTTTAAATTTATTTATTTATTTATTTATTTATTTATTTATTTTTGGCTGTGTTGGGTCTTCGTTTCTGTGTGAGGGCTTTCTCTAGTTGTGGCACGTGGGGGGCCACTCTTCATCGCGGTGCACGGGCCTTCTCACTGTCGCGGCCTCTCTTGTTGCGGAGCACAGGCTCCAGACGTGCAGGCTCAGTAGTTGTGGCTCACGGGCCTAGTTGCTCCGTGGCACGTGGGATCTTCCCAGACCAGGGCTCGAACCCATGTCCCCTGCATTGGCAGGCAGATTCTCAACCACTGCGCCACCAAGGAAGCCCCATACTTTCTCTCTTTAACTTTGTCCTTCAGTGGTTTTCTTTTTTGTTTGCTTGGTTTTTTTTTGCTTTTTTTAATACTACTCTTTACTTACTTATTTATTTATTTTTGGCTGTGTTTCGGTCTTTGTTGCAGTGCATGGGCTTCTCATTGCAGTGGCTTCTCTTGTTGCGGAGCACGGACTCTAGGCTCACGGGCTTCAGCAGTTGCAGCATGCGGGCTCAGTAGCTGCGGCACATGGGCCCTAGAGTGCAGGCTCAGTAGTTGTGGCGCACGGGCTTAGTTGCTCTTCGGCATGTGGGATCTTTCCAGAGCAGGGATCGAACCTGTGTCCCCTGCATTGGCAGGCGGATTCTTAACGACTGCACCAGCAGGGAAGTCGCTGCTTGGTTTTTCTGTCTGTTTCTTGTTACTGAAAAGAGTAGGGAAAGAGCTTACAGTCCAGAATTGCTAGCCAGTGTAACTGTATTCAGAATGTAACTTCTCCTGAATGTGAGGATCTCCAATCTTCCATTCAACTCCAAAGTTACAATTCTAACACCTAATTGACTTTTTGTTCAATAGTTGTATTTTATATATGATTTTATTGTCACTTCCTTCAAATCTATTTTGGAATTAGGTGGGACAAATATTATATGTATGTATTATAGAAATTGTGTTAGTTTCTTAAGGCTGCCATAAAAACTACAGCAAACTGGATGGTTAAAACCAGAAATTTATTATCTCAAAGCTATGGAAGCTAGAAATCTGAAATCAGGATGATGACAGAGCCATGAACTCCCTGAAGGCTTTAGAAAGATCCTTCCTTGTCTCTTCCTGGCTTCTGGTGATCGCTAGCAATCCTTAGCATTCCTTTGCCTGGAGACACATTGCTCCAATTTCTGTATCCATCATCACTTAGTGTTCTCCCTGTGTGTCTCTGTTTTCTCTTCTTATAAAGGCACTAGTCATTCAATTAGGGCCTATTCTAATTGAATATGACCGCTTCTCAATTTAACTGCTTACCTCTCCCAAGATCCTACTTCCAAATAAAGTCACATTTAAGGTTCTTGGTAGACATGAATTTTAGGGGGACACTATTCAACCCAGTACAAACACCAAATTTCTTTGATTTTCTGTTTGGTTATATTTTAGTCAATACCCCCTGCTATTATCTCTTTGTGGTAATTCTTCCAGCTATACTCCCTTATATGTCCTAATTTTGAGCCTTTAGAAAAATATGTTAGGGCAAAACAAATTAAATTAGCTAAGTCAGTTCACCTGTTAACATTTTTAACCTGGTTAACATATTTTTTTAAAGGTGATGATAAGGTAAATAGCCCATGTCTGCATTGCAGTCCTTGCTGGTCAGGATAATGGCAGAAGCTTTCAGATGACAGCTAGAATCTACAAGCTGTGAAGTATTGGTCTTTAATAGGAGGCAGTATCCAATACGGAAGTGATAAAACCCAAAGGAAAGTAAGAGCAGCCTATAATCCCCATTGAATATATTTGTAGAACAACATGCTCAGAAATATTGTTTAGTGTAAGTATTCACTATTAATCCCTTCTTCTGCATTTCCTATTGCTATAAGGGAAACTACTGTCCGCTCATTTGCTCTGACCTCAGTGATACTCAGACTCTTCTCTGTCCTTCATTCTCTGCATATAGTCAGTCACCACATCTTGCCTAGTCTATCTGACTAATAAATATTTTATTCCCTGCTTTCCATCCTTTTGTCACTCCCTTGGTTCAGGCCCTCGTCCCTTCTTATCTCCAATATAGTGAGAGTAGTGAAACTAGTCTCCCTGGTTCTACATCCTATCCGTGTGATTCCTTGCAATACCTCGGAGAAGATGTTCTTCGTAAAATAAAATACTGTTCGTACTGCTTCCTTATCAAAACCCCTCAATACCTTTCCATACACTAAAGGATAAACTTGATATATCTGAACAGGACATGGAAGAGCAGTAATGATCTGGTTGTTTCCCCCCCTTCCAACCTCATCTCCCAGGGCTCCCCACATGTAATCTGGGCTATAATGCCGTGAAACATCTGGATTATACACACTTACTAGATACAGCTCACTGTCTTTGTGATGCCTTCTGTACCCATTTCCCAGGCAGAATCCAATACTGCCTTTTCTCTGCTCACATAGCATCTTAAAGTATATAACACTAATACATTGACTACATATCATTTTGTGACATTGTGTGTGTGTATTTCCTTTACAAATAGAATAAGCACAATAGTGGAATAAGATGGGCTTTGAGGGCTACATACATGGTAAGTCAAAATAGGTTCCTTTACTTTCCATTCATGAGTTAAGCAGGAGGGTAGAAAAAGGAGAGAGTAAATATTCCAAGGGAGACAGCAACTCCTGGGACAGCATCAGAGAAGACATGTCTATAGGTACCAAGGATACAATAGTGAATACGACAAACTAGGTTGTTGCCTTCACAGAGGTTTTACTTTGCTTTCATGTAATTAATCTGTAATCTGTTATTTCCATTTGCTATCTTCACTATTTCCATTTCCCAGCACAGTGCCTATACAAGGTAATCAATAAATGTTTGTTAATTTAATTGAATCAAATATAAAATCCAGATTAGATTTTTACATGGAATTGTGAAATGTGCGTGATACGCAGCAAAAAATACTAGACAATCAAGATGGTCATTTTTCTAACCCAGTAGTTTATGAAGTGAATATTCCTTAAGCACTCTTCCGTACTAAAATTTTGTATGCTGTCAGACTTAAAATGCTGGCAAAGCTGTCCAAGGCAATCAATCAATATATACCAGTAATAGCAGACATCAAAATCTTCAGCGTCTGTAACATCTATTACATGTTCCCACTTTTAAACTAATAGAACTTTGGCAGAGGAGGACAAAATGTGAACAGAATTTACAGCTAGTCTCCTAGGTTATAACCATCTAAGTGTATCGGAAAAAATGTAGAAATTTCCAATGTAACATTTAGCCAGGTAATGACAGAGAGAAATAAAAATGTTAGTCTGCAAGTCTTTAATATTATCTTTGTCAAAATCATCGTCACTCCCTACAACTAGATTTGTTGGACAGCCACTCTGTGTGCATTAGGTACTAATGTTATATTTCTTGCCTAAAAATCAAATGCCAGATTCTTACCCAGATAAAGCTTATAATGTAATAGAGGAGATGTGAAGTACACCCGACTGGTGTTAACAGAAGTACTAGCGCACACAACCATAAATGTGTGAGCCATTGCTGAAGTTGGCAAACATCAAGTGATATCTCAGCTAATTAGTAGTTAGTGCTTTTGTTGATGACACATGTTCTTAACCTAATGATTTATTTACTTACCTGTGGTCAGTTTTTAAGTTAATGTTATGAATGAAATCGAGGTTACCACATGATCAGCATACGGACTACCTAAATTGGCTTTGTTAACTTCTACTAGTTAGCTGGTGAACAGTTCACAGGAAAGAAATGATGACATGTGAATGTATCTAAACATTTGCATCACAGCAGCCAACAAAACAACTAGAAGAACATGTCTTGATAAAAATAAACCAGGAAGATCATTTTTATCTGCTAAAGAGGAAAAAGGGTCATTTGTGATATTTAGCCAGCTACAACTTAATGACTTCATTAATAGAAAAATCCCAGTGTTAAGCAAAGAAAGATCCTTTCTCTTGGTAACATTGTTAAAAATCAAGGAAAACATTCCCTGGCTAATGAAAACAAATATGAACAGAGCATTTGGCAAAGTTTTAGGAAGATTATGCTTTGGGGACAAGATGAACTAACCAACAGTTGTTTCTATCATGTGCAGGTGACTCTCTTTTTCAAGATCATTTCTCTGGGCAGCATATTACTTCAGGTTGATGTTGCTTTTCATGATTTGTGCCATCCAGGGACCAGTGTAATCATAAGTGCAGTGTAGTGGGTTTGCTCAGAACCACACTTTTGCTGCCTCTGTCGGTTCCTACATGACCATTTTGTGCTTGTGCACAACCTCAACCTTTGTGATTGCTTTAGATGAATGTCAGAAGCAGTGAACTCCTGCCTCTGTTAAATAAATATAGAGCCACCACTGTTTATTTCCAGTTGTCATTAGTAGGAAAACGGAAGAGCAGAAATAAAGGACAGGAAAACAAGAAGTGGGGATAGCTGATGAAATCTAGTTCTAGCGGCAAAAATAGTTAACACAAAATCTTTTTTTCATAGAATTTTGTTTGGAAAGTGCACCTGAGGGACCAGAAAGATTAGCAAAGCTTGCCAGTCACTGCAGGGTGCAGCTAAAGTAGGCTCATTGAAGTTTCAGTTCAAAAATGATAGGGTTTAATAAATCTCTGTGGGTAGATTTATCTCATAATTGCAGATCATATTTAGAGGACTGGACTAATTAGACTTGATTTGTATATGTTTTAGGCTTAATTGAAAGTCATTTTTTTCCTATGTTACTTCAAAATTATTCTTTGTTAATGTGGAAAGAGGTAACTTTCGTATAAGCTAAATTCTAAAATGTACTGTGTTTATCTTCTTTACATTTGAATTGCATGCTGCTATGCTGTTATGAAATATAGTCACTGTGCTAAAAAAAAGAAAAGATGCTGATTTCTGTGGTCTGTGATTTGTGATACTAAAATATGATATTTAGAGATAAATCTTAAAGAGAACACAAGAACATATTTATGCCAAAGCAGAGTTATATGTTAATAAAGGAAACAAAAGGGTAACAATAAAATAATTTCTTCTGTGCACCACCTTTTGTTTAACAAGGCCACTCTTGGTGGCTGATTAATTGTTTAAAAAAAATACTAAACCTAAAATGCTACACCTCATTGCAATAAAAATTATAATCCTTTGAAGTATTTAAATTAGCATGGTTACAAATATGACTGCTATATGTTGGTTCCATTATTAGGCCATTATTATTTAAATTTTGCATTAGTATTCATCCATTCTGGAATTTTGTCTTTGGATTTCCATAATGTTTCTCTTGGTCCTCATTAGGGTATTTCGGTACATACGCTGCTTATTGCTAATGTGGCTATATTGCAGTATCTTTCGAGTTATGGATGAAATCTGCAGTCATTTAAGTGCATTGCTGCAGTAATCTTTGTGTAATATAGCAAACTTCCTCATGATTCAAGTTGTTTTTGAAATTGTGGAGGGGGTCCAAGGACAGGAAGAAAGCTTTGGTGTTTTCTTTGTGTCAGTGTTTTCCTGGAATTATTTTCCAGTTTTCCTTTCCTAGGCTAAACTTATGAATTAACAGCTCATGTATACAGTTACAGGACAAATTTGGAAACCATGGGGAAGTCTCTCTTACCTCAGAATAATTGTATTTGAGTGTCATTTTCTAACTATAAGCTGTGTGAATCTCCATCACTAGATTTTCATTAGGTAAAAGTTAATATCCTTTTAGTTAGTAAAAATAAAGTTGATCAATTAAATACCACTAAAAATCCCAGGAAGTTATTTTGTGGATATTGATAAACTTATTCTAAAGTTTATATGGAGAGTTGAAAGACCCAGAATAGTCAACACAATATTGAAGGAGTAGAACAAAAGAAGCTGACATCACCCAACTTAAAGACTTACTATAAAGCTACAGTAATGAAGACAATGTGGTCATGGTAAAAGAATACACAAATTAATCCATGGAACAGAATAGAGAGCTTCAGCTAATGGTGCTGAAACAACTGGATATCCACATACAAAAAAATTAATCTAGACACAGACCATACACACTTCACAAAAACTAACTGAAAATAAATCACAGACCAAAACGTGAAGTGTAAAACTATAAAACTCTTAGAAAATAACATAGGAGAAAACGTAGATGTCCTTGAGTATGCAGATGACCTTTTAGATACAATACCACAGGCACAATCCATGAAGTAAATAATTGATAAGTTAAACTTCATTAAAATTATTAACTTCTGCTCTGTGAGAAACAATTCCAAGGAAAATAATAAGACAAATAAGAGACTGGGAGAAAATATTTGCAAGACACATTTGATAAGGGACTGTTATCCATAATACATAAAGAACTCTTAAAACTTGACAATAAGAAACAACACAATTAAAAAATAAGCCAAAGACTTTAACAAACACCTCACCAAAGAAGATAAACAGATGGCAAATAAGTATATGAAAAGATGTCCTATATCATATGTCGTCAGGGAAACGCAAATTAAAACAACAAAGAGATACCACTACACACCAGACTGGCCCAAATCCAGAAACCTAACAACACCAAATGCTGGTAAGGATGTGGAGCAACAGGAACTCTCATTCATTGCTAGCAGGAAAGCAAAATATTACAGCAATTTGGAGTACAGATTGTCCTTTTTCTTACAAAACTAAAAATACTCTTACCATATGATCCAGCAATCAGGCTCCTTGGTATTTACTTAAAGGAGTTCAGTTTCTTCAATTTATGTCTACCTAAAAACCTGCACACAGATATTTGTAGAAGCTTTATTCGTAATTGTACAAACTTGGAAGCAACCAAGATATCCTTCAATAGGTGGATAGATAAATAAACTGTGATATACCCAGACATTGAAATATTATTCAACATTAAAAAGAAATAAGCTATTAAGCTAGGAAAAGATATGGTGGAACCTTAAATCCATATTACTAAGTGAAAGAAGCCAAACTGAAAAAGGTTACATATTGAATGATTCCAACTATATGACATTCTGGAAAAGGCACAACTAAAGTGACAGTAAAAAGATCAGTGGTTGCCAAGGAGTAGAATGGGAAGGAGGTATGAATAGGCAGAGCATAGAGAATTGTTAGGGCGGTGAAACTACTCTGTATGATATTACATTGGTGGACACATGTCACCAAATATTTGTCAAGGCCCATAGAATGCACAGTACCAAGGGTTAACCCAAATGTAAACTATGGGCTTTGGGTGGTAATGTGGTATTTATGTAGGTTCATGGATTGTAACAAATGTACCACTGTGATGAAGGATGTTGCTAATGGGGAAGGTTGTGCATTTGTGGGGGGAGGGAGTATATGGGAATTTTGTGTACTTTCTGCTCAATTTTGCTTTAAACCTAGAACTGCTCTAAAAATAGTCTTTTTTTTTTTTTTTTTAAAGGATTTTCTTATTTATTTATTTATTTATTTATTTATTTATTTATTTATTTATTTATTTATTTATTTTTGGCTGTGTTGGGTCTTCGGTTCGTGCGAGGGCTTTCTCCAGTTGCGGCAAGCGGGGGCCACTCTTCATCGCGGTGCGGGGACCGCTCTTCATCGCGGTGCGCGGGCCTTTCTCTATCGCGGCCCTTCCCGTCGCGGGGCACAGGCTCCAGACGCGCAGGCTCAGCAATTGTGGCTCACGGGCCCAGCTGCTCCGTGGCATGTGGGATCTTCCCAGACCAGGGCTCGAACCCGTGTCCCCTGCATTAGCAGGCGGATTCTCAACCACTGCGCCACCAGGGAAGCCCTAAAAATAGTCTTTTTAAAATTGAAAAAAAAGAAAAAAAAAAGAACGTTTCAAAACAAACCACAAAATAATGAAGTTAATCCTTATATCCATTAGGCCAAATCATTAACTTTTTATGTCTCCTAGACTTTCAAATAAAGCAATTTCTCTTGTAGAAATATTAATAACCAATATTAAAAGGAAAGTTCAATTCCCTTTCCTTCCCCCCCAATTGTCTGTCCCAAGACTTTCCACATGGCAGATTTTGACTACTGCTCAAAGATACCAGTTGCCTTGATGACAGAAAACATTTAATAATTATAGGTCTAAGAAGGGGTGTGTTGGCAGGTGGGAAGGTGGGGTGTGAGATCTATCAGTCTGGAACAGAGACTAAGAAAGAGAAAGGAGAGCAAGTAGAAAATCAAAGGGTTCTGAGAAATGTCTTAAGAAGGAAAACAACAGAAAAGACCCAGAATGGTAAGTGAATTTGCAGAGTTCTTTCCATGGTGGGCTCAGATTCAAAGGTGGGGTGAGGAAAAGATGAGCCTTGCCTCACAAGGAAGGGATGAGAGAACAGGCTGAGATGCCCGGAGGACTGCAGGATGGCCTTGAGCATGGATGGGAGGAACCATATATGACCCACATCCAACAATAACTTTGTGTTCATCATTCAGGGCATTTATTGTAATAGGTATAGTAAAGGCTTATTGTCCTGACAATTGATTTGTAAGTCAGATACCTCTCAGAGTTGAGATGATTGCTTATTGTGAGATTTTTGTTAGAAATCTGGCAGCAGCTGAAAGCAGTTTTTGTTAAATAGGAAAGAGAGAAAGAGTGCTGGATTAAACTGCAGTGGACGTTAGAGAGGAGAGAAACTGGCAAAGACCCATGGGATGCTTTCTAGCTTTTCCTGATCAGGTTCCCCTCTTGCTTATAGAGCATGGCTAGTGTGCAGTGAACCATATGGATAGAAAGATGACAGCTATTTATTAAATAAATGATTATGTGTAAATGTTTTCAATAAGTGAAATTAGTTTAAATTACATTAAAGGCTAAGATTTTTTAAACTTTTTATTTTTGAAAATTCAGTCACATAGCTTTTAAATTCAGAACTGCACCAAAGAGGGTGATGCAGTCAAAGATGAAAATAGTCAAAGGAAGCAAAATTGTTTGGTGAACAGCAAATGATGGGACATGTGGAAGGTTAAGATGGCCTATAATGCTTAAGAAATGCCATTCTCAAGGGCTTTGTTGTTGGGTGAGCAAGAAAGTAGATGCAGCTAATGGAATTTGGCAGTAATATTCCAATTGATGATTCATTGATTTTTAATGTATATTGTTCATAACTCTGCAACATAAGGGAGAAAGCAGTGTAAGCATAGGGGTAGTATTCTGATACTAGCATTCAAACTAATGCTGATTTTTTTCATAAATTGGATCTAAAGATAGGTTGGCATCTGAAATATTTTCTATATAGATTTTTAAGCTCTTTTAAAAATATTGTTGATATTAGGTTTTGAACTGAAAGAAGTAATAGTTGCCAGATGTATGTAGCCTGGAATGGATAATGTATGTTTTGCAATAAAATGAAGTATTAACTTTGAGAAAATACTTCTTCATATTGAAAACTGAACGTGTTAGTCTGATGCTTACATAGTTTATAAGGCATGTGAATTCAGATATGTGGCCTTATTTGGGGTCCTAAGAATCAGGGACTAGAACTTATCATAAGTTTCCTATGCTCTTAAGATCCTTATGAGTGTTTGTGTGATAAGGTTTTCTAGTTCATTGTAAGTTAAGTTACACACACACATATATACATACATATATACACATATAATTGTGGGTGTATATATGTATCTGTATATATACATGGGGGGACTGAGGGGGTGACAGAAAGTGTGTGAGCACAGGAGCAAAGAGTATATGAGAATCATTTTCAGAAGAAATCAAGCAAAATTGCTAAAACATCATATAATATAGATCTTAGTGAATGAAGAATCGTATCAAAACAAATTAATGGATAATTGTTAAATGAATATTGCTTTATATTACTTACTTGAAATTCTTCCATCAACCATTTTAGATGGTAAAATATAATTGTCAAGATATTTTTCTGTCATTCATTTTTCTCCTTCAATCATTCATTTAATGAATAAGCATATAATGTCCTAACTCTGATTTAGTGTTTTGAAAAAAGATGCAAATACTGCGTATACTAAGGATAGGGTGGGGAGGTCAGACATTTTTCTAAAGAAAGTAGCTCTGATCTCTGAGTCATAAGTGCTGTTAATTTAGCAAAGTTGTGGGTTACTAGTGAAAAGCACATTCTGTTAAGCATCAGTATGCACAAGGCCTTGAGGTAAATGAGAACAGCAGAGAAAGCCAATACATCTGAACTGTAGAAAGGGGGCTAACCTGCAAGGTGAGGATGGGGAGTTAGGACACAGATCATGCAGTGATATGTAGGCTTTGTTACCAATGTTAGTGTTTGTCTAAGAGAAGTGTAATTCTTAATTCTTTGGAGGGTTTTACAAAGCGGGATGAGTAGTAGCATTTGCATTTTGCAAAGATTGCTTTGGCCCATAGAGATAATAAATTGGAGGAGAAAATTAAAATGTGTAGATTTAGGGTTAAAGTTGGTGGAATAAAGTATTTTTATTTATTGAAACACATAGAAAGAAAAAAGTGTGTGTGTCTGTGTGCGTGTTTGTGTGCATAAGTATCAAATAGTAAGGATGACAACAAATTTTGAACAATATAATAAAATGGTCCAAAACAAGACAGCATGTTGAGAGCTAACACAAACTACAACCTCAGGTTGAATACATACATCTTTTATAGAAAGTGCCATATCTCTGAAAGGCTTATCCAATGTTCTCTTGATTAATAGAAAAAAGATCAAAGGGTTTGGATAGATCAAAGGCAAAGTAGGGAGAATCCCTGACACTGCCGGTTCCAGGTCTCAGAGTGGAGAGTGGCAAGGGATGGGAAAGTGAGAGGACACCTTTATCATCTAATAACCTGCCCCTCCTGGTGAGAGAGCCTGCAAGAGGGAAGATGGTTGAAAGGTGGGAGGGGAAGGGGTGTGGGATTAGGAGATTGAAACCCAGAGAGTATGAATAAAGGAACTTCAAACTGCCACCTCCAAAATCAGAGTGGAAAATTGTACCCAACCAAAAAGAACACGGCAGATTTTGGGAGAGTGGTTCATCAAGGACTTGAAATTATTGATAGCCCCAGGAGAGTCTCCTGACTCTCACTGTATTTCAGACTGTGCTGAATGATACCAGTCACAATACAGAAAGGAACAAATACAAGACCTGTGCAGAGATGCTGTAAATAAAACTAAAACAAACACAATAAGCAAACAATACCAGAAGCATATAAACACAAGACAATAACAACAAACAATTGGAAAGAAAGGAAGATAAAAGTAACATCTAACAAGTTTTAGTTTTAGAATCAGAAGAGGTCTGGAATGTGGTTCTCTACACTTTGTAGCAGTTGTGAAAATGTGTATGTTTGTGCCTGTTTTATGGGAGTTCAAAGAAGAATTTAAAGAAGAGATTCCAGACCAACAAAAAAGAATCAAAGAGAACTGACATACCTGAGGAAGAAATGGAAGGGGAAAACAAAACCATTGTAGAGTTAAAGAAAAGTTTAGAGATAATGAAAAGTAGAATGAATCTGGCTTAAAGAACAGTGATAAATCAGAGAACCAAGAAAAATCACAAAATTAAAAAATAAATGGGACAAATAGTATTAGAAGAAATAGTATTTCCAGAAGACATACAAAGGAAATCAACAGATGTATAATTTGTGTTCTCGGTAAGAAAATACAGCATGTGGAAAATGATAAATGGATGATAAAACTGCCTTTCCTATCATAAAGGTGATTCCTAACCCACAAAATTTGATTCAGAAAAGGCAGTACCAAAGCATACATTGTGAGATTTAGAACTTAAAGGTTAATGATAATGATAATAATAAAAAGCACATGTACAGAAAGCCGAAGATTTTTTTCATCCTTCATAAGATGCCAAGAGACAACACTGGATAATTTAAGCGTATCATGCTCAGCTTAGTTTTCTTTCAAGGCATAATCCTAAAATTGATGAAACTCAGAAAAGATGTCTTCCCTTGAGTTATTCTTGAAAGATATATTACTTGATAACAAAATAAAGCCAACCAAGGGATGATGGCAATGAAATGAAAGAGATCAGGAAGGAACACGGCATGATAGGATAATAGGTTGAAATTTGACCTGTTCAAATAAATATTTAAGACTCACCAATTCTTGCTTTACTTTATTTGTACTTCTCTGTCTTATAGTGAGCTTATGCCATTTTTTTTCCCTAAAGCGTGCATTTTCAAATATTAATATCGGGAAACTAGTTAAAAGGCAGTTAGTTGTCATAGTTCAGGCACATGCGTGCTCAGGCTAGGAACATAATAATGGGGAAGAAGAGATGTGGACAGATACATGAGATGCAGGAGGTAAAATTGATAGACTCTGTTAATGTATGTGAGGGAGAGGGAGGCGACAAGCAAAACTTCTACATCCCTGGCCTGCACAACTTGTTGGATGGTTCTCTGTGACAGGAAATACCAGAGAAGACCTCAGTGTGGAGGGTTGGGTGGAGGGTTTCAGATATCATTCGAATCTATGGTAGCGATTATCAAACTTCAGGGTGTGATGACTCCTTTTGATTGGCAAAAATATTTGAGAATTCTTTCTCCTTCCTGGAATCCACATAACAGTAAATATATTATTATTATTATTATTTACATTGGTAATTACTACTCCAGAGTATACAGACTAATGTCCTCTAGTAGTTTAGAATGGAAGTGGGTAATCTTTTTGTACAAGTCCAGATAGTAAATATTTTAGGCCTTATGGGCCACAAAGTCTCTGTTAAAACTACTCAGCTCTGTCACTGTAGCAAGAAGCATCCATAGACAATACAGAAATGCATGAGTGTGATGATGTTACAATGAAATTTTATTTTTGAACACTGGATTTTGAATTTTGTATAATTTTTACATCATGAAATAGTATTCTTATTTTTATTTTTTTTTACCACTCAAGACATAGAAGCCATTATTAGCTCATGGATTATTTTAAAAGCAGGCAGTGAGCTGGGTTTGGCATACAGATCCTAGTTTGCCAACCCCTCGTCTAGAATATTTACCTTCTGGATCTCTATTTAAACCTCTTAGCAAAAATTGCATTTCCACCATCAGCTGAGGTATTATGTAAATATTACCTGTAAGTTTGATAATCATGGATGAAATCATAGCAAATTTTTTACAAGAATAATTGTGCAAGGATGTACAGAAACATAGAACCTTAATTGGAAACATGCAGCACAAATCTGCTATGGTTTTAAGCTTGGTAAGGTTTTAATTCAGCAAAGGTGTCCTCTAGAGGCAGTGAAATTACACTGTTGTCTTGTGAAGATGTTCTCTGTTAGAGTGCTTAGAGATCTTTCTTCTTGGTAACTTTTATCAATTGAAGTGATATATCTATTCCTGTGCTTTATGATGACATTCCATATTTGAAGATAACTAACTTTTATATCTTTCTTTATATAGTCTCTGATTCCTGATATCTAGTTTTCCTCTGGTTAATTTCAACTAAAAATTTGTGTGGTGGAATATATTTTTAAATGAGCAAAAGATCTGAGGAAGATGGAAACTTCCATATCCCACTGTAATCTAAAAATTTCACTGAAATTTTTTCTCTAGGGAAGCCCTTTACTTCTGTAATTGTTAAGTATAACATCCTTAGTTTTTATGTTTAACATCAGTAAAAATTTGAGGACATACCAGAGAGGTTATAATCAAATGGTATTTTTTATTACACTTCATCTACTTAATATGTGTAGATGAAATGATATGACTCAAAAGAGTAACATACTCATTTGCTGGCTGAAATATCAGTACTCATAATTTAACAAAATATGTTGTTTACATGATAATAAATATTTTACATACAGATAAAATATAATTTTATATTTTTAAATTCTTTTTGAATTTTATAATCCTTTTAACAAATGTTGTGTATGAAACTGTAACTAGAGAAAGCTTCAGAAATAAGAAAATGCTAGTGTTCTTAACAAAGCAATTAGTAGTTGAAAGAATATTTAAGAACAGCCCAGAAATAAAATAATCAGGAAATCATTTAGACAATGGAGGTCCTTTGCAATCATTACACTTTTTGGAGAATAGCCAATTATAATTTTTAAAAATGTAACCTGCAGTCTTTAAGTAAAATAAAAGCTTATTAGGTCATATGGACATTTTAAAATTTTGGCAAAATTAATTCCAATATCTTTAAATATGTCTTCTTCAATTATAATCATATTGAATATTAAATGTACCATTACATTTTGATCTCTGAAGAATTTAATGACAGACCCCAGTATCATCAGCTAACATTGAAGTCAAATAAGCTTTAGTTTAAGGTAAAATACGCTGAGCCAGAGTAAATAGGTTCTAAATGAAAACATGTAAAGATGCAGAAAAGACAAGTTGAAACCACTAAGCTTTCTATCATAGTTAACAATTATTTAGCATTTGAAAAGAAACACACACACACACAAAGTTTTGTCTTTCTTGCACCAAAATAATCTAGGGGAAATACAAATTATTGTTGAAGTGTTTTTCCTATAAAATATCCACCGGACTTACTGTATTACAGCAAAAAATTCAGTTAACTGATTGAAGCAGTGTGTCCAAGCAATTCCATCTGATTGGCATATTTTTCCCTATACAAATTAAAATACTCAATTCAGCCACCTGGGAAAAGCACAGCTAATGTATGTTGGAGTCAGAGATTTGTGTAGATCTTTTATTATTTTTTGATTTATAAGAAAAATGCTTACTATCAATTCTCACTCCATCATAAAGTGGAGACAAATGTAGAGAAGAAAATAGATGGCTCATGATCTATAACCAAGAAATGCATTTTAAATTCTCATAGACTTCATCCATAAATTTGTGGAATTCCATGATTATATTGAATCCAGTGCTTTAATTCTCCACTGTAATATTTGAATCACTTTATATTACATTGAATTGCTAATTTAGACTCTCAAATGATGACATGAATTTCACATGTCCTGAATTTAGGTAGTGGTTATCACCCCTAGATGGTAAATGTAGGTGAGATCATGTTCATAATACATCTCTTTGGGATCTGATAACTGGTATCCCAAGCATCTACTCACCACTATTTTTATTTAAAATATCATATTATATATGCAAAATAAAACATTTTATTATATACAGAAAAAGAATTATACAATAATAAGTTCCTCTCTGTATATTTCCCTTTCTTACATTACACTCTATTTCTTATTCATAAGATTATGTGAGTATTCATTCAGATCTCAAAACATTATTATTATGAACACAAATACTATTTGCTTTAGTGTCTGTTGTCCCGAAATTGCTCATATTCTGTTTGGCTGTTTTCATTTTAGGTTGTGCTTAATGGTGCCATTATCTAAAGGTTAGAATTTGTTAATTAATTTAAACAATTTTTCTTATATATGGTCATTCTTTCTGTAGGTTTTGATAAGGTATTAATACTGGAATTGAGTCATAACCTTGCATATAAAATAAAATGAAGATATTTCCAGTTCTCAATTTCCTCACCTACAACTAGTCCTACTCTCTGGTTCAAACCTTTGATCCTGTCGTTTTAGAAATAGCCACTCTTCTGAAAACACAATTTTAAGTATCAGTTCTATGACCAATGTCTTCTAAACAACAACTCACCTACTCTGGCTCTTAGGATACTACTGCAGTTACTCAACTTGAAGGCATCTTCAGAGTTTTTCACCATCTGTAAGACTCCTTAGTGCAAGATCAACCTTATCACTTGCTTAGATAATCCAATGGCCTCCAAACTGTTTATCTTCCTCTAATCATTCCTTTTTATTATTTATTGTATATACTGGATGGAAAATGCTCTTGAATGTAAATAAAGTACATTATATCATTTCCATATTTTAAAACATGTAATATCTTT
This sequence comes from Balaenoptera acutorostrata, assembly GCF_949987535.1. Lineage (NCBI taxonomy): Eukaryota > Metazoa > Chordata > Mammalia > Artiodactyla > Balaenopteridae > Balaenoptera > Balaenoptera acutorostrata. The sequence continues at coordinate 45,877,995 of NC_080077.1, forward strand.
CTAACTTACTTGGAATAAAATTCAAACTTCTTTCACTGTTTATAAAGAGATGCATGATTTAGTCATCACCTATGTCTCCAGCCTCACTTTGTACCATTCTAATTCCTAGCTCAAATTACTCCAGCCACAATGATCTTCTAAATATTTTTTTGAATGATCCAAACTCATTATGTACCAACTTTTGTCCCAGCTGGGATTGCCCTTCCTCTCAATTTCGCATGATTTTCTCTTCCTTTTTGTTCAGATCTCAGGTTAAATGTCATGCAATATAAAGTAGCTATTCAATCTCTTGCTATCTCTTTGACTTACTTTCTTTTCTTTTTTTTTAGCTTTACTGAGGTACAATTTCCAAACAAAATTATAATATATTTAAAGTGTACAATGTGATGATTTGGCATATGTATACATTGTGAAAGGATTTCTACCCTTGAGTTAATTAACACACCAATCATCTCACATGTTTACCTTTTTTCTTTCTTTTGGTGAGAACACTTAAGTTCTAATGTCTTAGAAAATTTCAGTTTTACAATACAGTATTATCAACTAGAGTAACCATTTTATACATTAGATCCTCAGATTTTATCCATCTTATAACTGAAGGTTTTACTTTTTTTACCAGCCTTTTCCCATTTCCCTTACCTCCTAGTCCCTGGCAATAACTGTTCTATTCTATGTATTCTATGAGTTTGACTTTTTTAGATTCTACATATAAGTAATAGTAAACAGTTTTTGTCTTTCTCTGCCTGGCTTATTTCACTTAGCATAGTGCTTTCCATGTTCATTCATTTTGTCATAAATGACAGGATTTTCTTGGTTTTTAAGGTTAAATAATATCCCAGTATGTGTGTGTGTGTCTCTCTGTGTGTGTGTATCACATTTTCTTTATCCATTCATTTGTTGATAGACACAGGTTGTTTCCATACCTTGGCTATTGGCTATTGTGAATAATGCTGTAAAGAAAATGGGAGTACAGATATCTCTTCAAGATAGTGATTTCATTTTCTTTGGATATACACTTAGAAGTGGAATTGTGAATTATATGGTAGTTCTGTTTTTAGTTTCTTGAAAAATCTTTATATTGTTTTCCATAGTGGCTGTACCAGTTTACATTCCCACCAACAGTGCACAAAGATTTACTTTTCTCCACATCCTTGCAACATATGTTATCTCTTGTCTTTTTGGTGACCACCATTCTAATGTGTGAGGTGGTATCACACTGTAGTTTTGATTTACATTTTCCTGATGATTAGTGATATTGAGTACCTTTTCCCGTACCTGTTGGCATGTGTATGTCTTTATTGGAAAATCAATTCAGGTCCTTTGCCCATTTTATTAATTAAGTTATTTGGTTTTTTTGTTGTTTTTTGGGTTTTTTTGCTATTGAGTTGCTATTGAGTTCCTTGTATGTTTTAGATATTAACTCCTTATGAGATATGTGGTTTGCAAATATTTTCTCCCATTACATTGTTTTTTCACTTTGTTGATGGTTTTTTTGCTGTGCAGAAACTTTTTAGTTTGATAATGTCCCACTTGTTTATTTTTGCTTTTGTTGCCTTTGCTTTTGGGGTCAAATCCAAAAAAATCAGCTTCCCTGACGGAAGTAGCCACCCCCCTAGTGCATGCTAAATTAGAAGACTGGCTCTCAGGCAGCTTTTAAAGTATGCAGATAAACCCATTTCAGGGAAAAAGTGGGAGATGGGTATTTTTATCTCCTTCCTCTGGGCTGAGCCCTAGGGGGATAGTTGCAGTGAGTGCTAGTGAATTTGTTAAAATGTGCTTCTTTGTTTGCTGAAGTCTTGTGGGTCTTGTGGACCCAAGCCCTGTTGGCTTTCAGAGCTGTTCGGGGGGCCCATTCCTCCAGTGGGAGTCTTAAAAGTTAGGGCACTAGATGTGAGGTCCAAGCCCTTTGCTCCTCGGAGAGAAGCTGGGAGTCAGGTGTTCCTTTCTGATTGTATGGTGCTATGCCATGGGTGGAGATTCTGACAAGAGTGTCTCAGCCTCTCCTTTGTGTTTTGATGTGGGTATTTTCTCATTTACCTGATGTGTAGGAGTCACTCAGTTAGTTTCTGGATCTCTTTCTGAGAGACTTGCTCCATGGGTAGCTGTACATTTGGTGTGTTCCTGAGAAGAATGAAACTCAGGAGGCTCCTATGTTGCCATCTTAGCCTACTCTGACTCTCACTAATTATTTTTATATCGAACCCACTAGGATATAAAAGTCATGAGAATGGAGACCTTGCCTATCTTATTCACTGCTGAATTTGGAGTAATACTAACACACAATAAACACTTAATAAGTACTTCTTGACTGATTAGGTTAAATAAATTCAAAGGCAAGAAAATGTTAGTCATCCAACTTCCTAGTTCAAATACATATTTTGTCAGTTCAGAAAAACTCGCAATGTTACAGAAATATGTTGCTGCCTCCCTCTAATATGAATGCAAAGTATTGGGTCACAATACTTTTAATCTTTAGATATGGTGCTTTCCTATAAGGCAAACATTATCAACCTTGTTTTCTTAGATTTTGACTTTTCCAAATGTTTATAAATAATTCTATATAATAGTCCTATACAACTGTCGTCTCTTAGAAACTTAAATTTTTAACTTAACTTTCTTTAAGTGATTTCTTTTAAAGGGGATTCCATGTGCATTTACATCAATTATTAATATTAAAGAAGTCCATTTTAAACTTTTTAAGAAAATTCATGTAGTAATTTACTTGTGTTTTACTCAGCTCAGGCTGCTGTTGACTGAAGAAAAATGAACAACCTAAAAGTTGTGAGTTAAGTTTTATTCGGGGACCTTACTGAGGAGTGTAGCCTGGAAGACAGCTTCTCAGCTCAGAGGAACTGCTCCAAAGACATTAGGGAGGAGCCAGGCTATATAGGAGATTTTGCAGGAAAAAAACAAAGATGGAGTTGAACAGCAAAAGATTACTGCAAATCACAAGAAGCAGACATCTAAAGTTAATAATTTTAGCGCTTTTCTATGTTTGGGAAGATGCGAAAGTCTGGGCTCATTGAAATTATTCCTTAGATATTCATCTTAACTATCTAGGGCCAGTATCCTCTTGTTGTTTTTTATTTTCCATCCTAAATTCCCCTCTGGGTGCACCATGGGTGGGGGTGTGTGGCTGCAGTGGCTATGGCTTGATGGTGATGGAGGGCAATATTTGTAGTCTACTGGAGTAGCAGGCAACATTTTTTGTCCACACTGCCGTAACAACAACAACAACAAAAAACACAGACTGGGTGGCTTAAACAACAGAAATTGGTTTCTCACAGTTCTGAAGTCTAGAAAATCCAAGATCAAGGTGCCAGCAGATTTGGTGGCTGGTAAGGGCTCTCTCCTTGGGTTGCAGTCAGCTTCTTTCTCACTGTGTATTCCTATGGCCTTTCCTTACTGTGTATACATGGACAACTCTCTCTCTCCCTCTTTCTAAGGTCACTAATCCTATCAGATTAGGATCTCACTCTCATGACCTCATTTAATCTTAAATACCTCCTAAAAACCCTATTTCCAATCTTATTGAGGAGTAGGGCTTTAACATATGAATCGGGGGGAAGGGACACAGTTCAGTTCATAACATATAGATAATTGAATAAAAATAGACATTGAGGTCTTAAAAAGTAACAGCCCTAGAGTTTCTGGTTTTGCTCTGTGAGTGTGTGGAAGCACAAACAGAAAATATTTACCATTTATCAATCATAGTGTCAAGAGGAAAGGTCTGTAATTTATGAATATCTGTGGCTATATGTACATGAATCTAATCCATGCAATTGACAAAGTAAAAAAATTTAGTCCAGTGTCATTCAGGGATCTGAACATATAGATGGTTGACTCTACTGTTTATTGTTTGATGGTGTGTATAGAGGCAGAACACATTTTCATGAAAGGGTCATATTCCTTATTGAGAGCTAAGAGCTTTTCTTCATGCAGATAATATACTCACAATTTACAAAATTATGATTTTTCTTTTATAAAGGACATTTTCTAGATCACTGACTTAGAGTTTTATATATGTGTGTGTTAGAGACTTATGACACTGATAAATTTTCAATAAAAATAGAGAAAATATATTGTGAATATGCTGAAGTGTACATTCACTGAAAAATCACCCATACCCTTCTATATTTGTTTACAGTTACACAACATAAGCATATTAATTCATATAAGTCACTCAGTAATTCATTCAAAAGATATTTTTAAATGTTTTCTATGTAATAAGCCATGGGTGAAGTTGGGAAGCATTTCTTCATGTATATTGCACATGCTATTTGATCAAAATATATTTTGTATAGAAAATTAACGATTATCCTGGGGAATTTTTTTGAGACAGAGAAGGTTAGAGAGTTGAATGATAATTGTGTTAATATGCCAACATATACATAAAGGACTGCATAAGTAAATGAATTATTTTATGTTCTCTTGTACAGGGAAAATAACACAATATCTGAGTAGATAGGAACTAATAAACTGCAAGAGACAAGATCTATTTCATTGACAAATTAATACTCTGTGTTATTAGCACAGGAATCATCAAAGAAATATTTAAATGAGGAAAGCTAGGCAAGGCATATCAGCCCAGTTTCTCTGTGTAAGAAATAATTTAAAAAAACTCAGTGATATACAATAATAAGCATTTATTTCTTGTTCATGTATCTGCTACTTATTTGGGTAGATTTGCTTCAGCTGTGTATATAAGGTTTAGCCAGGGCAGCTGTTTCAGACTGTGGATCCAGCTTAGCTTGGTTACAAATGGGGTTCAGTTTTCTTCATGTGTCTACATTTGGGAACCCAGATAAAGGAACAACAGATGTCCAGAGGAAGCTCTTCTCATAATGATCTCTAGAGTACATTCACTGATGCACATGATAAACCTCACTTGCATCACATCCATTAGTATCTTACTGGCCAAAGAATGGTGTATATCTAAGCCATTATCAGTTAGGCAAATAAATACAGCCCTGTATTCATGGTGGGGCAAGGGGCAAGAATGAATATATGCTGAAAAGTAATCTAATTTTCACAGTGTGCCCTCTTATTCATAGGTATTCACTTCCTTTCTTCATGCAGAGTTACTCACTATCTCCTTAAAAAGAATATGCAAAAATCTCATTGAAAAGTTTCACTCAATCATGGCGTCAAGCTTGAAGTCTAGGATCTTGTGATTTACTCTGGGCCAAGATTTTGCTCCTCTGAAACCAGAAACAATGAACTAAAAACAAAAGTTATTTATTCCCTATATACCCAACATAAAATAATGGAACTGGGGCAGGATAACTTCATTAACAATCCCATCCAAAAAGGTGAGCATATAGCATTCACTGATACATAAAAATTCTAAAATTTGGCCAAGTAAATGCTACCAGGTTGTTCTCCTGTTAGGGAAGTTTCCTTGATCAGTCACCAATTAACTTCCTGAAAGTGGCTTTCCTGCCCATAGTTTTCCACAGTTCTTGGATTCACCTTCTGGGGACTGCTTCAGTTTTATCATTTCCCTTGGTCATTTCTAAAGAAAGTATTGGGAAATACATCACTCATTGGTGAATGCACAGCTTTTCAGCCTCTTTCTGCATCTAGAAATTTGGGAGCCAGTCTTCTTTTTATACTTTATATAATCTCAGTTTCTTTTAATTTGGCTGCTTGTATTTTTTCCATTATAGCTCTTTCAAAAATGTTGTATGTGTTTTACTCATTAGTTTCCAGCAAATTTATTTGCTCAAAGCTATACCCACAATTACTTTCCAGACTTGTCTTTCTTTTTAGATTTACTTACCAGTAATTTGGTATATTTGATTTTGCTGCTATCAAACTTTCTAAAAGCACATTGGGCCAACTGAAAGAATCTTCTACAATCACCTTAATTCTTTTAGAGGTCTAAAGTTTTGCAGATACACTCTTAATTTCATCATTGCCTTAGCACCAGTTCCATTTTTCAGTTCTGTAAATTCTGGGCTGTTTTGATTTCCTCTGAACTCTGCTTGCCAACAGGTCAGCTCCTTTCTGAGCTCATCTTTTTCTTGTAGTGTCCTAACTAAGTGTATTAGTCAGGGCTCTCCTAAGTAACATAACTGATAGGATGGATAGATACACACATACATACATACATAGAAGAGGAGATTTGTTATAGGAATTGGGTCATACAGTTATGGAGACTGAGAAATCCCACTACCTGCCACCTGCAAGCTGGACAAAGAGGAAAGCTGGTGGTACAATTCAATCTGTGTTGAAAGACTGGAGACCCAGGAAGGTCGATGGTGTAAATCCTCAGTTCTGAAGTTCTGAGAACCAGGAGTTCTGATGTCCAAAGGCAGGAGAAAATGGATGTACTATCACAAGAAGAGAGAGAGAATTCTCCCTTTCTTCACCTTTTATTTTCTGTTCGGGCTTCCAACTGATTGCATGATACTGCCCACACTGGTGAAGTGGATGTCTTTACTCAGCCAACTGAATCAAATGCTAATCTCTTGCAGAAACACCCGCACAGACACACCCAGAAGTAAATTACCAGCTATCTGGGCATCCGTCAAGCTGACACATAAAATTAACCTTCACACTAAGGTACTTAATATACACTTTCAAAATATTGCCTCAAAACTTCCTGGTTCAACACTGCCAATTCAGTGCATACATTTTCTTTTTACTTCATTACTGCTGGAGTTACCAAATGTTTTGCCACTACATTACACAGAGCATTTTTCTCAACTGCATTTAACAATTTCTTTACCAGCCTGCCAATTCCCAAAATCACTGCCACTAATTTTAGTTTTTAATTTTTACAGAACCATGCTCTAAGACCAATTATGTGTTAATCAGTTGTTGTTGCATAGCAAACCACCACAAAATCTTTGTGGCACATAAAAATCAGCACTTACTTCTTAGTCATAGATCTGTGATTCACCTAGAATGTCTCTCCTTCAGACTGGGGTGAGGTTACTTTGGTTTGAGAGCCTGTGTTTGAGCCCATGTCTGTTCAAGTAAGTTCATTCTGTAGGTAGAACTGAAAGAGGCAGAAGCAATCTGAGGGAAGCTCTTCTCATGGCAAAATACCAGAGCCCAGGAGTGTTTGCCTAAAGGCATATCATATTTTGAGTCTTGTCATGTACACTGTCATCCCATTGAATAAAGAAAATCACGTAGCCAAACCCAGTATCAGTGGGGCAAGGAGGATTTTCTTTCCATGGAGACCAAGGTTTGCAGGAAATGAGTGAATGCTTGCTAAACAAGGATTGAATCTACCAAAACAAGGGAAAGCATTAGAAGAATACAGTGATTGCATGTCCTGCTGTGATGGTGATAAGCATGGGCTTCTGGGTCTCTCTGTGTAACTTAATCTTGAGACCCCACAGATATCTAGGGAAATTGATGGATTTTTTCAACCTAAAAATAGACTGTGAGACCTTCTAAGAATAATAGAAGGTGGTTGGATTCTGGTGTTTGGGAGGAGAGAAAGTAATAATTGGCAGCTCAGAGTAAAAGGGAGCTGAATACTAGGAAAGGAAGACTGAGTAGGAAAAGGTGTTAGGTGTGTTTTTCTTCTCTTCCCTACTTGCCCATTTCTTTACGTGAAAGGGGAAAACACAGCATTAATCATAGCAGTAGTCCATGGGCTAATATCAAGATGACATAAGGGCAAAAGTACCTATACACCTTATGCTGGGAAGCCACCAAGTAAGACTATGCAGTGGTCAAAGCCATTAAATAAAGGTACCTGTCTATGTGTCTGCTCACACAGTCACCCTGCAGGGAGATTGTTTGGGACCTACATGATTTTCCTTAAAGGAGGAGCCCTGCTGAATGGAAGATGGACTAGAGTAAGAGAGTAAGGGTAGGGAAATCAATGCTCCTATGAAATGAATAGCTGATTCTGGCAAGATTTCCAGGAGAAATATGACTATGGCTAAAATGCAATCATATCAGAATTGATTTGCTGTGCCTGACCTCATTGTATACCAATCTACCATAAACTGAATGGGAATTACTTTAAAGAGGAGGTGGGTCCACTATAAAGCAAACTGTCAATGCTGACAAATACACATCTTTCCCCTGCTGACTTCCTCTGCTTCCTTCTGTCCTGAAGGCAGCAGCCATGTGTATTTATTTAATGGTGACCCTGAAACATTCTTCTCTATGAACAGCCTCATTGCTGTCCTGTTGGTAAGAAAGTGGTTTGTTTTTTAAAGTAGATCTCAATTATCTTACAGTCTCATGCAATGTGCTTCTTAACCCGGGAATAATAGGAATTGATATGAAAGCCCCTGTTAAATAATAAAAGGGTAGAAAGAAAAGCAGCATTTTTCTATTCACATGTAAATGAAAGATAGGAGATGAAAAAGAAGAAAAACTCCCCTTTTGTGATTCTTTTTCTTTACAATTTATACTATATATTTTATCAAAATTAATTTCTTATCCCTATTAAACGTTATAGTTAAAAATTTAGGGCTTCCCTGGTGGCGCAGTGGTTGAGAATCTGCCTGCTAATGCAGGGGACACGGGTTCGAGCCCTGGTCTGGGAAGATCCCACATGCCACGGAGCAGCTGGGCCCGTGAGCCACAACTACTGAGCCTGCGCGTCTGGAGCCTGTGCCCCGCAGCGGGAGGGGCCGCGATAGTGAAAGGCCCGCGCACCGCGATGAAGAGCGGTCCCTGCACCGCGATGAAGAGTGGCCCCCACTTGCCGTAACCGGAGAAAGCCCTCGCGCGAACCGAAGACCCAACACAGCCAAAAATAAATAAATAAATAAAAATAAAAGTAGCTATAAAATTAAAAAAAAAAAAAGAAAAAAAGAAAAAAAAAAATTTAGATACAAGTAGTATCTTATTTATACTAACTCAAGATTCTCTTTTTATCAGCAAAAATAATGTATAAATCATCTGAATCATGTACAAATATTGTTGCTTCTTTCTTTCATAAACATTTGAAACTCTTTAGAGTCAACTAAAGTAGAAATCAAAAGAAGAAAGCAAACCCCCATGCTTTAATAAAATGAACCGGTAACAGAATAGAGAGATATTTGGTGCAAGGAGGAGAGTTGTCTTTAGTAAAGTAACAAGATGAGCTTTCAGAGACCCTGTTTATGTTCACCTATAGACCCCATCGATGTACGCAGTAATTTGCGAGCAGAGGCTTGTAAATTTCATTCTCTTTTCTACTCTCCTCTATTTATTGAAATTCCTAGTCTACCTGAGAAATTTTAATAAGTGGCGTAATGCATTCAGCCAAGATTTACAATGTCATGCACTGAGTTGGTAGAGCCAAAAGAAAGTGCTTTCCTGAGTTATGATTTTGCTCTCTCCCAATCTACTTTCTTTCCTGCACCTGTGCTGATTGGCTAACATCATCGAGCATAAATGGCTGGTCACCCCTCATGTATAATTCATGCAATCAAAACTTTGCAACCGTGCACAATTTCAAAACCTATGTCCTATGTGCCCAAATGGGCTTTCTCTAAGTTGTCAGGACTTTCTGCAATGCAACATGACTGGCTCTGCTATCATAAACTGAAGCAATAATGAAATAGTCCTAATGGTTCTAGAGAGAGCAGTTTAATCAGGCACTGCTTCTACTTGGGGTTGGCTGACAGGTGGCCCCAAACATTGAGAGGCTTAAAAAAACAAACAAACAGCTTTCCTCGTATCAAACCAAATGCTCGTATGGCTTACTGGGAAATGTACATGAAGAGATTTTTTTTTTTTTTTTACTTCATAATACTGTGTTAGTTTCTGTTGCACAACAAAGCGAATCAGCCATATGCACTCACATGTCCCCATATCCCCTCCCTCTTGAGCCTCCCTCCCATCCTCCCTATCCCACCCCTCTAGGTCATCGCAAAGCACAGAGAGGATCTCCCTGTGCTATGCAGCTGCTTATGGAGGTTCCTTTAAAAACTAAAAATAGAACTACCATATGACCCAGCAATCCCACTACTGGGCATATACCCTGAGAAAACCATAATTCACAGAGAGACATGCACCACAATGTTCACTGCAGCACTATTTACAATAGCCAGGACATGGAACCAACATGAAGAGATTTTAATCAGTGACTTTTCATTCCCGAGGAACAAAAGTAATGCTTTAGAAAAATGTAGGTATTGTTACTTAACAGTGTTTGTAAATCCAGCATTAAATTTAATAATTATGTAATTAGATCTGAATTACAAAAATGAATGCTTCTGAAGCATTGGGACTTGCAGAGTATGTTATCTCACATATGCACATGCCTCTGAGTAGATTAATGAAATTAGCCAATGGTAATAGGGAAACATTTCTCATTGTCCTTTCTTAGATGAATGATTTCATGATTTGGTGTTGTGTCCATAACCATGGGCTAGTGATAGAAGAGAAAATATGGAAACATTATGAAATGTCACATGTTTCCCATGTGCCAAATGTGAATCACTGGCAATTTTGAAATTTTTCACCATGGGGGATACTACATGGGGAATATGCATACTACTTAGGCAGCTCTTTTTTCCCCCAAAATATAACATTTTCATGTCGTTTTGGTTATTTTTCATAACTGAAAGATTATACCTAGCTATTTTGCCTTCAGCATTGGAACTGGGTGCTTTATCTAGCTCATTCAAAGTAAAACTATAGTCAAGGTAGGTCATCATGCTATTTGGTATTAAAACAATCTTAAAATTAAGGAAAACCCAGAAAATGTACTATGAGCTAAGATGATACACTGAGAAGCAGAGGAATACTCATTTATTTAACCAACAAGCATACACTGAATATCTACTTCATGTAAGACACTATGCTATATACCAAAAGGTATACAAATGTCATTACAATGAAGATACTGTCCTCAAATAGCTTACAATGTATTAAAGGACAGAAGAGAGTTATACAGAACTGTGACACAAATTATGGTATGATAAGGCCCCATAAGGTGTAAAATAAAACTTTCTAATATGGTTGAGAGCAAGATAAGTTATATCAGTTTTGGCATCAAGACTCCAGATTGTTTCTTCTTTTTCTATATTCACTCTATTGACTTCACTTGTGAGACACTAGCTCTTCCCTTGGTTCCAAGATGATTATATTAATTACATGTTTAACACCACAAAATATTAATATCCAGGGTCAAAAGGAGTGAGGTTATAATGAGTGAGGAAAGTGATTCTTAAATCCACACACTTTTCTTTGGCCAGAATTGGGTCATATGCCCATTGCTTCTAGATGAGGCAGAATAGAACTACTATATGAACTTAGATTAACTAAGTTCTCCTGCCTGATTTGGGCATGGGATCACCTTTCTTTGAAGTAGGGCTGGACTTCTTTATGAAATCAGATTTATGTTCTCAAGGAAGAATAAGGAAAAAGATGCTAGGTGGACAACCAGCTGTGTCTGCTGCAGTCAGTTGAGTAGAGTAAGAGAGGAGGGCCAGGACGTACAAAATTACATGAAATTTTGTAATTAATTTTGTTATTGAAAGCAGCAGGGATGACAGAAGTCCAAGTTAAAGCCTTTCTGGAAGTATCCTGTATAGAGTAATTCTATCAAAACATCTGGTAGGAAAATGTAGGAGAGTAATGATATATTCAGGAAGAAAGTTTACGGTAATGAGAAGGATTTTTCTAATAAATAAAAGAAACATGGGCATTTTTATTCAGAAATATTGTCAAGGAAGAGACCAGATATTACAAAATGGAAGTAAAATCTGGAAGGAGGCTAGAGTAGTATTTTCCAGTATTTGTACATAGTATTTTCCAGTAATGTACATATAAATCACCTATTGATCAGAAGGATCATGGTGAAACCTTATCAGCAATATGTATCTCAATATAAAGAGCATGATGTTTTGTTTTGAGACTAGCCTTTGTTGAGGGAGAAAAAGGGCAGAGAGCATGTAAAAAATAGGTGACTGTTAAGGGAAGGAGTGAGGAGAAAACAACTGTAAAGAAAGGACTTCAGTTGTTCACCATGGCTAGAAAGAATTTGTTTTAGAAAAGGTAGAAGGGTGTCATGGGTGACTTAAAAACCCTTAAGTTTACTCTCACCATATTTCACACATAGGAGCCTAGCTGAAAAATAATCAAAATTCTATTTTTAACTTATCCAGTTTTACCAGAAAAAAGAGAGAAAAAAGGGGTGGGAATAAATAATTTAATTTAGCACTTATACTCTAAGATTCTACAAAAGTGACACATTGTAAGTCTTGGGTTACAGCCAAGGTTAGCTATTTTAATTTGCTATATATTAAAGAATCAACCAACTAAAGATACAAATTGGAAAATTACAAAGTCCTTTTTATGAAGTATTGTAAATTATAGTGAAAAATCTAGTAATCATGAGCTTAGATAAATAAGGGGTATTTTGTCCCTTATTTATTTAAAAATTATAACTTTGAACAAGTTCACATTGCATCTGAGCCACTAATAAATTGTGTGACAGTTTGTGTATGTGTGTTTACAAAATATATGAGATTAAGTGTTTAGCAGCCATAGTTCATGAAGTATGGTTTTGAAAAGACAGGACAGAAAGGGATATGAGAGCTATTTTTTAAAATAGGGGCTTTAGTATAGAAGTAAGAGTAGACTCAGAAGTTCCTAGAGAAGAGGCCAATGGATAGAATTTATAAGAAGGCAAGTTTTGACTTAATAAAAAGGAAAAGATTTTAACAGTTTAAAAAAGCTCAACAATTGATTAGGTTGTTTTTGAAGGAAGCAAGTTTTGATCCCTTGAAGAATGATTCACCATCTGCCCAGGACATTATGGAGGAGATACATTTATTGATGACAAGGACAAAATGGATAGTCCTTTCAATTTACTAATATTAAGCTATGTGTATGGATGTGGTCTTCAAATTCCTCTTATAAAATTTTACTCCTCATCAGGGTTAAACGCATTTAATTCAACAAATAGAAAACACAAATCTGATTACATTAGTATGGGTAACAAGAGGATTTTGACAATGTCATTAAAATATTCCTATGCCAATTAGTCTTCAGAAATATACTTTCTGGGCCTGAATCTTAGGTACTTGGGATTTGTTCAAGCAATCAAAAGTTCATTTTACTACAGTTCCTGTGCCTATTGATTCCTGTTGATTGATTGGAAAGCCATGTTTACCTCAAATGAGTTACTGGGAGTATTTTTATCCTATTCGCCCAAAGAACTAGGTTCAGACTATATAAAGTAACCTAAGGCTTAGCTTTATATATTCTACTAATCACCCAGGTGTTTATAAATATCTGTGAGATGAAGCTGATACCTCAGGAAAATGAATGTTAGCTTATAAAGTTGATGATCTTATTTCATGCCCTAAATAGCTTTACATTTGTTGCTGTTAGTTTATTGCATTTACAAGGAATCAGGATTTTAAAAATTATTTTAATTCTAATTTTTTCCTTTTTAAGCAATGCATTTGAAAAGAGTAATTCATTATCCTCTGACAAAGATAAACATGAGAACAAGTTCCATACCGTATATTCATAGTGGTTTACACATACAATGATTACAAATTCTGTAACAGTGGAAGGAGAGAGGTGACAGAGTATTTATCTTCTCATGAAAGAGGATCATACATTTGTTACCACGATCAGTTTTTACACCCAAATGAAAGTAAAATATATGTTAGACATCATACATTTTTTCACTTAAATTTAATGATTATTTTTTACCTTGTGAAAATTCTTTTCATTGTAGCATACAATTTTTTTTTCTTTTTCTGGAGCACAGTTTAGGCACACTTGTGCCAGAAACTAGGGTGCCAGTGTCAATAAGGTACTTTCTATCCTCTGTTGACTCAGGGTCTTATTGGGGTGAAAGTCACAGAAATAGATTTTTAAGTCAAAATCTGTTAAGGAAAATGATGGAGGGTATCCAAGGGCTATGAGGAAGATCTAGAGTAGGTCATGGCTAAGCTGAGTTTTGAATAGTGTACAAAAACCATGATTATGATTTAAAGGCTGTGAAATTATAATTTTATCACAACAGTGGTATTGGTTCAAATTTCTTCACTTAAAATTATTACATTTATGAAATTGTATGCATAAAATAGTGTATTATGAGGAAAATAACCCCAAACTTTCTCACAAATAAAAAAAAATCTGTATAGCAAATGGATGCAGTAGCAAATGGAGTTTAAAATCCCTTTGAATTCAAACAAATATAACTTAATTAAATAAATTTTAGTTTTTTCTATTATTTGCGATAAAGGAGTGTGATACCTCCGTCTTTGTTCTTTTTTCTCAGGATTGCTATGGCTATTTGGGGTCTTTTATGAAAGGACATTTTGACAATATTAATTCTCCTAATCCGTGAGCATGGAATATCTTTCCATTTATTTGTATCTTATTTAATTTCTTTCAACAATGTCTTATAGTTTTCAGTGTACAGGTCTTTCACCTCCTTGTTTAAATTTATTCCTAGGTATTTTATTCTTTTTGTCTCAATTGTAAATGGTATTGGTTCTTTATTTCTCCTTCTGTTAGCTCATTGTTAGCATATAGAAATGCAACACATTTTTGTATATTGATTTTGTGTCCAACCACTTTAATGTTTTCATTTATTATTTCTAATAGTGTTTTTGGTGGAGTCTTTAGAGTTTTCTATATATAAAATCATGTCATCTGTAAATAGTGACAATTTTACTTCTTTCTGTTCAATTTGGATGCCTTCTTTTCCTTGCCTAATTGCTCTGGTTAGGACTTCTAATTCCATGTTGAATAAGAGTGGTGAGAGTGTGCATCCTTTTTTTGTTACTTATCTTTCAGTTTTTTACCATTGAGTATGATGATAGCTGTGAGTTTCTCATATGTAGTCTTTATTATGTTGAGTTATATTCCTTCTATACCCACTTCATTGAGAATTTTTGTAAGCAAGTGCTGATTCTTGTCAAATGCCTTTTCTGCATCTACTGAGATGTTTATATGATATTTACCCTTCATTTTCTTGATGTGATGTATCACATAGATTCATTTGTGGATGTTGAACCGTCCTTGCTTACATGGAATAAATCTCACTTTATCATGGTGTATGATCTTTTTTATGTATTGTTGAATTCGGTTTGCCAGTGTTTTGTTGAGGATTTTTGCCTCTGTTCATCAGAGATATTGGCCTGTAATTTTCTTTTTTGGTATGTTGGCCTCATACAATGAGTTAGGAAGTATTCCCTTCTCTTCAGTTTTTTGGAATAGTTTGAGGAGGATGGGCATTAAATCTTCTTTGAATGTTGTAGAATTCACCTGTGAAACCATCTGGTCCTGAACATTTGTTTCTTGGTAGCTTTTTTGTTACTGCTTCAATTTCTGTTCTGGTGATATGTCCACTTAGATTTTCTATTTTTTTCCTGATTCAGTCTTGGAAGTCAGTATGATTCTAAGAATTTGTCCATTTCTTCTAGGTTGTCCTGTTTGTTAGTGTATAGGTGTTCATAATATTCTATTATAATCCTTTGTGATATTTCTGTGGTGTCTGTTGTTATTTCTCTTTCATATCAGATTTTATTTATCAGGGCCGTCTTTTTTTATTCTTAGTGAGCCTAGCTAATACCTTTTCAAAGAATCAGCTCTTAGTTTCACTGATCTTTTCTACTGTATTTTTAGTGTCTATTTCAGTGAAAGAACTGCCTTTTAAGTTTTATTCATAGAAGTGGCATCAAAAAGCTCAATGTGATAGAAGCAGTTAGCAAGAATGCAATTGTTTGAGGTAATTAAGCAGGATCAACAAGAGAGATTAACTTTCTGGACATCATCCCAATTCCTTTTGGCAGAAACTATGAAATTATCGTTCTGGTTTAAGTAGTAAATGCCCTTGAAATAAAAAAATGCAGAAGAGTGTTACAGGTAGTTTACAGTTGCATGGAAAAGTGGGTAGTATATAAGCCTAGAAGATTCGCTGCCAGTGTACTGGGCATACACTAGTCTTAGTAATGATAGAATAAACCTCAGCAGCTGATTTCTCCCCTTTTACAAGCAGACTGTTCCAACAGATGGAGCTGCCAGTATAGTAGGTAATACATTACACAGATGAGATCAAAAAGTGAAATTGCCAGAAATTGTGTAAAAACAATATAATGAAAGAGAGATAACAAACTAAAGAACTTATACCTGAGGAAATAGACTTATATAACAACCAGAAAAAGGCTGTAAATAAGTAAAATTCCATATCCTCAGAGAAATAAATGAGATTATGTTATTGTTGTAGAAACCACTTCTAGAAATTTGGGAAATACAAATTTTAATTGTTTTAAAAATTCAATGGAGAGGCTAAATAGCAGAATAGAGGGAGCAAATGACTGAATTAACATTTTAAAGAGTGGTCTGTGGAATCAATCTAGAATGTAGGACAAAGGGATAAAGAAGTCAGAAGTATAAACAAAATAAAAAGTAAGGAAAGAATGAGCAAGAGATACCTAAATGTGGTTAATAGAGAGCCCTGAAAACAAACCTATACTTATATGGTCAATTAATTTACAACAAAGGAACAAAGAATATACAGTGGGGAAAAGACAATCTTTTCAATAAATGGTGGTGGGAAAACTGGACAGCTACATGCAAAAGAATGAAACTGGACTACTTTCTTATACCATATACAAAAATAAACTCAAAATAGATTAAAGACTTAAGTGTAAGACCTGAAACCATAAAACTCCTAGAAGAAAACATAGACAGTATGCTCTTTAACATAGTCTTAGTAGTATTCTTTTGGATCTATCTCCTCAGTCAAAAGAAACAAAAGAAAAAAATAAACAAATGGGACCTAATCAAATTAAAGTTTTACACAGTGAAGGAAACCATCAACAAATGAAAAGGCAACCTTCTGAATGGGAGAAGGCATTTGCAAATGACATATTTGATAAGGGGTTAATATCCAAAATATATGAAGAAGTCAAACAACTCAATATCAAACAAACAAACAACTGAATTAAAAAACGAACAGAGGACCAGACTAGACAGTTTTCCAAAGAAGACATGCATATGGCCAACAAGTACATGAAAAGATGCTCAACATCACTAATCATCAGGGAAATGCAAGTCAAAACCACAATAAGATGTCACCTCACAGCTGTCAGAATGTCTATCATCAAAAAGATAACAAATAACAAGTGTTGGCAAGGATGTGAAGAGAAGGGAACCGTTGGGCATTGTTGGTGGGATTATAAATCAGTGCAGCCATAATGGAAAACAGTATAGAGATTCTTCAAAAAATTTAAAATAGAGCTGCTGTATGATCCAGTAATTTTACTTCTGGATTTTTATTCAAAAAAAGAAAATATTAATTCAAAAATATATATGCACCCCTATGCTTATTGCAGCATTACTTATAATAGCCAAGATATGGAAGCAGTCTAAGTGTCCATCAACAGACGAATGGATCAAGATATCTATATCTATATCTATATCTATATCTATATCTATATATAAAATGGAATAATCATCAACCATAAAATGAATGAAATATTGCCATTTGTGACAACATGTATGGACCTTGAGGGTATTATGCTAAGTGAAATAATTCAGAGAAAGACAAATACTATATGATTTCATTTATATATTAAATCTAAAAAATCAAAACAAAAGAACAAACAAAACTAAACAAATTCATAGATACAGAGAACAAACTGGTAGTCACCAAGAGGGGAGGGGGGTAGGTTGTTGGCCAAAATAGAAAGGGAGCAAGAGATACAGACTTCCAGTTATAAAATACATAAGTCATGGGGATGTAAGGCACAGCATAGGTATTATAGCCAATAATATTTTAATAACTTTTATAGTGACAGATGGTTACTAGACTTGTGGTGATCAATTCATAATATAAATAAAAGTCAAACACGATGTTGTACACTGAAACTAATATAATATTGTATAACACCATAGTTCAATAAAAAATAAAAAGGAAAACAAAAGACCTCCAGAAGTGAAAATAGAAAGGATGGTATTGAAGCACTGTTTGAAAAAATAGAGAAGTTCTGGGAATGATGTCACCACCATAGTGGAATAAGAATTTTCTACAATCTTCTCCTCAAAGAACACAAATTAGACAATCACCCACAGACAAGAGAGACCTTGTGGAAGTCTAGGAATCTAGCAGAGAAGTTCCAGCACACCTTTGGAGCAAAAACAATCTGTTATTGGACACATTGAAGAAGGGAAGAGGAACAGTCTCACTTTATCCATATCATTCCTCCTCCAAGGTTGCACAGCTCAGTGCCAAGAGAGACCTTCTCAGACCATGATTTCTCCCATGGGGGAATAAGAGAGCTTGTGAGAAAGAGTCTGGTATTCCCAGCTGTACAGGACACTGCCAAAGAGACCCACTTCTTTCTTGCCCCATCCAGAACACTGAGGTATGCTGTGCAACTGGGGGTAGGGCGTGACTGGGAAAACTGCAAACATGGCTAAGAATTGAACCTGGTTGCATTTAAGTAATTGAAAGAGAGTAACCTTGAAAAATTAGATAGTCCAGGGCTCATACAGCAATGTGACAAAGTCTCAGATTCTGTTTGTTCATTTCCTCTCTCTGTTATCCACAGATATTCTTCCCTTATCTTGTAGCCATATTCTAGTAGGGAAAATGGAGACGTGTGAGAGGCATAAAGCATTCTTCTGAGTCTGCTTCCTTTTTATGAATCTTTCTTTGGTGCCCTGTTTGACTTTTGCTTATATCTTATAGTTTTGCTTAAGGCTTTCAGGTGGCAAAATGAAAAGGATCACCACATCTAAGGCAGTGCCATTCACATTATAGACATGTACTATCTTTAAAGAAACACAAATCAGAGTCTTCAGAATTTTCTTCACCAACACTGGATGCAAGAGGATGATGGAACAATATCTTTCAAGTACCGGAGGGAAATGAATTTACATCTAGAATAACTTCATCCAGAAAAAAACTTATTCATTTGAGAGTGTAAAAACACATTACATGATCAACAAAGACTCAAAACATTTACCATTCTTAGGCTTTCTTTGAAAAAAAACAGGGTTTCACATTCAAAAATCAATATTTCAATCTATCATATCAACAGATTTAAAAAGAAAAATCACATAATCATGTTAATAGATGCAGAAACAGCATTTGACGAAATCCAGTACCCATTTATGATAAAAACTCTCAGTAAACTGAGAATAGGACTTGTTCTCAACTTGATTAAGATAATCTACAAAAAATATACAGCTAATGTCACACTTAATGACAAGAAACTCAAAGCTTTCCACTCAGATTAGGTATAAGACGAGGATATCAACATCATACTGGAAGTTCTTGCTAATGCAATAAGGCAAGAAAAGGAAATAGAAGATGTACAGATTGGGAAGAAAGATATAAAGCTGTCTTTGTTCACAGATGACATGATTGTGTAGAAAATCTGAAAGACTCAACAACCAAAAAAACCTCCTGGAACTAATAAGTAATTATAGGAAGGTTGTAGGATACAGGGTTAATATAAAAAAGTGAATGTCTTTTCTATATACCAACAGTGAACAAGTAATGAAACTTGAAATTAAAAATATAATCCCATTTACATTAGCACCAAAAAGAAAAAGAAATACTTAGATATAAATCTAACAAAAAGATGTACAAGGTCTCTTAGAGGAAAACTACAAAACTCAAATGAAATAAAAGAAAAACCAAATTAAAGACCTAAATAAATGGAGAGATATTCTCTATTCATAATAAAGACTAAACATTATCAGTTTTTCAGTTCTTCTCAACTGGATCTATAGATTCAATGCAATCTCAATCAAAATCTCAGAAAAGTTATTTTTATGGATATTGATAAACTGATTCTAAAGTTTATATGGAGAGGCAAAAGATCTAGAATAGTCAACACAATATTAACAAACAGGAACAAAGTTGGAAGACTGTGCTACACATCTTTAAGACTTAGTGTAAAGCTACAGCCATCAAGGCAATGTGGTAATGGTAAAAGGAAAGAGAAATAGATCAATCAATGAAACAGAATAGAGAGTCCAGAAATAGATCCACATAAATATAGTCAACTGATCTTTGACAAAGGAGCAAAGGCAATGCAACAGAGAAAAGATAGTATTTTCAATAAATGGTGCTGGAACAACTGGACATCACATACAAAAAGTGAATCTAGACACAGACTTTATACCCTTCACCAAAATTAACTCAAAATGGATCATAGGCCTAAATGTAAAACAGTAAAACTCCTAGAGGAAAACATAGGAGAAAACCTAGATGACTTTGAGTATGGTGATGCCTTTTTAGATAAAACACCAAAGGCATGAGGCAAGAAAGAAATAATTGATAAGCCAGAATTCATTGAAATTAAAAATATTTGCTCTGTGAAAGACAAGATCAAAAGAATTAGAAAACAATTTCTCCCATAGATTGGGAGAAAATATTTGCAAAAGACACATCTAATAAAGGACTGTTATCTGAAATATACAAAGAACTCCTAAAACTCAACAATAAGAAAATAAACAACTCAGTTAAAAAATAGGACAAATAACTTAAAACACCTTGCCAAAGAAGATATATGGATGGCAAATAAGTATATGAAGAGATTCTCCACATCAAATATCATCAGGGAAATGCAAATTAAAACGAGATACCACTACACACCTATCAGAATGGCCCAAATCTGGAACACTGACAACACCATATGCTGGTAAGGGTGTGGATAAACATACCTCTAATTTATTACTAGTGGGAATGCAAAATGGTACAGCCACTTTGGAAAACAGTTTGGTGGTTTCTTACAAAATAAATATAGTCTTATCATATAATCCAGCAATCTCACTCCTTTGATATTTAGCCAAAAAAGCTGAAAACTTATGTCTGCACAAAAATCTGCACATGGATATTTATAGCAGCTCTATTCCTAATTGTGAAAACTTGGAAGCAACAAATATGCCCTAAAGTGAAAGGGTAAATGAACCATGGTACACCCAAGCAATAGAATATTACACAGCACTAAAAAGAAATGAGCTATCAAGACATGAAAAAAAATGGAGAAAGTTTAAATGCATATTACTAAGTGAAAGAAGCTCATCTGAAAAGGCTACAAACTGTATGATTCCAACTGTATGATATTCTGGAAAAGGCAAAAGTATAGTGACAGTAAAAAGATTAGTGGTTGTCACGGGTTGAGGGTAGAGATGAATATGCAGAACACAAGGATTTTTAGGACAGTGAAAATATTCTGTATGTTATTATAACAATGGATATATGTCATTATAATTTTGTCCAAACTCATAGAATGTACAACACCAACAGTGAACCTTAAGGTAAACTGTGGATTTGGGGTGATTATGATGTGCCAATATATGTTCATTTTGGTGAAAATATGTACCATTCTGGAGAATGATCTTGACAATGGGGAGGCTATGCATGTGCGAGAGCAGGGGAAATCGCTGTACCTTCCACTCAATTTTGTTGTAAACCTAAAACAGCTGTAAAAAAATTGTCTTAAAAAAAACCAGAGGATATAATCCATTACAAAGGAAAATTGAATCTGAGAGTAGGTAGTGATTTATGAGAAAGAACAGTGAGCAAATAAATGAGTAAAAGTTATTTTTGTCCTTGAAAATAAAAAGTTTTCACTAAAATTCAAAGTGATATTTATGAGAAAGATGGCAAGAGTGGTGGAATAGTAAAAATACACTGAGATTAAACCCCTATTCATGGAGAGGCTATGGATATGATTATTACTAGATATAGCTTGAAAAATAAATTTAATATGCAAACTAATATGAGCATAACAATGCAAAAATGAAAACAAGATAAATTAAACTTCAAACAGAATGAAAAAAATTAGGATGAAAGATAATGATGAATATAACAGATGGCAAGAAATATGGAAAAGTGAAATGAGATTAAGTATAATAGATCAAACTCACTAATTAAGATGGCTGACAAAACATTTTAAAGACTGTGGAGGAGAACCAAAATAAATATAGAGGTATCCTGTGTTGATGGTAGCACCCAGCATTTTAAAATTATAAATTTTCTCCAAATTAATTTTTATACTTAATGTATTTCCAATAAAACCCTATTAGGTTTTTTTCAAGAACCTTGACAAAATAAAATAAATATAGAAGGGTATATGTTCACAAAGAACTAAAAATATTTAAAAAGACAAACCAAAAGGGTAATAGATTTCCACTACTAGATATAGAGGTTTCAACAAGAGATTTTAATTAAAATGATATGAGCCTAAATTATTTATAACATATAAATCCATAGAACATGATAGAGAGCCAAGGATACATATATTTATGTTTCATTGACTCAATGAAAGGTAAATTGATTATATATTGGAATTTTTAATAAAAGAGGTGAGGTCTCAGTAGGAAAACATTGTTGGGACAATTGGCTGTTGGGAGACAGGTCCCCATAGATCACTTGTGTTTCTCCCATCTTATTGCCCTTTGCTCCAATCTTTATTTTATAGGATATTTTTGTAGTCAACAGACTTGGAAGATAGACATAGAGTCTCTCTCCAGAGCAAAGGGCAAGCATCCTTACCACGCATTATAAAGGGTTTGGTTTTCTTTAGCTCAAGAGTTCCTTTCTTACAGCACAACCCACTGCATAGGTGCAGGTGTCATCTTGTTCTCTTCAACTTTCCTTGTGGAAATTGGGGCTCAGGGAATTGGGGCAAAAAAGATGATAATCTGGCTACTGCTATTGCTGTGATTAATAAACTATCTGTCATTATTGACCCAGAAATCTCATATCTTCTATTGACAGCTATAAAACATTGTTGGCTAACACTTTAGCTTGTTTATAGGGTAAAATATCAAACCCTTCACAGTTCTTACTATTAGCTATCCATGAGGAAAATATAAAATTATATCCCAATCTCATTCCATACACAAAATATGCTTCAAATACTTGAAGTGTTCAAAGAGAAAATAAAATTTATAACTATCAGAAGAAAATACAGAAAAATATTTCATTACTTCTGCTTAGAGAAGAACTTCTTAAACAAGGGACAAAATAAATTTTGCAAAAAAAGTTGATAACATGTATTTATTAAACAACAACAACATCTGTTGTGCAAAAGATGACACTAACAAAGTTATCATGCAGACACCAAAGGGAGAGAATATTATATATAATACATATACATACACATTATATATGTATTGTTCCAAATATATAATGAATATTATTAATAAATGTGTACACAGTTCAATAGAAAAAGTGGTAGAGTATATGAATAATCATTTTACAGAAAAGAAAATATGAATGCACAGTAAACACATGACATTATATTCAATTTCATTGATAGTCAAAAAAATACAAATTGAAGTAAAAATAGGACATGATATTTACTTATCAGTTTTGAAAAAATATAAATATCTATGATGCTAAAGCAGTGGTGTGAAAGATTATTCTCATAAACTGGTGTATTGCAACTTTAGGAAGCTATTTGCTAGAATCTGGTAAAACTGAAAATGTTCACAATATTTGCAAGTCAGTTCCTTTTTCTAAACTCATACTCCTACCACGGTTAAACATGACATAAATCTTACACTTACAGAAATGTTGAAAGAGCTGAAGAGATAAACTCTAGGCTGCTACTTCAGGGGCAATGCCCAAAACCATACTGCAGAATATGGAGCACTGTCACCATTGAACTAAGTGCCATGATGCAACGTTCTTGACATACTGCTGTCCTGGACACCACTGACCCCAGAAACACACTGCCTTTACCACTGTCCCTTTGCCAGAAAAGCGCATGCCCTGCTTGCCCTGTTTTCTTAACCAGATGTTTTCTGAATTCCAGGCAGTGTCTGGTGGGTGGAATCTAATTCCAATGTCTGTTCCCTATGGGAAAGGAAGGCTGGGAATTTTTTTCCTTATTTCACGTTGGAGCATCAAGGTTCATCATTGGGAGGAATATTGAAATATGAATCAATTCAAATAAAATTTTGTTTCTCTTACCTAAATTCATATGCTGTTTAAATGCCCCCCACACTCCAAAACAATGTCTATCTCCTCTAACACTGCCAGCAGCATAACACACAAATCTTCATAGCTTTCAGACATGGTGGACTTTGGTTTTGAAGACAGGGCATCAGATGTGATGTGTTTCCCTGGGGTCTGAATGGTTTTTAGAGTTAGAGGTTGCTCCTGAGTCAATGCTTTGCACAGAAAAGATTCTCCAATATTGACTAAACAACATGAATAAATAGTTGAATGAATAAGTTAATGATCTGAAAAACTTAGGACTGGATCTTTTAACCATTTTGTGAGACATAGTACTTCTAACCAAGCTTATATAACCAAGTGTTCCATTTGGCTGACTGTGTGGCAGTGTACCCAGGAGGGAAGCATCATTCAGGTTTCTTGGAAGCCTCTTCAGTAACTGGCATATCAAAAAAAGTACTTTCATTTTGCTGGATATTCCTTGGAGAGAGCATCTAAGAAAAGACAATGATATTAATAGTAGTCCACAAGCGTGAAAAACTACCAATACCCTTTTTTCTTTCTTTCTTCCTTCCTTTTTTAAAAATTATTTATTTATTTATTTTATTTATTTTTGGCTGCGTTGGGTCTTAGTTGCAGCATGCAGGATCTTTCGTTGCGGCACGTGGGCTTCTCTCTAGTTGTGGTGTGTGGGTTTTTCTCTCTCTAGTTGTGGCGTGCAGGCTCCAGGGCATGTGGGCTCTATAGCTTGCGGCTCACGGGCTCTAGCTGAGGCACGTGAGCTCAGTAGCTGTGGCACATGGGCTTAGTTGCCCCGCGGCATGTGGGATCTTAGTTCCCTGACCAGGGATGGAACCCACATCCCCTGCATTGTAAGGTGGATTCTTTACCACTGGACCACCAGGGAAGTCCCCCTTCCTTCCTTTCTTTCTTTCTTCCTTCCCTCCCTCCCTCCCTTTCTTCCTTCCTTCCCTTCCTTCCTTCTTTCCTTCCTTCCTTCCTTCCTTCCTTCCTTCCTTCCTTCCTTCCTTCCCTCCCTCCCTCCCTCCTTCCTTCCTTCTTCCTCCCATCTTCTTTCCCTTCCTCCCTCTCTTCCTTCCTTCTTTTCTTTTCTTTTTCTTTTTCTTTCTTTTTTTTTTGAGTGTCAGTTGGCTCATAGCTATACTCATTTACTCATTCTAGATGTTTTCTAAAATATTAATAGAAAGTGTTGCTATAAGCATCCTCGGATTTTGTGCTAGGTGCTTAGTTGCCCCCTTTATTACTGAATGATGAAAAATCTCATTCATAGGCATGTGGGAAATACATCAGCTTGAAAGTAGTGACATACCTCAAAAATCAATTTTCCTAATCAGACATCTGATGTGCCTAGTTATAATTGGAAGGTGTTTTTTTTTTTTTTTAAACTTTCTGATTTATTCCTTAGGACTTCAACTTGACAATCTGGATGTAGAGGTACCAGGAAAAAATTCCAATGGTGATTCCATAGGAATTCCACAAAGCTCATCTTTCTTTTTCCAATGGAAAGAATATCAAAACTTTGACTAATGTGGTGAAAAAATAATTGAACCATTTTAAGTGGTTAATATTTTATAATTTCATTGATTTGCCAAGATGATGCTAGTAGGAGTTTCAGACTATCAAATATATGGCCCATATGATGGAGTAATCATGTCTTACCACATATTCAATTCCCATAAACAAGGAAGCAAGAATTTTAAATAACTTCCTGGTTGGGTGGATTGTATGAGTAGCAGTTCATTGCTATGTTCTTCTACCTAGGCTCAAAGGGCAGAATTTCCTTTATGATACTCAGTGGTGTTTATTTACCTTAGTGGAGGCATGCTTGGTTAGGGTTAATTTTTGCTCTTGCAATCTCTGAAAGCTTGGTATCTGAAGTTTCCTTAGGTTTCTGATTCACTGATTTCTAGATTTCACCTGTCATTTAGAGACCATGGCATAGGAACAGTGGTTCTCAGATAACTCTAGGACTCTTATCCTGTTGGTTTAGAGCCTTTCTTTTACAGAGAAAAAAAAAAAATCTTTACCATAGCACCACCTTACAGAATAGCATCCTTTGTTGAAAAATTAGAGTACTGGGGTATACTATTGCAGCAGCAACAGACTGGGTTGGCTTACCAATGGCGTAGATAGGGCATGATGAAATGAAAATGGAGTCAAAGCTTGAATTGTGAACATCTGTATATAACTGAGTTTTGCTTTCAGAGGATGCACCATGTTATCAAGCTTGATTGGTTTTATGCTAAATGTATTATGGCAGCTTTCCCCAAAAGAATTGGTCAACTTCTCTGGAAACTCATTCTAGAAGACAGCTTCATTCTATTTTAGGTTTCTGACAAGGTTTGCATAACATTGCTCCATTAACTAAATTGACATGTATTTATTCATTTGTATTTCATTATTTCAGCAAATATTTACTGGGCCAATTATAAGTGCTAGTTATTATGCTAAACATTATCATATGTTTTGAAAGTGTTCTATAAAGGTATTCACTGTGATATTGGTACAGACAAGTGAGGCACAATAAGAACTGCCAACATCAGGAAAATGATGTTAGGGCTAATGTTTGAAAGCTATGTAGGCACTGACCAGTTAAATAAAGGACTGTAGAGATTTCTATTAGGACAAAGCAGTAACAAGTGTCAATGAAGTAAGCAAGAGCATGTGGCTTTGTAAACAGCTGAGTAAAACTGAAAGAGAGGATGAGAAAGTAGGGAGTGTTAAGAGTTCACAGGGTCCAGATCACGAAAGCAAAGGAGCCTTGAAGTATTTCAGTGTCAAATAATGACACAATCAGAATTGGATATTTAAATAGAAAGCCTGGAAGAAAGATGGAAAATAAATTGGAGTTTGGAAACTTGGGGTAGAAGTTAGAAAGCTTATCCAGCAATCCAAGTGCAAGTGATGAAGTAATGGAGTGGCTGTAGATATACAGAAGAAAGAATAAATAAATGACATTGAAATGGTGGAATGGATGAATCTTGATTACTGATTGGGTGTGAAAGGTTTGGGAGAAAGTTACCTTTGGAATGCCTAGATCTGCAGTTTTCAAAATAAGTATACTGAGGTGCCCCGGGATGCCACAGTGAACTCACAGGATCCTACACAATATTTTAAATTTTTGAGAAAAATGCAGCAATATCTATAGGACACTGTGTGAATTACTAACTCAAGGTAGTTCATAGTCTCAACATTCGATTGTGCTACCTTCCTTTCAATGATGTCATATCTTTGTGAAGCTAGGTTTTCAGTGGTTGTGATAAATATAAAATATTGCTTAAAAAAATGTAGAACAAGAAGTGAAGGTGAAATTGCACAATATAACTCCATGGTTGGAGAAATTTCACAGAGCCTAGAAATACACATCCCCTTAGCAAGTAATCATGGTTATTTAAAAATGAAATAAAATATTATCTTTTAAATTTATTTTTATCATTTTTTCTAACGGCTACTAAATTGTTAGAATCTAAACACTTATTAAATTATTTGGGTCTAATTTCTTACTAAATAGAACTGTTAGGTATTTCATTTGGCTTAGGTTTTTTGTGGGAAAAAAACAAAAAACAAAAAAACCTGAGATACTAAAGGCACCACAGACCAAAACAGTTTGGAAATCTCTGGCCTAATGATCTCAGCAGAAAGCCAAAGAAGACAGGGGAAAAATGATCTGGGCAGACAGTGAGGACGTAGAGTGGTTCATAAAATGATGTATCCCCAAAATTTGTGATGGCTGACCAGGGGAAGAGTATGAATGGTAGTGAGAGGAGAGAAAACAGAGATTAATATGGTAATTAATGATAAATAACCACATTTATTTTTTTTCCTTTTTTTAATACGGCAGGTTCTTATTAGTCATCCATTTTATACACATCAATGTATACCTGTCAATCCCAATCTCCCAATTCATCACAGCACCACCCCCGCCCACTGCTGCTATCTCCCCTTGGTGTCCATACGTTTGTTCTCTACATCAGTGTCTCAATTTCTGCCCTGCAAACCGGTTCATCTGTACCATTTTTCTAGGTTCCACGTATATGTGTTAATATATGATATTTGTTTTTCCCTTTCTGACTTATTTCACTCTGTATGACAGTCTCTAGATCCGTCCATGTCTCTACAAATGACCCAATTTCATTCCTTTTTATGGCTGAGTAATATTCCATTGTATATATGTACCACATCTTCTTATCTATTTGTCTGTCGATGGGCATTTAGGTTGCTTCCATGACCTGGCTATTGTAAATAGTGCTGCAATGAACATTGGGATACATGTGTCTTTTTGAATTATGGTTTTCTCTGGGTATATGCCCAGTAGTGGGATTGCTGGGTCATATGGTAATTCTATTTTTAGTTTTTTAAGGAAACTCCATACTGTTCTCCATAGTGGCTGTATCAATTTACATTCCCACCAACAGTGCAAGAAGGTTCCCTTTTCTCCACACCCTCTCCAGCATTTGTTGTTTGTAGATTTTCTGATGATGCCCATTCTGACTGGTGTGAGGTGATACCTCATTGTAGTTTTGATTTCATTTCTCTAATAATTAGTGATGTTGAGCAGCTTTTCATGTGCTTCTTGGCCATCTGTATGTCTTCTTTAGAGAAATGTCTATTTAGGTCTTCTGCCCATGTTTGGATTGGGTTGTTTGTTTTTTTAATATTGAGCTGCATGAGCTGTTTATATATTTTGGAGATTAATCCTTTGTCAGTTGCTTCATTTGCAAATATTTTCTCCCATTCTGATGGTTGTCTTTTTGTCTTGTTTATGGTTTCCTTTGCTGTGCAAAAGCTCTGAAGTTTCATTAGGTCCCATTTGTTTATATTTGTTTTTATCTTCATTACTCTAGGAGGTGGATCAAAAAAGATCTTGCTGTGATTTATGTCAAAGAGTGTTCTTCCTATGCTTTCCTCTAACAGTTTTATGGTGTCCAGTCTTACATTTAGGTCTTTAATCCATTTTGAGTTTATTTTTGTGTATGGTGTTAGGAAGCGTTCTAATTTCATTCTTTTACATGTAGCTGTCCAGTTTTCCCAGCACCACTTATTGAAGAGACTGTCTTTTCTCCATTGTATATCCTTGCCTCCTTTGTCATAGATTAGTTGACCATAGGTGTGTGGGTTTATGTCTGGGCTTTCTATCTTGTTCCATTGATCTATATTTCTGTTTTTGTGCCAGTACCATATTGTCTTGATTACTGTAGCTTTGTAGTATAGTCTGAAGTCAGGGAGTCTGATTCTTCCAGTTGCAGTTTTTTCCCTCAAGACTGCTTTGGCTATTCGGGGTCTTTTGTGTCTCCATACAAATTTTAAGATTTTTTGTTCTAGTTCTGTAAAAAATGCCTTTGGTAATTTGATAGGGATTGCACTGAATCTGTAGATTGCTTTGGGTAGTATACTCATTTTCACAATATTGATTCTTCCAGTCCAAGAACATGGTATATCTCTCCATCTGTTGGTATCATCTTTAATTTCTTTCCTCAGTGTCTTATAGTTCTCTGCATAATGGTCTTTTGTCTCGCTAGGTAGGTTTACCCCTAGGTATTTAATTCTTTTTCTTGCAATGGTAAATGGGAGTGTTTCTTTAATTTCTCTTTCAGATTTTTCATCATTAGTGTATAGGAATGCAAGAGATTTCTGTGCATTAATTTTGTATCCTGCAACGTTACCAAATTCATTGATTAGCTCTAGTAGTTTTCTGGTGGCATCTTTAGGATTCTCTATGTATAGTATCATGTCATCTGCAAACAGTGACAGTTTTACTTCTTCTTTTCCAATTTGTATTGCTTTTATTTCTTTTTCTTCTCTGATTGCCGTGGCTAGGACTTCCAAAACTATGTTGAATAATAGTGGTGAGAATGGACATCCTTGTCTTGTTCCTGATCTTAGAGGAAATGTGTTCAGTTTTTCACCATTGAGAATGATGTTTGCTGTGGGTTTGTCATATATGGCCTTTATTATGTTGAGTTAGGTTCCCTCTATGCCCACTTTCTGGAGAGTTTTTATCATAAATAGGTGTTGAATTTTGTCAAAAGCTTTTTCTGCATTTATTGAGATGATCATATGGTTTTTATTCTTCAATTTGTTAATATGGTGTATCATATGGATTGATTTGCATATATTGAAGAATCCTTGCATCCCTGGGACAAATCCCACTTGATCATGATGTATGAGCCTTTTAGTGTGTTGTTAGATTCTGTCTGCTAGTATTTTGTTGAGGATTTTTACATCTATATTCATCAGTGTTATTGGTCTGTAATTTTCTTTTTTTGTAGTATCTTTGTCTAGTTTTGGTATCAGGGTGATGGTGGCCTCATAGAATGAGTTTGGGAGTGTTCCTTCCTCTGCAATTTTTTGGAAGAGTTTGAGAAGGATGGCTGTTAGCTCTTCTCTAAATGTTTGATAGAATTCACCTGTGAAGCCATCTGGTCCTGGATTTTGTTTGCTGGAAGATTTTTAATCACAGTTTCAATATCATTACTTGTGATTTGTCTTTTCATATTTTCTATTTCTTCCTGGTTCAGTCTCGGGAGGTTATACCTTTCTAAGAATTTGTCCATATCTTCCAGGTTGTCCATTTTATTGGCATAGAGTTGCTTGTAGCAGTCTCTTAGGATGCTTTGTATTTCTGTGGTGTCTGTTGTAACTTCTCCTTTTTCATTTCTAATTTTACTGATTTGAGTCCTCTCCCTCTTTTTCTTGATGAGTCTGGCTAATGGTTTATCAATTTTGTTTATCTTCTCAAAGAACCAGCTTTTAGTTTTATTGATCTTTGCTATTGTTTTCTTTGTTTCTATTTCATTTATTTTTGCTCTGATCTTTAGGATTTCTCTCCTTCTGCTAACTTTGGATTTTGTTTGTTCTTCTTTCTCTATTTCTTTTAGGTGTAAGGTTAGATTGTTTATTTGAGATTTTTCTTGTTTCTTGAGGTAGGCTTGTATAGCTATAAAGTTCCCTCTTAGAACTGCTTTTGCTGCATCCCATAGGTTTTGGATCATCGTGTTTTCACTGTCATTTGTGTCTAGGTATTTTTTGATTTCCTCTTTTATTTCTCCAGTGATCTCTTGGTTTTTTAGTAACGTATTGTTTAGCATCAATGTGTTTCTGTTTTTTACGGTTTTTTCCCTGTAATTGATTTCTAATCTCATAGTGTTGTGGTCAGAAAAGATGCTTGATATGATCTCAATTTTCTTAAATTTACTGAGGCTTGATTTGTGACCCAAGATATGATCTATCCTGGAGAATGTTCCATGTGTACTTGAGAAGAAAGTGTAATCTGCTGTTTTTGGAAGGAATGTCCTATAAATATCACTTAAATCTATCTGGTCTATTGTGTCACTTAAAGCTTGTGTTTCCTTATTAATTTTCTGTTTGGATGATCTGTTCATTAGTGTAAGTGAGGTGTTAAAGTCCCCCACTATTATTGTGTTACTGTTGATTTCCTGTTTTATAGCTGTTAGCAATTGCCTTATGTATTGAGGTGCTCCTATGTTGGGTGCATATATATTTATAATTGTTATATCTTCTTCTTGGATTGATCCCTTGATCATTATGTAGTGTCCTTCCTTGTCTCTTGTAACATTCTTTATTTTAAAGTCTATTTTATCTGATATGAGTATTGCTACTCAAGCTTTCTTTTGATTTCCATTTGCATGAAATATCTTTTTCCATCCCCACACTTTCAGTCTGTATGTGTCCCTAGGTCTGAAGTGGGTCTCTTGTACACAATATATATATGGGTCTTGTTTTTGTATCCATTCAGCAAACCTGTGTCTTTTGGTGGGAACATTTAATCCATTCACATTTAAGGTAATTATCGATATGTATGTTACTATTACCATTTTCTTAATTGTTTTTGGTTGGTTTTTTAAGTCCTTTTTTTCTCTTGTGTTTCCCACTTAGAGAATTTCCTTTAGCATTTGTTGTAGAGCTGGTTTGGTGGTGCTGAATTCTCTTAGCTTTTGCTTGTCTGTAAAGCTTTTGATTTCTCCATTGAATCTGAATGAGGTCCTTGCTGGGTAGAGTAATCTTGGTTGTATGTTCTTCCCTTTCATCATTTTATATCATGCCACTCCCTTCTGGCTTGCAGAGTTTCTGCTGAGAAATCAGCTGTTAACCTTATGGGAGTTCCCTTGTATGTTATTTGTTGTTTTTCCCTTGCTGCTTTCAATAATTTTTCTTTGTCTTTAATTTTTGCCAATTTGATTACTATGTGTTTTGGCATGTTTCTCCTTGGGTTTATTCTGTATGGGACTCTCTGCACTTTCTGGACTTGGGTGGCTATTTCCTTTCCCACGTTAGGGAAGTTTTCGACTATAATCTCTTCAAATATTTTCTTGGGTCCTTTCTCTCTCTCTTCTCCTTTTGGGACCCCTATAATGCGAATGTTGTTTCGTTTAATATTGTCCCAGAGGTCTCTCCAGCTGTCTTCATTTCTTTTCATTCGTTTTTCTTTATTCTGTTCTGCAACAGTGAATTCCACCATTCTGTCTTCCAGGTCACTTATCCATTCTTCTGCCTCAGTTATTCTGCTATTGATTCCTTCTAGTGTAGTTTTCATTTCAGTTATTGTATTGTTCATCTCTGTTTGTTTGTTCTTTAATTCTTCTAGATCTTTGTTAAGCACTTCTTGCATCTTCTTGATCTTTGCCTCCATTCTTATTCCGAGGTCCTGGATCATCTTCACTATCATTCTGAATTCTTTTTCTGGAAGGTTGCCTATCTCCACTTCATTTAGTTGTTTTTCTGGTGTATCTTGTTCCTTCATCTGGTACATAGCCCTCTGCCTTTTCATCTTGTCTATCTTTCTGTGAATGTGGTTTTTGTTCCACAAGCTGCAGGACTGTTGTTCTTGCTTCTGCTGTCTGCCCTCTGGTGGATGAGGCTATCTAAGAGGCTTGTGCAAGTTTCCTGATGGGAGGGGCTGGTGCTGGGTAGAGCTGGCTATTGCTCTGGTGGGCAGAGCTCAGTAAAACTTTAATCCACTTGACTGCTGATGGGTGGGGCTGGTTTCCCTCCCTTTTGTTTGTTTGGCCTGAGTCGACCCAACACTGGAGCCTACCTGGGTTCTTTGGTGGGGCTACTGGCGGACTCTGGGAGGGCTCACGCCAAGGAGTACTTCCCAGAACTTCTGCTGCCAGTGTCCTTTTCCTCCCTGTGAGACACAGCTACCCCCACCTCTGCAGGAGAGCCTCCAACACTATCAGGTAGGTCTGGGTCAGCCTCCTATGGGGACACTGCTCCTTCCCCTGGGTCCCAGTGCTCACACTACTTTGTGTTTTCCCTCCAAGAGTGGAGTCTCTGTTTCCCCCAGTCCTGTCGAAGTCCTGCAGTCAAATCTCACTAGCCTTCAAAGACTGATTCTCTAGGAATTCCTCCTCCTGTTGCCAGACTCCCAGGTTGGGAACCCTGACGTGGGGCTCAGAATCTTCACTCCAGTGGGTGGACTTCTGTGGTATAAGTGTTCTCCAGTTTGTAAGCCCCCCACCCAGCAGTTATGGGATTTGATTTTATTGTGATTGCACCCCTCCTACCTTCTCATTGTGGCTTGTCCTTTGTCTTTGGATATGGGGTATCTTTTTTGGTGAGTTCCAGTGTCTTCCTGTTGGTGATTGTTCAGCAGTTAGTTGTGATTCTGGTGTTCTCGCAAGAGGGAGTGCCACATTTATATTTTTAATGATTATTCTTTGTCAGCCACAGTGAGGATGGGTTAGTAGGCATTATCAGTCTCAAACCTCTCAGCAACCATGGAAAATACTATTATTATCTCCTGACCAATATGGCCAACAGGGACATTAAAAGATGCTCAATATTACTAACCATCAGAGAAGCACAAATCAAAACCAATGAGATATCATCTCACACCTGCTTTTTTTGGACTTTCATCCAAAAAAAAAAAAAGAGACAGCAAATGCTGGCAAGGATGTGGAGAAAAGGGAAACCTTTTACACTGTTGGTAGAATTGTAAACTGGTACAGGCACTATGAAAAACAGTATAGAGGTTCCTCAAGAAATTAAAAATAGAACTACTATATGATCCAGCAATCCCACTTCTGGGTATATATCCAAAGGAAATGGAAACAGGATCTTGAAGAGGTATCTATACTCCCATGTTCATTGCAGCATTATTCACAGTAGTCAAGATGTGGAAATAACCTAAATATCTGCCTATGGATGAATAGATAAAGAATATGATAAATATATTATATAATATTATATATATAAGTATTTGTTATATATATATAATTCAGCCACTAATTCTGCCATTTGTGACAAAATGAATTAAACTTGAGGGCATTATGCTAAATGAAGTAAGTCAGAGAAACATAAATACTATATGGTATCACTAGAATGTGAAATCTGAAAAAGCCAAATTCATAGAAACAGAGAGTAGAATGGTGGTTGCCGAGAACTGAGGGGGGGAGTGGGAGTGGAGGTGAGGAGATGTCAGTTAAAGGGTACAAACTTCAAGTTAAAAGGTGAATAAGTTCTGAGGATATAATATACAGCCTGGTAAGTATAGTTAACAATACCATATTATATAGAAGTTGCTGAAAGAATAGATCTTACGTGTTCTCACCACAGACACACACACACACACACACACACACGCACACACACACACACGGTAATTATGTGAGGTAGTGGAAGTATTAACTAACCCAACTGTGGTAATCATTTTTCAATACAGGCATGTCTCTTTTTATTGCACTTTGCTTTATTGCGCTTTGCAGATATTGCAGTTTTTACAAATTGAAGCTTTGTGGCAACCTTGCATTATCAAATGATGGTTAGCATTTTTTAGCAATAAAGTATTTTAATTAAGGTATATGTATTTTTTTTTAGACATAATGCTATTGCACACTTAATAGACTACAGTATAATGTAAACGTAACTTTTTTTTTGACCTGGGCCATTCACTCATTTAACATGGAAGTGCCGACCATACCTGGGGAAGCCCAGATTCCTGCCTGTGCCCAAGGAGCTCCTGGTCTAGCAGAGCAGGCAAACACACAAACATGCAAGGTGTCCTCTGTAAGCAGTGTCATTGTCTCAGTCCCAAAACATAACTTTTATATGCGCTGGGTAACCAAAACATTTGTGTGACTCGCTTTATTGTGATATTCACCTTATTGTGGTGCTCTGGAACTGAACCTGCAATATCTCAGAGTTATGCCTGATGTAAGAGTAGCAAATTATCACATTGTACTTCTTCAACTTACATGATGTTAAATATCAATTATATCTCAATATAGCTGGGGAAAAAACTCCAAATACAGATGGCCTAATCACATTGACCAATGTCTCCCAATGTCCCCCAGTACTTTTCCTTTAGTGTGCTCCAGTGCTTCAAAGCCCTCCTGCCTTTTGTTCCAGAGGAGCTATGTTCAGTCTCTCTCTCCTATTGCAATAGTTTTGACATCTACTGAAACAGTCTTGAATAGTCTTCTTTGCCTGTTTAGCTTCATTTATGTAATTTTTTGGCACTCTCCATTTTATAGATGTGGAGCTGAAGTTTAGAATGATTAAAAAACTTACTGAAACTCACACAGCTGGTAAATGATGGAGGCAAGATTCTTACCCAGGTTATCTGAGTCCCAAGCTTGAGCTCACAGAGGATGGTATAGGTTCACCTTTTGGGAGATAACTGTGTGCAGGCATCAGACTTCATCGATGCCCACACTATGAAGCCCACCAAGGCCTGATATTTTTCTAAAACTCACAACATGAATTGTTACTAAATTTCCAGTAACTAGAAACAAGAACCCTGGAACTTGGAATGGGGCTAAACTTGCAGATAATATAAAAAATATATAATAGATAATATAAAAAATAAAAGTTCAGGAAATCTTGATTTGGGGCTGAAAACTATCAATGCTAAAGAGATTGCAGTGCCTTTGAACAAGAGCCCAGAATTTAGTCAGAGAAACTCTGTGCATCAATTCTGTTCTGGTACCAGTTATGAGATTATTTATTTATTTATTTATTATTTAAATCACTTAGCACTCAAAAGAGTAAGCACTCAAAACTATGTGCTTAAAAGAAGTCTTATAAAAAGAAGTCTGTCTTGGTGCCTATGTTAATAGTCTTTATAAGAAATGTCTTGATTCCTGCTGTAACGACAGCTTATCTTTGGTTTAAAGTGCTTGTTTAAAGAAACATGTTTATACTATAGAATCTGTTGTTTGAGATGGAAGGTTTATGTGGCATCTCTTGCACAGTAATGAGTGCTTAAATAATGCTGCGTGACTGCCATCCTTTGGGACCCACAAGAAAATGAACTTCTTGTGAGTCAGTCGCAACGATGAAAACATTTACAGTAAAATTGGCTTCCCCTTTGTGTGCAGTTTACATTCACTTGTACAAGGTGAGCTGATACAGGATATCAGCATATGTTCTCACCAAGGGCGATCCTCTTGAGACTTGCGAAAGAAAGGATCATTTCTGTGAAGCTCAATGTGTCTTTTTTATTTTATGCTGTAACTTTTCTTTGACATTACAATGTTTTCTTATGCAAATTGTAACTATTGGCTTTGTATTGTAGTGATCTCTTCTACAGGTAATGGCAGTAAATTTTATAGAAATACAGGCTTGGGTGAAACTTCCTAAGCTCTCTCTTTCCATTTGGGCAAGTATAAATCTTTCCCTCCAGTCTTGCTCAGAGATAACCAAAATGAAGCAGCAGGAGACAGATAAAACACAATCAAATCTGGAAAAAAAAGGAGGGGTGTTTCAATTAGTTGCTATCTCAACTGAATAATGGATCCAAAATGTTGTATATCTGCAAGGAGTTCCACTGAGTTTTCTGAGGCATAAATATGACCACTCCCTGCTTCGTGTACTGGTTAACTCCTGAACAACACAGTGAGGCTTGGTTCTAGGGTAGGACTGAGTTGGCAGAACCAAACAGATGATACA
The DNA here is from genome assembly GCF_949987535.1 of Balaenoptera acutorostrata. NCBI lineage: Eukaryota > Metazoa > Chordata > Mammalia > Artiodactyla > Balaenopteridae > Balaenoptera > Balaenoptera acutorostrata. The sequence continues at coordinate 45,914,794 of NC_080077.1, forward strand.
GCATTGCTTTTATTTGTCACCAATGTATTTCTGAATTGGGGAAATTAAGCCTTGGGAGTAAAATGAGAGGTGTAAGCAAATTTTGCTGACTCATTCCATTCTGTCACAGTTCAGAATTAGGTTTATGATAGGCATAGGTGACTTGTATGAGAGGAAAGCAAGACTGTATTTTTGAAAGTGACTGATTTCCCATGTGGATTATAGTTTTATTTAAAAACAAACTAATAAATACCAACCTAATTACCTTTCCAACTAACAAACTAATCAAACAATAAACAAATACATAAAGTAAAATAACAGCTGAGCAAGTTTAAACGTGTTTGAAGTTTACATTTGTTACACTTAATCTGTGAGGGGAGAAACAGCTCATTCCTAACTGTTCTTGTGTTATAATTCATTTACTGTCTCTGTTCTGTTCATGTGATTGCATGATTCATCAGGCCCTAGCAGGAAATGAAAGGTCTCTTATTCCCAAGAAATGGCGTGCCCCATCCTGCATTTCACTCCTTTTGTTTTTCAGATCCTGTGTCTTAAAATAAAAGTAGAATTCCTCAAGGACAGCGTCCTCTCTTCTACATATAATTTGCTATGGATAAAGCAAGAGGCAGTTGGTGACTGATCATAATTACATTAATATAGAGCATTGCAAATTCCCTATATATATGTGAGATGGCTAAATTCATTAGAACTACATTTAATAATATGAGAGTTATTTTAATATTAAGGTACCTTTAATATTAAACATATGAAGAATATACTACATTTTGAGATTCATGAAGATGCTGGCCTGCACATGCCTAAACAGTGTCGGATTTGGCAAGCTCTACAGTCATATACACTCACATAACTGAGATCTAAACAGTTGACTGTATCTAGATAGAAAGAAGATGCATGACTTATACACCACTGAAACGTTGAAACTTTCATTAATTTGGAATTGTAAACTTGTGTGTGTGTTTTCATGGCATGAATTAAATTGTGAGTTTTAACATTGGAAGCCTGAATCCTTTCTGAATAACTCTGCTTCATGCTGCCTCATGTTTTATGCAAATTATGTTTTTGCTAGAATTGCATTGCCAGGCTACATTAAACTTTAATGTACTTAGAGAAGAATTGGATTATAAAAATTACTGTTAATATCATCATGTCTATATAAAGAAATTAAGGAAATTATTTGAACATTTTAAAAAGAGACATAGGAAGTAAGAATGAATGATAGTAGAGGAGGAAAATGATTATTTTTAGTCTATAGTACCATTTGGTGCTTGGTATCAAAATTTAGGCCAATCCTTCATAATCAGCTTTATTATAAGATTCACATTCAAGAGTTACTATTTTCTCTTTAAAGTGAGCTTACATGCTAGTCAGTCTCTTTAAGTTAGATTCTTCTTCAGAAACGAGGGTCTAATACTTGCAGAAATTTTCTGACTAGATAAAAAGGTTATTATAATTACATAATATATTATATATTGTATATGTAATATAATTAATATAATATGACTATAAGGACTACAATCTCCTTGGTATCCATAGGGGATTCATTCCAGGACCCTCATGTATACCAAAATCCTCAGATGCTCAAGTCCCTTATATAAAATGGTGTAGTACAGTTGCCCCTCCGTATCTCCGTATCTGTGGGTAATGCATTTGGGGATTCAACCAACTGCAGATCGAAATCCTAGGTTGGTTGAACTCATGGATACAAAAGGTCTGACTATATATTCTTATGTGCCTTGCACTTTATATACTTTCTAAATTCGATTTAGGATAGACTGAATCCTGACATTGAAGGATTTCTTTTAGAGATTTTCCATTCCTATAGGACTTGCCTAAATATAATTTGGGCTTTTTCAATACCTTTGTCTTAAATGCCTACAGACTATTTTAAAAAGTTAATAAAAACAAAAGTTTTTTTTGTAATTTCCTGATATATATGTTTACATATAATATTATACATTATTATAATGTTATAATAATATATATTTGTTTAAATATATGTTTACACACATTTTTTTTAAGAAAATGCCTGTTTCATCTTTTACCATTTAGTTAAGGAAGTTAGTGATTGTAAAACAAACAGTATTTGAAGAAATTGATAAAGGCTTATTCAGTTACGCTTTTGAGGTTCATCCCCAAGTGAATGTATTAGGCTGAAGAAAAATACACTCTGGAAAAGATATCGAAATAAAGACCAGTGAAGGGGGTGCTACATAGATATATTTGATGTTTCTTTCTTGCCTTATTAAATAATTTACAACTGTAGATAATCTCAGTATTTATCCACATATCTTTCTGATAATTCCATTCCTTTCTATAGACCTGAGTTTCTATTTGGTATCATTTTACTTTGGCCTTTAAAACTTCCTTTGACATTTCTTTTACTGCAGGTCTGCTGGTAATAAATTCTACCAGTTGGGTTTTTTTTTCCTTTAATCTAAGATGTCTTTATTTTTTGAAGGATAATTTTGTTGGTTATAAAATTTTGGGTGAAAAGTTTTGTTTTGTTTTTTTTCTGTTAGCACCTTAAAGTTGTTTAACAATTGTCTTCATATCCTCAATGATTATGATGAGAAGTTTATTTTTTAACTTCGTCTTCTACATAAGCAACCATGTATGCAATGTGTCATTTCTATTTGTATACTTCAACATTGTCTCTTTACCTTTATATTAAGTGATTTGTTCACGATATGTCAAGGTATTGTTTTCTTCATATTATCCTTCTTAAGATAAACTGAACTTATTAAAAATCTGTGGGTTTAAGTTTTAACTAAATTTGAGAAATATTCATTCACTTTTTCTTCAAATATATTTTTCTATCTATATTCTTTCTTGAACTTCACTCATGTTGTTGCAGATATCAGTAGTTCTTTTATTTTATAGCTGAGTAAGTTTTCCATTGTATGGATGTACCACTATTAGTATATCCATTCACCATTTGATACACATTTTTTGGTTGTTTTTCAATTTTCGGCTACTGTAAATAAACCAGGACTATGGGGAGACAATTGCAATGTGTCTTGTAATTGAAAAGAAAGGAAAGAAAAAATAAATCATTAGCTCATAGAGTATGTGATCCCCAAAATTCCATATAACTCAACATCAAAACACCTTGACATGAAAATTAGGCTGCCTTCTTGCATTTATGGCTTTGAATATATTTCATTTTGGTGTATTAGAGAGACACAGTCAAGGGCACATTTTCTAATTCTTTTCTTCAACTTCTAAACAATATCCTAAAGTAATTCAATATAAACTTTGGATTTTCATTAATTTAGTAAGAGTTTCCTGTAGATATAGAATAAGTACAGTTTGGTGATTTTTGATCTGTTTTTGTTAGAGAACAGTAGAGCATATGATTTTCAGAATTTCTTTCAGACTTTTCAAGGTCCAAAGGTCCCTGCCTTTCATTTCTACAGTGAATTTTTTTCTCCAAGGACAGAGGTGCTATTGATGCCCTCTGTGGTTCCTAGTCTCAGCTAAGAATGATGAATTTGGCTTTCACAGTTATCCCAAGGGAGCTCATGCCATAAACGCATTTTCAGTCATGCAGTCTTGGAGTCAGCTTGTAGGTTTGGCAAACAGTAGGAAACAAATGTATCATACTTCTCAGCCTTACTTGTGAAACCAGCAGTCCTCCTCTAGTCTCAAATCAAAAACTGTAGAATTTTCCATAATAGATTTGAAACCTGTTAGCTTCATGGGGAAGTTAAATTTATGTTTTGTACAGCAGTTTCATTTTTTTACAGTTAAATCACAGTGACTCGCATACACACTAGGCCAGTCCCTAAATATTTCAAGGTACATTCTAGACATTATACAATTAATCTGCCCAAGGGAACTAGAAAGGGGCTCAGAGGATTTTCTTTTATTCTGAACAAATAATAAATATGTAATAGATTAATTATCCATCTGATTCCAATTTTGAAATAAATCTGATGTAAAGTTGCCATAAATTATTTTGAAATACCTCCTTTCTCCTCTCTGCAGTGTCCCTCTGCTACCCACCCCTGTGCCATCTTGGATTATTAGTATTAAAAATAAGGACTTTTATGTCCAATGCATCTGCTTAGTGGTGAGAGAGCAAATATTCATTCATGTTACACAAAAGAGTAAGCTAAAAACCAAGAATAGTAAGTGACCTAGGCTTTTGTTTATAGTCGGGAAGAAATCATCTATATGCTACTGCTCTGCAGAGAGTTCTATTAAAAAAAAAAAAAAAAGGATCTTCAAAATTACCATGAGATCCAGGTATATTTAGTTAATGCTGTTAATCATCTTTTCTTAAATGTATTTTCATAGAAAGAATGATGTGAGGATATCTCTACCTGTGGATAAAAAACATTTGCATGATTTCCTGAATTGAGCCTGGTTATTATTGTTGATTGGCAAATAAGCCACATCACTGCATGCATACCACCTTGTTTTGACAGTGAATAAAATTCATCACATATACTGATGGCCTGCTTTGTGCTAATTACTATCCAGTAGTTTGGGATTCAGTGAAGAAAAGGGCATGGTTCTGCCCTCCCTGTACTCACAGCTGACAATCAAGTACAGACATACAAATTAACAAAAGAATGGTAGTACAATGAGTGCAGACATAGATGTTTATACAATTTATATGGCAGCAAAGAACAGGAAGTGTTTTACTCTTATTTATGATTATCAAAGAAAAAGAGAAAGATTAATCGGCCTTTGTTTTTATAATTAATTAATTAATTGGCTGTGTTGGGTCTTCATTGCTGCACGCGGGCTTCTCATTGTGGTGGCTTCTCTTGTTGTGGAGCATGGGCTGTAGGTGTGTAGGCTTCAGCACTTGTGGCATGAAGACAGTAGTTGTGGCTTGCGGGCTCTAGAGCACAGGCTCAGTAGTTGTGGTGCACAGTCTTAGTTGCTCCGCAGCATGTGGGATCTTCCCGGACCAGGGCTCAAACCCTTGTCCCCTGCATTGGCAGGCAGATTCTTAACCACTGTGCCACCAGCGAAGCCCCCTGACCTTTGATAGGGTTTTGAAGGTCTCTAAGAAGACAAGGAATAGAGAGAAATTCTAGGCAGAGGAAGCAGCATATAGAAAAGTTCAAAGGTGGGGGAAAAAAAAGAATCTGTATTTGGGGATATGTTAAGTCTCTGGAGTATAAAGAGTGAGAAAGAAGCAGCAAGTTAGAAGGCAAACTGATGAGTGGGGCAAATCAGGAAAGGCCCTATGTGCCAGCCGATAAATATGCACTGAACCTGCAGTCCTACTGAATGCCATGACCACTTATGGACTGTAGGTAATTTAATCTGTGTCCTCATGGAGAATAATGGGCAGAGCTGAAGGAAAGGAGACTGATTAGCAGGTACTGAGAAAGTCTAGGCATGAGATAACAAGATCTCATTCAGAGTAGTGGCAATGGTGACGGAGAGAGGGAACAGAAGAACAGATATGTTTTAGATGATTTATATCACAATTGGGGGTTATCAAACAGATAGGGAAGGTCTAGAATGATCCCCAGTTTTTTTGTCTTGAATAAATGAGCAGTATGATAACATTACATGATACACGGGATAAGGATGGCAGAGTGACTTCTGAGAAGAAACACAATAGTATTGCTCTTTGTAGATCGTATTTATATTATAATCTTTCTCTCTGGAGAGAACCTAGGACCATCATGAGTCTGGGTTTACACAGGACAGTCCCAGTTTATGCCTGTTGTTTTAGATACTAATTAGTAACTGATAAGGTGTATGGTTATGTTAGCTGTGATAGACTGCCAAACTAAAAGAATGATTTTTCTGTCTTTTATCTATCAGAAAGGTCTTCCTTTTGAATTCACTTGCACTTCTAAAAGTCCATGGAAGGTACATTCCTCTGTCAGACTCCTGAATTACTATAACATGTACAAAATTATTTTCTTGTGGATCTACCTGCTCCAGTAGATTGTCACTTTCTTGAGTATAAAAATTTCGTTTAAAAAATTCTCTGGCTGCTAGAACAGTGCCTGCCACACAGTAAGTGCGCTCTCTCTCTCTCTCTCTCTCTATATATATATATACTATCTTAAGTGTACATTGATTGGTCGTATATATGGTTATTGTGATTTCATAATTGTTCATAAAGTTAAGAGATTCATTAGGGAAGATGTAAAAGTTTTCCTCAGAGAAAACTGTGATAGGCAAAGGGTTTGGTGAATTTTGAAATTATCTGGAAAAATTCCTGGGGATTTGGATATTATGTTGTAAAATTTTCTCTTATTAAATAGTTATTTTGGGGTCTTTAATGTCTGTGACTCCTAGTTTTAATATCTGCAAATGTCCTTGATTTTCCATATTACTGATTGTTATTTGGATCTGCTGACATAATAGATTGGCACTTTGCACCATAAAAGAAAGATATGCAAATATTTGTTGGTGTTATTATCTTATTACAGATATTAATGTTACAAGGTTTATAATGATAATATGTTTCTTCTGCAGTGGAAATTTTTCTTAATCACTGAGGCTTTTTAACAACTTCTTAAATTTGGAGAATGGAAGTATAATTATTAGATAAGGAGGCCAACTGAAAAAAAAAGAATAAGCAAATTCTTAGTTAAAAATAATAGTGCCAATGAATGAAATATTGCACTTGATGAAAATGAGTCAGTTTCTACAACACTGATATAGAAGTACATTTGAATTTTTTTAAAACCCTGTGATTTTTAAGTTTCTTATGTAGTATCCTCATTAACAATAAATGCTTTAAAAGTAAGGTGATATTAACATTTTATAGCTATGTTTTTTAAAAATGTCAGAAAAATGGAAAAAGAAAATTTATCCAGAAAGTCGAAAAGAGAAAAGTGAAACAAACCTATTCACTCAGAACTGCTGAGTTCAGGGTGTCCATAGAGAGAAGGATCATGGGTATAATTAGCCCAAAAGTCAAAGAGAGAAGGAAGTGTTAATTTGAATAGACTGCAAGTGTATTATATCTGCTTTCAGCATTGATTAAGTCTTCAAAACACTCTCTCGTCAGGGGAATAAGAGCTGTGAAGTAAATATTAAAATCCTACCACAGAATACTATTCTCAAGAAAATCAATATACCAAAGAAAAATTACACTAAGGTAACTGCATACACACATATGTATTAATATAGCTTAGTGATCTGAGAGGAGACACTATTATTCATGTTATTTTTTCTAATATATATTTATATATTATATTTAAATTGTATAATTTTATTTATAAAATGGTATAATATTAGTGTTTCATATATATTTTATTTGTCCATAGCTTTTCAAATATAATACTCAAAATGAATATTTATATGTCAACCTTACTTTATAAAGCATTTATATATATGTATACATATATATATATACATAGTATATATATCCAGTATGATATATATATACTTTAAAGTTGACAAAGTAAAATTGACATATAAATTCATTTTGAATATTATATTTGAAAGTTGCTGGACAAATAAAACATATATAAACACTAATATTATACCACTTTACAATGAAATAATATAAAGAAGTGAAAATCCATTCATTTGCTCGCTTAATTCAACCCATTAGATTAAACTAGTCATACACCTCATGCACAGACACACAGATTAACATGTTATTTGAATCGAAGGGAGGAGAATGTGGGCAAAGAGTAGGAACTGGAGTTATGAGATCAAGAAAAAGAGCATTAAAAAATACTTCATTAAAAACACAGCATGAATAAAAGATCAAAATAAATCTATATGTGCTGATATATGAATGTCTATGAGATATGAAATGAAAAAAATCAAGTCAAATAAGTATAACTCCTATATTTGTGCCTATAGTCTTGTGTATGATCCATGAGAAAGATGTATCCATATGGGGAGGAAATGTTTAACTTTGCCATTATGCACATTTACTGATTTTTTTAAACAAACAGGAATTACTTTTAAATTTGAGAAACCCCGAACAGAGAAAATTTGAAGCATAAATGACATCATGTCTTTGTCCACGTGGAGCACATGAATATATTTGTCTCTTAGACATACTCTAGTATTGATCAAATGGATAATTAATGTATCGTGTTCTTAGATACTTAGTGAAGAGCAGATATTTACTAAATTACGCTAAATGTGCTTATCTTCTAATGTTAGGTCCAATAGGAGCTGATATTAATTCTTCTTATTTCATCTCTTTTCTTATTTTCCTCATTCCCATTCTCAGTCATTCTGTGTGTATGTCATGTTGAACTACTGATAAATATGCAAATTTTCTACAATCTCCTTTTGTATTCTATAGGACTCTGATACATACATACCCCAGGTCTCTTTCTTTAGGAACTCTGGTTATATGTTCTTCCACTAGGGAGACTTCCTGAATCCCAAAAACTGAGTTAGTCCCAACTGTTTACATACTGTCTTACTCACTGTTCAAAACCCTATCACACTGAATTCCAACTATATCTTTACTTGCTTGTATCCTGAGATGGGCTTTAAATCAGAAGTGGGCTGTAGTCATATCTGCAGTGTCTAACTCAATGATTGGTACCTAAGTGATTCTCAATAACTATTTTAAGTGAAAAAGTTAACAGTTAAATTGGCCACTCTCTTTGAACATGATATTGGATATTTAAGCACCCAGAATAATTTTGGTCCAGCTACTATACCTTTATTGCAGGTAAACTGGCTGATATACCTTTTATTCCCACATCCATAATAACATCAATGGATATTTTATGCTCTTTCAGATAATTATTAAATCACTAAGAAAATACATTTAAACTTGGCACAGTATTACATATGCCAAGTTCTCATAGGTCTATATTAGACTCAAAAGATGGAAGTTAAATTTTGTTGATAGAAAGGACATAAATGTATAATAGAATTAAAAACTTAAGGTATATGTATATGTATTCACATACATGCATACGTACATATATACCTACATATATATATATGGATTTATGAGATGACAAGCTAGAGTTAATGACAATTTTAAAAGACCCAGATGTGTATCTAATATTATAAGACTACTTTTGATCGGTCCCTATTAATGCTGAGTTATCTCAAGGACTGGTTGATATCAACTAATAAAAGCACTTTTATAATAGCCACCTGGACAGCAAATACTTTTCAGTGTGCTTACTACGGCACAACTCACTATTATTGGCAATAATTACAGTGGTTCAAGGTTGGGGCCCAGGTATGCCTCTTGTTATTAACACCTAAATCCAGATATCCACTGAGCTAGAGAGCATTCTCCCTATTGAAAATATTGGAAATACCAAAATGATTTTGGCTTAAATAATTTGGAGATAAAAAATGGAAAGAAAAAACTTCCAAACTTTTATCTGCAAAGTTTTTTTTCTCCTCAATCAGTAATCGTGTTTGAGCCCATCACTGTAAGATGCCACACTGACATCATATCCAGAGACAGTCGATGGAGCCATTGTCAGGTGTGCACAGCTCCTGGCCACCTGATAATCCCAAATAGTCTTGATTATTTTCCTCACAAGAATGATGTGCTCCTGAAGACCTGACTGCCCAGTAAAGACAATTCGGTTCAACACCGTCACCAGATTGAAATTTGCTGTGGGAAAAAAGCTTCAACTGTAATTTGCTGACTCTTAGTGTTCCTTAGTACTAAATTTTTCTCTTAAATCACTGATAAAATGCAGGCCATCCTCAGTGGATTTTACGAAGTGAGTTTAGTTATAATATAAAAATGAAAGTCTATAATATTATGTAGTAAAACTCCTTAGAATACGCACAGAAAAGAAGAAAGGAAGTTCCAAATGGAACATTTTTTCATTGATGAAACATCTCCAATTTTTTACTATTATTTAATTTAAAAATATATATTCCAAAGTTAACGTTGTTTGAAATATTTGCTTTATTAGCAGTTAGTATTTTTTCTTAATAAGGTTATATGAAATTCTATTCAACATGCTTTTCTAGAAGAAAACAATAAGCAATCATTTAAATAAATTTAAAACATCAGAAAACAAATGGGATTAATTTAGGGTATGAGATGGAGTAAAAGTGGCTTAAAAATGACCAAGGCAATGAAGTTGCCATTATCCTAGTTGAAAGGTTCATATTTCCCAATATAGATAGATTTAAAGGACTTGGTAAATGCAAACATGTAAACAAAATGATAACTTCTGGCTTTTGCGCAAAATACTTTAACTTTCTATTCTCTAGTGGAGTTCACTCTTTCTAGATTGCAAGTGCTGTGTACTAAAGACCTGATATTTATAATGCCTACTTAAAAGCATAGTATAAGAGTTATAAATAAGTGGTTCCATTTGCAGAATGGAGCCGTTTTCTTTGAACTTTGTTTCCTCAATAGTTCAAACTATCTTACTTTTTTAAGCTAACCAGCTTACAAGAAATTGGAAGGCCGTGTTTTTGCTACTGTTTTCTTTCTGTATTTTTATATGTTGGTTTGGTTTATTTTTCATATGTGAAAAAAATTTTTTAAACATTTCCCTCCAGAAAAACTATTCAACAATGATTTTGAAAGTAAAAATGGACAAAAAAGGCCTTCTAAATCCAAGTTAATTCAAATTTGTCTCTAACTTCGGAAGACGGTGTCTACTGAAATATTATACCTTAGTCTTTGAATGATGAATCTAATTTATTCCTTTGGAAGACATTCTGTTAAGTATTAGTTAATTAAAAGGGGAATACTGTAATATATATTCTGATCTTTTCATTGATAAGACAGAGTGTTTTAGGTATAGTGAAATTTGTTGGCTAGACAGTTAAACAGTTGCCTCTTCATGTTGTATGTAGAGTATTATAGAACTTTTAAATCTATTTATCTGTGATTTGTAAACATACAATGAAACAAAACTATTCAGAACCTACTCCTAAACCCTTAAGAGTCTTTCTTGGCTCTTAGTCACTAAGCATTATATCCTTGTGACTCAATTTCTGCCCTATAAAACACTGAAGTGTTACCACCCACTCTGCCCTCAAATCATTCCTCCTGGCCAATTTCAATGTTGGATCCCCACAATGCAACTTAAAGAAAGCCTTTGTGTGAAAACACAATTACAAGAAGTCTAAAAAATTAAAATAGCATAGTTCATGGAGAGGAGGTGAGAGTAACAAGAATAATTGTAGTGTTCAGATGATAAACTGAGTTGTGCTAACTAGAGATTCCTATCCATCCCTTTTCTTGCATCTTTAGTGGATTTATTATCAATCTTGCTACCAGCATTTCATCTTAGAAAATGTCTCCCATTGGATGTGTCTCCATTTTACAACAAAATAAAAGAAAAAAAAGGACCTCTTTCAATTCCTGAATTAAGTAAACACCATTGATCCATACCACTAGCATGAATTGAGCGTGTTCTACAAGCTAGACACAATGTTGGCCCCTGGAACAGAAACACAGAAGAATAAAGTAAGGTTCCAAACTAGAGGGATTTCATCCTTCCCCAAAACAGGACCAAATATTTCCAACAAATATGACCCATCATACAGACCTAGCATCTTTGATTGTTAGGGTCCCAGAGGATTTTTTCCTTATGGTTTAATGGACTCTAAATAATATGTGACATATACTATACATACTATATAATACATATTATAGACACTAAATGCAAAAGCTCTGCTAGAAGTTGATGACTTGGGTTTCGTGTTTTATTCCTTGTTAATTTAATGAGAGTGAAGATTAATATTAGTTCTTAGTTAATTTATAAGAAAATATTTGTAAATTTAGAATGTCATCTTATTGTAAAATATCCTCAAAAAAGAAGTGATTCAGAAATTTTGTATCCATTACATCAATCCTTTTGAAGCATGCTGTCTTCTGTTGCATCAGAGCAGAATGCGTTTTTGGAGGATGCAGTCATCGTACTCATTTTCTTTGCTAAGTAGTTGAACTGAGAACTCTTCTGGGGATCTTGCTTGGGATATAATGATGACACATTTCTTCCTTTTTTCTAAAACAAAATAATAAATCAGTGATTTGCTGTGCTTGGTTATACTTCATTGGCACAAAGAATCTTAAATCAGCATGCTGCAGAATAAAAGTAATATTGTATTTAGACTTTTCTCACGGAGAGATTTTCTAATTCTAATTTTCTGTAGTTGTGTCTGAAACCACTATTAATAAAGATCAGCATCAACTATTCCTGAATTAACTTCAAACTTATCACCAAATACTTATTCAGATTGTCTCATAAGAATCTTTTTCTATTGCTACTGTTTGGAGAAAAAAAAATCACTGATGAATCTCTGTCTTACGTACTTGAAGTCATTAATGTAATCAATTTATCGCATATACAGAGACTGGTGAGGGTATTACAAAGTCTCAGTGAACTTGTATTTTCAAATGTAGTATTATCTTACCAATTCTGAGAATAGACATAACTCTAAGACTTCTAAAGATATATATATTTATATATATATATATTTAGTATTCAAGCAAGGCAAACTATTTAAAAGTGTGTCAGATGAATAAATGAATACACTTGCTACTCTGGACACTTAGCCCTATACCCCCCAAATAGCCGATACTCTTAGTATGCTCATCAAGAAATTCTCCATGGCAGTGTATATATGTCCATGCCACTCTCTCACTTCATCCCAGCTTACCCTTCCCCCTCCCCGTGTATCTAAATCAGCTTTTCACATTGCCAATAAAAGTTTTCACTGTTATTTTTTCTGTAATAAGTTACATTTATAGATTATATTTGGGGAAAATGACATCTTTACAACATTGACCCTAAGAACATAGCTGTTTTTTTCATTTATTGATTGTTTTCTACATACATCAGAATCGTTTATAATGTGCAAATTTCTGTATGTTTTTGATAAATGTATTTTCAAAAAGTATATTCCTTCTAGTCTGTTTTCTCATGTATTATATTTAAATATGGAAATGTTAATATTCTAGTACTATTGCAGTCAACCATCTTACTGAATTATCTGATTATATTTAATAGCATTTCTGTTTTTTAGAATTTCCAGGTACTTGTTAATATCTGTAAATTCTGAAAATCATAACACTTTTTTTTTCAGAACTTTTATGACAATGTTAAGTCATATTAGCATGAACATCCTTGTCTTTTTCATGACTTTAATGGGAATGTTACTTGTTTTTTAATTAATTATAATGCTATTTTACTAATACAAGAATGAATGTTGAATTAGTTTATATGCATATAAAAACCAATCATTTCATGTAATTTCCACATCTATTTACACAGAGATAAGAAAATGATTCTCATATTGCTCTGGTCTTTTCTTGGACTCTGTATTTCTGTTATGGACGGAATGTGTCCCCTCCAAATTCATATGTTGAAACCATATTCCCCAATGTGATGGTGTTAGGAGGTGAGACCTTTGGGAGGTAATTAGAATTAGATGAGGTCATGAATTTGGAGCCCTCATGAATGGGATAAGTGCTCTTCTAAGAGTCACAAGAGAGCTTGCTTTCTCTCTCTCCTCTCTGCCAAGTGAGGACCTGGAAGAGGGCTCTCACCAGAATCTGACCATGTTTCCAGCCTCCAGAACTGTGAGAAATTTCTGTTGATTATAATCCACTCTGTTTAGGGCATTTTGTTATGGCACTCTTAGCTGACTAAGATAGTTTGCAAATATATCATTCTAATTTTGTGTTTCTGCATTCCTTGTTTTAAAAAAAGCTATACTAGCTAATAGTATTAAATTTTATTTTGTTTCCCTTTTTGAAGAGTCTGTTCTTGGATTTGTAGTTTAGGATTCTTTTTGTTTTTCTCTTTTTTAAATCATTACTTTCTACTTTTAGCTTGGTGAATTCCATTTTTCCAAATGTCTTAAGTATATTAATTTTCTCTTCCTTTTTGAGTTTCTTATTTGGTACTTAATTAACTTTTAAAATTCATTATCATCTGAATGTTTAAGTGTTGGTTTCTTCTGCTGATATATTGTGTTTTCTTAAAATACTTTTTCTAATTGTTCTATAGTTTCCATCTTGATTCTTCTTAGCAGAATAATTGTTTTAAGGAGAGATATTAAATTTTTAGAGTTTGAAACTGCATTTTGTTCAGAGAATATGGTATATATCCTAAAGTTTAGAATACTATTGAAATTTGCTTTGTTTATTAGGATCCTGTCAATTGTACCTATGACATATATATTCCTAAATATCAATTATGCTTAAGAAATATTCCAAGATACAGGTTTTTTTTTTCCTGTTATCGGTATGGAGTTTGATGTATATCAAGTCTTCTCAACTTTGGTACTATTGATTTTGGACCAGATAATTCTTTACTAGGGAAGGTAGGAACTGTCCCATGCAATATAGGATGTTTAGAAGCTTCCCTGGTCTCTACCCACTAGTTGCCAGTACCTGATATTTAAAGTTGACTAATATTAATATTGGATGCCTGTTTTGTTTTGTTCTATTAACCTGATATATCTTTGCCAATTTGCTTATTTCATACTTTTAGATTGGATAGATCCATCTTTTGCATGTAGCATATGGTTGTCTCTTCTACAAGTCAAATTTGACAGTTTTTAAATATATGTTAGTTAAAGCTATCTAACATTATCCTGAGGGGTTTTTCTGGTGTGATGGAGATATTCTATGTCTTGTTAGAGATGTAGGTTACATGGGCATATGCAGTTTTCAAAATTCGTAGAGCTGTATTTTGAATATATATGCATTTTTGTATGTAGATTATTGCATTTGGAAAAATCACTATGAGTGATAGAGTTTTTGATTGGCCAGAAGTCCCTTAATTCTCGACACATCAGGAGACACACAGTGACTGTTGGGCTGCTGAACACAAAGTGTGTTTCTAAGGGATGTATACGGAACAGTGACTCTTTTAGCTTAGAGGAAAGCATGGTTCTGTTTAGGTTTAAAATCTTACATACATGTCTGCTTCTCTATAACATAGTTTTTTCTTTAGGCCTCTGTAGTAAGCCTCTTCTCATGAGTAAAAAATACATCTTTTTTATTTAATAAAATTATTATGTCAGAATATTTCTGATAGAAAAGCTATTACACTTCTAGAAATGTCAAAAAGAGAAGTAAAAGAAAATGTGTTAGAAACAAGAGAAAAACAACTTCTTTTAATAAAAACATCAATAGCACATTATTAAGGTGGTAGACTTTTCATGAAGAAGGAAAAAGAGTAGTACAATTAGCTGTAATCATGAGATAATGTTGAAAGCATTTAATGAATTTTTTAGAAGGCTATTGAATTAGAGATATCTGCAATCTATTTTTTTTTTACTTTAAAAAATAATTTCCACACTCTAATTCTACTAGGCTGTAAAAATACTTAAAGGCCAAACCTAATACATGAACCACTTAAAAAAATATAGCAGAACAGCCAAACCCAGCAGAATGTTGCATTGTTAAGACTACAATGTGCATTCTGTCTAAAGTCCCTTCTGATTAAAACTTAGAGATTTTATATCATTAGTCATATAGCTTCTTATGCCATTTATTTCTGGTGTGTACTTAGATATAAACATTCTAACAAGGTAAAATGTATTTTCCTCCACAATATGTTAATACTTTTAGGAGATTAAGAAATAAAGTTTAATGAAAGAAAGACATCGCAAAACAGAATAGAATAGGTTATACATGAAGATTTTTAAATACTTTTTAGTGGGTAAGATATTGAATGGGCTGTAATAATTTAGAATATTTCTGCTCATAGTTATTTATGATTTTTGTCTTATAAATTTTATTTGGAGACTCTATTTGTCTTTTGTAACTTTTATTGGAAATAGTTATTTTCCAAATTGTTAGCAGGGTATGATACTGGCAATACAGAAGGAAAAAATGCAGATCAATATGCTTGATATTTCTGTAGCAGAGCTCATGGATTTCTGGAAATTAAGAATTGCAATTGAAGATTGCAAACAGCTAGCAGTGTTTGGAGCTCAACTCTTTAAAAAGGTTAACCTTATGCCTTTAGTGTCCATATAAGTCCATATACTTAGAAGCTTGCACAAAACTAGAATCTGTTTTGTGAATCACTTTTGATGATGCTTGCACTTACATAAAAATAAAGGTTCTCCTTAAAATATATAAAGTATTAGAATTCAAGGCATCCTCTTTTCTCCGTATTAAAAATATATTATTAACCTTTTTGTAAAACTCGTTTGTACTGTTTCAGTTGTTTCAAATTACGTATTGAAATGTGTTAAGCTGTAAATAGGTGGTGTTTTCTGCTGAAAAGTGCTCTGGGGAGGGCAAACATTCCCAAAGATTAAACTGCGCACAAAAAATTCATATAGTTTATATTGCTCAAGATGGAAGATCTGGTGCTGTCTTCTATTACAATGCAATGATGCATTAACCTAAACGATGGAAGTCCACAAATAGATATCCTAAAGTGGTCATACCTGGGTTTTGGTTGAGCAGAATATACTTGTAATAAAATGAAATATATTGCTGGTGCCTAAGACATGGTTAGGGAGCATGGAAAATATTCTGGTCCCACAATTTTACGAGATAAAAGTTAGGTTTCTACTCACTAATAGAGGTTAGCAACATAACCTGTGCAAACAGGTCCCAAACAAAATGACTACTTTAAAATTTAGGAGGAGTTGTGATTAATTGAATTAGGAAAGTTTCTGGGTGTATCATTACTGCCTAGCCTCAAAATTTATCCTCCCTTTTTAAGAATCAACTTAGGCAGGGAAAGTTCTGGAAATATATAAGCCAGATATTAATGTCAGTGGTGAGGGGTAGAGAGATTAAAAAAAAAAAAAGGTATAGACACTTTTACTTTATACCTTCCAATTTTTCTGATGCACATTTAGGTTAAGTGGCCTTCTTTTTCTATTTGCAACTAAAAACATAGTGAATATATATATGTATGTATATATATGTGTATATATGTATGTGTGTATATATATATACATACATATATAAAAAAGAGCAGTTATTTTAAGATGATCTTTTTAAGGTATCTATGTCCTTGATTGTAGTACCTTTCTTTTTTTTTAGGGAAGAAAATAGGCTGTAAACAACTTTGTATTATCAGTTCTGCCCAGTTCCTGGCACAAAGTTGTACTCCACAATTGTTGATTTATTTTATGCACTTGTGTTTCCATGCAGAAAACACACAAACAAGAAAACCCACGTCTCTTTTCTTAAAAGAACAGGTAGACATTGTTTGCATTTGGTGTGACCGCTGTTGGGTATCATCATTCCCTTACCGGCTCCAAGTAGTTTGATCAGAGTCACCCTTAACACCTTCCTTTCCCTCCTCAAGCTTTTCCTGCCAACCCTCGTCCCTGATCCATCCACATAAATTCATGGGCAAATAATTATTTGGTTTCTAAGTACTGTTTCTATGACTCCAAACTCCCTTTCATCCAAATCCGTCTCTGCTTCTCCACAGCTGCCAGTGTAGTTCAACACCTCACCATTTTTCAGCACCACTCTCCACCTCTCACCTGGAACATGGTAATGGCCTTCTAGCTGGTCTTTCTGCCTTTAGATCTCATATTCCAATCCATCATACACGGAACAAGCAGCATCATAATTTTAAAAATAGATTTAGTAGTATACCTGCCATGCTTTAAACAAATAAAAACAAAATATTTATGGTTTCCTCTTGCTTACAAGACAAAATCCCAACTGTGATAAAGTGGAGATTTTTTTAAAATTTGTTAATGTTTATCTTTAAAATCCTTAATTTCCATGGATTACTCATAGGTGCCTGAAACATGTTAGCTGACTTTTATTTTGGGAGTAAAATAATAGACATCTATTTAAAAAAATATCTTAACCTATTTAGAATTTGTCTTGAATGTAGAGTTGTACTGGTTAAACAAATGTTAGTTCCCTCCATTACAGTGATTTTTTGCTATGTTCATAATCTAAAATAGGAGCTGAAGGATTAATGATATGTCAGATCTTCTTTAAATCTATTCTCAACAGCAACACAAACTGCAAAAAGAATCCACACTATTTAAGTGGAAATACATCAATCACAGAAATGAGCAGGCTGCAGGTCCAAGTCAATACCTTCCAGCCCCTTAAACAGAGGGAAGGGAAGCAAGTTTGCTTATGTTCAATATGCCAGAGAGCGGGGATGAATGGCAGTAGTGAACGTCTCTGACTGCAGCTTGCCAATATTAACTTGAAAAATTATCAATCATTAATCCATCACAGTCCTAATTATTACTGAACTTCTGCATTAACAGGAAAGGAAATTTAATGAAATAGGTTAAAGAGCTTTGGTTTAAAAAATCATCTTATTATTAGATTACATCTAAAGACCCATCCTCATACTAATGAACCTAGACATTTAAAAGAAATCCCGCGGCAAGTTATGAAAGAAGTTATGTTGTAGAAGAAATCAAACGTTTTAAGACCTACTCATTCCCTCAACAAGAAGTCTCGTTATTCTAATATTTTTTCATATTTAAGGTGATGTAGGAAATTCCAGAGCGTGTTTATGTTATTAAATATGAACAGTGGAGGAATGGGTGAGCATTCTGCTTTTCTTAATCACGTAAGACCCAATGACAATTAGAGGGAACAAAATTTTCATAATAGATTGAGATAGTGTTTGGCATTAACATGATCAGCGGTTTAGTTGAAGAGCAGGATGATATAATGAACTCTGAGAGTTGAAGCCTGAGTAGTTTAAACAGGAAGCCAGGCTGCTCAGTTGCAAATGCCTATAATATTAAACCTGGTCCATCTGTCATTTTTATCCTTTCCTTTTCTCTGGGGAGATTTAGGGATGATGCCATGCTTACTCTGTGAAACATGCCTCTGGAAGATGTGCAGAGTCAAAGATTCGTTAGGATGCTTCATCATTTAATTTCATAATATGCTTCATAAGTCTTTAACAATCTTTATCCTATTTTTGTTTTAAATAACTATGAAATCCTTGCAGTGCATTGTATATTTTTAACACATTAGATTAATATCTAAAGAATAAAACCAGCTAATGAAGATAGTTTTTTATACTGTTTTTAATATGAGCAATTCTTTCAAATTTCCTTTTACAAAATCTGAATGTTTTAGACATACACAATTTAATTGCTGTTGTTTTTACGAGAGCATTTCAATAAAAGAGAAAAAGACTCCATTTGGTTTTCCTGCTTAGAGAATGAAAGCAGCAGGAAAAAATGCTGTTATTCAAGTCTATAACAGTCAACATCAGTAAAGCAAATGATACTTGAAAATAATATTTAAAGTTGAAAGCAGAGTAAAGTAATGGCCATTAGCCTCTAGTGCCTAGATGTGCCTTCCCAGTTGATGGCATCTAATGGTAGGATATTATATCTGATAATTCAACTAGCGTATATAGTCACCCATTAACCTCTGGAGAATCAGGGATCCATGGCAAGCCCAGAATGTGCCACTTAAAAACGTCTCCATTACTGGGCTTCCCTGGTGGCGCGGTGGTTGGGAATCTGCCTGCCAATGCAGGGGACGCGGGTTCGAGCCCTGGTCTGGGAGGATCCCACATGCCGCGGAGCAACTGGGCCCGTGAGCCACAACTACTGAGGCCACGATGGTGAGAGGCCCGCGCACCGCAATGAAGAGTGGCCCCCGCTTGCCACAACTAGAGAAAGCCCTTGCACAGAAACGAAGACCCAACACAGCCAAAAAAATAAATAAAATAAATAAATAAATAATAAAAATAAAGGAATTCCTTAAAAAAAAAAAAAAAAAGTCTCCATTACTTTCAGTGGTCAAACTCTGTAACACAGTGAATATGGATATGTTCTGAAGTACTTCTGGTGATTTTTGCAGAAAGACAGATTTGGAATAGTAGTCAAAGGCTCTTAAGAGTTAATTAAATATGAATTAGATTATATCAAAAAAATGATTAAAAAACCTGCATTTGGCCGCTTGTGAAAAACATTCCTATGATAGTTGGTCGCTAAAACACTTTGCAATAATTCTGTAATACTGCCCTCTTTGGTCAAAATGATTGATCCAAGCCCACGCTATATTTCCAAAGAGACTGAAGTTTGGAAAGCAAATGTTTTTAAGGTACCTTATTATCTTATTTATTTATTTTAAGCTTTACTGAAAAGTCAGTGCCATCAAACTCTATCCCTTAAATTCAATTCTGTAAATCTTTTGTTACCTTTTTTTTTTTCAGTGTTTAAGTTCAGGGAACTGTGTTGTTAAAGCAATGTTTTTATTTATATGGGAACTGTGAACCTAATCCTGTGTTGTGCTTGCCCTACAATTGCCTTTCTTCTCATGATCTCTTTTGTTTTGAAGCTGCGTTAAGGAGCAAACTCAGAGTTAAGTCAAATCACTCAGAGTATACCCCATTATAAAAATGGACTAGAAAGAGGCATTTAAAAAATAAGTGAATATAAATGCTCAAGAGAAAAGTGACAGAAAAGAACGGTGAACAAGAAAAATACACTTTCTAACCACGAAGAGATTCATTTACACTTTGATTACTAAAATGTTTTGCCAGGTCATTTAGATTCTGTGATTAAAAAAAAAAAGCTCATTGATGAATATATCAACATGCTGTTCTTTTTATCCATACTTGGCTTAGTGTGTGTATTCTTTTTACAAGCTTGCCATCAACTCTTCATTTTAATTTAATTTTTACTTTTTATGATGGAGATAGTTTTAAAAGCCAAATAATTCTACGAGCTTACTAAGAAATAGACCAATTTCTCCCTCCCTGCAAGTCCTATACACCATAGGCTCTTACCTCTTTTAGCCATTTTGATTTTTAATTCTTTTTTTCTGGTAATCCTCTCCATATTTCCAAATAACAAGCTTATAATAGGGTTCTTAATGTTTCAATTTCAGAGTTATTGGACTTTTACTATGAAAAATGTAGTTCTTTGAAGATTTTACCACTTGTAGGCCTGTGCTTTCTCGCTGAGTTTTCAGTAAAACCCTCCCACGTCCAGCAAGCTTTGTGTTTCAGTTCCTCAGCTCCCATCTCTTCAGTAGCCTCCCACCACAACTCTGTCTTGTGAGGAAGGGGCTCTGAGCATCTAAATGCTTAGTACACAACTTTCCAGCCAGTCCTACTTCTAGCACCACCTGGACACTTCAGTGGAGTAATTTTTGAGCCTTCTGGGGCTTTCTGGTGGCAGTCAGCTTAACTCCCTGCTTCAGCGTCTCCAGACCTAAGTTTCAGCTTTCTTCAGTTTGCTTAATCAGCTATCACTTTTACATGTGCTTTCCGGCTTCTGAAATTTTGTCACTGTCAGCTCATCCTGTTATCTTTGTTCCTGTGGAATTATACGGTCTTTAATCCTTTTCTTTATGTGTGTGAGGTTTTTGAAAAGAGCACAGGTGCACAGTTTTCATCCTTCCATGTTTGTGTCATTGATTTTTTTCTATCTGTTATGAACTCATTAGATGTACTTAATTCAAATATAGTAATATTACAAAAATGGTTTTATATGAAATAGTTCAAATCCTTATGATCTCTTCTGCTTATTATGATTTTAATCATCTTTATTTCAACAATTTATAATCTCTATACCACTAGTTCATTTCTCATTCTTATAATAGCTACTCTTACATGTGCTTGATAATAAGACTGAATTCTAACAGCACAAAGAAATGCTCATTTGACGTTTGCAAATGTCTACAAAATGTCAACTCATTAGTCCTTTCTCTAGCCCTGTGGAATAGTTGCCAAGAGGCAACCTTAACTTTACATTTACAGATAGAATAGCTGAGCCACTGCGGGACTGTGAAATTCCTGAGGTCACCCCCCAAAATCAGTTGTGGTAAGAGAATCAAGAATGTTTGACTTCAGTTGTTTTAACATAACCATGAAACATCACTCAGTTCTTCCTAGTCAAATTCACCTAAGTATAATGAAATACCTTTCTACAAAATCCATCTTCACTATTCCCCAGAAATATTTGAGGAAAAATTAAGAAAAAGTTTACATTGCAAGCATATCTTATAGACAGCACAAGAATTTTCACTTGGAGAAGGGCTTACCCACCTGGTATATTTTTTTTCCTCATCAATATTTGTCAAAAATTCAAAATAATGTAGTACGCTCCTGGGCAAACCTGGCACTTGGCTACCAAAGACGTGAAAACCTATATGCATGCTGTCTTTCCACTCAACCGTATAATGCAGCACTTTGCCATCTCCATTAAAGACTGACTTTGTACCATGCCACGCATTTTATAATATTTCTATCTAAATGCAGATTTCTACATTCCATGTGTACCATGTAGTCAGGTTTTCCATAAAAATACCAGCAGGAGAGTACATTGAAATTCATTTTGCATATTAAAGAAATCTCTTTCTGAGATTCCTTCTTTTATTTGTTTTATCAACTCAAGCAATAAGCAAGAAAATTAGAGTTTCAGCAATAATGGAAAAGCTATTTATGATTTTATCAGCCTTGCCACTTGTTTCCCCTGCTTAGACAATTTACTGACTCTTAAGAGCAAGCCAGTTTAAAATGTTCCATTGGAAAATGAAATAAGTCTATCTGTATCATTTCACCCAAGTACTGTAGTACTCTATTACCTGTCGACAGCTTCACTTTGAGTAACATGCCCCCTGAATGCTTTTCTTCGCAATATCTACAGCACACATAAAATATGTCCCATAGGGATATGTTCCACTTGAAAACATTATTACAAATGCCATAATATTTTCCAGCATATATCTTGCTGGCATGGTTGGGTCAGGAATGCAGTCAGAGCCTAACAGAAAATAATGTCTCTTCACACTTCTTGCAAAATTTTTAACAGAGAAGGCAAATTTGAAAATGACTGTCACTGGAATTATGGCAAATTTCAAACGAGCTCATTATATGCAGTTTATTGAAGCTTTCCATATGCCCACAGGCAATTCATTATGTAAGGAATAAACAGAATACATGGAGAAATAAAGTGCACATTAAATTAAAGAAACAATACTTCTAAACCTGTAAGCACAAAAATTAAAGTTAAAAAAACCCAGTTTCCCATATTTATTTTCTAAAATCTATCAAATTTAAAAAATCATGTTGTAAAAGGAAACCAAAATAAGTTATATATACATACATTCATATACAAATGAGAGTTTATATCTGAGGTAAAGCCTCTTACTGAACTGAAGGCAGTAGCTTAGAATGTTTAAACAAATTTGAATAAACTTGACCTCATCCATGTTGGAAAATATCTAAATTTGAATTGCTATAATGACCTGAAAACTATTTATTATTTTATATGCATTGTTATTTTTCCCTTGTGTAGATAGCTTACATCTATAGCATCAAAAAATCTTTCTCTAGTCTACTTTTTATTGTCCACACAGATTTTACAGTTTTTAAGACCAAATTATTTTTTTAATTTATCTAGTTCCTTCATATATACCTTCTTTTCTGTTTAAAAATAAATTTTTAACTTTTTCATTATTCACTGTGTCTGCAACAGTAAGAACCTGTTTAGGAGAGAAATGGAATAACACATTTTTTTCTAAAGTCTCAATAGGCCAAATTCATAACATAATAAAATATATAGATATCGAATATTTATATA
This sequence comes from Balaenoptera acutorostrata, assembly GCF_949987535.1. Lineage (NCBI taxonomy): Eukaryota > Metazoa > Chordata > Mammalia > Artiodactyla > Balaenopteridae > Balaenoptera > Balaenoptera acutorostrata. The sequence goes on from NC_080077.1 coordinate 45,938,221, forward strand.
TTCCCACATTTTAAAAATAATGCTTTTAATCCATTTGAATAAGAGAGTATATATCATGTAAAAATGAAATAAAACTGAGAATACTTTAGATATTTCTGATTTTTAATAAACATTATGATGTGTTTCAAATTCAATCAAGATGGATACCATTTGGAGGAATTGGAAGTTTAATCTGTACTGTTGTATGACTATGTCATGGCCCAGGTACAGAGGCATACTGAGTTGTCAATGACCTGGAAAATGGCATGAGGCAACATTTGAGTCTGCAAATATACTCTTCTTAGTGATAGAATGAATCTTCTAATTACCGTACATATCAGCTATTACTAGGATATAATTTGTGTTTTCAGTATATCACCTATAAAAATTGCTTACCTACATTCGCTCTAATCTATATTTCCTTCTCAGCAGAAGCCCAATAACTAAAACACATTTAATCTGCCTCTTTAATCATTGCATCCTAATGTTTTATTCTGTTCAGCTGGCAAAAACAAAGGCAAAAATGCTCTATGTGGCCTTCTGCGGGAAAACAAGAAAAGGCACTGTTACGGAGGGAAGAATCATGTATGTCAGAGACTGTTGAAAGGAGTTAGCGTGGAAATCAGTAGAAAGGGAATTATTTTTACCTCTTTTAGAGGAAGAAGTTGGGAATACTAAATCGAAAGAAAGCTTACTGCAAGGCCAAAAAGACAACTATTGTTGGCAGCTTTAAAATGAAATGAAACACCTCACTTCCAGCAGAAGGTTGCACATTGTCCCTGGTGAGACAAAGAATTAAATACTTGTCACGGGTAATCTATGGCTGACATTCTGAACGATATGGCAGAGTAAGGTTGCAGACCTCTCTGGTAGCTGTTTTCTCCCAGTTGAGCAATGAAAAGCCAAGGACAAAGCCTCAGTTCAATGGTTCTTTTCCCCTTCACACTACCCTTTCTAATTTATCCACAAGAATGGATGTGAAAGGAAAAAAATGTTTAACAGAGTTACTCAGAGAGGTACAATGGTGTCCCCAGTTTACAGTCAAAATATTATTTTGCTTGAATTTCCAGTACTGTGGCACGATTAACCCAAGTGTTAGGTATTGTGACTCCCAGTGTTTAGTCCCTGAGAGCAGGCATTAATCAGCAGAATGTAATATAAAGTAAACAGAATTTTACTGAATACCCCTAGTTGGTCTCTCACCCGAGTCATATGTATATAAATCTAATTTGGGGCTGGCCTTAACACCTGCCTTGAATAGTGACTACCTGAATTTATATGAATGAGGAAAAGGATGGTCCAAGAGTTGTACTTCTATTTTTACCCTTTCACTTCATATTTTCTGACCCTTTACTGATGAAGGAAGAAGTTTAGCAACTCAAGTCCATGAACTAGGATTTGCATTACTGAAGAGTTGGAAATGTTTGTGATTGCAAAATTGCACAGTTATCTCACCACTCTTTCGGTATACAAAGCTACTTATGCCAAGGGTAGATTCTTAGGTCATATTTCTAGGAAGGCATTTCTCCAAGGTTTTCATAGGTCAGTGTGTGGTTTTAACTTAATACAGAGCTAGGAAATCTAGAGGAATAAATGGTTCACATAGCTCTTGAGCCATTCCTCTAGAGTATCTATAGGGTCAGCCAAGCTAATGCAATTAGTTTTTCATCAGAGAACTGACCGTGCTGTAGTTTAAGTCCAAAAACAGTAGGTGGAAACTTCAGCTAACCATAGACATAGCCAAATGCAACGACTCTCTCTTGTATATGGCCAAGAAATTACATGGCAAATGGCATTAAAATATTCAATGATATGTAGATTCATGAATAAGTATGTCTATATGTGGATGGTCTATACATATGCATTATATACAAATACACGCACATATTCTTAGAGTATTACAAATGATTTTCAATCCCCTCAGCATTTCACTGTGAATGCTGTTTTCAAATCTTTAAAGTGAGTCCTTTGAACCCTCTATGATGTCTACAGCCTACTCCAATTCATGGCCCAGAGGAAGCAATGATGAATGAAATGAAAATGTATTGTCACAGTTTTTACACATAAGCATATGGATTTTATTTTTAGTTCAGCTAAGAAGCTAGAATTAACAGTTTTACATTACAAAAGAAAATGAGATTATGTATACACAAAGAATTCACATAGCAACCCAGCATCTACTGAGATTATTTTCCAGTAACATTCTCAATAATTTTCTTTCATTCTGAGTAGGCATGGTAACCAATTCACTGCCCATCTTCAGCTTGAGTCACTTGAAGTTAGTGTGCTCACCTCCAAGTTTTCCCACAAACGTCATTTCTCACTGAGGTCTATGTAAAACACCCTCTCTAGAAGTTAAACTCACCTGATTTCCTGCCATTCTTGATCCCTCTTATCCTGCTCTAATGCTTTTCTCCATAATAATACCATCTTCTGGAATAACATATGTTTTTATATGTATTATGTTTGTTGTCTGTTTTCCACATTCAAATGTGAACTCCACAAAACTGGGTATTGTTCCTTGGGTTTATCACCTAGCTGGGACCCATGACTGGCATGAAGCAAGTATTCAAGAAATATTTGCTGAATGAATTTCTTCTTTTGAATATGAGATCTTGGAAATGCTCTTTGTCAATCTATCTTTTTGAATAAGTGGGGTTATGCTGCAGTAACAAGCAGCCCTTGCGTCTCAGTGAGTTAAAACAGTAAAGATCAATTTCTCACTCATGCCACCTGTCGGTCATGAATCAGGTAGGGGCTTTGACCTGTTTTCATCTGTCAGGTAGTCAGGTTGAGGGAGGCTCCATCTCCGTGTTTCCACCATTGTCAGAGCATGACAGGCAAACATGGCAAATGATGTGCTGACTCTAAGGGTTCCAGTTGGAAGCGATACATGACTCTTCTATTTATATCTCATTTACTAATGTAAATCACATGGTCACATTAACTTCCCACAGCCAAGGAAGTGCCATCCTGCCGTGTGCCCAGATAGAAAATGGAATATATCAGTGTGTGCTTGGTGATCAACACACATCACAGTAAATAATTGTTATCTATTCCAACAAGTCACTGGTACACATATGTATGCAACATGTATGAAATGGAAGAATGTAAGTATAGGTCTGCTAAAATTGAATTATTTTCTTGAAAATTTCACAATTTTACTTATGTCATGACTAGCCCTACAACTTCAATGGACAGAAATCCTCACTGCAAGACACACACACACACACACACACACACACACACACACCTCCCACAACATTCATTCTAATACATGGAAAAACACCATCCACATTTATTTATTGAGATATAATCATACTATGTGAACTGATTTTTGAGGATTTTATTCCCTCACAAATATATTGTGGAGATCTTTTGTAAAAAATATATTTAAATCTACTTCAATATTTTAATGTTTGTGTAAAAATAATTGATGAATTCAGAATATTTAACACACAGTCTTCTTTTTTTGTGGTAAAATATATATAGCACAAGTTGTCATTTTAACTACTTTAATGTATACAGTTCAGTGGCAATAATCACATTCATAATGTTGTGTAACCATCATCACCATCTATTCCTAGAACATTCTCATCACTCCAAACAGAAACTAATGTATCCCTGAAGCAGTAACTTCCCATTCTCCGTTAACCACAGCCCCTGGTAACCTTTAATCTTCGATCTCTATCACTTTGCCTGTTCTAGATAATACATATAAGTGGAATCATACAGTATTTCTTATTTTGTGTGTCTCTTACTTCATTTAACATAATATTTTCAAGTTTCATCCCTGTTGTAGCATGTATCAAAGCTTCATTCCATTTTATGGCTGAATAGTATTCCACTGCATATATATGCCCCATGTTTTGTTTATCTAGTCATCTGTTGATAAACCCTTGGAGTGTTTCCATCTTTTGGTTGTTATGGAAAATGCTGCTATGAACATAGGCATACAAGTATCTGTTTGAATTCAAGTCTTTTGGGTATATACATAGGAGTGGAATTGCTGGGTCACATGGTAATTCTGTGTTTAACTTTTTCAGAAACTATTTTCACAATGACTGCACCATTCCATATTTCCATCAACAATGCACAAGTTTTCTCCACGTCCTCTTCAATACTTGTTATTTTCCTTTTTTTCCACCTTAAGTAATAGCCTTCTTAGCAGTTGTAAAGTAGTATCTTATTATGGTTTTGATTTGCATTTCCCTAGTAACTAAGGATGTTAAGATCTTTTCATGTACTGATTGGCCATTTGCATTTTTTTGAGAAATGTCCATTCAAGTTCTTTGCTCATTTTTGAATTGGTGTTTTTGTCTTTTTGTTGTTGAGTTCTAAGAGCTCTTTATATATTCCAGATATTAAACCTTTATCAGATATACGATTTGCAAATATTTTCTCCCCTTCTATGGATTGTCTTGATAGTATCCTTTGATACACAAAAATCTTTTCCCAGTGCCTACTGAAGGATGTTTAGGAAGTGTCCAGACTTTTTCAATATTATTCACAATTTTCCAGTAAGTATTCATGTCCTTGCATCTGTGCATGCTTTTTTGAATAATGCCTTGTAGAAATAAAATTGATAGATGAGGCCTTCCCACTTTTAAGACTTTTGGTAAATAATAACTCAATCCCTTTATTCAAGTTGCTCACCAGTACTATATGGAAATATCTAATTTTCCCCAGATTCACTCACATTATCTTTCTTTTTCATCCTTTCATATAATAAAATGGTTTTTTAATGACTTTATATTTTTGACAGCCAAATTACAATGTCTGTGTAGGGAAAACTTTTTGGACACAAAAAGTTTAGAAATCTTTAAAATAAATGGGTATTTAAATGCAATAGTTAAGCTTGTAAACAAAGGAAATCCAGGAACTACTTGAAATATACATTTTAAATGAATAATATTTGATTTATTAAACTAATAATAATTTATAAAGTTAATAATCATTTTGGAATTCATCTATTATTCAAAAATGAATTTTTCCTTTCTCACTTGCACAAATGAAGGTGCAGCTAATAATAATTCCTATATGTAAGACAAATGCATTACCATATGAACAATATTTACTAAAGACAACTCACATGCTAATAAATAGTCCCATGTCACAATTTTTTGTTTCTTAGAAGTTCTAAAGTTTCATTTGGAAATTACTAAAGCAAATACTTATTAGTTCAAGATATAATGATTGTAATAAAATGAATATGAGTCATTTAAAACCTGATAATTGCTTGTAGAAAATATTTATTAAAAAAAAGTAACTGAAAATATTCAGAGATAAACAGTGTTTCTTGCATATAAAATATGTAATTAATTTAACTTATACTTAAGTTAAATATGTAATTAATTTAACTTATACAAACTTGTTTGTCTTATACAAACAAGAGTTCATATTTATAAACACTGGAAATAATTAGATTTAACCATTATATCACATACCGTGTTAATCTGAGATTAAGAAATACTGTAACTGGCATGACATGAAGAAAAGATCATGAAGCTTTGCAATGAGACAGTCCTAGGTTTCAAACCTGCTTTGAGCCTTATTATCTTTGTGAACTTGGGCAAGTTACACATATTTTCTAGGTTTCATTACCTTCATCCACAAATAAAGATGATAATATCAGCTTCGTTGGGTAATTGCTGGGATTAAATGAGATAATGTATGTACCTACCACAAGGCCTAGCAAATAATATATAATCAATATGTGTTAGTTCTGCCTTCAAAAAAATATACTAAGTGTATAGTATCCATAATACATGGAAATGAGAGCTCAAGGCTTTTCTGTATGCTATTCTTCCACAGAAATATGTGGATGAAATTGTTTGTACCTTAGTTTGATGTTTGTTACTCTGATTTTACATAGTTATTTTGTTTTGTTAAATGCTTAACAGTAGCCTGTGGTGTTATTTAAACAGTGAGTGATTTGTCTCTGTAATTAGAAGCATCTTTATCTCTAATTCTAAGACTTGCATTAATATCAGTGGGAGGTTGATGTGGCTATAATATGTAAGGAGGCTATCATAGAAATTCCTGTCTAGCAACTAACCAATGGGTTCTCTCAGAAAGGGAATTCCATATGTCCCTCCTGTTGAGATGTTTTAATTCAGCACTACACACTGCCTATACTAATTAACATGTGCGGTGTTTACGCAGGTTATGGAATAGATAGTATTTGAAAAACTAAAGTTGATTCTATTAGAGCCAAAGATTTATGTGATAAATAAACCTACCCTCCTAAAGGTTGCATGCAATTATTGTGAGTCCCAGATTTCAGGATATCTGAATACAGACCTGGCACATGATAGGCATTGAATAAAAATTGTTCAGAACAATATTGAATAGATAAAGATGATAAAAATAGAAAGAAAATAAATTATTGTGACTTTTAGCATTCTATGAGGGTGCTGAAGTGGTCCATGAATTGGTTACCTGTTCACAAGCTAACTGCAAAGCATGAGAATTTTTCTCAAGAAACCCTGATCTATTAATTAAAAATAAAAAAGCAGGAGCCATCACTGTGTGAGGAAGCCACCACCTCATGCAGAACACATGCTGTCTTCTGACCTTGCTCATTATCGGCCAGGCCTGTAGTTCTTTATACTAACCTTGATCCTGCTGATTCGCAGTCTACCACTTTAAAACGTCATGATGAAATGTAAAAACAAATGGAAATATTGATAACTTGATTGCTCTTCTTCCATAGTTGCAAATAGAATGTTTGAGAAATACATTGAAAATAGCCAGGTTTCAAATGGGAAATTTAATCTCCATTTTTCATTAACTACGCCAACTTTATTCTATTGATTATTACATTTTTCATTTCCTCTTCTGAGTCTATTTACTTCTCCCCCTCCATTTCCTCTAGGAGCCATCCTCACTAGGAACTGGGGAATCCTGAGGGGTACAGAACGGCTGTTTGCAGAGCCATCTTATCTAAAAGTAGTATCTATGATCCTGAGGGGAAGGACGTGCTTGCTCACAGAAGCTTAATGCTCTCCAAGCTTATTTTTAAAAAGCACCATTTGGGCCTCCAACCAGCTAAGCTCTAGGGCTTGCTTCTTTCTGCTTTCATGTTAAAAAGCTCCTTTGTCAAAGCCCTTAGGCCCAGTGGTGATAACTGCTACAGAAAAATACTAGTGATGGAAAGATATATTTTCAATAACCCTTGACTTTTATTAGTTCAGCCACTGCTAGAATAAAGGATGAGTGGGCCCTTGATATTTTAAATGTTCTGTGTCCTCCTCCATATACTTTCCAGGTCAACATTCTTTACTGATGAAAATTCTGGTCTGGATTTTGGTTTGCTGTCATGGGGAGAAGTGTCTGCAATTATCTACCTCTGAGCTTTGGTTGTTATCCCCAAAAGCCTAAGGACAATAATGGTAGCATGAGCTTTGTAGTGTGTGTGTGTGTGTGTGTGTGTGTGTGTGTGTGTGTTTTAATTTTCATTATGTCTGAAAATGAGGCATCAGATTAATAAATCTCTAGGAGTGTGTTTGGAGGGTGGAGGTTTCCTGAAACAGGGGAGAACAGTGCAATCTTCTGTGCTAAAAAATTTAAACATAATCAGGAAGATTTTTAAAAATGCCACATAAAACTTCTCAGAAGAGCTCTGTAGCTTCAAGTCAATGTTATGGATAAATATTTAAAACTCAATTATCTGTAAAACATTTACTAGCCCACAATTTTTCAATATCTCTTTCTACATTAACTGTTGCTAGAATGAAATGCATTGCAAGACAAGAAATATTTAGCACAAAGATATGTGGAGCTAATGTTATTATTTTTAGAATAATTTCAAGTCTGCTCAAATTTAATCCAATCTAATTGTTCAGGTATCCTAGGATAGCAGATCCATACTAATCTATACATTACACTGGGAAAAATTTAGCTCATGCATTTGGCAATAAATTGAAAGTTGACTTTCAAATGTGTAGAGATGAGCTAGATTTATTGCCCTCTGACTTTCAAAGCAGCTTTCTCAGGCTTTCAATCAAACGCCAGCGGTACAGTGAAAAAAGCACTAACATGAAAGCTAGGAAAGTGGGTTCTAGTAATGACTTTGAATGTGGGCAAGTTAGTTAATGCTTTCGGATCTCTAGTTGCTCATATGTAAAATGAAGGCGCTTGATTAGACAGCCTCTGAGGATCATTTGAATTAGAAAATTCTGTTTTTATTGAGAGATGCCATCTATAATTTTTGAAAAATTGTTGAAGTCAATTTGAGATAAAATTAGTTGAAAACTTTATAAAATGGAAGAATTTTTCATTTATATGGATGTCCAGATATATTCTGTCATCTTGGCACTGATATTATATCATTCACTCTTTGTAAAATAATTTTAAATATCATCTTACCTGCTCCTGTTCTTAGGCTTGTGTTAGAAAAGAATGTATGTAGAAAGAAGCCAATATTGCTTTTATTTTATATAGCACCTTATATATTTTATAAAGGGCTTTCTTACATTTGATCTGGTATGATGTGCAAAAGAAGTCCCATGAGGTATATAGAATGGGAATTATGGTCACCATGTTAAGTTTGAGATAAGTGAGGTTAAATAAATTATTTGTTCAAGTTCATATAAAAAGAAAAACAGAAAAAGGCACCCTGCAACACTGTTGGTGGGAATGTAAATTGGTGTAGCCACTATGGAAAACAGTATAGAGGTTCCTTAAAAAGCTGGAAATAGACCATATGATCCAGCAATCCCACCCTTGGGTAAATACCTGGAAAAGATGATAATTCTAATTAGAAAAGATACATGCACCCCAATGTTCACAGCAGCATTATTTACAATAGGCAAGACATGGAAACAACTCAAGTGTCTATCAACAGATGAATGGATAAAGAAGATGTGGTATATATATACAATGGAATATTACTCAGCCATAAAAAGAATGAAATATTGTCATTTGCAGCAACATGGATGGAACTAGAGAATCAGACAGAGAAAGACAAATATTATTTGATAGCACTTATATGTAGAATCTAAAAAAAAATACAAATGAATCTACACACAAAACAGAAACAGACTCACAGTCATAGAAAATAAAGTTATGGTTACCAAAGAGGAAAGGGAAGGCGGGAGGGATAAATTAGGAGTATGGGACTAACAGATGCAAACTGCTATACATAAAATAGATATGCAACAAGGATTTACTGTATAGCACAGGGAACTATTGATATATTCAATATCTTGTAATAACCTATAATGGAAAATAATCTGAAAAAAATATACATATATATTTAACTGAATCACTTTGCTGTACCCCTGAAACTAATACAATATTGTAAACCAACTATGCTTCAATAAAAATTAAATTAAATTAAAAAAATAAATAACAGAAAAAGAGTCAAGAATAAGGTTTATATAAAATCAATCTTCTTTGTAAAAATAGGGCAATCTGTAAGAGAAACAAATAAAAGCACATAAAAAACGAAAATAGAAAACTATAAAATGATAAGAATATTAAATTTCAATATTCAGAAAGTAAAATGAGAAGGGACCGAAGTATACTTTCTTTAAAATAAATTTTAAGAAGATACTCAGTGACGTGCTAGAGGTGTCAGTTTAGGAATATCCTTAGATACCACTCTCTTTTCATCCTAACTTTGCAACTTATTACTAGTTAAAACTCATACCACATTTGCGTCATAGGAATTTGAGCTGAAGTATTTAAACGTCAAGGGTAAAGGGTTCTTTGGACTCTCTTTGCATTTAATCAGCTTATACATTCTTCTCATCCTCTGGTGAAATGAGAAGTTTGAAAGACTCAAGAGATGAGTCTGATCTAGGGAAGAATTTGGAAGAAAGATGGTGGCAGATTTCCTGAGTATAAAAGTAGTTATTTCAACAATGTTGGAGGAAGACATCAAAAAGACATGACTGCCATTTTACCATCAAGCTGGACTCAGGCAGTTGGAGGCTTTCTACCTCCTCCCCTGTCCTTGAAATGTGCATTTCACTTGCCTTCCAAGCTTCCAGAAGTTGATCCAAGGATACAGCCTTGAGAAAGTAATATGGCATTGAGACTGTCTGAACTGGGTATGTGATTGAACCCAATTAAATCCTCTGTATAAATTTTTAACAATCTGGTTAGCCAGTGCAGAAATCTGCTCATGTTGTGGCCACCAAGATAAGACTCCTAAGTTCTCTATCTTAGTAAACCTAATAATCTGAAATACATATATACATATAGCTGAATCACTTTGCTGTGCACCTGAAACTGACACAATATTGCAAATCAACTATACAGAAAAAACAAACAAACAAACAAACAAAAACCAACCCTGCCCCACCTACCAAACTGGAATAGCCTGCCTCTTTCTTTGGTCTCTCACCTGCCCTCCTGGTACAGGTTGGTTTCAGATTACACCCAGGAAAGCTCCCAAGGAGGTTATGAAGCAACAAACAGGCAGCAGCATTAGATTAAAAATAAAAACTAAACCTTCTTAGATTAGACTTGAATGTACTGAAACAGGCTTTGAAATTCCATAATCAATTAATATGCTTTGATAAAGACTATCATCGATTTATTCAGATGCCAGTTATGGCGTGTTTAAACAAATCATTTGAACCTGCCAGTTGGTGGAATCCAATGGTGGAATGCCATAGTAGAATTGGTTTTAGATTTCTCTAGGATTTAAAAAAAATATAGCATGTTGTTTGTTTGTTTTAGATCTAAACTCCATGTAACTACAGGACAATATATGAAGCTTAAAATTCACATAATTAGGGCTTCCCTGGTGGCGCAGTGGTTGGGAATCTGCCTGCCAATGCAGGGGACACGGGTTCGAGCCCTGGCCCGGGAAGATCCCACATGCCACGGAGCAAATGGGCCCGTGAGCCACAACTACTGAGCCTGCGCATCTGGAGCCTGTGCTCCACAGCAAAAGAGGCCGCAATAGTGAGAGGCCCACGCACCGCGATGAAGAGCGGCCCCCGCTTGCCACAGCTAGAGAAAGCCCTCGCACAGAAACGAAGATCCAACACAGCCATAAAATAAATAAATCAATAAATAAATTTTTTAAAAAAAGAAAAAAAAATTCACATAATTAAAACATAGTTTAATTAAGTACTATAGTTGGCATGGTCATTGATTGAAAAATACATGCACCCCAGTGTTTATAGCAGCATTATTTACAATTGCCAAGATATGGAAGCAGCCTAAGTATCCATCAACAGATGAATGGATAAAGAAACTGTGGTATATGTATATACAATGGAATGCCACTCAGCCATAAAAAAGAATGAAATTTTGCCATTTGCAACAACATGGATGGACTTGGAGGGCATTATGTTCAGTGAAATGTCAGAGAAAGACAAATATTGTATGATATCACTTATATGTGGAATCTTAAAAATACAACAAACTAATGAATATAACAAAAAAGAAGCAGACACAGAAATAGAGAGCAAACTCGTGGTTACCAGTGGTGAGAGGGGAGGTGGGGCAATATAGGGGTGGGGGAGTGGGAGGTACAAACTATTGGGTGTAAGACAGGCTCAAGGATGTGTTATACTGTACAGGGAATATAGCCAATATTTTATAATAACTGCAAATGGAGTGTAACCTTTGAAAATTGTACACAAAATATAAAAATTAAATTAAATTTAAAAAATGAGAGTAGTCAAGATACAAATGTCCAATTCTGACTTCAGATATTAAATGTAAGTACACAAAGTGTGATATTGACAACAGAGATGAAGTCAAAAAGAGGAAGTATTATTGAGAAAGTTTGTATCATTTTAGACTTTGAGTAGAAAGAAAGTAAATTATTTTTAAAAACATTTTAGAAAATAGAAGAGCACATAATTTCTGGTTAGTAACTGATGTTATTGGCATTAGTCAACTGTCTCATATATTTGGAGGTGATGATACATCTGTTAATTCAGACTAATGCATATATATATATATGCACAGTTTTAAAAACTTGATGACAGCAAATGAATACATGGCTCTACATCTGATGACATTAAAGAGAAAATGATCTGCACATATTGCACTATAAAAACAGAATAGTGGTGGTAAATAAGCCTAGATTCCACAACTGTGTTATAATACATGGTCACTCATTTGTGTTCCACTGTCAGTCTAATACATTTCATTTCTCTTCATGAATAAGTTCACACTGATCTGTAAAAAATAAATATCTTTTGGTCAAATGATAGTTAGATTTGTAAATACTAAATTTATTTGCAGCATCTGAGATAATAATATCAGCAAGTACATGGAATTGTGTTTTTCTGGAAGAAATTGTGTACATGATGCTATTAGAAAAATACTATTTCCTTCACCTTTCTACCTCCGACACCAAGTTGCACAAAGTAGATATCACTTTGCAAATATTCATGTGTATTTCTTCTTACTGGTTTAAAGTCAGTGATTATTGTATGTTTAAATAATAATGATTGGATTGTGAATGCAAATCTCATAAGATTGATGAGGCAAAAATCGTGTTATCAATATTGACAGAACATTAACTTTATCATTCAATGACTTATTAGTGGCCAGTCACTGACCTTTTATAGGTGAAAATAAACAACAACAAAAAACTCTAAAGCCCCACATGATAGGCCCATTTGAGTTAGGTGCTGTTTTATACTTGTATGTGAATTAATTAATTGGTTTAAGCTAAATAAATAAATAAACAAATAAATAAATACATTCCAGACACTTGGGCATATAACACTGAGCAAAAGAAGAAAAACATAAAAGCATAAATATACATATAAATAAAAAGCATACTGTAATAAAAAATAATAGATGAAATTGACCAATTCCTTGAAGAACACAACATACCCAAACTCACACAGGGAAAAACAGATAATCTAAACAGGCCTATATCTATTAAAGAAATTTCATCAATAATTAATAACCTTCCAAAAAGAAACACCATTACTAGATGGTGTTTAACTGGTGTATTCTATCAATCTTCTAAGGAATAAATAATACTAATTCTATACAAATCCTTCCAGAAAATAAGATAGGGAACACTTCCTAAGGCATTCCAAGAAGCCAGCATTACCCTGATATGAAAACCAGATAAAGGCATTACAAGAAAGGATAAATGCAGACCAATATCTCTCATGAATATAGAAAAAAAAGTGAAATCTTCATTATTGTGGTAGTGCATTTTGGGTCCTTTCTTCTCATAATATAAGTTCATATGCTAGAGCCATAACACATAGTTTCCAAGTCTCTAATTCAATTTGCAATATCAGGATAAACCTTGATTAGAGAACTCAGCCTGATAAGATTAAATCAAAGAGGTATAGGTCACACCTCTTTTGCAGTTGAATGGTGAGTCTGTCTCCCCTGTCTCAACAGACCAATCCTCATCCCTGCGTAATTGCTTTTCCATATTGTTCAATAATCTCTTGTATTCTTCTTCACCAACCTGGAATGTTTATTCCTCCCACTCTCACTTTTCTTCTTTGAGACCATTTAGAATTTATATCCCTCCCGGGCCTTCCTAAAAGACTTACTAATTTATCATAATCTATAACAATGATAACTTTAGCTTAACTAAGTTTTATTTTCTTGTTCTCCCTAAATTTAAGAAAATATGGAGCTAAAAATCCCCCACAATATGTTTGAGATCTGAATGCATGTGCTAAAGCACCAGAATGTAATCAATGAAACTCAATTATGTTCAATATAATTTTGTGAAAATAATAATATTCTGCTGTGGATTAAAGGAAAGAATCAGATTTTTATATACAGGAGCAACGTCAATGGAGAATATCACGGAAACAGAAGAATGTCTCGAAACATACAAAGTGCTAGGAAAATAGAAACTAGATGTGACATAGTGTTTAAATTGAAGGCTCCTCCCTCTGATGACTGAGTATAGTTTTGCTTCTGAAGGGGTTTCAGCAAGACTAGCAATTGCTGGATGCCAAGAAACAAGGGCTTGAAGTGATACCACTCCAAGATATCTGAGTAACAAAACCAATAGTAGAGAGAAGGAACAAGTGTGATTTGATTGAAGAGAGCTGACAAAATTGTTTTAACTGTTTGCAAGACATCACACTGGCTACAGACTTAACAGGGAAAAATCAGCTCTGAGTATGTAAAAACATCGAAGATTTCCCATGGTCACTCTGGAAAAGTAGGTTTTAATGAAGCAAATGAATTTTCCAGCTGATGGATCCCTGATGCTTTTATTTACTCACTTAATGATTGATATAAACAATTTTATGATTAAAATATTTATTCTGTTTTTCTGTAATTTAGATTATCTCATTAGCTTGGGGGACCCTGACAATTAGATGTACAACTTTTTGCACATTCTAATTTATAACATTTTTGCACATTCTATTACATTTTATTATTTTCTGCCTATATTTTTCCCTTTAAATTAGAATTTCTCAAACTTTTCTTTGTAAATAAAAATCCTCACAATCTTAAATGTTAGAAATATATTTAAAGTTAAATGATAGTAAGATTAATGATGAATATCAGAGTGATGAAATATTATTTAGACCCTTACACTAAAGTTATCTGTACTAAGCTTAATGGTATCTAGCCTGAACTATAGCTCAGGTTTCCTATCCAGTCATACTTATTTTTACTGGTTATTATACAAGTTAGAAACTTATGACACGTAATCACTAGCTGATAAGAGTGATGATGAGTGTTTCATATATCTGACAGATAGTTCTAGATATTCAGATTGACAAGAAACCAAGACGAGATTTTATACTGAAAACCCCTGGAAACAAAGGGGATAAGAATTTCAAAGGTAAAAACTACAAGTTTTCATATTTCACTTGGGTGAGAGAAGTCAGTGAGGCCTCGATTCATTTAGCTGTGGAAAGTTTTCTGTTGTTCTAGTGTATCACTTGCATGTGGTGTCGAATATTCTCAAGAGTAATATGCCATTAATTAATTTCTCTGACAAGTGAAAATTTCGAGTCTAGGGGAGAAAATTCAATGTCTCAGCAACTTGCACTAAAATTGGGTCTTAAAAAATACTCTGTCCCTAATCTCAATTTTAAAAACCATAATTTTCTTTCACACTATTTGAGATACTGACACATCACTTAGAAAAGTAACTTAAAATTTTATAAATTATCTGTCTTGACATTATTGAGGTATACATAAATATTTTAAAATCTACTCCTTATTTTGAAAGCTCACGCAAGTATCTTTCCCTTGACAGCTTGTGTTCTACACTCACAGGAAGTAAAATCTGTGCTTGCTGCCATTTCTCTGCATAGCACAAAGCAACAATGTATCCTTGGTGACCACAGTTTGATTATACTCCTAGTATTTACTGTATTATTCCATATTTAAATAAAATCCTCAATCATATTGTTGACCAGCTACTATTTTCTCTGAATGAAGCCATGTAAGGATTACAACATTTTAAAATACATTTATTAATTCTATTCCATGTTGCACTCATCTACATTACTTTTTTCAGTTTGCATTATGTGAAAAAAGTTATTAAAAACACTTTTTGTCCTGCAGAAAACCTTTTCAGTAACAAACAGATACTATATATAGTATCTGTTTATATATATGTGTGTGTGTGTGTATATATATATATATATATATATACATACATACTGAATCAATGCTAAGAAATCATTCTACCTTTACGCATCAGCGATCCTGGGAAGCAAACAACATATTAGTTATCCGTGGGATGGTGATTTCTTTCCCCATTGTACAAAGCTGATGTTGAGCAAAATTCTATAGTGCTATTTCATAGAAGGATTTTGCCAAGAACTTTTTCTGTTTTTTGAACATATGTCATTAGCATTATATCTAGTTTTATGAACTTCATATATATTTGTTTTAGAAAGTGAAACTTTTAAAATTCTATCTTTACTGATGAAGGATTAGGGGAAAATGTATCAGTAGGACAATGAAATCCAGTTTTCAAAAATTCATCTTCCAATTGGCAATTTTGTTTTAGATTTTGTTGAAAAATAACCATTTTTTCAGGTTTATTTATTTCTCTGGCCAAGTCTTATTTTTTTTTAAAGATCTTTATTGGAGTATAATTGCTTCACAATGGTGTGTTAGTTTCTGCTTTACAACAAAGTGAATCAGCTATACATATACACACATCCCCATTATCTCCTCCCTCTTGCATCTTCCTCCCACCCTCCCTATCCCACCCCTCTAGGTGGTCACAAAGCACCGAGCTAATCTCCCTGTGCTATGTAGCTGCTTCCCACTAGCTATCTATTTTACATTTGGTAGTATATATAAGTCCATGCCACTCTCTCACTTCGTCCCAGCTTACCCGGCCCCCTCCCCGTGTCCTCAATTCCATTCTCTATGTCTGCGTCTTTATTCCTGTCCTGCCCCTAGTTTCTTCAGAACCTTTCTTTTTTTTTTTTTTTTTAGATTCCATATATATGTGTTACCATACGGTATTTGTTTTTCTCTTTCTGACTTGTTTCACTCTGTATGACAGACTCTAGGTCCATCCACCTCACTACAAATAACTCAATTTCATTTCTTTTTATGGCTGAGTAATATTCCATTGTATATATGTGCCACATCTTCTTTATCCATTCGTCTGTTGATGGACACTTAGGTTGCTTCCATTTCCTGGCTATTGCAATGAACATTGTGATACATGACTCTTTTTGAATTATGGTTTTCTCAGGGTATATGCCCAGTAGTGGGATTGCTGGGTCATATGGTAGCTCTATTTTTAGTTTTTTAAGGAACCGCCATACTGTTCTCCATAATGGCTGTATCAATTTACATTCCCACCAACAGTGCAAGAGGGTTCCCTTTTCTCCACCCTCTCTCCAGCATTTATTGTTTGTAGATTTTTGATGATGGCCATTCTGACTGGTGTGAGGTGATACCTCATTGTAGTTTAGATTTTTATTTCTCTGATGATTAGTGATGTTGAGCATTCTTTCATGTGTTTGTTGGAAATCTGTGTATCTTTTTGGAGAAATGTCTATTTAGGTCTTCTGCCGATTTTTGGATTGGGTTCATTGTTTTTTTGATATTGAGCTGCATGAGCTGCTTGTAAATTTTGGAGATTAATCCTTTGTCAGTCGCTTCGTTTGCAAATATTTTCTCCCATTCTGAAGGTTGTCTTTTCGTCTTGTTTATGGTTTCCTTTGCTGTGCAAAAGCTTTTAAGTTTCATTAGGTCCCATTTGTTTATTTTTGTTTTTATTTCCATTTCTATAGAGGTGGGTCAAAAAGGATCTTACTGTGATTTATGTCATAGAGTGTTCTGCCTATATTTTCCTCTAAGAGTTTTAGAGTGTCTGGCCTTACATTTAGGTCTTTAATCCATTTTGAGTTTATTTTTGTGTATGGTATTAGGGAGTGTTCTAACTTCATTCTTTTACATGTAGCTGTCCAGTTTTCCCAGTACCACTTATTATTTTCTCAGCACTCTTTCAGGTTTATTTGATCTAACACCAATAGAATCACATTCCGTAACAAGCTGAGTCTTTTTGACTATTTGCATCTATAATGTTACTCTGAGTTTGACATGTACATTGATAACTTGTAATATCTTAACTAAAACAATTTTAGGTCCTTTTAGTCATTTGGAGAAATTCGACCATAAAACAGCACAACAGAAACAATACTGCCAATGAAAACAACACAAAAGTGTTAGATGGGAAAATTGTAATTTATTAACTGATATTGTACAATTTGCAAAAAAAAGAATATATCAATCATAAAATATAGGATTTCTGTGAATATAATAATTATTATATTCCAAAAGTGTAAAATATATGTGTAGTGGGTTGAATAGTGCTTTCCCCAAATTCATGCCCACCTGGAACCTCAGTATGTGACCCTATTTGAAAATAGTGTCTTTGCACATGTAAGTAATATGAGGTCAACCTAGAAGGGTGGGATAGGGAGGATGGGAGGGGACGAAAGAGGGAGGCGATATGGGGATATATGTATATGTATAGCTGATTCACTTTGTTATAAAGCAGAAACTAACACACCATTGTAAAGCAATTATACTCCAATAAAGATGTTAAAAAAAAAAATGAGGTCATACTGGATTAGGGTGGGCCATAGATCCAGTGGCTGATGTCATAAGAGGAGAAGACACAGACACATATGGAAGAGGGCCATGTGAAAACAGTGACAGGGTGATCAAGAGATGCAGGCAGATTCAAAATATCTTTTAAAGATGAAAGTGACATACATTTTTAGATAAAGATAGAGATGAAAGGTAAAAGAAAACACAAATTAATAATAACAGAAATGGTAAGAGGGGATATCATTATAAATTCTAGAGGCATTATAAATATAATAGAGTAATGTTATAAATAACTTTATGGTAATAAACAACTTGGATGAAATTTACAGTCATTGAAATTACCAAAAATGCAGCAGAAATAGAAAATCTAAATGCCTCAATATATGTTAAATGGTTAAATTCATTATAAACTATTTTTATAAAAATACCCTAGGTACAGATTATTTTACTGGTGAATTTTCTTTTTAAACACTCAAGTAAGTAATAATACAAACCTTCCAGAAACTCTTTCAGAAAATAGAGAAGAAAAACTTTCATTTTATGAAACCTGAATAACCTTGATAATAACATCACAAAGATATCACAAGAGAAATTTAAAGATTCATATACCTTATGAACATCAATAAGAAAATATTTAATAAAATATTAGGAAATAAAGTGCAACAATTTTTTTTTTGAAAAGGATAATGCTTAATGCCAAGGGAGGATTAATTTAGCAATGCAAGTTTGGTTTAAAATTTGAATATTAATCTGTACAATTTATCACATTACTGGGAAAAATGATAAACCCATATCAATAGGTGTAGAAAACCATTTGAAAACAGTTCAACATTCATTCATGATAAAGTCTGTGCAAACTGATAATAGAGGGAAACATCCTCAAACTAATAAAGAGTGTCTAAAAAAACCTATACCTATGTCTACATATTTGTCTACATATGTTTGTAGCAGATTTTTCATAATAGCCTAATATTGGAAATGATCTGAGTGACCATCAACAAGAAAATGGATTAACAGATTGTTATATATTTATATAATTCAGTATTCCTCAGAAGTAAAAGAAATGAACTACTGATATATACAACCAATGTGAATGGGGCTAAAAAATACTATGTTGACCAAAAGAAACAAGACACAAAGGACTATATACTTTGTGACCTTGTTTATATGATTTACAAGAGTGTATTTTCCCTTCAACCAGTGACTACAAGGTACAGTGCACTTTAAAATGAATGTAAGGTATTCATTTTTATTTCATTGATAATAACTGATTTTGCTTGCAGTTAAGACAGGTGGTAAGATTTACAGTATAAAATATTTTACACCTGAGGAGAACAAGTTTTCTAGACAGCTTTTAGTATAATGATTTCAATTTTCAATATAACTACACACATAAAAAGAAAAATAAAAGTTTTCTGTGCTAGCAAAGGAAACCATCAATAAAACAAAAAGAAAACCTACCAAATAGGAGAAGATATTTGCAAATTATGTATCTGATAAGGAGTTAATATCCAAAATATGAAGAACTCATACGACTCAACAACTAAAAACAAACCAATTAAATAATGGTCAGAGGAACTGAGTAGACGTTCTTCCAGAGAAGACATACAGATGGCCAATAGGCACATGAAAAGATGTTTATTACTAATTATTAGGGAAATGCAAATCAAAACCACAATAAGATTCATACCTGTTAGAATGGCTATTATCAAGAAGGCAAGAAACAACAAGTGTTGGTGTGGATGTAGAGAAAAAGGAACCTCATACACTGTTAGTAGGAATGTGAATTGATGCAGCCAATATGGAGGACAGTATGGAGATTCCTAAAAATATTAAGAATGAGCTACCATGTAATCCAGTTATCCCACTTGTGAGTATTTATCCAAAGAATGCAAAAACACTAATTCAAAAAGATACAAGCACCCTTATATGCATCAGGACATTATTTATGATAGCTAATATATGGAAATAGCCTACATGCCCATGAAAGGGTGAATGGCTAAAGAAGATATGGTATGTATATATAATGGAATACTACTCAGCCATGAAAAGATGCAATCTTTCCATTTTGACAACATGGATGGAACTTGAGGGTATTATGCTAAGTGAAATAAGTCAGATAGAGAAAGAAAAATACTATATGATTTCACTTATGTGTGGAATATAACAAACAAACAAAAACCAAAATAAATGAACAAACCAAACCAAAGAAAAACGAACACATAGATACATTGAACAGAGTAGTGATTATGGAGAAAAAGGGGCTGGATGAGGGCAAAATGGGTAAAGGGGATCAGCTGCATGGTGATGGATAGAAACTAAATTTTTAGTGGTGAGTATGCTGTAGTGTATACAGAAGTGGAAATATAATGTTGTGTATATGAGACATATAATATTATAAACCTATGTTGCCTCAATAAAAAATAAATTTTAAAAATAAGAATTAAAATGGGGGGGAGGGGCTAAATGGGTAAAGGTGGTCAAAAGGTACAACCTTCCAGTTTATAAAATAAGTCCTGGGGATATAAAGTACAGAATGATGCCTATTGTTAATGATACTGTATTGTATGTTTGAAAGTTGCTAAGAAAGTAGATTTTAAAAGTTCTCATCACAAGAAAAAACTTGTAACTGTGTGGTGATAGCTGTTAAGTAAACTTACTGCAGTAATCATTTTGCAATATATACATATATGGAACCGTTATATTTTACAGCTTAAACTAATACAATGTTATATGTCAATTATTTCTCAATAATGTTTTTAGTTAAAAAAAGTATTCAAAGGACAAGATGCTGAAATTTGTGTTTTAAATAAATTGGTGAGTGGAAGATGGATTTGAAGGACTTCAATGCTGGACACCTGGAGAATGTAGATTGCTGGCAGCCACCCAGCCAAGAAATTTCAAGGGCCTGAGCTGTGGTGGTGCTTTTAGGAATGGAAAGAAGGGACTTGGCTAATAAATGATGTAAGCTTGATCTTGAAGAATAATTAGGCGTCAGCGAGGCAGACATGTGAAAGAAGGACATTCCTAGGCAGGTGTAGAAGCAGGGAGGTATGAAAAAGCAGCAGATGTTCTGAGAAGTGGAAAATAATTCAGTGTGACTAGAACACAAGATCACTACAAGGGGAGTGTCAAAGAAAAACCAGAGCTGAATGATAGATAAAGTGGTAAAAGTAGATTTGATTCAGGAACTATTACTGTAAGGGAAAAGAGACCTCGTTATGGAACTGAGCTCAATTTGGAATATAAGAAGAAGTGAGGATTTATAGCCAAGGAATGAGGTGGAGGTGTGGTAATGGGGGGAGTGAAAAAAGAAGTATCTGTGCCAATGCTATCATGTTAGGAAGACTATTTTAGGAAAAAAGCAAAACTTCAAAATAGCTCCTAGGGAAATTATTAACTCAGACTTTGTACTGAATGATAGTTATTTCCAAGAAAATGTTAAGTTAGTGCTGAGTTAGAATGAAATGTATGAATTTTGCAGTAAACACATTTTTGATGCTCTGAGAAATTTCATAATCTCTGCATGTGATCAATCCTAAAAATGCAGCTTAATGGTAAAATGAGATGCTCCTTCATCCTTGCATCCTCATGCCATGCTCCCCATAATCCAGACAGACTTGAGGATTTATGTGGTGTCTTTTGAATTAAATCTCTGGGTTCACTGACTGTGATCATAATAACATATGGAGGGAGTTAATTGTTCTTTTTTATTTTAATTATATTAAAAACATTCATCAGTGCATACCAGAGTGTATCCTTCATATCATTTGTTTACATTTTTCTTTTGTTTTGATGAGAACATTTTAATATCCACTCGCTTAGCAGCTTTCAAATATGCAATACTTTATTGTTAACTGTAGTCAATATGCTGTACATTTCATACCCAGAACTTGTTCATCTTATAACTGGAAGGCTACCTTTTGACCCCCTTCACACATTTTCTCCTCTTCCCAGTCCCCACCTTTGGCAACCACCGATGTGTTCTCTGTTGCTATGAGTTCAGTGTTTCAGGTTTCATACATAAGTGAGATCATGCATTACTTGTCTTTCTGTCTGACATTTCATGTAGTATAATGCCCTCAAGGTCCTCTATATCATCCCAAATGGCAGGATTTCCTTCTTTCCTATGGTTGAATAATATTCCTTTATATATATATATATATATGTCACATTTTCTTTATCCATTCTTTCATCAGTGGGCACTTAGGTTCCTTCCATGTCTTGGCTATTGTAAGGAATATTGCAGTGAATACAGGGATGCAACTATCTTTTTTGAGATAGTGATTTCATGTCTTTTGGATATATACCAAGAATTGGAATTGCTAAATTGGAATTGCTAGATCATATGGTAGCTCTATTTTTAATTTCTTGGGGAACCTCCATACTGTTTTCCATAGTGGCTGTGCTGGTTTATATTCCCATTAACAGTGCACAAGAGTTCCTTTACTCCACATACTTGGCAACGCTTGTTATCTCTTGTCTTTTTCATGACAGCCATTCTACAGATGTTAGGTGATATCTCATTGTAACTTTGATTTGTATTTCCCTGATGATTCATGATGTTGAGCACAAACACCTGTTGGCGGTTTGAATGCCTTCTTTGGAAAGATGTCTATTTAGATCCTCTGCCTTTTTTTTTAATTGGATCGGTTGGATTTTTTTTTTTCTTTTTTACTATTGAGTTGTATGAGTTCTTTAAATATTTTGGATAATAACCCCTTACCAGATAGATGGTTTGCAAATGTTTTCTCACATTCAGTAGGTTGCCCTTTCATTTTGTTAACTGTTTCCTTTGCTGTGCAGAGTAGAAGTAATTTAGTTTGGTATACTCCCACTTGTTGATCTTTGCTTTTGCTGCATTTGCTTTTGTTGTCAAATCCAAAAACATCAATGTCAAGAAGATTACTCTCTACGTTCCTGATCTTAGAGGAAAAGCCTTTAGCTTCTTGACATTGAGTATGATGCTATCTGTTGAATAAGAAATAGTTCTGTGATTTACAAAAAAAGTTTTGACTATTTTGTGTCACAAAAGTTAAAACTATATACTCATAGCATTTGCTGTATCAGTAGGCATCATGATTCCCAAAGAGGAGCAAATTTTCTTCCAGAGAATTTCTAAGGTTCATATTTTTGTAAGAAATTTTGGGGAATGTAGTTCTTTGTGATTTTGCTAAATGGGAAGAATCTTTATATCTTTTAATGAACAAAACTTTTGTATAACTATCATCTCATTTTTTGCTACTTATACTTTTGATACTTATCCTATCTGCTATTATTTTGGTATCTAGTGATGCAAAAATTTGCGTAAGAATGGTTTTAAATTTCTCACTAAATAAAAACCAGCTGAACTCAGAACAAGGTTCTCCCCAGAAATGGCAGATATTCTATATCTGCGGTCCTGAGTTGTCATAGATGATAGAGCAAGGTGATTTTAACGTTAATTTCAGGCAAATTTATTTTCATTGTAAATTCAAAAATGTACAACCATAATAATATATTGACTTTTTATTGAATTAAAGATTCTGTTGGAACATGCTTAAGTCAAAAGAAAGGAAACACGCCTCTTAGCCTTCGGTAGATCAGAGAAGGAGTAAATAATTGTGTCACAATAAACCTTTCACCCTCATCTATAAACACCAGAAAAAAGAATTCTGCTGGCATCAGTGTATAATCAAATGTTCTCCTCTGTAAATTAAAGACCTAAATAATTGTCATATTTTTGCTCAAAGAGATGTGTAAGTATGAATTAGATCCTGAATACAGGGCTCTAAGTATATATCTTATCAGAGGACATGATCATGTAGATACGACACATTCAGAAACAGCAAATCATTAGTTCCTTTTTTTAACATCGTTATTGGAGTATAATTGCTTTACAGTGGTGTGTTAGTTTCTGCTTTATAACAAAGTGAATCAGTTATACATATACATATATCCCCATATCTCTTCCCGCTTGCCTCTCCCTCCCTCCCACCCTCCCACCCTCCCTATCCCACCCCTCTAGGTGGTCACAAAGCACCGAGCTGATCTCCCTGTGCTATGCGGCTGCTTCCCACTAGCTATCTTTTTTACATTTGGTAGTGTATCTATGTCCATGCCACTCTCTCACTTTGTCCCAGCTTACCCTTCCCCCTCCCCGTGTCCTCAAGTCCATTCTCTAGTAGGTCTGCGTCTTTATTCCCGTCCTGCCCCTAGGTACCTTTTAAGTACCAGGCACTATACCATGTACTTTATGATGCATTATCTCATTCTGTCTGTAATGTTGGTAGAAACTAGAGCAAAAACTAAACCATTTATATTATTTACCATTAGAACTAAGCCCAGGACCAATCTGCTGGGGAGTGTTAAACTGCATACAATTTTCCAAAGTCTTTAACTTCTAAGATGAATATTTTTTGTTCTGGTGCTATTTTGTATCTTGAAATTGAATCCAATTAGTTTTATGAAGTCTGACTCTCAGCTCACTTTTTTTTTTTTTCACAAAAGTAAACTGAATTTTTAAATTGAATTTTCAAAAGGATCCAAAGATTATTGACATCTACTGGTCAACAGAAGCTGTATCCCATTTGGCTGGAATCTGACTATTTACATCAGCAAAGACCTCCCTTGGAAAACCTAATCTACTAATTAATATAATATAAAGTCTGTAAAGATTTTATTTATTTTCTTATTTGGTATCACAGGCTTTAATTTCAGTGCCTGGAAGATCATTTAAAAACCACCAGAACAAGGAATCACTGATCTAATTTTGAAAATTGTGACCATGGACCAGGAAACACTAAATAAGTGTTTGAGTGTTTTCCCTCACTGTATAGCATGTCTTGTAAAATTATGCACAGTGACAAAGTGGACTGTCTTGATGTATTGCCTGTAAAAAAGGCATCAGGGTGTATAGACATAAAACTTGTTTAGTTCAAAATATCAGGAAAGTAGCAGCCTTTTCAATTGCTCTTTCCAATCTTCAATAGTAACTTTGTTTTGATTGCATCAGAAACTGCCTTCCTTGTCTTGATATTCTTTGTAGCTGCTTAAATAGATTTATTCCAGAGAGTAATCCTTATTTTCATCACTGTCAAATGTACTCTGCACTTGGGTGAATACGTTTAGATGACAGAAGAATGTTTCCTTTATTACAGTTTTCACAAAAGGCACCTCTGGAGTGTGTCCTCTTACTTGACTATTGATTGATTATATTCCAACTCCTCAATCGTCTTCTCCTTCATTTTCTACCCAATATTTTTCAAAACTCAATTTGGATAAGAAATCTCACTCAAAATATTGTTGATGCTATTCAGTTTATACACATGACTATTACCTAAGAGACAGAAAGTGCCCACGTGCTTTCTGTCAGTAATGAGTGCTTACACAAATAGCCTGGTTTAGAAACAGTAATAAAGCCTTTGGTTTCTTTCTTCAAATCAATCATGAGACTTTTGGAGTTTCCTGATTTCTTAAAAGTAAAATGTGTATTTGCCATTTCACTTAGGCAGTTGGACAGGAAATCCAAACTTCCCATTGTAGAAATTTTAGAAAACAAAATGATCTGAGTTCTAATAATAATGATAATTATTTAAACAAACACACATTTAGCACCTTCTCTGTGCCAGACATTATTCTAAGACTTTCCTTAAATAACACATGCATCATTACTACTTTCCCAAATCATACAATGTATGAGCTATATCTCTGTCCATTTTACAGATGAAGATGGACAGTAAGGCTCAAATCTGTAAATACAATGGTGATTAAGGAATTTTTCCAAAGTCACCTATCTCGTAAGTATCGAAGATAAATTTGAACCTTGGCAGTCTGATTCCAGAGACTATATTCTTAACCACTACATTGTAATAAAGTGTCCAACACAATGCCTAGGACACAGCTCAGAATCAACACAAGAGTTTGTTCTCTTCCTTTCTTCCACCTTTAGCACTCTATGCAATCTGTTCTTATAAGGTGCTTTTATTTATCACCCTTAATAATATCCTTTAAAAGTTCTGACGCAGATGGCCACATTCTCCAAGTCTGAACAAAATCTGCCCCATACCACCCGTGATTTTACTTCAAAAAATAGATGGAAGACCAGCACGCTAGAGCTTCTATTTGCAAATCCTGTAGGTGATTAGATACATCAAAATCCTAAACTGGTGGCATATGTGGAAAATTGGGCAGGATTCTCCCCTGAAGGAAAAGAAAATGGTGACTGAAAGAAAACATTTTGAATCTTTGGTGAGACAGGAGAAATGTGGGAAACTTGTGATTTTCAGAACCAAATTTCTCTCAGATGCATCTTTTGTGACAAGGAGAAATGATTCCCAAATAACATTTCAGTTTGGTACAGCCCTTCTCAGAAAAGGATTATGAGGATGTGGGATTTGGGAGAACTTGAATTTAGGTGTATAAACTTTAACACGTGTTTAACTGCTTCTGATATTCATTATTTTCATTCATCCATTAAGCAAGTATTTCTTCAGGGCTACCAGGCATTAGAATAGGAGCCGAGATAGAATAACAACTAATGCCGTACTACTACTCTTAAGGATATGGGATATTGGGGAAGACATATAAATAAATATAAATAAATAGATAATATGATTATAATGGGATAAAGGCCATAGTAAGTGCTGTGCTTGTGCAAAGAATGGACATCCCACTTATTACCTTTATGATAAAGAGGAGGTAGCAAGCAGAGGTGAGAAGTAATGTTTCAAGGAGAAGGAACATCTTAGGCAAAGGCTCTGAGTCAAGAAAGAGTCTAAAAGGTATGGTATGTCAAACCTTTAACTTCTGAACGATGTGCTTCAATTTCCTTTTCCAATGGTTTAAACAGTATGTCTCCAAGAAAACTTCCGTATTTAGAAAATGACTGACAATTTATTCTCTCTGTGCAAGCTCACACCCTTATAGTTGTCTTCCATATCAAGATGTTATCCTCAGGACGGCTGTACTTGTTAACACTCAGTATTTCAACACGTGCTACCACATTTCCCATTCCCATCTATAATTTGGCATCAAGTTTGAAGCCATTATTTATCATGTTAGTGTTATAATTAACTGCAAATGATTGAAGCACATTTTTAAAGTGTCCTTAAAAAATAGAGTGAAGCTTGCCAGGGTCACAGTTGACAAAATATGTGGTGATAAAAGAGACATTTGGACTGTACTTGGCAAATACATAATCTTTCATTTTCTAAGAAATGGTATTAGATGATACCCTGTTATTTCCTTGAAACTCAAATGCCATATCTAATTTTTGATAATGATTAGAAATGTAGAACAGTCTCTTTCCTGCTCTTTAAATCTGGTTATAAACTACCTTGGAGTTAACACCTGAGCATGTATTGAGTCAGATGGAATTTTACCACCTGGTATTTGGCCTGCAATACTTGAATTTGTGAAAACATGACCGTGAGCTTTCTTAAAGATTAAAAAAAAAAGTCTCTGAACTCTTTAAAATGTTCCTAACTTATCTGTCTAATAAAATTTTTGTTATACTTGCCTATTAAACCATCAATTGATTCTTTAAAGTAAGTATATTTTTCTATCCACATAACACTGAATTTTCATGTACCTTCCCTATCTTTTTCTGAAATAAATGTTCCTAAAAGAGGTTTGTACTTTCTGTTTAATAGAACTAACTCAAATCTCTACCATTCTACCCTGCTTTTCTCAATGCTTTTTGTATACCCACAGTGTTCTCCTAATAGCATCTTGTCTTCTATTTGGCTTTGTGCTTTGGACCTACTGCTTGGTTAGAGACTCACCAGTACTTGGGATATTGCAAAGGAGGACTGTGGAGGTGCTGATATAAAAGAGTGCTATAAAGTACTTTTAAGAAAAAAATCTTACCTCCTTGCTGGTAATTTAGAGACTTTGCTCAATTTAACAAAACAAGAAGATCTTAAGTGTGAGAGGTTTTGTTTGTTTGTTTCCTGAAAGTTTTAGCATTGTTACTTAAAGGTTTACTCCAGGTTTGGTTCTCCCTGATTCCACCCATTTCCTCCATCTTACATCTCCCTAGATGCTATATTATATGCTCCCACTGAAGGACATGCTCCCTTAGCACTACTTTCCCATATTCTGTTTTTGTTCTGCCTTCTGAGAGTGAGGGTAAAATTACTTGAGCTGAAACAATGCTGCAGAGACTACTGGTTCTTTATTTATTACTTATTTTTCTTTTTTTATTAACAGAATGTTAATTTAATAAAGGGGTGTTAATACACTGGACTCAAAAATTATTTTTCCAGCCTCTCTTGCAGTTAAGGATGTCAATGAGATATGAAGAAAAGTTATTGGTTGGGGCGTCAGGGAAGTCCATTTATCTCTTCACCCTTCCCATTTTTTTCTGCCTGAAACACTAGCTATGATAGATGGAGCTCTAGAAGGAAGAGTCTGTGTAACTTTGAGGAAGGAAGCAATGCACTAAGGATAGCAGAGGAGAAAAAAAAGGAGTCTAGGTCCCTCATGGCTTTTGACGACTTCTAATAGCTTTGATCTGTCTAAATCTGGATTTTTCTAGAGTAATACCCTGATTTAAGATATGGTATTCAAGTCTCTGTTACCAGAAGCCAAACACAGTTCCTGAAGGATACATAGAGCAAGTAGTTGATCAGTAAACTACTTTGACCAGTAAATCAACTGTCCCCCCACTCAGTCTCCATTTCCGTGTCCCTCCTCACATACCGTAACGTGGAGGAGTCATTGGAATTTGAAGCAGAAGTAGATGAGAGCCGTCTCAGGCCACACAGTAACATTACTAACACTAGGAAGGTGAAGACGAGAGAAGTTGAAATGAAACATTTATTCAGTAATACTATGGACTGGGAACTATACTGTTAATCTTATTTGATAGAAGTACTTTGCAAGATACACATTATTTTACTGACTTTTCCAGAAAAGTAAATAGAATTAGAGAAATTAAGTTTCAAGGCCATGCAGCTTATTATTTCTAGAGCTAGAATTCAAATTTTGATGTTGCCCCTCCAAAACTCTTGCTCTTTAGAGCGATGTTTTCTATTTTTTACTAGCACTTTCATTATATATATGGTGAACAGACCAGACTAAGTTAAACAGAGCTCAACAAATTAGAAAGGATAGGAAATTCTACTTTTTATTTCTCAACTAAGTGGCAGCTTCTGCATCTCATCAGGCCCGCTTATAAATCCTAGCATGCCCATATGAGCTGTAATAAAATCAGGTGAGGAAGAATCTTGTTGAAGTGGAATAACAAGAACACCAGATGTGAAGCAACTGGAGAAATGAATGAATGAACACCTTATCCTTATTAGTCACACAACTCTAAATTTGTCAATAAAGTATTTTTTTTTAAGTCAAGCAGATTCTCCAACATCTTGCTCCTAAACTCACAGAAAAGTGCTGTTACTTGCAAAACACAAAAACTGGGTCCTGTATTTGTTAGTATTGGTGGGGAAAAAACAAGGTCAGTAAGATATGCTGACTTGTAGCTAAAAATATGAGCATTTATTAAACTTTGCCATATGTGAGGACACATTCAAAACTTGGGGCAGACACAGTTCCACATTAATGGTCATCACATTAATCAATTCCACTGCTGTTTCCTTCTATCTTTTTTGGAAGTGGTTTGTATTTAATTTGCCTTCGATGCTGCAAAAGTAGGAGAGTATTTAGTGTCTGTACATGGGTGGACTCTGAGATCTTAATAATGCTCCCTATAATAGGGTCATTAATAAAACCGAAAAGACAAGGTTTTGGAAGGAGTAGCATCTAGATTTTAATCCCAGCTCTAGAAGTTGTAGAGTTACAAGGGCCAACGGGTAAAACAAGAATTAACTATAGGAATAAGTTAAATATCCAAGTCACTTTGTTAAGTTCACAATAGGGTTCAAACCCCACAAAATCCAGTAATGCGGGATGCAGCCTAAAAGCTATGGATAAACTAAAAGATGGAGATAAGAGCCTTCCTGAGACAGGCTTATCTCTGAGTGTCTGAAAAGTGGCTACACAAAGAGATCATATTTTTAAATTATTCATGGTTCTAACAGAGAAGGGAGACTTTAGCTGCCAAACAAGACAACCACCCTGACCCATCTCCTTCCCTACGGAAATACCTTCATAATAGCTTAGGAAAGCCTAGCTTATTTAAACAATGGGAAAGGGAATCATCATTAAATTCTAAACTAAGACATTGGACAAAAACGATGAAAATAAAATGAACAATATTTCATTAAATAAAGCACCCAGGAAAAATTGTTCATGAGGAAGGTGATAATTTTAACCTAATATTTTAAAATTAGCTATATGAATTTCAGAAGTCATAAATATGAAAGCTCAGAAATGACTTGGCTAGACACACAGAAGAATACGAATCAAGAAATAGGGGACTTAAGGGAAAAAATTTTTTAAAAAGAAAATAGAACAAACTTCAAAAACTAACTCTAAATAGTAATCTGAAGCAGATATACATCAAAGAAATCATAGGGAGGGAATGAAAATAAAATAAGTAACAACAAAAAAATAGAATCAAGGATGGTTGAAGAAAATGTAATAGACATAAAAAATATGCAAAGAGACACAATGTATACCTAGAGGAGTCTGTGAAGAGGAAATGCAAAGCAATAAAACATAATAAATAGTTAAAACTATAATTCTGGAAGCTTTCTTAAAAGAAGAAAATTTGAATTGCATGTTACAAAGGTACACTCTCTACCTTGGAAATTCTATTCAGAATATTCAAAACTGAGATAATTCCTAAAATAACTATTACACTTTAAATATAATGAAAAATAATTATTTGGGAATCTGGGAAAAGCATCACTTAAAAGAGAAAATAAGTCAGAATAGCATCAGACTTGACTGTAATATTTTATTACACTAAAATGTGAACTTAAGACCATACAACGGTATTTTTAAGTTATACAAGGAAAGAGAATGTTAGCCAAGTATTTTATATACTGACAAACTGTTCTTCCAGAATGAAGGCCATATACAGATATTTTTGAATTTTTAAAAACTTGAGAAGTGTTGTTCAAATGATCCTCCCCTGAGAAATCTAGTAGAGAACAAATTTCTGGTAACCATAAAATGATAAAGTTTGGGGTGAGCAGTGAGTATATTTATGGGGAACTTAAACTATAAGAATGAGAAAGAGAAGGCAGAATGTGTTATCTTTTCTTTAAAAATAAACTGAGATAACACTAGTGACTAAAATTGGAGAGTGGAGGGAAGGAGGGAGGGGAGAAAGAATGCTGTTTATGGTAAGATGGTAATATATAGCATCTAAAGAAGGGTTGGTTAAGGAGTTTATATAAGGATATGAGTATCAGAATACAACTTGGAAAAAATGCAAACTATCCATAATAAAAATAGCTCTCTTAAAAAAAAAATCAACTACAATTAACTCTTGAATAACATGGGTTTGAACTGCCTGTGTCCACTTATACATTATTATTTTTTCAATAAATACAACAGCACTGCACTATTTGCAGTTGGTTGAATCTGTGAATGCAGAACTGTGGATATGGACGGTTGACTGTGAAATTATATTGAGATTGTCTACTGCAAGGGGTAGGCAGGGTGGGCATCCCTAAGCCCTGCATTGTTTAAGGGTCAACAGTAATATAAAATTTTTTTTTTTTTAATTTATTTATTTATTTTGGCTGTGTTGGGTCTTCGTTTCTGTGCGAGGGCTTTCCCCAGCTGTGGCAAGTGGGGGCCACTCTTCATCGCGGTGCGCGGGCCCCTCACTGTCGCGGCCTCTCTTGTTGCGGAGCACAGGCTCCAGACGCGCAGGCTCAGTAATTGTGGCTCACGGGCCCAGCTGCTCCGCGGCACGTGGGATCTTCCCAGACCAGGGCTCGAACCCGTGTCCCCTGCATTGGCAGGCAGATTCCCAACCACTGCACCACCAGGGAAGCCCTAAAATTTTATATAAAGATTGTATATATGTATATGTATATATATATAATGAAACAATATAACAAAGTTCAAGACCAAGCCATCGTTTTTTTAAAAAACGTAAATAAGAATAACCCACCTAACAAAAGGAAAAAAATCATATTTGCAAATATAGTGAAATGCAAAATTGTGCCCTCCAAGAGACACATCAAAAACAAAGTGATTCAGAAAGTTTAAAAATAAATGTATGGGGGTAGGGAGGAGACCTACTGTAGTCACAGGCTAAAATGGACACAATGGCAGTGCCAGAGCTGGCCAAGCAGGTGTAGGTCTGCAGTAGATTCATCCCTCCATTATTAATGGAGTGTTTAAATATAGAAACAAGTACAAAAAGTTGTTGGTTGTAGGACAACTTTCAAACAAATTCAAAAAGTTTGCCTCTATTTGTAATATTCATATAAAGCATTTGATTAGATTAAAAGCCAAAGTGACACAGCAACAAAAGGGGAAATTATTCCCACATCCAACTTGATCTATATGTTTACTAAAAATAATTACTTGAACAATATCCATGAGTTATTTTTGCATTTTCCACTATGATCGCTATTCGCTGTGAGAAATACTGCACTTGGTTACCACTTTATCTCCCTCTAGAAGGTAGAGTCCCAGATGCCACTTTTTCTGAATTAGAAACAGTCCTGAATGACTTCCTATAAAAAGACCAGACTACCAGATCTTGATGTTGAAGGACAGCCTAACCCATTGATTGTGCATATTAGCTAGAAGTACATTGATATCACTTTCAAAACCAAGAATCAGAAGTTGAGCACAGATGGTTATGAGAGAGATTGCATGAAAGTACTGATTTTTCCAACATTCATTAATAAAGTTCATACATGTGCAGGTACAAAAATTACTTCAGAACACTTCAAAAAGTGTTTAGAAAGGTCTAGATCATTACACCTAGAATTACTTCTAAAAGAGGATGGCCAAAGACACATCAGGCAAATGCAAGTACAAAGTGAAGAATTATCAAGAATCTGATATAACAGAAGATAAACATAAGAGCAAAAGCAATAAACAAGACAATAAAGAACACTCGACAATGTTAAGGGATATGATTCACATCAAAACTTTGATAGTAATTAATATCTATGGAGAAAATAACACATGAGAAACTTTCCTGAAGTAGAAATTACAATAAATGCAAAGAGAAATAGTCAGACACATTTAGAGTAGGAGAATTTCACACATGTCTTTTATACCTGGACACATGTAGTAGAAAATAATTGAGTAAAATTTTTGAGCTTTAAACAATATGATAAATAACATATCAATCTCTGTTCCCCAATAATGGAGATTACATTTTTTTCTCATTCATATGAAATTTTTATGAAAATTTATTGCTAGGTCACAAAGAAACAAACTCAATAAATTTTTTTTTAAACTATGAATATGGCAAATAGCATTTCACTGATCACAATACAGTAAAACGAATATTAAAGAGCTTTACACTTGAAAACTTAGAAGTACATTATTAAGCACATCTGGAATCAAAGAGGGAAATTCAAAATAAAATTGCAGACTTTCTAGGAAATAATAATCAAAACATGACATATAAAATTCTTAAGATGTAGGTAAAATAGGAAAATATGTCATAGCATTAAATATTTATATTAATTACAATGGAAAAAAGAGAAAAAAATAAACTCCAAAAGCTGGAAAAAGAATTAAAGTTACCCAAAAAAGATGCAAAAAAATTAGTAAGGATGAAAAGATATTAATGAAAAGATATTAATGAGTAAGAAAATGGAAAAATAGAACTAACGAACCAAAAACCTAGTTATCTGAAAAATGAACAACAAACGAAACAATAGCATTTATGCAGCTCTAGGCAAATTAATTTGAGGGTATGTCTAAAATAATCTACCAAAAGTAATCCTAATAAAGATATAATGTCATAACAGTATTATTCACAATGACCAAGCTGTAGAAACAACCTAAGTGTCTATTGAGGTATGACACACACACAATGGAGTATTGTCCAGCCATAAAAAAGAAGGAAATCCTGGCATTTGTAACAATGTGGATGAACCTGGAAGGTATTATGCTAAGTGAAATAAGCCAGACAAAGACAGATACTATATATCACTTACATGTGGAACCTAAAATAAATAAATAAATAAAGTAAGAAAGTCAAATTCATAGAAGCAGAGAGTAGAATGATGGTTGACAGGGACTGCAGGATGGGGGAGATGGGGAGCTATTGGTCAAAGGGGACAAATTTTCAGTTATACGATGAATAAGTGCTGAGAATTTAGTGTTAGAACATGATGACTGAAATTAATAACTCACCACACGCACACACAAAAGGTAACTATGTGAAGTGTTAGATGGGTTAATTTAATTGTAGTTAATATTTGACAATGTATATGTATATGAAATCATCACATTGTACAATTTAAATATATACAATTTTATTGGTCAATTATACCTCAATAAAGTTGGAAAAGTTAAACAAGGATATATAATTAAGGAATTTGTAAAAAATGTTATGATATTAAAAATATTATATATATGATAAGGCCTTTAAGACTAAAATAGGGAATGAACAGATGGACTAATAAACCAGTAGGGAAATTTCAGAAATAGTCCAAAGTGAATTTGATAATTTATGAAAAGTTGACATAGAAAATCAGTGAGGATAAGTTAATCTTTTAAATCAACGGATTATGACAAACAGATTTCCATTCAGGAAATAAAATAAAATAAAAATGGACCCATATATTACATTGTATAAGAAGATAAGTCTCAAATGGATCAGATATATAAATACAAGAAAACAAAATTATACAGGTATTAGAAGAAAGCAGAGGTGAAATGCCTGGCTGTAATTAAACCTTCCTAATTATGATTCAAAATTGATAAGTAATAGTGAAAAGGGAATAATACATTTAATTAAATAAACCAAAGAAATGAATAGAAAAATGTCAAAAGACAAATGGTAAACTAGGAATTTGCAATTTATATTGCAAAGAATTAATATCTCTAAAATGTAAAAAACTTCTGTAATGAAAAGGAAATATAATCCAGCAATTTAATATACAATTTGCAAATGACATGAATAATTTACAGAAAATAATACACATTAAGAACATGGAAGAATGTTTTGTTTTGTTTTTGAATGTAGTTTATTTATTTATTTATTTATGGCTGTGTTGGGTCTTCGTTTCTGTGCGAGGGCTTTCTCCAGTTGTGGCAAGCAGGGGCCCCTCTTTTTTTTTTTTTTTTTTAATTTTATAGCTACTTTATTTATTTATTTATTTATTTTTGGCTGTGTTGGGTCTTCGGTTCGTGCGAGGGCTTTCTCTAGTTGCGGCAAGTGGGGGCCACTCTTCATCGCGGTGCGCGGGCCTCTCACTCTCGCGGCCTCTCTTGTTGCGGAGCTCAGGCTCCAGACGCGCAGGCTCAGTAATTGTGGCTCACGGGCCTAATTGCTCCGCGGCACGTGGGATCTTCCCAGACCAGGGCTGGAACCCGTGTCACCTGCATTGGCAGGCAGATTCTCAACCACTGTGCCACCAGGGAAGCCCCCACGGAAGAATGTTTAAATTCACTCATAAAAAGAGAAAAATCAATAAAACACCACTGAGATACTGTTTCTTACCACTCAGACTGGAACAAAACAAAACAAAACAAAACAAAAAGTCTCATACCAAGCTGGTGAGTGTGTAGTGAAATAGTCTCATACATTGCTAACAAGAATGCAAAGTGTTACAACTCCTGTAGAAGATATTTTGGCAATGTTTAGCAAAGTGATATCAAATATTGGACCAGACAATTCCACTTCTAGAATCTATCCCAAAAGTAGATTAGCAAACCACAAAATAGCTTGTATATAATATTATTTGTCGCAATTATTTGTAATAGCAAAAAGTTAGGAATAAACCATATGTCCATTAATAGGGTGTGGGTTGCATAAATAATGGTATATACCACAATGAATTATGAAGCTGCAAAAAAGAATTAGGACTATCTGTGCCCACCAATTTATTTTTTAATTTTTTTTATTTTTTAACATCTTTATTGGAGTATAATTGCTTTACAATGGTGTGTTAGTTTCTGCTGTATAACAAAGTGAATCAGCTATACGTATACATATATCCCCATATCTCCTCCCTCTTGCGTCTCCCTCCCACCCTCACAGGTGGTCACAAAGCACCGAGCTGATCTCCCTGTGCTATGCGGCTGCTTCCCACTAGCTATCGGTTTTACATTTGGTAGTGTGTATATGTCCATGCCACTCTCTCACTTCGTCCCAGCTTACCCTTCCCCCTCCCCGTGTCCTCAAGTCCATTCTCTAGTAGGTCTGCCTCTTTATTCCCATCCTGCCCCTAGGTTCATCACGACCATTTGTTGTTGTTGGTTTTAGATTCCATATAGAGTGATAGCTAACATATATGTACACAACAGTGTGTGTACTATAGAAAGTTTCATGTAAGAAATGGAGGATCAAAATATGTACACTTTATTTACCTAAATTTGCAAAAGGAAACCCTGAAAAAAATTTTTAAAAGCTGATGAAAAGGATCGTATGGGTAACCAAATAGTTTGAATGAATTAGGGAAAGTTCTTCTATACATAATAATTCCAATAAATGCAGAAAGAATGATAAAATTGGAAAATTACCATTTTCATCGCTAATGAAAAAACTGATCCAAGCAAGTAGTCAATGGATAGCAAAACCATTAGTTGAAAGGTTGATTGGGAACTTTAACTTGACATAGTCTTCACCTCCTGAACTCATGAAACAATTTTAGCATCACTAGACATCACTAACATGCAGTGAGAAAGCCAGACAGTAAGTATGTGCCTACTGATAGAATTAATATCAAATGAGCTGCAGATCCTACACAGTATTATTATGTCAACAAAACAAAATTAAAATGAATCAAATCAGACTGACAGGAAATTCAGGGACTAAAGTGACAAGTTAAATGACATATCAAGGAAGCAATCTCAAACATGGTTATGTGGGGTATTCATTGGACATCTAATGTGGTTTCTAAAAGAGGAATATTGCATACAAAAATGACAACAGATATGCAAAACAGAAAAAGAAAAGCTGTTGTAGATTGATAGACACTTAAAATACAAAAATGAGCATAAGAATCGAATGTAGTGAGTATAACTTGTCTCAATCCTAGTTTGAATGAGTTGACTATTTAAGGGCAATTGAAGTAACTTGAAAGTAGGTTAGGTATTAGATAATATTAAGGCACATTTTAAATTTGTTAAGTGTGATAATGATATTGGATTATTTAAAAAAATTATCTGTGTTTTTGAGAAACATACAGAATATTTCTGACTGAGTTGACATGGTATATGCATTTTGCTTTGAAATACTCCAGTAAAACAATCTTGAAAATATTTTTTTAAATATGAATAGAGGATAGATAAAGAATAGAAAAATACACCTTTCATCTAGCTTAAAAAAACTATCAACATTTTGCTATACTTGCTTTAGCTATTACCCACTTTATTTCTATAAAATAATATTGTGAAAAATTTAAAACATACCAAAAAAGTTACAACTAATACCCTAATCATGCTTTTATGTATATTTAGATATTTTCCTAATAACTTTAATTGTTTTATAGGCATTCAATAAATGATCTAGGTAATATTTAAGTCATTTCGAAGTACTTATTTATAGATTAACTGTTAAATATATTAGCATAGATGAGCAAGGCAATTTCAGAAACATTTTCTATCAGGTATGCTTACTAGGCTGAGGAAACCAAGGAAGGTCCCTCAATCACCTTTTCATGAATCATTTAAAATGAGACCATCTGAAACATTTGAAATAAAATGTGGAGAACAAATCACCATGGGCAAAGCAGTGTGTTGTGAAGAGGGTATTATGTAGCACTAAACTTCCATGATTTTATTATGCTTGTAGAAGCTTAGAAAATTGTCCCGTGTTCTCACATCACTACATTGAAATGCTAGAAGGTTTGCCTCTCAGTGTGCAGACTCATGGAAACACAGTCTAGGACTTGGTAATGTCTTCTGAAAATGCACACCTTGCTGAGGCACCAAATGATTGGAGTGGTTCATTAATCACATTTCAGTTTTGCGACTTAGAAAAACACTCTCTTCCCTCTATTTTCCTTATCAAATCTATATCTTTGGGACTGCCAACATATTAAGTAGGTGAAATTTCATAATTTAATGTTTAAAGGCAGTGAAATGATGTTAATTATGGATTGACTTGGGGCATTTTAGTTTGTAATTTAATAGTTTAACATTTTAACATCATTTAGGCAACCTATTTGGAGGGCTACTTTGTTCATATAATCATTACACCATCAGGCTGTTTCAACTTTTGAATCATATAGAGATATCCAGGATTTTAAGAAAAGCTCACTTATAGCACAATACAGCAAGTGGCTTGGGGAAAAACGACGACCTATAGTACCTTCCATCCTTTACAAGAATACTAATTTTAGAAGGCAAGTTTTAGTAGCAGTAGAATGTAAGAGCTAACATTTATTGAGCTCTTACTATTGGTCCCACCCTGTAGTAAGAAATTTACATATGGGATCTCATGTGATATTCATAGAAATCCTATAAACTAAGTACTGTTACCACCCTTTGCACTTCATATAGCACCTGGAACATCATTGTTGGTTAAAGTTTGTGAATAAACGAATGAATACATTGATGTGTGGGGAAAAATCATATTTAGAAAGTTTCTGAAAAATAGTTTATCTTTTCTAAACAACTTCTTTTCTCTTATCAATTGACTGCATTAGAAGCATAAGTTCCCAGGATAAGAATACAATGAAGTATGTTGCTGTTGTTCATTTTATGTTTCTAAATGTAAAATCACAATTAAGTTGAATGACAGATGATCTTCACTATTTTGGTAACTTGTGAAAAGTTACATGGTAAAATAATCAGCTGTAGCTTTGTTTTTATAACTTTATTCTTAAAATTGTGGTATTCTGGTTGCATAGGGTGATGATAAGAAGATCTATTCTCCTGTGTTTGCTTACATATTCTCTTTTCCTTTCTCTGTGGACCTGGAGTTTTGGATTCAAATCCCTAATGATTCTGCAACTGATAAGCAGAAATCTCTGGGGTAGAAGCAATATAGCTTTGATCTGAATTGAATCTCCGTTGGAATTTTGTGATAAAATTGATCCAGCCTAATTAAGTTAGGTGGATAACACCGCTCTACTATCTGCCTTTGAGGCCTCTACTCAGGTTTATCATTTCTGTCAACGTTATTCCAGTTTGTGCAACTGATTCGTTGTGTGGCAGAGGAAGGGTTTAAATTCTTTTCCAAACACCGCTGAACAGCGTTAGTATTAATGTCACATTACTTTTTTCCTTGTTACAAAAGTATCTGCTCATTGTGAAAAATTAAAATTACAGAATGCTATATTACTAAAATGAAAATCACTAGTATACTTGTGTATATACTTCCTGCCTTTTCTTTGAGTATGTGTGTATGATTGCATTTATATGTGATCACACCGTGCATATTTTTAAGGTTTTCCATTTAACATCATGAATATTTTCTGTTGTCACTAGTATTATTCTCCAGCATGATATTTAATGCTTGTGCTGTATTATGGGATTAAATTGTTTAGAATGTATAGTCCAATCTTACATTGTTGGTTACTTAAAGTTTTTTCACCATTTTACTCATTTAAATAACACTCTGATGAACATCCTTATATATAAATTTCCATGCCTAATATATTTTTTTATTGGAAATAATTTTCTAGGTCAAAATATGAGAATGACATTCAGGCTTTTGTAAAACCATCTTTAAATATACATTTTTTCCAATAGAGAATAAGTAATATTATACTTCTTTACAAATATTTTATATACATGGACAGCTTCAGATATTTGGACTTATATTTAGGTTGGCTCCTCGAATTTCACCTTTTCTGAAAGAAATGTTTTGTTCTTGTCTTTCTTTTACACTTTTAACTCCATTACTTGTAGAGTAATTCTCTCTGGAGATAACCACCTCCATTTTCCAGGTTATCTTGTGACATGATGAAAATTGCCATTCTTCCATCGCTATTGTCTTTCTCCATTTATCTACCAGAACTTTTCTGTTAATAGACAGGATATCTAACACTATTCTAAGCAAAAAACTCTTATTCAGATATTTCCTATAATAAACTTAAAATAAGACCTGAACTTACTCATGTAAACATTATTACTATATATTTCTTGCTTTGTAGTCAAAGCTACTTTTTTTGTTGTTTTATATTTTTCTAGGAAAAAACCAGGATGACATAGCAAGAATCTCTGGTTCTGTAATCTTCATAACAAATAATACTTTCAACAAAGCTGCTGAGGCATGACTCCCAAGGCTAGAACTTTACACACACAGTCACAGACAGCAGCCTGGTCACTTGCTAAATCTTAGCACTTGTGAATGCTGCAAATGTATATTAACTAATTTATATACACTAACTTGTTTAGGATAATTAGCTATTTGATCAACATGCTCTAGGTCAAGTTACCCCAGCAACAAGTTTCACAAGTTGGTTCACAATGATTAAACAGATTTAGCCAGTGTTTTGCTGAGGTCTTATTATGTTTTGGTTACTAAATCAATAGATAATAACATTACACAAGAGAAAGCACCAGGTCAGATGGGTTCACTGGTAAATTCTACCAAACATTTAAGGAAGGAATTATACCAGTTCTCTACAATCTCTTCCAGAAGATAGAAGCAAGAGGAATATTTCCCGATGCATTCATGAGGCCAGCATTACCCTAATACCCAAACCAGACAAAGACATTATAGAAAATGAAAACTACAGACTTATATCTCCCATGAATATATGTAATAACCCTCAAAATATTAGCAAATAGAATCTAACAAGGTATAGAAATAATTGTATACCATGGAAAAGTAGAATTTATCCCAGATATCCAAGGTTGGTTCAATATTTGGAAATCAATTGATCGTAATCCATTGCACCAGCAAGGTAAAAAAGAAAAACTGCACAATCATATCGATAGATACAGAAAAGGCATTTGACAAAATACAACACCCATCCATGATAAAAACTCTCAGCAAACTAAGAATAGATGGGAACTTCCTCAACTTGATAACAAACATCTGCAAAAAACCTACATCTAACATCATACCTAATGGTGAGAAACTAGAAGCTTTCCCACTAAGATCAGGATCAAGGCGAGGATGTTCCTCATATAGATTTTCAGCATCATTCTGAAAGATCCTAGCTAATGCAGTAAGACATTACTATAAAGCCTCACTCATCAAGACAGTGTAGTATGGGCAAAGAATAGACAGATCAATGAAATAGAATAAAAAGCCCAGAAACAGACCTGCATAAATATAGTCAACTGATTTTCACAAAGGAGCAAAGGCAACACAATGGAGAAAAAATGGTCTTTCAACAAATGATGCTAGAACAATACTTGACATCCATGTGTACGCATGCACGCACCCACACAAATGAATCTAGGTGCAAAACTTACACTCTTCATTAATGTTAACTCAAATGGTTCATAGTACTAAATGGAAAGTACAAAATTATAAAACTACTAGAAGATAATTTAGGAGAAAATCTAGATGACATTGGGCACAATGATGGCTTTTATTTTTTAATTTTTTGATTTTAATGTTTTTCTTTTCCATTATAGTTTATTACAAGTTATTGAATATAGTTCCCTGCTATAAAGTAAGACCTTGTTGCATATCTATTTTATATATTGTAGTTTGTATCTGCTAATCCCAAACTCCTAACTTTCCTTCCCTGCCCCTTTCCCCTTTGGTAACCATACATTTGTTTTCTGTGTCTGAGTCTGTTTCTGTTTTGTAAATAAGTTCATTTGTATCATTCTTTTAGGTTCCACATATAAGTGCTATCATATGGTGATTGTCTTTCTCTGACTTACTTCATGTAGTACGATAATTTCTAGGTCTATTCATATTGCTGCAAATGGCATTATTTCATTCTTTTTTATGGCTGAGTAATATTCCATTGTATATATGTACCACATCTTCTTTATCCATTCGTCTGTCGATGGACATTTAGGTTGCTTCCATGTCTTGGCTATTGTAAATAGTGCTGTTATGAACATTGGGGTGCATGTAGGTGATGGCTTTTTAGATACGATAACAAAGGCATGATCCATGAAGGAAATAATTGGTAAGCTGGACTACATTAAAGCTAAAAACTTCTGCTCTGGAAAAGATACTGTACAGAGAATGAGAAGACAAGCCACAAGCTGAGAGAAAATATTTGTTAAACACATATCTGATAAAGGACTGTTTTCCAAAATATACAAATTACCCTTAAATCAATTATCAGAAAACAAAATTTTGATTAGAAAATGAGCAAAAGACCTAAGCAGGCACTTCACCAGAGAAGATATATGGGTGTCAAATAAGCATATAAAAATATGTTCAACATTATATATCTTTAGGGAATTGCACATTAAAATGATGAAATACCACTACACAACTACCAGAGTGGCCAAAATCCAAAATGATACCAAATACCAGTGAGGATGTGGAACAACAAGAACTCTCATTTATTATTGCTGGTGGGGATGCAAAATGGTACAGTTACCTTGGAAAACAGTTTGGCAGTTTCTTACAAAGCTAAACATATACTTACTCTATGATCCAGCAATTGCACTCCTTGGTATTTTCTCAGAGGAGTGGACAACTTATGTTCACACAAAAACCTGCACATGGATATTTGTAGAAACCTTATTTGTAACTGCCAAAAATTAGAAGCAGCAAAGATATCCTTCAGTACTTGGACGGATAAATAAATTGTGGTACACCCAGACAATGGAATATTATTCAGTATTAAAAGTAAATGAACTATCAATCCATGAAAAGACATAGAGGAACTTTAAATACAGAGTACTAAGTGAAAGAAGCCAGTATTACAAGGCTACGTACTGTATGATTCCAACCATATAACATTCTGGAAAAGGCCAAACTAAAGTGACAGTAAAAAGATGAGTGGGTACCAAGGGGTAGGGGCTTAGGAGGGATGTACAGGTAGAGCACAAAGGATTTTAAAGGCAGTGTAACTATACTGCATGGCACTATAATGGTGGATACATGCTATTACACATTTTT
Source organism: Balaenoptera acutorostrata (assembly GCF_949987535.1). Classification (NCBI taxonomy): domain Eukaryota; kingdom Metazoa; phylum Chordata; class Mammalia; order Artiodactyla; family Balaenopteridae; genus Balaenoptera; species Balaenoptera acutorostrata. The sequence continues at coordinate 45,981,251 of NC_080077.1, forward strand.
CAAAACCATAAGGTATAGAACACCAAGAGTGAACCCTACATAAACCTTAGACTTTGGGTAATTATGATGTGTCAGTGTAACAAATGTGAGACTCTGGTGTAGGAAGCTGGTGAGGGAGGCAGTGAGTATGTAGGGGCAGGGGTACCGGGGAAACTCTGTACCATCTGCTCCATTTTCCTGTGAAAATGAAATTATTGTAAAAATAAAGTGTATTCATTTATTTATTTTTAAATCACTAGGAGGTAAGAGCAGGACTGCCTGTGTTCACCTCTAAAATTATGGAGCTCTTGTTCTTACCTGCTGTCACCTGCTTCATTGAATTCCAGGGCAGGGATGACATATGATGCAAATCCTGACCGCAGTGCGTCTCCACTGGCGCAGCGTTTTCAGGACTAGGGACAGCTGTACTCCCACTGCTTCCTCACACCACCATTGGTCTTAGAGCAGTTGTCACCAACAGTGTTATGAAACCTGCCCCCGTCTTGAGAAAATAGACTTGCATACACTTAGAGATTCTGTGGGGAAAAACTGAAAGTGAAAATATTCTTGTTTATGTTGGTACCGATCCACTGACCTTGTTCCAAGTTTGAACTAAAGGAATTCTGGATTGAAAAACATCTAAATCTGTGTCTGTATCTTCATATATCACACTTAACTCTATAGTTGACAGTGAAATGTGTACTGTAAAGATCCCTAGTATTCTGAGAGCCCGTAAGAGAGAGACTTCACCTATTCTGTGGAGCTGAGGAAGTAAATCAAAGTCTTCCCTGAAGAAGTGGCTCTGGTGGATACTGATTAATTGATAGGAATTAACTGAGAAAATGTGAGCCTTCTCTGCTCCCCATCCTAACTTAACCAGGCCCTTTCCTCCTCCACTTTACCAAGAAATGAGATTCATCTTCTCTGATACCAAGCTAAAGAGAATGAGATATTAGACTAATTACAGGCATAGTAAACCTACACAATGATTGGAGACCTCCAGATCCCTCCTCTGGGTGTCTTCCGGAATGCTTACAGCCAGATTTCTATATCCCAATAGGAAAGGTGGAAGATTTCTCCCTGGAGGAACATTTTAGCTTCCAGATACCGATATTTACCAGGTACCTGAATGCAATAATTTGGTGCTCACCTAATTTCCCATGGTGAAGCCCAGCATCTAATGAGTCCCATCACTGCTTATAGAATGTCCAGTCATTCTTAGTCAAAAATCCAGAAATAACAAAATTAAAACCACTAGACTAATAAAATAGTATTTAGTAAGAGTTTTCAAACCCCAAACTGACGTGAAGCTCAGGGGCATGATGTTACAGGATGGCTTATAACTTGAAAATGAGGAAGTTGTTTAACCTTTACAATGATTTACTATTACAATGAGGGTTCCCAGATGGCCGGGGATTGGTTAAAAGAGAATATCTTATACCACTTTTATGAAATGATTCAAGTTTCCTTTATGATTATCAGAAGCACTCACAAGAAAAAAGTTAAGTTTTGCTTATGTTTATAAAACAAGCTTATGTAGCTTAAATGGTTTTATCTGCTCAGAGAATTTTCAGGTCTGTTCTCCATTTTATATTTTATTTGAACAGAGCTTTAGTCTTTAACATGAATGGAGAGCAAGGACAAGCAGATATTTGAGGAAATCCTCTAATATGAAATATAGGATTTAACCTCCCTCATAAGGAAAAAAAAGAAAACCAGAAAAATATACCTCAAGGAACACAGACAATACTAGAAAGAGAAGAAAATATCAATAAATCTATAATTAATATTTTCAGAGAAATAAGACAAAAATTGATTTTGCATGTATATAAGAATTTTATGTCAAAATGAATAATTGGAAAAAATTTTAAAGCCCTTAGAATTAAAAACAACATATAAATTAAAAATTCAGTACATTTTTGAGTTGAAGAAGTGGAATAAAAGGCAAAGAAATGGACAATAAGTTAAAAAATATAAGACAATTAGAGGATCTGGCAGGCTTACATGCTACTAATAAGAGTTCCAGAATAAATGGAAAAAAGAGAGAGGAGGAAAATATCAAAGAAATGTTAAAAGAAAATGCCCAGAAACCAATTGCATGGATTCTTAGGTTAAAACGGATAACTCAGTGCCAATGAATAATACCCATTTTGAAATCTCAGATCAATGGAGATGTTGGAACATTGGAGGCTCTCAGATTTTCCAGAGGTAGATAACAGATGGTCTATAAAAGATCAAGTTACATGCCACGGTCATGTTTCCATAATTACAGGAAAGCTGGAAGCTAAAAGATTACGGAGCAATGCTAACAGAATTCTGAAAATAATTTCCAACCCAATCCTACACCTAGCCAAATTTCCACTCAAGAGTAAAACAAAGAATAAAGGTGTTTGAAAGAGTGCAAGAATTTAAAACATTTACTTCCTATGTGTGCTTTCTTAGAAAGCTGGTGAGAAATGTTCCATCCTTATTAAGGTGTGAACCAGGCATGAGGAAGATGTGGTATCCACAAAACAGGGAATTCAGCATAAGGGAGATTACAACATAAGAGAGGATGATAGTGAAGGGAGCTCCAAGTAGAATAACTGTGTAGCTAACTAAGAGGATGGTTATTTGCAGATGTTTTCAAACGGATGTTTTTCCCAGAGTATGTGCATTTTGATGATTTGAAGAAATGAGAATGTTACTTTGAATTATTGGTATAATCTTTAAGTCTTTGATAATTATATGATAGTTTGCATTATTTAACACCTATATTGTGCCTGGCACTATTTCAAACATTTGACATATATTTATTCACTTAAATTAAATTAATTAATTAATTTACTAATCCTCTGACATAGATATTATTATTCTTTTACCCTGAGGACTTAGACTGCTGCTTAGTGGCAGAGCTAGGATTCAAACTCAGGACGTCCACCTCCTGATTTTGTGCTCCCAGCCACTCCCTATCTTCTCATACAATCACTAGTTGTACTAAAAATTTTCCTATTACGAGAATGTAGTCAAAAGGTTTTTTCTTTCTAATTTTATACTGCCTAATAGATTCGAGAGTTGAAATTGTGACTTTTTCTGCCTTATCTTTATAAAAATGTAAAAATTGAGTCCTATTGTTGAGTTTTAGCAGAAATGTTATATATCAATATATTTTCCCATCAGTGTTTAAAAGAGAAGGAAATTAGTAAGTGCAACCAACTTCCAGGGGTGATTTTATAAGACAGCAGCATGTTTTACTGCTTTCTATCTAACATTACATTTCAATTTTAAGCATTTAACAGTCTCTCTTATAGATGAAACAGTGGTTAGAAGAAAGACATTCTATACTTTTCTGTTAGAATTCCAGGTAGATTTTACTTATGTTGGTTGGAGTCCACAGAAGCTAGTATTACAACGGAGCTCTTTTTGTTGTTCTTTTTTTTGTTTGTTTTTTGAAGTGTAGTTGATTTACAATAGTATATTAGTTTCAGGTGTACAACTTGTGAGTCAACTTTTTTATAGATTATACTCCATTTAAAGTTATTACAAAATAATTGCTATATTTCCTATAATGGAGTTCTGGTATAATAAATGTCTTTATATGTAGTTCAAGTTAGTTGAAAGAGCAATTTTTGTCTACTAATTAAGAGCTTGCATCTGTCACTAACTATCTCTGTCAACTTACAAGCCAATATCACCTCTCTGATTTGTATTCGATCATTAACCAACACTTTTGTGCACATATGGAGTATAAATGGGGGTAATAATAAGTGGGGGTACCCCCTCAAGTGTAGATTTATGGCTTTTATGAGGCTCAGCACACACTGATGGATTATGAAGTATTTAACAAAGCACATGAGTAAGTGCATCTTTTTTTTTTTTTTCTGGGCCAAAAAGTCTGAGAAATGCTGTAGCAGACAGAAAACTAACAACGATTATTCTTGCCCTGGAGAAATTCACACTCTGATGAGAAAGACAAACACACTTGCAAAGCACTATAAAAATTGCTAAAATAAGGGTAAGTGCAAACTTCTATGGAGCACAGACACAAGAATCCCTGTTTCCCTAGTCTACTGATATTCCCACTCTCCTAGACAGCTGTCACCACCTTCTCTCCTCAAATTTCCAACACCTGCTAACCCACCTTCTCTGTCAGCTGATCAGCTTGCTCTTTTGTGGACTCTGAAACAAAGATAATGCCAAGGCCACCGTCACCATATCAAGTCATCTACCAGAATGTACATCCACGTGCTCTGCCGTACTGTCTACTTTTGTAAATGAACTATCCATGGTCATATGCAAAGTCTGTCCTCTCTGTGGGCACTAGATCATATCCCTTCTCAAATCAAAGAAGGCATTATTCTAGTAGCTGTCCTCTCTCTTCTTCTACATCACCATTTCCCCCCTGTTTACTAGATCATTCTTGGAAGCATAAAAACATGCTGCTATTTCTCCACTCCTCCTTTTCAAGAAACGAAACCTTTTCTTGAAGCCACTCCACCAGCCAGCTATTGCCCGATTTCTTCCCTTTATAGCAACAGTCCTCAGAAGAGTTGCCTGCCTTTCCTCTCACTCTCTCTGATTCCTCTCCCCACGTTGTGTCTTCAACAAGCTCCAAGCAAGCTGTAGTCCCCAACCACTTCACTGAAACTGCACTCAACACTAGAGACTTCTGCTTTGCTAAGTCCAATGGGCAAGAATCAGGTCCCCTCTTGCTTGATTTGTGACCAGCCTTTGACACACATGTCCCTTCTCCTTAAAGAACCTTCTCTACTTGACTGTCAGGTTGTTTTTCACACATTCTCATTATTTTCTCCTGACTCCTCTTGGCCCATTTTTCCTCATCTCTCTTACATCTTAATTTTGGAGACTTCTCCCCTACCCCTGGGCTTAGTACTTACTCCTCTTCAATTCTCTACCGAGATTCACACCCACACCTTTAGCATCTTGTCTCAACTCATGGTAATGTGTATGCTTTGTATGTCAGAACCGCCACCACATCTATATCTCCACTCAGGACCTCTTGCTTGACCTCTAGGACCAGAGGCAAATTATATTAAAGCAAATGGAGTTTAAGCTTTGGGCCCCTCACTGCGCGAATCCCTCTCAGGGCTCTGGGTTTTGATCATATGGGCTACAATTTTTGTAAAATGTACTGAAGACTCTATGTAATGGAAATTTGTTATGACGCTGAGTCTCCAGCTCTCACACCTCTCCTCCTGTCCTTACGCATTGGAAGAGCCATGGGCATTTTGAGGATACAGGCAATGGGATGTTGGCTATAATGCAGAGTGCGAGTGCTTTCTTTTGTATGTAGGGCACAGACTTCTTGCAGTCCTGTAAATGGGGAGTATGTCTGTTTTTGGTTAGAGGTGTGGAAAAAATTAGGAGGAAGGAGGAGAAAAGTAGGCACCATGTAGTCACAAGAAATAGGCTGAAAAGAGAATTTCAGTGACATATTATGAAGAGATTCTTCTATCAGTTTAGAGCAAATGGAAAAGCAATAGACTAGAAATGTTTCAGAAAATTTAGTAGTTTGCTACACCCTGGGCTTTGTATCAGTGCTGTATGAATAGAGGGGCCTTTGTATTTCTGACATGCAACCATCCTTCCATGACAGTTGGATACATAAAATTTGAGACAGTTCAAAAAAACACATAAAAGTTGAGAGAATTCAAAAGTCTTATATTTTACATATAAATGATCAGTAGGTAATGAGAAGATACAATATGTTCAACATATTCATTGGTGTATTTATGAATTCAATCAATCATTAACAACTATTAGTTGAGTATATACTATATTCAAAGCAGTATGCATATATGAAGCAGTCTCCACACATTTCTCTCAGGAAGTCTCCTAAAGGAGTTTACAAAACATTTAGGGTAATAAAATATAGACATGTAAGAAGTACAAGGTAATATATGAGAATAGTTAAATCACAGGTTTAGGCACAAATGTAGCAATAAAGCAAAGATCCTGTAAGGTAAAGTGAGTGGAATTGCTTAGGTTACAATGAAGAGTTAAGAAGAGAGAGCACTGGAAGATTGTATTAACCATTCATATTGGGCAAGATTACAGAGGGTCTTGGAAGAGAGGTTAAAGGGATTTTAATTTTTTCTTGAAGAAATAAATCTTCCTTAGTAGTTCTGTGAAAAGATACAATATTTTTTCATTAAAATTTTTTTCAAAAGTTAGATAGCCAGGAAAATTATCTACTTACAATAAGTTTCCTGCTTCTGGGAGCAGTTTACTTTAAATACCAGAAGTGTTAAAAATATTAGGGGGCTTCCCTGGTGGCGCAGTGGTTGAGAATCTGCCTGCTAATGCAGGGGACACGGGTTCGAGCCCTGGTCTGGGAAGATCCCACATGCCACGGAGCAGCTGGGCCCGTGAGCCACAATTGCTGAGCCTGCGCGTCTGGAGCCTGTGCCCCGCGACGGGAGGGGCCGCGATAGAGAAAGGCCCGCGCACCGCGATGAAGAGTGGCCCCCGCTTGCCGCAACTGGAGAAAGCCCTCGCACGAACCGAAGACCCAACACAGCCAAAAATAAATAAATAAATAAATAAATAAGAAAATTCTTAAAAAAAAAAAAAAAAAAAAAAAGATTAGTATAGCTATAGTTTAGTATATACTATATACTTAGTATAGCTCTACTAATATAGTATTGCTATAGTTTAAAGAATAAGTAAAAGTGGTAATTAAAAGCCACATGCTGTGAAAAGAGTTTTTTCCTTTATTTTCTGTAAGAGAACAAAAAATATATAGGAATGTTCCCACGATGATAAGTCTTCTGTTGGGAAGGGGTGGGGGGCTGCCTTGCAGAAGTTGAGTGCAGAAGTGCAGGAGATGAGTGGTTATCAACTTTTTTTCACTAAACTTTGACTGTTACTCGTCCCTCTATCCTGGTCCTGGGTGAAGAATTAAAGATCAGATATAATCCCCAGAGTCTCTATTAATAGAGATTAGAAATAATTCAAATAAAAATTCAAACACTGATATTGTATTTGTGTCTTGTAGAAGATTATTTTGTCCAAGGGTGTCAGGTTGAGACCAGAGGCAAGGATAGCAATAGAGTTTTGACATAATTCATGGGAAAAACAGTAAGAATGTAAGATAAAGAGATAATTGCTTGAATAAAAACATTCAACCTTAAAACCATAATATATGCAAGGATATCCTGAGTGAATTATAAATAATTTGGTCAAAGTTGAACACATTTAGCAGAGCTGAAAGTTGAACCCAACAGTTTGCTTCCAGAGCATGTACTGTTAACCATTGAACTGTCTCTAAACATAAAATGAATTGAAAGGTTTATTCTTTTTTAATGAAGGTATTGTTAAAGAAAAATAAACTGAATTTTATGATTACAAATTTGAACTGAAAAAGCCTAGTGAAGTGGCACAATTATTGCCTTAAGAGCCTAAGAGACATTTGTCTGAATTCTGACTCTACTACTTGATATCTCAGCAGCCTTGTTCAAACTATTTAATTTTCTAATTTCTCTGATTCTCAGTTGTATCATCTGTAAAACTGGAAAAAAATACCTATTTTGTAGAGATTAAATATGTGTATGTGTAAAATAAATAATAGCCCATAGTACACATTTATATGGTAGGTGATGCTGCCATTGATTCACAATTCTAAGCCTGGGTAGCATGGTAAATTATGATATTATTGTAGAATATACAAAATGAGGAAAGAAAATGTATTTGTGTTGAGACTTTCATAGATATAATAAATTATTTATTATTTATTTTGCTTAATTGTGAACAAACACCTATGTATAAGAAAGAGGAAAGAAAATAAATTTTTTTAAAGAGAGAAATTAGAGTAGAATCCAAATAATCATTGCAAAGCACACTCCACTCCCTCTTTTAGCATTCTTTGTGAAATAGATGAGATCCTATTTCTTCACTCTTAAGGATGTGTGAACTCTGTTGAGGCCAGCATATCTCCCATTCTATAGATTATCTGTTAGGCTGAATGACATGTCAAACCATGTAATCAGTTTTCATGCATTTACATTTACTATACCAATAGGCGTAAATGCTCTGTGGATGACTAAAAAAGAAGGAGAGGGATAAAAGGAGTCATTAATGGACATGCTAATAGTAAAATATTTGTTTTATGAGGGAAGATAAGAGGGAGAATAAAGAATACTACTCCTGGAGCAATTCCCTTGAAAAAGAGGAAATAATTTTTTTTTTTTAATTGAGAAGAAAGATCATGCTGTGAGATAGGAAAGCAGAAAAGAAATGTCCTCTTGTCAAGGCCAGTAACATAAGTGAGAATCCTTGTTGGGGAAGGAATATTCCAAAGTGGAAAGGACAGGAATTGAATATAGACTTCCCTAAAGATATCTTATTTTTTAAATTTGACTTTGAAAATCTGGAAATATTTTGCATAATTAGGAAAGAACATCAAAGCAAAATGAGACGAAGAAAGCAACACCTAAAAAATTGTAAACAAAATGAAGCAAGTAAATCTAACTCTGTAGGACATTAGTGGCTTAAATATACAGAGAAACTTTAAATAAAAATTTAAAATAAGGAATTGTACATCCACCATGAGATTTATATCCTAAGATCAAACAAACTGCAAAAAAATCCTTAAACTGATTTTGTAATCGTGTTGTTATTAATATTATAACATTGGCATGTTGATTCTGAAAGTATGTGCCCATGTGCAAACACACACACAGGTAAGAAATCATCTTAATGTCTTTAGCGTATTAGTTTCTTATTGCTGTTGCATCAAATCACCACAAATTTAGAGGCTTAAAAGCCACACAAATTTATTATAGTTCTGGAGGTCAGAAGTCTAAAGTAAGTTCACAAGGCTGCTTCCTTCTGGAGGTTCTAGGGAAGAATCTCTTTCCTTGCCTTTTCTAGTTCTAGAGGCCACCTACATTCTTGGGCTCATGGCCACATGCTCCATATTCAAAGCCAACAGCACAGCAATTTCCAAAGTACCTTTCTGTTCCTCCGCTTCCAGTATCACATTGCCTTCTCTCTGTGTAAGACTCTCTTGCCTCTTTCTTATAAGGATCCTTGTGATTATTATGGGCTTGCCTGGATAATTTTTCCATCTCAAAATCCTTAATTTAGTCACATCTGCAAAGTCCCTTTTGCTATGCACGGTAATGTGCTCACAGGGAGTAGGACATAGATCTTGTTGGGGCCCATTATTGAGTCTACCACAACTAGGGACTAAGAATTTTAGTATTATATATATTTAAATGAATAAATAAAGCTAGGTTTATTGAGCTTGCTACATGAAAAGACATGTACTTAAGAGGTATGAGATATCTTAGAATGGGAGAATTTATGGAAGGATATATAAAGGGCTTGGGGGCCTAAGGAATTGTTGATAATTTGTAAACTAAGCAGGTGGCTGGCACATTTCAGATTATGTGAAGTTACCATGAGATCAGTTCATCTATGATCTTAGTCTTGGAGCTAAGACTGAATGAGTTAATACTACAACTATTTGAGTTTAGCTATTCTGTGATGTACTTCATGGTTGGGTTTCTTAAATATATCTCTCTTATTAGACATAGTACAGTCCACTTTGCACATGTGGTTTCTGTTTTAAATATCAGTACCCTTCCTCCAGGGTGGAAGCCTAAGAAATGAATAAATCATTATCTTCTGAGGATGTAATCAATCTGAATTTATACCACTGTTTGATGGATTGTGATCGTTTGTTGAATTTTTAATGCAAGGTAAAAGACAGTGGAGGAATATCTTTAAAACACTTAACCTGTCAACCTAGAATTCTAAACACAGTGAAAATCCCTTTCAGAAATGAAAGCAAAATAAAGATATTTAAAGACATAAAAGATAAAAGAATTAATCACACCAGACCAGCACTACAAGAAATGTAAAAGGAAATCTTTCAGGAAAAAGAAAAATGACAACAGATGGAAATTTGAACCTATGCAAAGAAATGTTATACAAATATATAAAGTATATAAGTAGGATTAAAACAACTCCTTATTTTATAAATAAGATTTTAAAAGATAATTGGCACTTCTGATTTCTGGTCATTCAAGAAACATAGAAGTTGCCACTCCATCCTAACAACAAGTTGAACAAACTTAAAAAATCAACAAGATTTTTAGATCCATCAGAGAAGTGAGGTCATAGAGCAAACCTCTGATGCCAAAGGTGGACAGACAGACAGGCAGATACAGATAATCACAACTTATTGGAGCAGAAACTCATCTCTTTGGGAACCACTACTGGGCTGGGAAAACCTGAACTACAATCAATGAATTGCTGGAGTCTCAGTGTAGTCAAGCCTGAGAGAGAAAATCTCCAAGGGGAGTCCCAGTCTTTGGGGATGTCTCTACACTTTTGTGAGTTTAACTTCCACTTTAGATCCCATGGATTTTAAAAGGATAAAAAGGGAATACTCTATACAGATTTGATAACCTAGATGAACTGGACCAATTCCTTGAAAGACATAATCTGCCAAAACTCAAATGAGAATAAATAGACAACCCAAATAGGCATGTATCTATTAAAGACATTAAGTCAATAGTAAAAACTTTCTTTAAACAAAGAAAAAAACAAGGTTTACTTGTGAATTTTACCAAACATTTAAGAAAGAAATTATATCGATTCTCTACAATCTCTTTCAGAAAACAGAAGTAGAAGGATTACTTCCTAACTCATTCTCTGAGGCTATCTATCATTATCCTAATCCCAAACCATACAAAAATGTTATAAGAAATGAAAACTACAGATTCATATGTCTCGAACACATACACAGGAATCCTCAAGAAAATATTAGCAGATAGAATCCAACAATGTATAAAAATAATTATATTCTACAAAGAAGAGGGATTTATCCCAGATATGCAAGGCTGGCTCAACATTTGAAAATCAATTAATGTATCATGTCAATAGACTACAGAAGAAAAATCACACGATAATATCAATAGATGCAGAAAAGACACTTGACAAAATAGAATACCATCCATGACAGAAACTCTCAGTAAACTAGGAATAGAGGGGAACTTCCTCAATTTGATAATGAACATTGACAAAAAATCTACACCTAACGTCGTACTTAATGAATTGAAACTGGCAGTTCTTCTGTTAAGATGGGGAACGAGGCAAAGATGTCCCCTCTCACCACTGCTTTTCATTATCATACTGGAAGTCCTAGCTAATGCAATAAGACACCAATAGGAAAAAAAAAGGATATACAGAATGTGAAGGAAGAAGTAAAATTTTGTTTGTTGGCAGAAGACATGATCATCTATGAGAAAATCTGAAAGACACACACACAACCTTCCTGGACCTAATAAGGAATTATAGCAAAGTTGCAGGATGCAAGGTTAATAGGTAAAAGTCAATCACTTACCTCTATGCTAGTAATAAACAAGTGGAATTTGAAATTAAAAACACAGTATCATTTACATTAGCACCCCAAAACATGAAATACTTAGATATAAATCTAACAAAATATGTACAAGATCTATGAAGCAAAGTACAAAATTTGTAAATAAAGAGCAAGGATCAAGCATTTATCCCACCTTTTCAGTATAAATATACCTCAGGATAACCATAAGTTGATAAGGATTCTTTCTGTATGTAAAAATTGCAGCTAATATAGAAAGAATAACAAAATTAAATGTCACTATTATACCACTTTTAATGAAAAACAGTAAAATGAGTATAATTCTCCCTCTCTCTTTCCCTCTTAAGCAAGTTTGAATTGGGTTTCTGTTACTTGTGATGTGTTAGGCAGTATAGTGGGTGATATACTAATACATTTTTAGGAAGCACAATGGATTCCTGACAACATTTATTTTACAGCACAAGTCTCTGTAATAGGAGAACTCAGCCAGACATACAGCAACCTGGCTTAGGCTCAGAAAGACATTTTTGATAAATTGTCATTACCCCATTCAATACACTGTTAAGAACACTGTGAAAATAATAGATAAAAGTTCATTTATGTCCTCTATTGTTGTAACAAAGAGAAAATAGAAAAAAAAATATTAGACTGGAACAAAGTCTAACCTTCCACACAGAACAGTAACATTTTATACTGTATTTTGTGTGATGGTTACCCAAATGTCATTTGAATTCTTTGATCATAGGACATTCACTACTTTTTAAGGTGGTTTTTTAAGGTGGTTTTCTCATAAAATTTCACTCTTTGATTCTTTCTATCATTCCTTAAATGATATGGTTTCCAGATATTTTATCCTTCTGTTTACCTATTTCTATTTCCTATTTACTATAGTACGGTTCTCAGAACAGAAAAATAATATTACAAGTATAATCTCATCAGTGAGATTCTTCTGGGACTACTGCTTTCACTGACTCCAATGAGTAAATATTTTGCTTCCATTTGTGTTTTCAAGCATCCTACATAGAGTTTTCCAGGCTTGGTGTCTGGTCACAGATATTCAGGATCTGGGTAGACATGGGAAACAAGGGCATGCAGTACTATTAAACCAGAAATGCAGAGCCACTAAACGTGATAAAAAAAAAAAAAACAGATTTGGGTATGGATATTATGAGCAAACAAGAGTTGTTCAAGAATGGAAGACTTGGACAAGTTGTACAACTTGAAATTTCCTCTATAGCCAACACTGTTTTTATTGGATGACATGCCAATAAAGTCACATTTAACCATGATATGTTTTACATGCTGTTTAGCCTCAGACTTTGAAGGTTAATTTATTCAAATTATCAATTACTGATCTCAGTTTATTTTTTCTCTTAGTAACTGTGTTTAGGTTAGGTTTCTTCTCTCTTAGACATATGAAGTTAATTCTATCAAACCATACCTAGAGCTTTATATATACCCATTATGACCTCCATAATTCGGCAATAGAAATCTTTTCCATTCATACCCAACTAATGTACTATGTATCACTCCAGGTTTTATGTTATTTATAACACTGATAAACATATATTCCATGTTTTTATATACAATGATAATTAATGTTAGGGACAGGTAGGAACAAGAACTGTGTCCTGTGAGAAAACACAGAAACATCACTAAGTTTTCATGGATCCATTAATTAACCCTTTTGAAATGATTATTTCAAAGATTTGATATCTGTTTAACAGGATTACCATCCTGCAACATTTTTCCACCCTGACCACAAGAATATCATGATAGGCTTTGTAAAATTCTTGGAGAAAATGAAAACACCCCATCTTCAGGATTCCTTTGACTTACTAATGTTAGGAAATGAGTTTAGTTTTGTATCATTTATCCTCAATGGTCCATTGCTATCTTCTAATAATTCAATACAGTAAACGTTTTCAGTCATTTAAAAACAATCCATTTAAAACTTTCTAAGGATGAATACACTTACTTCTTTATATTTTCTAGACATAATTCTTTATGTAGTTGTGTATGTTTGTTTTTAAAAATGAGGATATTTTCCAATCTCCAAAAATTCTTTCACCCCCAATTCTCAAATATTATCTACCCTGATCTGCTATTGCATATACCTTTCAAGAATATCCTTACATATCATTTTCTTGAGCTTAGACAGTTTTTTTAATCAGCTACACGCCCTTATGGTTATGATACTCTTTTAGGATATTATCATAGTCTTAACCATTTTTCTTGTATTCTCATTTGAGATAATTTTTTAATGGGCAGATATCAAAATCGAAGCTGAGTTATGTAGCTGTCAGTAGAGCATCCATCATAAGTTGTAAAAATGTAGGAAAGACAAGCTACTCAAAAGCCAAAGGGAAGAATGAGGATGCCACTACTGAGACCCTAGGTCTTACGCTGATAGCACAGAATAGCAACAAGAATAGTTATATAGAATTTTCAAATGACTGTTGATTTTACCCAAATGTGATCATATTACATGTCCTTCAGTGAAAATCATATCATGGTAATCCCTATGTTACTATGTTAATATATGAAAAAGGCTGCTTAAGATTCTATGTTATGATTATAACATTGTTTATTTAAACACACTGTTAAAGACAAACTTCCATTTTGTTATCTGTTTTCATACACATAATAATAAATGGTACAACAAAGATTTTCATATCCTCGCATACCAGTCCTTTTATTTCCATGAGATTGACTCTCAGGAGCAAAGTTGCTGTATCAAATAGTATGCTTACTGTTACTTTAAATAGCTATTGACAAATTGCTTCTCTTACATTTGCAACAATTTATTTCCACCAGCAAGTGTGAGCAGAGTATTGTCCCTAGGTAACCACCAGCCATAGTTGTTTCATTCTTTTAAAACTATACAATCAAATTTTCAATAAATATAATCTCATTATGAATTTAAAATTTACTTCCCCCTAAGTACTAGTGAGATAAAAACCTTTTCATATATTTATTGGCTATTTGGACTTAATCTGTGAATATTTGGCTATTTTTTATTGGATTGATTACCTTTATTGAATATATTAAATTTGTCAAATGTCTGGTAAATATTTTCCTCAAATTATAATTTATCTTTTACTAGGTTTTTGGTATACTTTACCTTATGCTTCAATTACTTACAAGTAAGGGAATCAAGTTGCTTTTATTTTATTTATTTACTTTAGCTTCTGAGTTTCCAACCTTGATTAAGAAGTGCTGACCAACCACTGGATTATACATTTATTCTCCTTACTCTTCTTCAAGACTTTATTATTTTACACTTTTATATGAAAAACTTTTGTAAGTCTAAAATTTCTTTTTGTTTATGGTGTGAAGAAAATGTCCAAAGGTATATCCTGCTTCATGGATATCAGCTTGTGCCAGCATTTTTTTTAATCGCTTTTGAACTGAAGTAATAACTTTTTAGTATGTTAAACTCCCAGATATCCTGGGCTTTATTTCTGGACTCTGTATTTGCTTATATATTTGTCTGTTCCTATGATACTTCCAGAATGTTTTTAGTTGTTCTAGTTATTCTATAATAGTAAGTGTTAGGGTAAGTCAATGCCCCTTTCCCAAAGTAGTTGCCTTGTTTATGATCAGATAATTATTATGCTTTCCTAAGCTTAAAAAAATTTTACAATTTTAAAAATCCAGTTGGGATTTTATTTGAAATTATAACAAATTTGCATATTAATTTGGAGGATATTAACATTTTTATGTCTTTTAATTTAATAAAATAAAATATTCTTCCATTTGTAGAGATCTCATTTTACGTCCTTCAATAAGTTTTCTTCCTTTGCACTCTATAATTTTCTTGTTAAATTTATTCTGGGGCGTCTTATAACTTTCATGGTTATAAGGAATTAAATATTTTATTATCTATTTTTAGTGTGTACTGGTAGTTTTTTTAAACCTACCTTTTAAATAATTCTAATAATTTTAACAGGCTCTTGAATTTTCTCTTTTACTTTTCAGAAAAAATATATTTCCACATTTGCAATATTTTCATTGATTGTTTAAATTGCTTTTTGAAGTCCATATAATGTTAAGTGCATTGCTTTGACTGAATGAGAGGTGAATACATATTTTGGGAAAGTTGGCTCATGAGATAACTCAGTAGGATCAATTCAGAGTTTTGAGCACCACCTTCTTTCTTCTGTCTTCCTCAACCTGAGGAAGTCTCCCACAGCTCATCTCTACCAGTTCCTGAGTATATTCTGAACCTTAGCAACATGTTATAACCATAACTTCACAGGTGGGTGGGTTTGAAAATTAAAGTAAAGACTTCACAGTGAATCCAGTCCAAGTGCCTGGACTTCTGCCTTGTGTCCTCTTCCCCTGTTTCTGCTGGATGTGCAAATCTTACCTGGCTGCTGCAACCTAGTCCATGCTGTGGGTCCATCCTGCTTCCCAGCAACTATATGCCCGATATCCAACTCCAAATAAAAAAAGAACATGTCAATCATCCTTGCTTGGCCCTATGTATCATCACTACCAATATTCCCCTACATATAGTCATGATATAAGTTGAACCTGAATTTGCCAGATTCCACTGGATATAGTAAATTGAAATACTGTCATCCAATCTTCCATTCTCTGAAAACTAACTTTCCCCTAACCCCCATCTTACTCATTTTCCCCTTTCCTGCTAGGTCACTACTGAGCCACTGAGTATCTTGTGGTGAATCCATGTCAGGTGTGAGTAGATTTTGGAATTCACAGAAAAAATATATGAGATAATAATAAAAATTAAAATCAAATGATTACTAAACTCACTGAATGCTTACTACATGTCAGATATTTTTTGAAATGTTTTACATGTATTAATCCATTTAATTCTCACAACAACCACATGAACTATCCTCATTTTACAAATGAGGAAATTAACTGACGTGTGGAGTAGATTTCTCCTTTTAAAACTAGGCTTCTCTGATTTGTCTTACCTTATCCATTTGAAGATAGCAAAGTGTTTCCAAAATCAGCATAGTATGTGAATATACTTTCTGCTTATTCCAATCAGTCATGGATTACTCTACACTCTTAATTTTTCTTAGCACTTTTTAACATCTTATTTAATAAGATGGCCATTTTCTGATATTCTTAATATCTTGTAATATTCCTTGCATTTATTTTTTTCTAATTACGGTATTTCTCTTTTTGTATGGCTTATTTCCTTTTATAACTCAAACGCATCTGTAAAATGATTGTTCATTCACATTGCTATTCAAAATTTTATTTTCCTTCTCTCGTCACGATGAATTATATAATAAAATATTTTAGAGCTTTCTACCATGTTGAGCAATGTTTTCTTTTTAGAGACACTTGTTACAGGATTATTTCTATACTTCGAAATCTAATTTGAGGTAAATGTTTGACAATGTCCAGAACTATGTCCTGCATTTTATTCTGGAAGCTTTTATATATCCCAGGTATATCAAGATATATCCCTGGTATATCAAGATTTCAGTAAGAGTGACTCGCTGTGGGTTATTTTTTGTTCATTGTACAGAGCTTTCAGTGAGTCTATTCAATCAGGAAACTTCTTTCCTTCAGGCTAGGGAAAATTTCCCTTCTCAGTAATACTGTCATCACCTCAGTCTCTTTTGCTCTCTCGTTTTGAAATTCCTATTAGTCAAATGTTTGTTATCCTGAATAAATAATCTTACTTCTATTTTTTTTTCTTTCTCTTGCCTTTAGTATATGTCTTGGGAGTTGGGAAACTCTGGTTTATGTCTCCTTTGAGATGTACACTGGGGGAGAAGTCACTTGTCTACTTAGTGTCTGGGAGGTAACCTGGGGGTTTAAATGATTCTTACACAGGTATTCCTATATGAGTCCTATTTTCAATCACTGTAGTTCACCTCACATTCATAGATTTACTGTATATTTGGGAAGGTTCTCCAGGGTAAATCATCTGACAGCACATTTGATTCTTCCTCTAGGGAAGCTGAAGTTTGACTTCCCTTTTTTTCTGATGAGTCTATCACAATAATTTAATCTGTTTTTATCAGATATCACGATTTGGATTTACAAATGTTTCCTCATTTTATTGAAGATAGAGTTAGCGCTTTTGTTTTTTATTTTCCTTGAAATTTTGGAGTGATTTTGAAATCCAGATTGTCAAAATTATTAGAGCTGCACCACTTTCAGTTGACCATTTTTATTCCACTCTTGCCTTCAGGGCTTGGCACCTGCTCTTCTTTCTTCACAGAAGACTCACCTTACAGTGCCCTTTACTTCTCTAGCACGGCAATAATAACACTTGGTGGGTATTTGATAAATGCTTGTCTTACACAGGCTTGAGGACCCCAGGAGAATAAAACCATGCTGTGCTTGCTGTTGCCTTCACTAGCATAGTGCCACTCAATTAATATGTGTTGAAAGGATAAATGTATCTTTTTGTGACTCTATCCTTTATCCTCACATGGACCCTTAGAAGTGGAGGGGAGTGAGGTTGATGACTCTGGGCAGGCTTTCTGTCATGTCTGGGATTCACACTCCAGAAAGACAGCATAAGAGCCAATTAGCCATGTCATCTCTGCATATGGCTGTCACCATATGCCTCACAGAAAGTCACCAGACACAAATACACCATCATTTCTTCCTGGAATTGTAACAGTGTGCATATGTCTGTTATTGCTCATGGATTTTATTATTGTTTATTGCTATTTTATAGAATGCCCTGGCTAACTGGCTAGGAGAAAATCTTCATATGTATTATATACCTTGGAAATGCTGCCTATCCTTTTTTATTTATCCACTCTTCCATCATCCTCTTTGATCTGTCAACTTCTTAATGACTTTTTTTTAACTCTTCCTTCCCTCCTTAGAAACTCTTTATCCTTACCCACCTTCCTGGTGTATTTCCTCCACCTGGTGTAAGAATTTTTCATCGTCTTCAATAAATCATAGGATAGAGATGTTTTATAAATGCTTTTTACCTGGTGAAGAGGTCAGCCTCCATCTATAACATTTGGAATAGGAAATAGCCTTAAACAGGAAGTTTGCTAACAGGAAGTACATCTTGCAGTTTTCAGAAACAGTTCCAACTGTGCCCGTGTGAGTCTTGCTGGTCCTGGGGATATGTAGCCATGTGGCAGCTATTAGGAAAGACATTTTTAAGCCTTTCTGTCATTCCTTTCCTGTCTCCCTAATCTTTCTTATGTATTTATGGATGGATGCCTATGTATCAAGTCTTGCTTTCTTTCAAAAATACACCAGCATACACAACCTTGCAGATCTATATCAGCACATTTAAAAATTCTCTCTCTCACCTCTAACAGTCCTATTTACTTGTGCCTACTCACCAGGGGGATTCTAGCAGGTCACCTTTTCTTTCTAAAGAGAGGGCTCTAAAAACCATAAAAGCACTCACCTTGCCACTTCTCTCATTTGAACTCAACAGCTTTAAATTATCTGATCATCTTCACCCTTTGAAAGCTGAGTGTGAAAAATAGAAGGATTTACAATGACCGTCTGTTGCTATTTCTTTGTCCTGTACCATTAAAAATGAGGCTGTAACTCACAAGGATGCATGGATGTCCCCTTTAGCACTTTCATCCCCTGCAAGTCACCACTGAGTAAGTTAGTGGGCTCACAAGTTGGCTTCCGAATAGACCCAGAGATGAATAAAGATTTATCCTTTGTAGCATTTCCCTCATTTCTCTTAACTGAACTGGGAATGAGTTGACAGAAAGAGAAAACTGGATTAGTAAAATAAACAAGTATTATGTGTTTGTGTGCATAAAAAGAAATCACATTCTTTGCCCCCAGTGGTAATCCATTTGTTACCTAGAGAATGCAGAGAATGTATCTGTTCTCACACATTCCAGAAACATGAGAGCCCCAACCAACAAGGAGAATAAACCCTCTGCTGGGTTTCATATTAAGGAAGCTGGCATTTGTCCTTCCCCTTTTGGGCCCTCACCCTTCAAGGCCGTTAGCCAAACTGATGCTGATGCATTGAAACGAAGCAAAGAAGCCCCAGTTGCCTTCTTCTTTTCTCTGAGCCAATTGTCAAGCGCTATAGGGTTACGAAGGGAAAGTATATATCTTCCTGATCCTACAGTGTTGAGCTTATTTTCTGAAGCGTGAGATTTGATTACTCTTATTTCTCCAAGTAGAATCACTGATACGGTTTGTCAGAAAAGGAGTTGAGCTTTTTCTATTTAAAGAGCCAGGCAAGATTATTAAAACTGCGAATTTCACAGGGTAATAATTTGCTGGGTGGCATAGAATTTTTTTTTTTTTTTGTAACTACTCTGCTTGCTGTTGCTCATGTTGACTCACTTTCCTCTTTACAGTATTGGTCCACATCATCTTGCATTTGTTAGCACTGCCTTCGGGGCAAGATTAGAAAGTGTTGTGTAGGCACAAGAAATGAGAAGCAGTATTTTGGATACCAAATTTCTACTTCTTGTTCTGTTATCAGCTATATTATATCGTGGGTAGGAGAGAGAGGTCTTAAAAAGAAATTCTGTTTCTCTCTTTGCAATACATGGCTAATATGAAAAGTATGTATATAAATGGTCTAGGCTCACTGGAATATGTTTGGTGCTTAGTAAGTGCTAGTGCCTCCAATTGACGTTACAGGTAGTATCAAATGTACAATTGTCCTTAACTGAGTGATCTGGAAATGCATATTGGGGCTGTAACAAAACCTCACCAGACTGGTAAACTCTTTCACCAGGAAAGGTTTTTATAGGCCATTCAGTAAATTATTTCACAACCTCCCCATCCAGGTTTTATCCAGTTTCTCCCTGAATTTCTCCTAAGAAAGGAAGCTTACTACTTTTTTGAGGCAACCGATGATGCTGTTGACACATTATCAGTCATTATTATGTTCTTTCATCTATTAAGCCAAATCTGCTTCATTTTCACTTTTGCTCCTGCCTCTAACCCTATGAAATCATAAATAACAAGCTTCTCCTTCTTACACAGTGTGTTATTTTATGTTCAGAACTGGATTAACCATTTCTCATGTATTTGCATAGCATGTTACAACTTACATAATGCATTAACTTAAATGATCTCATTTGACCTGCACAACGACCTTATGAAGGAGAGGATATCATTATACCAGTTTTATAGGTAAAGAAACTGGGCATAAAAGGGGTAAAAAGACTTGCCCCAAACTGCTCAACTCTAACATAAAACAATAGGGTCCAAAGCTCATCTTTCTGACCACTTTTTCAGCTCTATTCAGTCCGTAACAATGAAGAGTTTCTGGAACCTTCACTCATTTTGTCACCATTCCCTAGTTGATATTTGCCATGCTCAACTTCTAACAACATGGCTTACAAAATCAAACACTTTAAGCATGTCCTGTCCAGTGTAGAATTTAATGAGGTGAACCACTATCCTGTCCAAACTGAGAATGACATGGTTTAGTCACTCCAAGACCACATTCCCTTCCTGAGACGCCCTTCACACTGTTGACTCATGCTGAACTTATAATTAACTTAGAGTTTGCTGTCATGAGATTATTAACAATTCATGACTCCTTTTTGCTATTGCACAATTAATTTTGAAATATAAATTTCCACCAAATACTTTTAGTATATTCTCCCAATATTTCCAGATTTTTTTTAAAAATTTGGTTCTGCGTTTTGAGTTTATGGCACAACTGAAATGACAGGCTTTTTATTTGGCATCTAGCAGAGCATTTTCCAATGGCTTGCAGTTTAATATTTAATATTCATTGCCAGCAAGGGCTCAGTGAACTAGAACAAATGATGTATTTTATTTTATAAAGAGCTTTCAGTACCTTATGCTGATTAGAAAGTTGGGAAATTTTAGGCACTGTAAATAGCCAGTGATAGAGGTATATTTGGTTTGCAGCATTCTTTAATCATATTTCTCAAGGATAACTATTCTTGTTATACATAGAATGACCCTATAGATGAAAATACATAATGAGATAGCAGTGGAAAAGTTATAAATTATAATCAAGCCTCCATCAAGTAATAGTATATAAAAATAAATGCCTTCTACTCAAAAGAATTCATTATTGGGACTCACGTCTTGAGAGGCAATCTGAATTATTGGAAGCAGTTCTGTACCTGGTTTCAAACCTAGTAAGTGATATGAAATAGCTACGGTATAAAGAAAAACATGTTTTTTATTAAATGGACTGTTTTTGTTATTATATTTTCTTTATTTAAATTTTGTTTTCTCCCCTTTCTTATTGGAGTCATTTTTGAAAAACCCTGCTTGTTTCAGTTCTGGGAAGGGAAATTGGGCCCTGTCCAGGGTCTGGCTTAGGACAGGCTACGGGAAAGGGAGTGAGAAGGTCACAAGGGAACTGAAAGTCATGAGAGCGTCGAGGCCATTTAAGCAATTGCCCATCTCCTCCTGGACGATCTCTTCTCAAAAGATTTCTCTGAAACCGGGGAAGCCACGGGTTTAGCTTCATGAAGGGAGGATGTTTTCCATGTGAAATTAAATCACAGAGATAAACTTTTGAGAAATTAGCATCATTCTGAATCATAGCCAGGATTTAGAATGTAGTCTGTGCTTATTTTTGACCGTTTTATAGTTCCTTAATTTGAAGCCTACTTGGTGAGCACCAAATAATGGATACAAAACCCAATCTTCCTTCCCAGCCGTGACTACCACCTGTTACCGTGGTTCAGTGCCAAGGGTCTCCTGTGTGGGCGAGTCTTCTCTAATTAGACGGGTAAACAAAGTGCACAGATCCTGCTTCTCTTTTATTAACCTCTCTTAAAGAGCTAAATGGATGGGCAGCATACAAGAAAAAGTATCTTGTGTAGGGTGTGAATCCTAAATAGTAGGGAGTTAACCCTGACAAATGTTGATGGGGTTGAGCACAAGTTTTGGAAACAACCAAAGGTTTGTTGATCAATAAGACCCCTTAATGCTTAATGCTTTCACTGATTATCAGGGCATAGGGCTCTCTAGGCCAGCAGGAGAGCACTAACAGGAGTACATCAGGATGTTCCAAAGCAGCACTTGCATGAAACTCAGAAGTTTTTGCCCAATAGATGGTTTGGACACATGCCAATTCTTTCACATAGCCACTCCAGAGTGGCAGGCAGACTCTAGCCCACCTCCAGATGTACCAGTGATAGCTCCATTATATTTCTTGCAACAACTAACATCTCACAGGAAAACTTGACTTATTAACCATGTGATGAATCATCCTAAACTTGAAATGTCGTATCTTTCCAGTAAAGCTAAATACCATGTAATTCTCTATTGGGCCATTCATCAATTCTTGACCACGGTCACTGAGAGATTAGGTTCTAAAGAATAGAAGATGTGATATCATTTTAAAACACAGAAAGTAACTTCTGTGTCAGGTAAACTATTGCCATAGAGGAGATCATTCAGCTGGAACAGTCAGGGTTTTTTTCAAGGTTTTATCATGAAACTCATGAAAATGTGAATGTGAATTGCATACCTAGGTAGACTGTGATAGCTGATAACTTTCTCTATGACTCAGCATCTCTTTTGTTTAATGATATATTTTGTCAAATTTGCAGTCTCGACAATAGCTATTGTTTACATTCAGTTAGTATATACACATTTCTAAACTGAAGATATCACAGTTGGAATAAGTTATGATTGCAAAAATAAGCTGGTAAATTTTAGAGTAATGATCTGTTTGATCAAGCACAGATTTTAGATAGTACTACATCCAGAGCCTTCATTTTCTCAGTAAGTCACCACAAACTTGAAATGGCTATTCAGAATTATGGTATCCATTAATAACAAAACTAGAACTTAACCAAAGTTCTCTTAATTACACATGTATAGAGTTGAAACCTCAAGAGGAGATGTCAGTTCCCCTGGTGACATTTATATGGTAAATTAGTTTAAGAGCATGGGCTTTGGAGCCAGGCAGACTTGCTTTTAAACATTGGCTTTGCTGCTTACTAGGACAATTATCTGATAAATTACTTAAATTCTCAGAGCCCTAGTTTCCTCACATCTACGTATTCTACAGATATAGAAATAATTGTATCTGTCTTAGAATGATGTTTCAGGAAGTAAAGGAGAATGACTCTGTAACCTTTCTCTTTACTTATTTTTATTGATAAAAAATAATATCTTTTGAGTTACATAGATTTATTTTCAAATTCCTGCTTCTTCAGCTACTACTGCTATGACTTTGGGAAAATTACTAAATCTCTCTGAGGGTGATTTTCCTTAAATTAAAATAGGTTGGTATTTAGTGACATTATTATGTTTAAACTATCAGAAGTATGACGTAAAAGCTTAGTAAAGAGCTTTGCATACATGTCAAGGTTAAATAAATGGCAGTCATTAGCTCTTAGGTTTTTCGTCAGCAACATATCTTATAGGTCCACAAGTCCATTTATCTACAAAAAAAAAATGTGAGTAAAGGGTAATTCTGAGAATATGATATTAAGTTAACATGAGCTTCTGGTTCAATGTGGTGTTCAGCTAGTGAACTCTGATAAAGCTTGTCATTATCTTGAACTGAAAATGATCTAGTAATACACAGAAGGAAGTGAAAATCCAAGACACCTTAAAATTAAGAAAATATAATGCTATAATTTAGGATGGTAAAACTGGCAGAGGATAAATCACTGATGATACAATCTATGGGGTTTCACTAAGAATTGTATGTAATCTATGTCCAGTGCACATGCTTTGCTTGAGAGTAGGAAGTAGAATGTCTCATTCCTTCTCAACTTCCTGCCTACATTGAGACCCACTGTCTGTACCTGTCAAAAAACTGGACGATATTTCTCCACTACTTAGGTACTAATATTTGGGACAACTAGAATACTGCCTTCACAGACACTTCTTTTCTCTTCTGTCATGTTTCTTTCTATACTATTTCCAAATAGTGTATTTTCTATTAGAACATACTGTCTTCTACTACTAGAAAATAGAAGAACAATGAATGGTAGTGGTAATGATTTGGGTAGAATATTGACAGGCATGTGTGGCTGGCACTCTAGAGTGATGGTTTGTTTCCAGCTAACAAAAACAGAAAATTAGTAATTCATGCACAACCTCTGTCACCATCAATAATTAACATTTTACTTAAAGTTGTGGTCAAAGTGATGGAACACAAAAGAGAAATTAGGAAAATCACAACTATAAGAAAGAAAGAAAAGTTTAACATTATGGACAGATAATAGGGTTCTATAACAAGGAAACCCTCCAATAGAACTTTCTACAGTGCTGGAAAGGTTCAGCTAGTGGTTGTCCACAGCAGTAGGTATTAACTATATATGACTGGTAAGCATTTGAAATGTGGCATGCACGACCAAGGAACTGAATATTTAATTTAATTTAAAATTAATTTAAATTTAAATAACCAAATGTGGCAAGTGGCTACTACATTGAACAGCACAACCCTAGGGGATTATTTAAAATTCCTTAGAATCAAAAGGAACTTCCAGCCAAATGACATATACAATATCAATATTTTTAAATGATTTCTTCCATATACCATCATTAAAGCAATTGAAATTATAATTGGAAAAATTTTTTCAATTGATTTTTGCATTAAAATATCTAAAACTTATTATAATAACTCAATAAAATGAATAATTCTCTTAAGACTATTAAAATTAAAAACATTTTAAAAGCAGCTCAATCAATACTGGCTTTGGAAATTTCCCCTAATGAAACATTTTTCCTGTGACTATGTACTATTGTCACTTGTTTACCACCATATCTTGGAGGGTTGCCCTACACCATACGTGATGCTTCCCTTCTGATATTGTAAGCAGCCCTGGCCGTGTCTCCTCCTTCAGACCAGACACTTCTCACCTCCCCTCTTGGATCTGTGTATCTGCCCAGACTTGAATACAATTGTCATCAACATTAAACTGTATTTGTGCTTCTTGACTATAAAAAAAAAAGTTGAGAGTTTTGAGAAAAAGATTTGAATAAATGAACAGAACTGTGTTTCTAGATGAGAAGACAGAATATTGTAAATATTCTATTTCCTGCTAAATTAATTTATGGGTTCAAAAGTGCAATGGGATCTTCCTTGGGACTTAATTAAAAATTTTAAAGTTGATTTACAAGTTGTAGACTTGTATTACATGATGCCTTTCTCGGCTACAAAATTACAGCGTCCCATTCCTTTAACTCATGTCTTACCATATGAATAGATTTGGCCAATGAAATATGGGTGCATAGGGCATTCTAGAAGCCAGCTTTGTCTCTTTTTCCTCAGCATTAATTCTGTGATGTTCTGGAGTGAAAACATCCAGAAAAGCTGTAGTCAACCAGGATAAACTTGTAGCATGAATAAGAAGTAAACCTTCGTTCTTGTAAGCAACTGAGGTAACTAGACATATCTATCAATATTCCTTTGTGTTTCAACTGTATTAAATATGGTTCATATTAAAATGCAATAAAACTACAAATATTTTACCAATCTGGTATTGGCAGATACCAGATTCTGGTATTGGTAGAAGTGTAAATTGGTACAAATTTTCTGGAGAGCAATTTTTCATTATATATTAAGAATTATAAAAATACTAATACTATTTACATCAAGTGGAATTAATACTAATTCTGCTTCTAGAAATCTGCCTGAAGGAAATAGTAATTTAGAAGAAATGTTTGTACAGCAGTTTCACTGAATTTTTTTTATAGTAAAGGGTAATTAAGAAGTAACCGAAATATACAATAGTGGAGTATAAATTTGGTATCATCACCATTTCAGATAATATAATTCATTCGTTAAATATCTTTAAATCAGGGTTTTAAAGAATTCATAATATCTTAGGAAATTGTTTGCCATGAAATAATGAAAAAAAGATTAATAATAATACTCTATATCATTCAAATTTGGGGGAAACATACATATATAGAGAAAGAAAATTAACTGGATTAAAATAGGAAAAAAATTTTGGGAGGTTTTCATTGACTTGAAACTATTTTCCGTTCTTAATCACAGTTGCTTATTCAATGATGAAGTTGAATTTATGAGAAGAAACAGGGTATTTAACAGATATATCAATAATAAGACTAGCATTGACTTATTTAAATATTTATTAAAATAGGCAGAATAGATCTTGTGCCAAAAAGCCTTCCTCCTCAGAACCTTTTTAATTTAAATTTTGATGAGAAAAGTATAGTGAGTAAAACTTCTTTTACTATAAATTCTTAAGCATGGCTGTTTCTAACATAGTTGTTCTAACATTTGGTTATATTGAATAGTATAATTATCTTTGGATTGCTTATCATTGTAATCACTGTAATGAAATATGACCTATATATCATTATATTATGCCTCTTTTGAGAATCTGATTAGAAATGGCCAAATCAACTAGAGACAGACAATCATTAGCATCTATCTTTCTGGTCCTGAGTTGACTGAAAGTGGATCTATAAAACTTCCATTGGTTTTAAGTCAAGATTCTCAGGAAATTCTTTTTTTCTTTTAACTTTTTATTTTATATTGGAGTATAGTTGATTAACAATGTTGTGATAGTTTCAGGTGTACAGCAAAGTGATTCAGTTATACATATACATGTATCCATTCTTTTTCAAATTCTTTTGCCATTCAGGTTGTTACATAATATTAAAGAAATTCTTGAAGTCTACAAAGGGAGTAGAATTCTTTGGTTTCATCAGAATGATAGTCTGAAGGATAACAGATTTGAACACAAGAGGAAGATAGAACAGATTTTACAGTGAATTGCTTTAAGTTTCAAAATTTTAAATGTAAATCAGGAGAAATTGGATGAACACAGAACTGGCTGGGAGCCTCCATCTTACATTTTGAGCTATTCCTTTATCTTAGCATTCTGGAGGGAGCCACGTTAGCAGATGCCTGCTGCTGAGCATGTGTTGCCCGCCACTAAAGACGATAGACATTTAACCTAAAAAAGCTGTTAGACTAAGGAGACTGTGTTCTCCAGATTTTCTGGGTCAGTTGGTGTTCAGATGTCATTAGGTTAATACAGAAAATAGAAACTTTGCCTTTGGTAAGGATTTCTGAGCTGGGAGTCTGGGCTGGGTGTTGGGGAAAGTGGAACTCTATGCAGTTTTAGTTTCTTTTATAAGATCTGCCTGCAAGTTAAACTTCTTTTCCTTAGCTTCAAAAGTGAGGTTTTAACAATTATTATTGCTTTATTATTTTTCTATCATGATTTCATCTACCTGTGGTCATGGTTATATTTTGCTGGAAAAGAATTTTTTCCTCAGATTTTCTCAACTAGGACTTATTTTCTTCTGATTTCTCAGTGTTTGCGTAAAGAATTTCATCCTAACAGGATATTTCTTTTAGGTTGGAGGGATAGACACTGATGTCAGATGCATGAGCCCTTGCAATTGAGGAGAAAAACACAAGATGAAAGTGGCAGATTAATTAACCAGCTATGGTGGCTCACCTTTGCAATGGCAGCCAAACAATCTCACATACAATGGCAAACTTAGCTGTGGGTCGGCTGGTGTTGTTATCTACAAAGATGTAATATAGTGGAGGAAGTCAAAATGATACTCAAGACTTGAAATTCAGTGGAGGACAGGAATGAGGTTCCAGGCCACCCATCCATTTAAAGAGCACTGTTTGGGGATAGAGTGAGTAGGACCTACCTCCTAAGGACAAAAGCATTGAAAGAGCTAGTTAATGGTTCTAGTCATGTAGACGTTGGTAGTCCAATGGCAAGAGGGAATTGGAATGATAGGCAAGGTAATGCAGAATAGTTAGAGTTAACCTGACACAAAGACGTTGAAGAGTATGTGGTCAACACAATAGGCTTGTTGTCTGAAATCCAGCTACACTAAGTACCTGGATTTAGTCAACAAAAATAATGCTAAATAATAAGGGCTGGTAGGCTGAAGATACTGGAGGACTAAGTCATCATTGCTTTCAGCTGGTGATGACGGGCCAGAACCTATGTAGATAGCCTCAAGAATTCCTGGAAGTAAGTCCTTGATAAATAATAATAAAAGGGAATAGGAAGGGAAATAGTTTAATATTTGCCCAGTATTCTAGAAGTAGGCACTTAAATGGTACCAGTTCATTATTAGTAAATTCCGAGTAAGTATTAATATTTTCACATTATAATTGATGTGATGAGATTCAGAATGTTAGATATTGGCATACTATTTGCAGCTCTGTATGTCATGGTTTAGAAATACATACTTTTGGCCCCATACCATGATGCATCCATATCTATGGCCCTTGTTATATTGAGAGGGGCCAAAGGTGAATGTTCTCCCCACACTTTCACATACATATCATTTAATTTAAGAGATTTGTTGTAAAGTTTATGGGAAACTCTTTTATGTTTTATGGAATTGTAATGAGTAGATTACAGAACCATTTTGTATGGACAGTCACCTAAACGCAGAGTACACTAGTCTGTATTACATGCCCTTTAAAGAATTCAGAGAGACAGCTTCTTTGTCTTCAAGGTGGGAGGCAAGCTGGATGAATGCACAGATTGCCCTATAAACCTGTCCCCTCGAAAGTGCAAGATGTATTCATGGAATTAGGATTGAGCCTGTCACTATGAAGAAAAAGATTAAAACTTGAAGATCCTTGAAAAAGAGTTTAAGAATCTTAAGTTATGGTAAAACTCTGCAAGTCTCTTTGAAGGCATTAAGCTGCAGAAGAGTATGCTGATAACAAGTGTGAAACGGGGACAACCAGAAGCACACAAGGAGATTAAAATTCCCGTTATGGAACAAATGACTTCAAAAGGGATTAAATTAAGATATAAAGAGCAAGGGATTTGTGCAGCTCAGATTGCTGGTGAAAGTTATGAAAGTTTTCTTCACTAATTTGTCAGCCTGAATGTAGTTGAGGCTGCTATGGGTAAATTGGATACTAATAATCACTGTTTTCTTGAGCTTTTAGCTCAGATGTTCAATGATTTCCGTATCGGTAAATACCAAGGAAGCTCTCAAGTTCCATTCCCTTGTTGGTCTGAGAAGAGGCTGGCAATTGGATAAACTTTCTTTAGTTGCTATTTTGTATGCTTAATATTTACACAAAGATTGGCCAAAGGTAATACCAGAAAAATCCAAATCAAATTAAATTTTGGGGGGCTACAGTGTAATAAAAAATAATCACTCTCTGATGCAATTAATATTTATGGAGTACCTGCTACATGCTAAGAACTAGAGTAATTGCTGGGTGACAGTGGTCCATGCCTTCGTTGATCTAACAGTCTAGTTGTATGTAAGTAACCACATACATAAATATAAGACTGAAACTATGACAAGGACAATGAAGAAGAGTTAAGCACATTTAAAATCGTACTCATTTGGTGCTGGGGAATGCTTCCCTAAGGAAATGATTTTCATTCTTGGATCTTCTGAAAGATGAGTAGGTGTTAACTAGGAGAAAAAAGGTGGGAAGAGTTCTCCCAACAGAGGGCATAATATTTGCAAAGGTTTCTTGAGTCAACTGGGAGCAAAATGAATTTGCAAAACTTAAAGAAGGAGTGAATGAGAGGGTAGGGAGCTTGGTATAGGAAAAGGCTAGAGAATAGGTAGAGACCAGACAATGCAGGGGTCATATTTTGAGCTACAGAGCTCCACATAGATGCCTTTGGCTGGTGTGGTTATTTAAATTTGGATTTAAAGTAATTAAAACTAAATAGAATTAAGAATTGAGTTCCTCAGTTGAACTAGCCACATTTCATGTGCTCAATTGCCATTTGTGGCTAGTGGTCACCATACTGGAGAGTTCAGGGGACATTTCCATTATTGCAGAAAGTTCTACTGGATAGCACTGTGTTAGATTTAGCTTTATCATAAGAGCAATGGGAAGTCACAGAAGGATTTTCTTCCACATTGAGGAGTGGAGTAGTATGACCAGAAGGCACATTTTGAGATGAACTTGATGGCTGTAGAACAGAGGCAACTTTGTCAGGGGAAATCGAATTGTAGGCAATTTAAGAAGCTATTATTGTCTTCTAAGAAAGCGGTTATAATAGATGGGAGACGAGAGAAGTGGACAAAATTGAATGATTTTAGCAGCTAAACCAGACAGGATTTAGTGATGGATTAAATTTGGGAATCAAAGGAGAGATTTTTGGTTTTCAAAGTTTGGATAGTGGTATTTGTTATTCATTGACAGGAGGACACTGGAAAGGATCAGATCTATAGGAGATTGAGTGCTTAATTTGAGGGACCTGAACAATCCAAGATGTCCAGAGGCAGCTGGATATAAACCTTCCGTTCTTCATTTCCTTACTTCTCAACCACCCCACAATTTGTTCCTTTTAATAGACTGTTCAGCTTAGAATAAGGTTGTGTGAGATGCGTAATACAGTCAAATTTGGTCACACTCCGTATAATAAGAACTGGACATTTAACTGACTGTAAAGGTAGACTCATGCTTTGAGTGCTATGAGACATCAGAGATGCCACAATGTACTCCCATCATTTTCTGGATATAAAGACCAAATGCTGGAGAGTTTCCATCATTCGTTGGTTAATGGCAGAGACAGTTCTCCTGCTTTTGCATACTACTTTTTTCTGCTTACACCATGTTTCTTCCCCAGGGTGAGAAAAGTAAGTATTTTCTGGTCTAAAAACTTTTGCAGTAAGCAGTTGTATGAGAAATATCTCTGGAATTGCCTAGCCCAGAGGCAGGCAGTGTAGAACTCTGCTTGATAATGAAAGAGAGAAAGACGCTGCCTAGATTTCTTGACACAATGTTAAAGGCATAATTTTTCAACATTTGTTGATACTATAGCAGTATATTTTGATGGGACCTGTGAGTTGCTCAGATAATTTCAAAGTAGTTTTAAATTTCCTTAGCCACAAAGAGCTTGTCAAAGACTGCTGTACGACTATGAAAATGTGAAAAAAACCCACTCCTGGTGAATACTAAATCTTACCACTTTGGAAAAGGCTTCAAACAGGCAATTCTGGTTGAGATAATATACTTTCTGTTGTTTCATTCTGTCCACTCATTCTCTTGCTTTATTTATTATTTCGATCTGCTTAGATATACTCTAAATTACTGTTGGAACCTAGTATTTTGTTAGAGTGAGTATAAAATAAAATTTAATTGCATGAATAATTAATTCATTACAAATATAATTGAGGAATGTTAATCTTATATAAGACATATTTTGCTAACCTATTTTAAAGAAGTAAGATCTACAGTCAATGTATTTAATTTTTGTTTCTGTTTTTTGTTTTTTTTAACATCTTTATTGCAGTATAGCTGCAACATTTATAATGTTGTTAGCTTTTGCTGTATAACAAAGTGAATCACCTATATGTATACATATATCCCCATATCCTCTCCCTCTTGCGTCTCCCTTCCACCCTCCCTATCCCACCTCTTCAGGTGGTCACAAAGCAGCGAGCTGATCTCCCTGTGCTATGTAGTTGCTTCCCACTAGCTGTCTATTTTACATTTGGTAGTGTACATATGTCAATGCTACTCTCTCACTTCGTCCCAGCTTACCCTTCTCCCTCCCCATGTCCTCAGGTCCATTCTCTACGTCTGCGTCTTTATTCCTGTTGTGCCCCTAGGTTCGTCAGAACCATTTTTTTTCTTTTAGAATCCATATATAAGTGTTAGCATACGATATTTGTTTTTCTCTTTCTGACTTACTTCACTCTGTATGACAGAATCTAGGTCCATCCACCTCACTACAAATAACTCCATTTCATTTCTTTTTATGGCAGAATAATATGCCATTGTATATATGTGCCACATCTTCTTTATCCATTCATCTGTTGATGGACACCTAGGTTGCTTCCATGTCTTGGCTATTGTAAATAGTGCTGCAATGAACATTGTGGTACATGACTCTTTTTGAATTATGGTTTTCTCAGGGTATAGGTCCAGTAGTGGGATTGCTGGGTCATATGGTAGTTCTATTTTTAGTTTTTTAAGGAACCTTCAGACTGTTCTCCATAGTGGCTGTATCAATTTACATTCCCACCAACAGTGCAAGAGGGTACACTTTTCTCCACACCCTCTCAAGCATTTATTGTTTGTAGATTTTTTGATTATGCCCATTCTGACCGGTGTGAGGTGCTACCTCACTGTAGTTTTGATTTGCAATTCTCTAATGAATAGTGATGTTGAGCATCCTTTCATTTGTTTGTTGGCAATCTGTATATCTTCTTAGGAGAAATGTCTATTTAGATATTCTGCCCATTTTTGGATTGGGTTGTTTGTTTTTTTTTTGATATTGAGCTGCATGAGCTGCTTGTATATTTTGGAGAGTAATCCTTTGTCAGTTGCTTTGTTTGCAAATATTTTCCCCCATTCTGAGGATTATCTTTTCATCTTGTTTATGTTTTCCTTTGCTGTGCAAAAGCTTTTA
The DNA here is from genome assembly GCF_949987535.1 of Balaenoptera acutorostrata. NCBI lineage: Eukaryota > Metazoa > Chordata > Mammalia > Artiodactyla > Balaenopteridae > Balaenoptera > Balaenoptera acutorostrata. The sequence goes on from NC_080077.1 coordinate 46,013,855, forward strand.
AGTTCATTAGGTCCCATTTGTTTATTTTTGTTTTTATTTCCATGTCTCTAGGAGGTGAGTCAAAAAGGATCTTGCTATGATTTATGTCAAAGACTATTCTTCCTATGTTTTCCTCTAAGAGTTTTATAGTGTCTGGCCTTACATTTAGGTCTTTAATCCATTTTGAGTTTATTTTTGTGTATGGTGTTAGGAAGTGTTCTAATTTCATTCTTTTACATGTAGCTGTCCAGTTTTCCCACCACGACTTATTGAAGAGGCTGTCTTTTCTCCATTGTATATTCTTGCCTCCTTTATCAAAGATAAGGTGACCATATGTGCGTGGGTTTATCTCTGGGCTTTCTATCCTGTTCCATTGATCTATATTTCTGTTGTTGTGCCAGTACCACACTGTCTTGGTTACTGTAGCTTTGTAGTATAGTCTGAAGTCAGGGAGCCTGATTCCTCCAGCTCCATTTTTCTTTCTCAAGATTGCTTTGGCTATTCGGGGTGTTTTGTGTTTCCATAAAAATTGTGAAATTTTCTGTTCTAGTTCTGTGAAAAATGCCATTGGTAGTTTGATACGGATTGCATTGAATCTGTAGATTGCTTTGGGTAGTAGAGTCATTTTCACAATGTTGATTCTTCCAATCCAAGAACATGGTATATCTCTCCATCTGTTTGTATCATCTTTAATTCCTTTCATCAGTGTCTTATAGTTTTCTGCATACAGGTCTTTTGTCTCCTTAGGTAGGGTTATTCCTAGGTATTTTATTCTTTTTGGTGCAATGATAAATGGGAGGGATTCCTTAATTTCTCTTTCAGATTTTTAATCATTCGTGTATAGGAATGCAAGAGATTTCTGTGCATTAACATTTATCCTGCTACTTTACCAGATTCATTGATTAGCTCTAGTAGTTTTCTGGTAGCATCTTTAGGATACTCTGTATAGTATCATGACATCTACAAACAGAGACATTTTTACTTCTTCTTTTCTGATTTGGATTACTTTTATTTCTTTTTCTTCTCTGATTGCTGTAGCTAAAACTTCCAAAACTGTGTTGAATAATGGTGGTGAGAGTGGGCATCCTTGTCTTGTTTCTGATCTTAGGGGAAATGCTTTCAGTTTTTCACCACTGAGGACGATGTTGGCTGTCGGTTTGTCATATATGACCTTTATTATGTTGAGGTAAGTTCCCTCTATGCCTACTTTCTGGAGAATTTTTATTATAAATGGGTGTTGAATTTTGTCAAAAGCTTTATCTGCATCTATTGGGATGATTATATGGTTTTCATTCTGCAGTTTGTTAATATGCTGTATCACGTTGATTGATTTCTGTATATTGAAGAATCCTTGCATTCCTGGGATAAACCCCACTTGATCATGGTGTATGATCCTTTTAATGTGCTGTTGGATTCTGTTTGCTAGTATTTTGTTGAGGATTTTTGCATCTATGTTCATCAGTGATATTGGCCTGTAGCTCTCTTTCTTTGTGACATCTTTGTCTGGTTTTGGTATCAGGGTGATGGTGGCCTTGAAGAATGAGTTAGGGAGTATTCCTCCGCTGCTATATTTTGGAAGAGTTTGAGAAGGATAGCTCTTAGCTCTTCTCTAAATGTTTGGTAGAATTCGCCTGTGAAGCCATCTGGTCCTGGGCTTCTGTTTGTTGGAAGATTGCTAATCACAGTCTCAATTTCAATGCTTCTGATTGGTCTGTTTATATTTTCTATTTCTTACTGGTTCAGTCTCGGAAGGTTGTGCTTTCCTAAGAATTTGTCCATTTCTTCCAGGTTGTCCATTTTATTGGCATATAGTTGCTTGTAGTAATCCCTCCTGTTTCTTTGTATTTCTGCAGGGTCGGTTGTTATTTCTCCTTTTTCATTTCTAATTCTGTTGATTTGAGTCTTCTCCCTTTTTTTCTTGGTGAGTCTGGGTAATGGTTTATCAATTTTGTTTATCTTCTTAAAGAACCAGGTTTTAGTTTCATTGATCTTTGCTATTGTTTCCTGCATTTCTTTTTCATTTATTTCTTACCTGATCTTTATGATTTCTTTCCTTCTGCTAACTTTGGGGGTTTTTTTGTTCTTCTTTCTCTAATTGCTTTAGGTGTAAGGTTAGGTTGTTTATTTGCGATTTTTCTTGTTTCTTGAGGTAGGATTGTATTGCTATAAACTTCCCTTTTAGAACTGCTTTTGCTGAATCCCATAGGTTTTGGGAGATAGTGTTTTCATTGTCATTTGTTTCTAGGCATTTTGTGATTTCCTCTTTGATTTCTTCAGTGATCTCTTGGTTATTTAGTAGCATATAGTTTAGCCTCCATGTGTTTCTACTTATTACAGTTTTTTTTCCTGTAATTGATACCTATTCTCACAGCATTGGGGTTGGAAAAGATACTTGATACAATTTCAATTTTCTTAAATTTACCAAGGCTTGTTTTGTGACTCAAGATATGATCTATCCTGGAGTACATTCCATGAGCACTTGAGAAGAAAGTGTATTCTGTTGTTTTTAGATAGAATGTTCTATAAATATCAATTAAGTCCATCTTGTCTAATGTGTCTTTTTTTTTAACCTCTTTATTGGGGTATAATTGCTTTACAATGGTGTGTTAGTTTCTGCTTTATAACAAAGTGAATCAGCTATACATATACATATATCCCCATATCTCCTCCCTCTTGCATCTCCCTCCCACCCTCCCTATCCCACCCCTCTAGGTGGTCACAAAGCACCGAGCTGGTCTCCCTGTGCTATCCAGCTGTTTCCCACTAGCTATCTATTTTACATTTGGTAATGTATATATGTCCATGCCACTTTCTCACTTCATCCCAGCTTCCCTTTCCCCTTCCCCGTGTCCTCAAGTCCATTTTCTAGTAGGTCTGCGTCTTTATTCCCGTCCTGCCCCTAGGTTCCTCATGACCATTTTCTTTTAGATTCCATATATATGTGTTAGCATATGGTATTTGTTTTTCTCTTTCTGACTTACTTCACTCTGTATGACAGAATCTAGGTCCATCCACCTCACTACAAATAACTGAATTTCGTTTCTTTTTATGGCTGAGTAATATTCCATTGTATATATGTGCCACATCTCTTTATCCATTCATCTGTCAGTGGACACTTAGGTCGCTTGCATTTCCTGGCTATTGCAATGAACATTGTGATACATGACTATTTTTGAATTATTGTTTCCTCAGGGTATATGCCCAGTAGTAGGATTGCTGGGTTGTATGGGAATTCTATTTTTAATTATTTAAGGAACCTCCATACTGTTCGCCATAGTGGCTGTATCAATTTATATTCCCACCAACAACTCAAAATGGATGACAGACCTAAATGTAAGGCCAGACACTATAAAACTCTTAGAGGAGAACATAGGTAGAACACTCTATAAGACATAAGTCACAGCAAGATCCTTTTTGACCCACCTCCTAGAGAAATGGAAATAAAAACAAAAATAAACAAATGAGACCAAATGAAACTTAAAAGCTTTTGCACAGCAAAGGAAAACATAAACAAGATGAAAAGACAAGCCTCAGAATGGCTGAAAATATTTGCAAATGAAGCAACTAACAAAGGATTAATCTCCAAAATTTACAAGCAGCTCATGCAGCTCAATATTAAAAAACAAACAACCCAATCCAAAAATGGGCAATGACCTAAATAGACATTCCTCCAAAGAAGATACACAGATTACCAACAAACACATGAAAGGATGCTTAACATAACTAATGTGCCATTTAAAGCTTGTGTTTCCTTTTTTATTTTCATTTTGGATGATCTGTCCTTCAGTGAAAGTGGGGTGTTAAAGACCCCTACTATGATTGTCTTACTGTCAATTTCCCCTTTTATGGCTGTTAGCATTTGCCTTATGTATTGAGGTGCTCCTATGTTGGGTGCATAAGTATTTACAATTGTTATATCTTCTTCTTGGATTGATCCCTTGATCATTATGTAGTGTCCTTCTTTGTCTCTTGTAATAGTCTTTATTTTGAAGTCTATTTTGTCTGATATGAGAATTGCTACTCCAGCTTTCTTTTGATTTCCACTTGCATGGAATATCTTTTTACAACCCCTCACTTTCACTCTGTATGTGTCCCTAGGTCTGAAGTGGGTCTCTTATAGACAGCATATATGTGGGTCTTGTTTTTGTATCCATTCAGCCATTCTATGTCTTTTGGTTGGAGCATTTAATCCATTTACATTTAACATAATTATCGATATATATGTTCCTATTACCATTTTCTTAATTGTTTTGGGTTTGTTATTGTAGGTCTTTTCCTTCTCTTGTGTTTCCTGCCTAGAGAAGTTGCTCCAGCTTTTGTTGTAAAGCTTGTTTGGTGGTGCTAAATTCTCTTAGCTTTTGCTTGTCTGTAAAGGTGTTAATTTCTCCATTGAATCTGAATGAGATCCTTGCTGGGTAGTGTAATCTTTGTTGTAGGGTTTTCCCTTTCATCACTTTAAATATGTCCTGCAACTCCCTTCTGGCTTGCAGAGTTTCTGCTGAAAGATCCGCTGTTTACCTAATGGGATTTCCTTTGTATGTCTTTGTTGTTATTCCCTTGCTGCTTTTTTTTTTTTAATTTTTGGCTGTGTTGGGTCTTCATTTCTGTGCGAGGGCTTTCTCTAGTTGTGGCAAGCGGGGGCCACTCTTCATCGCGATGAGCAGGCCTCTCACTATCGCGGCCTTTCTTGTTGCGGAGTGCAGGCTGCAGACGCGCAGGCTCAGTAGTTGTGGCTCATGGGCCTAGTTGCTCCGCGGCATGTGGGATCTTCCCAGACCAGGGCTCGAACCCGTGTCCCCTGCATTAGCAGGCAGACTCTCAACCACTGCGCCACCAGGGAATCCCCTCCCTTGCTGCTTTTAATATTTTTTCTTTGTATTTAATTTTTGATCGTTTGATTAATATGTGTCTTGGCATATTTCTCCTTGGATTTATCCTGTATGGGACTCTCTGCACTTCCTGACTTGAGTGACTATTTCCTTTCCCATGTTAGGGACGTTTTCAGCTATAATCTCTTCAAATATTTTCTCAGTCCCTTTCTTTTTCTCTTCTTCTTCTGGGACCGATATAATTTGAATGCTGGAGGATTTAATGTTGTTCCCAGAGGTCTCTGAGACTGTCCTCAATTCTTTTCATTATTTTTTCTTTATTCTGCTCTGCGGTAGTTATTTTCACTATTTTATCTTCCAGGTCACTTATCTGTTCTTCTGCCTCAGTTATTCTGCTAGTGATTTCTTCTAGAGAATTTTTAATTTCATTTATTGTGTTGTTCATCATTGTTTGTTTGCTCTTTAGTTCTTCTAGGTCCTTGTTAAACGTTTCTTGTATTTTCTCCATTCTGTTTCCAATATTTTGGATCATCTTCAGTATAATTACTCTGAATTCTTTTTCAGGTAGACTGCCTATTTCCTCTCCAATTTTTAGGTCTGGTGGGTTTTTACCTTGGTCCTTCATCTGCTGTGTGTTTGTCTGTCTTCTTATTTTGCTTACCTTACTGTGTTTGGGGTCTCCTTTTCGCAGGCTGCATGTTCGTAGTTCCCGTTGTTTTTGGTGTCTGCCCCCAGTGGGTACGGTTGTTTCAGTGTTTTGTGTAGGCTTCCTGGGGAGGGGCCTGGTGCCTGTGTTCTGGTGGGTGGAGCTGGATCTTGCTTCTGGTGGGCAGGGCTGGGTCCAGTGGTGTGTTTTGGGGTGTCTGTGAACTTAGTATGATTTTAGGCAGCCTCTTTGCTAATGGGTGGCATTGTGTTCCTGTCTTGCTAGTTGTTTGGCATGGGGCGTCCAGCACTGGAGTTTGCTCGCTGTTGGGAGGAGCTGGGTCTTAGCAGTGAGATGGAGATCTCTGGGAGAGCTCTAGCCAATTGATATTATGTGGGGCTGGGAGGTCTCTGGTGGTCCAGTGTCCTGAATTCAGCCTTCCCACCTCAGATGCTCAGGCCTGACACCACGCCAGAGCACCAAGACCATCAACCACATGGCTCAGAAGAAAAAGAAGAAAAAAAGAAAAAAAAATTTTTAATAAATAAATAAAATAAAATAATTAAAATTTAAAAAGTAAAAAAATTGTTAAAATAAAATAAAATAAAAGTTAAAAAAGAAAGAAGAAAGCAGCCAAACCAATAAACAAATCCATGAATGACAACAAGCACTAAAAACTATATTAAGATAAACCTAAAATTCAGAAAGAAGTCAGTCACAGACAGCAAACCCCAAGTCTACAGTTGCTTAGAAAGTCCACAGCCTCACTTTTGGGTTCATTCATTGTCTATTCCGGTATTCCACAGATGCAGCATACCTCAAGTTGATTGTGGGGTTTTAATCTGCTGTTCCTGAGGCTGCACGAGAAATTTCCCTTTCTCTTCTTTGGTCACACAGCTCCTGGGGTTCACCTTTGGTTTTGGCCCACCTCTGCTTGTAGGTTGCCCTCAGGTTTCTGTTCCTGCCCAGACAGGACAGGGTTAAAGCAGCGGCTGATTAGAGGGCGCTGGTTCACTCATGCCACGGGGAGGGAGAGGTACGGTAGTTATAATTGGAATGTGGGGCAAGCCTGTGGCAGCAGAAGCACTGTGAAGTTGTAACAGCCTGAGGCACGCCGTGTGTTGTCCCAGGGAACTTATCCCTGGATCACAGGACCCTGGCAGTGGCGTGCTGCACAGGCTCCCAGGAGGGGAGGTGTGGATAGTGACCTGTACCAGCATACAGGATTCTTGTCGGCTGCAGCAGCAGCATTAGTGTTTCATGCCTGTCTCTGGGGTCTTCTCTGATAGCTGCGGCTCACACCCATCTCTGGAGCTCATTTAGGCGGTGCTCTGAATCCCCTCTCCTCGCACACCCCGAAACAATTGCCTCTTGCCTCTTCGGGAGCTCCAGACTTTTTCCCGGACTCCCTCCCGGCTAGCTGTGGTGCACTAGCCCCCTTTAGGCTGTGTTCACGCCGCCAACCCCAGTCCTCTCCCTGGGGTCTGACCTACAAAGCCCGAGCCTCAGCTCCCAGCCCCCGGCCACCCTGGGGGGGGAGCAGACAAGCCTCTCGGGCTGGTGAGTGCTGGTCGGCACCGATCCTCTCTGCGGGGATCTCTCCGCTTTGCCCTCTGCACCCCTGTTGCTGCGCTCTCCTCCATGGCTCTGAAGCTTCCCCCCTCTGCCACCTGCAGTCTCCGCCCGCGAAGGGCCTTCCTAGTGTGTGGAAACCTTTCCTCCTTCACAGCTCCCTCCCACTGGTGCAGGTGCCGTCCCTATTCTTTTGTCTCTGTTATTTCTTTTTTCTTTTGCCCTACCCAGGTACGTGGGGAGTTTCTTGCCTTTGGGGAGGTCTGAGTTCTTCTGCCAGCATTCAGTAGGTGTTCTGTAGGAGTTGTTCCACATGTAGATGTATTTTTGATATATTTTGTGGGGAAGAAGGTGATCTCAACGTCTTACTCCTCTGCCATCTCAAAGGTTGCCCTCCTACACTCAATTTAAAGCAAACATTTTTCACTTTAGACTATCTTGATTTTTTATTTTATATCTTTATAGGAAACAGAATCTACATTGTGTATCAAAGTAAAACAAAATCTAGATTAATCCTTTCATTTCATTTATGTAAGTACCCAAAGCATTTAGCATTTGTTCTAAATAATCTGCTTAACAATCTGGTGACATATAAAACATTGACACTTTTTAGACACTAGTAAGATAAAATGTGGAAAAAGTGAGTTTGTAATATCTGATAAGAAATTAGTTGATAAAAGTTAGGAGAAGATTTAATGGTTCTTATTGAATATTAACTAGTTAAGCATAAGTCTAAAAATACATATCATTGCATCAGTACTATAAATATTTATATATATATAATTTCTTAATAAGTATTATTCTATAGCCATAATACTTTCCTTAACATTTAGGATTCTAGAAACAAATGATCAGGCTTAATGTTAATGTGATTGAAAGCGAACTCTATCCCTCAGTTACTGACAAACTAGGATTCATCTCAAAGTATTTTATTTATAACAAATGCCAAGGTTAGAACTCATATTTCTGTTTTAACTACTACATTAAAGAATAACTTGAAGTTTTCAGAAACTAAATTTAGGAAAGACTGAGATATACAATTTTAACCTTATTAAGTCATGTAAATATAGAAATGATTGTTATTTCTAATTTAAGCCCAATATTATTCTTAGCACAGCAGTTATTACAGATGACAAAGAAAAAGAGTTCAGTTCTTGGGGTATAGGGTACTAAATACTATGTGCTGTTACTTTCATTGTATATTTTCCAATTTTGATTTAAATGAGAAAAAATGTAGTCATGGAAGTCACTTACTATTATATCAATTTTATAAAGACTTGACCTTGACCAAAGAAACATGCTTTGCAAAGTAGAAATGTTCCCACTAAGTAATATACATTAGTCATTAACATTAACTCAATTTTGAGATAAATAATAAATCTCTTCTGATTTTATAGCTAAGAGTTAATCCAGTAGAGTGGTTATCATCAACTCCAAGCCTTTTAGCGTTTTTAATTGTTCTATTCAAATGAAAAGCTTTATGCCAGCTTTTGTTACCACCCAATTAATTCTAAAAACCAATTAAGATAAAATCATACATAATAATCTCCTACTTATTACTAAGTGTATAAAATTTGCCTCCATCATTTAGTTCTTTTGACCCACCGTTGACAACTCCTGATTAGTGGAGCTCCAATACTCTTCACTTCTCTCCTTATTAGCAATAATGGATATTTGGAAAAAGACACCCACTTCAGTTTACTAATTCAAATCAACATTGCACATTCCCTATAATTTGAATAGCTCTGTAATTGTTTGTCTTTGAATACCTGACTTCACATTATTTGGTTTTTTAACATCATTCCTGCTTAAGAACAACAGGATACCTCACAATGTGATGTGATTAACCTGGCTGTTGGTTGGTGATTATTCAGTTCATGTAAATCTGCGAATAAAAACCTAAACATTAGAGATAACCTTTTTAAGTTTGTAAAATCAGGTGTGTAAATTATATTTCTGATTAATTTTGTTTTGGATAATTGACTATTGTATTTCTCAAACTCTGGATATCATTCTACATAATTTTAAACACTCATTCAAGTAATTTTATTATATGATATTAGAAAAAAGTTATAAATTATATTTAATTATTGTATTCTTTCCATAAATATAATTTAGCGTTATGTAAATTTAAATTTATTGCAAAAGTATTGTGAAATAAAATGCTAAGATATTTTTGCCATCTGGATTTTAAAATAATTAGTCAAGTCTATGTCAGGAAGTTAACAGCATTCAAATGCATTTTTATGCTTCATCTGTATAAACAAGTTCAGTTAAAATATTTTAAGGAAATATATATTTTAAAGATGCAAAAAATAGATTAATGAATTAGTGTTCATGAAAAACTCAGGGATAAACCATAAATGTTATTAGCTTTATGGAATTAATTTGTCTGCATAAACATCTAAAATGATAATAAATTAATTCATTTTTATATCCCTCTTTATGATGCTTCATTAATGGGGTATTTCTGAGTTCTCATTAGGTGTGCATATAAGATATGCCATGTATCTAATACATTTTCCCAATAATAGTAATGATAGCCTACTAAAACAATGGTTTCCAACTATGATTTGAACAGAGAGTGGGCATATTTCTGTAATTTTGTGAAAGAGGTCAGTTTAAGATATACTATGGGAAGACTATGAAGATTATGACGTGAAATAAACAAAGGTATGTCTTAACTTCAAAATGTCTTCTTTGAAGCTATCACATATTTGCCTCATATTGCATATATAATATTACCAAAATTTTAATATTATATTGATAGGTAACAATGAAAATATTTTGATTGAATGCTGATTTAAAAAAAACTGGAATTCTTGTTCCAGTCCTCCAATTTAAATACCACAAGTAAAGTTTGATTAGATGCCAGTGTCTCAGGTCACCAATCATGCAAGAATTGAAGGTCCAGGTAGCAAAATTTGTCTGAGAAATTAGTCAAGGGTTGGGGGCAGGGTGAAGTCACCCAGTCTAGATAATTAATAGAAAATGCAGTTAAAGAATATGTTGAAACAGCAGAACCTATTAATGAAAAGTAACCTCTATTTCCTTAAAGAATTAGAAAAGAAAGGCATTTGTTTAAAAATGAAGAATTTGGTATGGTTGAAGGAGATGAAATGAGGATGGTAGGGGAGATGTTTAAAATGTAATTGTCTTTTTTGGACAATCTTACTCTCAGGTGATAAACTACTTTCTTTATGCAAATACTGGTATACATTTTAAGAATGTATATTCTGCTAGACTGGTGATTTCATCTCAATTGGATAAATGAGAAGAAATGAGTCAGTTAGATTGTACTGTTTTTCACTGAAACTGCCAGCTGCCCTCAAAGTCTTGAATTGAAAAGTAGGAAGTTAAACAGCGTAAAAGAAATTCAGGTATCGTTTTTTAACACAAAGTGAAGATAAAATATAAAATGGAATGTCAACGGTATCAACAGAAACAGCAATCATAAACCAGCTTGAAACAGCTGGGAATGCATTCTGAAAGAGAAATCTGGAGCCCTAAGTTGCTAGCAAACACAATCATAACAGTGACTTTTATCTACATGTGATTTAACTTTGATCAATTTAGAAGAGGCATCTTTTTAAAGTTAACTGTATCTGTATTTGCAGCCAATTTTTCACCTGGAAACATTTCACCTACAAAGCCATTAATACATTTCCTGAATAATGTTTTTGATAAGGAAATGACCCTTGAGGCTTTGTTTCCTTTATAGAGTAAAAACACACTCACATGCCTTCATTGACAGTTGTCATTTTTTTAAAGCCTCATTCAACATGGTAAATAAAGGAATATCTCTTTATATGGCTTGGTTTCATAACTTTTATAGTTTATGGCTCCAGTTTACCTAGAGGAGCCTGAGAGCTCGGAACTCAAGAGAGATGCTGAAAAAACCATCCCTCTGCTAATGCTACTTTATCCATATTACAAAATTCTGGACATGAAAATGATGAATTATATTAAATGAATTTCTGACTGTATGTGTATTTTAGGTTGTTTTCCTGTGCTAAAGAAGAGTTCAAAAACTTCCATTTCCACTCATACTCAGTTGGCAGACAACAGTGCCTTAGAAATGGCTGTATGTTTTTTGAGAAGCAACAGTGATATGTTCAACTCCTCGCTTTTGGGGAGGTAGCTACAGAATCCGTCATTCATTCAATAAACCTTCACTGAGAATCTACCAGGACCTAAATCTGCTAATCTGTGAGCTGCATGAGAGCAGATACTCAGCTAATTCTGTTCTGCATCCCCCAAATTTAAACAGATCTGGTGACAATAAATAAATACCAAGACAGAGTCAAGGACCTGATTTTGAAGGAATGGTGTTGTATGCTGAACTTAGAGACTGTCTTTATTCCCTAGAAATTAGGGAATATGGAAGGATTTTAAGGAGATATGCTGACACTCACTGTGTGAAAGATGGAATGTAAAGTGTTGCTTCTAAAGTAGGAATGTCCGTTAGCAGCCACTGGCATTATCTTGGTAGAGTGAATAAGATTCTGAACAAGAGTAGCCAAAGTGAGAGTGGTGAAAAGAAGATGGATTTGAGATATATTTCAAAAAAAATTGATAAGATTGGATAACCATCCTCTTTTACCCACGTTTGGAGAATTAGCATCCCTCTAATCCTGCTCCTTGATTCCTCTACTATTTTTTACAATTTTAGTCAAACACTGATGACTCAAATTCTATCTCTAGCCTAGATCTCTCTTCTGAGCTCTAAGACTTATAAACCATTTGCTTGTTTCAAAGGCATCTGCATGACCAAATTATTATTTTCCTGTGTCCCTTATCATAAAATGTAGCTCCATTACCTGACTGGTTTCTGAAGCTGGAAATCAGAAGCAACCTTAAAATATTATTCTTACTTTATCATAGAAAATCCATTATGTCTTTACCTTTCTAATCCCCTCTTGGACACTACTCTAATCTAGGACTCTCTCGTCTTTCACCTGGATTATTGCAGGATATTCTCTGTTTTTTAACATCTTTATTGGAGTATAATTGCTTTACAATGGTGTGTTAGTTTCTGCCTTATAACAAAGTGAATCAGCTATATATATACATATATCCCCATATCTCCTCCCTCTTGCGTCTCCTTCCCACCCTCCCAGGTGGTCACAAAACACCGAGCTGATCTCCCCGTACTATGCAGCTGCTTCCCACTAGCTATCTGTTTTACATTTGGTAGTGTATATATGTCCATGCCACTGTCTCACTTCGTCCCAGCTTACCCTTCCCTCCATGTGTGTATCTACGTCTGTGTCTTTATTCCTGTCCTGCCCCTAGGTTCTTCAGAACTCTTTTTTTTTTTTTTTTTAGATTCCATATATATGTGTTAGCATATGGTATTGGTTTTTCTCTCTCTGACTTACTTCATTCTGTATGACAGTCTCTAGGTCCGTCCACCTCACTACAAATCACTCAATTTGATTTCTTTTTATGGCTGAGAAATATTCCATTGTATATATGTGCCACATCTTCTTTATCTATTCATCTGTTGATGGACATTTAGGTTGCTTCCATGTCCTGGCTATTGTAAATAGAGCTGCAATGAACATTTTGGTACATGACTCTTTTTGAATTATGGTTTTCTCAGGGTATATGCCAAGTAGTGGGATTGCTGGGTCATGTGGTAGTTCTATTATTAGTTTTTTAAGAAACCTCCATACTATTCTCCATAGTGGCTGTATCAATTTACATTCCCACCAACAGCGCAAGAGGGTTCCCTTTTCTCCATGTCCTCTCCAGCATTTATTGTTTGTAGATTTTTTGATGATGGCCATTCTGACTGGTGTGAGGTGATACCTCATTGTGGTTTTGATATGCATTTCTCTAATGATTAGTGATGTTGAGCATTCTTTCATGTGTTTATTGGCAGCCTGTATATCTTCATTAGAGAAATGTCTATTTAGGTCTTCTGCCCATTTTTGGATTGGGTTTTTTGTTTTTTTGACATTGAGGTGCATGAGCTGCTTGTAAATTTTGGAGATTAATCCTTTGTCAGTTCCTTCATTTGTAAATATTTTCTCCCATTCTGAGGGTTGTCTTTTCATCTTGTTTATATTTTCCTTTGCTGTGCAAAAGCTTTTAAGTTTCATTTGGTTCCATTTGTTTATTTTTGTTTTTATTTCCATGTCTCTAGGAGGTGGGTCAAAAAGGATCTTGCTGTGATTTATGTCATAGAGTGTTCTGCCTATATTTTCCTCTAAGAGTTTTAGAGTGTCTGGCGTTACACTTAGGTCTTTAATCCATTTTGAGTTTATTTTTGTGCATGGTGTCAGGGAGTGTTCTAATTTCATACTTTTACATGTTCCTGTCCAATTTTCCCAGCACCACTTATTGAAGAGGCTGTCTTTTCTCCACTGTATATGCTTGCCTCCTTTATCAAAGATAAGTTGACCATATGTGTGTGGGTTTATCTCTGGGCTTTCTGTCCTGTCCCATTGATCTATATTTCTGTTTTTGTGCCAGTACCATACTGTCTTGATTACTGTAGCTTTGTAGTATAGTCTGAAGTCAGGGAGCCTGATTCCTCCAGCTCCGTTTTTCTTTCTAAAGGTTGCTTTGGCTATTCGGGGTCTTTTGTGTTTCCATAAAAATTATGAAATTTTTTGTTCTAGTTCTGTGAAAAATGCCAGTGGTTGTTTGGTAGGGAATGCATTGAATCAGTAGATTGCTTTGGGTAGTAGAGTCATTTTCACAATGTTGATTATTCTAATCCAAGAACATGGTATATCTCTCCATCTGTTTGTATCAACTTTAATTTCTTTCATCAGTGTCTTATAGTTTTCTGCATACAGGTCTTTTGTCTCCTTAGGTAGGTTTATTCCTAGGTATTTTATTCTTTTTGGTGCAATGATAAATGGGAGGGATTCCTTAATTTCTCTTTCAGATTTTTCATCTTTCATATATAGGAATGCAAGAGATTTCTGTGCATTAATTTTTTATCCTGCTACTTTACTAGATTCATTGGTTAGCTTTAGTAGTTTTCTGGTAGCATCTTTAGGAGTCTCTATGTATAGTATAACATCTGCAAACAGTGACAGTTTTATTCTTCTTTTCTGATTTGGATTCCTTTTATTTCTTTTTCTTCTCTGTTTGCTGTGGCTAAAACTTCCAAAACTATGTTGAATAATAGTGGTGAGAGTGGGCATCCTTGTCTTGTTTCTGATCTTAGAGGAAATAGTTTCAGTTTTTCACCATTGAGAACGTTGTTGGTTGTGGGTTTGTCATATATGGCCTTTATTATGTTGAGGTAAGTTCCCTCTATACCTACTTTCTGGACAGTTTTTATCATAAATGGGTGTTGAATTTTATAGAAAGCTTTTTCTGCCTCTATTGAGATGATCATATGTTGTTTTCTCTTTCAATTTGTTATTATGGTTTATCACACTGATTGATTTGGGTATAATGAAGAATCCTTGCATTCCTGGGATAAACCCCACTTGATCATGGTGTATGATCCTTTTAATGTGCTCTTTGATTCTGTTTGCTAGTATTTTGTTGAGGATTTTTGCATCTATGTTCATCAGTGATATTGGCCTGTAGCTCTCTTTCTTTGTGACACCTTTGTCTGGTTTTGGTGTCAGGGTGATGGTGGCCTCGTAGAATGAGTTTGGGAGTGTTCCTCCCTCTGTTATATTTTGGAAGAGTTTGGGAAGGATAGGTGTTAGCTCTTCCCTAATGTTTGATAGAATTTGCCTGTGAAGCCATCTGGTCCTGGGCTTTTGTTTGTTGGAAGATTTTTAATCACAGTCTCAATTTCAGTGCTTGTGATTGGTCTGTTTATATTTTCTATTTCTGCTCAGTTCAGTCTCGGAAGGTTGTGCTTTTCTAAGAATTTGTCTGTTCCTTCCAGGTTGTCCATTTTTTTGGCATAGAGTTGCTTGTAGTAATCTCTCGTGATCCTTTGTAAATCTGCAGTGTCAGTTGTTACTTCTTCTTTTTCATTTCTAATTCTATTGATTTGAGTCTTCTCCCTTTTTTTCTTTGGGAGTCTGGCTAATGGTTCATCAATTTTGTTTATCTTCTCAAAAAACCAGGTTTTAGTTTCATTGATCTTTGCTATTGTTTGCTGCATTTCTTTTTCATTTATTTCTGATCTGATCTTTATGATTTCTTTCCTTCTGCTAACTTTGGGGGTTTTTTTTGTTGTTGTTTTTCTTTCTCTAATTGCTTTAGGGGTAAGGTTTGGTTGTTTATTTGAGACGTTTCTTGTTTATTGAGGTAGGATTGTATTGCTATATACTTCCCTTTCAGAACTGCTTTTCCTTCATCCCATAGGTTTTGGGTGATAGTGTTTTCATTGTCATTTGTTTCTAGGTATTTTTTGATTTCCTCTTTGATCTCTTCAGTGATCTCTTGGTTATTTAGTTGTATATTGTTCAGCCTCCATGTATTTGTATTTTTTACACATTTTTTCCTGTAATTGTTATCTAGTCTCATAGCATTGTGGTCGGAAAAGATACTTGATACAATTTCAATTTTCTTAAATTTGCCAAGGCTTGATTTGTGACCCAAGATATGATCTATCCTGGAGAATGTTCCATGAGCCCTTGAGAAGAAAGTGTATTCTGTTGTTTTTGGATGGAATGTCTTATAAATATCAATTAAGTCCATCTTGTTTAATATATCATTTAAAGCTGTGTTTCCTTATTTATTTTCATTTTCGATGATCTGTCCATCGGTGAAAATGGGGTGTTAAAGTCCCCTAATATGACTGTGTTACTGTCGATTTCCCCTTTTATGGCTGTTAGCATTTGTCTTATGTATTGAGGTGCTCCTATGTTGGGTGTATAAATATTTACAATTGTTATATCTTCCTCTTGGATTGAACCCTCAATCATTATGTAGTGTCTCTTGTAGTAGTCTTTGTCTCTTGTAGTAGTCTCTTTGTCTCTTGTAGTAGTCTTTATTTTAAAGTCTATTTTGTCCGATATGAGTATTTCTACTCCAGCTTTCTTTTGATTTCCACTTGCATGGAATATCTTTTTCCATCCCCTCACTTTCAGTCTGTATGTGTCCCTAGGTCTGAAGTGGGTCTCTTGTAGACAGCATATATACGGGTCTTGTTTTTTTATGCATTCAGCCAGTCTATGTCTTTTGGTTGGAGCATTTAATCCATTTACATTTAAGGTAATTATCGATAAGTATGTTCCTATTACCATTTTCTTACATGTTTTGGGTTTGTTATTGTAGGTCTTTTCCTTCTCTTGTGTTTCCTGCCTAGACAAGTTCCTCTAGCATTTGTTGTAAAGCTGGTTTGGTGGTGCTGAATTCTCTTAGCTTTTGCTTGTCTGTAAAGTTTTTAATTTTCCGTTGAATCTGAATGAGATCCTTGATGCGTAGAGTAATCTCGGTTGTAGGTTTTTCCCTTTCATCACTTTAAATATGTCCTGCAACTCCCTTCTGGCTTGCAGAATTTCTGCTGAAAGATCAGCTGTTAACCTTATGGGAATTCCCTTTTATGTTATTTGTTTTTCTTCCCTTGCTGCTTTTAATATTTTTTCTTTGTATTTAATTTTTGATAGTTTGATTAATATGTGTCTTGGAGTATTTTTCCTTGGATTTAACCTGTATGGGACTCTCTGCGCTTCCTGGACTTGACTGACTTTTCCTTTCCCATATTAGGGAAGTTTTCAACTATAATCTCTTCAAATATTTTCTCAATCCCTTTCTTTTTCTCTTCTTCTTCTGGGACCCCTGTAATTCAAATGTTCGTGCATTTAATGTTGTCCCATAAGACTCTCAGACTCTCCTCGATTCATTTCATTCTTTTTTCTTTATTCTGCTCTGAAGTAGTTATCTCCACTATTTTATCTTCCAGGTCACTTATCTGTTCATCTGCCTCAGTTATTCTGCTATTGATTCCTTCTAGAGAATTTTTAATTTCATTTATTGTGTTGTTCATCATTGTTTGTTTGCTCTTTAGTTCTTCTTGGTCCTTGTTAAACATTTCTTGTATTTTCTCCATTCTGTTTCCAATATTTTGGATCATCTTTACTATCATTACTCTGGATTCTTTTTCAGGTAGACTGCCTATTTCCTCCTCATTTGTTTGGTCTGGTGGGTTTTTACTTTGCACCTTCATCTGCTGTGTGTTTCCCTGTCTTCTCATTTTGCTTAACTTACTGTGTTTGGGGTCTCCTTTTTGCATGGTGCAGGTTCATAGTTCCCGCTGTTTTTGGTGTCTGCCCCCAGTGGCTAAGGTCATTCAGTGGCTTGTGTAGGCTTCCTGGGGAGGGGACTGGTGCCTGTGTTCTGGTGGATGAAGCTGGACCTTGTCTTTCTGGTGGGCAGGACCACATCCGGTGGTGTGTTTTGGGTTTTCTGAGACTGTATTATGATTTTGGGCAAGCTCTCTGCTAATGGGTGGGGTTGTGATCCTGTCTTGCTAGTTGTTTGGCATAGGATGTCCAGCACTGTTGCTTGCTGATCGTTGAGTGGAGCTGGGTCTTAGCATTGAGATAGAGATCTCTGGGAGAGCTTTCACCTTTTGATATTACATGGAGGTGGGAAGTCTCTGGTGGTCCAATGTCCTGAACTCGGCTCTCCCACCTCAGAAGCACAGGCCTTACACCAGACCATAACAAAAAGACCCTGCCAGCCACACAGCTCAGAAGAAAAGGGAGAAAAAAAGAAAGGAAAAAATAAAATGAAATAAAATAAAGTTATTAAAATAAAATATTTAAAAGTAATTAAATAAAGATTAAAAAAAAGGAAAGAAGAGGGGAACCAAACCAGAAAACAAATCCACCAATAATAACAAGTGCTAAAAACTATACTAACAAACATACAGACAAAAAAATGGACAGACAGAACCCTAGGATAAATGGTAAAAGCAAAGCTGTACAGACAGAATCACACAAAGAAGTGTACACATACACACTTACCAAAAGAAAAAAAGGAAAAAAATGTATATCTATTAAAAAAAAAAACCAAAATTTGGTTTGAAGAGAGAGAGAGCAAGAAGAGAAGCAACCAAATCAGTAAACAAATCTAACAATAATCATAAATTGTAAATAGTAAACTAAGATAAACATGAGAACAGAAACAAACTGGATGCAGAAAGCAATCCCCAAGTCTACAGTTGCTCCCAAAGTCCACTACCTCAATTTTGGGATGATTTTTTGTCTATTCATGTATTCCAGAGATGGAGGGTACATCAAGTTGATTTAATCCGCTGCTCCTGAGGCTGCTGGGAGAAATTTCCCTTTCTCTTCTTTGTTCTCACAGCTCCCGGGGTTCAGCTTTGCATTTGGATCCGCCTCTGCGTGTAGGTCACCTGAGGGCGTCTGTTCTTCGTTCAGACAGAACGGGGTTAAAGGAGCAGCTGCTTCGGGGGCTCTGGCTCACTCAGGACGGGGGGAGGGAGGGGTACGGATGCGGGGTGAGCCTGCGGCGGCAGAGGCCGGCATGACGTTGCAGCAGCCTGAAGCGCGCCGTGCGTTCTCCTGGGGAAGTTGTCCCTAGATCACGGGACCCCGGCAGTGGCGGGCTGCACAGGCTCCCGGGAGGGGCGGTGTGGAGAGTGACCTGTGCTCGCACGCAGATTTCTTGGTGGCGGCGGCAGCAGCCTTAGAGTCTCATGCCCGTCTCTGGGGTCCACGCTGATAGCCACGGCTCGCGCCCGTCTCTGGAGCTCATTTAGGCGGTGTTCTGAATCCCCTCTCCTCATGCACCCCAAAACAATGGTCTCTTGCCTCTTCAGCAGCTCCAGAATTTTTCCCGGACTCCCTCCTGGCTAGCTGTGGTGCACTAGCCCCCTTCAGGCTGTGTTCACGCCGCCAACCCCAGTCCTCTCCCTGTGAACCGACTGAAGCCCCAGCCTCAGCTCCCAGCCCTGCCCGCCCCGGCGGGTGAGCAGACCAACCTCTCGGGCTGGTGAGTGCTGCTCGGCACCGATCCTCCGTGCGGGAATCTCTCCGCTTTGCCCTCCTCACCCCTGTGGCTGTGCTCTCCTCCGTGGCTCCGAAGCTCCCCCCCTCCACCACCCGCAGTCTCTGCCCACGAAGGGGCTTCCTAGTGTGTGGAAACCTTTCCTCCTTCACAGCTCCCTCCCACTGGTGCAGGTCCCGTCCCTATTCTTTTGTCTCTGGTTTTTCTTTTTTATTTTGCACTACCCAGGTACGTGGGGAGTTTCTTGCCTTTTGGGAGGTCTGAGGTCTTCTGCCAGCATTTGGCAGGTGTTCTGTAAGAGTTGCTCCACATGTAGATGTATTTCTGACGTATTTGTGAGGAGGAAGGTGATCTCCACGTCTTACTCTTCCGCCATCTTGAAGGTCTCCTGCAGGATATTCTTAATTGAGTTTGTTACATCTACTCTTAGTCCACTCCCAATCCGATCTCCACAATGTAGTTGCTATCATCTTTTCAAAATGCAATTCTGATATGTTACCATCTTTTCAACTTGAAAGTTTTAGTGAGTGCTTTAACTTATGATAAACACTGGCATCTTTAATATAATCTTTAACATTTTATGTAATCTGGCCCATGTCAGATTACTCTCTTGCCTATTCTTGTGTCACTCTATATTTTGCTTTCTATTCCTCTGCTAAATTGGGTGTATTTCAGTTTCTCCAGATTATATGTGCTTTCCCTCAGGACATTTGTACATGCTATTTCCTCTGCCTAGAATGCTCTTCTCATCTGTTTTTATCTATTTGTCTGTGTAACTACTTCCAACATAAATTCATTAGGTCGGACTCTTCCAACACCTTACCCCTACCCCATTAGAGAGATAGTACATATCTCCTATAAGGTTTCATAGTTACCAATATATTTTGATTCATATAACTGATCACAGTTAAAATTTATATATTGGTGTAATTTCTCCATTAATGTCTGGCTTCCTAACTGGACTGAGGGCAAGATACTATGTTTGTTTTGCTCAGCAAAATATCTTTAGATCCTGGTGCAATATTTAGTGTATAATATATTCTTTTAATGAATGTTTGACAATTGAATGAATGGATGAATTAATGATCAGTTAGAGGGAATAAGGTGAGCAAAAGATTTCAATATATGCCAGAATTTCCTGAAAACAGATTACTTTCAGGCTCATCTAAACAAATGATCACAAGTCAAATATATATAATTAAAGTTGAAAGTAGTTTTAGATTAATGCCTGGAAAATGAAGAATAAGCTATATTGAAATGTCAAGAATGCTTTACCCTGTATTTATTTGAGTTATGCTTTAGAAAACCATGCTAATCAAAGAATATTTTGGATCTCATCAGAAAGAAAAAAGTGATACAGAGCTCTATGAGATTATATCTAAATTCAGTAAGTGGTTTTAAGAAAGTTCTCCAAAAAGTGTTTGAAAGGTTACCACATGGAGACCAAAGAATTGATGAAATATAACACCATATAGTACACCATAAAAATGTTGGTTTTGTTGACCTTCTGAAATCTATTACTCATGGTGTACTCAGCAAATCTTGTTAAATTCTTGCTACTAAGACCTTTGTGAAGGAAACTTTGTTTTATAAATTCATTTACTAACAGCCTGTCCTCGTAGGGTAACACAATAAAAATATTTCCCGGGAATTCTACTTAGACTAAATTGAAAAGACTCTGACCAGAGTCCTGCTCTCCCGTCAATGACTGTAACTGGGAAAATGAGTCGGGCCCAAAGACTAGAAAATTTTGTATTTCATCCAGCTCTTACGTTCCATATTTATGGTTGTTTTGAACAGAAGCGTGTTTTTCTCTTCCATGTAAAGGTAGAGACGTGAAAGCTCTTTGGATTGCAAACTCATAAATGTCATCATATCTGAGGTGGTTGACAGCTTCATTGTCCTGTCAGTGGGTTCACATTCAATATTTTCTGTATATAAAAATATTTACTTGTGAAAATAAGTCTTTTGGACAAAATATTAGGGGCTAGGGCAAATACAACTCAATCACTTACTAGCTGTTACTTGACTTTCACATTCATGACAAGTTGATAATAATGGTGCTAACCTCACAGATTTGTGGTGCGAACCCCATGTGCTGATATATGTAGAACACATGGAACAATACCTGGCAGGTAGTAAGAGCTCAATACACTTTAACCATGATCATTACTATCACAGAATTAAAAAAAAAAACCTGTGCCCTCTAAAATCTCATAATATATTTGGATATATTTTAAAAAACACAAGGAAAATGACAATTTCCAAATAACAGTTAATACATAAACTAAAGAAATATCACAAGGCACATACAATTAATTGCCAAATAAAATGACTTCTAAAGATTGTTATAGGAGAGCAGAGGATGGATGGAGAGACCAATTAGGGTGGGGAGCTATGGAATATTTTTTCAGAGAAAATCAGTTTTGGCTAGAGCTTGTAAAATTAGTAAATACGGGTGTCTTCTTAAATTAGAAATTTCTGGCACATACTTGCTTATAACTATATTTTAGCTTGCATCAAAACTTGTTCTAAAAATATTGACAATTACATGAGTAGATAAGAGCATATATCAAAAGTATGGTGAAAATGCACTCTAAAGGAATATTCTTAATAAGCTATTACAAAAAAAAAGTCAAATGCCACTTTTCTGGGGGGTGTCTAAGAAAGATTAGGAGGCCATTCCTCTGGAGCCCCTACAAATACTGGATTACTGATGTGGGACAGGCACTCAACCACCCCAGATCTCTGAAAGACATGCACAGTAGAAACAAAAAACCCAGCATGACATTTTATTATGAGTGAAATCTGTTAAATTGTGCTTCCTTTTGCTCAAAAGCTCCATCCTAAATCTCAGAAGTCACACTCACTGGAGTTAGAGGACAGAGGCCAGGTCCAGAGCCAGAAAGAAAGCATTTGCTCCTTGGTCTGTGGATTAGCCAGCCCAAGCTGCCTGCTGTGGGCTTTCTTATGTCTGAACTGTCCAACTCTAGCTTCCCCAACAGGGGAGAAACATGAGAAGAAATAAATGTCACAGACTAGCCTAAATTCTTAGTTTCAGGTGAATCTCTGATATGGAAGAGAGAGGTCTTTTTTTTCTCTGAAAATATCTCTCCTGACAGTGGAGACTGGCTCCCCAGCTAATCTGGTCTCTAGGATCTAATCAGTCTGTCAGGACTTCTCCTTAGGGGCCGTGGGTGGAACTAAGTGGAGGGGCCTTCCCCTGAGAAGTATCTTGCCCTAGCAAGAAGGTGGGCAGTAAAATAACAATGAAAATAATCACTCTCTCATGAGGCCAAGAGATACAAACTCAACTTTATTTACCCAATGGAAATATAGGGATAGCTTCGAACCAGACTCAGTTCCAAGTTTATACTACTTAGTTCAAATGACAGTGAAAGGCATATTTATGGCATATTGTGCTTTGGAAAAACTGAGTTAAAGGCTCCTATCATAGTCAAGAGGTTTAATCATAGGGGGACCCGGATTACAAACAACCTGAAAATATTTAGTAACAGTTTATTTTAGAAGTCACTTCAAAAAATTAAAACATTTGAAAATCTCCTTTTCAAGAAGCTGAAATACTGAATACAAGCTCAAACTTTCAGTATAAAATGAAATGGTAGAAAATGACATGTTTATTAATTCTCTACAGAAAGTCATTATTCTTCTGGTACTAATCTTGCTTTCCCCCCCCCCATAAACACAATCATTTTTATGAAATTATCAGATATACCACCAAGCAGATGGAAAGAAACCCTGACCACTTTAAAAAAAAAAAATCAGCTGCCAGAATTTTGAAGGAAAAAAAAATTCCTCATGCACCTAGGAGAAATTAATTGCACTGTCTAAATTGTTGATAACAGTGGCAAGAAAAAGATGCTACTTTCATCATTTATTCAAAGCTGCCAAAATGGTATTGGAGACATTGATAAAAAATAACTACATTTGCAATTTAAATAACACGAAATATTTCATTTTTAGCTGCTCTCTTCCTTTTATTTTTCGGGCAAATTCATTCCTCTTTTCAGCTTGGCTGGGCTGATTGCTCTCCTTCATAATATACTGTTTGGAATGATTTAAATGCACTTCCTTAAAACAGAAAAAAAAGATAAGTGGAATTTTTTAAAAGCTCACAGATATTGGTATGTCTTGACAGGTAATTCTTTACTCGAATTTATTATAAAATTTTGTTTCAAACTGTAAGCTTTAAAATTTGGAAATGTGGGGAAGGAGAGAAAAAGAATTTGACTTGCAATATGAAATAGGATGTCTCTCATAGACAAATCTTCATGCGTTTCATTTTAATTAACCTGCTTCATTTTTATTGTTGTATTATTCAGTTTCACCTTATGGTGCCGTTTAGACAGTAAACTTTTCACACATCTGCAGGGACTGATAACAATGATTTTAATTGTTAAAATACCAGTGCTACTAAGAATATTTGCTACAATAGCATATATGAGTGCATCCCTTATTTTCAAGAAGCCTATAGAAATACTGGAGGTCATGCAGAGAATTTTTACCCTGATTTTCTTCTTACACCAAATTGTTCATTTATATTAGGATTTGGAGATCTTTAAGAAACTAAACTGTTCTCAACTAATTTGTTCCAGCTTCTGTATGACTAGACTAATCCTGAGTTGTTTGAGCTATAATTATTATTTGGAATTGTTAGAGTTTAATTTTACTTTTCATGGAAAAATAGGAATTTTAATTATGTCTTATAAATTGAATTATTTAAATGGCCTTGGTAGTAAATATATAATCAAGAAGTTACTTAGTAAAACAAAGGAAATATATTGTCCAGAAAAATTGATGGATAAAAAAATAAATAATAAGAGGCAATAAAATACCTTATGGGAAAAATAATTATCTGATCGTGGTTCCGCTACTTGCAATATTGTTTCTCATATATATGAATTTTTAGACAACTCTAAGTTTCCTAAGATCTCACTTCTGATTATACAACTGTATATCACATTCGTATCAATATTAGCTTTCTCTGAATTCCTTCACCCTTACTTTATGATTTCAAGCATATTGTTCATTTGAATACAATTTGGGGTCTTCTTCAAATCACCTCTATTTCAGTGTAGGCAAGGAATATGTTTTTCACTGGTCTGGTCTTCACAAGGCATCCATTGGTTTGATAAATTGAAAAAAAGTAGATAGATTTTAATCCATAGATTTATTGTTAATTATACATTAAAGGAAAGTATTACCAGATGACTTAACAGTGGTATGTGGAAAATATTCAACTAACCCAGAAAATACCACCTCAGTAAATGAGTTAATAATAAATTTAAAGTCTGTTTAACTACAACACATACACATAAACATTAGCAACTAAAACACACAAAGTAATAAATCACAACATTGTGCTGTGCACAAAATTAGGAATTTTCTAGTATTCATTCATTCTTTAAATGTTTACTGTTCTAGTCATTATTTTTATGTTGATGAGTATTTTCCTGTGTCAGTTTTGATG
Organism: Balaenoptera acutorostrata; assembly: GCF_949987535.1. Lineage (NCBI taxonomy): Eukaryota > Metazoa > Chordata > Mammalia > Artiodactyla > Balaenopteridae > Balaenoptera > Balaenoptera acutorostrata. Next base: position 46,038,279 of record NC_080077.1, read on the forward strand.
CGTGTGCCTGTGAAAGTACCAGAGAGAAAAATAAAGTAGGGTAAGGGCAGAAGGAGAGTTGCGAGGTTGCAACTGTAAGGTTTTAGGGAAAAAACAAAAGCATTTGGGTAGAAATCTGAATAAGGTCAGAGTGAGCCAGGGGGATATCTAAGTATCAAACAAAGTGTTCATTATGCATTATGGATGCAATGCAAAAAATATTAGAGATGGAAGCATACCCTGTTAGCAGTGACATTTCAGAGGGTGATAGAAAGTAATAGGTGTGGATGAGTGAAGAGGAAAGGGGATAACTTTCTTAATTGGGAGGAATGAACCTACCGAAGTCCAGAGGGAGTTGTAAGCTTTGTGAAACGGAATGATGCTTAGTCTCCACAGAGATTGACTCAGTGATCAGGTTATTGGTCAAGAAACACCAGATACACCAATAGGAAAACTGAAAGACAGGAAGCCAAGCAATAGACCAGAACTCATGGGAAGAGCAAAGGAGAAAGAATCGCACCTCAAGACTTATTTGGTGAGAAGGCACAGCCAAGGGATAAGAACTCAAAGAGACTGAAACAGGAGGGAATCATATGGCTCTCCTAAGACGTTTACTTGTCCTACTCTCCGTGCTGAGAATTTTTTTGAGCTCTACTCCAATGCTCTGTTATTTTTTTAAAAATTGAGACATAAAACATTTTGTGTACATTTCAATGGATTTTTATATATGTATACATTTATGCCTTTACTAAGTCAAATTCTAATATAGAATATTCCCAGCACCACAAAGGCTCTACCATGTCCCTCCCAATCGACTTTCACTTTATATCCCAAACCGTAAGTCAGTTTGCCCATCCTTGAAGTTCATATAAATGGAATCATACAATATGTACTCTTCTGAGTCTAGGCTTTTTGTGCAACATAATGTATGTAGGATGTAGTATGTTTAAATTTAAATTTAAATGTAATTTAATTTTTACTGTGTACTGTTCTATTGTGTGAATATAACATGGTCTATTTATCCCATTTATTATTGAATGACATTTGGATTCTTCCTAGTTTTTGGTCACTATGGATAATACTTGTCATGAACATCTCACACAAGTGTTTTGATGAATACGACACTCATTTTTGTTGGATATATGCTAAGGCATGGAATTGCTGAGTCAAAGGGTTGGTATATATTTAGTTTTGGTAGATATTGCCATTTTCCAAAGCAGTTGTATAAATATATACTCCCACCAACAATGTACAAGAGTCTGAATTGTTCCACATTCTTCATTGTCCATCTGTTTAATTTTAGCCATTCCATAGTAGTATGTCGATGTGATTTTAGTTTGCATTTCACTGATAACAAATGGTGTTGAGTACTTTTTTATATATTTAGTGGTTATTTGGATATCTTCTTTTGTGAAGTGCCTGCCTGGACCTTTGGCCATTCATTTCTGGTGTTGTATGGATTTTTCTTATTAACTTGTAGAAGTGCTTTTCATATTCTGGGTGTGGGTACTTGGTCAGACTAATTGAAATCCATTATTTAAATGAAATCTAATGTTTTATTTTCTGGTTAATATTTTTTTTCCTGTTTAAGAAATCTTTGTCTATCTCAGTGCCACGAAGATATTCTCCTATGTTTCCTTCTAGAAGTTTTATGGTTTCAGCTTTTACGTTTAGTTGTGATCCACTTTGAATTTCATTTTTGTGTTTGAGGTGAGATAAGAGTCAAGGTATATTTTTCAAGATAGATATCGAATTGTGTCAACCCCATTTATTGAAAAGACCATTTTTTAAATGAATTGCAGTGATGACATTGACATGAACCAGGTGGCTCTGTATGTATAAGTTTGTTTCTCATCTATTTTGTTCCACTTATCTATTATCTCTTCTTGCCAATACTGTCACTTTATATCGTCTCCATAGCCAATATTTTAAGTCCTCAGCTTTGTTCTTCTTTCATATTGCCTTAGCTATTCTATTTTCTTGGAGTTTCTATATAAATTTCTGAATCAGCACTTTAATTTCTACATAAACACAAACACAAACATTCTGCTGGGATTTTTATAGGCAATGCATTGAATCTATAGATCACTTGGAGAAGACTGATGTCTTAGTGAGATTCAGTGTTCCAGTCCATTAACATACTATGTCCCTGCATTTTATTTAACTTCTCTCTTAAGTATTTTGTGTTAATCTCTCTCATTTTTGCTGGTACTGACTTCCTTTCCATAGATAATACAGACAGAAACTTATATTAAAACAAGAAATTATGTAAATATACTTTAAAACTCATAATGTATACTTTGTGAGATTTGTATAACAAAATGTATCAAAATTATCTCAGAGATTGATAAACTTTTCAAATTATTTCCCTTAAGAGTTGAGCGTTTTACATATTATAAATGAGAGTGTGTATAATTAATGATCTCTTTTAGGGATGAGAAAAAACAAAGTAACAAACGCCCTAGTTCTTTTGACCTGATTGTCTGGAAGTCAGGGGGAGTGGCAGGGGACATCCAGAGGAAACTTAAAACCTATACCACCTCTTCCTAGAATGTTGAGGACTTTGGAGGATTCTGGCAGAAATTGTCATAGAGTGGGACCTCCCACCCAGAGTTCTATTAAAATGGTGGTAGGGACTTCTCAATCCACAAAAACAAAATAAAAAAAAATTGGAATCCACAAAATGCACTTAGAGCTGGATTTAGTTCTTAATGAAGCCTCTGCGGAGGGAGAGCGTTTCACACACCCAGGAAAAAAGGGAGATGAAATACTGTGAACCAGAGTTGAAATACTGTGACCCAGAGATTTCTCTTAACCCTATCTCCTTACATCCCTGAGAGGTGAAGCTCCCTTAAATAAATCAAAAGAGCTGCCATACTTAACTGGGATGCCTGCAAGATCTTGGTATTTTGACTTGATCCACAACCTCACCCCACCTCCTGTGCTGCAGCAGTAACTGTAGCATTGGAGTCCTAACAGCAATTATTAGGAAGACTCAGAGACTTCAGGGGAGATACCCGCACCTCGGTACCACTCATTGACCAGGTGGAACATAATCTGCTGTCATTTATCTTTCAGAGAAATCAAGTTATTTAAGAAAAAAATTTAAGGTTCATAACTAGTGAAGGGCCCTTTCTTCTCCACACCCTGCTCTAAAGGATAGTTTTAATAAACCCACATCCAGTGGAGGGAGTTAAAAGGAAGAGAGAGGTTGCGGTAGACTTCTGACATTCTCTGATATGTTCATACTATGGAAAACTCAGGTAACAACTATTATTTACATGTATTTGTGTCAAAATTTCAGTCCCCAAAGAGTGTAAATAATTATTTAAATAAAGGCAGCGACTATCTAATTATCAATTGATTTAGTGATTATAGTGTTTAAAATAACAGACGTATGACTCTTGACTCCCTTCATATCTAATATTCTATCTATAAAACCAAATTGCTCATTATAAAGTAATAGAGTTCCTGAGTTGTAAAACCCTTGACCTGGTCAAGCTTATTTCCTACATTCTAAATTCTGTGCTGAAGAATTACTAACCTCCACAAATCTGCTAATCACAGTGATTATAATAATAAAGCTTTGACAGAATTAGATTATATGCTTTATCAAATTCAGAGAAAATTAGTCAGTGTAATATGGCAATCTTAATAAGACTAAATAGAACCACATACTATTTCTCTATATGTTGTTGTTTAGAAGAGATTTTTGTATTCCTGTTACAGTATTTTTAAGGAAGTCAAATTATAGTGGAACATTGTTTAAGTTAAAACATGTGTATGAAAATTAGCTTAAGATGAGTTTTCTCCAATTTTTATTAAAACAACCAGATCTACAACCTCCAACAGAACACAGCATTTTTCATTAATTGCTTACAATTCCCTGTCTTATCTAAATATTTAAAAGAATATTTAATTGGATGCACATATACGTGTGTTGTGTGAGTGTGTGTTCATGCATGACATTTGTTTTCTAAACTATCCAGGTACCTATCTTTGTCTTTTAAAGCCATCCATCCATCCTAAACATTTCAACATATTCACTACATATGTAGAGAATATAGAGAACATTTTGAGGTTTTGGTATAAGAGCATCTTTTCTTTCTATAACATTTCTATCTCTTTTCCCCAGCCCCTTGTCATATGTTCTCTTTTCCTCATTCTGTTGTTGGAAGTTATCATTCCTCATTAAAACTTTGAGGGACTTCCCTGGTGGCGCAGTGGTTGGGAATCTGCCAATGCAGGGGACACAGGTTTGAGCCCTGGTCAGGGAAGATCGCACATGCCGCGGAGCAACTAAGCCCGTGCTCCACAACTGCTGAGCCTACGATCTAGACCCCGCGAGCCACAGCTACTGAAGCCTGCAGACCATAACTAGTGAAGCCCACGCACCTAGCACCTGTGCTATGCAGCAAGAGAAGCCACTGCAATGAGAAGCCCGCACACCGCAAAGAAGGGTAGCCTGCATTCGCCGCAACTAGAGAAAGCCCACGCAGCAACGAAGAACCCAAACAGCCAAAACTAAATAAATAAATACATAAAATTTTAAAGAAAATTAAAAACAAAACTTTTAGATAGGATAATTATTGGAATATTAATTTATGAATTTTTTCTTTATTTTTTCCCCCTCTCCCATTTTAAGAAGGTTGTCAGGGCATTTTAAGAAAATTTTCCTTAAGACAAGGACATGATGAGAATTTTATACAAACTCTTCCTTTTTTAGCTTCTTGCTTTCTATTTGTGGACTAACTAAAAAACATGATGCTAAGATGTTTCAGAAAAGGAGGGAAAAGAAGGGTACTTTTTTTTTTTTGCGAAGCTGAATACGGATTTATCATTGGCAGTACGAAAGGATCATAATAAAGCAATGGGAGCAACTTGTTTTGTTTTTTTTTAAATTTATTTATTTATGGCTGTGTTGGGTCTTCGTTTCTGTGCGAGGGCTTTCTCTAGTTGTGGCAAGCGGGGGCCACTCTTCATTGCGGTGCGCGGGGCCTCTCACTGTTGCGGCCTCTCTTGTTGTGGAGCACAGGCTCCAGACGCGCAGGCTCAGTAATTGTGGCTCACGGGTCCAGTTGCTCCGTGGCATGTGGGATCTTCCCAGACCAGGGCTCGAACCCGTGTCCCCTGCGTTGGCAGGCAGATTCTCAACCACTGCGCCACCAGGGAAGCCCCCAAGAAGGGTATATTTTAAGAGAAATAGAAAGGAGTGATTCTGAGATCCTGGGAAGAGGTTGACTATGTTGCCAATGGGTCTTAAGCTTATTAGGAACTAAAAGATGCCCTGTGGAACGGTTGGGAAGATGGCAGAAGAGAGGGCAGAGAACAGAAGTGCCATGTGTGCCAGAGATATAGAAAGGCACTAGAGTTCAAGGGACCACTGTAAGCTTGAAACATGAGGATGTCAGCGTCAACAGTGAGGCACTGGAGGCCAATTACCACTTTCCCATTGGAGACTATAGACCCATTTTCTACTTCCCCACAGTCTCTTAAGTTGTGCACAAAACATGAACAGAACTCAACAGTGACTAAAAAATGGACTATAATTAATTTAAAGAAAAATGTTAAAAATTGAATATTTCTTGAGGACCTTGGTTTGGGGTCTCAATAATAATTCAGACCTTGGTTTGGGGTTCAAATAATTCAAATTTATCTTTGATCATCAGTGAACTTTTTTTTTTTTTTTCATCAGTGAACTTTAAGAAGCATTTTTTTAAAAATTTTGTTAGAAGGGTGATGGGTATAATATAATGTCAAGGGTATAACATAATATCAAGCAATTTCTAGGGGATTTGCCAAATGATCACAGAAAATTTAGGAACAATAGATGTATAGTTGCCGTGTGGATAAGTCACGTAGTAAAACATTTTGTAAATACATCTCAATATAATGTCAGTATTAAAGTCTTATTTTAAAACTTTAATTAAAAAGGGTCAAGTCTTCAAATGTTCCCTTGAATTGTTGGTCTATAGTTATGTACCATTTAAAATAGTGCAAGAATACAGTTTACTCAATATAATTCTCAGAGATTTCAAATGTTATATATATATATGTATATGTATATGTATATATTTAACGGTGATAAAAACAGGAAGTAATTCCTTAATCAATATAAGATACTGTGAAGCCTTCTCATAATCTACTTGGAAAATAGTTTATCATTAGAAAAAGTCTGCATATTTACATTGTATTTATTTCCTATGTCTGCCCTAAGACAGAATGACAAACTGAGTGGTTTAAAACAACAGAAGTTTATTATCTCACAATTGTGGAGGCTAGAAATCTGAAATCAAGTGTGTCATCAGGGCCATGCTCTCTCTAAAGTCTCTAAGTGAGGATTCTTCCTTCCTACCCTTATGGTGTTGTCAATGACAAATTGCACCTGTCTACTGAAAATAATGTACAACCTAAAAGTTGAGAGTTATGTTTTATTTGGCAGACATACTGAGGACTTATGCCAGGGTCGCAGCCTCTCAGATAGCTCTGAGGGACTGCTCTGAAGAAGTAAGGGAGGATCCGGGATATAGAGGAGTTTTTGCAACAAAGACCAGGTATTCGGAACTTCAAAACATTACTGTCAATCAAAGAAAACAAGACATCTCAAGTTAATGAATTTAGCACTTTTCTATGTGTGGGAAGATGCAGGAGTTTGGGCTCATTGAAATCATTCCTTTGATACATATCTTAGCTATCTAGGGCCAGTATCCTGTTCTTTCTCATCCTGAGCCCCTCAGGGTGCATCGTTGGGGGTGGCTGTCATGGCTTGATGGCTGCACATCCTTCGTTTACTGATGTGGCAGACAATATTTTTCATTCACACACTGGACAGTTAAATAGGCAAGAAGACTTTTTTCAAGTCTTGCAATAGGAGTCAGGACTATTTCAGTAGAAATGATAGAATGAATACAACTCTACTGAATTCCTGAGTGGTGGCTGTGATCCTACCTCCTTCTCTCCCAAATTAGTGAGAGTGACATTATTATAGGGATAACCTTAGTAGTGGGTCACCACTAAGTCTCACACCTGTATTTTTATAGCAATTATTGTGTTTTGTTGTATGTCTATTTTCCTAACTAAGCTTTTGTGTTAATTGCTGTATCCCTAGTGCCCAGTGCAGTGTCTGACATTGACCAGTGGACAGGGATTGAACGAATGAGTGAATGAACCAAAAAAAAAAAAAAGAAGAATGCAACTCTGCTGAAACAAAAGGCAGGAGAACTTTTAAGCCCTGGGATGAGCTAGTGGAGCTATACTAGAGGACATTAGGTGGAGAGGTTGGTCAATATGATGAGGCCATCTGTGTTTGTTAATTGGCACATCAAAGTTAGGCTCCTACTCTTCCACAGAGACTGAGACTAAAGTAAACGCTCTAAGGAAAGGGAGGTCAGGGGCCTATAGTCAGGAATAAACCTGTCTAAAGTTTAGTCAAGCTGAGGGAAGTGTTAAGGCTGTCTTGTAAGTGTTTGCTGACAATCTTTGGTGATTCTTGGCTTATAGACAAGTCATCGCAATCTCTGCCTCTGTTTGAATTCCACATCAGTTGTGGGAAACTACTGGTGGCTTTTTAAGCAGGTTTGTAGCATGAGCTCATATTCTTAAGAGATTTCTTTGGCTGCTTGAAAAGACTAAGTAGGTTGATAGCTATTGCCATAGTCTGGGCAAAAATTTGTGGTAACTTATGGACTAGGAAGGTGGCTAAAAAGATAAATAGAAGTGAATATTGAGGTAGATATTGTCTGTAGAAACATGAGAACTTGCTGAGAGTTTGGACCTGAATAAAGATGTATATGGAAGAAATAATGATGATCCTAAGTTTTGTCATTGTCAAATGGGTATATGTTATTGCTACTTACTGAGGTGGATAATTATAAGGGTGGGGGAAAGTTAGTGGGTGAAGTAATTAAAGGAATAGTTCTGGACTATCTAAATTTAAGATCTTATGTTTTTTTTTTCTAAGGAGGAACATGCAATAGACAGTTAATTATGTGTGTCAGCAATTCGGGAAAGAGACCTGGACAGAGGTCAGTTTGAAAATTATGAATCTTATATTGAGTTTCGAGTAATGGGACTATTTTATACTAATCGATGTATTTAATATTTATTGAGGAGTTAGTCTGTGCTAAACACTGTGTTGCATTCATTATATTTATTACCTTTACAGAATTCTCATAATTTTATCATATTTGCTCAATTTATATCTCCATTGTGACAATGAAGTTACCTAGGTTTAAAGGGGACAATCAAGATACATTTTGGTAAAATATCAGAAAATCCAATTCCAACTGGATAAGCCACATAGAAAATATAAAATTGTAGGTAAGTGTAGCTTTATATGAGGGTAGATAAAATATCTCAGGAAAGTCACAAAGGTCATTATTTCTTTGTATCATTTTATTATTCTTTTGTATTATTGGCTTCGTACTAATCCTGACTCACCTTGAGATCAAAGTGAACCACCAAGAACTCTAATCTTCCATGGTTTGTATCCAGCAGAGAAGAGGGAATATCTTCATCCCAGCCCTCACATCAAAATCCTGAAATTCTCTTTGTTTCAACTGACTTAGGTCAATCATATCTACCTTCAAATCAATCTCTAGTCTTCAGAAAGACCCCAGGGCAGCAAGAAGAAAGATGTGTGGCACCAGGAGATTCTAAATTTCCTAGGAAGTGTCTACTGAAGCTACAGCTGAAATCAGAGATGGGCTGAGGTGATGAGACACAGGGTTCCAGAGGCAGTTTACTCTAATAATAGGGGAGAATTGGAGAAAAAAGATAAGGACAGGAAATGGAACCAGGAACTAGGCCAGCATTACAAATGCATGTGATGAAATTCCTTCATTTGTTAAAATTCAGCTATAAATTTGGTAATAAACTTTCTAACAGCCAATGGGAAAATGGAAATATAATCAGTTCCACAATGACAGAAATCAGTTATAAGGCAAAATGAAGATAATTAATAAGCAGAATAACTATTCTAAGTATCAAGCACTCCCCTCCCAAATAAATTCAAGTTTCATCTAAAAGAAGGGGCTGTGCAATGTAATAAATGATATCCTCAATAACATCTTTAAAAAATGAATCCATTAAAGAAGATGTGGTATATATATACAATGGAATATTACTCAGCCATAAAAAGGAACAAAATTGGGTCATTTGTAGAGACATGGATGGACCTAGAGACTCATACAGAGTGAAGTAAGTCAGAAAGAGAAAAGCAAATAGCATATATTAACGTATATATGTGGAATCTAGAAAAAAGGTACAGATGATCTTACTTGCAAAGCAGAAATAGAGAAACAGATGTAGAGAATAAATGTATGGATACCAAGGAGGAAGGGGGGGTGGGATGAATTGGGAGATTGTGATTGACATATATACACTATTGATACTATGTATAAAATAGATAACTAATGAGAACCTACTGTATAGCATAGGGAACTCTACTCAGTGCTCTGTGTTGACCTAAATGGGAAGGGAATCCAAAAAAGAGGGGATGTATGTATATGTACAGCTGATTCACTTTGTTGTACAGTAGAAACTAACACAACATTGGTAAAGCAACTATACTCCGATAAAAAATTTTAAAAAGACAAAGAAACAAACAAAAAATGTAACCAGGAGTTACATACAGAGTTCTTTGTACCAGACAATGGCATTGCACTAAAATTCAATTCAGCATAAGAAATCCATGAATGCAGTCTACTGATGATCAGAATTAATCTGGGAATAGCCTGTGGAGTACCTAAAGAAATAGATGGGTTGAATGGCCTTTAGGTAATATTTTAAAATGTTGTGTTTCTTAAAAAAATTTTTCATTTGCTCTTGCAGGCAAAGATTTACATATTTTAAATACATCTCTATATAATATTATCTCACAAATGCTTAGAAGCAGTTATAGTCCACAAGAGGGGGGTTAAAAATTAATTTTAATTAACAATTAGCTAAATATGATTCTGTATTATAGCTTTGATGGAGAAAAAGTAAGCAAATAAAGCTAATGCAATTGTAAGCTGCATTAACATAAGCAGGATGTCTGAAGTGGGTAGTGAGAATCCCATTCTACTCAAAGTAATTCTCAGACCATACCTGCATCACTGATTCAAATTCTGGCTGCCTGGATTTTAGATAAATATCAACAAATGAGCAGTTCTAGAAGCAAGTCACAAGGGTGATTTCAAAATGTTAACCATGTTTTATAAAGAGTGATTAAAATAATTGGGGAGGCATAGTTTTGAGGGTGAGGGATGATAGACCTTAATAGCCAGCTTCCAAGATGTGAACAGATGCTGTAGAGAGACATGCAAGGGGTGTGAGTGCTGATCTAAGAGGTAGAACTAGGGCCAATGTGTACCATGTACCAGGAGATAGAGATCTACTAACTAGAAGAAAGACCTGTCTAGTAGTCAGAAATTCCAAACATGAAATAAGTTTCATCAGCAAGTAATGGGTTGATGTCCTCGGAGAAATGATAGTAAAAGACATTGGTGAGAGATGATTCAACTTTTGAATGGAGAGTTGTAGTAAGTGATTATACACTAAGTGTCCATTATAACACTAAACATCTGTTATTTTGGTCAGCACTCGAAATCCTTACTACTTATTAATGTTAAGCCATTCAACTTTTTCCCCAAATACTATATATTATGTGCATTTCTAAGCACTGGAAGATATAGCAATGAATAAGAAAGTGAAGGTTCCCTTGAAGCTTACCCTGTTTGGGAGGACTTGGATACAGATTAACGGTAAAAAATTCTACAAATTTTTAGAAAGCAAAAGTAAGATAAGGTGCAAAATATCACTCTGAATGTTTTTGATGTGACAGGTACTGACCACTGCTGTGAGAAGTGCTCCATTCACCTTCTGGTACAGTGGGCTCTGTCTGAATGTCTGCATTGTCTCCCTTCACCCGCCATGAATCCATCCTTATGGGCTTCTCCCTGACAATCTCTCTGAGATCACTAGATACTGGGCATCCTTAGCATTTTCAATCTGAGTGCCATTTAAGTTTCTATTCTGATTGTATGAATGTGTGTAGTTGCACAAACAGGTAATAGCATTTGAGGTAGGACATGTTAAAGCCATGGATGGAGAAACAGTCAACAATGGCTCTGCAAATTAGAAACATCACATTAAAAATTCAGTATCAAAGTTTCTAAAGCTGTATGTCTCAAAGCATGATCTGAAAGACACCTACATAAGAATCACAAGAAATACTTGTTTAAAATGCAGATTCCTATTCCTTCAAGTCACTGTTGAATCTTTGTGGGTAGAGGCTGTCAATCAATGTTTTGAACAAACTCTTCAGGGATGTGTATATACACTAAAGTTTGAAAACCTCTGTATTAAAGAATAAGAACTCAATAAGAAATATGAGTACCTTAAAGGGAAACTTCTCAGGAACATCAAAAATATAGAACTCCTGTTAACAAGAGCCTAAGAAAAGACAATAGAACTCTTGCAAGCCCATGACTGTGGTACCTAAAGTTAGGAGACATGTCAGTCTCCTTACAATTATAAACAAGGCACAAAGGCTATGCTTCCCCCCACCCCAGCCAGTACCTGATGCCTCTGGAGAGGCTCGTTCTGTTGATACTGAATGACATAAAATAAAAGGAGATAAGTTTAACTTAAGGTTAGGAGAACTCCTTTTTTAGAAAACAGGTTTCTGTAGTGGCTTCGAGAAAAATTATGAAAAATTAAAAACAATTTCTTAATTACTTTCAAGCAGGGCCATATTATGTGCTAATTGTCACCTGCATACGTGTACAGTTTTCCTATCTAGATTGTAATTTCCTTCATAAAACCTTTAATAACCTTACTTTTTGTATATAATCAGGAGAGCTTAAAAATATTTAGCACATAGTGAACAATAAATACTCAGCTTTTGGTGATGATGGAATAGTTAAACCTCTAGATTGTTTTGGCCCAATGAGGATTTTTCTAGGGTGATTAAGAAAGGGAAACAAGATTTTAATGTATTTTGTAGTTAAATCTATGCAGATACATGGATCTAGTCATATTCTTTATTCGTTACCACTAAATGTCCTATAGTGAGAGAGACAGAAGGAGACGATGAAAGAGAAAGAGAGAGAAAGGTTGAAAGAGCCTTATGGATTTGATTTATGTACCATTAAAATAAGAAAAAGTGATAGCTATGGATTATAGAAATCCATTTACCAACATCTTGAAGACAAGAGCGTTCTTGGTTAAAATCTGCATGACTTTTTAGAGAATACAGTGAATCAGATGAATTTAAATTAATCTCCAATGACAAGCCTTGTAGATCAAGACAAGTGCCAGCTACAATTTCAATTGGTTTTTAGTGAAGAATTTGATTCTATAATCTATGAAAAATTTATAAATTAGGTGTGAGGATTTGGTACAAAACAAAAAGCTAAGCAGAAGTTAAGTGAGTGAAGCTTTCCAGTATTTTTCTCTGTAGGTTTTTATCAAACTAGTCAGCCTTGGCATATCTACATGGTGTTGTAATTGAAACAACTAATACTCATGGATGCCTATAATTATACTGTCACGTAGATTAGTTGTGGCTGATTGGTTGGACTCAAGGTCAGAATTATTTTCTAATACTTCTAGACAGAATCTAGACAGAGCCTGAATGGTGCTATGAATACTATACAGCTATTTCCACATAAGTCAAGGCTCAGAGGACAAACTTTACTAACTCTGACTACAACTTTGAGAGTCATTTGTGAGATACACATGGAACAAAATATCTTACAAGTTCAAAGGTAAAGTTTTAGAGGATCCCATAATAATGTTCAAAAAAGAGTAAATACAGTTTTGAGATTTTGTAAATTCATGGAATGAAATACTTCAGATTCACAGGCTAATCAGATTTACACCCAACTACTTCAAAGATCAATGTTTAAGAAAGTATAGATATTGTTTTTCAGTTTTAAAGTTCTTGGAGACATTAGCCATAAGATACTGAGTTCATAAATTCAAACAGAAAGATTCAATTGCCAAATGTTTAAGAACTAGATTAAAAGATTAACAGTAATGAAGGATTAATTACAATATAGCATGTTCTTTTTCATGTATATGTCAATGATACAGTGCTTAACAAATTATTTCTCTAGATATAGCAGGGGGAGAAGTTATACAAATGTGCAATTATAAACCTATGATTTTTTGTATGATTGCATCTTTAATTATGCTACTTAGGTCGAGGGTGCTGTCTTGAAGAAAGTGGAAAGGTCTATCTACCTAGTCAGCATTCTAGTTATGTATCATCTCTCTCACTGTCTATATCTATCGACTCCCTGCCATACTCCAAATTTAGTTTGGTTCTTTGATGCATACTTGGGAAAATAGTGTACAAAATTTGGCAGTCTGTAAATTTGAATTAGGTTATATTTGCCTATCATAAAAATAGTTCCACCTTAAGGAGGCAATACTTTTTTTTTTTTAATAATCTGATTACATAATATAGAGTAATTAAGAGGTTTAGGGACAATAAATAATAATAACAGTTCTTTGATTCTCTTTAGAGAAGAGATATTATTTAACAAATAGAGTGATAACACTATGCCAAGCTATTACAGTGAAACTTCAACACATTCTTCATTGCAGCAGTAGAACCATACATACTGTATTCCTCTCCAGAATTCTAAGCAGAATATCCATTAACTCTCCTAATTTCTATTACATGTAGGACAAGGGTTTTCAACTCTCCAACAGTTTGTTTAACAATAATTCACTCAAAAAGTCATTCATGTGCAGGTCTCTATAACAATGTAAAGTTCTCCCTCGTGTGTAGCAGGTAATTATTTTTCTAAAGTTGAGTTGGACAATAATCTTTGTGTAAACAAGACATTCGTATGCAGTCTGTTGTTGATTGTTAATTAATTTTTGCCCATTGATGTAATGCAAAAATTCACTTAGAAGCTGTGAATTGTATGAAATAGTAATTATATTCTAGAGGTTTCAGAGCACCACAGAATGATGAAAGTGGGCATTGATAAGCTTTTAATTGCAACCCATTCAGTTGAGCTATTATGTTTTCATAACCCTTTATTTTTCATTAGTTATCTGTCAGTTTATAATGTAGTTGTTAATTGAAGTAGAAAAAGAATGTGTGAACTTTGTTTTCCCAGTTGTATGCTTGAGTTATCCAAGAAGACAAACATACACATAGCCATAGTATTGCATTTTCAAGGCTAACAAAGCTAACAAGATGGAACCAAAAAGAGAAAAAAAGGGATAGAGAACATAACACAGTCTCAGGGAGTAGTTTTTCCACAGCCCTCCATGAATAGGGAGAAGCCAGATGACTCAACTGACTACCAAGTACAGAGAAAGCCCAGATGAATAAAATCATTTTGTGTCCATCCTGTGTAAAGTTGTTGGAATAGAAAATGATTAGCTATTTTTGTTCAAGATTAAATAAAGCATCCAAAAGAAAAGAAGCTTTTCTCCTGCTTTAAAAAATTTAAGCTTGAATGAGCCTTACTATTAAAACTGCTTTATTATTTTAAAAATAATTTGCCCAAGCACTGTGGTACTAATTAGCATACTTATAAAATTCTGCAAAAATAATACTTGATGATAGAATTAGAAGAAAATTTTTATAGTTTATCTATGCCCACCTCCTAGGCAATCATAATTCACTAAAAGATAAATAATATATATATCTATTTTATTTAATATGTAGTTTTGATCATATTTTTTAAGCTCAATTTGAATCTTCTTTGTCTAGTATTGAAGACTGTACATACTATTACTCTATGCTGGTCAATTCTATCTTCACTTAGAGACTGACCTCATATCTGTCAAAATAATATCTTAAAAATTATCTGGAATTGAAATAAAATACAATAAAATTCCCACATCCTTATAATTTTGGTAAGAAAAATGCATTTTTGTTAGCAAAAGAAAGGTAAAGTGCCACTCTGCAATAAACCATCTTCTGAAAACTGTAACTCTTGAAAGTATCCTTTGGTTAATTATAATGATTGAATGTCCATTTCCTTCATAGGAAGGAAAAGTTAAAGCTTATGTTTTATTAAACATTAAAATAATTATTATTTCATGAAGCTAAATAGGGCCTTCTGGCACACAAAGATGCTGTTCAACATGTTTAATGAAATTTTGTTATTGTATTTTAGATACAAAAACTGAGTAGTATGATGTGTTGAAACACACACACACACACACACACACACACACACACACACACACACGCCACCGCATTTCAATCTCTCCCAATCTCACTTCCCTTCACAGACATTTTCCTCTACACTTCCATGAGCACACACATAATGTATACTTTAAACATAAATGGGATCAGATTATGTACATTGTTCTGTAACTTGCCTTTTCAATTCACATTCCATCAATTGCATTATGTCAGAAATATGTATCCATGTTTCTTTTTAAATGGATACTTCATTTTACATAGTAAGAATGCACCACATTTTACCTAACCACTTCTTTATTGATGGGAATTTAGGTGGTTTTTCAGTACTTCAATATTGCAATCACAGCTGTAAAGAACATTCTTGCTAATATTCTTAAATGATTCCATCCTGTAAGTCTTGTAATGTTTATCGAGAGTGGTGTTCATCATTAAGACCAAGAGAAGGTTCTCTTTGAATTTATTTAATTTTCCACATGCCTATTTTTTTTTAAATAAATTTATTTATTTTTGGCTGAGTTGGGTCTTCGTTGCTGCACGTGGGCTTTCTCTAGTTGCGGTGAGCAGGGGCCACTCCTCGCTGCAATGCACGGGCCTCTCGTTGTGGTGGCCTCTCTTGTTACCGAGCACAGGCTCTAGGCGCGTGGGCTTCAGTAGTTGTGGCTTGTGGGCTCAGTAGTTGTGGCTCGTGGGCTCTAGAGCGCAGGCTCAGTAGTTGTGGCGCACAGGCTTAGTTGCTCCGCAGCATGTGGAATCTTCCCAGGCCAGGGGTTAGTGGTACTGCTGCAGGTTGGGTTGAGAAGCAGCCAACAGGAATTTTAAAAAGCGATAATTTCCTTGCCAGCTCTTACAGAAATCTTGCATTCAGAAAAAAGTACCAGCTCTGCAGGGAGAGAGCGTTCCAGGGGTGTACAGCTTAGTGAGCAGATCATGCCTCTATTAGCAGTGGTTTTCAACCCAGGGCAATTATGCCCCTCTCTCCCCACACACACATACCTCAGGGACATTTGGCAGTGGCTGGAGACATTATGCTTCATAATTGGGGATGAGAGGACGTTACTAACAGCTAGTAAACAGACTAGGGATGCTTCTAATGTGTAGGGTAGCCCTCCACAACAAAGAACAATCTGGCTGGAAATGTCAAGAGCACCGAGGTTGAGAAACTCTGCTTTGTTAAAATTAGAAAAAGGCATCCTTCGCACTGGCTTTAATAACCTAGGTCACAGATCTTGGCAAGCAGAACACCGGTTGGGTTCTGCCTCAGCTTATACATCCAACCAGGTGTTCCTGTAAAGGGCACACCTGGTAGGTAACCTTGAAGGACGTGCACTGAGGCTGACTCTCATCACCTTTTGCCCTCCAGATTAATTATAAGAGGCAATTGTTTCCTAATAGCTTCAAAAATTAACAGAACTTCACCAGTAAAGGGACTGAATGTGCAATCGAAAAACCCGCGAGTAGCTATGTTACCTGTGACATGAAAATCTTGAATCGAGTAATTCTTAGGCCACTTCCAGATCTAAAATCCTACCATTCTTAACCACACACTGTATGGTTAAACATTAAGACTCAGGGTCCAGGGGCTTCCCTCGTGGCGCAGTGGTTGAGAATCTGCCTGCTAATGCAGGGGACATGGGTTTGAGCCCTGGTCTGGGAGGATCCCACGTGCCGCGGAGCAACTGGGCCTGTGAGCCACAGCTACTGAGCCTGCGCGTCTGGAGCCTGTGCTCCGCAACAAGAGAGGCCGCGATAGTGAGAGGCCCGCGCACCGCGATGATGAGTGGCCCCCGCTTGCCGCAACTGGAGAAAGCCCTCGCACAGAAACGAAGACCCGACACAGCCAAAAAATAAATATAAAAATAAAAAATAAATAAATAAGACCCGGTGCAACCAAAATTAAAAAAAAAAAAAAAAAGACTCAGGGTCCAGACAATCTAGTTTCAATCCTACCTCTGCCACTTATGAGGTCACTACCTCGAGAAGTTTTTTTCTCTCTCAATGCCTCAATCTCATCACCTAAAAAAAAGAAAATAACACTAGCACACACTTCATAGGATCATTGTAAGGATTAAGTAACTTAAAACACATAAATTACTTAAGAAATTTGTCTGGCACCTGGTATGTGCTCAATATATGATAGCTATGATAATAATAATGAAATACATATCTCTAAAAGAACTTACCAAGCCCTGGGCCCCTTACTACCTCTCCATATTCATTTTTTTCTGCGTAAGGCTGTTCTTCAAAATACATCTGCCAAGGGCTTTTGCACATACCATCCCTTCTGTTTGATATCCCCTCAGCTTCCATGTATTTTTATCCTCAATACCTGGTGCTTATTAGGTGTTTAGCAGATATGTGTGGAACGCTATTTTCTGGAGACTGCGCTCTGCGTTTCTGTTAGCTACCCGCTGTGGGATGTGGGACTAGTTTGTGTAGTAAGGTAGTACTCAGAAGTGTTCATAAATGTCAGATCTCTTGTTCTAAGTGCTTGGGAGGACTTCAGTCTTTCATATGCTTGAAACCAGCTACACCCGTGTAACTTGCTTAGACCAAGGACATGTACGGAGAACTGATACGTGGTTCACTTTCTGGACATAACATAAGAGCCACTACACAGCCACATTCTTCTGTTAGCTTCTGTGATCATGGAAGCTTGTCTCAGTGGGATTTTCTGTCAGCCCGAGTCACTGAGTGATTCAGTGAACAAAGCCCCCGTGCCAACCGATACACATGTAGCTGAGCAGGAAATCAACGGTGCTGTTTTAAGCCACTGGAATGTTGGATTGTTGGTTACCTTAACAAAAGGTATTCTATCCTGACTGATAAAAGTAGGCTAGGATGGAGCGTCTCACAATCCAGAGTCCTTTCCCTGATTTATGAAGGCAAGTTTTGCCTATATAAGTTATTTTATTATTGGTAAAATATGTCTAATATTAAATGTGAAAATATAAACTTAATTCAAATTAAAACCTTTATTAATCTGAGAGAATGTAATATCTTGGCTTGTCTTAATATGTACTATTCAAAATATCTTGTTAATTAAACATTTTTCAAAATCAGCATTCTCAACCTAGATGTATATAGGACTTACTTGGGGAGTTGAGAAATAAATAGCTCCCAGGGCTTCACCTCCAGAGATTCTGACTGGCCTGGGTGGGACCAGGGCCTCACTATTGTACCTATGATTCCAATGTGCAGCCAGGGTCAAGAACTACTCTCTGAATGTACATAAAGTCTAATAGGAAATGACTATCACAAGACTCAACCAGTTGTTCTAAACATTTTCTGAGTCAGTGAAGACAGCTTACAGTATAACCCTGGTAAAGTCACTTAATTTTTCTAGACCTGCTTCTCATCTATAATCATCTATATTATTCTCATCTATAACAACTTCCATTCCCAGTGTCTTGCGTGGCTTTACATGTTTTGCACATATGAGAAGTGGTCTCTGATCCACCCTTCACCCATGAGGGATCCAATAAATGTCAGATACTAGATACTAGTGGCAATGTCTGAATAACTATCAGTTCTAATAAACAGATTGGACGTTCAAATTAGAAGTTTCCTCTCACAGGATACCTATTAGTCTTTGGGATTTTTTAAAAAATTTATTTATTTATGGCTGTGTTGGGTCTTCATTTCTGTGTGAGGGCTCTCTCCAGTTGCAGCGAGCGGCGGCCACTCTTCATCGCGGTGCGCGGGCCTCTCACTATCGCGACCTCTCTTGTTGCGGAGCACAGGCTCCAGACGCGCAGGCTCAGTAGCTGTGGCTCAAGGGCCTAGTCGCTCCACGGCATGTGGGATCTTCCCAGACCAGGGCTCGAACCCGTGTCCCCTGCATTGGCAGGCAGATTCTCAACCACTGCGCCACCAGGGAAGCCCCTCTTTGGGATTTTTATAGCCACCATCCATGTCAATGATAGTTGGAGTCAAGTGCTGACCTGCGATGAGTAGTAATACAAATGGGAATCTTTTTCCTAAAATCTGAGTTCACACTTCCTTTCATTTGTCTTGAAAAGAAACTAAAAGTATTTCACAGTAAGAGAACACTTAAAACAATCTGAGTTGAAATCCAGCCCTGTACTTATGTGAGAGAACGGAGACATGTAGAGAACTATTATGTTTGAAATACTGATGTCATTGCACAATCTACTCCTTCCTGGTTGTTTTGCTTTCTCAGGGAAATAGACATCGTCTGATCACATGCATCCCACATAGGCTTTCAGATAATAGTAGGTAATATCACAGTTTTTGTTTAGGTTTTATTGTTTGAATTGACTAGTATATTTCAAAAGTCAATCATTTTGCCTACATTATGCTCATTGAGTACAGACAACATTTTTTTTTTTGGTCATTGACTTTTAAAGATTGTATCTAGATAACTCAGTGGATTGTATTCCTCATTTGTTGTTCTTCAAATATGCCAAGACACTGGGCTGAGGCAGAAGTCTTACCAGAGCTATTACACATGTTCCTGTCTTTACTTCTCCTGCACATCACACTTGAAACCAGTTCATTTGCTATTCCTTGAAAGAAGCAAGAATTATCTTACTGAAACAGGAGAGAAACAAACAGAAATTCAACTTTGTGTAAATAAGTATGCTGAGGAGAGATAAAATTAGTACAACATTGAGAGAAATATTATATCTATATATACATATATTAGTAGCTATAAAATAAAAGATATTTAGTCATATATTTATATGTGTTTTTAAATTGTCATTATTCATAAATAGTCAGACACAGTTGTGTCTATATTAATGGGTAGGATCTGATATAATAATTTGCTTATTTAATTTTTTATTCTTAGCACCATAATAACATCCAAAATCAGTAATTAGTGTGAGAAACAAAAAAGGCAAGCAGAAGCACAAGGAATATTCTTTCTTGTTCAGTAAACACAAAGATAATATGCTAGTGACCACTACTGAGGGCTGCTTATGTCTGTTTAATAAATTATTGTCTTGAAAGGAGAATTGTAGACAAAACATTATGTAAAAATGTTCCAATTTTTAATAGACAATCAGTACTGTGCTTACTTTCACATAAGAATCCATTAGGGGTGGTGACTAATTTCAGAGTAGTAGAAAACAGTTACAAATTAATAAATAGTTCTCTCCTTAAATTTCAAACAAAATAAAATTTAAAACAAAAGTTTTATTGCAGAAGCTGACTACATTTCAAAAATCTTAGACTTTCAAATTTCACTTTTTATTTCATAAATCCAATCTCTTCCAGTTGTTTTAAAGCAAAAATAGATCCTTGTTCCTGGTATGAAGTAAACCAGAAAGTAACGTATGCACATAATTTTATGTGACAAACATACAAATGATTAATAAATTAGTAAATTTAGATTGTGTTTTCTTTTTTCATCCTTATTGGAATATAATTGCTTTACAATGGTGTGTTATTTTCTGCTTTATAACAAAGTGAATCAGCTATACATATACATATGTCCCCATATCTCTTCCCTCTTGCATCTCCCTCCCTCCCACTCTCCCTATCCCACCCCTCTAGGTGGTCACAAAACACCGAGCTGATCTCTCTGTGCTATGCGGCTGCTTCCCATTAGCTATCGGTTTTACATTTGGTAGTGCATATATGTCCATGCCACTCTCTCACTTTGTCCCAGCTGACCCTTCCCCCTCCCCGTGTCCTCAAGTCCATTCTCTAGTAGGTCTGCATCTTTATTCCCGTCCTGGCCCTAGGTTCTTCATGACCATTTTTTTTTAGATTCCATATATATGTGTTAGCATACAGTATTTGTTTTTCTCTTTCTGACTTACTTCACTCTGTATGACAGACTCTAGGTCCATCCACCTCACTACAAATAACACAATTTCGTTTCTTTTTATGGCTGAGTAATATTCCATTGTATATATGTGCCACATCTTCTTTATCCATTCATCTGTCGATGGACTCTTAGGTTGCTTCCATGTCCTGGCTATTGTAAATAGAGTTTCAGTGAACATTGTGGTACATGACCCTTTTTGAATTATGGTTTTCTCACAATCTATGGGTAGATTGTGTTTTGTGCTTTGTTTCCTATTTGGCCCTTAGAGTATCACTATGTAAATCTGTGGCTTTTTAACTTGATTAATTTGTATATTTGTTTCATAACTTATCCCTTCTTCTTTATGATTTATTTTCTCCAATAGGTCTTTCCACTTTGCCTATAAACATGGTCACTTCTCTAACCAATAAGGTATCCTTTAAGTTGCATAATCAACTTCCAGTTCCCATATCTTTCTCTCTTTAAAAAAATTGTTATTATTCTTTCAGCTTTAGTTTTGTAATTTGAATTTGAATTTTTATCAAAATAACACATATACATTGTTTAAAAGTGAAATAATATAAGGCTTTTAAAAACAAAAGAGCAATTTCCTATCTCACCTTCTTATTCCTAATTTTTTCTCTCTAGGAAGCAACCAATTTCAACTCTATTTCAAATAATTTCCCCTGAACTTATTGTTATTTTTCTAAGTAAAATATGTATATGGACATTTGTTGATATTGACATTTGGCATGATTTGTTGACCTCCTACTTACCGAATATAACGATTTACACACACATATGCACATACAAATACTTCTTTTCTATCCTCTTAATATGTTCATTTCACATGTTTGTTAAATCTATATTCATTTCAGTTGTAAATCAACTTTTAGCTCAATCACCTATTATATCATTATATTGTTTCTTTTCTTGTACAACATTTTCTTCTCTCAGAGAAAAAAAGGGCCTTGATTTTTTCAGTTGTTGAAGTTTTGTTGTAACTATTGCTGATTGATCCACAAGCTGTCTGGAGGGATTTCTTACTGGGACCAAACACACCAGATGATCTGCTAGGTCCACTTTCTTCCCCCAAAATATTCTCCCCGTTGCCCCTGACATTCTGCACCAATTTGAGTTGTTTCCTCTGCAATAAGCTAACTGCAGAATGACTTCCCTGGGCTTTTCTTTCACCTTTCTGGGAATTTTGTTTTCTTTCCTCTTGTTTTCTTTCAAGGTAAATTCCTTGTTCACTGAGTTTTATTCCTCTCCCTTTCTTATTTGATGGCGTCATTTTGGTAAAGCAAATCTTCTCATAACTTCCTGAAAAAAAGGTGCACGGGTGTATATGAAATTCCTGAGTCCTTTCATCTTGGAAAATGTCTTTGTTCTTTCCTCATATGTGGTTAATGCTCAGTCCAGGTTTAGACTTAACTCACATTACAGAAAGAGAGAGAACTCCCTTATTGTATCAATAGAAAGAGTTCTTACAAATCAATAAGATAAAATGCTATTTTCCCAATTAAAAAATGGGTGAGGTGTATAAAAAAGAAAAGAAAATATAAATGGCTCTTAAGCATATTAATTGTAATATTCATAAAAAGAAAAGTATAACAAATTATAGGGAGATCCCAATTTTTGACTTACCATATTGGCAAAGATGAGAATGTTTGACATTGCACTGCTTTTAAGAGAGGGGTAGTGGGGAAAAGGAAGTCTCATCTATTTCTGGTGGAAAGGTAAATAACCACAACTAAGAAGAAAAATATAACATTATTTTTTAAAGTTAAACATGTACATAATTTGGACTCAATCATTCCAATTCTAGGTATTTGTATTTCAGATAGAATGAGAGAAAAGATAGATAGATAGATAGATAGATAGAAAGAAAGATAGATAGATAGATAAAGATAGACACGTAGAGTAGGGAACATTTATTGCAATATTTTTTGTAGTAGCAGAATTTCAAAAACAACACAAGGGCCCATAAATAATGGGAATTGGTTAAATGATGCTTAGTACATACATTTACTATGAATACTATGCAGTTGTTCCGTGAGTGCTAATACAGACATATCTCCAAGATAGTCTCACTCAAAAAATAGAAATAAAAACAAGGCACAGAGACAAGGTATGATACACTACTATTTCTGTGAAAACAAGAATATATATAGATCTGAAGAACATATAAAGTAGTAACAGTGGTTGCCTCTAGACAGGAAAAGTGGATGGCTGGTGACAGGAAAGGATAAAGATTTTATAAGATTTTTTTGTACCTTTTGCATTTTATACCAGGTATATTACCTATTTGGAAATAAATTGAATTGTCAAAATTTATTTTGAAGGGAGTTTGAATTGCCAATGATTTCTCTTAAAAATAACAACTTAGTGGTACTAATGCACTTTTCACTGGGCAAATTACATCTAGATTTAAATTTAGCCATATGGATCTGATAAATATTATTTACAGCAGCCCTTTGTTTAACTGCCCCATGTATTTTTAAACTCATATCTACACAGATGTCTAACAATGACAGTACCCATACAAAAGTATAGTTATTAAATCCTATTAAAATAAGGTACTAACATGCAAATTCACTGGTTTTCATACATTTAATATACAAAATCTCTGTAAATTAAACAAAACCTTTCTTTGATCAAATACGTCAATACATCTTTTCTCTCTCTTCAATATTAGGTTTGTTTTCATATGTTAACTTGAGTTCCAACACAGTTATTACTACTTTTGCTTTTTTGAGCTTGTATAGCTTATATATGTTCTTCCTAAACAGAATTATTGATTTTTTATTTTCTCAGAGCTTAACTTTTGGTTTTTGTTCACTGCTCTGAAAGTCATATATTCTAAGACAGACAAGCAGTGGCATTTCTTTTTATTCCCAGCCTCTACGTATTTATTCCTAAAACCTGGGTGTTATCAGCAGACTTACATAACCCCCTGGTGTCTAGGTTAAAAAATACTGATATGAATTGATCATGAGCTTTCCCTACATATTCCATAGGAATGCATAGAGCAAAAAGTAGGGCAATGCAATTTATTAGTTTTGATAAAGTTTAGAAAAAACCGGAATATAAGCAAAGAGGCAAAACAATGTAATTCCAATGTAACAATGACTGAATAGAATCAGCTTTAAGACATCCTTTGCAAGTACATTAAAACAGACCTGTAGTGACCAGTTGGGATATTTATATTCTATATATTAAATGATTTCAGATATGTTCCCTTTCTGTTTTCACTAACACAAACATCAACTCTTCTATAAGATTGTGAGATAATGATATAGTGTAAAAGAGTAAGTATTAGTCACAGAGTTTTTAATGTATGTATATTTTAATGGAACGAAATGATCTGAAGCTCACATGTAGCATGGAAGAACACTTGGAAAATTCTAACTAGAATATATTTATAGTTATATAGGAAAAGTAATCATCCATTTATGTGTTTTATACTTTGATTTTATGTTATTACTAAAGATATCAACGGACTCCTCTCCAGATTGCAATATATGATGTATGAAATTTTTACCTGTGGAAGGAAATTTAAGCATATTATCAATATATTTTTAAAATAAAATATATCATAGTTTCATTAAACAAACCAACAAAATACTTCAATACCATATATATTTCAACTTATCCATAACTTAATGAATTGTTAATTTTCCTTCCAGTATTTGTTACTATTGAATGTTTAGCCAAACTCTGTCTGTATTTGGTAGTTGAAAAATCCACAGTAGCCTGGTAGGATGCTATGATAATTAGAATACAAGTTGAGTTGCTATAACTGAGAAAAGCCAAACTATCATGGCTTAATCAAAGTGAAAGTACTTTTTATTTTTCCCTCTCACATAAAAGACTGGGTATGTGATTCATTTCTGCTATAGCAACTTGATCATGTTGGATGGAAAGATTCCCTCTATCTTTCTGGTCCAGTAAAGTGTGTCTTTCATTTCATAGTTCTAGATGCTCCAATTCCCACCATCATGTCTACATACTAGTTACATACAGAAAGGGGGAAGAAAAGAATTAAGGCAATGGATCTCTTCCTTTTCCATCCAGTTGGTCAGAACTTAGCCACATGTTCACATCTGGCTGCAAGGAATATTGAGAAATTCAGTCTTAACTCTGAATGATTATGTGCCCATCTAAAATTCAGGGGTTTTGTTATTAAAGGAGATATGGGGACTAGCAGTGTCTGCCATATTTACAAATTATATTTGATTATTCCATCACCATCCTTCTACCCGCACCCCCTATTAGTGGTGGTGATTGAAAGAGCTACCAAGAGTTAATGCTATGTCGAAATATAAGTAGCAAGAACTATGCTTCATTTCCCCTTACCCTGCCCCGATTTTTGAAGACTACCCTATTTTATTTCTTTTTTGCACTTGTGAAAGGCCAAAGTAGTAAATTAAAAAAATGTGATTCGGTCATTCTGTGTTTTCTTGACTATGTTCTAATCGATCTTTATAAAGAGTTTTAGAGCTGAATTAATTGTTTTATTAATTTTTATTAATGTTTTTTTGTTTTCTCCTCAATCAGTCTCAATAGAAGCTTGCCAATTTTGTTAGTCATTTCAAAGAACCAACCTTTGGCTTTGATATTCCGTTTTATTGTCATACAGTTCTAAATTCTAAGTATTTTTAAATTTCCATTTGTGTTCTTTTTTTTGTTAAATATTTGAGTTATTGGGAAGTCTCTTAATTTCCAATTGTCTGTTATTATCATTTGTATTTATTATACTGATCTTTGCATATAATATCGCTTCTTTTCAAAATGTTAAATTATTCTAGTTTATTATATGTCCTAAATATGATTAAGAAGCACCAACTAGAACAGTACCTGACACATAGTAGGAGTTCAGTAAATACATGTAGAAGTAAATAAATAATATCAAGCTATTAGTTGTGTTTTCAGCTCCTCTATATTTTGGCCGGCTTCATCTGTAAAAATTGAAAGAGATATATTGAAAGCTACCATATGATGTTGGATTTGTAAACGTCTCTCTGTATTTCTACTGGTTTTATAAAATAGAGTTGGACGCTTTAAGTGTTTTTAAGTTTAAACGTGTTTTATCTTCTTGGTAAATTAAATCGTTTATCATTAGGCAGTAACACTCCCTATTCTTAGTGTAGCTTTTATCTTAAAGTTCATTTTTATTTTATATTAATGTAACTACTCTAGCCTTATTTTGGTTAGTTTTTCACGGTTACATTTTCCCCATCTTTTTCCTTTTTAGCCCTCTATGCCCTTATATTTTGTGAATGGTTCCTGAAAAAGACTATAGCTGGATTAAAAGTACAGTTTCACAATCTTTGCCTTTTAACTAGTAACCTTAGTGTATTACACTTGTTATAATTACTAACATATGTCTTCTTTTCACTTATGGTGTACTTTTAACACATCTCACTTTTTCCATGCTTCTTTTTCTTTTCTTCCCTGACTTTACCTTCATATTTTGAATTTACCTGTTTGTTTACTATTCTCATTTGTTCTCCATCTATGAGTTTAAATGTTATACATTTATTCCTGTTCAATTAGTGTTTACCCTTGAAATTGTAATGTACATATTTAATATAACAAACTGTGAATCAACCAATATCATAACCAACCTACTCACACTCACAAACAATACAGGGACTTAAAATACTTTATCTTAGATTAACCCTGACTAACTTGAGTTATTGCAGTTTAGAATTATGTTTCTGCCCTTATTTTAAACCTCATTAAAAAGAATTGTTATTTTTTTATAAAGACTTTTTAGATCTCACAAATATTTTTTTTAATTTTATTCACCATTACTTATTGGAACTCAGGTTTTCCATTTGGGGACATTTTCCTCCGTTTTGCTGTAAGTCTGCATATATGTTATGTAATAGTTATGTTATAGAGAAATGCAAATTGAGTTAAACTATCACTTGCTCTAAGCTTGCTTACAATGCATCCATACAGTCCATACATCCTACAGTCCCTCCTCATCTCATCTCTTTATCAGGGGGCTATGTGAGCTGTTACAGGGCATCCTGTGGGCAAAACCATCCCAAAGTAGTCCAGTGCTCTAGTTTTTTTTTGGTTTGGTTTTGGTTTTAAATTACACACATAAGTAATTCTAGTACATATGATTGATGCTGTTTCTTTTCTTTTTTTTTTTTTAACTTTGGGTTTATTTATTTATTTATTTATTTTTGGCTGCATTGGGTCTTCGTTTCTGTGCGAGGGCTTTCTCTAGTTGCGGCAAGTGGGGGCCACTCTTCATCGCGGTGTGCGGGCCTCTCATTATCATGGCCTCTCTTGTTGCGCAGCACAGGCTCCAGACGTGCAGGCTCGGTAATTGTGGCTCGTGGGCCTAGTTGTTCCGCGGCATGTGGGATCTTCCCAGACCAGGGCTCGAACCCGTGTCCCCTGCATTGGCAGGCAGATTCTCAACCACTGCACCACCAGGGAAGCCCCAAGTGCTCTAGTTTTGACTTGATGAGATCTCTGTAGGTCCATGCTGAGGGGAAAAAATGGGTTCTTCAAGTAAAGAAGAAAGGTGGTCTGGCAGTTGGTGCTAAGGAGATGATACTTGTGTTAATTATTTCCCCATAATGCTAGAGACCTCAAAATATCAACAATCAACAGAAAGTGGGCAAGACTCTAACTTTTACCCTTTGATGGTCTCTTCCTGTTAAGGTATCACTTGGTACTTATTTTCTGAGAGTTTTTTTGGTGCAAACATGAATTTGATAGGGTGTGTGTGGGGGGGGTGTGTATGTGTGTGTGTGTGTGTATGCAATCTTTCATCACTCTGTGCCTACCTCCTCTACACTTTCTTGAATCCACTGGTTAAGAGAATAGTGTCCTGACTACCTATTAGCCATTTGTACTTTACCTTATTTGCTTTTAGAGGAAAAAACTTAGGGTGCCCAATGTACTTTGCCACTTTTATTCTGGTTTACATCTCAACATGTTCTGTTCCTTTCAAACCTGTAGCTATGGAAACATTTATCATTTTTCTTGCTTTTCATGCAATAGTTGGACATAATGTTTCCTTTTATTCAGTGACATTTAGTAGTATTAGATGGTAGAAATGAACTCAAATTCTGAATGAAGGATCAGACAAGTATTATAGTTCCTGAAAGTACCTGGAACTGCTAATCATGATGATAAATGGCTCACTGTGAGTTGGTAGAAGAAGTACAATGGATTGTCATTAGATGCCTTTTGAGTTACAATTGCTTTTAAGAATGTTAATAGTACCTGACCAAATGCCAAAATGGAGAGAATCACAAATGAAGGGGCTCTTATACCTATATTTTGCTTTATCTTGTTTTGAATTAGAATGCACAAACCATGCCAAAATACATTTATTTTTAAATCAGCCAAATTTCAAATTATTCTATACCTTCTCTTTATTTAGAACAATGTGGCCTGAGTATCAGTAGCCCATGAAAATATATGAATTGGGAAGACTTTTTTTTTTTTTTTTTTTGGCAATCAATACCTCCAGTGTACTACTGATGAATAATTCACATGGAGTATAGCAGGACCTTGGGGTAGATTTACTCTTTTTTAATTAAAAAAAATTTTTTTTAGATTTACTCTTGATAACTTCTTGAGGTGGAAAATGTTATTCTCAGTTGATAGATGAGGAAACTGAGGTTAAGAGAGATTTAAATGATGTACTGCAGAGCAGTACAATATATGTTTCCTGATACATCATAATTTTACAGTATATGTTAAGTTCTTTTCCTTCTGATCAACTCATCAGTTTAAGGTTCTATTTAGTTCTGTCATGAACTATGTGGATGCCATTTGGGAGACTGTTTCCACAGAAAACATAACCAGATGTCCTTATAGTCTCCTTATATTCTCTAATTCCAATTATTCAGACTTATGGACAGGATTCTGGACTCAGAGGTACTATTTCACAAGTAAATCTATTTGGACACAAGCAGGAGAAAAGAACAAAGCAAAAACAAATGTCACAAAACAAAACAAATATTAACTTTTAAAAACTCACTAAATGGGGACTTCCCTGGTGGTCCAGTGGTTAAGATTCCATGCTTCTAATGCAAGGGGCGCAGGTTTGATCCCTGGTCAGGGAACTAAGATCCCACATGCTGTGCAGCGTGGCCAAAACAAAAATAAAATAAAAAATTAAAAAAACCCCACTAAATGCATGTATATTATTCAGAGGAGACCCTTTCCACACCTCACTTGAAATCACTTTCAGTTGTTTTCAAAATGTAATGAACATCACAATTACATGTAAAATGTTGTCATCCACACCCCAGCCCTCTGCTGTGGAAGAGGCAGTAAATCCAAGTGGGTAAGAAACCCAGTGCCTGAGTCAGACAACCCAGGTTTACATTCCAACTTTACGCTAATTAACTCTTAAAGCTTCAATTTCCTCATCTGTATAAAAATCACAAAGCCAGGACTATAAGAGGACTATCATTCTATCTTGTGTGTAATTCTAATGAAGCTTTAAGATTAGAGAGTTGCTGCCAAAAGTTATGCATACTGCCAGCAGAAGTGCCAACCCATAAGGCAGGAGACAGAACTACTACAGAGGACACACACACACACACACACACACACACACACACACACTTGCTTACTCATGCATATGCACTCATGCATATGCATATACATCCACAGAAAGAAAGAAAGAAAATGATAGGTTTAATACTGAGATTGTCTGCAGTTTTATTAGTTATATACTCAAGACTACAGTTATTGAGTTTATACATATTGAGTTGTATTACATATTGACAGGCCAGAGAAGAGCATCAGCAGGATAGAACTATGTGCTTTGGAGCAGATAGTCCTTAATTCCTCAGAAAATCCTGAGTAGATCACTCTATCCCTCTCTATATAATACCATTGTATACATGATTGTTCCCAATAAGCAAAAGCAAAAGCTTATATACATATCTACTTTCAGAATTAAATGTGGTAAAATACTCATTAACAGATTTTGGAAGTATTATATTTAAAATATTCTATTTCAAAATTTTATTTTAAGAGACATTTATAAAACCGAGGTATCTAGACTGACGTGCTTTGAATGGGCTAGTTGACCAAGGATTTGATGACACCATAGGAGAAAAACACATATTTATATGGGACCCTTACTAACAGGTATTTATATTTTGTTCTAGGATCGAGTATAATTAGGTCAAACATCAGGCATTTATAATTTTCAGAATCTCCAAACACCACATCTTTTTTCTTATTTCCTTCTTTGTCCCCTAATTAAATTCTTGCATGTATTTAATTAAGGCTTTGAACATCTAACCTCTACTCTCACAGGTACAGATCTATAAAGAACTTGTCACTGAGCATGTCAGAAGCAGGTATAGTTTGAGGTCTTTTAACGTATATATACTTTATGTACCTGTGAATAGAGGAACTTTGGGTAGCAGTTGTTTCAACTCCTACAATTTTGTAATCTTGAGTCATGCTTTTCACTTTTATACAATTGACATTACTCTAATGAGACACTGCATACCATTTCTTTGAAGGTGAAATCGCAGAATAGGAAAAAAAAGAATAAGACACATGAAAGTGCATATATTTTTTGTGTGAGACAGTTATACAAATTAACTTGTCAATTTTTGCACTGAAAGATCCTAAGTGTGTTGCTTTGTAAGTTGGCCACAAGTGTCTAAATTCCCAATTATTGCTCTGGTCTAATATTCTCCAACACTAGTAAACATGATAATTACAACAAGAGAGTGTTCTGTAAATAATAATAAATAATAAAATAATAAAAGCGTGTTCTATATAATAAGTATTCTGTAGCTTCACCTTCAAACTTTGATTCTTGTGAAATAAAGAAATAAGTGTTTTTTAAAAAAAGGAAATAAGTGTTTTTACCAGTTGTCTCAAGTGATTCTGATACTTCAGGCTTGTTAACTGACTGACAACTACCCTCTAAGAAGCTCTGGGTTAGTCCTCGCAGAAGCTCTGTGTTGCCCAGTATTTACAAAGCCATTTACTCACTTTCATCTCAAAATTAAAGAGTTTAAGCACCTAACTTACTCTCTCATATGATCAGGTTACTTTAGGGAAAATTCCCACACTTTCTGCAGAAAAGATGGGCAGAAATGCATGACAAGCCTTCTTGAGTGCAGGTTGTCAGTAGGATTGTTGCTTTCCTTGTCCAACATTTATTTTTCTAAGTCAACCTGTTTGTTTAACTGGGGCATGAAATATATATCCATATATCCAAAATAATATTTATCATAAAAATTTGGAGATACATAAACTGCAAACGAAAACTATCTTATTTTTTTGCTGGCTAGAGAAAGAGGGAAATGATTACTCAGAGTAAATTACCTTTTTTTGAAGGCACAAAATAAAATAGCCTCCCTAACACCACCCAAATAGCTAGTCTCTCTGTGAAACTAAAATTCAGAAAAGGAGATTTTTTTTTTTTTAATTATTAGCACCTTTAATTATTATTTATTTATTTATTTATTTAGGCTGTGTTGGGTCTTCGTTTCTGTGCAAGGGCTTCCTCTAGTTGCGGCAAGCGGGGGCCACTCTTCATCACGGTGCGCGGGCCTCTCACTATCGCGGCCTCTCTTGTTGCGGAGCGCAGGCTCCAGACGCGCAGGCTCAGTAGTTGTGGCTCATGGGCCCAGTTGCTCCTCAGCATGTGGGATCTTCCCAGACCAGGGCTCGAACCTGTGTCCCCTGCATTAGCAGGCAGATTCTCAACCACTGCGCCACCAGGGAAGCCCCAGAAAAGGAGATTTTTTTTAGCTGCATTTTTATAGTTTGATTGCCATATCTACAACTTCCTTTCTCTTGCAAAATTCTGAACATATGTTCTGTTATGTTCCATGCCTCCCAGATGAACAAGGAGTATGACTTGTAGTAAATGTAAATGGAGATTTGTTCTCAAGGTTTTATATAAATAGAAATAAGGAAAAAATATCGCTAGCCTATGAAACTTGGAAGGTTGTTTGGTAGTTCTTAAAGAAATAATATCAAAGATTATACGGCCTAGACCCTTCCAAATCTCATTATTAATTTAAATTGTGAAGATGTAGCCCTTTAGAAACTTTGGACACCGAGGCACATCAGAAATTTGATAAATATTTTATACCAAGTTTCAACACTTGGAAGTCTTAAAGGTGTAGGATTCACACATTTAAAAATTGTCTTTATTCTATACGAATGTATCTATCGTATTGGTTTTATAAAGGAACTTTTAGGTCACCATGAATTTTACAAACTTGTGGAGACAGATAAAGTGTATGGGATCTTCTTTTGCAAATAGGACAGGATGTATTTTTATTTAATCCAGATGTTCTATCAAACTAGAGATGGCACAGTGGATTTCTTATAGTCTTTCCTAATAATCATATGCATACTTGTGTATTCTTACATTTCTTTAAGAAAGAGCAATGAGGTAAATGCAGCAAATTGGAAGAATTTTGTAAAAAAATAAGTATGTGTTTCACAGAGAACACTGAACCATTATTTACTAATAGAATTGCAAGCATCATGGCCTGAATGAGCTAAGCACCACACAAATATGAGTTATTCTGTTATAATTGTTATTATTTTTAAAATTTCCTAAATACTCTTGAAACTGTTTACTATCACTTAAGATTATTTAAAATAAATAGGAGGTTGTTAAAACATTTATGTTAGGGTACTTTAATAAGTCCACTTCATCTGTCATAGTGAAAGATCATCCACATATCACAGAAACAGGGAATGTATACTATAATCCCAACCTCTGCAATTTTATTGTCTTCTGTTTCTTTCTCCGGAAAGTTTAGTTGTTCTCTTCAGCATCCATGAATCTTCTGGTCGGGCAGACAGGGCCCGGGGTTGGTAGTAACGTGGTCCAAGTCCTTGTCCTATCAGTACCACTCTTCCTCTCATGGTCCCGAGTATCTCAGGCAAGTCTTTTAACTTCTTAGAGCTTCATGTTGTTTTGCCATAAAAAGAGAGCATTAATATTTAGCCCCTTCCTAACTCTAACCATCAAAGCTTCCATGATCCCAAGACACTTTTCATGGTCTTTTATTCTGGCTCTCTTGAGTTATCTGCTTACTGTCTTTTCTTTGATAACTTAAACCCAATTTTTACAGCTGATTCGCTTTGTTATAAAGCAGAAACTAACTCACCATTGTGAAGCAATTATACTCCAATAAAGATGTTAAACAACAACAACGAAACCCCACTGGTTTGCTAATAGTTCTCAACATTTTCTTTAACAAATTTAATAAATTTGAAAAGTTGTAGACAACTGCAGTTTCTGTCAATACACATAAAGAGAAATGAAACTCTGACATCATAAGGTCCCATGAAATAAATGTGCTAGTGCATGCATGCATTTGTGCGCTCTGGGGCGTTGGGAGGGCCATATGGCTGGCAGGCTCTGTGGAGTCAGAGCCTTGAAGTCCTGCTGCTTTATGTCCTTCTTTTCAAATTCCAGTCCCTGCCCTCTCAGCAACATGATGTACAACAGAAGCTCGACACACACAGGTGACATTACCATTGCATCCATGCTCTGATCCCCTGCTTGCAGAAAGCCAGTTAAAGGAGCCAGTCGACCCTGTTGGTCCTTAGATATGTATTTTCTAGCTTAAACAGTTCATGGTGATCTGGAGCAGAAAGGACTGTGATGAATTCAGAATATTAGGCTCCTTTCTTACCTCTGCCTGGTGGGCAAAATCAGAGAAATAACTTAGAAAGTTCCCACATGCCTCTTCTCCTTTTCCCTCTTGCTTCTTTCCCTCTTCCACCCTTTTGACCCTTACTGAATTAGCAAGTGAATTTGGTGTTCCTCTTAAATATACCGGTTGAGATCAGGATGATCCAGGTGTGGGAACTGCTCTACAAAAAGGTGCTTTGCTTTGACAAAGCACTTAAAATTTCACACACACACACACACACACAAAAACACTTCTCATCAATTGCAATCAATAGGAAGATTGCAGTGTGTGTCAAATATGTTTTATATTTATTTATAATTGCTTCAAGGACAACAGAAATTACATGTATGTTCACTTAATGCCAGAGAATAATGTTGAAAAACTAGAGAGTAGTAAGATGTGTTTATATTTGTGTGTGCGATGCAAAAATTAACCAGTTTGGGTCTTCCCTACCCTCTACCCCACCCCAGCTGCCTATTTGATTGAACAGTTCTTATTCTTGGGGTTTTTTTTTAATCTTTTCTGAGACAGAAATCTAAACTTAATCAAAAAAATTTTTAAAAGGGCGGTTTACCAAACATTGATATAAACCGCATTTAAAATTTGATTATAAGCCAAAACATTACTTAGAAACTGTTTTCTTTGGTTTTCTACAATCAAGTATAATCAGTCACCATTTTTAATATAGTATTCCTCTTTTTAATTAAAAATGTCACTTCTCTCTAACTATACATTCTTTACCTACATGTCTACATAAATATCCAGTTCCAGTTAGTCATCAGAAAATCTGCTAGATTGGGGCAATTCTTTCAATTATTTTCAAACAGTATGTTGCAGGAAATTCAGCATCTTCAGCTTCTGCCCACTAAATGGGTGACAACCAAAAAACCTCCCACAAACTTCCAAATACCCTTAGTGGGTATTTTCTCTATCAAGAACTACTGTTTTAAACTTGGGCATGGGGGCATAATTTTCCTGAAGGGAAGTGGACACCCTGTGGACTCTAAGAAGGAAGTACTGGGCTTCCCTGGTGGCGCAGTGGTTGAGAATCTGCCTGCTAATGCAGGGGACACGGGTTCGAGCCCTGGTCTGGGAAGATCCCACATGCCACGGAGCAGCTGGGCCCGTGAGCCACAATTGCTGAGCCTGCGCGTCTGGAGCCTGTGCCCCGCGACGGGAGGGGCCGCGATAGAGAAAGGCCCGCGCACCGCGATGAAGAGCGGTCCCCGCACCGCGATGAAGAGTGGCCCCCGCTTGCCGCAACTGGAGAAAGCCCTCGCACGAACCGAAGACCCAACACAGCCAAAAATAAATATAAATAAATAAATAAATAAATAAGAAAATCCTTTAAAAAAAAAAAAAAAAAAAAAAAAAAAAAAAGATTACCTATAAAAAAAAAAAAAAAAAAAAAGAAGGAAGTACTCTCAGAGATAATAGTGAGACCGAGGTCAGGAAAGTGGAGCCAGGGTCTGACTTAAGCATGCAAGGAGGATCTTTTTGAAGGATTTGCTCTTTTTGTCTGTTTTTCTCTTAAATTGCCAGGGTTGAGATGGGATGGTAGGCAGTCATGATTAGGCAATATTAAATTTTCCCTTTTGTATGGATAATTTTCTTTAGTCAACTCATACTTTGACTTAACTAATCATAGCCTGATTTTAATTCTCTCCCTCTCCGTTAAAGATGACCCATACACATAAACTTATATAGAGGTGTATGGGAAAGATTCGGAAGAAAAAGAAAAGCATCTCATCCCACATACTCCCCTTTCCTGAGGCCCAAGGGAAATTGACTGCCTCTTATGGAGGACCAATATTCCAACATTCTGCTCAGTGACCGGCATGAAATGAGAGGTGGCTCAGAAACAGTAGGGAGGAGCATGTGGTTAGAAAAGGAGCTGTCAAGTGAAGGACTGTGGGCATATGGGAAACAAAACTCTTCATCCCAAAGGTTCTAGGTCCTGCTCTGTCCAATGTGGTAGCCGCTAGCTGCAAAGGCTTTTGGGCTAGTTCAAACTGAGATGTTCTTACGTGTAAAACACACATAGAATTTCAAAGACTTACTGTAAAAATAAAGATGCAAATTATCTCATTAATATTTGTCATTGATTTCATGTTAAAATGGCAGTACGTTGATATGTTGCAGTGTTCCCAAAACTTTTGGCGCCAGGGACCAGATTCGTGGAAGAGATTTTTTCCATGGATGGAGTTGGGGGTGAGGGGGTGGAGGGGATAGTTCAGGCGGTAATGCGAGCGATGGGGAGCAGCAGATGAAGCTTCACTTGCTCGCCTGCCGCTCACCTCCTGCGGTGCAGACCGGTGCCAGTCCAAAGCCCAGGGCTTGTGGACCCCTGATATATTGGGTTAAATAAAATATATTATTAAACTAATTTCACCAGTTATTTTGTACTTGTGAACTGTGGCTACTAGAACATTTTATATTACCTACGTGGCTCATATTGGACAATATTGATCTGAATGAGGGAAACTTTTCAAGGGAAGGAGGGAAGGTTAATACTGGGTTATAATTCATTCAACAACTATTAACTGGGCTTCTTTTCTAAGTCAAGCATTGAGCCAGGTGTTGGATAAATAGCTGTGAATGAAACAGACAAGTTTCCTGTACCAGTACTGTCAGCAGTGTCCTCAGGGGACAGAAGCTAAACGTGTAATTATAAAATTATAAATTTTGATAAGTATCATTAAGTAAAAATAATAGACTATAACAGAGGCTACCAGCTTAGATCAGAAAGTCATGGAAGATTTTATGCTCAGTGAAATAAGTCAGTCAGAGAAAAACAAATACTGTATGACATCACTTATATGTGGAATCTAAAAAATAAAACAACCTAGTGAATATAATGAAAAAGAAACAGACTCACAGATATAGAGAACAAACCAGTGGTTCTCACTGGGGAGAGGGAATGGAGGAAGGGCAAGATAGAAGTAAGGAATTAAGAGGTACAAACTACTATGTATAAAATAAGTAAGATACACGGATGTATTTTACAACACGGAATATGGCCAATGTTTTATAATAACTATAAATGGAATATAACCTTTAATATTTGTGAATCACTGTGTCATACACCTGCAACTTATATAATATTGTACATTAACTATACCTCAATTAAGAAAAGTCATGGAAGACCTTTCTGAGGAAATGACATTGGTTGGGAACTGAAGTGTGATTGGGAGTTAGCCAGGAAAAAACATTGTAGGAGGAAGAGCATTAGATACAGAGGTAACAGTATGTGCAATGATCCTGGGGCAAGAAAAAGATGACTAGGGCCATGTGCTGAGGTGATGCAAAAGAATGTGTCCACAGATGGGCAATGTAGAGATAGACATGGACTAGATCACTGTTGACCATTTAACACTTCGGAGTGGATTTAAGCAATAAAGTAAAATGTTTTGCCTTATATTTTTAAAACATTCCTCTGTGTGGTGGTGAACTGTCAGAGCAAGCAAGCATGAGTGTGGGAAGAGCAACGGGAGGATGACTGCAGTTGGCCCAGGTGAGAGATGAGATGTTTGGTCCAAGCAGAATGGATGGTGCTGTTATTCTCTGCCTTGGCACATGCTGCCTGATTTTGTTAACTTAGGTCAGTTATTTCTCTCCCTTGGGTGGTGATTGCTCCGTATATACTTCTTTCTGTCCATGTTCTATTAGTCTTCAGAAATTACTCCCTTATTTGTCCTCTTTGGATTTTTGCCAAAGACAGGATGCAAATTTCTGATTCCCCTGTGCCTTATTATACTTGATTAAAGCCTCTTTGCCTCCTTTTTCAAAAGGGACATGTGAAAAAGAAGCATATTTTCTTTGTTTTTGTCCTGGGTAGGTACTACGAATTTCATGAAGTCAGAACACCACAGAACCTGATTGCTAATACCTGGTGCTAGCCCAGACCAGGGATTGATTTTTTGTTGTTAAAAGTGCTTGGAAATATTGTATTCTCTTTACACTGGATGATGGAAGGTTTCAAAATATGTACCAAATGAATAAATTAATTTAAAATATATTTATCAGTTTATTAGGTAATGCTTTACGTGGTTAAAAAATTTAGAAATTATAAAAATGTCTTCAGAGAATAATTCTCTTTTTCTGCTCATTTCATGATCCAACCAACCCCTGAACAGGTTAGCATTGCTATTTGTATCTTGTGTATTCTTCTGGAAATTATTATTTCATACAAAGTAGAGTATTTATCTAAACAAGAAAGCCCCCCTTATATTCTTCACACATGGGGGCTTATCATAAAAATTGTCCTGCACAGTGTCTTTATTATTACTTTTATTTTTACTGAGACATAGTTTCCATATGGTAAAATACACAGATCATAAGTGTACAGCTCATTGAGTTTTGGAAATTGCATATACCTGTGTAACCCACGGACCTAGCCAATCCATCAGTAAATTACCTCAGCCCCACCTTCAAATTCTATCCTGATTCTGACACCAGCCCCACTATTACCTACGCTGAGTTTCCATCATCTCTCACCTGGATTAGAAATGACCTCCTAACCCATTTCTAGGCTATCTCAAAACAACAGCAGAATCCTTTAAAAATATAAAGAAGATTATGCTGTGTCCCTACCTCTTCTCAAAAACTTTCAGGGAATGTCCTTAAAATGAAGAGGCTGTAAGGTCCTAAATAATCTGGCCCTCCCTTATCTCTCTGCAGAACTGGCTACATAATTTGTGAAGCTCAGTGCAAAATGAAAATGCAGAGCCCCCTTACCTACATTTCTAAGTTCCGTTAAAGTACTGAAATATTTTTTTTTCTTTCTTCCATGGTCCCTCTCAACCTGTCATGGTGTTCTTAAATTGTTATTTAATGTGGCACTCCCTTGGGCAAGGGAAGGCCCTCACTGGTGCCCAGGAGCCCTGCCCCACTACTGAGTGTGCATGATACTCACTGGCTCCTGGGTTCCCTTTCCCTTCTTTCCATCAGCTGCAGGACCCAGAACCTGTGTGCCAGCTGGGAGCAGGAGACCCCACCCAGGCATCTCCCCTTCCCACAGGCCCACTGCCGCAATCCACAGCGACAGCCAAGAGTTGGGTAGCAGGCAAGAGTACTGCAAACTCTGTACCAAGATACCATAGGTACCCGGATGTGGGATGGGTGAGAGGCTTTCCCTACCAAGTCACACATGGTATGCACGGGAACCAGATGGCCACTGCTGTGCTCCACCTGGAGACGCCTCAGAATGTGCTTGTCCAACCTCAACCCTCCCCACTCCCCATCCAGGCCTCACCTGGTTCCCAGGGTGGAGGGGAATAGGCAGAGAAGTCAAGGAGGCCCCGGAAGACAGAACCATGCATGTACTGAGTCTCCAGACTCTTACTAATGCTCCACTGTCTCATCAGTATGCACTTACAAAACACAGGTTCAACAACAAAATTATTAATAATTTTAAGAAAGTGGCCACGGAGCTTTTGACCTGAAGCTCAGGGCCTTTCTGGGTACAGGGGCCTGTGTGACTGCACTGGTCACACACTCGTGCATCTAGCACGGCCAGGTCTAACTCAACCCTATTCCTAGCTCCATCTCTCTCCCTCTTTACTTACAGTGGCCTCTTGGCTATTCCTTAAGCTCTTTTGCCTTTTTCAAGTCTGTATTCACATGCCACTCTCTCAAGGAGACCTTTTGTAACCAACTAATTTACAGTTAACACTCCCCAGTACTCTATCCCACTTACTCTATTTTTTCAAGGTGCTTATCATCTTCTAAAATTCTATAGACTTTAATTATTTATTATGTATATTATTTATCTGCATCACCTACTGAACGATAAGCTCCATGAATATAGGAGCCACTTTCTGTTCTGTGTACTGGTGTATCCTGAGGGATCCTGACTGCATGAATGGCATGTGGCAGATGCTCAGTAAATTTTAGTTGACTAAATGAGTAAATAATGAGTGAAAGATTTCTATCTGCAAACAAAGTGCTATAACTCTCCCAGGAAAGACTGTTGCTTGTGTGTGAATGTGTATGAGTGTGTGAGGGTGGGGAGTGAGGTGGGGCAGGGGGCTGCCTAGAGAGGAGGAGGAATGGGTGTCAGTATTTGAAAGAGAATGCATAGCTTAGTGGGGAAGAAGCCATTTGTAGTTATTGAACAACAGCTGGTATTTTCCACTATATTGAAGGGAGCAAGTCTCTGTAAAAATCAATTGATAAATAATAGCTGCTTTCCAAAGTCACATGAGTAATAAATGGCAGAACCAGGATTCAAGTACAGATATATGTGATCCCAAAGACAGTGCTTAATCTTCTCAGGGGTTATTTGCATTTAGAAAGAGATACTTCTACTTCATAGTGGATTTCTCTTGGCAGGCTGCGTGAGGGACGTATTTTTGACTGGAGGGTCTTCCCTAGTGTCTGGAGCTTTTTGTTTGTTTCCACTATGCTCCCTTCTTTGCCTACACTTCTAGAGATAGGCTGTTAATCCCTGAGTTACATGCACCCCAATGTGTAGCTCCAATTTCAGATTAGTTTACATCTAAAATCATATCATTACTGATATCAGTGGAAATTTTGGATGATACAAATTATCCAAAGCAGTGGTTAATTCAAAATTCATTTGGCCCAGGGACATAAGAACATGCTCAGTCTGGAAAATCTCTCTTTTCTCTCTCTCTCTTTTTCTCTCCCTCTCCCTCTCTCTCTATAATCAAAACTTTTCAAGATAGACTTCTACAACATATTTTCTAAGTGATAGTTAAAATGTTTGGTAAATATTACTGATTCTTATTAAAGAGTCAGCTCCAAATACTTTTTTTCTAACAGTTTTACTCAAAATTGTTTCATGATAGAGTAGAAAAGAAATCTCCATCCATAGTGTATATTTCATACTAACAACACCCTGTTGATCATTGATTCAGTATTTATAGCTCTACAAATTCTAATTATTAGTGAGGGTTTACATTAAATAGCATTTTCATGAGAAGTTCTAATTGTAGATTATTTTAAAATTTTAAATAATGGATGAATAATTGTAGGGCAGTAGAGAATGGACAAGTGGTCAACAGGACTGGTGGATCCATATGTTAATATGCTGCAATTTCAAATTCAAATGAATAAATATTTACGGAGCATTTATTACAATCTCAAGGCATTTATTTTCTAGTTGAGGCATAGATAATATTCTACTCAAACCTCATGAGACAACAACAATTTATATTGACTATGACCACTAGTTCTAGTTTTATTATAAATGTATTCTAAAATATTTTACTGTTCCTTTTTATTTATTGAGTTTTCATAATAATCCTCCTCCAAATATCTATCATTAAATCCCTCTAGTTTTCCTTTTGCCATCTCTTGACAGATAACCTTGCCCTAATTACTTTTAATAATGCCTGGATTATTACACTAGCCTCTTTGTCTCCACTTATAAATTTAGTCTCAACACAGCAGCCAGACGGATCCTTTTAGAACGTAAGACAGTGCATGTCCCTCCTCTGCTCATATGCTCCTAAATGCTTCCCATCTCACAAAAAGGAAAAGTCAAGGTCCTTACAATGGCCTTAAAGGTCTATGTGATTGCCCCTTCCTATTCCCTTCTGCCTTCCCTTGCTGCCTACTGCTGGCTTACTTCCCTCTATCTACTCTGCCCTCCTTGTTCCTCTAACATGCAGGGCATCTGCCATGCCAGGGCCTTGCTCTCTTTGTCCCCTTGACTGATACTCTTCTCCCAGGGATGTCGCCTATTCTTCAGGTCTGTGCAGTTCCCATTTCTCAGTGAGGCTTGCAATCTTTTCCTTATTTAAATTGTAACTCCTACCTTCTGTCCAGCATTCCCTTATCCTTCTTCCCAAATTTACTTTTCTCCACATAGCAACATCTGACATGCTATATATTTGAGTAGTTGTTTGTTTATTGTATATGTCTTCATCCTCCTCCATCACCAATAAAAAATGAGTTTCAGGAGGGTGCGGTTCTCTTCATTGTACATCCAGTGCCTAAGATAGTCCTTTGCACAGAATATGTGCCCAGCATACAGGGCATCTTTTTTCTTTTGGTCGTTTTAGCAGAAGTTCAAAATAATGAGAGAATTTGAAAGTGCTTATTAAAGTTTTCTTAGCTTCTCAGTGGATTTTGTTGTGTAACAAATATTTTGTAATCAATGATTCATTTCTACCACATGTGAAACTCCAGAATGATTTGAATAGTGCTGGTAGGTTGATATGTATAAACAGATAAAACTAAACATAGAATTAAATAATAATAACATGTTTAAATGAACTGAATACATTTGGAAATATATCATGAGTTAATACATAAGTAAGTGATATTCTTATTGCTCTACACTCAGAGAGCTGACTCATTTTAATGATTTCATCTATTATTTCTGTAGAGGCAAGTCTCACAACTATGGCTGTATAGTTTTTCCTTAGTTTCAGGTTCTTCCGGATGACTCTATATTTCTATATAGGTTTCAAACATGAAGTGTGTAAAACTAAGTCACAAGCTTTTTTTTTTTTTTCAAATCAGCTCTCTTCAGAATTTCCTATTTATTATAATGGCATCATTATTTTTTCTAGTTTTCCAACCCTGAAACACTGTAGTTAGTTACTTTGGACTCTAATCAATAGAAGAAAGGAATAATATACTTTTTATGCTACCAAGTTAATGAAGAATACTTTATCAAGGGTAAATTTTTCACCAGAATAAAATGATTAAAAGGATTCAGAGCAAAGTTCTTTGTTTGGGAGAAAAATAACAGTTAAATAAGATTTGGGGGTCATCAATTTAAGAGTGAGGTCCAGGAATAGGATTTTATAAAGTGAACTCATTAGACCAGCAATGAATATGCAGTGGAGATTCCTTATTAGAATAAAGGACAATGGCCTTACCATATATTCATGCTCTCTTTCCAATCACCGAAGAACTGAGGAATGGAAGATGTTCTCAGACCTTACGAGCCCAGGATATAGACGCTAACACACCTAGAATGATACCTGTTATTGGTGCCCACTTACTGACCTTTCAGTTAGACTTTAAATAATAAGTAAGATTGGGCCGTCCAAGGGGGTTAGGCGTCCTGAGTGAAAGACTAAAGAGTTAGGCAACCAGAGGTCAAACATGTAGCAAGGATAAATATTTCCTTAGAAAAGTTAACCCGTGTTCTTGTGACTCATTTATCAACTCTGCAAGGTATTGAGAGGCTATGGTTAGGGGCATGAGATTTGGCTGAAAATTTTCCCAGCCTCAAATAAACACTTCTACCATAGAAAGAAGTTTTGTTTAAACTTTGTAGAAATTCCAGCAGCAAGCAATTCTTGAAAATCAACCAGAGCACATTTCTCAGGTCTGATATTACTTGGCGCCTGGATAAAATCATGTCAAGGCAGGATTGATCAGAACTTGTGAACTGGGTCAATGTTAGGTTAGTGATTTCTATAGTCTCTTAGTCCTCAGGTTGCCATGAGTTCAACCACAGTGTCACCCTCTGTGGCCATTTAGACTATTGCCTTTCTTTTCAGAGTATGCATTGCATTTTCCAGTGCGAAAAAAGGCCACAACCCTTTTTAAGTAGGCTAAGCACAGAAATAGTTGAAATATATATAAGCCACAACTCCCATTGCCTCTGCTATGATTACTTAATTGTAAAATAAATTACCCCCAAACTAAGTGGTGTAAAACAACCATTTTGCATGTCAAGAATTTGGACTGGGTACAAGGATAGCTTCTTTTCCTGTTCCAGAGTCCTGGGGTCTTAACTGAAAGACCCCAAAGGCAGGGGGAGAATTATCCAAAGGTGTGTGTGCATGCGACAGAGAGACAGAGACAGAGAGAGACAGGCACAGACAGAAAGAGAGAGAACTCCAGGCAGTTGCCATGAATCTTTAAGACTTGGACTCAGAGCTACACAGTATCTTTTTTGCCCCATTCTCTTTATCACAAAGTCACAAGGTCTGCACAGAATCAAGAGAAGGGGAAATAGATTCCAACTCACCATAGGGAGTGGCAAGTTCCTAGAGGAGCATGTGGGTCCAGAAATATTGCTGTGGCCCCTTTAGAAAAATAGAATTGCCATATCCTATTTCAAACTAAATTGAAGGAGGAAAATTATAATGGATATGTGTGTGCACCTCCTTGTGTGTATATGACAATGTGTGTGAGTGGGTGATGATATCCCACTATATTAATAATAAGCTTATTCTAATGTCAATTTAAGGACAAAGACACATAACTCAGGTGGTTTCTCTTCTGCAAAGTTGTAAACTCTGATGGTAACTAAGTTTATTGCCCTTCTCTAGTTGGAAATCTTTCACAAAGTTTTCTGTTCTTGCTGTGATACTTGCTTAAGTATGTTGTGGATTACCGTGGTCAGAAACATATTTGTATATACTGAGGAATCTGCATTTGCTATTCTAAGGAAAATATTTTTCCACATGTACATTGGGGGAACAAAATCCTCAAAGGAGAGTAAGCAGAGCTGCTGGCATTTTGCCTTACAATATATATGTCACTCACCATCCTCCATTCACAGCACTTTCCAACCTTTATTTCATCCTTACTAGAAAAGAGGAAGGTAACAAATTGTATTATTGTTATTCACTGCAGACCAAGAATTGTGCCAGGCACAGCTTTAGGTATTTTTGCAAAGGCTATTATATTGAATATGTTCTTTGTTTTTATTTTTTATTTATTATTTTTTTAATTTTTAAAAATTTTCATTGGAGTATAGTTGATTTACAATGTTATGTTAGTTTCAGTTGTACAGCAAAGTGAACCAGTTATACA
The DNA here is from genome assembly GCF_949987535.1 of Balaenoptera acutorostrata. NCBI lineage: Eukaryota > Metazoa > Chordata > Mammalia > Artiodactyla > Balaenopteridae > Balaenoptera > Balaenoptera acutorostrata. Next base: position 46,082,626 of record NC_080077.1, read on the forward strand.
TATACATATATCCACACTTTTTTAGATTCTTTTCCCATATAGGCCATTACAGAATATTGACTAGAGTTCCCTGTGCTGTATAGTAGGTCCTTATTAGTTATCTATTTTATATATAGTAGTGTGTGTATGTCAATTCCAGTATCCCAGTTTCTTGCTCCCCCACCTTATCCCCTGGTAACCATAAGTTTGTTTTCTACATCTGTGACTCTACTTCTGTTTTGTAAATACATTCATTTGTACCCTTTTTTTAGATTCCACATATAAGTGATATCATATGATATTTGTCTTTCTCTGTCTGACTTACTTCACTCAGTATGACAGTCTGTAAGTCCATCCATGTTGCTGCAAATGGCATTATTTTGTTCTTTTTGATGGCTGAGTAATATTCCATTTTATATATGTACCACACCTTTATCCATTCCTCTGTTAATGGACATTTAGGTTGCTTCCATGTCCTGGCTATTGTAAATAGTGCTGTAAAGAACATAAATATATTCTTAATCAAAGAATTATGTATAGTTGGCAACTCTAACTGCTAGTGTGGGAAACCTTAATTTAAATGCGTAAAGGACCCAGGGAGATGACTTAAATGTGTGAATCTGACCAAGTGGTACAGAGCGAGTGATGGCACCTGCTACATAGCCCCCTGGAAGGGTTATGAACACTTAAGGTATTCAGTGCAACTGAAAAACAAATGAAAAATAAGACGCTGATCATGCCAAACATAAGGCAGGTGATGCTGGATTTGACCTACTGGCTGTTAATGTGTAACCTTTAAGTCTAGGGAGAATTGAATGCCTTGCTTCCCCAACCTGAATTCTCAAAAGGAGAGGGTTTAACTTGGGGACAATTATCTTGGGATAAGGGGAAGGTGGAATGCTGAACTTTGAAAGGGAACCTTAGAGGCCTGGTAGATTCTCAAGTGGGAGTGGTAGAGACATTATAACTAAGATTGCATGAGGCAGCTCTCTCTCCCTATGTCATCTGAGTGGTAAGAATTCAAGTAGACCAGGGTAGGGCCTACTAGAGAGGAGGCTCACTCAGTTCCATTGCTAGTGCAGGCCTTAAAATAAAGTAGTCCTGAAAATCTAGCTTGGTTCAGAGGAGTTGAGACTAGAAAAGGCATTTGGGTTGAAGCCCTACATAGTAACAATATGCATAGTACCTTACAATAAGGACCCATTGATTTTAATATAAAAAAAGGTTAAGTGTACATTATGGGCAAACAGGGAGAGCCCACAGAAGTTAGACTTCTAGAATGAAGGCATCTTTCATTGTAATTGCCTATCATTATCTTCTTGCTTTAAAGTAGATATTCACTAAAGCTTCCATTTAGGTAACTGTTTTGGGGTAAAAATCGTCCTAGCTCTCAGTTCATTTTGTAGAGCAGAACAAAGTCATGCTCTGAGTTTATCAAATGATAGAGACTACCCTCCTGATGGTGTTAAACTTTCCCTCAGCTTGATGAAACTTTAGACAGATTTCTTCCTGACTCTAGGCCCCCCTAACTTCCCTTTTCTTAGAACATTTTCTATAGAAAGCTTGTAATTGCGAATTCTTTCTCTGCCCATTTGGGATATACATAAATCTCTTTAAAAGCCTCTTGCCAGGTTTATAACCGGAAATGCTTTTCTCAAGGACCTGGGAGCCATCTCTTTGAAATGTAATCATATAGCATCCCTGTCTCCTGGGAGGGTAGGAATCTAACTTCAGTGGACAACAATTAGCAAATACAGATGGCCTAACCACAGAGAAAAATATTTGCAAATTCAGGAAATAACTCAATGCGCTCATCACATCCCATTGATCAACCTCTCGCTAGTTTTGTCCGGTACTTTTCCACTAGTTCATCCCAACCTTTAAAAGCACTCTTAGCCTTTGTTCCAGTGGAGTTAAATTCTGATTTAGTTCTGATCTCTCTCCCCTATTGCAATAGCTTTGAATAAAATCTTCCTTGCCTGTTTAGCTTTGCCCAGGGCAATTTTTGCATTGACACTTCTCTGGATACAGCCTTCTCTATTTGCATTGCCTGGGATCTGAGTGATTCACTGAAGAACCAGCATCTCTTTTTTTCTTCCTCCTTCCTTCTTGGTTCCTTGCTTCTTTCTTTTTTCTTCCCCCTTCCAGGCTCTACAATTGTTTTCCAGAGCCAGTCACTATAGGTTTATGCTATAAAAATATCATCAACATATAATAATAGTGAGAAGCAATTTGCATAGGAGAAAATTTTCTTTATACATAATTTGAGATAACAATGAGGAATCATAGATTAAACACGTCTAGACAGGTGATCTTGCTCTGCTAACTTAAAAAATATACTGTGCTTATCTCAGAAAATTGTTATACTCTTAAAATGACTTCAAATCATACAAAGTGTTGGGACTTTATATAGAGAGAGTCAAATAGGACATAAAGATTTTGACGCAAACTACTTAAAAGAAGAAGAGAGGTCGGCTGTGCGGAGATTTGCTTTTTCTAGCTTATTCTGAGCAAACTGTTCTGGCAACACTCACCTGGCCTCAAACAATCCCAGTTTCAGCCTTTGCCAACTTGTGGAAGAATGTTTACATCTGCCCTTGCCTGGCTTCAAGGTTCTGCTGTGGGGAGTTCTGTGCTGCTGGGAGATAAATGTTCCTCCTACTAATTATAGGTACAACTCTCTTCCTCCCACTTCAAGTGTAAATTACCTCATCATAAAGAATTCCTTTTAAAACAGCATGTAATTCCCTGTCACCACCAATTGCTTCACAGCACTCCAGGCAAGCCCCAAAATTGTTTGCAAAGTCTGTATCCTCCAAAGAGAAGAAAGGAAACAGAAGAATGATGGAAAAATGCAACAAGGAATCAAAATAAACACACCAAAATCCATAGTCTCCTGCCAATATTTTAGAAAGACACTTTACAAGCTTTTGGAACACTGCCATATCTGAGTTTCACAGGAATTCTTATTGTCCAGAATAAAATAAAATACACCTTACAGCAAAACAAATGCCTATGTTCAAATGAAGACTACCCAATTGCATTACATACTTATGGATTACACTTTTTAAAGAAAGTGTTCTTATTAGTAGTAAATAGAAATAAAATTTTTATGAGAGCTAATCTAGTCAAGTATCAAAATTTGAAAATATATTCTGATAAGTGTACTGAATCAGCCTATCTTTACCCTGAGTAGAACAGGGTAAAATGCTTTTGAGTAGTTTTTTCCAGAATTATATGATTATGAACATGTTGTAAGTTATAATGTATTGGTGAAGTATCCACCAGAACTTCTGGGCTCTAATAGTCACTTGAAATAAATGGACAGAAAAGAAAGTGAGCCAGCAGAATTACTGTGATAAAATGATCAAAATTTGATTCATAGAATTTCTTATTTTGTAACAAACAAAAATTAAAAATTAATAGAATTAAGTAATATATATTTTTTACTAAGGACAATATGACATATAGAGCAATAGCAACCATACCAAAAATATTGGACAGTTCAGGAATGCTGTTTCTGTGGGCAATTTATAACTGTGAGTACTTGGTGTGGTGATTTTCTGTTTCCTGGTTTTCAGAGTTGTGGCACTCTGTCTTTTTAAAGACAGAGTCTCTCATAATAATAAAGTTATGTCAAACAGAATTTTCATAAATAATTATTTTAATAGATTTGGGGGAAAATATCATTAGATATGGTATGGAATAGTAGAATAAATGCAGTTGCATACTTAGGAAGCACTACTCTCAGTCAGAGAGATTAAAAGTGCAGTCCTTGGACCAGTAGCATTGCATCATGAGGGAATTTAGAAATGCAGATTCCTGGGCTCCACCCAGACTTACTGAATCAGACACCCTGGAGGTGCAGCCCAGGATCTGTGTTTTAACAAATCCCCAAGTGATTCTCCGAGGTGCCCTAAGGTTTGAGAACCACTGTCTAAAAGAAGGCCGACTTGGGATAAAGTAAAGAGGAGGTTCCCAGGCAGGGACACCTTGTGAGAGAGAACTCAGTAATAAAGTGATGGGTAGCATGGATTTGGACACTGCCAGCAGCCAAAAATTGGTACTTGAGAAGTCTATATAGGTCTACATTTTAAAACTACTATCTGGAAATTTTCCTATTAAACCCTAAAATGATGCTGTTGTTTTCCTACATTTATCATCACATATTTTGGAGCTCGTTATATATTCTGTTGAGTTTAAAAACACAGTTAATTTACATGGAGGAAAATTCTGTACTTGAGAACCAAAAGAAGCTACCTATTAATTCTGTCTATAAAACTCTGCATTTTCTTTTCCATTCTAAAAATAGCTTCTGATAAAAAGAGAAACACAGTTTACTTTCCTGACAGTCATTCCCCCTGGATACAAGGGATTCAGTAGGACACAAACATAAAATTTTAGGGCAACTGGATGCTGCAGGGGAAAATCTTCACATTCTCTTTAGTGAGAAGCAGAAATCATGCCTGTCTGGATGGTATCTAAATTGTCAGATGGTTAAACTATCTTGGCATTGATTTATCCATCCATCCATTTATCTATCTATTCATTCTTTCATTCTATATTGTTTGAGCATTTCTGTCTTCTCTGCATTGGCATCTATTGTCTTTTTTTTTCCCTTCAGTTTGAGAGATTCCTGGCTTTTGACATGGTCTGTGATTTTCTATTGTAACCTAGATATTTTAGGTATTACGTTGTGGGTCTCTGGATGTTATTTACACCTTCCTTTTGAGATGGCATCCTCCAACCTGCTCCAGCAGAGGAAGGAAGAGGGACTGCCTCATTACTTCCAAGCAGGGTTAGAAGTCCAGGTTCCCCATTCAACATCTATTGACACATGGAGGGAGCTGGGGGGCTTCTTGTCACTGTAGAATGGAGGTGTGATTTTCAGCTCTCCATTAGAACTCTGCTGATACTTCCTTGGCTGATAGCAGGAGGAATGCCTAATAATTCCTCTCCAGGTGGCCTTCACTGACTTCCTGGGCAAAAGAGGGCAGAGGTCAGCCTCATTTTGGCTTGCTGGTTGTAAAAATCCTGACTCTCCTCTAGGCCTTCTCTGACATCTTTCCAGTGGAGGGGGGCCTCTTGTTACTTGCAGGTGAAGGTGAAAGTCCTGGTTCCCCATGGGGTCTCCACTGACCTTGTGTTTTGGGCAAGGCCTCCTTATCATCTGTTGGGATTGAAAGTTGTGGCTCACGTCTTTGACACCATCACTGTGAGAGGATAGGCTTGCCTTTTTATAGCCTGGTAGCATGGAAGTCTAGGCTTCCAGCTCAGTTGCACTGATGTGGTGGGACACAGTTTTTCTGTGGTGTTTGGCTGGGGTAGAGCAGAGATCGACTAAGTGATCTGTCTTGTTTTGTGCTCCTTCCTGGTCCTGTGGCTAAGAGAAAACAGACTTTAACTGGGGCTTTTTTTGGCTTGTGCCCCTTGGTGTTTTTGGGTTTCAGCTTCCTTAGCTCCAGGTCATGAGAAGGAAAAAAAAAATGTCAGGGGATTCACTACTATGCTATGACTTGAATTCTGAGTTTCATAGCTAGTCTACCTCATTTTTTCTACTGTTCAGAGTTTTGTTGTGCTTGTTTCATCTGTAATGTCCAGGGATTTTTGTTGTACTTAGCTGGAGGAATAGGGAACAGTATAGCTAATCCATCTTCCAGGAAGTGAAAGTCACTACTCTTTCATTTGTAAAAATTGTTATTTTTAAAATATTTGGTTACACTTACTTAAAAAATCAATTAAGTCTGATTGTGAATTAAAGGTAATGGTACTGCAATTTAAACAATAATATATTTGGCTATGGTTATATGATTTAAAGTCAATAATTTATCTCAGGCTAAAGAATTTTTATATTTATGTGAAGTTAACAGAAACCCAGAACACTTATTTACATGACAGTATTTTTTAAACAACAACAACAAATTTCCTGGTAAATCTCTACTTATTAGCATATAGTATTGGTGACACACTAGAGAAAATATGTTGAGTTAAATTTCCAGTAGAAAGCCACTAAAATCTTGATCAGAAAATGCCAGAAATGCTTGAATAAGTAGAATATGCTTTTGGAAAATACCAAATTCCAGACTTAGAGTAATATCTTAATATGATTCTACCTAAAGAGGTACTACAACTTCAGTCTGAATCTTAATTATTTCCTTGAAGGAGATAGAAGCAAGGATATGATAATTTATAAATCTGAAAATATTTGTTTAGTTTACAGTTGTTTAGATTACAGTTGTTTAGCATAGCAATTGATAACTACATTCTGTTCATCTTGAACAGTAAAACAAAACAACTAGTTTAAAAGAAAAGGCAAACATCTGAAGTGCTTAAAATAATCAAACTTCTACAAGTAAATACAATTCATCATCAAAATTTATCTTAAATAAATAAATGTATAAATTTGTATGTGTACATAAATATGTCCAGATTATTTATAAAATAATCAGGTTATTCTTGTTCACTTATTTTTATAAATTTTCCCTATTGACTTCCACCTTTTAAAAAGTCCTGTGGATGGATTTGAGATAATGCTTGTGTGGCCAAGTGCCCACTTTGATGAGTAATACCACTTTTACGCTCTCAACCAAAGAAAAATATTTCTTTAATTTTATTTATAATTAATTTTTCAACAAAGTTGATGTAAGGTTGTTTATAAAACAACCTTACAGTAAAATGATATTTACATGATTTAAGAAGTAGGGGTGCAGGAAAATAAGAATTATTCTAAATAAGATAAAGCTAGTGGTGATATCAGCAGACAGATATCAGTAGACAAAACATATGGCAACTATATACTTCATTAGAAACAGACTATAAAATACAGAGAAATACCATCAGTAATATGATTCAAGTGTTCTTAAAACCACAGCTATTCAAAGTACCAAAGCTTAAAAGAAATTTCTCCTGTGGGTCCATAGTATTGAGCTGAATTATTGTTCTCAACATCTTCTTTACAAAACTTCCAGCATAGATTTATTAGATTTTTTGAAATTAAAAATGTAAATATTATTTATTTATTTAAAAATCAAAATGCACATTACTAATTTTATAAATAATTGCTTTTAAACAAATGTTAATAAATAATATAGCATTATGTAATATAATATTATATAACATATATAATATAAATTGTCAATGCCTTCCTGCAAAGAGCACAAGAGTCATATCTGTAGTTTTACAAACTTGGGTTCATTACTCATTGTAACAAGGGAAAACACATTACATAGAAAACCATATGGTGTCCCAGTAAAAGGGTGTTAGAAAGGGCTTATTGTAGGATTTGGGCAAAGTGATTTGGGGGAATAGTCAAGGAAGTTGAGATTTCCTCTGAATTGGAGGCTGTGAGGAAGCATATTAATTCTATGATCTTGGTTAATCTTCTCTAGAAGGAAGGAAAAACCTGGTGAGATGAAAGCTATAAAGACACCACAGTCAGTCATGTTAGTCAGGAGAGAAGGACATTTAGTATTGTGGTTTGCACAGTGACCATGTTTGTGCCCGTGTTTAGACAAGACTAAGAAGCAGTATTGCTTGTTTGTTTGATCTCCCTTCATTGCAGTCAGAGTGACCTCATCTGAGGTTAGTGTTCTCTGAGATTATCTGGGTTCAACAGGGCAACACCATGGCCTGCATGATAATGCCGGGCTAGCACTTAACAACACCAACGTACTACTGCTGGTATGAGGCCAGTTTCTGAACATCAGGATCTCCTCTTCTCTTGTTAACCCTCTCTCTATATAATGTTTTCATAATAGCTATGAGTATACATATTCATATTTGCTTAAAAATAAAATTACAGCACGGTGATACATGTAGAAATATAATTTGCTCTTCACTTAACAATATATTACTAAAACATTTCCACATCAACAAATATGGAAACAAAACTTTCTAAATTCTCACTTTTAATGAGAACCTGGTACTTGATCATATGCATGCAACATGATTTTTTTAACTTATATTTTGATATCTAGCTTGTGAGGTAAACTTTCAAGTGCATTTACTTTTGCTAACTTTCTCTGAGGATAAATTCCTAGAAGTGGAGTTTTCTAGGCCAAAGAGTAGTAATATTTTTAAGCCTTTTAATTCATACAACAAGTTGTCTAAATTATGTCACTTTATACACGTATCATCAAAGTATAAGGTGGACCTTTTGTTCCTACTACCTCTTCAACACTGATTGTCGTAAGATTTTTTTAAAACACATCTCTCTAGGTAGATAAGTGATAAAGTTTATCACAAAGTTGCTCTAATTTGCTCCAGTAATTCTAATACTAAGTAGATAGTATTTATTGACTGTGTGCTGGGCATTATGCTAAATACTTTACAAATCTCAGAGAGAGGTGGAAAAAATACATATTTCAGTTGAGTAACGAATGGCTATATGCTAAAATCAACAATCTCAAATGAAGCCACAGTCGAATTCTACCAAATGAATACTAAAATTTCATTTAAAGGAACAGCTAATTTTAGAATTTTCCTTCATCATTATTTTATTAATTATTAAAAAGTTTAGCAAATAACATGTATTTTCCAGAAGCAGTAATTTCTCAGAACTTTTAGCTGGTACACTGTTCCTATGATCACTAATTACAAGAATGACAAGATGCCCACTTCAGCTAGAATGTTTTACCACTAACCTCTTTTGCACAGAGCAGAATATATTTCTGGAAGAATATATATATATATTTTTTTAATTTTTATTTATTTATTTTTGGCTGTGTTGGGTCTTCATTTCTGTGCAAGGGCTTTCTCTATTTGCGGCGAGTGAGGGCCACTCTTCATCACGGTGCGCGGGCCTCTCACTGTCGCGGCCTCTCTTGTTGCGGAGCACAATCTTCAGACGCGCAGGCTCAGTAGTTGTGGCTCACGGGCCTAGTTGTTCCGCGGCATGTGGGATCTTCCCAGACCAGGGCTCGAACCCGTGTCCCCTGCATTAGCAGGCAGATTCTCAACCACTGCACCACCAGGGAAGCCCCCTGGAAGAATATTTTTTTAGTGGAATATTTTCTAGAACAAACTTTGTTCTTAAGATTCCCAGCTTAGGAAAAAAATCCCTTTTTTTTCAACTACTGAAAATTGCTGATGGTCTCAAGTAATTACTTAAAAATCAACTTTTTGTTTAAATTTTTAGCTACTATAATGCAAATCTATAAGGAGTGTCTTAAAGCAATCTTGTCAAATTTACTGTTTTAACAATTAGTAAGCATAAAATATGATTTGAGTATTTCTTTTTTCTCTGAATTTTCTTCTTTTCTTCTTACTCTATTGTGTCTGGATGTAGATGATTAATCATAGTTTTTATTGTACATGACATTAGAGTTTTTCATAAAATTTTAAAGTGGCAGAGTTGCTATTTATTCACCCTCAAAAGATGTCAAGAATGCCAGATTTCTTGGAAGACTTATAATTTAAATAAAATTTAAGAAGTAAGTATTAATTAGAATTCACAAAGGTTAATTTTTTATGTGGTAATATACCAAAAAATTAGAAATGTTTAAGAATATGATAAAATCTAATTTTAATTCCGCTGGCATGCCATATTATATAAGTTTGGTAAGCATTTCTTTTTTTAGGCAATCTAGCTAAAAGATTCTACTTACCATAATTTAGGTAGATAATATTTCCTTTCTTTTACCTATTTATTCTCTTTCAATCCAGTTTTGTTAGGATAATCTGGAAATTTCTATCTAGTTTACTATCTTCCAATTACTTTTTATAATAAACCTTCTCTTTTTAGAAACACTGACATCTGAATACTCTCCTATAATTGTACTTACAGCAGTTAATCTAACGCAACGCTTTGGTTTCTTTGTTATTTTAATTCTCGTTTTTGTTTGTTTTTATATTTCTTTTTTCTTGGTTTTGTTTTTTTCAACAAAGACTAGCAAAAGACAAGTACAGTCAATTTTGATGTTTGGAACAAAAGATTATTTCCTTTGGAAGTATAAATATTATCATTTGGATAGTCTCAGCATATAAACAATAATTAAAGTCATGGGGGCTGATGATATCACTCAAGGAAATTGTACATTAAAAAAAGAAAAGTGATCCTAGGGCTGAATACTGAAAAACAACATTTGAGGGGAAAAAATGCAGAAGAGAAAACCTAACAAATAAGACTAAAATGGGATTCCTGCTTTTATATCATAAATTTTATTTTTTTCTGTTTCCTTACCATATGACCAAGATGGGCTTTAATGTCTCCCTCAGACTGACTAAATTTTAGCCAAGTTTCTTCTTGATGGTAGGTCCTTTTTTTATAGCATTTACTTTAGAAAATTGCAATTGTAAATTGTTTCTTTGCTCCTTGAGGTATAAATCTTTTTAATAGTCTCCTGACAGTTTTAAAACCCAGAAATACCTTTCTGGACCTGGGACCCACTTTTCTGAAATGTAATCATTATGGAAGATAGCACCTTTATTTCCCTGTCTCTGTGGGAGGGTAGGAGACTAACCTCATGGGTGCCTTGCTCTCAGTTGTAAAACGACCTCTTCTCATGAAGATATGAGGAACTTTGCTCTTCCTGTGGGTAAGGTCAGTGAACAAACACACATGGCCTCAGATCCCCCATGCCATCTCTTAAAACCACTTCTGCCTTTTGTTTCAACGGGAGCTCAGACTGGCTTCTCTACCCTTTTGCAATAGCCTTGAATAAAATGTCTTCCTTGTCTGTCTAACATTGTCTTATGTAGTTTTTGCTTGACAACTCTGCCTGCCAAAATCTTTTGGTTTGTTGTAGTTTCCTGGACCTCATTGCTTGATGCCACAGACATTCTTAAATTCTGCTAACTCACAGCAGATAAAAGGACTTGAATGGAGGTTTCTTTGTAGGTTTTAAGACCTCATTAGTGGGACTTCCCTGGTGGTGCAGTGGATAAGAATCCGCCTGCCAGTGCAGGGGACGCTGGTTTGAGCCCTGTTCTGGGAAGATCCCACATGCCTCAGAGCAACTAAGCCCGTGTGCCACAACTACTGAGCCTGCGCTCTAGAGCCCACGAGCCACAACTACTGAGCCCGTGCACCTAGAGCCCGTGCTCCACAACAAGAGAAGCCACCGCAATGAGTAGCCTGCGCACCGCAACGAAGAGTAGCCCCTGCTCACCACAACTAGAGAAAGCCCACACACAGCAACAAAGACCCAACGCAGCCAAAAAAATAAAAATTAAATTAAATCTTAAAAAAAAAAAAAAAAAAAGACCTCATTAGTTTTCATTCCTTCACCTCCTTCTGGGATTTCTTGGACTAGTGCTTTGCCTTCCAACTTGTAAGGTCTGGTCCTACTTGTGAGAAGTATCCTGTGTGCCAGAATTTTGTTTTCCTCTTCAATCTGATTCCATCTGCACTTGAACTGCCAACTTCTTCAAAGTTTCTGGCTTGTTCTCATCTCAGGCTTCCAATCCCAGAAGATGTTATTCTCCAAACTGTACATTTTCTAGGTGATTTCTTTTCACAGTGAAGAAGTATGAATCATATGTCCTCAAGATGCCATCATTTTCCTGGAATTCATCCTGGGAACCAAGAAACCCACTCAAAAAGCAAATAGAAATGACAGACACATTTTAAATTCATGTTTACTTAAATAACTTATATTCCTTCTTTAAAATCAATCTTTACCCCTTTCCTCCACTCCACCCCAACTCTAGGGCTCAATATTTTACAACTTTATAGCTTCTTTCTGGGCAACCTTTTCTACATACAACCTTTTCTTCCTTGACTGATGTTTTGTAAATGATATTCTATTGTCTTCAAGCTTGTCTTCACTGGCTAAGGTAGTGGGGAAGACAGTGCTGAGACTGACTGCATCACAGCAACATTATCTTCATCTACATCTTTGGGCGAAACTTTATGGTTCTGTAGGCATGTACTTTCACCGTTTATAGGAGCCATGTTTTAGTAGATTTCCTTCTTGTCTATGTACATAGATATTCATCTGGATTGTTGAGTGTTTAGAAATCTGAGTGTGGCTGGAAGGCCAATCAAGTGACCTTCTCTTGTTATTTCTGGAGCTTCTGATTTAACAGATTGAAAAATTATTGAGGAAAACAATTCTGAATTACTCGGTAAGCTGTGAACATGTATGCCAATCATGTTTAGACAAATCCTTGCCTTATTACTATTCTATTTTTCTTGCGGTGGTGGTTAAAATAAACATATTAATCTCTCTATGTCCTCTGTTTCCTCATCTTTGAAAATGGGAATCGTTATGATTACCCCTGGTTTGTTATGAGGACTCAATTATATAATGCGTGAAACTGATAACACTGGTCTTGGCACCTATTATATAATCAATAAATAGTAGCTACTGTGAGTATAATCATAAGGCTGTCCATGAGGAAGGGGTAAAAGAAGAGTATCTGTAGAATTTTAACTTCTCTTTTCCTTTCTACAGAGAAGTTTTTTGTTTTGTTTTTAGCTTAGAGTTGAAGTATTTATAAGGGAATATGTAGTCAGAGAGAGGGAGGAACGTTTTCTTTTTTTTTTTTTTGGTCGCATGAAGCGGCATGTGGGATCTTAGTTCCCTGACTAGGGATCTAATCCGTGCTCCCTGCAGTGAAAGCACAGAGTCCTAACCACTGGACCAGCAGGGAATTCCCAGAAACATTTTCTTAAATTCTAAGTTTATGTGCATTCAAGTTTTAAAAACATCTTTCCTCCAAATAAAGTTAACTGGAAAACTCTATTACTCACATCTAACTAGAAAAATACTACCATTGCTAACGGCAAATTAATAAGGTAAGTAATAGTTTAGTAGGTGTACTTATGTGGCCATTAAGGCATGTAAATCATTTAATCCCCATCTGTGTGTTGAGCATCATGTTGGATTTAATAAATACATGAATTAACACTAAAGAGTTTATAGAGTAGATGAGGACATAAAACAAATTATACAAAAGCTAAAATAAAAGCTTAAGAATAACAGAAGCATGAAAGAAGAGAGTTCTCTCTAAAGAAGCTGGAGACAATAGTGACAGGATCTTACATATTCACACTGTACAATGTATTATAACATTAATTCTTTAATTTAAATCTCACCAAAACATACTATTTTTAAATTACGAACTAAAGATTAGAGATGTTAATTCACTTCTAAAATTCACATACACGAAAAGTTCTAGAGCTGAATTTATAATCTAAGCTTTCTGATTACATACGTATACATTTCATCGGCTTGGCTTTATAACAAATAATCAATATGACTCAGTCAGATTCTTCTTGGCTGCTTCTTGACCCATAGTTCTTTGACATTACAAGATAATACTTATACTTTGGTCAATTTTTTTCTCTTACCACAAGACCATTTTGTCAAATATTATTAAGAAATGGCCTGTGTTTAATAATTATTATTCAAAGTCTCTGTTAAGATTTTTTTGCAATTCTCAATTGCTAAAATCTGAACATTTATTTTATAATCCACTCACTTTCTTATACATTCCATTTTATTTTGTTGCACAGTGAAATAGAGCACATTCAAAGTGTTAAAAGAATTCCCTGTTTCTACATGGTTGTCATTGATAAGGAAATTTTATTTCATATAGCCTATGAAAGCAGCAAATGAGGGTCAACTCTGAAGGCCATGCTGATGAAGATTTATGATGCCTGAAGGCAGAGTCCCTAAATTAGGGGTCAAAGCATCAGTGAAACTTTTACCACAGTAATGAAGAATTCACTTTCTAAAACCCTTCTTCAGCTTTGAAAATCATTGTAAAGATACATTACTTGGCAAATGGTGGAGAGAGGACATCATTTTACATTTTAGGATAAGATTACGTTATTAATGATCTCAGTGCTGAGTAAAGAAATTAAAGAGAAAAAGGGAAACTAGGGAATTCTACGCAGTGATATTTTTGTTTAGCATTCATAAGGAAAAACTATGAGTTGTTTATAAAAATTTATATTTTGACAGTACATTTATACTAGTATATTATTAATCTATTGAATAGGCTTAGGGCTATCATTTTACAAAGTGGTTTTAAATTCAGTAGTTCTTAACCCTTGTCAGCCCCTGTCTTCTGTGAACACTTAATGAAAGCTATGAATTCCCTCCCCCTAATACTTACACATGCATATACAATTTTATTTATAAATAGACATGGGGCTCATAGAACCTTCTGAAGCCCTGACCATTGAACTATGCAGAATACATCTGAACATATACTATGTAATCACTAAAGTCTCTTCTCTAAATAATTCAAAAGCATTTCTGACAATTATTTCTGATAGACCCAATATAATTTTATGATATTGCAGCATGGGCTGGCTATTGCTCTTTGTGAACTGTTGTGTTTACTTCAGCTCTTCTTTCTAAAAGTAATGGAGACTAAATTCAAAGGTCACTTCAAACTCAAAAAAACAAAACAGAACCCAAAACCCAAACCAAAAAAATGCCAAACATAGTAATGCCCACAATTACTTACTCATTTCAATTTTTAAAAATTTATTGAAGGACTTCTGATGTTAGAGTCCATTGCAGATAACCTAGAAGACATTAGTGTCCCCAGATATACAGCCCTCTATCCAGCATAATTCCAAACTACTATCTTTCAATATGTTGCTTCCCTTAAATACATACAGGCAGTTGTGGTTAGAAGACTGAAGAGATTAAATTACAAAATTCGAGAACATCCTTCATACAAACAAAATGCAAATAGTTAGGTTTTGAAAAGGCAAAATATTCACTCAGCTGACACAGATTTGTAATGATAATCTTAGGGATGGTGAAATAGCTAAACCTAATATCCAATAAAATTCAAAGACTAAAAACCTGTTAATTGTAAGCAGCAACAATCTTGAGACTGATGTAACAAGACTGAAGATCTTTGGTTAGGTAATTGTATAGACAGAGAAACTGAGGGTGTCATGTACTAATAGCCCTACTCTTATTTTCCATTTGATCACATAGAGTGATTGACTTTAGTAATCTCAAGGCGTTTATGAAATTTATTGAATGCTAAATTCTAAACACATAGTGTTAACTTATTTACTTCGTAATAATTTTTATTCATTCATTCAAAAAATATTTACTGAGAGCCTACCATATGTCAGGAATTATGACTGATGAAGGAGGTAAAATAATAAATAATACACAATCTCTGTCTCAGCCTCAGGCAAGTGAGAAAGATAGCATGAATACTGGAAAATTTCATACTACGTGACACGTGAAGTGATAGAGGAAAACTCAGATGATAGGTGGGCTCATAGAAGATGAACTAACACTACTGCAAACAGGAGATTAAAATAAGACTTTAACTATCAATAGAAAATATCCATGGAAATGATGGGAATAAGAATAAAGGGGGGCAATGTGTTTCAGACAGAGGAAAAAGCATATGAAAACCTCTGGAGACAGAAGTGAAGGAGGTTCTTGAAATGCTGAAGCTTATAATTCAAGATGGGTGTATTAGTTTTCTACTGCTGATGTAACAATTTACTATGAACATAGAGTCTTGAAACAATAGAAACTTATCTCGCAGTTCTGTAGAGATAAGGCTTCTGACAGAGTCTTATCTCAGACTTCTGACAGTGATCTCATAGTGTTAAAATCAAGATGTCATCTTTCATTAAATTTTTTGACACTTTTGAAAATTGAATATCTTTAAATGATTATTTTCCAGGTGTTTGATAAAAAAATACAAAATAAAATTGATCTAGTTTATTTCACTTTTATTCTGTGAACTTGCTAAATTCATTTAATTTTAGTTTTTATTTTGTAAATGCCTTAAATGATTTACATAAATATTCATGAAATCTATAAATACAGACTATCTTAAGTTTTCCTTTGCAACCTTTCTGATTTCAATTTATTTTTCTTGCCTTATTAAAATTTCTAGGATAACTCTAGCATAATGTTGAGTAGAAGAGTAAGATTGAATGTTTTTGCCTCGTTCCTGATCTTATGGGGAAAGCATGCATTATTTTACTACTAATTATGATTTGATATGTAGGGTCTTTAAAGATGACCTTTGTTATATTAAGAAAGTTTTTTGAATTCCTAGTTTGCAAGAATTTCATTTTTGAATCTATTGAAATGATCAAATATTATGTTAATATGTTAAATTATATTTATTTTTGAATATTAAACAACTCCTGTATTCATGTGATAAATTACATTTGGTATGAATATATTAAACCTTTTATATGTTTTGGATATTTTTGCTAAAGTTTTCATGATTTAAATTCACATGGGATGTTGCTCTCTATTTTCTCAGAAGAGGAGATATGTTTTTGTCAGATTTTGTTAGTTATTAAAGTTAAGCAGATCTCATTAAAAGAGTTGAGAAGTGTTTCCCTCTTCATTTTCTGAAAAAATGTGCCTAAAATTATTTTATTCCTTAGTTAAAAGTTAGAAGTTATCAGGGAAATTATCTCAAACTGGATTTTTTCTTATTGAAATAACTTTTATAATGAAGCCCATTAGGGATAAATATATATCTTATTATCCTTGATATGGTTATTTGCCTTCTTCCTTTATTTTTTATTGATCTGTTTATCTTGAGGGTTATAAATTTGGTTGATTTGTCAAAAGAACAACTTTTGTTTTTACTAACCTCTACTGTTTTTCTGTTACATATTTTATTGGTTACTACTCTTTGTGTTTATTTTGTGTTTCCTTCTTCTTAATTTGTGTTTATTTTGCATTTCTTACCTAGTTTCTGATGTAAAATCTTGTCATTGATTTCAGACCTATTTTTTTCTAATATGGTATTAATTTCCCTTTAGTCAGTGCTTTAGAGGCATCCAAACGTTTTGATATATTTTCATTATTTTTAGTTCAAAAAGTTTTCTAACTTCCCTTTTGAATTTTTTTCATAGACACATGGATTGTTTAGAATTGTGTTCTTTAATTACTGATACTTAGAAAATTCCTGTATATCCTATTGATTTTTAATTTAGTTTTCTTCAGTAAACATGCTTTGTACGGTTTCAGTTCTTTTAAATTCATTGTTTTATAGACCATCATAATGTCTGTCTTGGTGAACTGATCATATGTCCTTGAAAAGAATGTGTCCTCTGCAGTTATTGGGTATAATGTTCCATAAATATCAATTAAGTCGAGGTGACTGATAGTGTTCTTTACATCATCTATATTTTTAGTGATTTTTTTAATCTAATTTTTTGCAATTTATAAGAGAAGGGTATTAAAACCAACTATTATGATTGTGACATTGTGTATTTCTCCCTTTCTCTGATTTTTGCTTAATATATTTTGAAGCTCTGTAATAGGAATACATACAATCATGATTATTATATCTTCCTAATGAATTGACTCTTTTTTTATGAAATACCTCTGAATATCTTTGGTGCTACATTTATCTATCTATCTATTTATTTATTTATTTATATTGACTATCTTTTTAGAGCAGTTTTAGGTTCACAGAAAAATTAAGAGAAATGTACAGAGATGCCCCATATACCCCTAACCCCCATGCATGCATAACCTCTCCCGTATCAATGTCCCCTACCAGAATGCATTTATTTTTGAAGTTCACTTTAATTATGCTTACTGTTTGCACACTGTATCTTTTTGTTATTGATTTACTTTCACTTCCTCTTTATTTTATATTTGAAGTATATCTCTTTTTACAATTTGTAATTAATTGATTCTTGCCTTTTTATACATTCTGACAGGCTTTGCCTTAATTCGAATGTTTAACTACCAACGCTTAATGTCATTATTGGTATGATGGTTTTGCGTCTATCTTTTTATTATATGTTTCCTGCTTATACCTTCATTTTTTTCTTTGTTCACCCTTTCCTATCTTATTTTTGGATTATTTGAATGATATTTAGAATTTTATTTTAATTTAAATATTAGCTTTTATTTTCTACTTTTTTTTTTTTTTGGCCATGCCACGTGGCTTGCAGGATCCAGTTCCCTGACCAGGGATTGAACCCGGGCCACAGCAGCAAAAGCCAGGAATCCTAACCACTAGGCCACTTCTAACTATATTTTTGCCTCATTTTTTGGTGGTTAGTCTAGGGATTGATATACATCATCAACTTAAAACAATTTTACACCTCAATTGAAGTATAATGAATAGAATATATTTAAAGAATACAATGCAATGTGTTTGACGTATATATACACCTCTGAAAATATAGCCACAATCAAGGTAATAAGCATATCCATCATCCCCAAAAGTTTTCATTTGCCCATTTATATTCCGTCCCTTCTCTCTCTACCTCCCCTCTTCTCTCCTAGAAAGCACTTATCAGCTTTTTACTACTATAGACTAGTTTGTACTTTCTAGAATATTATATAAATAGAATAGAATCTGTGCTCTTTTTTATTGACTGGCTTATTGACTTAGCATAATTATTTTGTTGTATGCATCAATAGTTGATTCCAGTTGCTGAGGAGCATTCCATGTTATGAATATGACATAATTTGTTTACCCTTTCACCTGTTGATGGACATTTGACTTTTTTTTGATATGGGACTATTGCAAATAAACCTGCTATGAATATTCAGATACAAATGTTTGTGTGCACATATGCCTTCATTTCTCTTGTCTAAATACCTAAGAGACTAATTACTGGGTCTAAGGCACTCCCCAAATTGCATGTCTTTCATTACTCTCAAGTAGTGAACCTGGGTACTTCCCCTATGGTATAAAAACCTTGCAATTTTCTGGGTTCATTTAATACCTCTGCCCTTTACACTACAGTTGCCATATGCATTATAAGTATGTATATTATAAACCCCTCAAGATTATAATTTTTGTTTTAAACCAGCCTATACATTTTAGGTAGAGTAAGAAGACAAATTGTCTCTAATTTTACCAAGATATTTACCATTTGCAATACTCCTTATTCCTTCTTGAGGGTCCAAGTTTTAAGGATTTGCAGTAATGCAGGCCTTTGGTAAGAAATTCTTAGTTTTTTAATCTGAAATATTTTTATTTTGCTGTTGCTTAAAGGTTATTTTCTCTGGACAGAGAATGGAGGGTGGAACGTATAGTGTTGTTTTCCAGTGCTGCTAGGATGTCTCACTGTCTTAAGCCCTTCATTCCTTCTGAGGAGAATTCAGTGGTTATCTATGTTGTCATTTCCATCCACATAATTTTCATCTTTGGTATTTAGCTGTTTATATACAGAATTGGGGTTCCCCCTCACAGGCTTTCTCATTTCTGAGATTCACACCTCAATTTCTAGTATCTATGTTTGCAGTGAAGTCTGTTCTCTAATTCTCCATGATAGTAAAACATGGATTTTTGAGTTCCAGCTACCTTCTTGTAGCCACCTGGCAGATCTCAGATACGAAGCTGTAAAAAAAAAAAAAGATGAGAAAAAGTGAAAACTTACTCCATGCTCTTCTTTTCTAAATGTTAATGCCTCCATAATATCGATCTAATTTTATTCACTCTCCAGTGTCTTCAGATAGTTCTTTAACAAATTTTGTCCAGGGTTTTGTTTTTACATACTTAAAGGTTAGTCTGACAAGGAACTTAGTCATGATGAGAAGGGAAAACTTATTTGTTTTTAATGTGGAGAGATTTGAAGACATTTAAAGGATTATGGGAAATAAACAGAAAAGAAGGGGATTTTAAAGATAATGGAGAGCAAGGGAACTGATGGAGCCTGGGCATTAAAGGAGAAAGACAGTGAGACATCTAGTGAAAGATATATGAGCCTTAGACAGGAGGACACAAGTGGTGAAAGGAGTAAGGGAAGGGATGCTTTATGAAGATAAAGTTTGTAGGTATTTTCAAATAGATTCAGAGTGCTTCTATCATATTCTTTCTATTATCTGAAGTATAAAAAAGTGTAAGCTGTATTTATGGTGTACAGTCATGTTGGTAATACTATAGAGTACCTTCTGTAAAAAAAGGCATGTTTAAGTATTCCATAATTCATATTCTTTTCTCTAGCTCCCTAACTGAGCCTTCACATAGCTTCCTACACCTGAGATTGGCTTCACAGTGGGATGGCATGTCTACCTACATGAGGTGTTTCTCTACCTGAAACACTCAGGTACCTCACATTTAACATCTTTGTTCACAAACTGGCTCCTAACAAGCAAACTAACATATGAAAAAAAGAAGGAATAAATGAAACAAAATGAAATAAAACATCCATTAATGATGCAAAAGACCTCAGAAGACATTTACTCTCTTCTTTGAAGAAATTCTTATGAACTGATTTGCAGACCTTTAATCCCTTCACAGCACAAGTGGGAGAAAATTCCATGTCTTTCAGACAGATGGATGAGAAGACATGCCAAAAACAGTCACTTCACTGGGTCTAAAAGAGACCAGCCAAGCTACCGGTGATGACAGGGACAGATGGGAAAGACTGAAGTCTGCAGTATACCCAAAATGCAACAATATTTTGGTTGGTGTTATACCTATCTATACTTATCCCAATTTTGCTGAGAAAAGGGCAATAAAATTGGAATTGAACAGGAGAAATAATATGGACAGCCTCACCCAATTCCCCAGTGTCTGGAACATCCAAAGGTAATACCTTGGCTCAAAAAGACTTCTGGCTTCAGACTAACACACTATTAAGGCCAACAAGACTATGGTCTCCCAGCAGCAGTAACAGCATAGACTGGTGAGGGTTGGTTTATCCAGAATGACGTCAATCTTCCTGTTACTATGGCTCAGTCCCAGACGAACTGAACACTCGGCTGCTCAGCTTAGTGCAAGACATAGAAATGAGCTCTTCCTGTTGAACAGAACACAAATTATTTCTATACCTGTCTCGTTGTTCTTCTACATAAAACATCCCATACAATTTTTTTTTAAAGCATAGGAAATAAAAAGAAGCAAGTAATATGATATACAATCAAGAATAAAATTAACAGAGGTTAACCTCCAAATGACCCAATCATTGGGATTAGTAGACAAAGACTTTAAAACAGCCATTATAAAAATGTTCTCAAATATGCAGGAAAAGATGCAAATAATTGGTGAATAGATGTAGAAATCTTAGAATGAAAAATGAATGATAAAAAAGAACAAACTAGAATGTGTGCTTCAAGAAACCTAAGTAAAACTAAAACCCCTGGACACTATATATGGAAGAAACACAAGAAGATTCTGAAAGGTAAAGAGAAGAAGAGAGGCTGTCTAGGGACATGGTAGTGAATTCTCCTGGGTTTTCTTTTATGTCTCACAGATCCCAGACATGGAGTTGAAGAAAACGACAACCCAGAAATGTCAACAGGCACAGAGAGCAAAAGCCCTGACAAACCCTACTCTCTAATCAATGGACCAGGAAAGGGGCAGTGCAGCCAGATATAAAACTTTTTGCCAAACCCTACAGAAAAATGTATGGCCCTGTACCCACCCGTGCCAGCAAAAGCCAGGTAGGGAGCCTAGACTTGTGCCCTCATGAGGCTACACTGAGGCACTCCCAGCCACTACTGTGGTTCAGAGAAGGCAAGGAAGAGAGCTGAGAATTTCATTCCCATTGGCCAGCAATGAGACTTTCACTGCCTCCCTGCTCCTCAGCCCCACCCACCACTGGAGATCACATGGGGAACCCGGACTTCCACTCCCATCAGGCAGTAACAAGGCACCCCTTTCTCTCTCTGCTGGGATGGTTTTGAGAAGGCCTAGTGGAAGGTCAGTACTTTCACCATCGTCCAGTGGTTATGAGGCCATCTCCACTGTGGTGTCAGTGGAAACAACTTGGGGCACCCAAGCTCCTACCCCTCCCCAGCAGTAATGAAGGACACCTCTTTTCACATGTCAATGGAAGCCAAATGGGGAACTGGGGCTTTTACTGCCACCACAGTCATGAAGTTGCATCCCACCTTCCCCAGCTAGAGCAGTGTCAGAGGAAGCCAGCTAAAACTGAAGATTGACATAAGATACAGAGTTTTATAATATAATACAGAAGTGTCAAAGTTTCAGTCAAAAATTACTTGTCATACAAAGAACCAGGAAAATTTCAAAATGAATGAGAAACTAGATGCCAATAAGCACTAGATAATAAGCACTAGATGCCAATACCAAAAAGACAGATATATTAGATATATTAGACAGATATATTAGAATCATCGGACAAATGTTTTAAAATGGTGATCATAAAAAATGCTGCAATGAGGAGTTACAAACACACTTTTAACAAATGAAAAAATAGAAAACTTCAACAAATAAATAGTCTCCATAAAGAAACAGAACATATAAACAAGACCCAAATGGAAATTTTAGAACTGAAAAACATAAAAGCTGAAATAAAAAGCTCAGCAGATGAGTCAACAGCAGAAAAGAAGGGACAGAGGAAAGAATCAGTGAACTGTAAGATAGAACAATACATATTACTCAAATTGACAACAAAGAGAAAATAGATTTTAAAAAAAAAGACTCAGAGATCTGTGTGAGTACATCAAAAATTCATGTCACTGGACTCCAAAACGAAAGGTGAATAAGGAAAGGACTGAAAAAGTACTAAAAAATGATGCCTGAAAACTTCCCAAACTGGGCAAGAGACATAAACATAGAGATTCAAGAAGCTGAGTGAACTGCAAACAGGATAAACCCAAATAAACCCATGTCAAGGCACATTTTTATTAAATATAAGAAAACTAAAAACTAAAAGGAAAAAAATTATTGAAAGTCACCAGAAAATGGCAATGACAATAGGGGAATTTTTTTGAAAGGTAGCAGATTTCTCATCAGAAACCATGAAGGCCAGAGGGAGGAACATATCATTTTTTAAATGCTGAAAAGAAAGTACTGTCAACCCAGAATCCTATACAAGGTGAAAATATACTCCGTAATTGAAGGGGAAATCAAAGCATTCTCAAATGAAGAAAATGAAGTGAATTTGTCACCAGCAGACCTACCCTAAAAGAATAGCCAAATGAAGCTCTTGAAACAGAAAGGAAACAATAAAGGAATAAAGCTTGGAACATCACAAGAAAGGACGCAGACGAGACTTCCCTGGTGGCACAGTGGTTAAGAATCCGCCTGCCAATGCAGGGGACATGGGTTCGCGCCCTGGTCCGGGAAGATCCCACATGCCGCGGAGCAGCTAAGCCCCTGCACCACAACTACTGAGCCTGCGCTCTAGAGCCCATGAGCCACAACTACTGAAGCCCACACCCCTAGAGCCAGTGCTCCGCAACAAGAGAAGCCGCCAAAATGAGAGGCCCGCACACCACAACGAAGAGTAGCCCCCATTTGCCACAACTAGAGAAAGCCCGCATGCAGCAACGAAGACCCAATGCAGCCAAAAATTAATTAATTAATTAATTAATTTTTTAAAAATATATATTCATTGTAAAAAAAAAAGGATGCAGGCAGTAAGCAATGTGAATAAATAAAATTGACTTCCCTTCTCCTCTTGAGTTTTCTAAATTATTTTTGATAGTTGAAGTAAAAATTGTAACACTTTATGAAGTGGTTCTAAATATATGTAAAGGAACTATTTCAAATAATTATATTACAAATGCTTGAGGATAAAGAGATATAAAGGGATGTTAAGTTTCTACACTTCACTTGAGCTGATAAGTACCAGTATACTAAGTTGTGTGTATATAATGTAATAACTAGAGTAACCACTATAAAATCTGTACAAAGAGATACACTGAAAAACAGAATACACAGATCACAATAGAATTCTTAAAAACAAAAAAACTGAAGTAATCTACAGAGAGGGAGAATAAACAATACAAAAAATAACATGGTAAAATTAAACCCTAAAACCTCAGTAATGACATTAAATGCAAACAGTCGAAATACAGTAGTTAAGAACAGAGATTATATTTTACCAACCTCTGGATAAAAAACATGATAAATCAAACTGTATGCTGTCTACAAGAAACTCACAAATATAATGAGATAGATTGGTTGAAAAAGAAGGATGGAAATATATGTAACATATGTTTGTTCTATACATACAAATATATAATTATATTATGTATTTTAAATAGGTATATATTTAGAATATACATAACAAATATTAGTCAAAAGAAAGCAAGAGTACTATATTAGATAAAGTAGTCTTTAGAGCAAATAAAGTTACAAGAGACAGAGAGGGATATTATATATAAGAAAAAGGTAAATCTACCAAGAAAATATGGCTATCCTAAATGTGTTTGCAACAAACAATAGAGGTACAAAATATAGGAAGCAAAAAGTAATAGAACTTCACCACAATTAATTTTTTTTAATATTAAAATATATAGCTAGTGGGAACCTGCGGTACAGCACAGGGAGCTCAGCTCGGTGCTCTGAGGTGACCTGGATGGGCGGGACGGGAAGGGGTGGGAGGTCCAAGAGGGAGGGGATGTATGTATACATATAGCTGATTCACTTCGTTGTACAGCAGAAACTAACACAACATTGTAAAGCAATTATACCTCAATTTAAAAAAATAGAATATAATAAAAAGTGATAGAACTACATTGCTTAGACACTTTTAAAAAGTGATTTGAAAACTAGTAACAGGAACTGTTACTTTGTTTTGTTTTCGTCCGCACCGCGTCACTTGCGGGATCTTGGTTCCCTGACCAGGGACGGAGACCAGGGATCGCACCCACGCCCTCGGCAGTGAAAGCACAGTCTTAACCACTAGACCCCCAGGGAATTCTCACTTTTTTGACTATAATTAAATGAGAAGGAAGAGAAATATGAAGGCAAAGGACTGTATTATGATTTTGTAAAAAAAAAGAAAAGAAAAGAAAACGATGGAGGCAAAAGCTTTAATCAAATGTTTACTCATATTTTCCTAAAATAAAAGAGATGAGGGGAAGAGTAGGAGAAGGGAGAGGGAGAGAATATAGGTTTTATTTTGGAGGAATGTTTTAGGACTCAGATAAATTTGAAAAATGCCTAGGGTTAATGTAAAGTGGATCCAGAATTGGCAACTAACTGTGCAGAAACTACTCTAAGTACTTTATAGACCTTATCTCCTTTAACACTAACTATATTCTTTCTGAGTGAGAAATTATTCCCTTTCTGAAGATGAGAAAGCTAAGGGCCAAAAAAGGGAAAGTAACTTGTTCAAGGGTTATAAAACCTAAAAAAAGTTTTGTTTTTTTTTTAACTTGCATTGTTTCATATACACATCTCTTCTTACGTGTACATTTCACTGTTTTTTTTTTTAATCTATTTTTGGCTGTGTTGGGTCTTCGTTTCTGTGCGAGGGCTTTCTCTAGTTGCTGCGAGCGGGGGCCACTCTTCATCGCGGTGTGCAGGCCTCTCACCGTCGTGGCCTCTCTTGTTGTGGAGCACAGGCTCCAGACGCGCAGGCTCAGTAGTTGTGGCTCACGGGCCTATTTGCTCCGCGGCATGTGGGATCCTCCCAGACCAGGGCTCGAACCCGCGTCCCCTGCATTGGCAGGCAGATTCTCAACCACTGTGCCACCAGGGAAGCCCCATTTCACTGTTTTGACAGATACATTCACCTGTGTAACAGCAGCCCAGTCAAGAGACAGATCATTTCCATTACTCCAGGAAGTTCTCTAGAAGGTTACGTGATTCCTGAGAGACACTTTGGACATCTATCTTTTTACAACTACACCTTCACATTACTTGCATTAAAAGGGAGATGGAAGTTGTTAGAGATAAGCAGTGTGAGAGCAGCAGTGTTCATAGCTCATGTAAATAGCTCGTAGAGAGCCAAGTGATAAAGGTTGAAAAAGTAAAAACAAAACCTCAAAAACATACTTAGGCAAATTCAACTCTGTTCTTCATAGTTCATGAGATTATTACTGTTTTGTAAACTAGTTCTACTTTTTAGTTTCATATTAATACTCATACACATTAAACTAATTTATTGAGTGCTTTCTATGTACCAGACACTATACTAGGCGTCTTCTATACATTCCCATTCAATACACCAGTCATTTGAGATAATTACCATTTATTATTCCCATTTTACAAACAAAATTGAGGCCCAGAGAGCTTACACAGCTTCAGGATCTGCACCTAACTCTAAAATCAGAAACCAAATTCTTAACCCTGATGGTGTTCCATGGATCATTCTGTAACACTAAATTATATCTGGTACTTTGTTTTTTAGGAGGCAATAAATTATGTACTGTCTAGGAAATATGTAATACCTTTCTAGTAGTTGACTTCAAATCTAGTCAATATGTCTTTGCTTAGTATCTGCCATCGTATACACTAGGCAGTGGTTACGTAAAGGTGAAAATATAATCTCAAGGAGTTCAGCATATTTGATGAATTGAAAAACACCATAGTATTTTCAATTAAAAATCCTGTATTCAGGGACTTCCCTGGTGGTCCTGTGGTTGGGACTCCATGCTTCCAATGCAGGGGGCACGGGTTCAATCCCTGGTTGGGGCACTAGGATCCTGCATGCTATGAGACATGGCCAAAAAGTGAAAAAAAAAAAAAAAAAATCCTGGATTCAATTTCTGAATTATTTTTTTGTCTTTTTGGGTTTTCTTAAACTCTATGACCTTAGATCATATTGCTTCTGTTTCAGTTTCCCTGTCTGTAAAATAGAAGTAACTACTTCACAGGGTTGTTTAGAGGATCAAATGAGATAATATGTATAAGAGTAAAATTCTAAAGTGTGAAGTAAAATCTCATGGATTATTGTACTAATAACTACAATAAATTTGATTAATTCTATATGAGAGGCATTGGTTATGAAGGTGCTTGGATAGCTAAGGAGTAATTCATTTTACTGAAGAAAATAGTATGGGGAGTAAACGTAAATGGTTGGTTAGTAAACATTTTATGGAAGAAGTGGCAATTAAGATTGACAGATTAAAACACTGTAAAGCGCGTAAAGAAAGGATAAGGCTATCTATTGTTTGTTAATTGAGATAACTTACTCCTCTTGTGTTTGATAAAAAGTGTGTCGCTATAATTTATAAATTAGAGCTTGAATAAAGATTCTACATGAGGGGGGAAAAAAAGAAGGAAAATTTGTGATAGAACTGAAGAGAAATAAAGTCCACAATTATATTGGAGACATCAATACTCCTCTCTTAACAACTGATAAAAACAACTGGCAGGCAATTAGCATGGATTTAGGAGAATTCAAAACGATTAACAAAATGATTTAATCAACATCTATAGAATACTCCACTCAACAACAGCAGAACACACATTTTTTTTCAAGAGCTCATAGAACAAATTCTAAGATAGACCATATCCTGGGCCATAAATCAAAGCTTGACAAATTTAAAAGAAATGAAATCATACAGAGTTTGTTCTCTGATCAAGCAATGGTATCACATTTGAAGTCAACATAACTAACATAAGGAAATCTCCAAAGACTTGGAGACTAAATCACATACTTCTAAATAATCCATGAATCAAAGGGTAAGTCTCAGAAGAAAGAGCAAACAACATTATCAGTGACCTAAATGCCCATTAACAGAATAATGGATACACAAATTATGGTATATCTATACAATAGAAGACTCTTCAGCAATAAAATAGTAATGAACTACTTGAACACTCAGCAACAGGAATTAATATCAAAAACACGCTGAGAGAAAGAAGCTAGACACACACAAAAAAGTTAAAGATAAAGAACACTAACCCAACGATATAGAAATCAGAATGGCGGTTCCATATGGAAGGCGAGGGATGGACAGAAAAGGGGTAGAGGGAAACTTTCTCAGGAGACAGGGATGTACTACATCTCGATTAGAGTGTAGGTTATACAGTTGTATATGTTTTCAAAATTCATCAAACTGTATACTTAAGATCTCAACATTGTATGAAATGTAGTCCTACTTCAATAAAGATACAAAAAATTAAATAAAACAAAATAATTCTTAACTGCATCCTCTTTTCCCTTTTCTTATATATTCTATTTCCAAATGCTGTTTATCTATCCTTAAAAGTATCTCTCAAAGTGTATCACATTCTATTAGCCCTGCTATCACTGCCCTGGATGAGATCTTCATTTGGATGGGGACAACCTCCATAGTTATTCCCTTGACTTCAGTCCTTCAGTCCTGTTAGTCTTAAACCATCCTCCCCAAAGTTTCCAAATGATTAAAAGAAAAAAAATGTTAATGTCTCCCATAGATAGAGTTCCAGTGCCTTAGCACACAAGGCACACCTTGATTTGCTGTTTGCCAGTGACTTTATTTTGTAATCATCTTTTCATATGCTTGCCTTCTCTTTAGACTATGTGCTTTATGAAGACAGGACTAAATCTTAATTTTTTTAGTAAATCTTAATTAATGTTTGCTGAAAGGATAAATAGAGTACATTAGTTGATTCCCCTGAACTGGCTACTCTCTGCTGTGATTTTGAGGTCTTATTTTGTCAAAGCAAATTAGATCTCATTGTACACATGATGCAAAATTTTTGTTAGAACAATATGCTTTAACCTTATCTAACATTTTGACTGCCAGCCAGAGAATGAACTTAAGTTTTTCTTTCTCAAAATTAATTTATCACAAATTGCAATTGGTGAAGTGATTAAAAAATAGATGTCAATCCACCAAAGGAATACTTTCTAATTGAAATCTATACATTGGCAACACAAAAAGTGTCCTAACAAATTTCTTCATATTTGATTTCTCTCCTCTTATAAAAATTGATTTAAAAGGCTTTGTATTAGTTGGCAATACTAGTCATTTAAGAAAATTAAACAAAGAAAATACATGCACTAATACCATAATCTTTATTTTCATAAATAAAGATTAGTATTAAACAAAATCAGTTATTTTGGACACTTTGCTAATTCAACCAAAATTGCACTCAAGATTTATTAATCTTTTGATGAACTCTACACCACCTGAAGTCTTTGAAGATGAATTGTCACAAGTCCAACAAGATTAATGATTCCTTTTCTATGCTTCAAGAATATAAGAAAACACTGATGAGTACGTGATAAAGCTGTACTTTCAGCATCCTGTAGAACTGAACTTCAATGCAAACGTGGAGGTCTATTGTTGACCAAAGGATTTTTTTCCTTTAGCCTAAAAAATACACTTGGTGATAAATTTTTGACAGTAAAGAATGTCTCAGTGTTCATTCTTAGGAAACCTTTAGATTTCAAAAATCTAAGATTATCAGGCAAATGATCTTAAATGAAGTGTGTAGTATGTGCCTGAGGTTCTTTTCCATTAAGTAAATGGGAAATAACTGAAGAAATGGCTTAGAGACCCAATGAGATGTAATGTCAGCTACGGGAAAACCTGTGTTCTTGCTTTGGCTTCGCTGCTTATTAAGGTCTGGACTCTGAAGCAAGCCACTCTACTGATCAAAGTTTAGTTTCAATATTTGAAATATGTTTATAATAAAGTTTACTTTCTTTAAATTGAGGTTCTGTAAAAAAACCTTTGAGTCAGATAAACCTAGTTTTAAATCCTAGCTTTGTGCTTGCTGTTGCCTGTGTGGCCGTAGGCAAGGTAACAACCTCTCCAAATTTTGTTTCCTCATGGTATACAATAAGGATGATAGTTTCTACATAATGAGGTTGTTTTGAAATTAAATGAAATAATAGTTTTCTAATCCAAGTGTTCCTCTAAAATCTTGAGATATGAACAACGTGTTCCCTAGTTTATAAACAATAGAGTCCTCAAACTGCAGCACATGAAATATTGAGCAATTTGGCAGGAAGTCTAGTCTCCTGTCCTTGCATCCTCTTAACCTGCTCCCCCAATGCTGAAGTCATAGAAACTCCCCGGGTTCACACTGTCCTTTCTCATGTCCAAAGGACCAGTCTTGTTTGTACTTTCTAAGGACTGAATGCTTGACCTTGAACTCAGCTACCCCCTTTTTCTGGAGAACTTCCCAATCATACCTCAAGCTCATTGCTCCAAAATGATCCGGCTCCCGGCTGCTCTGCAGCCACAACAGGAGCCCGGTGTGGCCCCTGAAACAGTCAGAAGAGGTCCCTGTTCACAGGTGCTGCTGCGTCCCTTGGAGTAGCATCTATACCACTATGAAGTGGTACAGATACTACTTTGCATCAGAGAAGGGAGGTGGGAAGTGAACCTTACAGTCAGTTTATGGCCTCCGTAACTAATAAAGCTCACCCTGGCCTGCATTGGTCCCACAAGGTATAAGGTAGGACCATCTTCTGCCAGTGTTGTACTTTGCCAAAGTTGAGCCAATGTCAAAATGGAACTGTTTTCCAAACTGCAGCTCTTTAAAAAAAATCACTCACCTTTCCTCTTAAGCATTGCTTTCTTTCAGGATGATGCATTTGAGAAAATTTTGGTGTCTGTCCTGAGAAACTTCAGGCCATGATTTATCAACTTTGTATTTTCAGCATATCTTTCCCACCTTGAAACTTACTACTCTTGCCAGATACCGGTTTTGAAAGAGATCAGCTCTATCCACAGGACAGAGTTTAGTAGCCTCGAGTTTGTGGGAAAGAGGGTACCAATTTAACCTCCTTTCTTCCTAGAAGGTCCTTGGTTCCTTTTATAAATTTGAATATGTCCTCAACAAAAACTATAAAAAAAAGTGGACAATAGAGTAAGCTTTCATTACCAAACAATAAAATCCCAATTATATTCCATATATACTACAGTGTTAAGCAAAATACTGTAGCACATTTTAAATAAATACAATTATATTAATATCTCAAATAATTTAGGTAACACCCAAATAAGTATGGGAAAAATTGAGAAATACGTGCATTTTTCATAGTCAGAAAATTGATTAGATATGCCCCTTTTCCTTCTGAAATATCTCATATTCAGAAATGTGCATAGTGTCCTTGAAATAACATTGATGGCTTCACAAGACCAAGTGAAACCCTTTTAGGTTAAACTTTCCAATAAAATAAAAATGTTCCTACACTTATCTTTTAACATCATTGAATTCTGAATCTAGGATTATCACCGAGTAACAGCCAATTACTTAATAATTTGGAACTTAATACTTTCACAAGAATTATGCTGAACTAAAATTCAGAGTAAAAGTATGGAAAACAACAAAACATATGTATAGAATTCCCTTTCTGGACTAAACATTTAATTAAACAGATTTATTTTTAAAAATGAATATATTCTCCTTATTCAAATCAACACAGAAACATATTTTTTAAATGCTTGATCCTCTTCTCACCTATTCTACTTTCAAATAACCAAAATAAACAGTTTGATATACATTATTGCAGGTACACATACACTCAGACATATATACACACATTATTTTATTAGTATTAAAGGCTATTATACTGAAAATGTTTTAGAAATATATATCATATTACAAGATGAAAAGATTTTAAAGGGGTGAATTTAACAAAATATTTGTCAGGCCAAAGAGATAGACATTTATTTTATTTTATTTTAGTTTTTTGAATTTTAGTTTATTTTTTATACAGCAGGTTCTTACTAGTTATCCATTTTATACATATTAGTGTATATATGTCAATCCCAATCTCCCAATTCATCACACCACCAACCCCCTGCCACTTTCTTTTATTTTAAATAAAAACAAATTCAATGCAAATTTATGTGAGGTCTAGTTTTTATAGAGTGCTATTGAATATACTACCTACTTAAACAGGCTTTTTAAAAAAATACTTGATAAATAACAGAATAGGCCCTCATTTATTTATTAAACACAAAATCATCAGATGTTTGAAAATTCAAAACAAAATTAAACATTTACCATTACCTCTTAAGTGTATACCTAGAGTAGGTCCCTGCATACTTCTAAAGATTGCATCCTTTGTATTATTAGTCAACCTGAAATTAAAGTGGCCATGAAATTGTTATTAACATTTCTTTTTTTCTGAGTAAAATGGTCAAATAAATGAATTATTGAATTTATATCATAGTATATCATGATTTCAGTGAGATTTGATTGTTGCTCTAAGTTAATTCAAAATTGGTGAATATTCACATTCTGCCTTTGAAACTTATTTTTTCATTAAATTTTTCCTGAAAATAATATTTTCATTCTCTCAGTATATTTGCCTCTCTCTATCTCTCTCTATTGTGCTTGAGTAGAGATTATTTAACCATTGTTCATGCCTGAATTCTCCTTGATATTTACAATTGAAAGTTTTAAAATGTTGGCTTCTATCTGTAAATGTACAAATTTCTGAATGTGATAAAAAACTAATTAAATGAATGATATTTCATTCAAATATATTTTCATTGGAAGAGGCCATATAATTAAAGTACAATATATTATGACAACATTTAACATCAATTCTGACCTTGATTGTACTAATTTTTACAGTGTTCACTCCCCCTTCTCAGTAAGATTATACATCCTTGCCCATTGCCATGTGATTTACTTTTCACCTGTGAAAAGAATACTCATACCTGCCTCAATGCATTCTGACTTGACTGTGACTTACTTTGGCCAATGGGAAGTGAGCCACCATGACATACGCCATGTCTGAGCAGAAGCTTCAAATACTATTGCATGGTTTGGCTCAGCCTCTGCTCTTCTCTACTGTGGAGACATGCATGTCCCACAAAGAGGCTGCTTCTACAAGGTGGATGTTTTAAGCCACTGAGATAGGGGATGAAGGGCTTATAACACAACAAAGCTAACTAATACTAATACAAATTTTGAGAAATAAATCTGACTGATACCAATTTTGAAAAAGAAAACGAGGTGTTTAGTTCCAAAATAATTATAAGTAAATATGCTTTGTATGGAAATGGAAGCTTGTTCATGGGGCTTGCTCTAAACTACCCCCATTCTCTTCCCTGAACATCTGACTAAAGTACAGCATACCCAAAATATGTAATTTACCTTTAAATAACAAGTTAGCAGCTTAAAATGACTTCCAGTTGCAAGGACTATAGTCAGAGGTGTAACCATAACAATTCTTCTACCTTTTTATAAGATTATATAAGCTAAAGATGGTTTAAAATACAGAACAAATTGTTTCAAAATCACACAAATTGAGTAATAACTGATAATAGTTTAGAATCTATTGAAAACAATATAAGACATCTAAACAAAGTGATATTACTAATATTTATTTTACCACGATGCATGAAATTTGTGACGAATTCCTGCCATCTTTTTATACTGAGAAGTTGAAAGCAGTTTTCTGAGTTGCATTTAGAAACTATAAAGTCTTACGATGCATAGGAAAGTGGCAATTGGAAAGGCCAATTGGTATTTTAAAACTACTGCTTCTTGATACTCTATATTGGCAATGAAAAATCCTGGCCATGACTGGTTTCTCAGTTCAGCCTGATATCTTATTTCAGGATGTGAAGATCTGAATGTTGCTTTCCTGTTGCTACTTCTCATATATGCCCAGATGTTACCATTTTAGTGCTAAAAAAAAACATTGCCAACTTTTTCATTGGCATCCTTTTATGTGATGAAGTAGCTAGTCTTGCTTTCTAAGATTATGCATTCTCCCCCTGATCTCCCATAAAATCGTGAATCAGGCCAGGGAATCATAGCCATGTGTAAACAGTCAATGCATTCCCCCTCCCCATGGAATTCAAAATGATTTTAAAAAGATAAACACTGCCAGCAAATAACTCATCTGTTTACCAGGTCCCTCCAATGAGATGACTGTTTCTAACCTCTGCTCTTTGGAAAAACAATATTGGATCCTTGATATGTTCATATCACTACAAAAGATATTTTGTCCCTCCCTCAAATTTCTTCTTTGAAGAGCTATATGAGCTTAACAATCTTCAGGAAGTTAATCACTACTGAAAAAACAATAGAGTAGAATTAATTATAGTCATCAATATATTGGGCCCTTCATGCTGCCTGGACACATTTCTATAAATCTGAATCTCATAAATTTGAATCTCCTTCTTCCTACCCACTGTTTCCCCTTACTTCACAGAGAGATAAACACACTTCAGTTGCAGTTATCAAAAATGTTATCAATGACCTCCTTGATATTTTTGGTCTTTGTCTACTTGAATTCTTGAAGGAATTCTATATAGTTACTTATACCCTCTTCTTAAAAAAATCTATATCTTCAATACTTCCCAAGTGAATCTTTTCTTAAAACCCTGATCTATTCCCTAAGCTTCCGACCCATCATAAATGCATGGACCTACAAAATTTGAAGTTTCAAAAGTACTCTGAACTCTTTATGCCCATAAGATCTAACCCATCAAATCTGGTTCTCTACTTATGTGAGTAAATAGAGTGAATGGATTCCATTCACCATATGCTTCAACCAGAATCCCAAGAGCCATTCTTCACAACTCCTACTCCTTCACCATATCTAATCTGTCATTAGACTCCTTTGATTTTACTTCCTAAACATATCCCAAATTTGTCATATTTTCTTCATGTCAAATACTCCCTGGTCTCCTAACTATTCATCCTAACTTAGGTTTCCCCCATTTGAATCCATTTCTTTCAAAAATAAAAATGTGACCATGTCGCTAATTTGATTACATCTTCAATTGCTTTTATGTCAATATGTAAAACTTTTTCATGGCCTACGGAGCTGGTGTAGTCCAGACCTTTCCTACCTCTGCAGACTCATTTAATGCCACTGTTCACTTTTCTCTCTGAGCTCACACCTTTGGCTTTATTTCTGACCCTCAGACACAACACACGAGTTGTTTGCATGGCCTTTGCATATGATGTTTTAGTCTTTTGGCATGAATTCTTTTCTTCTGGTGATTTCTGCTATTTGCTATTGATACTTAGAGGTAAACTCAAATGTCATTTCTTCAGGAAAGACTTCCCTGATCTTCCAGTCTAGATAGCGTCCCAATTTTATTCTCTCAAATGATTTTTATTGTTAGAGTATTTGCCAGAGTTTACTGATATATAATGTTTAGGTGACTATACAAGTTATGACAATCTCTTACACTGGACTGTAAACACCATGGACCAAGGACCATCTATTTTACTCAAGAATGTATCCTCATTGCTAAGCAGCAACAGGTACTTAATGAATATTTTGATGAATTTTTAAAAGTGGATGACTCAGTGAATTCAAGAAAGAGGAATTGTCACCACATTTTTGTCAAGCTCCTCTGTTTTTTCAGGTAGATGTTATGATTACTCCTAGATTGGCTTCTAATTTTTAAAAACTGGCACCACACCTATTTTACAACCCATGACTGGTGTATTTCACAGCCTTTTCAATGAGAATGTCGTGTTGAATTCAGGACTATTAACTATTTTTAAAGCTTCAGTTGGAAGAAATTATATCTGTAGAGACTTGCCTTAAAACTAAGTATTTCAACAATTTTCTAGATCAAAGATGTCAATCAATGGGTCTGCATTTTTTCATGGGTATGCTGGTGGGTAGGAGTGGCCTGGGTTGAGGTAGAGAGAAAATACGAAGTAATTGCAAAGAATTTCCAAAATCATACCAGGAATATTAATTAGAGTGAATAATAAAGTTAGTATATGTTCTAAATTTTTAAGTATATAAAGACTGTTGTGAAAAACAGCATGTAACTTTCTAAAAATTTTCATTTGATTTATAGTAGTTTTCTCTCTAATGCTTTTTCTATATCAACTGATAATAACAGCATAATTATATCATGTAAGGACATAGAACATTTTTTAATATCATAAAGCCTATTTAATCATATGTGGGCATTACACAGCCTAATAAACAGCTCCATGATTCAATGGCTTAAAACATAATAATGTATTTGCACTCATATGTCAGCAAGTCACCCACTGGTTGGTTGCTCTATGTTGGGTTTTTCTGGGCCTCAAACTGTGGGTTAGATCAGGTCTGCTGTGGATATCTCTCATCCTCCTCAGGCAAATGAACAAGTTTGGGCATATTCTTTTATTAGCAATGACAGAAAAGCCATATATATGAAAGCAAACCCTTGATATTTCTTAAGGAATAGGCTCACACCTGGCACAGTCTTAGTTCTGCCCATATGTAATTGGCCAAATAAGACTACATGGCTAAGCCCAATCTCAATGGTGTGGAGAAAGAGAATCTGATTCCAGGGCAATAAGCTATGGAGTCACATAGAAAGGTATGAAGACTCAGGAAAAGAAAATGCAATCCATCCCACAAAATATTTCTCCTAATTGAGAAATTTGAGATCCATTATTTCGGATGTTTTATGTTCTTCCATAATTAAGCCAGGGCAACAGAGGGGTGTATTCTTGAATTGCATCACCAGTTCATTTATTTATTTATACATTACTCAGTAAAATACACTCTCTTTCAGTGTATTATTTTGTGGGTTTTAACAAGTACATCATTATACAACATTTATCATAATCAGGATGCAGAACAAGTTTGGCTGTTACCCTAAATATTCCCACAAACAGCTTCACTTTTATACTCTGTTAACCACATATATATTAGTTTGGGATTTTCTTCCAGACTGTCATATAAATGCAGTCATACAACATGTAACTTTTCCAAATGAACTTCTTTCACTTAGCATAACACTTTTGAGATTCATTCGTGTTGTATATATCAAAAATAGATTTTTCTCTTTCTCCTTTCAGTTCTGTCAGTCTTTGCTTCACATGTTTTGCAGCTCTAAGTTTCTTTAAAATTGCTCTGTCTTCTTAGTGAATTAACCCTTTTATCATTATTTAATGTCTTTTTATTCCTGACTTTTTTCCCTCTTCTGAAGTTTCCTTTTTTGATAATGATATAGCCACTCCAACTTTTGATTAGTGTTTGCATAGCACATCTTTTCCATCCTTTTTCTTATAACTTTGTTATTTCATTACATGTAAGGTTTCTTATATATAAAAAATATCTTGACTTATCTAATCTGACACTCTTTCTCTTTTAGTTGGTTTGTATGTACCATATTGGATTTAGACCTTCTATTTTACGAATAGTTTTTAGTTTGTCCCCTCTGTTTATTTTTTCAAATATTTTTTCTGCACTGCATTCTTTTCCCTGTACTTCTGGGACTACCAAGATTTGGATGCTAACACTTTTGATACTGTCACACAGGTCTCTTAGGCTTTTTTTCATTATAATAGCTATTTTGCAGTTATATATATAGAATAATTTCTATTGATCATTTGCAAGTTCAATGACACGTCATTTTTATTCTGCTATTGAATTCCTCTGGTTTTTATTTCTTTTAATTTATTTTTCTTCCTAAAGTGTCCATTGTTACATTTTTATAGTTTCTATTTCTTTGCTGATAAGCTCTATCTTCCCCTTAATTTCAAGGGCTTTCACTCTTCATAAAAACATGGATACAATAACTACTTTGAAGTGTTTATCTAACAGTTTCAACATTTGAATTACTTATGGTTGCTGTCTATTGAGTATATTTTTTTCTTCAGGATTTTTGACATTGTTTGCTCTTTTTTATGTTGAATAATTTTGTTTTACATCCTAGAAATTTTGAATGTTATGTTATGACTCGGTATTGTTAAAATCATCTGGTGAATGGGTACTTTCTGTCTTTTAGCAGTTAGCTATAGACCACTTGCGTCCAGATTCGCCTTCTGTGTGGCCTGTGATTCCAATCTCAGCTTTGATTTCAAAGTCTTGAAGTGTTATTCTCATCCATTCTGTGTGTCCAATTCTCAGGAGTCAAAATGGCACCTAGGTGGCCATCTACACTGTATTTCCATTCTCAAAGGCTTTGCTCTGTTGTTTTGTATCATTTCCTCACCTCCAC
Source organism: Balaenoptera acutorostrata (assembly GCF_949987535.1). Classification (NCBI taxonomy): domain Eukaryota; kingdom Metazoa; phylum Chordata; class Mammalia; order Artiodactyla; family Balaenopteridae; genus Balaenoptera; species Balaenoptera acutorostrata. The sequence continues at coordinate 46,120,059 of NC_080077.1, forward strand.
AGTTCAGAAATGAGTCCAGGACTTTAAATAAACAGGGTTTTAAAAGATCCCTTTATCCAGCTCTCTCCTCTCTGTAATTCTCTCACATATTTTAGCTTCCAGGGGACTGATTTTGGTGCTTTGGCTAGAAAGCTGAAGTTTTTGTCCTCTGTGCTATTTCAAGCTTTCTGTGATTAGGTGTGTTTTGAGGAAAAGTGATGAGAGAAAAAATAGAGAACAAGTAATGGAGATTCCCTCTATGTATTTTGGCCACAGGAGCCTCTTTCTTCAGTTTCACTTGTCAGAAAGGAGGATATTTTTATCAGTATTTTAGGTGCCTGGGTGACTGCCATTTCTACTGCCATGACCATCATCATCGCTGTTGCCCTCCTGACACAGGAGTGCTGCTTCTTAAGAGGGACTTGCTTTGAGGCAATGCTAAGAGTACAAAGAGAAAGAAAACAAAAAGATTTCCTCCCAGTCATATACAGAGGTGGCCCTTCCAACTTCTCTGACCTGAAAGAGGGTGTTTCTCTTGGAGATCATCTGTCAATATCAACTGAACATTTTGGGTCAGGGTTTTTAGCTTTAATTCATGGGAAAGAGAGTATACTTTTTTCATCTTACCCTGATCCAGAAGTTGGGCTAACTCATTCTGATTGCTAAAAGGGTTGCTCTCATTATGCTTTCAGCCTTCCCAGAAGGATATTATCCAAAAGTCCCTTTAAAAATTTCATTGCTGTGTTCACTGCAAGTATGGTGGTGAGGAACGTGTTTTGTACCACTATTCTCTTTCTGAAAACTCACAGGACATTTTCACTACCTTCAGCATGTGGAATAATTAGGCTACTTCTGTGCACCTAACTTATCTTTTATTACAGGTGATATGATTTGTGATTTGACCTTTGTCTGACATTGCAAAGAAGTATATTTTTCTCCCACATTTGGCAAATTTATTGACTAAATTTTATATTAATCTCACTTTTGACTTTATCGTAATCTGCCTCTTTTAATTTTTCTTTTGATTAACTTCATTCATCTGATTTAAATTTTATTTTAACATGTTGTGCTATAGGTATTTATGTAGACAATTTTAACTCTGAAGAAAGAAAGGATATAAACAAATAAATCCATGTACTATAATTAGACTGCGTATCATAACTGAGAAGAAGTCAATGTACATGACTGGAACAGAAAAGACATGAATATTTTAAAACAAATATTATTTTGAACTGTATTAATTTAGTCTGCATTAAATCATTTGAAGTTTACCTTTGTTTTAGAAAGCTTTTATTAATAGGCTCTGGAAATTAATTTTCAGAAAAAGGCATTCAGGTAAACGTTTAAAAGAGATGGAATAAAATTATTTTATATTCTCTTGAAGCTCATCAGAATCATCATTTACAAGTCAATAGCTAATATTATTATGTAATCAACAGATGACTAATGCTTAAGTAGTTGGGACCAATAGGCAATATGCAATTAATTTAATTTAAATTACTACTTTTCAAAATTAAAAACTTTATTAAAGAGAAAAGCACTTTCCGTAAATCAAGTCTACCAGCCTCCTATTGATAGCTCTCCCCAACACCCATCATGCTTACTCTTCCATATTACAGCAAGGTATATATATTTTTTCATGCTGACATTGAGCTTATAGGCACAAACTCTCGATCTGCACATTTTAGAAAGAAATTAAGCAACTAAGTTGTCTAGGAAAAGCAATTCTACAACTTCTCACTATAACTGTGTCAAACATACTTAAAGGAATATCCCTGTGCTTTGCCCCATTATAACCTGTTATTTTTATCTCTAGCACAGAGGATTGGCCTCTTTTCTTAGAACAGACCTTGTTCTTCCATCTACACAAACTTCTTCCTTATTTATGTGTCATTATCAGCTTAAGGGGTTTAAAATCCAGCTTTCATACCATCTCCTCTTTGATGCTATCATGGAATAAAAGTTTTTATCTTCAGAATGGACAATCCCACATATCTTTGAGAATTCTATGGGGTTTTCAAATAATAAACATGAAATGGCGTCTTAGCTATAAGCATGAACTAGGAACTATAGTAAAGTGTAAACCAGTCATTTTAAACTCACATCTAAAAGTATCCTATCAAAATTATATTTGCAACGTCCTATGCTGGGCAGACAAGTCACCTAATGTACTGTTAATGTGTAGAATAAGAGTTGGTAAAGAAAGTGATGTTACAAAACAAGAAGAACAACATGATTCTTGATGTAGATGGCATTACATGTGTGAACTGACCAATAAGGGATTCCCTCATCTCTGACAAAAAGTAAAATAACAACAAAATGCCTATTGAGTTGAGGGTCGAGGAAATGGATTATTTAAGTTCCACTAAAACCTAACCCTAATCTTTAATATCCTTTTGAATTATGAGAACACAGCAAAATTGTTCCAAGAAGAGTTATTTTTATTGAATCTGTTTTTTTTTTAATTAAGAAAATATGTGGGGTGTGTGTGTGTGTGTGTGTGTGTGTGTGGCAGGGGAGCTAGAAGCCTGTGTGATAGCCCATGTCTAGGATGGGGGAAAGAAAAATGAATATGACTGCCTCCTGCATTAACTGTGAAAAACCTCCATGGAGAGACCTCAGCTCCAAGAACCTGGGTGTTATTGGTGCTTAATTTCATTTACCCTGCCATCTGTGAAAAAGTTAGAAGCCCCTAGCAAGTTTTTACTATCATATTCTTCTACTAGGACGCCCCCCCACAAGTCCTGACTTATCAATCAGAATTCTCCAGAGAAATAGAACCAGTATGATATCTATCTATCTTTCTTTCTATCTATCTATCTATCTATCTATCTATCTATCTATCTAGAGAGCGAGTGCCAGAAGGAGACAAAGAGAGACAGAAACACAGAGAGCAAAAGATCAGAAGTCAGCAGATTAACTGATTGTAGATGTTTTACCTTCACAAAAGCACTTAGATTAGTGTTTGATTAAATAATTGGGAACTATATTTAGCCAAGTGCACACATAAGACTACCCATCACACCTGCCATTTTCTAATATTAAGCAATGTAGCCTTCTCCATGTCCACAACTCAGCTTTAGATGATGATATATTTAGGATTTCAATTTTGTCATTTTAATTTGTAAAGACAAATTGGATTAATTTCATAGGCAAAGGTGCCTTCCTCTCGAATCTCTAGGATAAAAGTGCATATCATCACTTATAGAAATATCTATATACTACTCCATGGAGCTGAAAAAAACAGCCTAATAATATAATAAATATTCATCAATTTCTAACTTTGATTTATTTTTATTGGGTTAATATCTAACAAAAATTACTCTATCAGTTTTCTAGGTAATTTTTCTGTGGTCTCTTTTTTGGTGGAGATAAATAATTGCAGTCATCCATAAGTTATAGAGCCCAACTAATGTGGGTGCCACCCACCTTACATAGATAGGGAGGTGGTAGAGAAAATTTATACACTTGGACGAAGGGACTGGATTTGATATTATAGTCTCAAAGGAACTGTTTAAAGTGGGGATTTAAATTTCTGAAATGCTATTTGTTGATGATTATTTCAGCTTCAACAATATGTGGAGAAAAGGGACACAAGAAGTTCAGGCATCATTTAAAACAAGGGTGAGCAAACTTTGTAAAAAAGAATGATGAAGAAATCTACACACTGGATTAGATCCTTAATTGTTTTTAAATTAATTTTTATTGGAGTATAGTTGATTTACAATGTTGTGTTAGTTTCAGGTGTACAGCAAAGTGAGTCAGTTATACATATACATATATTCACTCTTTTTTAGATTGTTTTCCCATATAGGTCATTATGGAGTATTGAGTAGAGTTCCCTGTGCTATACAGTAGGTTCATATTAGTTATTTTTGGACTTGCCATGTCTTAAATAGGATTGGGAGAGAAGAGGAAACTGTGTGTAGTCACCCTGCCACTTAGGCTATCTCCCTTGACACAGTTAATCATACAGAGAACAAACAGGTAGTTGCCAGAAGGGTAGATCCTTCATTTTGATAGAATTGAATTGTACCAAGGAGCAAATGCTTCCAGGGGACAATATCTCAAAGATCTAGGCACAAACTCAAGGCTTAAGGTTGAAAAGGATTGACTGATAGTAATAATGGGTGCAAATGTCTGTGAATATGTAACTGTGCAACTCTTTTGATTAAGATATATTTCCTAGGGCTTCCCTGGTGGCGCAGTGGTTGAGAATCTGCCTGCCAATGCAGGGGACATGGGTTCGAGCCCTGGTCTGGGAGGATCCCACATGCCGAGGAGCAGCTGGGCCCGTGAGCCACAATTACTGAGCTTGCGTGTCTGGAGCCTGTGCTCCACAACAGGAGAGGCCACGATAGTGAGAGGCCCACGCACCGTGATGAGGAGTGGCCCCCACTTGTCCAAACTAGAGAAAGCCCTCACACAGAAACAAAGACCCAACACAGCCATAAATTTTAAAAAAAACCAAAAAAACCACAAAAGATATATTTCCTAATAAAAAGAGTGTATATATATATATATATATGTATATGTATTTTTATATATGTGTATATATTTATATTTATCTATAAATATTTTATATGTATACATACATATATATGTATATATATACATGTATATACATGTATATATACATGTATTTGTATGTATACATACACATATATACATATGTGTATGTATATCTATCTATATGATTTGATTATGAAGCTTTATCTTTTACTGTTTTATTTATTTATTTATTTATTTATTTTTAAACATCTTTATTGAAGTATAATTGCTTTACAATGGTGTGTTAGTTTCTGCTTTATAACAAAGTGAATCAGTTATACATATACATATGTTCCCATATCTCTTCCCTCTTGCATCTCCCTCCCTCCCACCCTCCCTATCCCACCCCTCTAGGTGGTCACAAAGCACCGAGCTGATCTCCCTGTGCTATGCGGCTGCTTCCCACTAGCTATCTATTTTACATTTGGTAGTGTATATATGTCCATGACACTCTCTCACCCTGTCACATCTCACCCCTCCCCCTCCCCATATCCTCAAGTCCATTCTCTAGTAGGTCTGTGTCTTTATTCCCTTCTTGCCACTAGGTTCTTCATGGCCTTTTTTTTTTTTTTCCCTTAGATTCCATATATATGTGTTAGCATACTGTATTTGTTTTTCTCTTTCTGACTTACTTCACTCTGTATGACAGACTCTAACTCCATCCACCTCATTACAAATACCTCCATTTCATTTCTTTTTATGGCTGAGTAATATTCCATTGTATATATGTGCCACATCTTCTTTATCCATTCATCTGTCAGTGGACACTTAGGTTGCGTCCATGTCCTGGCTATTGTAAATAGAGCTTCAGTGAACATTGTGGTACATGACCATTTTTGAGTTATGGTTTTCTCAGGGTATATGCCCAGGAGTGGGATTGCTGGGTTGTATGGTAGTTCTATTCATAGTTTTTTAAGGAACCTCCATACTGTTCTCCATAGTGGCTGTATCAATTTACATTCCCACCAACAGTGCAAGAGTGTTCCCTTTTCTCCACACCCTCTCCAGCATTTATTGTTTGTAGATTATTTGTTGATGGCCACTCAGTGTGAGGTGATACCTAGTTGTAATTTTGATTTGCATTTCTCAAATGATTACTGATGTTGTGCATCCTTTCATGTGTTTGTTGGCATCCTGTATATATTCTTAGGAGAAATGTCTATTTAGGTCTTCTGCCCATTTTTGGATTGGGTTGTTCGTTTTTTTAATATTGAGCTGCATGAGCTGCTTGTAAATTTTGGAGGTTAATCCTTTGTCAGTTGCTTCATTTGCAAATATTATCTCCCATTCTGAGGGTTGTCTTTTCATCTTGTTTATGGCTTTCTTTGCTGTGCAAAAGCTTTGAAGTTTCATTAGGTCCCATTTCTTTATTTTTGTTTTTATTTCCATTTCTCTAGGATGTGGGTCAAAAAAGATCTTGCTGTGATTTATGTCATAGAGTGTTCTGCTTATGTTTTCCTCTAAGAGTTTTATAGTGTCTGGCCTTACATTTAGGTCTTTAATCCATTTTGAGTTTATTTTTGTGTATGGTGCTAGGGAGTGTTCTAATTTCATTCTTTTACATGTAGCTGTCCAGTTTTCCCAGCACCACTTATTGAAGAGGTTGTCTTTTCTTCATTGTATATTCTTGCCTCCTTTATCAAAAATAAAGTGACCATATGTGCGTGGGCTTATCTCTGGGCTTCCTATCCTGTTCCATTGATCTATATTTCTGTTTTTGTGCCAGTACCATGCTGTCTTGATTACTGCAGCTTTGTAGTATAGTCTGAAGTATGGGAGCCTGATTCCTCCAGCTCCGTTTTTCTTTCTCAAGATTCCTTTGGCTATTCGGGGTCTTTTGTGTTTCCATACAAATTGTGAAATTTTCTGTTCTAGTTCTGTGAAAAATGCCATTGGTAGTTTGATAGGGATTGCATTGAATCTGTAGATTGCTTTGGGTAGTATAGTCATTTTCACAGTGTTGATTCTTCCAATCCAAGTACATGGTATATCTCTCCATCTGTTTGTATCATCTTTAACTTCTTTCATCAGTGTCTTATAGTTTTCTGCATACAGGTCTTTTGTCTCCTTAGGTAGGTTTATTCCTAGGTATTTTATTCTTTTTGTTGAAATGGTAAATGGGAGTGTTTCCTTAATTTTTCTTTCAGATATTTCATCATTAGTGTATAGCAATGCAAGAGATTTCTGTGCATTAATTTTGTATCCTGCTACTTTACCAGATTCATTGATTAGGTCTAGTAGTTTTCTGGTAGCATCTTTAGGACTCTCTATGTATAGTATCATGTCATCTGCAAACAGTGACAACTTTACTTCTTTTCCAATTTGGATTCCTTTTCTTCTCTGATTGCTGTGGCTAAAGCTTCCAAAACTGTGTTGAATAATAGTGGTGAGAGTGGGCAACCTTGTCTTGTTCCTGATCTTAGAGGAAATGATTTCAGTTTTTCACCATTGAGAACGAAGTTGACTGTGGGTTTGTCATATATCACCTTTATTATGTTGAGTTAAGTTCCCTCTATACCTACTTTCTGGAGGGTTTTTATCATAAATGGGTGTTGAATTTTGTCAAAAGTTTTTTCTGCATCTACTGAGATGATCATATGGTTTTTGAGACTTGATATCAATTACAGGAAAAAGTCTCTAAAAAATACAAACACATGGAGGCTATACAATACACTACTAAATAACCAAGAGATCGGAGAAGAGATCAAAGAAGAAATCAAAAATACTTAGAAACAAATGACATTGAAAACATGACGACCCAAAACCGATTGGATGCAGCAAAAGCAGTTCTAAGAGGGAAGTTTAGAGCAATACAATCCTACCTAAAGAAACAAGAAACATCTCAAATAAACAACCTAACCTTACACCTAAATCAGTTAGAGAAAGAACAAAAAACCTCCAAAATTAGCAGAAGGAAAGAAATCATAAAAATCAGATCAGAAGAAATAAATGAAAAAGAAATGAAGGCAACAATAGCAAATATCAGTAAAAATAAAAGCTGGTTCTTTGAGAAGATAAAATTGAATTACCATTAGCCAGACTCCTCAAGAAAAAAAGGGAGAAGACTCAAATCAATAGAATTAGAAATGAAAAAGGAGAAGTAGCAACTGACACTGCAGAAATACAAAGGATCATGAGAGATTACTACAAGCAACTCGATGCCAATAAAATGGACAACCTGGAAGAAATGGACAAGTTCTTAGAAAAGCACAACCTTTTGAGACTGAACCAGGAAGAAATAGAAAATATAAACAGACCACTCACAAGCACTGAAATTGAGACTGTGATTAAAAATCTTCCAGCAAACAAAAGCCCAGGACCAGGTGGCTTCACAGGCAAATTCTATCAAACATTTAGAGAAGAGCTAACACCTATCCTTCTCAAACTTTTCCAAAATATAGCAGAGGGAGGAACACTCCCCAACTCATTCTTTGAGGCCACCATCACCCTGATACCAAAACCAGACAAAGATGTCACAAAGAAAGAAAACTACAGGCCAGTGTCACTGATCAACATAGATGCAAAAATCCTCAACAAAATACTAGCAAACAGAATCCAAGAGCACATTAAAAAGATCATACACCATGATCAAGTGGGGTTTATCCGAGGAATGCAAGGATACTTCAATATATGCAAATCAATCAATGTGATAAATCATATTAACAAATTGAAGGAGAAAAACCGTACTCTTTTTTAAAAATTTTTTCTCAATATTTTCTGTTTTTTCAGATTGGTAGAAGTGTAAGCACTTAAGCTTGAGAAGGCAATTAGATATACAAGATATATGTCTGATGAGATCTTTTAGAATAGAATGAGTACTGTACTCTTTGGTGAATAGGTGCTAACTAAGTATTCAACACCAGTCTGTGCTCCTGGAAGGTTAAGCATTTTGCAGTGGAAGTGGCTATAGTAGCCTAGGTGAGAGGGGACACCCACAATGGTACATGCATAACCACAACCCCTGCCATCACAGTCACTCCATTCAGATGTCCACAGTACAGACACTAGAGTGGTCAAAGGAAATGTCTGGTCACTGCCACATATCCTTTTTTCAAATTAGTTTGTTCCTTATATTCTAGAGTCTTTCTAGACTCTAACCATAACTAAGCCATTTACCACTGCCCATGGGTTTATGTGCATCAGTATTTTAGGCCACTTCTCCTTCCATTTCTACTATTTCTTGTAAATGTCCTGGAACCCCAAATCATGTGGGAGTTTTTTTTTCAAATGAAGAGTGATTACTTCAGAAGTAAGTAAGGCCTTGGGTCTGGACCTTAGGGATCTGCACTGTGACTTTTGTATCAGAAATTGACAAAGACAGTCCACAAGTTTTGTTATCTACTACAGATATCTTAAGTATCATTGGTTCTGTTAGATCACATATTCTGAATGACCATAGGGCATCTTATTTTGTAACCTAAACCTGCTGCATAGTTTCATCGTGTTGTAGGCCAGACTTGAAACTGGGAATCTTTGAGTTGACCAATAAATGAATTAGAATATCTTTTCATGTATATTGCCTCTCATATCCAAATAGGTTTACCAAGGGCTGCAGGTCTTTCTTAGTGATAGAGGAATAAGTTGCAACTACTTGAAATTTTCTTTAGAGAGGATTCTGTGACATGCTCTATACCATTGGGCACCTAAAAACATTACTGACATGATTATTTCCAATATTCTGTCAGACATGTGTCTTACTAGGAGACATCACCATCACACTAGAAATTGAATCCATAGAACTATTAAAGAAATGAGTGACACAGCTCCCAAATCCTATTTTTTGGGTTTTCTTTTTAGGGTCAATTTGGTAACACACATCCTCACCACGATTCCCCAAAAAGGAGAGCCTGAGGTAAAGACTTAAACGATGCTACTTTATTTGGGACTATAAACATAGGAAACAGGAGTAAGGGAAAATGCAAGTGAGCAATGGAATGAGAGACAAAATTACATAGTTACATTAATAATCTGGCTATCACAAAGAAACCTGAATAGCCCATGCAATCTTGAGAAAAAAGAGCAAAGCTGGAGGTATCATGCTCCCTAACTTTAGAGTATACTGCAAATCTACAGTAATCAAAACAACATGATAGTGATACAAAAATAGACATAAGACTATACAATGGGGAAAAAGTCTGTTCAATAATTGGTGCTAGGAAAAGTGGACAGCTACATGGAAAAGAATGAAATTAGAACATTTTCTCACACCATATACAAAAATAAACTCAAAATGGATTAAAGACCTAAATATAAGACTAGAAACCATAAAAGTCCTGGAAGAAAACATGGGCAGAAGGCTCTTTGACATAAATTTCAGCAATATTTTTTTGGATCTGTCTCCTAAGGCAAAGGAAACAAAAGCAAAAATAAACAAATTGAATGTAATTCAAATTAAAAGCTTTTTCACAGCAAAGGAAACCATCAACAAAACAAAAAGACAATCTACTGAGCAGGAGAAAATATTTGCAAATGATATGACTGATGAGGGGTTAATATCCAAAACATCTAAACAGCTCATGCAACTCAATATCAAAAAACAAACAACATGATTTTAAAAATGGACAGAAGACCTGAATAAACATTTTTCCAAAAAATATACAGATGGCTAACAGGCATGTGAAAAGATGCTCAACTTTGCTAATCATCAGGGAAAGGCAAATCAAAACCACAAAGAGATATCACCTCACATCTGTCAGAATGACTATCATCAAAATGTCTACAAATAACAAATGTTGGCAAGGAAGTAGAGAAAAGGGAACCCTAGTATGCTGTTGGTAGGAATGTAAATTGGTGGAGTCACAATGGAAAATAATATGAAGTTTCCTCAGAAAACTAAAAATAGAACTACGATTTGATCCAGCAATTCCACTCCTGGGTATATACCCAAAGAAAATGAAAACATTAATTCAAAAAGATAAGTGCACTCCGGTGCTCCTAGTAGCATTATTTACAAAGCCAAAATATGGAAGCAACCTAAGTATCCATCAACAGATGAATGGATAAAGAAGATGTGGTGTGTGCATATATATATATATACACACATACACAATGGAATATTACTCAGCCATAGAATGAATTTTTGCTATTTGCAACAACATGGATGGACCTAGGGGGTATTATGCTTAGTAAAATAAGTCAGACAGAGAAAGACAAATACTGTTTGTTATCACTTACGTATGGAATCTAAAAAATAAAGCAAACTAGTGAATATAACAAAACAGAAGCAGACTCACAGATATAGAAACAAACTAGTCTCTTAGAGGAAAACATAGGCAGAACACTCTTTGACATAAATCACAGCAAGATCCTTTTTGACCCACCTCCTAGAGAAATGGAAATAAAAACAAAAATAAACAAATGGGACCTAATGAAACTTAAAAGCTTTTGCACAGCAAAGGAAACCATAAACAAGACCAAAAGACAACCCTCAGAATGGGAGATAATATTTGCAAATGAAGCAACTGACAAAGGATTAATCTCCAAAACATACAAGCAACTCATGCAGCTCAATATCAAAAAAACAAACAACCCAATCCAAAAATGGGCAGAAGACCTAAATAGACATTTCTCCAAAGAAGATATACAGATTGCCAACAAACACATGAAAGAATGCTCAACATCATTAATCATTAGAGAAATGCAAATCAAAACTACAATGAGATATCATCTCACACCAGTCAGAATGGCCATCATCAAAAAATCTACAAACAATAAATGCTTGAGAGGGTGTGGAGAAAAGGGAACCCTCTTGCACTGTTGGTGGGAATGTAAATTGATACAGCCACTATGGAGAACAGTATGGAGGTTCCTTAAAAAACTAAAAATAGAACTACCATACGACCCAGCAATCCTACTACTGGGCATATACCCTGAGAAAACCATAATTCAAAAAGAGTCATGTACCAAAATGTTCATTGCAGCTCTGTTTACAATAGCCAGGACATGGAAGCAACCTAAGTGTCCATCAACAGATGAATGGATAAAGAAGATGTGGCACATATATACAATGGAATATTACTCAGCCATAAAAAGGAATGAAACTGAGTTATTTGTAGTGAGGTGGATGGACCTATAGACTGTCATACAGAGTGAAGTAAGTCAGAAAGAGAAAAACAAGTACTGTATGCTAACACATATATATGGAATCTAAAAAAAAAAAAAAAAAAAAGGTCAGAAGAACCTAGGGGCAAGATGGGAATAAAGATGCAGACCTACTAGAGAATGGACTTGAGGACATGGGGAGGGGGAAGGGTAAGCTGGGACAATGTGAGAAAGTGGCATGGACATATATACACTACCAAACATAAAATAGATAGCTAGTGGGAAGTAGCCACATAGCACAGGGAGATCAGCTCGGTGCTTTGTGACCACCTAGAGGGGTGGGATAGGGAGGGTGGGAGGGAGAGAGATGCAAGAGGGAAGAGATATGGGGACATATGTATAGGTATAACTGATTCACTTTGTTATAAAGCAGAAACTGACACACCATTGTAAAGCCATTATACTCTAATAAAGATGTTTTAAAAATTTTTAAAAATTAAAAAAAAAAGAAACAAACTAGTGGTTACCAGTGGGGAGAGAGAAAGGGGGAGGAGCAAGATAGGAGTAGGGGATTATGAGGCACAAACTACTATGCACAAAATAAATAAGCTACAAGGATATATTGTACAGTACAGGGAATATAGTCAGTATTTTATAATATTAAATGGAGTATAATCTATAAAAATATTGAATCATGTTATATACCCCAAAATAATATGGTATTTTAAACCAACTCTACTTCAATTAAAAAATAATCTGGCTGCGGGTTTCCCTGGTGGCGCAGTGGTTGAGAATCTGCCTGCTAATGCAGGAAACACGGGTTCGAGCCCTGGTCTGGGAGGATCCCGCATGCCGCGGAGCAGCTGGGCCCGTGAGCCACAACTACTGAGCCTGCACGTCTGGAGCCTGTGCTCCGCAACAAGAGAGGCCACAATAGTGGGAGGCCCGCGCACCGCGATGAAGAGTGGCCCCCACTTGCCACAACTGGAGAAAGCCATAGCACAAAAACGAAGACCCAACATAGCAATCAATCAGTCAATAAAGAAATCTTAAAAAAAAAAAAAAAGTTGCTTAAAAAAATAATCTGGCTGCAACCTAGTGTCAAGTGTGACTACTTGGTGGTCTTGTGACTTATGAGAAATATATATATTTTTTAAGATGACTAAAATATATTTCTCATATATATTTGGTCTTTATTCACAGTTCCTGGCTCACAGATCCCAAGATCCTTGGAATTTTCTGAGCAACTAGAGCTATGGGACTATCTTTTTTATACTATCTGGTCTCTTGACTTCAGTTCTTAAGTTGCTTCAGAGCCATAAAGTTGAAATGGGTGTCTTGTTTTTCATAACAAGCCCCTTTTCACCATAACCGGGTTTGTGTTACTGAGGTGACTTTTCACCTAAGGATGGAGGCTTGTTGCCAAGGGAACCAACCATGAATAGAGGGTTGGAAATTTCAGTAGCACACCCCTGACTTCCAGGGAGGGGAAAGGGGATGGAGGTTGAATTGATCAACCATGGCCAATGATTTAATCAACGATGCCTGTGTAAAGAAGCCCCTATAAAAACCCAAAAGGTGAGCGTTCAGAAACCTTACAGGTTGGTGAACACACGAAGATTTGAGGAGAGCGGCATACTCAGAGAGAGCATGGAAGCTCTGTGCCCTTTCCCCATACCTTGCCCTATGCCTCCCTTCTGTCTAGCTGTTCCTGAGTTATATCCTTTTATAATAAACCAGAAATCCAGTAAGTAAAATGTTTCTGTGAGTACTGTGAGCCGCTCTAGCAAATTACACAAATCCAAGGAGGGCTTCTTTGGAACTGCCAATCTACTGTCAGTCTATCAGAAGCACAGGTGACAACCTGGACCTGGAACTGGCAGATGCAGTGAGGGAGGAGCAGTCCTGCAGGAGCGACGGCTTAACTAATGGAACCTGATGCTGTCTTCTTATAGCAAGTGTCAGAATTGAGTTGAATTGTAGGACACTCAGCTGGTGATCGAGAATTGCTTAGTGATGGGAAAACACCCTCCCTCCTCCAACATTAAAATTGGATCCAGAACCATTACTGCCTAATCTTGGGACAATCTTCTGATGGCTTCTAAAAATGAAAGGCTTATAAATGCTTGCTTCTGAGGACCATTCACCGAAGGAAGGGGGGAAAGGAAAAACAAAGCAAAACAGACAAAACGATTCACTGGATTCTATATCTCATTGGTTGAAAGTTCACCTTACGAGGTCTTAACCTCACTGAGTTTCTGGTTTGCACATGAGTGGGCACTGAGTGAGAGTACACGGCAGCTCATGTCTCAACATCGGCAGGGAAGCCCCAGGGCTGGAGGTGAGGAGTCGTAAGGCGCGGACATCAAGCAGGGCGCTCTCGGCTTGTGTCTGCGCGAAGTCTGTCATGACCTACACACAGCTGGTCAACCCAGTAGCAGCTGCAAGAGAGATGAGGCTGAATGGACTTGAAGTGGTGCATAAAAAGTTTCTTATATATACACTAAGAAAGGAATAAGCCTTCTTTTCTGCTAGCATGTTTGCAACAGTTTTTGAGCATGATTACACCAATCTTGCCACCCCCTAATATGTGGGAGACTAAAATATAAATACTCCTAACATAGCAGTCTCTCACTTACTCTGACTGCAAAATTAAAACAATGAGATCAGTTAGAACTAGCCTGAGTCATTTACATAACTGATCCTGCAGCTGATTTGTGTGCTGGGTGTGATGCTGAACCACTGTAGGAAACTGCCCCTGTGCTGACAGATGACAGGAAGGTGTTTGTTGTGGGCGGTCATGCAAACAGCTCCCTTGGTGGGAACTTGATGTCTTTCTAAATTTCTAGCCCAGAAATTCTTTTTTTTAATGAAAGCTTATTTATTTATTTATGTATTTATTTATTTTTGGCTGTGTTGGGTCTTCGTTTCTGTGCGAGGGCTTTCTCTAGTTGCGGCGAGCGGAGGCCACTCTTCATCGCGGTGCACGGGCCTCTCACTATCGCGGCCTCTCCTGTTGTGGAGCACAGGCTCCAGACGCGCAGGCTCAGTAGTTGTGGCTCACGGGCCTAGTTGCTTCGCGGCATTTGGGATCTTCCCAGACCAGGGATCGAACCCGCGTGCCCTGCATTGGCAGGCAGATTCTCAACCACTGCGCCACCAGGGAAGCCCCGAGAAATTCTTTTTTTAATTTTTATTTATGTTTTTTGCACAATACACCTTCTCCAGAATATCCAGAACATGCTTCACTTACCTCTTTCCTTGACAATCTCTTCTCCAGGCAACTTTTCCCTCAACTCTCCCTGAAAACTCCATCATGATTTCCTGCCTACAAAAAAAGATATAACTATTTTCTTCCTCCCCTCAGCTTTGGACAAAATTCTGCTGTCATGTTCTTCATGTAATTTTTACTTACACTTACTTTTAATACTTTCATCATAAATCAATCCAGACTTATCATATGACTCTTCATGATCTGACCAAATAAGGACATCCGCAGACCCCAAAATGTATTTAGAAAAGGCAAATTCACTTTCTGTCTGCCTTTACTCTTGCATATCGCAGTGTATCTGTCGCAGATTGCTCTCCTATCACTCACTAACCTAGAATCCCTTCACAGTTAAAAATTTTAAATAAAACCCACTACAAAACTTTGGCTTTCTGAGCCACCTATCTTCGTTTCTTCCTATTTTTATTGAAGAAGCTAGTTCTCAAAATGTAATGAATTTTTCTACTCCCATATAGAATTTTTAAAAATATTCCTGACCTGCTGCAATTCTGAACTCCGTATTAATCAACACACTCACAAGTTTTAATAAACTGTGTTCTTGTACTTTCACTTATGACTGCTTTCTTAGCTACTTCTTTTTTTAAATTTATTTATTTATTTATTTTTGCTGTGTTGGGTCTTCGTTTCTGTGTGAGGGCTTTCTGTAGTTGCGGTGAGCGGGGGCCACTCTTCATCGCGGTGCGCGGGCCTCTCACTGTCGCGGCCTCTCTTGTTGCGGAGCACAGGCTCCAGACGCGCAGGCTCAGCAGTTGTGGCTCACGGGCCCAGTTGCTCCGCGGCATGCGGGATCTTCCCAGGCCAGGGCTCGAACCCGTGTCCCCTGCATTGGCAGGCAGACTCTCAACCACTGCGCCACCAGGGAAGCCCCTTAGCTACTTCTTTTGTATATCGCTAGCTCATATTAGACCTTCTGTCTACCACACCTCTCTCAGTTTGCCAGGGCCAGCACTGTTACTTCGATCTTACCTTTTCAGAGTTTTTAACCCCTCATTCCACAATGGAATTAATTTCCTTCCAACTACCATGGGAGTGGGTGTTTGTTCTGATTAGTATAACATATTTAATATATGTCTGGGATTGTTCTAATTTCTTTCAGTGTATTAACTCATTTAATTCTCAATATTATTCTAATGGTTGAGAACTATTTTAGTCACATTTTACCAAATGAGGAGATGGATTGTTTACACAGTGAATAAGTGACAGAGGTAGAATACCAACCTAAGTAGCTTGCCTCCAGGCTGTTCATAATCTCCACAGAAACTAGATGACTGAGGCCAGGGTAGAAAGGGGTGGGATTAAGCACAGTAACCCTAGCAGAGGGTTTAGACAAGGAGACTGGCCACTTGGTCTTAGGGGTGAGGTCATGTAAAGTGCAAGACGTCTGGCTCTTACTGACCCACAGTCTGGTCAAAGTAAAGCTAATTTGAGAAAGGGTTGGTATTAGCTGATGAATAAATCCTCTTTCAGAAAGAAGAAATCCATTTTATAAATGTAGCTATAACTATATAAAAAAGAAACATTTCACAATTTGTAAAGGTTAAAGGTCATGACATGGAGAATGTATGAAAGAAAGAAATGATAATTTTTATACTATATTTATACTACATTTAATGGCTATTGCTGTGACTGAGGAATTAGTGGCAGTGACTTCCCAAACAGTGGCTCTGGGAGTGGGGACCAGGGATGATCAAACAGCTTAAGGTGAGAAGGGCAGCTGGTAGCAGTAGTAGCCCTGCTAGTGAAGGATGTGCCTATCTCGAAGGGGGCCAAGATAGGGGCAAGCTGTGATGGCAACAAAGGGGCAGTGATGGAGAGGCCATCAGGACTTGTGGACAAGGCAGAAATTCTTGTTTTTTCTAAGTCAATTTGTCCTGGGGCAAATTGTTGACAATGAAGTATGTCCTTAAAAAAATTCTCATTATAAAAAAGGAGCAGCATTCAATTTCAGTTTATATTTTGTTTACCTTTCCTGAAACCTAAATGACCTTCGGTTTTGTTACGACACTTGTTCAAGTGGTTGCATGTGTAGGGTTCCAAATTGTACAGGACAATAATGTCTGCGTAATTTCTTCACTCCTGTCTCAGAAAAAATTCTGTTGAACTTCATTCTATCTCATCCTCCAGCATCTAGCATAAGGGCATTATTTATTCTTTTCCTCTAATAAAATAAAGGCTGCCCTAGAAGGTTTTCAATATAGATCCAAGGCTGTTTTCAGGAAATTGCAAGTAAAAGATTTTAAATGGGTTTCCTAACGATTAAGGCATTCATTATGAGGCTAGCTAAGAGAAAAAATACCCTTCCTTCAAGTCTGCAATACTTCCCAGAAACAAAAATCTTAAATCATTTTTCCATGGCTTGACAGAAAATGCCAATACTGTTGCAAATGGTAAGTTTTCTAGGGTTATTACAAATCTCTTAATTTTAAACAAACAGCTGTTTCTACCACACTTCTGGAAAGCACTGAATACAGTAACACTTGCTCAGGCCTGATAAAGACTGATGCTTATAATTGTGTATTCAGATGATGGCATTTGCCATGAACGCATTGATCATTGTTCAATGCATGCACACTCTATTTTACAGTTCAATTTTAGAGGCAAAGACTTTTCAGCACACCAAGTTTTTATGGCTTGTTTTGATTGATTACTCTGTTTCTCATTTAATACCTGTTGGTTACTAGCATGCTTTCTTTCTATCAATGTATATGACTTACTGAATTTTACTTTCATTGGCCTAATAATTTGATGTATACCTGTCTTTCCTGGCCAAAACAATAACAATAACAATGAGAATAATGCTTTGGCTCTCTTTAGGGTTATAGAGTTTAACGTGGGAACAGAATGCTTTTCAGTTTGAAATCCAATGATTCTGTGTAGGGCTTCAGCTTGGGTGAAGGTGCTGAAAGTTATTTGTTAGAATCACTTAGAGAGGCTTTGCAAACCACATATATCAGTTTACTCCTTCCTTGTTCCCCTTTAGACAATTCCTTTTGTAGAGGACTACCATTAATATATCCTTAGGGGTACTGAATTGAAAAAAATTAATAGCCAAGAATCAATATGGAAACAGAAAAATGACTTAACCAATTTCCCAAAGAAGAAGCAAGTTTTGAATATTTTTGTTTTTAATCTAAATGATAAAAAATGGTTCTTCACTGAGAACTTGAACCCATCCTCCCTGTAGAGAAAAATAATAGACTGTTCATTGATTTCACAGAGACTACCCAATTTAATTAATGATGGGACTGAGCAATAATCTATGTTGGTATGGTGAAAAACCAGCAATGTCTGGAGAGCTGCTCTGTCCTTATATTTTTGTTCATAAAGAAGTTAGTTTACATTAAAAAAAAGACTTTTACGCATGAACTACAGACTTACCCCAGGTTTCAACTATAACAGAACTAAGAGAGATGATTAAATTCTGACCCTTTACCTGTAATTATGGAGATCTCATCTTTAAAATTTTTTTTTCCTTCAATGATGCTTGACAAGCAGCTTGATAGTTTGTTTAAGGAGTTATCACAATATCCTAGGAAATGATCCATTTAAGATATGGTCCTTATCTTTAAGTAGTCACAGCTAAGAAAACTTATTGACAATATAAATTATGAAACTTCATTCCATTATTGAGTATCTATTTGTGCCAGACTCCACTTTAGCCATATGAAGACCAACATAGGAATGATGATATGGGCTGAATGTTTGTGTTCCCCGCCCCTCAAATTTATATGCTAAAGCCCTAATTACCAGTATGATGGTATTTGGGGGTGGGGCCTTTGGGAGGCAATTAGGTTTAGATTAAGTCGTGAAGGTGGTGCCCTTATGGAGGTAGTGCCCTATAAGAAGGTGAGGAGACAGGAGAGCTCTCTCTTTCTGCACATGTGCACCAAGGAAAGGCCATGTGAACGCACAGAGAGATGCCAGCCATCTGCAAGCCAGGAAGGGGCCCCTCATCCAGAACAGAATCTGCTGGGACCTTGATCTTGGAATTTTCACCTTCCAGAACTATGATAAATAAATGTTTCCCTTTAAGGCACCCAGTCTATGGAATTTTGTTATAGCAGCCCGAGTTGACTAAGACAAATGGTTTCTGCTCTGAAGAAACAATCTAATGATTAACCAACCTTGTGTAAGTCTATTATGCTTAAAAACCTCTAAGATTCAAGAGGGCACAGCGTCCAAAGCATTTGTGGTAATCTTGATCAGGAATATTTTGTCCTTTAAGACAGAAGTGATGGAAAAAAATCTAAAAATCATGTCATGGATCGTGTCGTAGAAGATTCAGTGGAATATATTAGGACTGCAAGGACATGTGACTCAAGGAGAAAAATGAAGTACCTCTTCAAGATTTCGGAAGGCTCTCAAATGGAGCAAAGAAGAGGTTGATTTATGCTCAAGTGCTAAACTAGGATCAATAAGTGGAAATTCCTGGAAGATGATTTTACTTTCATAATCAAAAAGAATTTTCCAATAAATAGAAGTGTCCACTATTGGAAAGTACTGCCTGCACAATAATTTACTAGTTACTGAAAAAGACATTTTGAAGGTTATTCATGCCTTAGTTGGGGAAATTGGGTTACAGTGCCTCTAAGTTCTCCTCAAATTCTAAATTGTAAAATTTAATTCTGGGATTTTGCATTTTGATTTTAAAGCATGGTATCGGACGCAAGTTGCATTTTTATAGACTGAGCACCTATAAATCATGGACAACGATGTTAAAATAACAAAAGATGATAACTTGATAAAAGAAGTTTAAAAATCGTTTCATGTTTTATTTATTTATTTATTTATTTTTAAAATAAATTTATTTATTTATTTTTAGCTGTGTTGGGTCTTCGTTTCTGTGTGAGGGCTTTCTCCAGTTGTGGCAAGCAGGGGCCATTCTTCATCGCGGTGCGCGGGCCTCACTATTGCGGCCTCTCTTGTTGCGGAGCACAGGCTCCAGACGCGCAGGCTCGGTAATTGTGGCTCACGGGCCTAGTTGCTCCGCGGCATGTGGGATCTTCCCAGACCAGGGCTCGAACCCGTGTCCCCTGCATTGGCAGGCAGATTCTCAACCACTGCGCCACCAGGGAAGCCCCTCATGTTTTATTTTTTTTAATGAAGCTGTTGGATTCTATTGAAGTCTGTGTGTGTGTTGGGGGGTGTGGATGTATGTAGGGAGGTGGTAGTTAAGTACACTGTTGTTTTCTGGCTACCCATTTGTGATATAGTTTGTTGATAGACTATAAAAAAAGACCAAAAGAAAGTCAACCTCACCTTGAAAAAAGTGCATGCTTCTTTTTTTCTAGAGAGTTTGTTAGTATTATTTTGCTGTATCTGTTTGTCATTTAAAACATGATATTCATATAAAGTTTTATTGCTAGTGGCCTACTGTCAGCTGTCACAAAACTGGATGTATTGTGCTATTGCAAGCTTTGTATAGGTGAGAACTTTACAAAAGTAATTAACAAAGCACATTGAGTATAATAATCAATGCTAACAACAGTCATGTAGATAAAATTATTTGCATAAACAAAATATCCTAATTAGTATGAATTATTTCTTGATGAAGCATGAGAACTATAGATGATAACCTTTTCAATATCTTTGATTCTCTGAAGCACTTCTAGTTCTGGTAATAATTTCAGAAATCTGTCATAGCAACTACTTTGGGAGATTAACATCTCTAATGCCTTCTTTGTACTGGTAATATTAAGCTTTCAATAACCGTCTTTTGGATGGTTGCCACTTAACTCTATACTGCATGTAAATTTTAGTCAATGTCTTTTAGGTAGCTAATTCATTCAAAAAATATGAATGCATACTATATGTATCTACACATCAAAGATATAGCAGTTTTTAAAAATAGAATTCTTTACCTTTATTAAACTTATATGACCATATTGGTCAATTGTCAAATCAAGTTGTTAAGTGATAATAATTTTCTTCATTTCATTTTTTGAGTTCTGCTGGCTACCTTCATCATGAGAGGAGTATCAGTCATGGAAAAAAAATACTTCTCCAAGTATTTAAACAAAAATGAATTTAATAACAGAATATAAATTTGTACAAAATTATTGACATAGAATCATAGAAGAGGTTAAAAATGATTGTTGATTGCTAACTAATTACCAGTGCAGATTACAAAAGCATATATATATATATATCTCACAATTACTAAGTTACTAAATATTAGTATATTAAAGAAGCTGACAATTGCTTACCTCCTCAGACTCCTTTGTCAGAGAATGTCCTTCTCATCATTGATAGCATCATGTGACTTTGATACTTCTGGGCATAGCATTTGGACCAGAACTGGACATTTGACCAAAGGTGAACCAACTCATAGACTGGAATAAACCAATTATATTTTATTCATTCTTTTTTTCTTCCAACTTTATTGAGATATAATTGATTTATAGCCAAATAAGTTTAAGGTATAGAGCATAATGATTTACATATATTATGAAATGATTAGCACAGTAAGTTTAGTAAACATCCATCATCTCATATAGATAAAAAATTAAAGAAATAGAAAAATATTTTTCCTCATAACCATTGGTTTGGCCAAAAAGTTTGTTCGGGTTTTCACAAGCTCTTACAGAAAGACCCAAACAAAATTTTTGGCCCAACCATGGAATGCTTAGGGTTTACTCTTTTGACAACTTTCACCTATAACACACAGCAGAGTTCATTATGGTCATCATGTGGTACATGACATCCCTAGTGCTTCTTCATCATATAACTGGAAGTTTATACCTTTGACTGCCTTCATCCAGTTCCCCCTCCCCCCACCTGCCCCTGCCTCTGGGAACAACAAATCTGACCTCTTTTTCTATGAGTTTGTTTTTGAAGTATAACTGACCTACAACACTATGTTAGTTCCTGTTATACAACAGAGTGATTCGATATTTCTATACGTTTCAAAATGATGATCTATCTGATTCATTCTTTTGGTAGTTTGAACCATGAGATATCATATCCTGAGTTATTTCATTAGGGAATATTTTTTTGGAACCACTGCTGTTGACAACTTGGTTCATACACTTCCAGGATTCTGTTTGTTTGGCTTGTTTTATCCTTGAAATTTTTAAAACTTTTGTGTTCTAAGATATTTATAATCTTACAGGATCTTCCCTCCTCCTCCCTCCTGCCTTGAACAAATTTAAATCAGTTTCTCTTCCTTGAAATAATATTTGTTCTGATTAATAAAATAAGTCCTAAATTTGCATTTTTGAATTAGATGTTTGACCTTCACAAGTGCTAAATCATCGAGTTCCTATAATTCAACATATACCTGTATGGATATATATAGATTTACAGACATACTTTTATATAGCTTAAGAAACTTTATTTGTTCAAACTTGTTCAAAATTTCCAAGTAGTTTTGACTGTGAAATGAGTTCTTGTTTGTATGAGACTAAGGTCTTCCATTGATATATCTATGTAGGTAGATAGATGGATAGATATATCAATATCTATCTATATATCTATCTATAAAGATATTGATATCTATCTTTCTATCTACCTACACTTCTGAAAACACTACATTTCTGAAAAAGTGATAACTGATACAGTACAGGTTACTGTCTGTCATGCCTTACTTAAATAATCATTGAAACATTTCAAAATATATATATAGTTAGCCTGTCCTAAAAACCACAGATAAGTGGTTTTTGGTGGTCATTTCAGAAAGTTCAGAGGTTGAGTTGGAAGAACAAAGTACAGAGCTACTTAAAAGGGATTCTCTTCTAATGTCTGAAAAAGACATCTGGGAAAGAACTTTGGAATAGGAAGCTGAGTAATTCTATTTTAATAATTTACATATTTAAATGTTCTTCTTTTAATGATAAAATCATAGATCTTTAAATTAGGGAACTTGTTAGATATAACCCATTTCAACGTCCTCAGAAAATTAAAGTCAAGATTATGTGGTTTGTGCAAGAACACAAATAATGGTCAACATTTATTGACTTTTTATTGATATTATGTACCAGGAAACCCTTTAAGTATGTTATTGCATTTGATCTTCACAACAATTCTATGAAATTGATACTTATATTATCTCTTTTTAGAGATGAGGAAACTGGTGAACAGAGAGGAAAAGTACATTGCCATGTTCACAGGGCCATAAGGATTCTGAGATAGACCTTGAATCCTGCAACAGGATTCAAAGCCCTCATTTGTGACCACCAAACATGCTTTCAGTCGTTCGTTAGTACAGAGAACAGTCCCAGACTTAAAGCTTGGAAATGATCATTTTAAATCTGGATCCTTCTTCTGCTGCCCAGTGTGACCTCATTAGGGCATTTGGAGTTCCACCTGCTTTTGCCTCTGGCCTATCTCTCCTACTTCTAACATCACCCTCCAGGAATTCCTAGAGCTATTCTTCAACTTTTCAGGCTCCACTCTGACTGTTGACCCTTAAGATTACCCCGAATAACTTTTCTGAAACTCTGGCTCTCTACAGCATTTCTCTCTTCTGCAAACTTCATTGCCTGTGTTAAAAACAAGACAACAGGCTCAAAACAGAGTTGCTTATGTTATGCCCCATGTCAACAAACTGAGACTTAATTTAATTAGCTCTGGCTGTCACTGAAATAGAATCTTAAACCAACCGGTCAATCAGGAATTGCCTAATCAGTATTAGTTAGATAATCTGCCTGACAAACCCCTGCCAGCCCCTAAAGGAAACTAACCTTGCAATAACCAGCTCACATTTTTGCATAGTATAATTTCCTTGTTCCTGCTCCCTTTTGCTTGTAAGTCTTTCATTTTGTATAGCTCCTTCAGTTCCTTTCTATCTGCTAGACTGGATGCTGCCCGATTCAAATTGATTTTTGCTCAAATAACTCTTAAAATTTTTAATATGCTTCAGTTTATCTTTTAACACCTGTAACCTCAAAACTCCCCTTTTCTCAAACCTTTTCCTAATCCCTTACTTTCAGGCTCTCACCACTCTTCTTCCACATTCCATCCTCATCCTCTTATAGTGGTTTGACCCCTGCCAATGTCATTGGTGTCAACCCTTACTCTCTATCCTCAACTTTGTTTAAGAGTCAAGCTGGTCTTGCAGGTCCTGCAGAGCAAAATGGTTCTCTCCCACCAGGGCCTTCAGGCTTGTTATTCCCTCTTATGAACTATTCTCCATCCCTCTCCGTTCGTCAGTTAAATCCAGCCTACAGCATTGGCACCACTTGGAAGTTTGCTGGAAATACAGAACCTCAGGCCTCTGTCCCAGGTAAACTGTACCAGAATCTGCATTTTAATAAGATTCCCAAATGATTCAAATGCACATTAAAGATTAAGAAGCCCTATCCTTTCAGAGCACTCCTCATAATTATAAGGACATCTATTGTTTATATAGATCTTCCTCTTATGAAGGTGAGCCCCAGGAGGGCAAAGGCCTCATCTTTCACTTTCACTGCTTTATTCACACTTCCTGGTACAGTGCCTTGCACAAAATAAACTCAAAAATAATTATTGAACAATCAACAAATTTCATATATTTTGTATTGAGCAAAAAACTCTCACATATCTAAATGATCAGAACAGCCTAGTGAAGATGACCTACAGCCATAAAATTGCTTAAATTTGTATTCTCTCCAAAGAATAAAATAGTGTCACTATTATAGCACCTTAGATAGAGCATAATATTTTAAGCTATATTCAATTCCATATAAAAAAATAAATCTAAACTCTGGCATGTATTAAAGTTTTAAGAGTTTGCCAAAATACCCAATAAATGTATTATCAAATGACTATAGTTAAAAAATAAATGGATTCTAGCTAGTGCTCAAAAGACAATAGAGACTACATTTTTCAATATGCTGTTTGTTAGCTATAAGATTGAAATCAAATAATCTTTTTTGGGGGGGCAGTGAGAGGAAATGCTATTTTTTTCTACCTCTCAAAATATATTTATAGGAGTGAGACTTAAATCTGTATTTGAAAGTCTGATATCCTACTAAAAACACTGTAAGAAACTGAAAGTTTATTTTTCCCATAAATTATAATGGAAACTACTAGTTCCTAATTGCTACTACTACCATAAAACATAAAATTAAGTGATAACTATTTCGGATACTGTTAAAAGCATATCTAATGGACAAGATGAATTTCCTCTTTAAGGTTATTGTCGCTATTAAATCAAAGCCTCTTGAACAGTAAGAAAGTTGGGGTTGGTATTTCTTGCACGTTCTCTCCAGCTGGGTGTGATACGGATTTTTAAAGGTTCTGTGTTAGTGACACAACTATCCAATCCACTTTGATCTAATAAGAAACTGTCCTTGCATGAGCCCATAGTTTGTCTTTGCTTTTGTTTTTCTGAGCAAATCTTGATGATTATCTCTCTCACCTTATACTTACGTTTCAGATGATTGGTGGTTCAGTCTCTGAATCACTGGACTAGACCGTTGTTTAGAATCCTGTTGTTACCTGCTTGACTAAAAAAGCCTTTCTCAATTTATAGGAGAAACTTAGAAATGAGAAGTCCTCAGTGAAACATGTTTAGTAATTGAAGTTTCTGGCAAATTGCAGTCAAGCTCTCAGGCTTCCACAGGCCTCCTGAAGCTTACAGAGTTTCTGATGGAACAGCTTCTCTCTCAGGGGAAAATTAGGGGCCAGGAAAGGCACAGCTTATCAGGGATACAGGTACCAAGCCTCTAGGTCAGTACCTGTGATTTCAAGGGAAGTAAATGTGAAGTTCTGGGCTTCCCAGCTAACTGGAAATTTTGCATTTCTTTTAAAAATGGAATCTACTATGTCAACATGTTTACATAATTGTTATACAGAAGTTTAAGTGGAATCATTTTACACTGTGCTTTTTGTTGTCATTTGTAGCTCATGCTTCTCAGAATAACATGAAATGTGCCTCATAAATAGCGGAAGTCAGAGATTTCTGAGTCACTTCATACTTTGTCTTACGCATCATTTTTCTCTTACAGGCAGCCACCCTAATATTGAGTTTATTATCGGCACCAGCAAAGTGTTTTCTCCATCCATTATTTACTTGTCTGTTGCTTGAAATACTTAATTTACCTTGGCAATCTCTACAGAAAATTGAAATACTGATGTGAATTACTTTAGTACTCTGCAGCATCAAGGAATTAGCTACAGAAGAAAAAAATATATATGTAATTGCATCAAAGGGGTGACTCCCACATTTTAGCAAGCCCACTCCTTGGTTTCTTTCACTGTGGTCCTTGATCTGGTTAGTTGTTCTGCAATATGTTTCATCTTTATGACTTAGAAATTTTAACAAATATGGCTATGGCAGCCATCAGACAGATTAATTTCGCTAAAGCGAAATGATTATCTTGTTTGACACGTGCTGCTGTGAAATAGAGATGTTTTGAATGGCCTGCTGAAACCCTCAAGGAGTGCAGTGGTGGAACTCCAGCTCATGTTCAACCAATACGGTGAACGGCTTCAATCAGCTGAAGTCTGCTATTGAAACACTCCTTTAAAAATGATCAAAATGATATCTGCATTTTATTAGAAAAAGAAAGCATTTATTCTTACAAATAGGACACCTAAAAATGCACTGACTTTGGCGGCAATGCTGCCCTCAGGTGTAATAAAGTTGATGAGACCATGTAATAAAATTTATGGAACCAGAGCGAATTCAATTTATTTAAATATGCTCAGTTATGTTTTTGTTTATTCCCATAGCAGATGTTTAATTTACAAACCAGGCAATTACGACAGCTCTTCCAAACAAATAAGAGCAGATTAGTCAAACGTTCACATCAATTTTTATGTTTATCATTAGTTTTATGAGGTGTCATGAATATTCAGTGGTAAGAAAAACTATCATTATGGTACCTGGAAAACCTCAAAATGTTGTTTTGCTTCTCTAAATGCTATTTCCCCCTTTCTGATAAAGCTTTTAATGTTTGTTGTCTCTTATTACAAGTTGGGCTTACAGGCTGCAGTGAAAAAAGCACTCATTCTCTCCAGGGATCTTGTACATTCTAGTCAATGTGCTGATGGCGTTTTTGTGGAAAGCATGTGACAATGTATAGGTGATCATGTTTTGATTTTTAGTATGCAGATAAAGACATATTTGTGCATTCTGTAACATTACCATGCAGATTTTATAAAATTTTAATTTTACTTAAAAATAACTCACCATACTTTTATTTATAAGGTTAATTTGCTTCCTCTTCTTTGCAACCCCTTTTGTTATACCAAGGGAAAGTTTAACCTTTCCAGATATGAGACCTGTTGCAGCTCTTAATGTTTAATCTGTAGCTAGGAAGTCTTAATGTGAAGCCATTTATAAGGGAGGTCTTCACACAGCAGTTTTAGTTTTCTTTTATGCGCTAAACTGTCAGAAGAAAAAGGCTGTAGCTCCATGATGAATCAGTACAACTACATAGCATGATCCATAAACAAGGACGCGATATTTCCAGGCCGGCTGCCTTTGAATGGATTGTATGCATTTGGACAAGCTCTGCCCTAAAAGCAGTGATACATCCTCAATATCCTAAACCTGATTCCCACAATGCATTTTTTCCCAATCCATTGTAGTGGCAGGTTACCTGTCATCAATCAGCATTCAGCCAGAAAAGAAAATTAGGAGATCAATGTGTTAAAATAGCTCTAGAGAGAATAGCTTCACTAGAAATATTTTCAATGTAAGTTACACCAAATGTTGAAATAGAAACTGGAGGAAAACATGATTTTACTGTTAAAGCTGCTTTGAACTGAACTATAATATCATAATTTTGTGGGGTTTTTATAATTCTCACTAGCATACCTTTTTTGACAGCAACCAAAATATCATCTGCTTCTTTGTCATTAGTTATAGTAGAAATCTCCCAGGGGTGTTAACTTTATCATACACTTGTGATAATTATATGTTTTGAATTTGAATGTAGGCCACATCAGAATACTATTTAGCGTATAGTCACCTCTTGGATTCTTACTGAAGCTTCTAAAAGCATTAGTCATTTTGAATTCAAAACAGTCCGAATTGATTTACATATTCCTATGATATTTATCTGCAAGGTAATTTTTAACACACACACAGACACACACACACACACACACACACACACCTTTTGACTTGGCTTGCTTTATTCCATTTCTGCCGGTTAGGTGGAGGATAATAGACTTAAAGCTGATTTATAAGATGTTCCTTTTTAATCTTGCTTTTTAGATCCACTAATAACAATAATCTGAAGGAGATGATGGGGATGAGTGTAGGACACAAAAAGAAACATAAACCTTAAGCAAGAAAGCATGCAGAAATAGACTTCTTACAGCTCTGGGTCTACTGTTCAGCAAAGGCGATGCCAGTCTATGGAAGTAATGAACAACTTTTTGGGGGGAGGAAAAGCAGACACTGGGGCACGTAAACAGAAAGGGCCACTGATAAATAATTGCACACAATATATTGCTATGCAGTATTCTCTTGGGAATCCAGGAGATGCAGAAAATGGTATGCCACTGGTGTTTAGATTATAAAGTTCTTAGAGTATGAATTACTAGTGGGATTTGCTTTCTCTTAACAGGAATAAATCCTTTTAGATTGAAGGCTGGTAAGATTATCTAGTAATCTTGCACACCAGTCTGTTATAAAGAACATAATGACCTCTGTAAATGATAGAATGATATTTTTTGTAAAATGCAAACCAAGCAGTTCACATTTACAGTTGCTAAACTAATAATAGTCTTCCGAATGGATTTCATAGTTTGCTTCTAACGTAATTTTCTTTGGACCTTTATAGTTCATCATTGTTCTGCAGTGGCAAACATTATAACTCTTTCTTTCCTATGAGACAAAAACTTTTGACTTCCATGATACAAAGAAAAATTTCACAGTTTTAAGGGTCTTCATAATAACTATAGGTCAAAATTATTAAATATATTTCAAAAGCTGTCAATTTATACTAATAAGCACTAAAGTTCTTATGGATGAAATGTGGGGAATTTGTTCTTCTAATGCATTTACCACAAAATCCAGGTTATTTAGATTTCCCAATTGTTAGATTTTTGGTAGTTTCAAACTATTAAAATGATATAGTACAATTTATTTCCTTTTTTTAATACAATAAATGTGCTTAAGTAAAATAATGCAAATATAGAAAGAATAGAGTATATAAAACCTTTTGCATATTGGTGAATATCAATTTTTTTTACTTTACCAAAGGTTGAATTGTTTTATGTACAGCAGTTTTTTTTTATAAAATAATATTTTTGTCCATTGTCTTACATGTATGTCATAAGAAAAAGATTTACATTACACCTTTTCATGTATATAACATTAACTTACAAAAATGTACACATTAATATATTTTTAAGATTAAGATAGAGTTACTTTTTGTTTTATTAATTCCTGAAAATAGACAACAGCAACAACCTGAGAGATTAAAAAATTGTATGATAGAAGGAACACAGCACAGAAAATGTGGATTGTCAATCAGGTTACATAATTTCTCATTCTTTCATGCATTCACTTTATGCAACATTGAATTGATGATTATTCAGTTAATCCTTTACTTCACACTTACTACTTTTTAGTTAATGGACTATAAATATAAATACTTACCCTCCCTTCACTTGACGAAATCAAAGTATAGTGTGGGAAATAGACTCACCATGTGAAAACTGGGGGACCAAGTGTGTGAGCTTCAGTTTCCTTAGATGTGGAGTGAGAGGCGATACTGGATGTCTCTAAAACCTTTGTCTCTTTTTACATTCTTTAATTTGTCCACTTTGAATGGTTATTTTTCAAAACTTAAAATAATCAATAAACTAATATTAAACATATTTAGTATTTATATAAACTTATTATATATATGTTAAGCCCATTTTGAATGTTATGAAATGTATTTATAATTCTCTCCAAATGATGTCTTCAATGATCAATCCTTAATGATTCGAGGGTTCTTTCATTGACATATAATTGATGTATAAGATTATATTAGTTTCAGGTGTACATCCCTAGGATTTATTTATCTTTTAACTGAAAGTTTGTACTTTTTGACCACCTTTACTAGTGGTAACCACCAATTTGTTCTCTTTATCTATGAGTTTATTAGATGTTACAAATTAACATATTTACATTTTCAAATTATGAAAATTAAAATTAAAGGAAAAAAACACACAACATTCAAAATGAGATTTTTCTACTTACTCATATATATTAGTATTCAGTTACTGCATTCCTCTAATGATATTTTGGACTACATCTGCTCAGTGGTAGAAAACATTACGGTAAAATAAAAAATAACATGTTTGCTGTCAACAATAGTTTTGAAATATGGAATTGGTCTTCTTTTTTAAATACTCTTTCAGCTTTATGTCAACTTCTTTATTGACCCTCTATGAATTTGTTTCCCAAGCTGCCTTCCTCTTAACGCTTGCTCCAGTTTTATGTAAATAATGTACACAGTTTTAAAGGATTATTTAAACTAGTTCATTAAAGTTGCTTTCTTCAACTTGACTCTTTAAAGGTCAAATGGCCACATGATATTGAAGTTGTAAAGGAATTCAGAGATCATCTGGATTCATTCTTTTCTAAAATGTCACTGGCAGACAGCAATCTTGTACTTTCTGAAATAACTCGGGGGGGAAAAAAGAGTATAGCCTTTTCACCCCTGGTCAGCTCTAATTGCTAGAAAATGTTTCTTTGGCTTTACTAAAGTCTGCTTTAGGAGAGAAAAAGACAATAAGTCATGGTCCCTACTTCCAAATGTTAAAGTTAATGAGGGACATATTTTTGCAAACACTTATCAACAGTAGCAGACAGTGAAAAAAGCCATCTCCACCTGAGGCAGAATGCCATAGGAGCCCAGGGGAGGGAGGGATGGCCCCTTCCACCTGAGGGAGGGGAGGTTCCCTGGATAGCGTGTCACATAATAAAGACCTTGAAGAGAATGGGCAGAATTCAGAAAAGTGATGTTTAAGGAAAAATCATTCCAGTCACAGGGAATAAAAGGAATATAACTTAGCTATTGTTAGCAGCATTATTAGTAGTAGTAATAGTATTACTTAAATAAATTATCATTAAATTTATAAAACAAAATTTAAAATATAAATTAAAAGACCATAGGTTTAAAACAAACAAAAAATAAACTCCTACAACTCTAGAAACTAGCAAAAGTCATTAAAGGTTTGGAGTAAATGAATAACATGTTTTATTACATCATTCCCTCCCTTACTTTGTCTTTGAGACAAAATTACATCCCATCCCTAAACTTGTCATTTACAGCATAAGATTGACTTATGCTGGCAATGTTACTTACCAGCCCAACTAGCTTTTAGCAGTTTTGAAACCCAAAGGAACAGTTCTGGACATGTTCTGTTTGATTTCCAAATAATCTGAGTTGGTTTTCCTCTAAGTCAGCTTTGAAGAGTTGATGCTACTCAAACAAAACTGGGTTACTTATGAATTGCCTTGGGTAAGGGACATGTTCAGTTTTATTATTTGCTGGGAACTGAAAAGACCGATTCATGGAAGTGGCCTACATACAGGAATTAACTTGCTTTAAGTAAAGAAAAATCCTTAATATGAAGGAAAAACATGTAAGTAAATATAAAATAAATCAAGCTGTGGTAATATAATGAAAACTATATTAGTTGCACACCTAAACTCTGTCTAATACTATATCCTAACTCCACCCCTAGAAGTGTAATTCAGAGCAAGTTAGGCTCGCTTTGCTTTTGTTCCTTCATTAGTAACAAAGGGACCATACCCTACCTACCTCATAATGTGCTAGAATTCTTTTCAGGTGATCCATAAAAAGTGCTAACAACAGCATATGTTGACCATTATTTGGTTGTTATACAGTTTACATTGATACAATACAAACACTATTGATTTCTGAATTTACTTTAGTTGTTATGTAGCAATTTTTGTAATTGAGGTTTGGATAGTATGCAGAGAAAGAGAAACATTTAACAAACATAAAGCATAATCACCAGTCATAATAGCTGATGACAGGTACTTCTAAATCATCTCAGACCCTCCAACTTGTGCAGAGGCAAAAAGCTGTTGTGTTTATTCTTTTATTCAATTAGTATTTATTATGTACCTGACGTGTGTCAGGCATCCCACTTAGGCTGGGCATTTGTGGTAAATAAGCCACAGATTCTAGTGGCAATTCCAGTAGCAGGTGTCTTTATTCTTTTGGACCACATCTTAAGGGCCTGTTCTTATAAGGTCATGAAAAAAAGAGAAAAATTTTATACAAAGCTGAGATTTTAAAAATTGCTTATTTTGGCTGCTGCTGTAATAAACCAATTTAAAACAACAAAGGACTTTCTGCTATCATTAGCCACTACACATGCCTTTCTTGTTAACCGTGCATCCCAAGCATGTAGAACACAGCAGGTACGCAGCAAATATACAATGAAAGAAAGAATTATAAAACATTAAAATAGCTAGTGATGTTCTGTTAATATTTAACAACCAGTTCTCTGGGAAAAGGGCTGATTTATAGTATTTGCTGGTCAATTTCTGATTTTTGTGGTGTGAAATCCACAATGGCCAATATCAAGCTACCAATGTAATATCAATTGACTCAACATTTCTGAAAATTTAACAATCAGCTCTCACAAGTCTGTCTAAACCAGCTGCAGCTAAAATATATATGTGTTTACTCCTGGTTAAAACAGAGGCCATTATATATATATATATACTGTCTCCATTTATCATTATAGAATGTTTTTTCAGATTATTAGATACTATTTAAACAGAAAGTCTCAATTTAAAGTATCAAGATTGTTCTAAAAATTTAAGCTTAATCCCATATCAACCCTCTGAGGTATGTTCAACAGTTTTACCTATTTTACAAATGAAGAAACTGAGGGCATAGAATACTTAACTTGCTTTAGGTCTCAGAGCTAGTAAATGACAAAACTGGAATTCCAACCCTAGTATCAATAATTTGGTTCCAAAGCCTGAATTCATAATCATCATGTTATATTGCCTCTTGAATGATGAAAATGATAAAATACATGTTTATGTTTCTTCTCAAAATTTTACTCAATAGGATTTGATGATTGATCAATTCCTTGTTGCTTTAGTCCCTCTCTTTGGTTACTTATTTGCTTGTTTCTTTGTTTTGATGAAAAATCTTAATAGGCAGGAGATAGTCAGATCCAGGAGGAAAAACAGAGATTGTCGAACCTCTGAAGATTCAGCTCTGGAATTGCTATAATAGTTATTTGTTATAGTGGAGAAACCACGTAAATATCTAACAGCCTAGTAAAATAGTACATATTGCTTCTATACACCAAAAATTCAACTATATTACAGGCCCATTATATTCCTTAACTGTGCTTCCCTAGGAACCAGAAGCGTCACACTAATTGGGAAGGTCTTTATTTCTGTCTCTCAATACCTATAGTAAAAAGAGGCTATAATAAATAACCATCAATAATTACTAAGAGCTGAATTTTAAATTTCAAAATGTACTTTTTCTGATGCATTTACTGTATTTTACCTTTAGCCTAAAGTGAATACTAAATTTTCCACATATTAAACCACCCCTGATTTGCTCTTTGGTACCAAATTTATTTATATTTTGATCTGTGAACAGTCTGAGAGAATTTATTATCCATGTATTTATAGAATGTTCATCAAACAAGAGACCTTGGTACTTTGGGAAACACAGTAACTTGTGAAAAACCATATACATTAGACTTGTCAGTTGGATTCCCCAGGGCCATCCTCTCTAACTCTAAAGTAGAATTCCTACTGCTAGTTAAATACTATTTCACTCCCTCAAATTAATCATCATAGAACCTTTTTTCCACATGAATAGCAATCTCGTGCCATAAAAGTCCTTTTATTTTTAGGGAAGGAGAAGCTGTTTTATTTTTTATTCTTTTTAACATCTTTATTGGAGTATATTTGCTTTACAATGGTATGTTAGTTTCTGCTTTATAACAAAGTGAATCAGCTATACATATACATATATCCCCATATCTCCTCCCTCTTGCGTCTCCCTCCCACCCTCCCTATCCCACCCCTCTAGGTGGTCACAAAGCACCTTAAAAAACTAAAAACAGAACTGCCATATGACCCAGCAATCCCACTACTGGGCATATACCCTGAGAAAACCATAATTCAAAAAGTCCTTCATATAGGCTGTCAAAATTATTGAAACTTTGTAATTAAAAGATTTGTAGTATATTAGTTATTGTTATTACAGGGACAACTAAACATTTAAAATGGAATCCTGGTGTTAGAGGCTTTCTCAGGATTTAAGTTGTAGCCAAAAACAAATCGAATTCCTTGTGCAATAGTACGACTAAATTCACCTCTTACAACCTTAGTGTCTGATTCTTCTTTGGAGAGGCGGGGTTGGGAAGGCAGCACAGCCAGGCAATTTCCAGGTAAGGACAAAAGGCACCAAGAAAACTCAAATCCTGAAAGGGATGCCAAGGTTAAATAAAGTCTAGACACAAACCTTAGACAAATAAGCCAAAAGGATGAGTGAGAGAGGGGGAGCCCAAAGTGCGAGATTAGAAATACCAGAAAAGGAGGGAGAGAAACAAAGCAGCACAGCAGATGCCTGGGTATCTCTGACAGTCTTCTCTGAGGATGCATTAGTTTGTGGAAAAGGGTCCAAATGCAGCAGACACTATTCTCACCGTGAATAGAGACTTGGAAAAGATAGAGAATGAGATGTGGCTGAATATCTCACTTGTCCCTTAGGAAATCAAGAGGAGAATACATGCTTCATTTTCGTGTTTCTCAACCCATTGTAGAAATCAAGGGATCAGAAGGAGAGAAAATTATACAGGTATTAGCTAGAGTGAAAAAGTCCATATCCCTTAGGCGGTCTTTTCAACACATTAAACTACAGTGAGTGAACATCACAAGCATGAGGGTGTGCCCCACAGGCACGTTACCCATGTATTACTTTTTCTTTGAATACCTAAATTCAAGTGCACACCATGTAATTTGACACAACTCTATCCTCTCTTGTATTTTTTATTGTTGTTTCAGATACTAACAATATGTGAAAATAATATTGTTTACTAATTGTGTTAGACAACTGGGAAATGCCTCCCCTTCTTCAATGTCTGATCCATCAGTTCCCTGTTCTGCTTTCCTATGGACACGCTCACAGCCAGATGCCATAGTCCTGATTCCTATCTGCTGGCTGATGCCCCATTGCTGCCTTCCTGGGCCCTGTCCCTATGCCATTGCTACTGATTCAGTGTCTTCTCGCCCAGATCTCTCTTCGGTGTTGATTTTCCTTCGCTATATATGCACTGTGTTGTTGGCTGTCACTGAATTTATTTAAAAGTACCATGTGAGGGACAGAGATTATACTATACCCAGATGAAGCACTTAATTCTCATATTCTTGAAACTTAATTGCACATAACTACTGTACTTGGCATTTTTATTTGGATGTGATTCTTTTTGAGCATTGGCTAAGAAAGAAAGAAGAGTTTGCTTTCCTATGAGATTTACATTTCTTCTCCAAGAGAAGAGGTGCTGAAATTATTTATAATATAGATGTTCTGCAATTTCACATCAATCCCTTGAGAATTGCGTTTCTCACAGGTCTGCTTTCTGCCTATAATTCTAAATATGGTTGACACAGAGTTTATATTTGTGCTGAAAAGGCTGATTTCAAAAGTTCACTTTCTTTCCTGGGAATATTGTGAAGAGTATTAGCAAAGTGCTTCTTTCCTCACCAATTCAGGTCATCAAAATGAGAGTGAACACTCAGTAGACAATATAAACCAAAACTCAAGTTTAGTAATTTACATGCATTATCTCATTTAATCCTAACAATAACACTTTGGTCAGGTACCCTTACTCCCATTTTATGATGACAAAATAGACTTGAAAAAATTACTTTGCTTACCCAGTGTCACTCAGTTGGTAAGTATCAAAGGTTAGAGTCAAACACAGTTCTTTTTACAAATGAATTATTTGCTCTTACACATTATGCTATAGTTGTCTAATATTGCTTTGGTGCTTTCTAAAGTTTTATTTAATAATATAAGTTATTAATCAGAGGGGTTGCTGTTTAAAACCACTCCAGTTCAAGATCCAACATGGACATTGGTTTTACAATACCTCTAGAGAGAATTTATTAAAAAGCAGTAAATTAAGCATTTTTACACATGCGGAATGGGTTTGCCAATAATTCTGGGGAAGCAGAATATTCTTAATCTTTATTTATTTTTTCAGTTACCTAAAATTAGTTGTATAAATCCTAAATGAAGTTATTGTTTTGAAATTTAATTAATTACATATTTATTCTTTTGCCTCTGATATATTTGGCAATTGTGTCCACCCCCCAAAAAAAGGAAAGAAGAAATACAATAAAAGCATTGATTTCTAAAATATAATGTTAAATCTCTAATCCTAAAAAATAAGCTACTATAAAATGAAATGCTAGTTGTTATTAATAACATTATCCTAGTTAAAAAAAAAAAATGTTAGCCTAGCTGCTAACTGATATAACATAGTGGCATGAAAGAATATTCATAGAGAGATTAATCTAAAAAAAAAACAAGAATTTCTCTGGAGCAAAATGAGCATATGGCTTTATGTTCATAAAGTCTTCAGATTCAAATGTCTGATAAAATGAAGGACAGATTAAGAAAGGTGATTTTTCATTAGATAATGCATAGAAAGTATATGATATAATATCTTGATCACAATTTTACAAAATTCCTATTTATTTTTTCTTTTTCCAAATATTAATGAGTAATGAAAATACCTTACCCCTGGCACTTTTAATCCCTCTTCTCTATTTTGGTCTGTCTGGTTTTGTCCCTTATCATTTATCGCAATACAATGTACTACTTATTTTATTTATGTATCTCATTATTGTCTGTCTTCCCATTAGAATGAGGATAGGAATTTATGATTAATTTATTACTACTAGATTCCTAGTGTCTAGAATGATGCCTGGTCCACAGTAAGTGGTCAATAAATTCTAATTGAGTAAATAAATTTGCTTATTTTATAAAGAACTTACTCTGTTGGGAATAATAAAATCAGAGATTTAAAAAAATTTTATATCTGAAGAAGTCAGAATAAAAGGGTATTGTGTGGTTGTAATCTAGTAAAATATGGAGCGTGAATATGTGGAGATTTATAAATAAAAACGAAGAACTTCAGTGATATAAAAGCACTTTGAGACCAATTTGTATGTAAAAACTAAGCATTTAGCTGTCAGACATCGTGGGCAGTTCACACAGATTTCCCCATGTGTCACATTCTTCCCTCAGGAACCACGGGGGCCATACGATATCAGCTATTTTACTCAGCAGGCGTGATTCAACAGCTCTTTCCGGTAAGGCACGTGCATCTGAGATATTTTTTTTTAATTCAAGAGATCTAAATGTAATCTGGTAAAATATAGTGGTTCTGTTTACAAAATTCTAAATGCTAGAAGCCATCGATCATTCTAATCATCATCACTGTTTTCCTCCTCATAGCTTTTTCAGAGGAAAGGAGTTTTAAACGTGGGAAATGTCCCCACGTCTCAGAATGAGAGAGGAGAAAGAACATTTAGTTCTGGTTTTCTCTTCTCTTGTTTTCTCTAATTTCTTTTTAGATAATAGATTCTTTATGAGATCGTGAATCTTTTATAAGCCTTTAAATGTATATGGAGGTTAAGAGTATAGCTTTTGGAGGAAGAAAAAGCTTCACTTGAATTCCAGCTCTGCTGCTGTGGAAACATCTTTGGCAATTTTTCTGTTAGCCCCCTTCCCATCCTTCTCTGTGCTTCTCGAGCCTGAGTTCCAAGGGCTGCAGCACCAGGCTGCCTTGCTCTTGGGCTGCCAGTTGGGGTTGGCCAATGGGAAGTAGGAGATAGAGCCTTGCTCCTGCCCAGCCTCACAGCCATTCTGGCAGTGGTAATGTTCCTGTCACTCACAACTCCTGTGGGTGTGGGTATCTCTTCTTCTCAGGTTCTAGTGCTCACAGGGTTCAGATAATACCATTCTCTCCCCTTGCTCTTTTAAGTGTGGAATATACTGGCTTCCTGCTGTGATGCCTGCCTGATGTTTTTTTGTTTGTTTGTTTTTTTGTTTTTTTTAAAGTTTAATTTTTATTTATTTATTTATTTATTTATTTTTGGCTGTGTTGGGTCTTCGTTTCTGTGCAAGGGCTTTCTCTAGTTGCGGCGAGTGGGGGCCACTCTTCATCACGGTGCGCGGGCCTCTCACTATCGCGGCCTCTCTTGTTGCGGAGCACAGGCTCCAGACGCGCAGGCACAGTAATTGTGGCTCACGGGCCTAGTTGCTCCGCGGCATGTGGGATCTTCCCAGATCAGGGCTCGAACCCGTGTGCCCTGCATTAGCAGGCAGACTCTCAACCACTGCGCCACCAGGGAAGCCCCTGCCTGATGTTTAACCACCCGATACTAGTTCCCCTAACCCTGCCCACCACTCTGGATATAGTCCCTTCTGTAGGGACACACCAACGGAAACATCAGTTTCTTTATGTGTAAATTGGAGGCAATGTCTACCTTTTGGCTTGTTGGGATGACAAAATGATATCACATATTTAAAGTATCTAACACAATGCCTGGCATAAAATTGAACTATCTTGGTGGTAACTGTGATGGCAGGGCTAGTAATAATAATGGTTGTTATCATCTAGCCAGAACAGCAATGATTTTCCCAGTTTTTGTGTTTATTGCATACATTTCTCAAGGGCAGAACACAGATGAGCATGATAAGATTTCAAAGGGAAAAAAAAATGCCTCTTTTATAACTGTTTTTATAATATCAGTTTCTGTGACAGAAACAACAAACAAACACATCTTGGCTCCTAAGGAAGGCAATCCTACAGTCGTATGTCCATGTTGCCGCAAAAGCACAGTTATGAGTTCAGTGATTGTGTCTGGGTTTGTTGTGGCTAACCACCAGCCAGATCTTTTCTTCTGAAACTCCATGCACATATTCCTTGTAGCCTAACACTGAAGTATTGTGTAGGCCACTGACTATTTCCAGAAATTCAAATGGATGCCATCTGTTTGAATGGCACAGATGGAAACATCTGTTTCGAATGTTACTCTGGTTATTGTTATAGCCCAGATCCTCAGCATAGAAGACACTGAGATCACTACCCTTTAACTCAAGAATCCTACTTTGAAGCTAGGGGTACACACCATGAGCAGCTGTATCATAGTGATATTTTCTTCTGTGCTTCAATTTTCATAATTTGAATTAGGACATTGACAAATTTCCATCAGAATCACTATTAAAATGGTGCTCTGTAATTCAGAGCAGTTAGAAAACTCTTGGGTCTGTGGACTTGAGTAGTGAGATAAATTGTTGAGAAAGACAATTATTGACTTAATGGTATTATTTTCAAATTGGTATGTTTTACCAAACCAATAAATTAAAATTTGAAAACATTTTTATGAATAGAAAATAATCTTTTAGTATCAAGTGTGTCATGAGCTTGAATTAGGATGAGTTAAATGGGAGTGGTGTACTAGTAAGACTTGATGTATTGGAAAAGATACAATTACAGATACAACATTAATCCAATAGGTAAGTGGATTATCAAGAAAACAAATGAAATGCTTAGATAAGTATATTGGCCTGTAGAAATAGAGGTGATTGTCATTTCAATCCAGTGTCTTAACGTATAAAGATCATGGTTCATTTTTACAGAAAAAGCTACTTGAAAAAAGTAGATTCTAAAATTAGTTTTAAAACTCTTCCCTCAACTGATGAAGGAAAGGCAGGATATTAATGTAAGAAATTTGCTTTTCCATGTAAACAATCATTTATGGCCACACGAGACAAGAATTTTGCCATAATATTTATAAATTTTTCAAAGCTTTTGCCATGAAAAGAGAAGAAAAACTGGCATATTAACTCAATTTAAAAGCAACATATCTTCAGCAGCAATATTCATTGAGTAAATTTGCATTTTGTCATCATGTGGCTGATTTTGCTTTTGTTTGCTTGTTTTTGTTTTCCCTAAGGAAATATGCACAGAGCATAGTTTGGACTTGTTTTTCTCCCCCTCTTCCAGAAAAGCATGTTAGGTGGATAAGGACAAGATGGGAGGAGCAAGGCTAAATACGTGATTGTTGTGTTTATAGTCATCCACAACTTGGGGAATAGCATGCTTTTCTTTTTTCATCAAGTCAAAAAGCAAGGCAATTTAAAATAAAATTAACATAATTTTGTCCATGTGTCAAAGTGAGTTTTTAATATCTGTCTAAAATGTAAATGTCAGTCAAAATAACAGTTGGATATCATTTTGGTGAATAGTTTCCTTTTCTCTTGTTTCACCAGAAATAATTTTAACTATCCCCCACCTTTTTAAAAATTAAATATAAGACCTAATCATGCAGAAAAAGATGAAATCATGTTGGGTGCCCAATATATAGTATTACTTTTTCTGCTTTGGTATTCTAAAATAAAGTTGTGTTGAAGGAAAAGTTCTTAAAGAAATCTGATTCCAAGTCCTCTTAAAACAGTTGTAATTAAATTCACAGCTATCAGAACTAGTCTTGTTTGATAAGAATTGCAGCTAAAATGTTTCCTTTGCTTTCACTTTCAACTTACTTGCTGCATCTATAAAAGAACAGTGGAAATGTTCTGTTTCCAAAAATAAATAAAGTTCAACTAGCACTTTACTTATTGGTTGTTAAACGGTTATTCGACTTGAAAAATGTTCAAAATCTCTATATGTATGCATTTTATCTCTCACAGAGGTAAGTCAGAGTTAGGAAGACTCTGAGCATGCTAATTTCTTTTGCAGGGTGGTGCAAATTAATTTGTCCATAAAAAATGTTTTAAATGTTTTTCAATGCATTTACTTCTACAGTAAATTGGTTAAGTAGTATCAAATACATATTCACTAGTAATCATTTATTTTTTCAGTATACAAAATTTCAAAGATTTTTTCTTGGTTCTGTAGAATTTTGCAAGAGTAGGTGACACAGAAACAAGAAAATGTTAACCCTAAAGAACTGTGTTATAAAGCTATGTGATTTAGCTACTTCCATAATTTTCTAAAATAAAATCTAAAAATTTTATGAGAATACTTTAGTTATTTTAATAAGTTGTAAGTCATTATAAGAATCTTCTAATCTTATTGACACAAATTGACACTCCAGTTGTTTCATTAATTTGAACTTGAAATTGCAAGTATGTTCATAAAAAGCCTCAATTTTTTTTACAAACAAATATCATCAAAAAGCAATATTTTAAAACATCCACTAGGTTGGAGCATGGTATTTTGCTCAATTTGGAAAAAATATGGTTCTTACATTTTTGAAGATTAGCAAAATCTCTCTTCTTACAAATATGGCATCTGAAAACCTCCAACAGGGGAAAATGTCCAAAAATTCATTTT
This sequence comes from Balaenoptera acutorostrata, assembly GCF_949987535.1. NCBI lineage: Eukaryota > Metazoa > Chordata > Mammalia > Artiodactyla > Balaenopteridae > Balaenoptera > Balaenoptera acutorostrata. Next base: position 46,161,220 of record NC_080077.1, read on the forward strand.
TCTAATCTATTACAATACTGTTTGCTTCTTGGATGAAGCCAGGTGGTAGGAGATGGGATTGGTTAGGTGATTTTGATTAAATATTCTTATAAAGCTTTTGAAATTTAAATTATGTGAGTATAGTATTGACTCAAAAAGTCAAATTAAAATTTTAGAAAAATGAAAGCATTGTCTCTATTTCAGTTGTTAGTTATTTGTTTTCATAGTTTCACATAGTTATGGAGAAGCTACTATACTACCACTTCAAATTAATAGAAATAATTAAATGTTAGCTGGAAGGTTCTAGCAACATTTATCTGTATGTGGGCATAGAGAACTACATAATGCTTAGTGCCATGTCAGTTGGATAAGAGATGACTATTTTTCCTTCTCCCTGAGGAAGAAAAATGTTAACACAAATCACAAATGCTTAGACACAGTCAATGCTTTTGGAAGGAAATAAACTATCTTTAAGTTCAAATAATAGTAAAGTCTGAGTCCCTTTATTGCTAATTCCAGATTTATTTCTTTACATTAACCAAGCCCATTAACTACCCTTCTGTTTGTATGTTTTAGGTCCTCTACTGTTTGAGCTCAGAACACAACATCATTTGAATGTTAGAAAACCCTCCCCTTAACGTACAGTGATGCCAGATCAAGACAACTGACAAACATTAGCAAGGTGTCTGAATTTGAGTCTAATATCAGAGAGTGATAGAATGATGGGTACTAAAATAGTGCTTTTTCCAAGAAACACAAAATACCTTACTTTTTAAATTTATGTAGTCTTTATTCAGATACAGGTATTTGGCAGAAAGTTTCTCAAATGTTATTGATGTAGACTATAATTTCAAGGAAAATAACTGGCAAAATTTGTTGCCAATGATGAATTGTGAGTCAAGTGAAAATTAGGATTTTGGAAATTGTACCCACTATTGTGATCCCAATGATTTCTCAATCCTTAAAGCCTTTCCTGATGCGATAACTATAGGTGGTGATATTAACTAACACATGTAATTAATATTGTATAATGAGATGTGCCAAAACTTGGAAGATTTGCATAAATAAGTGAACCAATATTTTTCCAAATGACCAATTAATGTTGCACTATCATGAATGGATAAAACATCCTTTCAGAGTACAAGCTAGATCAGTGGATGTTAGTGTAAAAAGCTTATTGACAGGGTTTCCGTTTCCACATTACTTGTCAAGTTTTGGTGTAGTAACAAGGAATAATATCCACAATTATCTGAAAAATCTATTAAAATACTCATCCCTTTTCCAACTACATATGTGTGTTAGATTGGATTGCCTTTGCATATGACAGCAACACAATATCTTATGCTGAAATAACTACAAAAGCTGATATGAGTCTCAGGTGCTCTTCTGTTAATCCAGACGTTAAAGAGTATTTGAAAAAAATGTAAATAATATCTTTCTCATTTCCATTTTGGAAAATATTTTTATAAAATAATATATTTATATTAACATGTAATAGGCTTATTTTAAATTTTAAATGAATTAATGAAATTAATTTTTTTGTGTGTTACTCTCTAATGTGCTAAATATCAATATGTATAACCTGCATAACCAAAACTCTTTGGAGTCCTCAGCACACTTTAAGCATCTAAAGAGGTCCTGAGAACAAAATGGTTGAGAACTGCTATTCTACAAAATCCTCAACTGAGTACAGTGACAAGATTAATTACACAATTTATTTGAGAATATCTATTAAACTGAGATTATCCTAATAACAAATCAATCACTGAACATAGACTGACAATGAGCAAAACATCCCTAAACATCAGTCTGCTTAAATTAAATGAAATTATATATTGCTAATCCCTTTGAAAAGCTAAATACATAAAAGTTAGATAATCCAAGTTAATTAAAAATAACTACCTTTCCAGATATCCTGAATAATTTAACACCCTTTGGTGGTATTATTTACAGTGTTACATTTCTAAGCTTTGTTGTTGTTTTTTCTTGAGTGTTAGATGAAAAAGAAAAGGCTAATTTGCATGTTTGCATATATTTGCATATCATCTTTAAAACTTTACTCCTCAGTATGTAAACTAAAAGAAAAAGAATGAATTAGCACAATTTACAGTGATTATATTCACGGCCCATACTCTGCATAAAACACCTAAACTTTTTTATAATTAACTGATGTAATACAATTTGAAATTGAGAATAGTAGACATGGATACAGATCTATAGTGTAAAACATGTATAAAGAACTCAATATAAGATGCAGATGACCTTGCCCAGGATGAGGATGGGGTAGCAGGTAAATAAAAGGAATGTAGGAGACAAGACATTCTTTATCTGCCCTAGCTCTGCTGTTAGACAATGTATATTGTAAACTTTGATAACCCTAACCTACATATAGATATATGCATCTGCATATTTTCTATATTATACATCAATATTCTATACATTTTATATTAATATTGTATAGTTAACAAACACTTCAAGAGTTCTCAGCATGGCCTTGACATCTTTGGCAGGTTGCCATCTCTGAAATGCAGTTTAGGTCTCACAATTATTTAAAGCTAGAGTATATTTTGCACTTATCATTTTATTAAAAATAATGGAAACCTGAAAAACTGTTTTTATTAGTGGAAATACAATTAAGACAAAGGCTCAAGTCATTCCTCATGCCAAAATCAATGGATAGCCTCAGTAAAGTATTCCATAGATTTAAGCTTAATGCAAGTGTGAAGAAAGAAGGAAAATGGAATGTGTTCAACATACTATGATACATAAACATAAACACACACATAATATATATAATATACAAAAGTAGTATAGGATACTGTGTTTAACAGGTGACATGACAGGATGCATTAATAATCAGCCAGGGGATCTATGGAGATATTTGTAAGGACATAGCTTGGCTATAGATTCATTTTAAGGAGAAGACACTCTTGAAATATTTTTTTTGGGGGGGAGACAAAGTTTGTAAGAACATTTTAAACGTGTCTTACCTTCTTCCCTAGTCCATTCTCAAGATATCAGCCAGCGATTCTTCAAACTGCAAAATGAATCAAAATTGACTTTTCAAATATTGCATTTGCACTCAGGATAAAATTCAAAACCTTTATTGCAGTATATGAGGTCAACAACTTGTTTCTTTCCAAGCACTCTGGTTTCACCCAGAATCCCTCTCCCTTCCCTCACTACAGATGGCCAGTGGGACTTGCCCAGTTCTTTGAATAGGGCATGCCTTTTCCTGTCTCAAAGCATATACCCAAGCCCAGTGCTTCTGTTGGAACCTCTCTCCTCATCTCTTTAATTTTTACTGATTGATAAATGTTTCCAATTGCCCTTCTCCCCCACCAGTACAGCCCTGCTCCAACCTAAATTATTTCATTTTACCTGATGCTTTCCTAAAAGCCTGTGATTTTCTTTCATAATTATTATCACACTATATAAGTTTATACAGTATTGTGAAAGTTTGGTTTGATATCTTTCTCCACTTTGGAGAATGTTTAAATTTTATTCACTGTTGTGTCCTCAGAATATAGAATCTTTCACATAGATAACAGTAATTTGTTGAGTGAATACAAAAATGAAAGTCAATATTACAATCGATGCTTAATTTCTTGCTCAATAACCTGAAGGATGCCCAACTCAGTGCCCTGCAGTTACCATCATTCTTTCTTTTTTCATATGTTGTGTTTGTTCTAATTATATTTATTGAAGTATAATCTTTTATCTTTTGAATTTAATAATAAAAATGTTGCCTTGTATTTTGAATGCCTGTCCTTTTTCTAAAAAAGCTTTATTTAGATGTAATTATCATATCATAAAATTAACCATGTTAAGTCTATAATTCCAGGTTTTTAGTATAGTTACAGAGTTCAACTATCACCCTAATCTAATTTTGGAACATTTTTACCACTTCAGAAGGAAACCCAGCAATCATTAGCAGCCCCTGACAATGCTCCCTCCAATCATAGGCCAACCACGAATCCACTTTCTGTCTCTCTGTATTTCTTCTGGAAATTTCATATGAATGGAATAATTCAATATGTGATCTTTTGGGACTGGCTTCTGTTTTTCTTTTTAATTCATTTTCTTAGTCACTGATTTTTATTTACTTTTACAAAGATACCAATCTATGATTGATTGGGAATTTAAAAAGAGGGTCTTTACCCACAGGTAGGTTGAGAAGCACTATTTCAACAAATATGTACACATTGTGCATGTAATTGCTGGACAAATGACCACTTAGATCACTAGATGTCTTAAATATGTTCACATATATGATTAAAAGCAAGCTAAACACTCTTGTACATTTGATTTTCAAAAAAGCCTTCAGAAACCCATGATAGGTGAAAGCAGGATACAACTCCTATGTGGGTACTGTCTGGGAGTGAGAGTGGTAACGCAGGCAGCTTCTCTGAGATCTTCTCCTCAACCAAAGCTCTAAGCACTAAAATGTTTATCACAAATGCCGTCAGGTCATCCTAATTAAGCAGCATGTGTGTGTGTGTGGAATTTTTAAAAAAGATTTCTTCTACCTGTGATAAAGTTTACTTTTCTCAGATATGTCCATGTATTTGCATTTGTATATAATTTTTCAAACTTTATTTTACAAAATATTTGAAGGCAAATCTTCATGCAGCAGAGGCTAGACTCAAAGGCTATGGTAGTGATTGCATAAAAGGTATGTCTGAGTAAAGCATGCATAGTGATGACATTCTCCAGAAAATTCAAGAAAGATTTGGTAGCAGAGTAGAGGCTTATCTGTGATTAATGTATATCAAAAACAAAACAAAACAAAACAAAAAAAACTTATCTAAACACAAAGAGAAAGGGATAGAGGTGGTCATTTCATAGAATCCAAAAGTTGGTAGGTTATTTAGGATTATTCTTGTTTGAAGTGTTACTTATTTAACTGAAAAAATAAAGGCAAGGGAAACGTTAGCTCAATATTCTGTATTCTACATCTAATTAAAATTGTGCTTACTGTCTGCCAATGACTATTCTATTTTAAATATGCTAAACTTTTAATTCTTACAACAGTCCCATTTCTGTCATTCCAATTAAAAATGGTGTCACATGTACTAAGTGGTAGAATGGGCTTCAGAACACACAGATTCTGGTTCCAGAGTTTATGTTCTAATTATCATTCCCTATTTCTTTGTTAATATTAGGTTCTTCACACACACACACAAACACACACACACACGCACACGCGAAGGGGTTTATATATTATTCACTGAATTCACTGGCAAAGAAGGAAAAATGTCACAACCCAATCTCTTACGCTTGGTTCCAGGGTAAAATATTCTCAGGATGTGAGATGATTTTTCCTCATCTACACAAGCAATGTAAACACAAATAGTACTTGTAGGATATCTTCTAAAAGGTTTTGTTAAAACAATGGATTGTGAGATGAGTCCATCCAAAAAATTGTTTCAACTATAACTAAAATGCCTCTAGTGGATAAACTGTATAACCAAACTAAAATTAAACTTATCTTTTTATTTGAAGATTCCCATCACGACGAAGATTCAAATTGATCATTTCTTTTATTTATTTATTTATTTTTGGCTGTGTTGGGTTTTCGTTGCGGGCTTTTCTCTAGTTGCGGCGAGCGGGAGCTCTCTTCATTGCAGTGCGTGGACTTCTCATTGCTGTGGCTTCTCTTGTTGCAGAGCACGGGCTCTAGGCGCACGGGCTTCAGTAGTTGTGGCACACAGGCTTAGTTGCTCCGCAGCATGTGGGATCTTCCCGGACCAAGGCTTGAACCCATGTCCCCTGCATTGGCAGTCGGATTCTTAATCACTGCGCCACCAGGTAAGCCCTCTAATTGATCATTTCTGAAATTGAGATAAGTATGTAATTTGGAGTTTTAACAAATATTACAAGAGCCTCCTAACTTCTGCCGCCCCAAAATTGTTCTTTGGATTATATTATTTCTATACTACAAGCCAGGCCTATTAAACTGATGTTGACTATTTTTAAATTAAAAACAAAACAAAACAAAATCCTAGAAAGAATACCTGTCAAAGTAAAAATTTTTGTTTTCCTCTATGAAAATCTCCCTTCAATTGTCTCTGCATTTCAGATGTGAAACTTCATCTTCTCTGGGCCCCTAAACAACTTAAATGTCCTACTAATACCTTCATATCTGTGCTTCATAAGTGTCAATCAATACTATAAAAGGAAAAAATAAGAGGAAATGTTCGAATTGATAAATGTGTTCAACTCACAAGGGAGAGGAACACTGAATTTTCCTATGAGAAAAACTGTCCTTTCCATGAGCTTTAAAAGCATGAATCTCCTGGGCATATGAAGAAATTGGTAAAAATAGCAGCATCAGCTACTTTTACTGATAACTGGCTTTGATCGTGCTACTTAACTATCCCTTATCTCAGGCTGAACTTTACATAAATAGTTAATTAAGTGTAAATTGCTAGGACATGAGATTTTCTTTTCTATCAGTTGGGGATATTTTAGTTATTATCAAAAAATAGCCTGAATAAACAGTCACATGGTTGTTTAGTTTAATAATAATATATTTTAATTATTTTTCAAGATTTTGCAGTCCTTGGTGATGCATGTTTCTAGAACATTACAGTACTTGAAATGGTAGTTTCTTTTAGAACAAGCATAATGCATTAATTACGTATCTCTAAAAGAGATACACAAAGATGATGAATAGATTCATAGCAATTAAGGCCAATTTATTTCTACCAAATAGATAATTTCAGGTCTATTACTAGTTTTCTAATTCTTTAAAAATCTTAAACACTGTTAACTTTGATCAAATTATTTTTTGGCAACTACTAAAATAATCAATGTTAATGTTTCCCCCTTTTCATGATTAATGTAGCTAAATATGGCTTTGGATTTCTTACAGTGAGCTATCTTTGTATTCCTAGAATGAACACTGCTCAGTCATGGCCATTGGTCTTTTTTTTTTTTTTTTTTTAAACATCTTTATTGGAGTATAATTGCTTTACAATGGTGTGTTAGTTTCTGCTTTATAACAAAGTGAATCAGTTATACATATACATATGTTCCCATATCTCTTCCCTCTTGCATCTCCCTCCCTCCCACCCTCCCTATCCCACCCCTCTAGGTGGTCACAAAGCACGGAGCTGATCTCCCTGTGCTATTCGGCTGCTTCCCACTAGCTATCTATTTTACATTTGGTAGTGTATATATGTCTATGCCACTCTCTCACCCTGTCACATCTTACCCCTCCCCCTCCCCATATCCTCAAGTCCATTCTCTAGTAGGTCTGTGTCCTTATTCCCGTCTTGCCACTGGGTTCTTCATGACCTTTATTTTCCCTTAGATTCCATATATATGTGTTAGCATACTGTCTTTCTTTTTCTCTTTCTGACTTACTTCACTCTGTATGACAGACTCTAACTCCATCCACCTCACTACAAATACCTCCATTTCATTTCTTTTTATGGCTGAGTAATATTCCATTGTATATATGTGCCACATCTTCTTTATCCATTCATCCAATGATGGACACTTAGGTTGCTTCCATGTCCTGGCTATTGTAAATAGAGCTGCAATGAACATTTTGATACATGACTCTTTTTGAATTATGGTTTTCTCAGGGTATATGCCCAGTAGTGGGATTGCTGGGTCATATGGTAGTTCTATTTTTAGTTTTTTAAGGAACCTCCATACTGTTCTCCATAGTGGGTGTATCAATTTACATTCCCACCAACAGTGCAAGAGGGTTCCCTTTTCTCCACACCCTCTCCAGCATTTATTGTTTCTAGATTTTTTGATGATGGCCATTCTGACCGGTGTGAGATGATATCTCATTGTAGTTTTGATTTGCATTTCTCTAATGATTAATGATGTTGAGCATTCTTTCATGTGTCTGTTGGCAATCTGTATATCTTCTTTGGAGAAATGTCTATTTAGGTCTTCTGCCCATTTTTGGATTGAGTTGTTTGTTTTTTTGTTATTGAGCTGCATGAGCTGCTTGTAAATCTTGGAGATTAATCCTCTGTCAGTTGCTTCATTTGCAAATATTTTCTCCCATTTTGCAAATATTTTCTCCCATTTTGCAAATATTTTGCTTCATTTGCAAATATTTTCTCCCATTTTTTTCTCTGAGGGTTGTCTTTTGGTCTTGTTTATGGTTTCCTTTGCTGTGGAAAAGCTTTTAAGTTTCATTAGGTCCCATTTGTTTATTTGTGTTTTTATTTCCATTTCTCTAGGAGCTGGGTCAAAAAGGATCTTGCTGTGATTTATGTCATAGAGTGTTCTGCCTATGTTTTCCTCTAAGAGTTTGATAGTGTCTGGCCTTACACTTAGGTCTTTAATCCATTTTGAGTTTATTTTTGTGTATGGTGTCAGGGAGTGTTCTAATTTCATACTTTTACATGTACCTGTGCAATTTTCCCAGCACCACTTATTGAAGAGGCTGTCTTTTCTCCACTGTATATGCTTGCCTCCTTTATCAAAGATAAGGTGACCATATGTGCGTGGGTTTATCTCTGGGCTTTCTATACTGTTCCATTGATCTATATTTCTGTTTTTGTGCCAGTACCAAACTGTCTTGATTACTGTAGCTTTGTAATATAGTCTGAAGTCAGGGAGCCTGATTCCTGTAGCTCCATTTTTCGTTCTCAAGATTGCTTTGGCTATTCGGGGTCTTTTGTGTTTCCATACAAATTGTGAAATTTTTTGTTCTAGTTCTGTGAAAAATGTCAGTGGTAGTTTGATAGGGATTGCATTGAATCTGTAGATTGCTTTGGGTAGTAGAGTCATTTTCACAATGTTGATTCTTCCAAACCAAGAACATGGTATATCTCTCCATCTATTTGTATCATCTTTAATTTCTTTCATCAGTGTCTTATAATTTTCTGCATACAGGTCTTTTGTCTCCTTAGGAAGGTTTATTCCTAGATATTTTATTCTTTTTGTTGCAATGGTAAACAGGAGTGTTTTCTTAATTTCACTTTCAGATTTTTCGTCATTAGTGTATAGAAATGCAAGAGATCTCTGTGCATTAATTTTGTATCCTGCTACTTTACCAAATTCATTGATTAGCTCTAGTAGTTTTCTGGTAGCAGTTTTAGGATTCTCTATGTATAGTATCATGTCATCTGCAGACAGTGACAGCTTTACTTCTTCTTTTCCGATTGGGATTCCTTTTATTTCTTTGTCTTCTCTGATTGCTGTGGCTAACACTTCCAAAACTATGTTGAATAATAGTGGTGAGAGTGGGCAACCTTGTCTTGTTCCTGATCTTAGTGGAAATGGTTTCAGTTTTTCACCATTGAGGACAATGTTGTCTGTGGGTTTGTCATATGTGGCCTTTATTATGTTGAGGAAAGTTCCCTCTATGCCTACTTTCTGCAGGGCTTTTTTCATAAATGGGTGTTGAATTTTGTCAAAAGCTTTCTCTGCATCTATTGAGATGACCATATGGTTTTTCTCCTTCAATTTGTTAATATGGTGTATCACGTTGATTGATTTGCGTATATTGAAGAATCCTTGCATTCCTGGAATAAACCCCACTTGATCATGGTGTATGATCCTTTTAATGTGCTGTTGGATTCTGTTTGCTAGTATTTTGTTGAGGATTTTTGCATCTATGTTCATCAGTGATATTGGCCTGTAGTTTTCTTTCTTTGTGACATCTTTGTCTGGTTTTGGTATCAGGGTGATGGTGGCCTCGTAGAATGAGTTTGGGAGTGTTCCTCCCTCTGCAATATTTTGGAAGAGTTTGAGAAGGATAGATGTTAGCTCTTCTCTAAATGTTTGATAGAATTCACCTGTGAAGCCATCTGGTCCTGGGCTTTTGTTTGTTGGAAGATTTTTAATCACAGTTTCAATTTCAGTGCTTGTGATTGGTCTGTTCATATTTTCTATTTCTTCCTGGTTCAGTCTCAGCAGGTTGTGCATTTCTAAGAATCTGTCCATTTCTTCCAGGTTGTCCATTTTATTGGCATAGAGTTGCTTGTAGTAATCTCTCATGATCGTTTGTATTTCTGCAGTGTCAGTGGTTACTTCTCCTTTTTCATTTCTAATTCTATTGATTTGAGTCTTCTCCCTTTTTCTCTTGATGAGTCTGGCTAATGGTTTATCAATTTTATCTTCTCAAAGAACCAGCTTTTAGTTTCATTGATCTTTGCTATTGTCTCCTTCATTTCTTTTTCATTTATTTCTGATCTGACCTTTATGATTTCTTTCCTTCTGCTAGCTTTGGGGTTTTTTTGTTCTTCTTTCTCTAATTGCTTTAGGTGCAAGGTTAGGTGGTTTATTCGAGATGTTGCCTGTTTCTTGAGGTAGGCTTGTATTGCTATAAACTTCCCTCTTAGCACTGCTTTTGCTGTGTCCCATAGGTTTTGGGTCGTCGTGTCTCCATTGTCATTTGTTTCTAGGTATTTTTTGATTTCCCCTTTGATTTCTTCAGTGATCACTTCGTTATTAAGTAGTGTATTGTGTAGCCTCCATGTGTTTGTATTTTTTACAGATGTTTTCCTGTAATTGATATCTAGTCTCATAGCATTGTGGTCAGAAAAGATACTTGATACGATTTCAATTTTCTTAAATTTACCAAGGCTTGATTGGTGACCCAAGATATGATCTATCCTGGAGAATGTTCCATGAGCACTTGAGAAAAATGTGTATTCTGTTGTTTTGGTGTGGAATGTCCTATAAATATCAATTAAGTCCATCTTATTTAATGTATCATTTAAAGCTTGTGTTTCCTTATTTATTTTCATTTTGGATCATCTGTCCATTGGTGAAAGTGGGGTGTTAAAGTCCCCTACTATGATTGTGTTGCTGTTCATTTCCCCTTTTATGGCTGTTAGTATTTGCCTTATGTATTGAGGTGCTCCTATGTTGGGTGCATAAATTTTTACAATTGTTATACCTTCCTCTTGGATCGATCCCTTGATCATTATATAGTGTCCTTCTTTGTCTCTTGTAATAGTCTGTATTTTAAAGTCTATTTTGTCTGATATGAGAATTGCTACTCCAGCTTTCTTTTGATTTCCATTTGCATGGAATATCTTTTTCCATCCCCTCACTTTCAGTCTGTATGTGTCTCTAGGTCTGAAGTGGGTCTCTTGTAGACAGCATATATATGGGTCTTGTTTTTGTATCCATTCAGCCAGTCTGTGTCTTTTGGTGGGAGCATTTAATCCATTTACATTTAAGGTAATTATCGATATGTATGTTCCTATTCCCATTTTCTTAAATGTTTTGGGTTTGTTATTGTAGGTGTTTTCCTTCTCTTGTGTTTCTTACCTAGAGAGGTTCCTTTAGCATTTGTTGTAAAGCTGGTTTGGTGGTGCTGAACTCTCTCAGCTTTTGCTTGTCTGTAAAGGTTTTAATTTCTCCATCAAATCTGAATGAGATCCTTGCTGGGTAGATTAATCTTGTTTGTAGGTTTTTCTCCTTCATCACTTTAAGTATATCCCGCCACTCCCTTCTGGCTTGCATAGTTTCTGCTGAAAGATCAGCTGTTAACCTTATGGGGATTCCCTTGTGTGTTATTTGTTGTTTTTCCCTTGTTGCTTTTAATATGTTTTCTTTATATTTAATTTTTGATAGTTTGATTAATATGTGTCTTGACGTGTTTCTCCTTGGATTTATCCTGTATGGGACTCTCTGTGCTTCCTGGACTTGATTAACTATTTCCTTTCCCATATTAGGGAATTTTTCAACTATAATCTCTTCAAATATTTTCTCAGTCCCTTTCTTTTTCTCTTCTTCTTCTGGGACCCCTATAATTCGAATGTTGGTGTGTTTAATGTTGTCCCAGAGGTCTCTGAGACTGTCCTCAGTTCTTTTCATTCTTTTTTCTTTATTCTGCTCTGCAGTAGTTATTTCCACTATTTTATCTTCCAGTTCACTTATCTGTTCTTCTGCCTCAGTTATTCTGCTATTGATCCCGTCTAGAGTATTTTTTAATTTCATTTATTGTGTTTTTCATCATTGCTTGGTTCCTCTTTAGTTCTTCTACATCCTTGTTAAATGTTTCTTGCATTTTGTCTATTCTATTTCCAAGATTTTGGATCATCCTTACTATCATTATTCTGAATTCTTTTTCAGGTAGACTACCTATTTCCTCTTCATTTGTTAGGTCTGGTGTGTTTTGACCCTGCTCCTTCATCTGCTGTGTGTTTTTCTGTCGTCTCATTTTGCTTATCTTACTGTGTTTGGGGTCTCCTTTTCACAGGCTGCAGGTTCATAGTTCCCATTGTTTTTGGTATCTGTCCCCAGTGGCTAAGGTTGGTTCAGTGGGTTGTGTAGGCTTCCTGGTGGAGGGGACTAGTGCCTGTGTTCTGGTGGATGAGACTGGATCTTGTCTTTCTGGTGGGCACGTCCACGTCTGGTGGTGTATTTTGGGGTGTCTGTGGCCTTATTATGATTTTAGGCAGCCTCTCTGCTAATGGATGGGGCTGTGTTCCTGTCTTGCTAGTTGTTTGGCATAGGGTGTCCAGCACTGTAGCTTGCTGGTCGTTGAGTGAAGCTGGGTCTTGATGTTGAGATGGAGATCTCTGGGAGATTTTCGCCGTTTGGTATTACGTGGAGCTGCGAGGTCTCTTGTGGACCAGTGTCCTGAAGTTGGCTCTCCCACCTCAGAGGCACAGCCCTGATGCCTGGCTGGAGCAACAAGAGCCTTTCATCCACACGACTGTGTGCCACTCACGTCAGCCTGGGCAGGTGGCTCAGTGCACGGAGACCGGCGTCCAGGATGTTCCTTCACGTGGTCGGTGAGTTAGGGCTGCTCTCAGGTCCCCTCCAGGTGGGGCCTTCCCCAGAGCTGCTTCTCACACGTAACGGTTGTTGTGATCAAGGACTGCCAGTGTCTTGAGACGTGGACAGAGAAGCCAGCACAGCATCACTTCTGCCATCTTCTGTGGCTCAAGCCGTCCCCAAGCCCAGGTTCAAGAAGAGGGAACATACACCCACTTCTAAATGGGAAGATCTTTTTTTTCCTTTGTGCTCAGTCTAGTTTCGTTGCTCACAGGGGGCAGCATGCAGAGGTCTCACCTCTGGACCTTCAGGCCAGAGTTCCTGATGCAAAATGGCTGTGCCGGCACCTCAGCTCCGGGGGCCATGGGCGGAAGTTCATGGCCATTGGTCTTTGAAAATATTTCTGAAGTTTAATTGCTAACATTTTATTTGGGACTTTTTTTCCTAGTTTCCAGAATTAATATTGGTGTTTGTGTGTGTGTGTGTGTGTGTGTGTGTGTGTGTGTGTGCGCGCGTGTGCGTGTGTGCATAACCTGTATGGTAAGTTAATAAGACTTCAAAGAATCAGTTCTATTTTTAAAAAAATTTTATTGGATTATAGTTGACTTACAATGTTGTGTTAGTTTCAGGTGTACAGGAAAGTGATTCAGTTATACATATACATATATTAATTCTTTTTTCAGATTCTTTTCTTATATGGGTTATTATAGAATACTGAGTAGAGTTCCCTGTGCTATACAGTAGGTCCTTGTTGGTTATCTATCTTATGTATAGTAGTATGTGTATGTTCATCCCAAGGCCCTGATTTATCCCCCCACCCACGTTTCCCCTTTGGTAACCATAAGTTTATTTTCTATATCTTTAAGTCTGTTTCTGTTTTGTAAATAAGTTCATTTGTATCACTTTTAAAATTTGATTTCACATATGAGAGATATCATATGATATTTGTCTTTCTCTGTCTAACTTACTTCACTTAGCATGATAATCTCTAGGTCCATCCATGTTGCTGCAAATGGCATTACTTCTTTCTTTTTTATGGCTGAGTAATAGTCCATTGTATATATGTACCACATCTTTATCCATTCCTCTGTCAATGGACATTTAGGTTGCTTCCATGTCTTGGCTACTGTAAATAGTGCTGCAATGAACACTGGGATGCATTTATCTATCTTTTCAGATTATGGTTTTCTCTGGATATATGCCCAGGAATGGGATTGCTGGATCATGTTGTTGTAGTTCTATTTTTAGTTTTTTAAGGAACCTCTATACTGTTCTCCATAATGGTTGTACCAATTTACATTCCCACCAACAGTGTTGGAGGGTTCCCTTTTCTCCACACCCTCACCATCATTTACTGTTTGTGGACTAGTTCTATTTTTTATGATATGTAATTAATTTCTGTGTTAATTTGTTCTATTTAATATTATTTTCCTAATTTTATTTATTTATATTATAGCTTCCTGAGTTAAATCTTTTATTATTTTTCTGTTATTATAGCAATTTTTTAAAGTTTTTAAGTTATGAATTTTTCACTATAGATTTGTCCTTATTCTAAAAATTTATTGGCCTATGCTCATTGAACAACAAACTTCTGTCTTTTTATTCAGTTCTTTTAAATTGTACTGAGTAAAGTTCTTGAAAAAAAATTGATCAAAATGGTCTTTAGTAGTTTTTGTCATTCATTCTTCATTTATATGTTACACCTCTCTCATTAGAGATATTACCAAATTTAAACCTAATTTGGGGAAGTACAGTGCCAATGTTAAACCTAAGAGTTCTAATATCAATGTCTACTTTTGAAAACAATCATAGTAATTATTACATTACTCCAAAAATTGGTTTGGGGAGCAGTAAAAGTGACTTTGTTTCCTACTAACAAAATACAACTTTAAAAGGTAATTTTTTAATTTACAAAATACAATTTTACAAAAAAATCAATTCAAAATGAATTAAAGACTTGAACGTGAGATCTGAAACCATAATAGTCCTAGGAGTAAACATACCCTCTTTGATATCAGTCTTAGTAATGGTTTTTTTTGGACTTGACACCAAAATCAAAGGTAACCAAAGCAAAAATAAACAAGTGAAATAAAATCAGACTAAAAAGTTTCTGCACAGTAAAGGAAACCAGAAACACCTATTTTTTTCTGGGGGGAGCTACTTTCTGCTTGGAGTATCATCTTCCATCCCTTTGCTTTAGCCTATGTTTGTCTTTAGAGCTGAGATGAATCTCCTGGATGCAGCACATAGTTTGGTCTTATTTTTTAATCCGTCTAGCAACTCTGTGATTTTTGATTGGTAAAGTCAATCCATTTACATTTTCGGTGATTAATGATAAATGAGGACTTAGTACTGACATTTAATCTTTTGTTTTCTGGTTGCTCTTCATTTTCATTGTTTCTTTTTCCTTGTGGTTGTCTGCCATTTTAGTGTGGTGGTTTTCTATGATGTTTTTATCAGTTTCCTCTTTGTTGATGTTTTGTGTCTCTGCTCTAAATGTATGTTTTGTGGTTACCATGAGGTTTGTATATAATATCTCACAGATAAAATAGTATTTTTTTCTGCTGATAGCATCATTTTATCTTCATTTGTCTATATGCGCTCTATCTTTTCCTCTTCCCCTTCTATGTTTTTGTTGTCTCAAATTATTCCTTTTTATGTTGTGAGTTCATTACCAAATTGAAGTAGCTATAGTTATTTCTACTGCCTTTTTCCCTTTAAGCTTTATGCCATAATTAAGTACTTAACAACCTATTCTGATGTAGAGTTGCAATTTTCTGATTCTGCTGGTGTATTTATTACCTTAATCAAAGTTTTGTGTACTTTTGCCTTTTTGTTTCAGGTAGAAGAGCTCCTTTCAACATTTCTTTGTAAGGCAGTTTTAGTGATAATGAACTCCCTCCGCTTCTGTTTGTCTGGAAAAGCCTTTTTTTTTCCCTCCTTCATATCTGAAAGATAACTTTCCTGATTGATAGACTACTATTGGCTGACAGTATTTATCTTTCAGTATTTTGAGTATGTTACATTACTCCGTCCTGGCCTGTAGAGTGTCTGCTGAGAAATCTTCTGACAGCCTGATGGGGATTACTGTCTTTTTTTCCCCTGGCTGCCTTTAAAATTCTTTATTTTTCATGAACTTTTGACTGTTTTAAGCTAATGTGTCTTGGAGAAGGTCTTTTTGCACTGAGGTTATTAGGTGTTCTCTTAGCTTCATGAACTTGTATATCGTTTATTCCCCAGGTTTAGGAAGCCCTCAGCTATTATTTCTTTATAACTCTTTGCTCCTTTCTCCCTTTCTTCTCCTTCTGGGATACCCATTATTATTATGTTACCCCTCCTAATGGAGTCATGTAGTTCTTGAAGATTTCTTTATTTTTTTCACATCTTAATTTTCTATTCCCTTCTACCTGTATCATTTCTAGATTTCTGTCTTCAAGCTCATAATTCTCTCTTGCATATATTGTTATTTCTACTGCTTTCTAATGCACTCATCTCATTTATTGCGTTTTTCAGCTCCAGAATTCTATCTGGTTCTTTTTTAGAGTTTTGATTTCTTTTGTAAAATATTCCTTATGTTCCTTAATTTTATTCCTGAGCTCATTGAACTGCCTTTCTGAGTTTTCTTGTAGCTTACTGACTTTCTTCATGACAGATATTTTGAATTCTCTATCAGATCACAATATTTTGTGGCTTTAAGTTTGGTTTCCTGAGAATTGTCATTTCCTTTTTGTAGTACTGTGTTACCATGGTTTTACATGGTGCTTGATGTGTTGTTCCTCTCCTCATGCATTTAAGGTAAGGAACACCTTCCTTATTTAGATAAAGCTTTTTTTTTTTTAAACTTCGATTCTAACCATTCAACAGGTTGGTTATTAGAAACCTTTCTTTTGCCTTTCAGTAGGTGGCGCTACAGCACAAATTTTTGGTTCCACTTACCTGCGCTGCCTCTGGCTATATTTGAGAATCTACACTTTCCACCTTCCACTGCCACTGCCAGATGTGTCGCTAGTTCTCTCCTTGTCTTTGAATGTGCCTCTGGGGTTGCTGGTGCCTTGCTTCTGCTGGTGCTGCTATAGCTGGCATCACCACTGGGAGCGCTGGGATGGCAGGTGCCTCCGCCATGTCCAGGGTTGTGGGCACCTATGCCTTTCTGGGGTCGTAAGGTTTCCGAAGGCCACCAAAGCAGGCAGGCGCCAGAGTCATATGTGCAGCTGCAGCTGGAGAGACAAGGTTGTGGCCCCACCAGTGCTGTTGCCCAATTCCCTATGGGCACCGCTGTGGCCAGGAGGCCAGAATAGTGTGCTGTTACTGGGTTTTCTGGGGCTGTAGGCTTAGCCACCTGGGCTGGGGCACTGGGATCACAGGCATTGCCTCCACCATTTCACATCCTCTGTGTGTTCCAGTCTACCACCTCGATGTACAGATGTGCAGATCTCTCTGGTGTCCTGGTGTGTTGAGAAAGAAAAACCTTTCCTGAGTGCAGAAATTAACTTGGTTTGTAAATACTTTTTTTAAAGCCCTTTCTCCAACACAAAAGTATTTAAAGACATTATGTCATCTTTAAGTAAAATTTATTTTGTGTTGGCTTTTCACTAAAAATTGCCATATCTAAAGTTATAATATGTAAAAAGTTTTAAATAATCAACTTTAAGGATATTTGCTTTTAGAAAATATCAATTGTGTAAAATATTATTCATCTACATTGTGAAAGACTTAATAGGTTTCTTTTCCTTTGGGTCAAGAGCTTTTGCCATTTGAAGTAGTGCCCATTAGCCTAAGAGTATTGATCTTTTCAACAACTACAGTAGACAAAAGGCAAAATCCTTTCTCTTCAACTTGAGTAAACATTCTAGGCAAAAAAATTCAGAAACATATAAACAAAAATTATATGTATAAACTTCTAAAAATATATAAACTTTTAAAAACTACTGAGATAACTTTCTTTAGTGTTTTTCTTTTCTTTTATTGGGGAAAGAAAAGCTACAAGGCATGCTCTAACTTCAAAAAACTCTGTCTTTACTGAAATAATCACGTTGAAATATATTAGCAGCTCTGCACCCATATTTTATAAGTTTACAAGACTATAATTCCAACTTTGCTTCAAAAACATAGCATCAGCAAAATACCCTCTTGTTTACATCAGTTTATGTATTCAATTAAACCACCTGGTTTTACAACAGCAAAACATTTCTACACAGTTCACAAGCCCCATCAAGGAGGAATAGTTTTGTGAAACCAGGTGTAAGAGTGAGTCCCACTGTTTTTAAATGTATGATTTAACTGGAATTATTGAAAGGAAAGGATTGCAGCAGCATCGTCACAGATAAATCTGGGCCCCCAAAGATGATCTGCTATTTGTTTTGTAAAGGCTAAAGGTCTAATAAAATGCCTTCTGAATTAAAACATTTAGCCCCTTTGATATCTTTATTCAGTATCTCCACTTCCAGTCATATAGTTCATCTCCTTGGAATATGGCATGCCTCCAAGTAAAAAATATTTCAATAATTCACTGGCTGTTTGCATATTTTGCAAGTATGATTCCAGATTTTTAAATTGGATTTTTAGATGAGGTTACTTAAGATATTTGTTATTGCCAAAAAATTATTTTGCTCATTTTTTGTGCTATTTATGCTAAAATGATTGAAATAAAATTGCCTGCAACATGTCATTGCCCTAGTACAGGTTTCTGGTAACTGACTATACTGCTGAACTGAATGAATAAGCATTTTCAGAACTCTAATGGAAAACTGATGAATTCATAAAAGTGCTAACAAAAGATCAAGATGAAAAAAAATTAATTACATGGGACTGAGTGAACTGATGAGGATGATTATAATTTTTGTGACTTTCTGTTAGAATAAAAAAAAATGTGATGTTAAAAAAAGAAAAATGTGGGGCTTCCCTGGTGGCGCAGTGGTTGAGAATCTGCCTGCCAATGCAGGGGACACGGGTTCGAGCCCTGGTCTGGGAAGATCCCACATGCCGCGGAGCAACTAGGCCCGTGAGCCACAATTGCTGAGCCTGCGCGTCTGGAGCCTGTGCTCCGCAACAAGAGAGGCCGCAATAGTGAGAGGCCCGCGCACCGCGATGAAGAGTGGCCCCCACTTGCCGCAACTAGAGAAAGCCCTCGCACAGAAGCGAAGACCCAACACAGCCAGAAATAAATAAATAAATAAATAAAATTAAAAAAAAAAAAAAAAAAAAAAAAGAAAAATGTGATGTAAAAAAAAAAAAAAAGGTAACCAACAAGGACCTATTGTATAGCACAGGGAACTCTGCTCAATACTCTGTAATAAACTAAATGGGAAAAGAATTTGAAACAAAAACAAAAACAAAAAAAAAACAAATAACTCATTTTATCTATTCTGTACAGAAAAAAAAGACTGGTTGATGTCATTATCTGAAAATAAAAGTATGAGTGTGCTTAAAAAAATAAATAGATATCATTGTCCTATGCTGAAATGCTATCTCAACATAGGCTATTAAAGTAATGTCATAATATGTATTCATATATAAGACATGCCAAATAGAAATATTGATCCTTTACATGTCTTTTGCCAACTTTTAATTTTTAAAAGTATGTAATGTTTATATTTTCATTTATCCCCCAAAAGATGAAAATAAGCCAGTTATTTGTAACTATTTTTTCAATGCTCTATTTTTTAAAATGCAATACCACAGATTTGTTAAAAAACTTTTTCCAATTTCCCCTTTTTCTCAAAACGTGAATCATCTTCTTTAGAAGGAAATAAGAAACGTTAAATTCCAACTTAAAATAAAACCAGGGCTGAAGATAAGATTCTAATGACACCTCAAACTTACTTACGCATCTTGATTTATAGGATGAAATGGATGGAGTGATTTCTGCTTTAAAACTATAACTAGAACAGAACAAAGCTGGGATACATTTTCTTGAGGAAAGAACACAGGTAGATCTTGCAGCGTTCTCTTGGTGCAACATGACTTTTTTTTTTTTTTTGTATGCGTTGGGTCTTCGTTGCTGTGCGCGGGCTTTCTCTAGTTGTGGTGAATGGGGGCTACTCTTCGTTGCGGTGTGCAGGCTTCTCATTGCAATGGCTTCTCTTGTTGCGGAGCATGGGCTCTAGGCACGTGGGCTTCAGTAGTTGTGGCACCTGGGTTCAGTAGTTGTGGCTTGTGGGCTCTAGAGCACAGGCTCAGTAGTTGTGGTGCACGGGCTTAGTTGCTCTGCGGCATGTGGGATCTTCCTGGACCAGGGCTCGAACCTGTGTCCCCTGCATTGGCAGGCAGATTCTTAACCACTGCGCCACCAGGGAAGTCTCTTTTATTTAAGAAGAAGAAAAAAAAGATTATAATCTATCAAGAAAAAGGTGCATTAAAATTATATGTGTGTGCTGTTTACTACAAGTTTCATGTGTCTTGTAATAATTCCAAATCTGTAACATATTTCCTGCTTCTCACAATTACAGCTCAGAATCCTTCCTTGGGACCACACATTGCCCAGTTCCCAGTGGTGAGTTTCTATGCAATTTCTATCCAATTAAGCCAATTCCTTCCAAATCAGGATGTTTTCTCAGCATTTACTGGAGGCTGAGCTTATAAGAAAATATCTGTCCAGTTCCCTCAAAAGTTTGGTCAGTCTTTGTGGCAACGAGTAGGAAAAACACTCATAAAGTTTACTGGCATTTTGGACTGAACTGACTAGATTTGTTTTGCCATTATGCTGTTCATACCTAATCAGGAGTTTCAGTGTGACAGGTGTGGCTACAGACCCTGGGCTCTTAGACAGGATCGTTTTCCCACTGAAAGAGCCATCATGAGCACCATCCATCAAGACCTCAATCCATTTATAGTAAGTCCCCTACATACAAACTTTCAAGTTGGGAACTTTCAAAGATGCTAATGTGCATTCGCATGTCCAATCACATAAGTTAGTTCACGTGTCTGGCATACATTGTCACGTGTGTGCATCCTCTACAAGTGGTTGTGCTTTTGTGTACTTTACTGTACAGTACTGTTGCTGTGCAACATGAGGAGCTTACTAACGAAGACCTGATAGAATTGGAGGCCCAGAGAAAGGATGAAGAGACACAAGAAGAAGAAGTAACCGAAGAACGGAAGAGATTCACGACGCGGGAAATGGCAAGAGGATTTTCTTTAGTTGAGGAGGCACTGTTTGTTAGTTTTTGAAGCACAGGACTCAAACGTAGAACGGTACATGAAGGTTGCAGTAGCTGTTCAGAATGCAATCCGGTGCTACTGTGTCATCCATGACAAGAAAAAAGCCACTCCTCAGACATCACTGGATCGTTTTTTCAAGAGGGTAGGTAGAATTGAATCCAGCAAGGAACCAGAACCTGTGCCATCATCAGGCATGAGTGAAACTGCAGCTTGACCTCCGACTCCTATTGCTCACAATCCTTTAGCTGTACCATCTCCCACCTCCTCTCCCTCCTCCAGTCAGTAACTCTTCTTGCCTGTTCACTCGATGCCAGCCCCTGTATGCCAGCTGTTGTACTGTACTATTGTACTTTTCAAGGTACTGTACTGTAAGATTAAAAATGTTTTCTTTATTTTTTGTTTTTTATGTATTATTTGTGTGAAAAGTATTATAAACTTATTACAGTACAGTACTATATAGCCGACTGTGTTAGTTGGATACCTAGGCTCACCTTGTTGGACTTACTAACAAATTGGACCTACTAATGCACTCTCGGATGGAACTCATTCGTATGTAGGGGACTTACTGTATTCAAATGGAAGCCTGAGTTGCCTTATTACCTGTACCTGTTGCCACCTCTATGGTCTTCATAGCCAAAACCAGAAGATGCAAAGACAAAGACTATAGCTTCTCAGAAACTTGAGGGGTACCTACTAGTTTATTGATGTAATTGGCATGAAAGTCTCATATTCTTCTTTGAAACAACTATCTGTGCTTATGTAGCATGGGAGTTTGGAGGAAAAGAACTATGTGCTTCTTGCTGGCTTGAAACAGGAAAATATCTCATTCTCGTCCATTCACTGCATTAGACTTTTAAAACACCACAATTATACTTTTAACGACAAACAAGGGTATTAAAAATATTTCACTATTTCATTAAATCATCACATCAAGACTTTGATTATTAAAAAATAAGATAACTTTACCCTCAGGTCTTGTCTAATTTATGCCATTTTTATCATCGCTTTTCTAATGCTCTGTCAAAATGTATAGTTTTTCTTTGATTGGTTGAAGTAAATGTTTCACTTGTGTTCCCATAACATGTATTGATATACTTTCTAAAATTGTTCTTTCTCATTCCTCTTCTCATTTTTTTTTTCTGGGAAAATTTCTTAAACATGAGTAAATGGAAATTGAATTAACCTGTGACCTGCCAAGGTCAGTTTTAAGCATCGTTATTCCCTAAGCTGCACACATCAAAAAATGATTAAGTGTTTCATAAAAGGGACAGGGGCATAAAATGGAATAAATAATAAAGTTAGAATTTATTAATTTCTCCTCTAGCTCTAAATTTAACCAATTTCTAGACAAATACTGGCTGTAGTGTAAACTTCGGAAGCGTATGTATACAACGAATCAGCTAAGAATCTAAACCTTTCCCATTTACCCAAACCAGAGACATTAGTAATCTCCTAGTTCTTCCCATTTTTGTGAGAAATAAAGAATGTAGGTAACTGGATGAGGGGGAGGGAATCTGAGTTATTTTATGGTTGTCATCTACTCTTTCCATTCAAGAAAGCATAATTTCCTCCTGGAAGGAAGCAGGTTTCATGCCTCAGGCTGGGCATAAATCAAACAGAAATGCTATAGCATAGACTGTAATTTTATAAACTATGTTGTGGAAAATAGAGTTAAGCTATAATCTATGATGAGCTACCATCCCTCTAAGGAATATTTGAGTAATGGGCAAGAGCTTTGGGTGCTGTGATCTTTTGGCACCTCTAGAGAATGGTTAGGCTCCTTCAGGTAAATGATTTGGGGGAAGTTTTCATAGTGCCTTTTATACCTTAAAGGTTGCTTAGGGTTTCAGTAAAGCCATGAACGTATCTTTTACAATATGAACAGATTTCTAGCTATTTAAAAAATAGCATTTCTCCCAAATAATATTTAAATTAATAGCTCTGAAAAATTGTGAGGCATTTCTTACAAGAGGTTCCATTAAAAAAGGAGAGAGAGAAAAAGGAGAAAACTTTCATTACAAACTTCTAGAACAAAGTTAGTTGTAATGAAGTAGGAAATATGTGTTATATTTGGTAAAGTTTCTGAATATCATGGTTTAGAATTATATAAATCTAATAGGTCACTGTGAATCAGCTCCAGCAAAACTGATCAGCTGGGACAAACAGAGAGATATTAAATAGTGATTTTTAGCATTTATTTTGTATTTTCAATATTCAAAGAATTATCAACTCTCAACTGTCCAGTGTGCTAACAGCTTATAGCTTTTCCATTCTCTGCTGCCTGCCTTCTGGGTTTCTCACCAGTCATCAGGCATCTCTATCACAAGCTAGCCAGAGGAAAAGGGATGAGGGACTTTTAAATCTGTCAATTTCATTGTTCATTTCCAGTACTTTTTTTTTTTAATAGACCAATGGAGGATAGCTTGAAATCACTGCCTAAACTCAAGTATTACATTAACTTCACCTGTTTCTTATCCATATTGTGTCGCCTGAAATTACAAATATTACTCACTCTTGACAACTTGAGCACAAGTTAGGTTTTTAAGTTTTGTGCAACATACAATACAATTTAGAGAAGGCTTGGCAAATTCTTGCCTATTTACTCTGTCATAATCTCTATTAGATATTTTAATTATATTTAAATTATATGTTTATTATAAGGAGCTAAATCATAATAAGGGTTATTAATTTTCCCAAGTTCTGTTCTTCCAAATCACCAAACTTCATTCCCTGGAAGAAATCATAGTGAACTCACGTTAATGTATATCCTTCCAGATGTTTTTCTTTCTTTTTTTTCCTTAGAATATGTGATATTCTGTATTCTGTTTTCAACTTGATTAATTCTTAACTACATAATAAAAATGGGTATTTTTCCATGCTGAGTCATATAGAACAATTAAACACCTGGATATTATTGTATTATTTGCATACACGAAAATTCATTCGTCAAAAATTAAAAAAAAAACACTTTTAGGTCACAAAGTTTTTCATGCTTATGAGCCATGCCACAATAATGTCTATATCTACCTACCTTCATTTATCTATCGATAATATATGTGTATCTGTTGAACAAATTCCTAGAAGTAAAAATGTTGAGTCAACAGTTATGAATATTTAAAATGTTTATAAGATCTTGTCAAGTTGTTCTTCAGATAGTTAAATTTACTTTTCAAATGTTACAAAATGTCTGCTATAGTTGTTTTCTAACAAAACATAATGATGAAAATAAGAGCCGGACGGGGTAATTATAGTAAATGTTAAAGTAAATGAAGTTTTATCTGTATCAATTTAACTCACCAGAATAAAAGTATCTTGGCACTAAGTTTTCACACATATACTCAAGTGTCTGTGTGTGTGTGTGTGTGTGTGTGTGTGCATCTCACTATTGGTAAAGAATAAGGTTTACTAAATGCTTAAAGTTACGTGACTTACTTGACTCAACTAATATATAAATATAAACTAAAATTTAAGGACATCTTCAAAACAGTGTGGAGATATGAAAAGATCTCCAGTGTGGATCTACAAAAGATATGAATCTTTTGTCTGACTTTTTAATATTTTTCTTACTGATTTTTAGGAATTATTTATACATACTAGAAATCAATTCTTTGCCAGTAGTATGTTTTGTTAATAACTTTTCCAGTGTTTTGCTAGTCTTTTGGTTTTACATTTGTTGAACAGAAGTTCCTAATTTTCATGCTGACAAATGTAACCATAATTACTTTTAATTGTAGGGATTTTAATGGCTTCTATAAAATCTGTCCATGGACCATGATTTTAAATATATCTTTCTATATTTTAGTCTAATTTTTAAAAATTTGTCTTTTATCAATCTAAATTGATTGTGCTGTATTTCATAGGAAACCAATCTATGATTTCAATACTTTAGCTAAGACTCTCTCCTGCCATACCACTTCAATTATTTAATAAGTTCATGCATATACATGGATCATCTCTGAGCACTCTATATTGTTTTATTAGTCAATGTGTCTATTTCTGTACCTTTGACAATATCATAGTCTGTATTTATTTTAAGTCATGATGCATGGTTGGACAAGTCCTAGATGTCACTTTCTTTTTTAAAAAAATTTATCAAAAGTAGTGTTTAGGGGCTTCCCTGGTGGCGCAGCGGTTGAGAGTCTGCCTGCCAATGCAGGGGACACGGGTTCGAGCCCTGGTCCGGGAGGATCCCACATGCCGCGGAGCAACTGGGCCCGTGAGCCACAGCTACTGAGCCTGCGCGTCTGGAGCCCGTGCTCCGCAACAAGAGAGGCCGCGATAGTGAGAGGCCCGCGCACCGCGATGAAGAGTGGCCCCCGCTCGCCGCAACTGGAGAAAGTCCTCGCACAGAAACGAAGACCCAAAACAGCCATAAATAAATAAATAAATTTATTTAAAAAAAAAAAAAAAAAAAAAAAGTAGTGTTTAAATGGTGATTGTCTAATAAGTAATAAGAGTTTCTAAAAATTTGAAGAGAATTCTGAAGATAGGTGAAAGTGAGAAAAAAGTGAAAGGGTAAAAAACTATAGTAAACTTTCTGACAGTGGCAGAGAAAGCAAATAATGATAAGACACAAACACAGGTATGAAACATGGAAAACAACCAATCCTATTTAGATTACCTGATGGGGGAATTACCTGGCGGTCCAGTGGTTAGGACTTCTTGCTCTCACTGCTGAGTGCCTGGGTTCGATCCCTGGTCAGGAATTAAAATCCCACAAGCCGCTCTGCATGGCCAAAAAAAAAAAAAAAATAGATTACCTCATGAGATTGCTGTATTATAATTCATAATCATTGGTATTTATGTTCTATTTCCTTGAATGAACACCTTTTAATTAATAATATACTTACTTAACAAAAAGAAACTACAGAGGCAAATTCAAGCCACAGTTTGAATTAAGACATTCAGGCCCTAAGAAATGCCCGTCTAAGGCCCTGTTCCTTCAGCCACGATGTCATGAACAAAGTGAGAAGCACATCTTTCAGAGTCGTGGAATTTCTGAAGTTTGTCATGCACAAAACTGACTTTTATGGATTTTTTTTTTTAAGAAAAAAAATACACTTTGTAGATAAAATATTACAAAGGAAAACTCTTGGTATTGCTTCATTTTCTATTTGGATCTCTAAGTATGTTATGTTTGGGAATTCAAATCCATTCCAAGCCTTTCCTACCTTTGGGACATAGTCAGTCACTGAAGTCTGTAAGACCCCTGAACAAAATCAGGAATGAATATCATCACAAGGAATACTTCTGTTTCCAAATATAACTAAGGTTTTACAATCTCAATAGGAAAGCAAATATCACTTTTGCTAATAGACCATGTCAGGGTGCTCTTCCAAGAGTGAGTGGCTTTGCCTTGAAAGACATTTTAGGAAATGTCCTTCCCAGATGGATCAAGCATCTAAGGGCAAAAAGAAGCAAAGCATCATGGGAACCTTGGCTAAGAATTTGAGGTTCCTTGTTCATATAGTTTTATTCACACGGCTATCATCTCCAAATTGTGAAATCCTTGCATTTCTACAGGATGCCAGTCTCATTGTGGAAGTGTTTCTTTGTCTTACTTTAGTTCCTCAGACGATGTTCAAAATCTTCCATAGGTGCAAATAAATTTTAGTTCCTCAGTAGGACAGCTTGGATAAGCTCAATATAAAATAAACATGAGAAAGGAGATGCTTATCAGTTTGAAAGAGATTTAAAGAAATGACTTAAGAAGAATGAGCAAGAAGCCTTTTGGCAACTAACTGGAGATAACTAGACAATGGAGGGGGACAGTACAGAACTGGAGAAACCAGGTCAAAAACAAACTCAAAGGGTGTAGTGTGGGTACACGTTAATACTAGGGAGGGAGAAGATAGAGGGTTTTAATAAGAGGAAATTAGAGAACTACCTTAGCACCATAAAGCACATTGAATGTATTTGAATATTGACATAATACAGTTTGAATGTGGCTTCTATTCCTTTCAGCCAGTGCATTAATACAAGAAACCCACATAAAACAGTTAATCTTAATTGATGTGACACTAAATTAAGGGAGATTCCTTCATCTGTCTGTGTGAAAATTACCAGGATAGCTGCTTCATTTGTAACAAATTCTAACAATAAAAATAGTTAAAATATCCTAAAATCACTAGTTGATATAAAACCTGCATTTGTCACATGTTAAAATGAGGTGAAATGAAATGTTAATTGATCATGTTGCCTTAAAGAACTTCAACCCTCATCTGTGACTTTGAATCCTCAAAAAAAAAAGAAAAAAAGTCAAAAATTTTTTTCTTTCTATGTCATTTGGCAGAAAGACTGACTTTAATTTACTTGGTGGCAAAAGTTGAACCCAAACTATAATAAAGCTACTCTTCTGTCTCTATTGCATTTAGTGTAAATATTCATATATTTGGCTGCAGAAATATTAATGTGTTTGATTATGTAGCACTATCTCTGGTCATGTTGGGGTTATTACACAATGCATAGCATGTGTGCCACACAACCTTTTGAAAAATAATGCTGATTTCCAAAATATGTCTGCTCCCAAAAGTAGATAAAAGATTATTGAACTGTGACACTTTTTTTCCTCCATGTATTTTTTGTCTTTACTTTTCTTAATCATTATTAAGCCAACAGTTTTTATTACATGTTATTTTCAAAGTATTTTCACTTTTAGTAAAATAAAACACATACTTAATCTGTGAGATCAAATGGTACTATAGGATTTATAAACAAAACAAACAATTCCCCGCATCACTTTTCCCCAGTGCAGACATCTGTTCTTAAGAGGCACCTATTTTCATTGTATTTGCTCCTTTTTAAAAAACATTTTGTGAGATATAATTTGCATACCATACAATAAATTCATTTAAAGTGTACAATTTAATAGATTTTATTATATTCACAGCTATGTGCAACTATCACCACAATCGGTTCTAGAACATTTTGTGACATCAAACAAGAAACCCCATCACTCTCCAGCCATAACCAAACCTAATCCACTGTTTTCTACAGCAGCTGTACCACTACATTCCTACCAACAGTGCTCAAGATTTCCAATTTCTCCACATTCTCGCCAATACTTGTTTTTTTGTTAGTTTTGTTTCTTTGTTTGAATTGATAATAGCCATGCTAATGGGTATGGCGTGGTATCTCAATGTAGTTTTGATTTGCATTTCCCTAATGACTGGTGATGTTGAACACCTTTTCATGTGCTTATTGGCCCTTTTTGCATCTTCCTTGGAGAGTTATCTATTCTTTCCTTGGTCCATTTCTTTTCCTGGATTATTTGTATTTTTATTTTTGAGTTGTTAGCGTCTTTACATATTCTAACACTAGACCTTTATCAAAGATACAATTTGCAAATATTTTCTCTGATTCTGTGGGTGCTCTTTTCACTTTTTTGATAGTGTTCTTGGAAGCACAAAAGTTCTAAATTTTGATAAAGTCTAACTTTCTATTCATTGGTGTTTGAATTTTTGGTATCATGTCTAAGAAACCATTGCCAAATCCTAGGTCATAAAGCTTTACTCCCATAATTTCTTTAAAGAATTTTATAGTTTTAGCTCTTACATTTAGATTTTCCATCAATTTTGAGTTAATTATTATATATCATCTAAGGTAAGCATCTCACTTCATTATTTTGCATGTGGTATCAAGTTGTCCTAGCACCATTTGTTGACGACTATTTCTTTCCCATTGAATACTCCTGGCCCTCTTGTCGAGATCAGTTGGACATAGACAACTGGTTTTATTTCTGGATTATTAATTGTATTCCATTGATCTAAATTTCCATCTTTATGCCAGTATCACTCTGTTTTGATTATTATTGTTTTCTAGCAAATCGTTAAAATGGGAAATGTAAATCTTCCTACTTTGTTCTTTTTCAAGACTTTTTGTTGTTGTTGTTATATCAAATCCCTTGCAATTGTTTAGGAATTCTAGAATCAGCTTATCAACTCCTAAAATTAAGTAAATTGAGATTCTGATAAGAATTGCATTGAATCTTACACAATTGTCTGATACGAATCTTTTCAAGAACAGCTTTTTAATTTTGTTAATTTTTCTCTCATGTTTATCTATTCTCTATTTCAGCAGCAGATAACTAGAGGCAGGATAAGAGATATTATGCCCTTCCTGGGAAGATAGCCTTCCAACTGGGAGTGAGAGAAAGGGAACCCTGTTCTCAGCTGTAATAATCTGGAGTGGAGTTTCCATCTTGCTGAGTTGGGCCAGCAGGCTCAAGACCCTGGAGAGATGATGGTGCAGATGAGGTCTAAAGGCAGTCTACTGTAGAGCTCCCTTTTGCTCAGGAGGCTTGTCATTTTATTCTATTTGGGCTTTCAACTGATTGGATGAGGCCCACCCACATTATGCAGAGCAATCTGCTTACTCAGAGTTAACTGATATAAATGCCAACATCATCCAAAATTGTCCTCCAAGTTGACATATAAAATTAACGTCATAATGACAAAGGATGCACCAAACTACACTGGGAAAAGTAGTCTTTTCAAAATATGATGCTGTGTTGATTGCATATTCAAATAGCACAGTGATTCGTGATCCTTAACCCACACAATACACACACACACACACACACACACACAAATCCAGAATGACTGCAGATCAAAATGTGAAGAAAAAATTAATAAAGCTTTTAGAAGGACATTTTAGTACCCTTGAAATAGAGAAATATTTTGCTAAATATACACAACATTTAACCATAAAAAGGAAAATTGAGAAAATGGACTATATTAAAATGAAAGAAACCATATCAAAAGAAACCATTAAAAGAGTAGAAAGGGACTCCACAACACAGGGGATGATATTCAAATAAATATACCCAATAAAAGACTCTTATTTGAATACATAATATCTTATATCAATTGTTAAGGAAAAAAGGCAATATTAAGAGGCAAATAGGGACTTTGCTGGTGGCCTAGTGGTTAGGATTCAGAGCTTTCACTGCTGTGGCCTGGGTTCAATCCTAGTTCCCACAAGCCGTGCAGCACAGTGCCCCCAGAAAAAGGGGGCGCATTTCATCATATGAAATGATGTCCAATATCATTACTCATTAGAGAAGTGAAAATTAAAAGCACAGTGTAATTTTGTACCTACTGGAAAGGTGAGAATTTAGAATCCTAACTAAATCAAGTGGACAAAAATGTGTATAAAACATAACTTTCATATACTGCTGATTGGGTATAAGCTGAAAAAAAAGAATATATATGGGAGTATTTGATAAAGCTAAATATTTGCCCCCCATAAAGCCCAGAAACACTGTTCATAGATCTACATCCAAGGGAAAGGAGAGCATATAACCAACAAAGATGTTGTGATAGAATGTTTAAACAACTTTCTTTATAATAGAAAAAAACTGGAAATCCTAAATTCCCATCAGCAATATAATGAAAAATTGTCGATGGGAGAGTGATAATAAATTATGCATTGATCTAACAACACATATAAATCTCACATACATAGAGACATCCAAAAGCAGCTAGACATGGAAAAACACATAGTATCTGAGTTCATTTATATGAAGTTCAATAACAGGCAAAACTAATTTGTGGTAGTAGCATTAAAAACACTGGTTATTTCAGGGGAGAGAGGTACTGACTTGGAAGAGGCATGGAGAAACCTCTGTAAATAATCTATATCTTGATCTGAATGGTGTTTACACACACACACACACACACAATCATCAGTTTGTACACCTAAGATTTGTTCACTTTATTGTGTATATGTCATGAATCAAAAAAAAATCAATACCAGCAAAATGTTGGTTACTTTAATACAATCAATAGGAAGGAGAAAAATCTAAAGAAAAAAGTACTTCTTGAAAGCAAAGTACTTATTGAAGTACTCACAAAGAAGTAACAATTCTTCATAATTGTCAATATAATTCTCAAGTCTTGAAATCCACAGGTATTTGATGATGAAAAATGATGCTATGTTTATGAAACTCTCTAATCATGGAGTAGTCATGATTAGAGACTACATAGTCAGCTGCTTCCTAGGAGGGACACTTTACCATGACACATCTTTTTCTTTAAATGTCAAGTTATTTTGTGACTTTCTTTAGTTTGCAATGTGATTTTGTGCTATTATAGGTGGCCTGAGTTTGTTTCATTTTGTTGGGAGTAGAAGCAAAACCTAAATTACATTTGTGCAGGTGTGAAAGGGAAAAGGATGTTAACTGGTGATGTTGAGTCATGGTAGGCTAGGGTAATAGGGCTGAAATGTTTCCCCTATGCCACATTACTGGCTAAATGAGGTACCTAGAGCATTTTTATAGGACCTCCCTAGTTTAACCATTAGCTCCATCTAATACAATCTTAAGCATGTGAAATACTCATTTTTTAACACCAGCTTCAAATATAGGGTGCTAGGAAAATAAAATATCTTCTTTCCTATTTTTAACTTGATTCTTTGGACTTCCTTTAGTTTACAGCAGGTGTGACTGATAGTATGTAGGCTTCTCAGGATTGTAGACAAATTAAGATATTTCACATTGAACTACCCCATTCCAGCTTCAAATCTCTAGTTTAATCTTGTCCTGGGGAATAGATATACTTTATCACCATCATACCATATTTTGGCCCTTTACTTTGGTTGCTTTTCCCTGTAAACCTTAAACTGCTTCAATTTAATCCCCTCTAGGCTTTCATAAATAACCTGTTCTTTTTGAAATGCTAACTCTAGATTTGGACAGCTATTTCCCATGGCAATTTTTTTGTATTTAGGGTATGTTATTGGGATGTATGTAGAGCCTGTTCTTATACTAATTATTGTTCTTACAGTGTTATAAGTAACTGAAAGTGTAATGCAAAATGTATTGATTTCCTTTAACATGTCCTTGTCTAGAACTATGGGAAAGTAGATATTACAGGACAAATGTCCTTGTGAATGAAAATGCCTTGGGAATGGAATGGAGCAAAATGACTGCAGTTTGTCCCATTGCTAATATGTTGGGGTTTCATGGAGTTGTATGAAACATGAATTAGGTAGAAGGTTGCACATTTAGTTACAATAAGTAGTCTTGGTGAGCTATATTCAATTATCTCATTGACGAAGTTACTATTCTCTCAATGCCAAATCAAAAAACCTGGTTGTCATTTTAGACTGTCTTCTCTCCCTCATTCTTTATATCCAGACAAGCACCATGTCCTAATGTAATGGCTCATGGTTTAGTGTTCTTTATCTCCCTCTTCTCTGCTTCCGCATTTCCTTAAGTTGGACACTCATCATGTTTAACATAGCTATTATAATAACCTTGTGATCTTTCTTGACTTCCTCAAGTCTCTCCCCAAACAGCTACCAAAAGGCAACTCAGACCATGCAGCTCCTTTTACAAAATTTTACCAAATCTTCCATTATCTGTGAGATAAAGACCACCCTCCATAACATTGGCATCTCACATTCATTATGACATAGCCTTTTCCTACATCTCTTTATCTCCATTTCTGGTTTCACAATATCTGTTTACACAATATGTAGTTTCTTGTATTACTAACTACATACACAATGGCATAAATTTCTTCATATTCTACTCCTTTCATTCAATAAATATTTACTATGCAGCAACTATATGCCAGGCATATTTCAGTGCTTGAAATATATCAGCAATTATAACTGATTAAGATCCTTGCCTTCATGGACCTGATAGTGTAGCAGTGAAAGGGAGAAAATAAACCTCTAAGAGGGATCTTAATGTTTTACAACCCTAAGACAAAGCATGTCTTGTCTGATTAATGATGTTCCCTGGGAACTGTGCCTAGAACACTTAGATCTCTCTAATGTTTGCCTGTGTTTTCTTTGTGTGTGTGTGTGTGTGTGTGTGTGTGTGTGTGTATGTGTATGACTCTTTTCAATTACCTGGTTCTGCAGAGTTGCTGCTCAGAATATGAGAGAGAGAGAGAGAGAGATTGGAGTTAAGGACTACTCCAGGGTTTTGGTCTGAGCAAATGGAAGAGTTGCCATAAACCTAGCAGAGAAATGTTCAGGTAAGGATTTGGGGGTAAGAGGTCAGATCAAGAGCATCATTTTGAACATGCTGAATTTGAAATATTTATTAGACATCCAACTGGATATACTGAGTATATCCACAGTAAGATAAATGCATTTATAGTTTGTAAGAAGAGTCTGCACTGGAAATATAAATTTGGAATTTGTCAGAATACAGATGATACTTAAAACATGCTACCTATATTTTCTTCTCATGGAAATTTATTTTTTCTCATTTTCATCTGGCAACCCTTATGCTTCTTAAAGGCCCATATCAGGAACAAACTTCCCAGGAAATTTCTCTTGCAATTTCCCAGGTTGGGTTAGATACACTTCTTTTGTGTTCCTATAATACTACACTGTATATAAATAGCGTTAAATTTAACACTAGGAGAAACTACTTATTTTTATATCCATCTCCCCCACTATCTAAAAAACTTTTTTTAGGGCAGAACTATGTATTGTATCTTCATATTTCCAGTACTTGAAATAGTACTATAAAAAAGTTCTACAGATCAGGCCGCATTGTTTCCTTGTAGACTTTAGAATGATGAACACTGTGAGCAGGGAGATTATCTCTTAGAAAAGGACAGATGGTAAGACTGCCATCACAGATGCCTAGCTGAGGCCTGTGAACCCACTTATTCAGGGCCTATGTACTCAGAAGAGAAGCAACCATCTATACTTAGGCTCCGGGAACTGAGATATTGAGAGTAGGTTGCTAGCCCAAACTGAGTTAGCATCTGTTTTCTCTGGTTAGGAAGCCACACAAGGTTGTTGTATCTGCTAACTATATCTGTGCTAGATCACTGTGGTAGACACAGGTGTCCTTAAAATCTCGCCAGCCTCCTGAAGCATGGAAAAAGGAAGCAGGTCTTGTTCAAATCAAGGAGTTTCTTGACCTAGAACTGATGAGCCAGGGGGCTTATGTGAATGGACCCTAGAGGCTTTGGAGCAGTCTGAGTCTAGACCTGGGTACCTAGAATCCTGAACCATCTAGTGGAGAAAAGTCTTTTGAAACATCCACATCCTTTCTGTTATATGCTCCTCTTTCCCTTCCAATTGTCATACTTATGCTTTGTCTTATTGACTCCAAAAAGGAATATCAGTAGGAAAATTACCATATATGCTGGTTCTAGGCTTGGGTTCCACTTTTCCCTTATGTGAAAATCAAGGGCCAAGAAAAGCCATCTTATTGACTTGTGGAGTGCTTTTAGTTTGTTCGAGACAGTTTTTGAAAATAATAGAGGGGAAATTAAGAAATGTTTAAATAATTAAAATATTAGGGAAAAAAAGGTATAGTGAACTCTCCTGTAGCCATGACCCAGCTTCAGCAATTGGCTAAACTCATTACATCTACCACTCAAGGCATTTTCTTTCCCTCCACTGTAGAATTTTGAAGTCAGTCATTGATTCTATATCATTTTATCCTTAAATATTTCAGTTTGTGTAGTCTATTAATAAAATGAAAGGATTGTTTCCTTTTCTAAATCTAAACACAATATAAACTTTAAACATTAAGACAAAATGACTTGTAATAATGTTTTAATATAATCAGTTATCAAGATGAGCTCCAAATTCCCCAGTTGTCTCATAACTGTATATTTAAAGTTGGTTTGTTTCAACAATATTGTTTGAACAATATCCAAACTAGGTCAATTTTATTTTGCATTTTATTGATATGTATTTTAGATCTCTTTTAATCTATAACTTCCTCTACCATCTTTTTTTCTTCTCCTTTAATTCACTTGTTGAAGAAACCTGGTGTCCCACAGAGTGGATTTTCCTGCTTGCCTCTGTAGGGTATTGTTTAATATGTTTCTCTCTCATCTTGTATTTCTTTTAAACTGGAGGTTAGATCTAGAGGACTGATTTGATTCAGGTTGGACTTCTTTAGCCAAAAAATATATCACAGTTTGCAGTGTACTTTTACATGTGGGTGATATTAACTTCTTTTTTTGTGATGTAAACTATTACCTAGATCCATTATTTCATTATACAGAATGGCAATATCTTAATTCTACTATTATTTCTTCATTTATTAGCTAAAATGACTCCATGAAAAGAAACCTACTAAAATTTGTTTATCCTAAGGTACTGTTAATTACAGAAAAACAAAATAAATCAATTATTATTTCTCTTAATTTAACATTTTGAAAAATATGAGTTTGTTGTCTAGCATCTTCTGAAGGTGGTAAATAAGGTTGGTGTTTTTATCCCTTTCATATTATTAGGGATTCATGGATATTAATATATTTAATGTGTATTGATTCATTGTAATTATCATTCATATTAACGCTCAATTGTCCCATTTTGTTACTACTGCCTTTTTAAGTTGTTCCCTGATCCCTTTTGACATTATCTCATACTTTTAGTAGTTTTTTTTTTTTTCTTTCTGGCTTGATAATATAATCCAGGTTCATCTATATTACCTCACACAGAACTGGAATCTGTCATTTTTCCAAGCTATCTTAGTTCCCTTAACTGTAAATGGTGTTTAGAGGCTGTAATCTGGGCTGCATTGATTACATGTTGCTACTGAGTTGGTCATTTTTTCTAGGTATTTAAGTTTACAGAGCTAGGAAACATGCTTATTTTTAAGAAATAAGACCAATATGTTAAATTCAGGTTTAGAATTACAGAGTTTTTACTTAACTTCTTTAATTTTATATTTGCATCTCTTTTCTCTAACACTGAAAATCTTGGATTTTTAACTCCATTGCTGTTCACTTTATCCTACCATATATGTAAATTTGTGTAAGCGTATATAAATTACATAATTAATAACATATTATTATGATGATAAGATAACTGGGACTTGTTTTACCCACCCCACTTAAACAATTTTTAAAAAGGGAATTTTTAAAAATTTAGATAATTTAAAAAAAATAGATAAAATATGTGACTAACAGGTAGTGTAGGACAGTGATTCTTAAGAGAAGGAAAAAATGAAAACTGAGTCTAATTATTTTCCTAGTTTACCACTTGGACTGCAGAGCAGAGAGAGTGAACCCAAAGAGCCTGGCAGTGTTGCTGAGAGGAAGAAGCAGCATTCAGAATCTGATGAGTAAAGATGGCTAGAATTCATAGGGCAGGATGCCAGAGAGAAGGGAGTTGCCAGTGACCTGAAGAGAAAACCACAGGTCTGAAGAGGGTCCTTCTCAAGTCTAGATAAGAACTGACCAGCATACGTGTGTAAAGAACCTATCAAAGCCAGGGAAAGAACCATTGGAAAGAAGCAGATGGAACAATTCTTGAGCTTGCAAAAGGCTGTTATTAGCCAGAGTGGAAAGAAGTCCTGACACATAAGCAGAGTCTTCAGAGGGTATTGTCTTAAGAGAGGGAGAATTTCTTAGTTCTACAATAAAGGCTGCTTTTGACCTGATAAAATAGCTTAAAAGAAAGCCTTAGGAGGACTAAACATTTTTTTCCAAATAATTTAATTACCTCTCAGGAATAATCTAAAAAATTTTAAGGAAATAATATTAATAATAATAAATAACAAGCCCAATAATCTAAAAGTCACAATGTCTGTCATCCAATGAAAATTTACTAGGATACAAAGAAGCAGGCCTATATGATACATAACAAAGAGAAAAATCAATCAATAGAAACAGATAAAGAAATTTCACAGATAATATAATTAATAGAAAAGAATATAAAACTGTATATATATATATTTTTTTTCCTATGTATTTCAGAAGGTAGAGGAAACAGGATCATGAAAAAGAGAATGGCAAGATATAAAAAAATACTGAAATGGAACTTCTAGAGATAAAACTTTCTTCCCCCTTCTGCTAGGAGAGCCTTTTAAACATGGTATCATGCTTGATACAAACACAGCCAGCTTCAGACTTCTCTTCATCTTTTTAGGCAGGGATGCTGATGGGCAGATAGGGGAAAATTGGAAAATATAATGACATGTGTCACTGCCTACAATTATTTTCCCAGAATGAGAAGAAAATGCAACAAGTCAGGAGGAACCAGCTCAAGTGAATCTTTCTATATGTTTCTAAAATTTTGCTCTTCTAGGAGTTACTTCTTGTCTGAGGCAAAGCCTCTCCCAAATTACTACCAAGTTTTTTTCCTACTGGGGTCTCCCTCTAGTTATTATTTACTTAATTTGTATGTGTTTTCTTTCTCATCAAAAAAATAATGCCATGACTACAAGGTGGCACTCTTTACCAAGGGAATTCAGGGTGGAGTGTTCCCAGTTTCGCCTTGATTCTGATTTTTCATCTAGTGTGTTAGGTCTGATATGTTCTTGGCTTCCTTGACTTTTGTGGTTAAACGTATGACAACCATTTCACAGTTCTATGTGTATTCGCTGAAGTTTGGCTGATCTAGAATAGTTTGTTCTGAATTCACTGTATTAATTCCATTTACATGTACATCTAAACTTAATCCACATTCCTCTTCCTGAGTAGCAGAGTCCCATCTTTGAATTCTTCCTCTAATTTTATAAAGTCTATTCAAAAATTTAACAAGAAAGACTATATGTTTTGAAAATAATATATTAATTAAAATAGAAGATAACCAAGTGATATGGACCCTACAATTCCAACTTTATAAACTGATTTACACTAAAAGGCTAGGAGATATCCGTAAAATTAAAATTATTTTTGTAATTAAAATACGGGATTTTGTGCGAGTTTTATAACATATACCTTAATATTATTTATAATTATTGTTTCAATTTTTAAAGACCCTTAAATATACAACTAAAATAATAATACTGAGTTTTTGTGTGATATAAATTTGCTTCTTAAAATTATAAGTACCTGATGGAGGAAAAAATCATAGAAATTTTGAAATTAGTAAATTGGATTTGAATAGACTGTTTTATAAAAGGCAATTTAAAAAAAAGATAATCTATTGTTCTAGAGTCTGACAATCCACAAACCTGGTTTTTCAAAGAGAACAGCAATTAAAACAGATATGAAGAATTTTAGCTCGAAGATAACTGCAGAGAAGAAGATTCCACATTCTCTCTTCATCTCTTTATGTTTCCCCCTTGGACACCCAAATGGAAACTCACTACAACATGCCTGCTGTCTCACTGGAGTGCTGGGAATGGAACATATGCCCCTGTTTTCACCACTCAATTCCTTCTTCCTTTCCCTCCCATGGAGAGAAATGACTTGTATGTATGTTGGGATCAATATTCGTCTGACATTTATTAAAATGTTCTTTCCTTTAAAAAAGATATTAACATTTGCCTCCTGTTTAGTGTTATATGTTAAGTCTCTTCAGACTGTGTTTTTTCTTGCCTTTCGGCAAGCTTTGTAATATTTATTGAAAATCAAGAGGCATGTTGTATTGGGGAATAGGAACTGAGGAAAACAGGCCTTTAGCATCACAATTGACGTTACTAGGAGTGGGTTTATTTAACGTTTATTGTTGTTATAGGCTGAGGCTTAAAATTCTGCTAGTGATCTTGTTTTTTTTCCCCTCTTGGCTTTAGGGCTTCCTTCCTTTGGTACTGCTTTTAGGATATCTCTTGTACCTGGCAGCTCTTACAGTCTTGCAGCTGTTGTATACTGTGGTTATCTTGGAGCTTCCTTAGAAGAGTGGTGGAGGGCGGGGGCATTCTGTGATTTTTCAATTAAGTCTTTAGGGTGGCCTGCGTATTGGGGCTGTGGTCTTCACAAGTGTTTCAGACTCTCCTCCACTGGTAAAATACTTTTCTCCCTGCCGCCTACTCTGGCTGCAGCATTCCCAATCTACTTCCTTGAAGCCTGGTTCGCCGTTGATTATTTTTCCCCTCTTAGGTGACAAAGGAGGGCTGGAGGAGCTGGAGGAAAGGAATTATAGTCCTTCTACTGGAGAGAGTTTCTGAATAGTTCTCTGGCAAAGAGGCTCTTTGTGAAGGAGGAGACTGTGGGACTGGTTCACAAAGGGTCCAAGAAAAACCATTGGTTTATAATTTGTCCATTTGTTTCTTACTGTAAAGATGGAATCAATGACTTCCAAGGTCTTTACATGTAAGAAACTTGAAGTCCCTACATGTTATTTTTAATCAGAAGCATTATTAATTTACTTAAATTTAACAGTATAAAAATAGAAGTTGAATTAAGGAATTCATTAGCTTTACTAGGCTATGAAAAATATTGTGAAAAACATTTAATGTTAGAGTGTTTACTTCATACATGTATTCTTTCTTCATATCATATTATTGAATACTTATTTGAGAAAATTAGGAAATTAATACATTTATATTTCATTTACTTTGCCATTTATGCCCCAGTATTTTTTGTTTGCTTCTGATGTGCCTTTCATTTTGACAGTGTTTGTATTTTCTTTTCCTTTTTTTCTATTCCTTTCCCGATTTCTGCCATTGTGCTATCCTTCTGTAACTTAGTTTCTTCTTTGAGCCTGTTTCTGGAAATATGCTGTTGCCAACTTCTTTGATTCTATGACAAAACAATTACCTACATTTTTCCTTGGTACTCTTAGGTAATTCCTCTTGTGATGTATGTACTTCATGTGCTTTTGTTCATCGTTTTCATCTTCTGTTGAGGAAAACAAATTGCCAATCTTTAAGTACAGCTTCTCTCTTGATTTCTTTCATATTTCTATTCATCTTTGAATGGTGCTAGTATATGTTTGAGAAAAGCAGGTTGGGGAAAGGAGGGAGACAGAGCTCCAGAAATCTGCTGTGCTGACATCAGCTTGATGCCTCTTACCAAATCTATCATTTCCTTTGCCCAGGGAGAAAGTCTCCTCCAAAGCTTCTGGCATTAAGGGTGTCAGCATGGCTCACAGCTAAGTGCTTTAGTTCAAAGTTTCTCTTCATCATGTTCATTACCTGCCTGGCCTTTTTCTATGACATTTACTCCTGGCAACTTCCTTTGGCTAAGGGGCTAGATTATAGAAAAATAAATGACTAGACAGCACAATTTAATTTTTCAACTCCACTTCCATTGCTGTTCTGAATTGTCATGCTGGGTCCCTAGAGGGAAAACTCTCATTTCTGCCTCAGGCCACTCAACCTCAGTTCTCTTCACTCTAATCAAAGAATCAATAGAGATATTCTTTCCTAACTGCCAATATTAATATTAGAAAAACTGCTTCCAGCTGGGGTGAGAGGGACCTGTTGGTCACCTTGCAGCTTTATTCTTTGTTTGGGCAACATTCCCCAGTATCTGGCAGAATACATTCACTGACTCTGATTGGAGTTATGGTCTTATTTTTTTTTACTTTATTTTTCTTGCTGCTACAATACTTTGATGAGTTAGAGGAAGTAGAGTAGACCAGTGGGATAAAAATGTCACTTTGACCTCAGAAATAGTTTTAATTTGCCAGTTAAAATAAATAACACTGCCAGGGAAAACAACAAAAACACAATGAATACCACTCCTCTCTTTTCTTCATTATACTTAGGAATTTTCTGAATAGCCATGAGTAAATTTTTGGCTCTGAGATGGACTGTGAAATAATTGGGGCAAATTTTGAGGTTAATCTAATGTTTGTGTCACAGTGGAAATTAGCAACAAGAACCTTTTGGTGGTAGGACTTGCATCTCTAGAACTTATTCTGTGCAGACCTTTATGAAATTCTAGGATATTAGGCCTCAGAACACAGGAGCAGACCTATCTGTTACCTGAGCAATCTCAAAGGCCTGTGAAACTGAATACAAATAAGCTCTCAGAGAGTGTCGGGAATTTTTCTTTCCTTCTACAATATTATCTTGAGAGCTATTGGAATTCCTTTTGTATTACTATCTCTATTTTTAAATAATATCCTCCTGGAAGGGTACATGTTAACATAAACTCTAGAACAGAATAAAGGACAAGACCCTTTTTAAGATAAATATATGTTTAGACTCTATTTAGGGGCTAACATGTAAGAGGGACCATTTTTTTTCCTTATTAGTTTTCCTTATTTTATTATAAATTTTAAATAGTTAATAAAAGAAGCAAACAGCTTTTTGTTCCAGAGTATAAATGTAAAAAGAACATTATTGTTACAAATGCAAACATCATCTTTTCCTGTAAGTACCTCCTTTAGAGACACAGATTCATTCCAATTCTTTTGAGACCTAGTGTGTAGACTGCATTTAGGTTGTCTAAACACTCCCAGAGTACACTTGTGCAAATGTAATGAATATTAATAATTCTTTCATACCTACACTGAGGAAAAGCCGGACAGTTTTTATGTAATTAATTAGAAACTCACAATATGTTTACTGCCTTTTGTTATTACCTTGCTTATCTGAAAAAGTGCCTAAGGCCATTTTTTTACTGTTAACTGAATATTGTGTAATCTCATAACAATTTTCTATAAAATTACAAGTGACAAAATCAGACTACTAAAACGTTGAATCAGATTATAGAAAATAAATTTAAATTCCATTAACTCTTGAAAACACTGGCGCTCCAGCTTCCTGAATTAAAAATATAATAATTTTGAGAAAATTTTTATTTGTAGCTAAAACTCTGTAAAGTACCATATGGAGTGCTTTAATATAGGAAAAATATAAATATGATGAATATCGTATGCACTATATTATAAGTCAATTTTAGATAATTTTCATGACCAAACAGAGAAACTATCCTTAAGCTATCATTCCCTTAACCCCTTATTCCCCTAGTTGTAAAATAATCACTCATCTATTTGATATCTCTATAGATTTAACTATTCTGGACATTTCACATAAATTGAATCATATGATACGTGGTCTTTTGTCCCTGGATTATTTCAGTAGCATAATGTTTTTAAGGTTCATCTATATTGTAGCATGTATGAGCACTTAATTCATTTGAATGGCTGAATAATATTCCATCATATGTATATACCATATTTTGTTTATTCATTCATCTGTTGATGGACCTTTTCACTATTAATATTGCTGTTATGAAAATTCTGAAACAAGTTTTTGTTTGAACATCTGTTTTCAGTTATTTTGGTTATATAACTAAGAGTAGAATTGTTGAGTCACTGGTAAATCTACGTTTAATTTTTTGAGGAACCACCAAACTGTATTCCATAGCAGCTACATTATTTTACATTCCCACCAACAATGTTCAAGGGTTCCAATTTCTTTACATCCTTGAAAACACTTGTTATTAGTATTTAAAAAAATTATTATCCTAGTCATCCTAGTGTCTTGTGATTTGGATTTGTGATTCCCTAATGACTAATGATGTTGAGCATCTTTTCGTGTGGTTGTTGGCTGTTTGTATATATTTTTTGAAAATAAAATGTTTATTAAAATCTTTTACCATTGTTTAAGTCAGTTGTGTGCCTTTTTGTTTTTGAGTTGTAAGAATACTTTATATATTCTGGATATTAGACTCATAAGATTTGCAAACATTTTCTCCCATTCTGTGTATTGTTTTTTTTACTTTCTTGATAGTGTCCTTTGATACACAGAGTTTTTAAAGTTTACAAAGTCCACCTTATCTATTTTTTCTTTTATTGCCTGTGGTTTTGTTGTCATAGCTAAGAAACATTGCGAATCTGAAGTTATACAAATTTATTCCTATGTTTTATAGGTTTTAGCGCTTACATTTAGGTCTTTGACTCATTTTAAGTTAATTTTTGTAAATGGTGTAAGAATACAACTTCATTCTTTTGCATGTGGCTATCTGGTTGGTTAGTGATTAACTTTCACACTAAGTTTTACACATCAGTTTTTGCATGAGTTATGGGGACTACAGAGAATTCTATATTACTTAAATCTGCATTCTTAGTGTCTATCATGTTGCCTAGTAGATTACAAACCTATTTTATTCAAATAGGTACAATTAATAAATAATATATTATTCAATATTAAGGAAGAATAATTTGTGGTGTATAGCATACCCAACGTAATGTGGAAAAATGTTTCTAATTATATAGATATTTAAAAAATATGCTAGCGATAACTTCATTTGACTTACCAAATTGCATGAATTATTTTAATATAATAATAATACTAATGTACAGATTCTACAGCTATGAAAAACTTAGATTTACATTTTCTTGTAATCCTTAGAACAGTTCCATAAGTAATTAAGGATAGGTATTATATCTCATTTATGTATTAATAAATTAATGGGAAAATTCACCCAAGGTCAATAGCAGTAATATGATATAGTTAAAAAAAAAATCAATATTATTTTTCTTGACTCTAAATCCATATTCCTTACATGTCATCATAACTGCTTCTTCCTTAAATTAGATCTTTAAGTAATTTGTTGGTCCACCCAAAATAAATGTGTTCAAAATAAATCTTTCCTACAAAGTTGGTGGAATTCTCAAGTCAAACCAAATCAAAAAAAAAATCTAAGTTTTTTTTTTTTTCCCTTCTTCTACCTAGCGTTTCTCTCTGGCAGAACACTGAATTAAATAAGTCCAGTACAATTCACTCATCATAAAACCATACTGCTTGATATTCAGTATCCTAGAAGTTAATATATTTCAGAAGGCAGTGATGAGTAATTTTTATAGATGATTGATTGTTAGGAAAAGCATATGGAGATGTTTTAATCTTCAAAAATAGAAGACAAGTATTTCAAAGAACTTAATGAAATTCAATGCTCACTTTCCTTTTTTCAGTAATTATCTTCAAAGAGAAGTCAAGAGAGTGCAGAATGGGGAATCACACACCAGAAGAAGGGAAATTTTATTATCAAGAGAATTATTTTCCACATGTTAAGGCAATAAAAAGAGATTCATAAGTTCATAAGTATTCAACGGCTCAGAATGTATACCATCCACAGAGACTCCTGCCCCCTCCAAAACAAACAAACTAAACAAAACAAAAAAACTACTTGAGAATGTAATTTAGCCAACTGGGAAATGAATAAAAAGAAGAACCTTAATAATGGGAGAAAGGTGGTATAAAATATCAGTGTAATGTTCACTAAATGTATAAAAGTCAGATCGACTTTATGTAATTTTGTATATATGGTTATAAAACAATTCAAATGTCATAATAAACCATGAAAGAAAGTATGGCTAGTATCAAAATCATCTAAAAATAATAAACTTCTTGACAGATTATAATTCACTCATAGAAATTGGAAATAGGAAGGAGATAAGGGAAGAAGCTTTGTATTAGTTTTCTCATATTACCTGAGGGCATTCAATAGATACACTCTAAAATTTT
This sequence comes from Balaenoptera acutorostrata, assembly GCF_949987535.1. Lineage (NCBI taxonomy): Eukaryota > Metazoa > Chordata > Mammalia > Artiodactyla > Balaenopteridae > Balaenoptera > Balaenoptera acutorostrata. The sequence continues at coordinate 46,205,153 of NC_080077.1, forward strand.
GCCACTGTTTATAGTATATGTTCAAAGGTACATTAAAACAAAACTCAGATGTAACCAACAATAGGATTTAAAACATGGTATATATCTTCCAAATCAGTAGAGAAAAAATATTTTCATTTTACATGTTTTCATGTAACAAAATATAGAAATCAAAATAATTATTTCAAATGAGAGGCAGGAAAAGAAAAAGTAAGAACATATAAATATGGGGGTCAGCAGACTGCTTCCCATGGGCCAAATCTGGCCTTGTTTTGGTAAATAAGCTTATATTGGAATACAGCGATTCCATTAATTTACATATTGCCTATGGCTGTTTTCCTGCTTCAGTGGCAGAGTTTAGTAGTTGCAACAAAGATTGTAAGGCCTACAAAGCCTAAATTATTTGCACTCAGGAAATATCTGTGAATATTACAATTCATGGAAAAGTTTGGCCAACCCCTGGTCTATAGTAAAGATATATATACATGATTCTTTCCTTCAAAGAACTCATAAGCTAATAGGGTAAGAGAAGGGAAAATAAAACTGGTAATGCAAAAAATGCTGTTAAAAGTACATTCACAAAATATGGCAAAAATAACTAGATAAAGCACACTAATTCCTCAAGTTGCTTTCTTTTCAAGCAGTAGAGTGATGAGAGAGCTTCATAGGGCATGTTATTTCTGTTGGATCTTGAAGCATAATTATGGGTTTTCTAAGCAGAGGACAGAAGAGGCATCTGAGGCAGAGAAAACAGCATGTGAAAAAAGCACGAGGGTGGGAAATAGAGGGATATTTGGGGAACAGTGAGAAGTGATCGATATGGAAGAAAGTGACCTCTGCAGGTCTTTGCACTCATTATTTCTTCCCCCTGGATCTCTCTAAAGCATTTGTCATTTTCCAAAATGATCTTTCATGCTCATTAATATACTTGCCTTCACCTCCCAGAGGGCAGGCTGAATAAGTATTTGTTGAATGAATGAATGAATGACCAAATTAATTCATGGCATGGTCCATTAAGTATGAAAGACGGCTAGGGAGTCAAACAGCATCACCACCTATTCTCAATGACCCTGGTTTAGTGACTTAGGTACAATTGCCACACCTAGTACATTTCCTCTGAGCCATGCTTCTTCTACTCCTCCAGTTGGCAGATCATCATTTTCCTTAGTAAAGATGATAAAAGCAAAAGAGGATTTGAATAGTCAGCTTCCTCCCAGATAGTTATAAGCATTATAAGGTCTGCTTTTGACCAAAGTGTTTCTTCTTCTAGCTACGAATATAGTTTAAAAGTCCTTTTCTGCTGTTTTCTCTGCAGTTTTTACAGCAGCCCCCCACACACAAGTACAAAAGCCCCGCTATGTCCCCTGCCTTTTATTTGTAGAAAAGTAAGTCTCCCAGGCCTTCCAGAGTCACAAAAGAGCAGGCTCAAGTAGTTAATGATTAGGACAATAGAGCCACAAACGCAGTGTCTGATGCACATTCCTGAGTTGTTTTACAGATACTGTAACTGCCACCAGAGGAAAAAAAAATGCTAACTTTATGATGACCAGACTATAGACATGACATAAGCTACTCCATCTTGAGCAGTACTGAATCTATGGCTAGCACAATTCCAAGAACTGGCCTCAAGAGAACAGGATTAACATTACTGCTCATAATAATCTATATCTTTGTGGGCATCAAAATAATTGTCGCTTGCTCTGCCCATATATGTAAGTGGGCAACTAAAATTGTCAGCAAAGAGATTTACAGACCCATGTTGACATCTTCCACTCTGAGAATACAGTGCTCTATGTCAGCATGAAGAAGCTGCAGAAGATGGACCTTTGCCCCTAATCCCACAGAAATGGAATGATGTTTGATGGTGGGGCCTGAAAGCAGCTCTTTTGCCCCTTTCCTTTTTGCCCATTTTTGTTCCCCTCTAATCTTGAAAGAACCTAATTATGGGAATGAGATCACTAGGCAATTTAACCTACCTCCTGATTTATGCTCTCCTGAATGCACACTATGCCTTGCCTAACCTGTTGATTCCTTCCCTAGATTAAAGGAAGTAAGAATGAAGAATTAAGTAGTTAATGACTAGCTCTCTACCCACAACAGCGCCCTTAGCAATCCTGCAGGCAGATCACATGGGCAAGATAACATCTGAAGAGAGAGTCAGTCTGTACGTGATGGAGGATGATACAGAATCCAACCTCCTGCCTTGATGATTCACCGAGATTCTTCCCCCTTTTCTCCCTTTAAAAACTGTCACGGCTGAGCAGAATTTTCAGAGTCAGTCTTGGGACATGAGTCCACCTTCTCCCCAGATTGCCAGCTTTTCTGATTGAACCATCTTTCCTTTCTACTGACACTTGCCTCTTGATTATTGGCTTTTGAACTATGAGCAGCCAAACCTGAGTTCAGTAACACTAATATTACATAACAAAACTAAAGTTATCATTTTCTTGCTTTTTTTAAATTTTAGAGTTATTTTCTTATGCAATAATCAAGTGATGTTCTTCAATACAATAGCAGCTCTATCTCATGTTTCCTAGCCTTTCTGAAAAAGAAGTGACAATTTTACGTTATAGTGAAACAGTCACACAAATGGGCTGTGAGTTTCATTTTCAAATAAGATTGTCCCTTCCGAAAATGGAGGAATCAAATTCCATTCCAAATTACATAACTGGCTATATTAGGGAATGTTTGGTTACTCACCTATGGAAACCTGCAGGTTTATGCCAGATGAAACAATTTGGATACAGGATTTTCAAGATTTATAGAGGGAACTCTATAAAAGCCTTATCCAAAGCCTTATCCAAAGCCTTAGGGAAGAAAGAAATATGGTCATAGGGTTTAAAATTTAAATCCAGGATGAAAATACCTCAAAAAAAATTTCTATGCTTTGTTGAGTCATTTGGTGTCCTTACACTTCTGAGAAAATAAGAGAAATGTAGATATTGTGAAATAAAGATGAGGGAAAAATTAAAAGATGAAAAAATTGGGATGAGTATAAATCAATATCTAAATATTCCTGTGCCCAGAGATGTCTTATCTTTGAGTATTTTTCTCTGTCTTTTTTTATTCTAAAATCAATGTTGGGATTCAAATTTGTTAAATTTTTCCAGAATAACACAAATATACTAGAAATCATCCTATTCTTGTTTTCAGCAGTCTCTTGGGGAGGTTGGGGGTGGAAGGATATAGTTGCAAATGAATGAGCAGTGAATTCGTTTTGTGTTTGATATGATAAAAATAAGTTTATCAAAATTGCTACATTAGTTATGTCAAACATTTTTTTGAGGCTCATAGATATGTTGATAATTCGTTTCTCTTATTTTCAAGTGGATGCTTTGAACTAAATTGGAATACAAAGCAAACTAGCTTCAAAGATCAGAGGTCTTTTAAACCAGGGCATTCTGAGTTATGAATGATAGACTGATATTTTTGAAGCTCTTATTTCCTAAAATGAATTTCTGCAAAAAAAGGAAATTTGAAAACAAATTAATATTTCTTCCAATGAGATTCCAAATTCTTTCCATATATACCTTATCATAGAATTCATACTTTAAACATCTTTTGTACATTTTGTACTGCAGAAGCCAATCTGCACAGAAAAATCATTCAGTATTTGCTATGGCCATTGGGATTTCATGCCTTCATGTTTATTTGTTTTGAATTATCACTATAATTAAGCAAAGTTGGCAGAGTATATCTCAGATGCAAATATCCTAAACTAAATATAGTGTTTGCCTAAAATAGTCACAGCTAATCAACAATCCATTAGTAGATATTTTAGAAACATGCCAAGGAATTCTCTAGAGGACTCACTCTATGTAAGGTTGTTCCAGAGATAGTATTTTAGGACAAATTAAGATTTTTTTCCCATAATACACTATCTTTCTTAGATCTACCACATGATCCAGTTGGGCAGCTTTTAACACTTAATTGTTAGGGATATTCATCCTGAAATTTAACATCTTCATAATTATCTCTTTTATTTGTTTGTTTAAATATGCGTAAACAGGCAGAGTTCATTCTGGAAATGTGTTTACTTAATACCACACAAAATAGTCTCTAAGTACACTAAGAAATTTAGATACAAGGCACTTTAAAATTCAAACTATTTTCATATACTGTTACAGAATGCAAGAAAATGAGAACTATTTAGTGAATAAAGATTCTTCAGTCATTTTCTCACATAGTTACAGGACCCTGTTTACACCTATACAGCTTTTCAACGGATGATTTTATTTCTTTGTTCAGTGTGAAGTAATTATGTTGCAATTTCATTCCTACCAGATATTTCCAGATGCCATCAAGATGAGAGAGCTAAAGCCACCTCACTGTAGGCAGCAGACAAAGGCAAACCGTTAATCAAACTGTGACCGTGATTAGCTGGATAAAAAGTGACAGTTTCTAGCAGTTCTGCAGCACCTGCATTTCTTCAGAATGTAGCTCTGGAGCAAGTATGGTCGGCTCAGCAAATTCCAATATCGCAATTAAGAAATAATGTAAAGCATTATGGAGAAGAAGATTAACAGAGGCACGAAATGCAGACTGCAAGGAAAACAGTGTTTGAAAAAATTGTGTAAACTTATAATTTTGTGTATAAAATGGGCGAATGTCTGTAATAAGCTCAGGAAATCATCTTTAAACTGTGAGGAAGACAAGCATTTGGAAGCCATGGTAATGGTAATAATCCTGCAAGGTGAACTGCCTATAAGGAAAGGAAGAGATGTGGGAACACCTATAATGCATCTGAAGAATATTAAATGTGGATTAAGGTTGTATTAACATACGGAAATAACCACTCAGGTTTCAATAATGAATACTGCCCTCTCACTGTTTCTAATAATTATGTCATCGAGCAGCAGGCAGTTGCTTGTTTGCATTATACACATCCAACATTGAGATGCTTATTATCTTTATGTCTGAAAGGAGAAAACTAGAAGGTGAGGGTGTGCCTTGTGAAGAGGACTTTGAAGGCATCTATAGATCTCTTAAGAAATTCAAATAGGGCTTCCCTGGTGGCGCAGTGGTTGAGAGTCTGCCTGACAATGCAGGGGACACGGGTTCGAGCCCTGGTCTGGGAAGATCCCACATGCCGCGGAGCAGCTGGGCCCGTGAGCCACTATTACTGAGCTTGCACGTCTGGAGCCCGTGCTCCGCAACAAGAGAGGCTGCGATAGTGAAAGGCCTGCGCATCGCGATGAAGAGTGCCCCCCCTCTCGCCGCAACTGGAGAAAGCCCTCGCACAGAAACGAAGACCCAACACAGCCAAAAATAAATTTTAAAAAAAAATGCTCATTAGGAATGGTTTAAAAAAAGAAAATCCCAAATTGCTCCAAAAAAAAAAAAAAAAAGAAATTCAAATAATCAAGGCTTTGATGAAGAATCGAAGTAATATATTATCTGCATATTTGAACAAAGTAACAAGAGGGCCAGACATTTATAAAAATGTAAATCTAAGTCTATGGTATAGAATTCTCAACTACAAGAGCACCTATGCTTCAAGGAAGTTTTCTTCATTCATCCATGAATGGACATTCTGAATTTTAACGTATGTTCAAATTTCAAGCACTGAGTGGACCTGACAGGGGGATTGAGGTGTTCCCCCAACTCAGTCATCAACCATAGGAGTTTAGCAGAATTTCCAGCCCTTGAGGAGTTGCAGAGTAGAGCAAGAATTTAGTACAAAACAGCACCTGTACTGTCATCAGTGTCCCAAGAATTCACAGAGCTGCTAGTCTAGGCTTAGAGTTTGGCAATTCTAGAAAAATGTTTCTTACAGATAGGGGATAGGACAGTCCAGGTGACCCCTGAGAACAGACAGTAGACAGTCTGAATCTGAAGTTATGAAGACAGGAGTCCCTATCAGTGAACTGAGGTTCAGCTCACCCACCTGAGTCGCTGGGCTTTTCAGACCAAATGTGCTCAACCTAAACTCAACTGACCTTAGTAATATGTGGCTTTACAAGAAGAAATTTATTAAAGCATACTCCACCTACTTTCTGGAACTAATAAACCCTCAAAAAAAACACTTAAAGAGAAAAGATAAAGAGATTTAAAACAAGACTAGGGAAGATTAACCGCACCTAAACAACTATGATGAGTTTTCCTCAATCACTTCCATGAGGACCTGAATACAGAGTAGATGTGAGCCTTATCATGTGGGGAATTCCAACGTAATATATGGCTGAGAAAAAAAAAATGAACTGAGGTCACTAAAGTTGGAAGTGAGATAAAGGCAAGAATCTGTTACTCTAGCTTTAGTTTCATCAAAAAGTGGAATTTATAGCTCAGAGTGATCTATCATAATTACCAGACACGGCTGGCACCACTGCAGGGCTGAGGGTTATCAAAAAAATGACCTCACTGGTAAGGAGGAATTTCCCAAGCTCGAGAGTGAAAACTATCTCAATGATCTCAGTGATTTGTTTCAGAAGTACTATGTTCTATTGAACTCACCTGGACAGACAACAGTTTTTCATTCACCTGAAAACACATATTTCTTTTAAGACTCAAATAAGCTTAAACAGTGTTAAAATAGTGTGTGTGTATTGAGATGGGGAATACCATGTGCAACAATGAACAATAGAATCCGCCATATTATATGGGATACAGATTTTTTCCTTTGTATTTGATTCAGAACCTAAAAATGCTTGCAGAATACTGTTTTAGTCTTTTACTTTTTTACTGGCACAAAAATACCAACTCCTTTATCTCTAAACACTAAAAAATATTTAAATCTCAAAAATACTAAAATTTTGCAATCAATATAAATATGGTGAATTTTCTAAAATTTATAGTTTGGACATGTTATTAGAGGAATGGTTTAAAATTTTCTGTTTTTTTTGTTGTTGTTGTTGTTTTGTTTTTTAATGATCAGTTCTTTTGAGCTAAAACAAATAGACTGCCAGTTATTTCTTCAGGATGGGTTTATTCAGGATCAATGAAGACTTGCAATTTGGGGTTTGCAACCACGGGGAGCCACATGCTAGTCCTCATACAGCAAGGAGAGGGAAACTTTTTTAAAGAGGGGAAAAGGAAGCTGGGAGCACTATAGTAAACACAGAGCCCATTGGAGGAAATAAGAGTTCAAAGTATAGGTGCTTTTCATTGGCTGAGTATGACAGTCTCTCATTGGCTGAGCTCTTACTAGGTAAGAAGAGGAAGTCTTTCTTCTTCCTTCTGGGCTCTGCTGTTGTTGTAGACTTTGAAAGCTTCCCCTTCTGCCCTCCTGACTCTATTTTAATTGAGGTTTCTGTCTATTAATTTTTACAGCTCTATGAAAATATACCCAGTGCTGGGCTTGCCACCTTGAGAGAAGAAAAAGGAAAGCGTTATGCATACTTCCTAACTACAAGCACAAGATAAAGGACATGTTGTTTCTATGAGTGAAACAATGGCTGGTCAAAGAGGGTATCCGTATAAATGGGAAGAGCCCAGTATGGCTTCCTGGAAGAGCTAGAAGACTTAAAAGCAAGAAGCATTGATATTAGGCAGGATTAGACAGCCAGTCAGTATTACTTTGAGTTCGCAAGAGATGAAATCTTAAATCACAAATCAAAAAATCAAACTGACATCAATTTCTGGAGAATATTATAATTTGCAATACTCATAAAATGAAACATCTTTTTTATAGCAATACCCTAAGTCAGAGTGGTATTTTTTCCTTAAATTTTCATTATTTCCAAATATAATCATACCTCACTTTTATGAACTTCATTTTACTGTGCTTCACTGATACTGATGTTTTTACAAATCAAAGGTTTGTGATAACCTTGCAACAAACAAGTCTATGGGTGCTGTTTTCCAACAGCATTTTTTCATTTTGTGTTTCTGTGTCACATATTGGTAATTCTCCAACATTTTAAACTTTTCCATTATTAATATATTTGTCATGGTGATCTGTGATCAATGATCTTCGATGTTACTATTGTAATTGTTTTGGGGTGCCACAAACCTTGCCTGTATAAGGTGGTGAACGTAATTAATCAATGTTGCGTGTGTTCTGAATGCTCCACCAACCACCCATTTTCTTATCTCTTTCCCTTTCCTCAGGCCTCCCTATTCCCTGAGACATAACAATATTGAAATTAGGCCAATTAATAACCCTACAATGCCCTCTAAGTGTTCAAGTGAAAGGAAGAGTCTTTCAATTTAAATCAAAAGCTAAAAAGGATTGACCTTGGTGAGGAAGGCATGCAAAAAGCAAGCTTTGCCTCTTGTGCCAAACAGTCAGCCAAATTGTGAATGCAAAGGAAAAGTTCCTGAAGGAAATTAAAAATGCTACTCCAGTGGAAGAAAGTAAACAGCCCTCTTGCTAATATGGAGAAAGTTTTAGTAATCTGGATAGAAGCTCAAACCAGTCATAACATTCCCTTAAACCAAAGCCTAATCCAGAGAAAGGTGCTAAATCTCTTCAATTCTATGAAGGCTGAGAGAGGTGAGGAAGCTGCGGAAGTGAAGTTTGAAGTGAGCAGAGGTTGGCTCATGAGGAGTCAGGAAAGAAGCTGTCTCCATAACATCAAAATGCAAGGTGAAGCAGTAAGTGCTGATGTAGAAGCTGCAGCAAGCTATCCAGAAGATCTAGCTAACCTAATTCATGAAGGTGGCTACACTAAAAACGTATTTTCAATGTAGATAGAACAACCTTCTATTGGAAGAAAGCCATCTAAGATTTTCATAGCTAGAGAGGAGAAGTCAATGTCTGGTTTCAAAGTTTTAAAGGACAGGCTGATTCTCTTGTTAGGGGCTAATGCAACTGGTGACTTTAAGTTGAAGCCAATGTTTATTTACCATTCTGAAAATCTTACAGCCCTTAAGAATTATTCTAAATCTACTCTGCCTGGGTTCTATAAATGGAACAACAAAGCACGGATAATAGCACATCTGTTTACAACATGGTTTATTGAATATTTTAAGCCCACCATTGAGACCTACCGCTCAGAGAGAAAGATTCCTTTCAAAATATCACTGCTCATTAACAATGCATTTGGTCTCCTAAGTGTTCTGATGGAGGTGTGCAATAAGATTCATGTTGTTTTCATGCTTGCTAACACAACATCCATTCTGCAGCCCGTGGATCAAGAAGTAATTTCTACTTTCAAGTCTTATTACTTAAGAAAAACACTTTGTAAGGCTATAGCTACCATAGATGGTGATTCCACTGATGGTTCTGGATGAAGTCAATGGAAAATTTTCTGGAAAGTATTGATTGTTCTAGATGCCATTAAATACATTCGTGATTCATGGGAAGAAATCAAGATATCATCATTAACAGGAGTTTGGAAGAAGTTGATTCCAACCCGCATGGATGACCTTGAGGGGTTCAAGACTTCAGTGGAGGAAGTAACTGCAGATGTGGTGGAAATAACAAGAGAACTAGAATTCAAAGTGAAGCCTGAAGATGTGACTGAACTGCTGCAATCTCATTATAAAATTTCTACAGATGAGGCGTTGATGCTTATGGATGAGCACAGAAAATGTTTTCCTGAGATGGAATCTACTCCTGGTGAAGATGTTGTGAAGGCTGTTGAAATGACAACAAAGGATTTAGAATTATTACATAAACTTAGTTGATAAAACAGTTGTAGGGTTTGAGAGAAGTTCTACTGTGGATAAAATGTTATCAAACAGCATTGCATGTTACAGAAGAATTGTTGGTGAAAGGAAGAGTCAATCAATGCAGCAAAGTTCATTCTTGTCTTATTTCAAGAAATTGCCAAAGCCACCACAACCTTTGGTGACCACCACCCTCAACAGTCAGCAGCAGCCATCAACATCGAGGCAAGACGCTCCACCAGAAAAATGATTATGACTCCCTGAAGCCTCAGGTAATGTTTAGCATTTTTTACCAAAGTATTTTTTAATTAAGGTATGTACATATTTTAGACCTAGTTCTATTGCACATTTAATAGACTACAGTATAGTGTAAAGATAAATTTTATATACTTTGGAAAGTCAAAAAAAAATTAGTGTGACTTGCTTTATTGCGATATTCGCTTTATTGCAGTGGTCTAGAACCGAACCCACAATGTATCCAAGCTATGACTGTATAATTAACGCCTCTCGGTAGAGCCAGGTGATTTTTAGAAAGACTAATTAGTCTCAGGAGAAATATGGCACTAACTTTAGAACATCTACATAGATATACATAACTGAGAGTTTACAATTATTTTTTCATTTATTCATGCATTTTTCACTTATCTAAACAATGTTGGATATGCAAAGAGCAATAAATACAGTTCCTGCTCCCAAAGGATTTAAGTCTATATAACAGAGACAGATACATATATAAATAATTAGAGCAACATGTTGAATGAATAATAGAAATAGGTATAGAATAAAATAGTAGTATCAGTGAGGACATGATTCACTTGATTGAGTCTAAGACTTAGGATTTTACCATATGATATAAGATAAAAAGCAACTTAAACACTATTAATGGCACATGCAGAAATGTAGTAAATTTTGATAGCATAGCTTATTCAAGCAATAAGAAGCAATTTAATATTGCTGGTGCCTAAGATACAGATAGAGGAAAGTAAGCATTGTTAAATGTGGTGGATGGTAGAGTCATATTTTGAAGGTTGTTTTACTAATGAGTTTGGACTTTTTACTGTGAGTTATGGGGAGCTACTGAAAGTTTTTACCTGAGAGAATGTCATGGACAAATATAGACTTTTGAAGGGTTTTCTCTATGAAGAACAGATTAGAGATGGCAGTTGAGTTAGGAGGTAAATATAATAATCCAGGGGAGGGATGACAGCAGTCGCTATGGCTGGAGCAGTGGCATCGTACCTGTTTTCAAGAGATTGAATCAAAACAATCTGATGACAAATTAAGCCATGTGGGGAAGAGAGCCAGAACTATGAGTTGACTTTCAGGATTCTACCATGAGAAGAGGGTAGCCCTTTCCATTAAGCTAGAAAATAACAAAGTGAGACACAAAGTTGATGCTGAAGAGTTCGGGTTTTAAATACTCAGTTATTGAGTTGAAGATTCTCTTTTGATTTGAGGGAATTGTTTTCTGAAGAAGAAATTCTCAGAAGGCCAAAGGATATATAAATCTGTAATTTAGGTGATATAATGAATTGGATATATATTTTAGAAGTCATCAAATTTCAAAACGTTGTTAAAATATGGGAGTATGTAAAATCCCCAAAGGAAATTATTTAAAATGAGATGATAACCTAAAAAGCCCCAATATTTGAGGCAATATTGGAGGAAAATTATTAAGAACAAAAATATCTCATGCAGACATTGGAGACTGAAAGATTTTTTTAAAAAGGGAAAAAGAATGCTACTTAATCTTAGACCATAGTCTCATAGAATACAGGAGGGTTGTGTCTCAGAGGGAGAGGCACTAGAAAGGTACCAAAGTGTGAGAAAGACAGAAAATCCAAAACCAGAAGGTCCAGAAGAATTGCTAATTGGTCCAAAGAATAATAAAGCATTGGCTCCATATATTAAAGTGGATTTTTTACATCTTTTTTATCCATTTACCTATCAATGAACACCTAGGTTGTTTCTGTATCTTTGCTATTGTAAATAATGCTGCTGCAATGAACACTGGGGTGCATGTATCTTCTTGAATTAGTGTTTTTGTTTTCTTCAGATAAATACCCAGAAGTGATATTTCCGGATTATATGGTAGTTCTATTTTTAATGTTTTGAGGAACTTCCATGCTGTTTTATATAGTGGTTGCACCAATTTGCATTCCTACCAACAGTGCAGAAGGGTTCCCTTTTTTCTGCATCCTCACCAACACTTGTCATTTGTTGTCTTTTTGATGATAGCCATTCTGACAGCTGTGAGGTGATTTCTCAATGTGTTGATTTGCATTTCCCTGATTAGTGGTGTTGAGCATCTTTTCATGTACCTGTTTGACATCTGTATTTAGACATTTAGAAAAAATATCTATTCAGGTTCTCTGCTCATTTTTTGATAGGATTCTTTGTTTTTTTGATATTTAGTTGTATGTGTTCTTTATATATTTTGGATATTAACCCCTTATCAGACATATCATTTGCAAATATCTTCTCCCATTCAGTAGATTGCTTTTTTGTTTTGTTAATGGTTTCCTTCACTGTGTAAAACCTTTCTAGTTTGATGTGGTCCCATTTTTGGTTTATTTTTCCTTTTGTTGCCTTTGCCTGAGGAGACATATCCAAAAAATATGCTGAGGCCAGTGTCAAAGAGCATACTGCCTATGTTTTCTTCTAGGAGTTTTATGGTTTTAGGTCTTACATTTAAGTCTTTAATCTATTTAGAGTTTATTTTTGTATATGAGGTAAGAAAAAGGTCTTGTTTCATTCTTTTACATGGAGCTAGCTGTCCAGTTTTCCCAACACAATTTATTGAAGAGACTGCCTTCTCAATTGTATGTTAACACCTCCTTTGTCATAGATTAATTGACCATATGTACATGCGTTTATTTCTGGGCTCTTTATCTTATTCCATTGATCTGTGTCTGTTTTTGTGCCAGTACCATACTGTTTAGATTACTATAGCTTTGTAATACAGTTTGGAATCAGGAAGCTTGATACCTCTAGTTTCTTTCTTCTTTCTCAAGATTGCTTTGGCTATTCAGGGTCTTTTGTGGTTCTATATAAATTTTAGGATTATTTGGTTGTCACAGTGACAATTTGATTTGTACATAGCATTTTTTTCAAGAAATGTTTGATTACAATAAATTTGTCATAAAATGCTTTTCTAAAAATATGAGAAGAAAAATATGATAAATATGGTGATGAATATTTTGTCATGCCATAATTATGTTGACATTTACCAAAGCATTTATATTTGAATGGAAAATATCTTTCCTATTGAGGAAAATAAAGAAATTCAGGGAAACAGGTGTTATACATATAGAGGCACATCATAATGTCACCTGATATCTGGGATTGGTTGATCAGAACTTCCAGTCCTTATGGGTTCATTTCTTTGCTTTGGGGTTTTATGTTTCAGCCCAAAGTCATTTAACTATAGTTTGTGACATGCAAATACAAAATAGTTAAAGATATGAAGATAAAATAGTTAAAACATTATTTATACTGAAGGTTCTTTCTTGGTATTCATTCTAGCCAAGAATGTGTGTGTGATCTTAAAATTTGTCAGTTGTTATAGTAACATCCATTTGAATTTAATCACAGTTTAAAACAGGATAATCAAAAATTTTCAAATAATCTAATTTAAATTATTTTAATCAGAAATTGAATCCATTAAAACAGAGACTCCTTAAGATGTAAAAAATTAGATATACTTTAAGTCAGTCAACTCTACATTGAGAATGGTTGTACCCTGGAAAATTCACGTCAGAGAGACTGGAAAATATAGAGCACTAGTTTTTCTGGGGGCAATTTTGTCCACTAGGACACATTTTTTGCTGTCACTACTGGGAGAGGGGTGAATTAATGGCGTCTAATGAGTGGAGACTAGCGAAGTTACTAAACATCCTACAGTGCATATCTCAGCACCCCACAACACAGAAGTATCTGGCCCAAATGTCACTAGTGCAGCTGTTAAGAAACCCTGATTGAAACAAAATAGGTGTATTCTATCATTTCCTTTTTTCATAGCTGTTTATTTCTGGCTCTCCCTAGACTTTCAGGGTCTAACTCTGTCTCAATTTCCTCTTTCTCTCTCTCTTTCTCATTTTTTCATTCTTTTTTTCTCTAATGAACCTCTTTGATGAAGATCCATTTATACTTGATGGCAAAGGACATCTTGTAATTAGAAGTAAGGACTAGAAGTTGTCAGAGATAAAAGACTAAATCAAAAAAGAGTGTAGTAAAAGTTGCAACAGCAAGACAAAAAAAATTTGATTCAGTGATACTATTTTTAAAAATATTTCAAATTGTCCTAAACATGAATAGAAAGATTGCAGATGGACTATTTCCAAAACTTCATGAAAGTCAGCCTCAGAGACTGTAAACAGTGACATCAACCAGTGTCAGTGAGTACAAAGGACACTACATTTATATACACCTTGAACTTTAATATTGTTTCTCCTCCATTTCCTCAATTAATCTTTGTGAGGAAACCCTTGTATTTCAAACACTCACATTTCTTTGTCTTTGCTTCTATCAGTTTAAGCAAAAAATAGTAAGACTGTACTTTCCTTTTGATTTGTGATTTCAAAAAATTCTTCAGCTGGGTTCAACATATTATTTTTTTATTCTTTTTCCCCTCTTTTTATGGTAAAATATACTTAGCATAAAATTTACTATCTTAACCATTTTTAAATGTACAGTTCAGTAGTACTAAACCTATTGATGTTGTTGTGCAACTATCACCACTATACATTTCCAGAACTCTTTTCATCTTGCAAAACTAAAAACTCTGTGCTCATTAAAAAATGGTTAAGTGGGACTTCCCTGGTAGCACAGTGGTTAAGAATCTGCCTGCCAATGCAGGGGACACAGGTTCAATCCCTGGACCGGGAAGATCCCACATGCTGCGGAGCAACTAAGCCCATGCACCACAAACACTGAGCCTGAGCTCTAGAGCCCGTGAGACACAATTACTGAGCCCACGTGCTGCAACTACTGAAGCCCATGCGTGGAGAGCCCATGATTTGCAACAAGAGAAGCCACTGCAATAAGAAGCCTGTGCACCACAACGAAGAGTAGCCCCGACTCGCGGCAACTAGAGAAAGCCCGCGCGCAGAAACAAAGACCTAACAAACACAGCCAAAAAAAAAAAAAAAGGTAAGTGAATAACTTTCATCCAAAATTTTGGAAGAAATTACACAAAATACAATATTATAATTTTCATTGTCATTTTTTATGAATTTAATTTACTCATTTAAATTCTACCCATAATCTTTTTCCTTGGACCTAATTGTTCTCTATAGGAAATTTCTCTTAAATTTGACTTCACATTCATTTACTGCATTAATTAATTGAAGACAAGGGAATTAGAAAATGAGAAAGTCTCATTACTGAATTAATTGAATGGGAAAGTTGAGACATGAAATAATGAAAGTAAAATGTATTTCCACAATCAATTGATCATTTTACACAATTCTCCTCCTTTTATTATCTCATTCTCCCTATTAACCATTTTATTTACTTTTGCCATGCATCCTTCCATTATTTCTTGTTTGATACAAGCACACAAGGTTAAATTTTTCATTTTCTACTTCCACTGTATTTTCACAGGCACAGGCAAAGCTACATCTAATCTCTTATTTCCCAGGCTTTATGGCTCTTCACATATCTATTTTACACATTGGTATATATGTTTTCACATATTGGTAAAACCATACATTTTACATATTGGTAAAAGATGGAATTTGTAGGAATTACTTGGTATTCAGAACCCACATTCTGAACAGAGCATCTCAAAATCAAGTGCTTACAAGTGCCAAAAAAGTGAATAAAGTGGCAAGTGTAAGTACACAGGTGAATGGGAAGGACTGTGGACAATGGACAGTGGCACAGCTTTTGTGAAAAGGGGCCAGCTGCCACTCACAACTTTAAATCTCTGTAGACTAAACTAAAGTAATCTGCATGCCAAATATATTTTGTAAAGCTTCAGTTTCCAACTACTGATCTAAACAGACATGTACATTTTTTCACATTAGACTGTGCAGAGCAGAGAGGTTGTCAAAGTTCTGTTGAGAGTAGCTGCAGACCCTTGAGAAGGATAGCTTAGATGTTCCCACGTCTTCCACTTTTATATATACTTTCACTTAATTTAATAACTAAAATTTGTCTAAAGATACCTATATTTAAATTGGAAAAGGAGAAAGATTTTCTTTCTCTCCAGCTATCACATCCTTCTTTTTCCTCTCATAATTCTCTCTTTTTCTCAATGTAGGAGACTCTGGGAATACACTATTTGCTAAATTTTATTACTTCTCTTTATTATTCATAGAAAAATTATAAGTACTAATTTTTAAACGGTTTGCCATCTTTCAACACATGTATTATGTATGGTGGAACTAGTATGTTTTAAATGAACATACAATCATCATAAAATATTTTTCGATAAGAATTCTTAATAATTTCTCATACATTATGTTTCTCCTACCAACTTCCATTTTGAGAATTTCTATGTTTTGGTTCCAGATCCCCAAGCTTGTATTTTATTTTTTCAGTGCATGGAATTTATTTTTAGTATTTCTGCTACTCTAGTTACTAAGTTCTTACTTATTTCTTTGAGAGAACTGTAGTTTATTCTGTCAATTTTACTTTCTTGAAATTTATTTTGTTAACATGCATTGGTATCTTGACTTACAAAATAATTGAGCTCTACAAAAGTTATCCAATTAGGAAAACTCAATGAAGAAAGTTGACATTTAAATGAACACTATAATAAATATTTTACAAAACAAATAATGAACCCCTATTTAATTTATTCTTTGTATAAAGGATTTTGTAAATGTTAGATTTGTTCATAGCAAACGTGCATTTCCCTGACATCTCTCTTTAGACTATAATTTGAAAAATACATAGGAAGTCGTCTTATATTATTATGAATTATTCAGATTTCTTTGCCTACAATGTATATCCTAATACTCAAAAGTCAATCCAAAAATATCTGAAGTCATAAGCGTGAGTGTACATGCATGTGTACAGTCCCACTCGCGTACACACACACACACACATAATTTTCCTACTCAATTTCAAGACAGCTTTAACAATTTCCAGGTGAAGAATCTATTTCCATTTGATCATTTCAAATAATTACTGTAACTAAGAATTATCTCCAGGGGGCAAGGGGTGGTATCTATAGTTAGGCTGTGTTATCAGTGGGCAAAGTCTGTGGTTTTCCTTGAATATATTCTGTCAAGACTCAATTTCTTGTTCCCAAAATGACATTTAATATACGCTTGACCTTTACCTCAAATTCTAAAATTGTCAATTTTCTTTATGATAGCCTCCAGTTAGGAAATTAATCAAAAGTTCAGGAAAATAAATTAGTTATTTAACTTTTGTCACTCAGCACCAAAAATAATATGAGAAATTTCTTGCTGCTTATAAGAAATATGCAGTGTATTTTTTTCTTGAATTATTTGGTATTTCTTTTACTCCAGCCTAAATATCTTGAACTTCTTGGGAACAGTGACCTCCATGCCAGTCTGTACAGTCACTCACATAAGCAGTCACAGGACAGATTTCATTATCATTTGAATGTTTTGTTAAGATGACCTACACTGAAATCCCACACTTGACTGTGCCTCCTAATGTTTTATATCTCTCACTTCTAAATTTCTACCAACCTAGATCTTTATATTTACCAAGATGAAGATCTCTAGTTGTCCCAGTTGTACATATTCTTCCTCATATCCTAATTCTGGCATCACCTGCCTCTCTTCCAAATTAAAACCTTATAACCAGCTGCTAAAATTATACTTTTCATACTATTCTTTTGCCACTGTGATCCACCTTGCCAACCCGAAGTCTCATATCTCCAATTATGGAAAGTTACTTGATCTTCCTCTTCCTAGATTTTCTGGAGAAAGTCACAACACAGTGATGAATGAAAAGATATACCATCAGCCTATTCTTATATTCAAACTCAAAACGTAGTCTTGCCTAACAACTGTTTCATATTTTATCATTGATTTCTATATTAGTAACTGTAATGCTTTTGCAATATTAATTGGAAACTGTCCAATCACATATCCCCTTATTTAAAAACGGTCTATTTTTAGCCTCACAACTTCCTCACTAGCAATAAACTCCCTCCTTTTTTTCCTTCCTTGTTCAAGCTAAATACTAAACTGATTCACTATAATTTATCTCTGTTAATCCCCTCTGGACATAAATATCAAGTCTAGATAAACTGCAACCTTCAGATGCAGTGACTAAACCAGAAAGTTTGACTATTTTTAGGTAAGAATTCTATAAATGGGCTTATTGTTTCACTTTTATTCCTGATGAACAATAACAAAACAAAAACAAATACAAAAACCTCAAATGGGCTCTTCAGAATTTCTGGCAATCTCTTCTATTTGGCTTGTTAGCTCCACTTCCCAGGAGGATTATTTCTTAGACAATCTTCTTCACTCAAATGTCCCAATCTCCCATACCCTTTCTCAGTAATCACCCACAGCAGATGACCTCAGGCAGTATTTTCACCGCCTTCATCTTCTCCCCAACAAACCTATAATCCTATCTAGATAAGTTCCACCTATTCTACCAAAGGCCAATCTTTCATGTCCGCTCTGAAGCCCATCCTTTTGACTCCCCCTAAAACTCTGCTTCTTTATTCCCTCTTCTTCTCTCCTTCCCTTCTATGGCAATTATGTCAGCATAACAACATCTAGTATCTTCAACCATTATGTAAAAGAAAAATGTATCCAAAGCCACACTTTCTCAAACTACTTGGCCATATCCTTGACTTCTCTCAGAGCTGACCTGCCCAGAAGATTATCGGCACAGGCTATCTCCAACCCAATCTCACTATTTCCCTGCTACTCCATTGGAAGTGTTTCTGTTAAGGTCACCAGTATTGCTAGTGATATTTCTGTACTCAGCTTACTCGCTATCTCACCAAGTTAACCACACCCATATTCTTGAAATTCTCTTCTCTCATGGCTTTCAAGACTCTGACATGTTTTGCTTTCTTTCCTTACCTCACTGATGCTCTTTTATGGTCTCCTTTGCTGTTTTCTTCTTCTTCACCAGTTTCTATATATTGGAGTCATTGTGGTCTAAAATTGGACTCTCCTCTCTATATACTTTTTTTTGTATGGTATGCTATCCCATTCAGATGTGGTAGTCAATTTATACGTATTGTTTTGAAACAAATACATTCTGTAGTTGAGTAAATTAATATAGTTCCTATAAATAGACATGTCTTTTAAATTTTTGGTTAAAGTCTTGAGGTTAAAAGTTGGATTCCCGGAATAAAAACTGAAATTTTTAGTCACCAACTGAATAAATTGGATAGCCTCTTGATCCTTTCACTGTAAGCATTCGTATCAGAACTGTGATTCAAAATGACAAGAAATAGTATATGTAGACATTTTAACTTAGAAAATTTGCCCACTCCCTCGTCTTCTATTTGTATTCTGTGGTCACCAGAATGTATATATTCAGGACTTTTGTAATCTTACTGAAAATGTGTATTTCAACAAAACATTTGAGTGTTAAAAAAACTGTGTTATGCCAAATAAAAGTGTAACATTTTGTAATTAGTTAAAGAAATAAAAGTCTGTAAATTCTGATTTCTATACGCAAAATGAGGCTGTGAGCCATTTCCTGAACATGACCTGGGTTTCTATTCCCTGTGTTTTTCATAAAAGGGTAATACTCACCCATCATTCTTTTGAATAAATAACTCTTCTTCCTAATTTTCTCATATAATTCTTAAATCCTGATTATATCTGTGCTAAACCTTCTCACTTTTCCCTGTACTTTCTTAATCTCTCTTTTGCCTTTTTCATAGTTTTATCCTCTGTAATCTATTCTGGAAAATTTCTTCAGCTATATCATTCTTTCACTAACTCTGTTTTTACCTGTGTCTAAAATTTTGTTTAATGTGTCCATTCATTTTTAATTTGAATTTTTATGGTTTTCTAACTCTAAAATTTATATATATATATATATATATATATACACATATATATGTATATATTTAAAAATCTGCTTAGTCTGCTTTATGATCTCACGTTACTGACTTATACTTTCAAGGTTTTTGAGAAGGTTTCAAGGTTTTTTAATACATTCAATACAAAACACATCATCTTTTCAACATATTCCAGGTTTGAAAATTCAAATTTTTCTGATGCTATGAATCTAACACTGCTCATTGTTGTTTTAGCTAACTCCCACACATGGTGCCTTGTTTTCTTAAGTTGTATGATTTTCTATGTAACTATGGCCCACTAATTTTTCTTGACATTTTATCTCTGAAAATTATTTGAGACTTTGAATGATCTCTTTTTTTTTTTAAGATTTTTAGAAATTTCATGTAATGTCTGAAACATTTATATTAACATATTTCCATACATATTTCCATACAAATACAAGATTTTTAGAAATTTCATGTAATGTCTGAAACATTTATATTAACATATGTCCATACAAATAACCCAATGAAAGTTTAGTATTAGTTGTTTTGTTTTTTTATACTGCAGGTTCTTATTAGGCATCAATTTTACACACATCAGTGTATACATGTCAATCCCAATCGCCCAATTCAGCACACCACCATCCCACCCTACCGCAGTTTTCCCCCCTTGGTGTCCATATGTCCATTCTCTACATCTGTGTCTCAACTTCTGCCCTGCAAACTGGCTCATCTGTACCATTTTTCTAGGTTCCACATACATGCATTAATATACGATATTTGTTTTTCTCTTTCTGACTTACTTCACTCTGTATGACAGTCTCTAGATCCATCCACGTGTCAACAAATGACTCAATTTCGTTCCTTTTTATGGCTGAGTAATATTCCATTGTATATATGTACCACATCTTCTTTATCCATTCGTCTGTTGATGGGCATTTAGGTTGCTTCCATGACCTGGCTATTGTAAATAGTGCTGCAATGAACATTCGGGTGCATGTGTCTTTTTGAATTACGGTTTTCTCTGGGTATATGCCCAGTAGTGGGATTGCTGGGTCATATGGTAATTCTATTTTTAGTTTTTTAAGGAACCTCCATATTGTTCTCCATAGTGGCTGTATCAACTTACATTCCCACCAACAGTGCAAGAGGTTTCCCTTTTCTCCACGCCCTCTCCAGCATTTGTTGTTTGTAGATTTTCTGATGATGCCCATTCTAACAGGAGTGAGGTGATACCTCATTGTAGTTTTGATTTGCATTTCTCTAATAATTAGTGATGTTGAGCATCTTTTCATGTGCTTCGTGGCCGTCTGTATGTCTTCTTTGGAGAAATGTCTATTTAGGTCTTCTGCCCATTTTTGGATTGGGGTGTTTGTTTCTTTAATATTGAGCTGAATGAGCTGTTTATATATTTTGGAGATTAATCCTTTGTCCGTTGATTCATTTGCAAATATTTTCTCCCATTCTGAGGGTTGTCTTTTCGTCTTGTTTATGGTTTCCTTTGCTGTGCAAAAGCTTTGAAGTTTCATTAGGTCCCACTTGTTTATTTTTGTTTTTATTTCCATTACTCTAGGAGGTGGATCAAAAAAGATCTTGCTGTGATTTATGTCAAAGAGTGTTCTTCCTATGTTTTCCTCTAAGAGTTTTATAGTGTCCAGTCTTATATTTAGGTCTCTAATCCATTTTGAGTTTATTTTTGTGTATGGTGTTAGGGAATGTTCTAATTTCATTCTTTTCCATGTAGCTGTCCAGTTTCCCCAGCACCACTTATTGAAAAGACTGTCTTTTCTCCGTTGTATATCTTTTCCTCCTTTGTCATAGATTAGTTGACCATAGGTGTGTGGGTTAATCTCTGGGCTTTCTATCTTGTTCCATTGATCTATGTTTCTGTTTTTGTGCCAGTACCATATTCCCTTGATTACTGTAGCTTTGTAGTATAGTCTGAAGTCAGGGAGTCTGATTCCTCCAGCTCCATTTTTTTCCCTCAAGACTGCTTTGGCTATTTGGGGTCTTTTGTGTCTCCATACAAATTTTAAGATGATTTGTTCTAGCTCCGTAAAAAATGCCATTGGTAATTTGATAGGGATTGCATTGAATCTGTAGATTGCTTTGGATAGTATACTCATTTTCACAATGTTGATTCTTCCAATCCAAGAACATGGTATATCTCTCCATCTGTTGGTATCATCTTTAATTTCTTTCATCAGTGTCTTATAGTTTTCTGCATACAGGTCTTTTGTCTCCCTAGGTAGGTTTATTCCTAGGTATTTTATTCTTTTTGTTGCAATGGTAAATGGGAGTGTTTCCATAATTTCTCTTTCAGATTTTTCATCATTAGTGTATAGGAATGCAAGAGATTTCTGTGCATTAATTTTGTATCCTGCAACTTTACCATATTCATTAATTAGCTCTAGCAGTTTTCTGGTGGCAGTTTTAGGATTCTCTATGTATAGTATCATGTCATCCGCAAACAGTGACAGTTTTACTTCTTCTTTTCCAATTTGTATTCCTTTTATTTCTTTTTCTTCTCTGATTGCCGTGGCTAGGACTTCCAAAACTATGTTGAATAATAGTGGTGAGAGTGGACATCCTTGTCTCGTTCCTGCTCTTAGAGGAAATGCTTTCAGTTTTTCACCATTGAGAATGATGTTTGCTGTGGGTTTGTCATATATGGCCTTTATTATGTTGAGGTAGGTTCCCTCTATGCCCACTTTCTGGAGAGTTTTTATCAGAAATGGGTGTTGAATTTTGTCAAAAGCTTTTTCTGCATCTATTGAGATGATCATATGGTTTTTATTCTTCAATTTGTTAATATGGTGTATCACATTGATTGATTTGCGTATACTGAAGAATCCTTGCATCTCTGGGATAAATCCCACTTGATCGTGGTGTATGATCCTTTTAATGTGTTGTTGGATTCTGTTTGCTAGTATTTTGTTGAGGATTTTTGCATCTATATTCATCAGTGATATTGGTCTGTAATTTTCTTTTTTTGTAGTGTCTTTGTCTGGTTTTGGTATCAGGGTGATGGTGGCCTCATAGAATGAGTTTGGGAGTGTTCCTTCCTCTGCAATTTTTTGGAAGAGTTTGAGAAGGATGGGTGTTAGCTCTTCTCTGAATGTTTGATAGAATTCACCTGTGAAGCCATCTGGTCCTGGACTTTTGTTTGTTGGAAGATTTTTAATCACAGTTTCAATTTCATTACTTGTGATTGGTCTGTTCATATTTTTTGTTTCTTCCTGGTTCAGTCTTGGAAGGTTATACCTTTCTAAGAATTTGTCCATTTCTTCCAGGTTGTCCATTTTATTGGCATAAAGTTGCTTGTAGTAGTCTCTTAGGATGCTTTGTATTTCTGCGGTGTCTGTTGTAACTTCTCCTTTTTCATTTCGGATTTTATTGATTTGAGTCCTCTCCCTCTTTTTCTTGATGAGTCTGGCTAATGGCTTATCAATTTTGTTTATCTTCTCAAAGAACCAACTTTTAGTTTTATTGATCTTTGCTGTTGTTTTCTTTGTTTCTATTTCATTTATTTCTGCTCTGATCTTTATGATTTCTTTCCTTCTGCTAACTTTGGGTTTTGTTTGTTCTTCTTTCTCTAGTTTCTTTAGGTGTAAGGTTAGATTGTTTACTTGAGATTTTTCTTGTTTCTTGAGGTAGGCTTGTATAGCTATAAACTTCCCTCTTAGAACTGCTTTTGCTGCATCCCATAGGTTTTGGGTTGTCGTGTTTTCATTGTCATTTGTCTCTAGGTATTTTTTTATTTCCTCTTTGATTTCTTCAGTGATCTCTTGGTTATTTAGTAACGTATTGTTTAGCCTCCATGTGTTTGTCTTTTTTACGTTTTTTTCCCTGTAATTCATTTCTAATCTCATAGCATTGTGGTCAGAAAAGATGCTTGATATGATTTCAATTTTCTTAAATTTACTGAGGCTTGATTTGTGACCCAAGATGTGATCTATCCTGGAGAATGTTCCGTGTGAACTTGAGAAGAACGTGTAATCTGCTGTTTTTGGATGGAATGTCCTATATATATCAATTAAATCTATCTGGTCTATTGTGTCATTTAAAGCTTCTGTTTCCTTATTTATTTTCATTTTGGATGATCTGTCCATTGGTGTAAGTGAGGTGTTAAAGTCCCCCACTATTACTGTGTTACTGTCAATTTCCTCTTTTATAGCTGTTAGCAGTTGCCTTATGTATTGAGGTGCTCCTATGTTGGGTGCATATATATTTATAATTGTTATATCTTCTTCTTGGATTGATCCCTGGATCATTATGTAGTGTCCTTCCTTGTCTCTTGTAACATTCTTTATTTTAAAGTCTATTTTATCTGATATGAGTATAGCTACTCCAGCTTTCTTTTGATTTCCATTTGCATGGAATATCTTTTTCCATCCCCTCACTTTCAGTCTGTATGTGTCCCTAGGTCTAAAGTGGGTCTCTTGTAGACAGCATATATATGGGTCTTGTTTTTGTATCCATTCAGCCAGTCTATGTCTTTTGGTTGGGGCATTTAATCCATTCACGTTTAAGGTAATTATCGATATGTATGTTCCTATGACCATTTTCTTAATTGTTTTGGGTTTGTTTTTGTAGGTCCTTTTCTTCTCTTGTGTTTCCCACTTAGAGAAGTTCCTTTAGCATTTGATGTAGAGCTGGTTTGGTGGTGCTGAATTCTCTTAGCTTTTGCTTGTCTGTAAAGCTTTTGATTTCTCCATCAAATCTAAATGAGATCCTTGCCGGGTAGAGTAATCTTGGTTGTAGGTTCTTCCCTTTCATCACTTTAAGTATATCATGCCACTCCCTTCTGGCTTGCAGAGTTTCTGCTGAGAAATCAGCTGTTTACCTTATGGGAGTTCCCTTGTATGTTATTTGTCGTTTTTCCCTTGCTGCTTTCAATAATTTTTCTTTGTCTTTAATTTTTGCCACTTTGATTACTATGTGTCTCGGCGTGTTTCTCCTTGGGTTTATTCTGTATGGGACTCTCTGCGCTTCCTGGACTTGGGTGGCTATTTCCTTTCCCATGTTAGGGAAGTTTTCGACTATAATCTCTTCAAATATTTTCTCTGGTCCTTTCTCTCTCTCTTCTCCTTCTGGGACCCCTATAATGCGAACGTTGTTGCATTTAATGTTGTCCCAGAGGTCTCTTAGGCTGTTTTCATTTCTTTTCATTCTTTTTTCTTTAGTCTGTTCCACAGCAGTGAATTCCACCATTCTGTCTTCCAGGTCACTTATCCGTTCTTCTGCCTCAGTTATTCTGCTATTGATTCCTTCTACTGTAGTTTTCATTTCAGTTATTGTATTGGTCATCTCTGTTTGTTTGTTCTTTAATTCTTCTAGGTCTTTGTTAATCATTTCTTGCATCTTCTCAATCTTTGCCTCCATTCTTATTCCGAGGTCCTGGATCATCTTCACTATCATTATTCTGAATTCTTTTTCTGGAATGTTGCCTATCTCCACTTCATTTAGTTGTTTTTCTGGGGTTTTTTCTTGTTCCTTCATCTGGTACATAGCCCTCTGCCTTTTCATCTTGTCTATCTTTCTGTAACTGTGGTTTTTGGTCCACAGGCTGCAGGATTGTAGTTTTTCTTGCTTCTGCTGTCTGCCCTCTGGTGGTTGAGGCTATCTAAGAGGCTCGATGGGAGGCTCTGGTGGTGGGTAGAGCTGACTGTTGCTGTGGTGGTCAGAGCTCAGTAAAACCTTAATCCACTTGAATGTTGATGGGTGGGGCTGGGTTCCCTCCCTGTTGGTTGTTTTGCCTGAGGCAACCCAACATTGGAGCCTACCTGGGCTCTTTGGTGGGGTTAATTGCAGACTCTGGGAGGGCTCACA
Organism: Balaenoptera acutorostrata; assembly: GCF_949987535.1. Lineage (NCBI taxonomy): Eukaryota > Metazoa > Chordata > Mammalia > Artiodactyla > Balaenopteridae > Balaenoptera > Balaenoptera acutorostrata. Next base: position 46,230,483 of record NC_080077.1, read on the forward strand.
CCAAGGAGTACTTCCCAGAACCTCCGCTGCCAGTGTCCTTATCCCCACGGTGAAACAGAGCCACCACCCGCCTCTGCAGGAGACCCCCCAACACCAGCAGGTAGGTCTGATTCAATCTCCCCAAGGGTCACTGCTTCTTCCCCTGGGTCCCGATGCACACATTACTTTGTGTGTGTCCTCCAAGAGTGGGGTCTCTGTTTCCCCCAGTCCTGTCAAAGTCCTGCAATCACTTCCCACTAGGCTTCAAAGTCTGATTCTCTAGGAATTCCTCCTCCCGTTGCCGGACCCCCAGGTTGGGAAGCCTGACGTGGGGCTCAGAACCTTCACTCCAGTGGGTGGAGTTCTGTGGTATAAGTGTTCACCAGTCTGTGAGTCATCCACCCAGCAGTTACGGGATTTGATTTTTCTCTGATTGCGCTCCTCCTACCGTCTCACTGTGGCTTCTCCTCTGTCCTTGGACGTGGGGTATCCTCCTTGGTGAAGTCCAGGGTCATCCTGTCAATGACTGTCCAGCAGCCAGTTGTGATTCTGGTGCTCTCGCAAGAGGGAGTGAGAGCACGTCCTTCTACTCTGCCATCTTAGTTAATCCTCTGAATGATCTCTTATGTGGAATATTTGCATTTGCTTCTGCCAATGCCTTATGGAAAATAAACTAAATTCCCAACTTTAGTTTTTCTCACCACAAAGATACTTTAATTCAGTCATTAAACTTATGTCAGAGCTTGTGTTTATAAATTATGTAGGAATTTTTTTATCCCTATTCAAGTTTAGTGTCAGAACAGGTAAGTTTCCTTCTTCATGATACATTTATTTCTTAATTGTCCTAACATTGATGACAAATATTAGAGAAAACATCTTTCCAAAAATATCAAGATATTTTAAAAATAGATACTAATTAATACAGTATGATTTTGGCACTAAGCTAGACAAATAGATAAATGAACCAAAATGGCAATCCTGCATATATGGTACTTGACATGGAACACAAGTTGTATTACAAATAAGTGGCTAAATGATTTTCCATTTTCTACTGAATAAATACTTCTGGAAAATAGGCTATCTATATAGAAAGAAATGATATTAGATGGCTACATTACTCCATATAAGTATACAAATTTCCAATTTATTAAGATCTAAGTGAAATGCTGTTTATTATTAAACAGAAATAAGAAACAATCCAAATTTCCACCAATAAAATGGATAAATAATGTTTGGTATCTTCATAGGGTGGAATATTATACTGTGTTTTAAGAAAGTGCATTAGGAACTACATACCCATAAGTATTAATCTCAAAAGATAAAATGATGTTGTAGACATATGATGCAATTTATATAAATTTTAAGAACATACAAACTGAGGTTATTGTTTATGGGTACATAAAAATGTGATAACAATATCAAGTGCATCTTAAATAAATAATTTTAAATGATTGATTGGCATTCGAAATTAAAGAAAAAGTGACAGGAGAGAGTTCTCAGACCACGTTTCTAAAGATTAATTTTTAAAGAAATGATCATAAGATAAAATATTAAGATTTGATGTAATTGGGTTATAGTTAACTATGTCTATTGTATTATTTCCTTCTCTCTTCTTTTTGCATTCCTGAAATATTTCCAAACGTTTTAAGTGGGGAAAAAAGAAAATAATGCTATAATTCTCTTTATTCTTTTAAAAAATTGTAAGATCTTCACTGGAGTGGAGCGTCTTCTTGGGGGCCATCTGCTGCTGAGCATATTCTGTTCACTCAGATGTTTAATTCTTTTCATCAGTTATGTACTCTGATATTATACTATCCTCTGCATTTCCAAAAGTAGATAAAATATATTTTGTGGTCCCTTCTCCAAATGATAAAATCATAGGCATACTCATGATTTTCATTCTATTAGTTGTAATAATGACAGTGCTGGCAGGATTAGGTCAATGAGATGATCAGAAAAGCCAAGAAGATAGGAAAAAGATGGGCATATCTGAGTTCCTTCTTCTCTGGACACAGTACAAACCCCTCTGGTCCTTGTGTTGTGTCTTCATGGTGATTCTTGCAGAGGTTCAGTCATCCCAGATGAATGGTAATATTTATGTCTATATGGCTTTGATATTTATTTGAACGTGTGTGTTTCAGTTTTATATTGTGTTCTATTTCTTCCCCACCAATTCAAATATTTTCTGCAAGTGAGCAGGGCATAAATTCTAAACTAAACAAGTACTGCTGAAAAGGCTTCATGATGCACATCAATGCAGGGATCAAAGCCACAAGCTTACTAGAAATGATGCACACCCACAGCGCCATGTGACTCAGAAGATCATTTGTAACTGTGCGAGGTTAACTCATTTACACCAGGGAAAAGAAGGCTGAAGTTTAAATAGTGTATATGTTTTCCATTTCTCAAATAACTTAAGCTTTCAACTATTTTTCCTTTAATAACTGGTACTGTAGGGCTGCTGGATTCTTTTCCGTGCCTGCCTGCCTGCTCAAATGTAGAATTTCTGATAGTACAGCAGCATTGACTGAGCAGTAACAGCAGTATTCAGAAACCCCTCGAAGAAGATCTCAATGGTGTTTCTAAGCTCTGAACTGGATTTGCAAATTAAATGTAAATGCATATGCTGGTGGAAGCCTTATGAAGTCAGTCTCTGTTTGAGACTGATTTCCCACGATAAATGTATAACATGTTTTTGGATTTTACTTGACTTTTTTTAATCAAAAGAAGAAATCTTTTAATGGTATTTGTTTATTTGTGTGCTTGTTCCCACCACGTGCCACTCCAAATTCTAGATTTCCTCTGCTTTCCCTGGAAAGCATTAACTATGCTTTAATACGTGCATACATTTTTTTGAAACCATAGACTGTCTTCAGTTTAAGCCTCTTTCTGTATCTTCAAAGGGATAGTTCCAGCTGCTACAGTAACTGGTAAAATGAGCACCAGTGCTCCCAAGAGCTATGCCAATATACACTCAAGCTCAAGGATTCTTCCTGAATATCTTATTTCAAGTAACTCAAGCTGGGATCCCCAGCATGGTCTTTCATTCCTCCCTGTTTCTTACAACCCTGTAATCAAACTTCGACTCCTATTGATGCTGATTCTTTTATCTTTGTGTCTTTCTACATCTCTTCTTTTCTTTTTATTCCCACAGCTTCTACCCTAGAGCAGATCCTCCTGTTTCTTCAGACCATTGCAATAACTTGCTGATGGTCTCTCACCTTTAATTTGGACCCATATCCTCACCCCCATTACCCTCCCTGCAACACACACATTGCTGATAAGATCACCTTACCCAGCACTGAGATCACTTCTCCCTTAAAAGAATCAAGCCCAAGCATCTTGCATAGTATTAAGACTTTCACTATATCATGAATTATATGTTAAAAGATCTTTTTATATTATTTACTAAAGAGCAAACTTGATAAAAATATATGAATCACGTTCTATTCTCTTATTTTAATTTTTCAACTAAAATCTTCCAAAAACATTCATAAACTCAAATATTTACTCAGCCCATCTGTAGATTTGCTTATTAGTAAAATAATAAGCAAATATTTGTAGCATCTAGTGCTATCATTTAACGCACGGCTTATATCAGAGGAAAACAAGAGATTAAATGTACGCAATTCAAATAAATAATTTTAAATATCAAACTGTAATTCACCACTTTTCCCATTTTAATCAGAAAACAAGAAAATACATGCAGGACAAATTTTGAATTTTACTATTGCCTTCCTTGCTTTTGACAACATATTACGCAGAGAATATTGAATATGAGAAAATTCTTTTTAAGGTATCAAATGGTAAACTCTATTTTCCAACTGCTTTACTAATGAAGGTGACTACACAGAATTCCAGTAATATCATAAGCATTCTGAGCTTATTCTGTCTTTAACGGGAATAAGAACATTCTAATATGCATTGAAGAATTCCTTTTCTATCATAAATGTGCAGAGTAAACACTACTTCATCTCTCATTTGCAGTTTCTTTTGGCCAAACAAATATGCTCATTCTCAAAGTGTAGACATGCTTTTATGCCAGTGACTAATATAATTGGGAGAAAAGCAACTGAAATTTCTCAGAATCCTACATAATTATTATTTTTAAAAAATAGCTCCTTTTGAAGGCGACTTGGTGATTGGAAACTTGTCAGTTTACAGTTTAGGGATGTCTTGGTGGAATCAACCACTTTAGAGAACATCACTGGTCTTTAGTATGGCAGCTGTATGGATTATACAGGTTCCTACTCTGAATTACAAAGTAAACATTCATAAACAGTAAATCTTCTCTCCTGTGTCAATGCTTATTTATATACTAGTATTAGTTTGAGTGGTGGTGTTATTTTACTTTACCAAACAAAGGTAGAGGCCACTATGAATTATTTCCAATTCAATTTAGTTTGACTTAGAATGGAGAAATTTCACTGAAAAAACCTTTTTCTTCTCCCTTCCTTCCTTCCTTCCTTCCTTCTTTCCTTCCTTCCTTCCTCTCCCTCTCCCTCTCTCTCTGTCTCTTTCTGTCTCTCTCTCTCTCTGTCTTTCCTAATACAGGCATACCTCATTTTATTGTATTTCACTTTATGTGCTTTGCAGATATTGTGTTTTTTACAAATTGAAGATCTGTGGTGACCCTGCTTCAAGCAAGTCTATTGGCACCATTTTTCCAGCAGCATTTGCTCACTTTGTGTATCTGTATCACATTTTAGTAATTCTCACAACACAGCAAACTTTTTTTGATATTACTGTATTTGTTATGGCGATCTGTGATCAGTGCTCTTTAATGTTACTATTGAAATTGTTTTGAGGGTGCCACAAATCTTGCCCATGTAAGACAGTGAACTTAATTAATAAATGTTGTGTGTGTTCTGAATGCTCCACCAACCAGCCATTTCCTTATCTCTTTCCCTTTCCTCAGGCCTCCCTACTCCCTGAGACATAACAATATTGAAGTCAGGCCAATAACCCTACAATGTCCTTTAAGTGTTCAAGTGAAAGGAAGTCTTTCAATTTAAATCAAAAGCTAAAAATGATTAAGCTTAGTGAGGAAGACATGTCAACAGCCAAGCTAGGCCAAAATCTAGGCTTCTTGTACCAAACAGTCAGCCAAATTGTGAATGCAAAGGAAAAGTTCTTGAAGGAAATTGAAAGTGCTACTCCAAGGAACACATGAATCATAAGAAAGTGTAACAGCCTTCTTGCCTATGTGGAAAAATTTTTAGGAGTCTAGATAGAGGTCAAACCAGCCACAACATGCACTTAAACTAAAGCTTAGTCCAGAGCAGGGTGGTAGGTCTTTTCAATTCTATGAAGGCTAAGAGAGGTGAGGAAGCTGCAGGAAAAAAGTTTGAAGCTAGGAGAGGCTAGTTCATGAGGATTCAGGAAAGAAAGCTGTTTCCATTCAGGAAAGAAAGCTGTTTCCATTACGTAAAAGCTGTTTCCATTACGTAAAAGTGCAAGGTGAAGCAGCAAGGGCTGATGTAGAAGCTGCAGCAAGTTATCCATAAGATCTAGCCAAGATAATGAATAAAAGTGGTTATACTAAACAACATATTTCCAATGTAGGTGAAATGCTCTTATATTGGAAGAAGATGCCATCTAGGACTTTCATAGCTAGAGAAGTCAATACCTGGCTTCAAAGCTTCAAAGGACAGGCTGATTCTCTTGTTAGGGGTTAATGCAACTGGTGACTTTAAGATGAAGCCAATGATCATTTACCATTTTGAAAATCCTAGGGCCCTGAAGAATTATTCTAAACCAATTCTGCCTGGGCTCTATAAAGGGAACAACAAAGGCTGGATGACAGCACATCTGTTCACAGCATGGTTTACTGACTATTTTAAGCCCACTGTTGAGAACTACTGCTCAGGGAAAAAGATTTCAAAATATTACTTCTCATTAACAATGCACTTGATTACGTAAGAGCTCTGTTGGAGATGGACAATGAGATTCATGTTGTTTTCATGTCTGCTAACACAACATCCATTCTGCAACCCATGGATCAAGAAGTAATTTCTACTTTCAAGTCTTATTATTTAAGAAAAACATTTTGTAAGTCTATAGCTGCCATATATGGTGATTCCTCTGATGGATCTTGGCAAAGTCAATTGAAAATCCTCTGGAAAGGATTTACCATTCTAGATGCCATTGAGAACTTTCACAATTAATGGAAAAAGGTCAAAATATCAACATTAATATGAGTTTGGAGAAGTTGTTTCTAACCCTCATAGATGACTTTGAAAGGTCCAAGACTTCAGTGGAGAAAATAACTGCAGATGTGGTGGATTAGAACCTGAAGTGGAGCCTGAAGATTTCACTAGACTGCAGCAATCTCATTATAAAATTTTAACAGATGAGGAGTTGCTTCTTATGGATGAGCAATGAAAGTGGTTTCTTGAGATGGAATCTACTCCTGGTAAAGATATTGTGAAGATTGTTGAAATGACAACCAAGGAGTTAAAATATTACATAAACCTACTTGAAAAAGCAGCTGCAGGGTTTGAAAGGATCAACTCCAATTTTGAAAGAAGTTCTACTGTGCATAAAATGCTATCAAAGCACAATGCATGCTAGAGAGAAATCGTTCACAAAAGGAAGAAAAGTTCAATGGAAGCAACAAATTTTATTGTTGTCTTATTTTAAGAAATCGCTATGGATTCATCAACCTTTAGCAATGACCACCCTTATCAGTCAGTTGCCATCAACATAGAGGCAAGACGCTCCACCAGGAAAAAGATTACGACTCCCTGAAGGCTCAGATGATGATTAGTGGTTTTTACCAATAAAGTATTTTTTAATTAAAGTATGCACATTTTTTAGACATAATGCTATTGCACACTTAATTGACTACATTATAGCATAAACATAACTTTTATATGCACTGGGAAACCAAAAAAAGCATGTGACTCATTTTATTGTGATATTTGCTTTATTGTGATGGTCTGGAATCAAATCCACATTATCTCCGATGTATGCTTGTATTCCATTAAAACAGTGTTCCTTAAAAACTAGAATAATTTGTCAAAGTAGGTTTTTTATTTTGTAGCAATCATAGACATTATCATTGCTTCTTTCAATTTAACTAATAATTTATTCACAGGTATGAAATAGTGATGCATATATGTGGATGTCTAATGGACATTCACACTGTGTTGAACACAGCTAACTCACAGGCATCAAAGTGACCATGATAGTAGACTACATATTACAATTTTCTTTTCCAAGGGAATATTAAAGAGGAATTTAAAATCTGAATGAACCCTGACTACTACATAAACTACTAGGACATTGCATAGTCTCCCTAACAACAATGCAAATTAGCAACAAACCTCCTCATTTTCCCACACCCTCTGTCAGTAGCAGGCATATATTATTACTATATCCATCAACACATCACTACTTTAGGGGGTAATGAGTTGTGATGGCTGAGAAAGGTTCTAAAGGAAGATGAAAGCATCTCCCTCTCCTCTCCTGAGAGAAATCAAATAGACTTCAACTGTTAACTCTTATAGACAAGGATAGTATCTACCTTGTTTGACGTTGTATCACCAAGGGTTATCACCATGACTTTGAGACATTCTAGTTAATAATTATTTTTGAAAGAATTCATTATTTAGAACCAGCTAATACATCTTCAAAGCAAAGTGTCATTGCCTCTATGTTCAGTGGACTCACACAACGTATTAAAAAATATGAAGAGATACACGGACTTGTCAATGTCAGCAGCAAATAGATGGATTGCAGGGTTCTTTACTTCCCTATTTCCAGTGGTGTTCTACACAAGACCACACACCTCCCATCACCACCAAAATCATTATAAAATCTAAATAAAAGCAGCATAAGTAAAATATCTTGTCAAGTGTCCTGACAAACGTCATTCCAATTGGATACCTACCCAAGGGCCCTCCTATTATAAAAACGATTGGAGCAACATTACTGCCTTACTTTATTTTCACAGCAAGGCAGAGATTACTGCAAAGTGCTTCATCCCATGTGGAAGAACAGAATTCCATCTTGCTTGTGGGTATGTGAACATAGCATAATTTTCCTTGTCTGTGCTTCACTAGGATGAACAGAAAACATATCACGAATAATAAATGTAGTAAAATATACAACACAGTTTGTCATATTCTGTTTCGTGTCTCAGTTCTTTAGCTCATCCTTTCCTTGAAATGATCTATAATATTCTCCCAAGCCAAACTTGATTGTATAATGAATGCCTATGTTTTAAAATTTAGGATGTGCATTTAAACCCCCTAGGAGGCCTTCTCTGACACCTTGGTTCTACAATAATACTGCCTACATGTCTCTCTATACTTGCTATGGAGAGTGCTATAAATATAACTGTCTCACTACGCAGGTTGAGTTCATTGGGGTTATAAGCAAAAAATTATTTAATTTTTTCAAATACTTGCCTCTAATTGTGCTTTATTGAATCCTTATTTCGCTGAATTGTGCACTCTATTGATGAAATCATGTTCCCATTCTCATTTTAGAAAATAATTTACTCGAAGATTCAAGTCCCTCTCCTTCCCCCCCACCACCCACAGTGATTGAACATATTTCTACCCAGGAAATGAGATCTTATTCTCCCCGTCTTAAAGGGCTCCCTAAACTTTACAAGTGACTTCCTGGGGACCCCCTCCCTTACCTTCAATAAAGGGAATCAGTTGAGCCTCTGACCTTCACTGACAGGGAGATGAAAAGAGACAAGAGGCCTTGTCTTGGCCTCTCTTTAGGATGACATATTTACACAAATGAGAGCCCAGATTCCCTTCCCATTCACGCTCTTCTTCAAGGGCAGACCTCCAAAACAGGCATACTACTCTCTCTCCCATGTGCACCTGAAGACTCTCATGCCTAGAACGAGGACTTTTTTGATCTGAATCTTGTATAATTCAAAGGAAGACTATCACCACTCTAATTCTCTGCACCATTAAAAAATAAAAAGAGCAAACTAAAAACAAAAGCCTCAGGGACATGCAGATTTCAATCAGTAACTCATACCACTATTTATTTACCTATTTTAGAATTATATTCTTTGTTGCCTTGCTACCTTCCCTAATGTGTAAGCCCAGTGACACTAGGGTCTGTGGCCTTTTCATCTTTGTATCTCTAGGCACCTTGCAATACTTTAGATGATAGTAAATTTTTCTTGACTAAATGACTAAGTGAAGTTAATTCTCTGTTGAATTAATACTCTCTTGAGATATGTTACAATATTAACAACATGGAGATGTCAGTGTCGACTATACAAGATATTACACTAAGTGATTTACAGTTACTTTCTTGAGACCTCAAACTATTCTGCAGAGAATTTACGATTATCAATAATTTATTATCAAATTGAGGCTTAGAAAAAAATGTCTCCCAAGATTTCACCTTTAGAGGCAGAGTCAGTATTCACATTTGGGCACATTTGATTCCTCACTTTATACCATGTCTACTATAATGTAAGGCCTTCAATGAAGGGCCCAGATAAAATTTGTTTTTAGAAAACTGTCCATCAGCATGATATGCACATATGTATATATGTACACATGTGCACACATAAACATGTGATTATATTATACATATATTATGCTCATGATATACATGTGAATATATAATATACATATATACATATGATAAACATATAGCTATATCATGTCTATATAATTGTGATTATATATATACAATAAATATATAAACTATATATTTCCTCTTTTTTCTTATATAAGGATGTTGAAGCAATGAATAAAATTATCTGAAAATGACTCTAGGAACTCACTCCGAGTTGCCTAGAAGTTGAGCTACCAGGTACCCTCTCCTTCTTTCAGTGAAAGATGATGTACTCAGACTCAGTTTCGCAAGGGCTGGAAAGTTCTCCTAGCAGGGATAACCACAACATCCTTTGGATGTGTACGTGTACAAGAGCGAGGCAACTGACATTCCCATTAGTCTCTTGTAAACAACTGACAACAAACATCAGCGCTTTCTGGCAGCTTGTTTATTCTTCCAATGTCAAGGCTGATTTCTTAATGCTTTTCTGCATAAGGCAGGAAACACATGGAAAGTATGGACTCTTTACCAATATGGAAGCCATGCCTTACTTAACAGATGCCCTGGTGTGTGTTACTATGGGATGATGGGAAGCTGGGGACGTGTGCATCTCTATCCTGCTTACCCTGATATTGAGGCAATCTCCTTTTCAAGATAGCACCTATAGCTGAACTCATTATATGATGCTGTGGATGTCATTATGAACCCTGGTGTGTGATCTGGTAAAACAGAGAAATGATTTCAGTAGGAAAACTGCTTCAAACAATAGATAAACAATTGCAAAGGCAGATTTAATAAAGATTTTAACATGATAGACCCAACAAAATGGTCTTTTCTTCCTTTCCTTTTTTAAAGTTCATCTTGCTTTTCAGAGAAATATAGGCTGAAATCCTGGCTTACCCTCCTATAGGTTTTTCCATCATCCTTGAAAGACTGAAATCATAAGGAGGACGAGAAAGAGGGGGAGGGGAGCAGAAGAGGAGAAAAATAACTGCCACAACTACTGGAGTTCCAATAAACATGGTTCACTACCTTGTCAGTGAGAATTCAATGGCCATTAATGTCACCATTCCAAAAGAAAAATTACCCCCACTTTATCTATCAAATCAATATCTACACAGAAGAGGGAAAGTATCATAGATTGTAATCAGCAAGCAGCTCGATAAATTGTCTGAGGTTCCTAAGCCACATTAATCAGATCCTTGTTTTAACAGATATTAATGCAACATTTTCACAAATTATATTGAATATTCACATCTGTTATTTCAGGGATATTTTTGGAACCTCCTCAATCATGAAATTATTGTTTATTACTCTATGGAGGTGAGGGGCAGTAGTGGGGAGACAATATTTACATATTTTCTGAGTAATATTTAAAGTTTATGCAAAATTTCATAGTGCATCAATTTAATAAATATATTAATGCTGAGGGAAAAATGATTTATATTATCTTCATAAAAACGATGAAGCATGGTTGTGTTATATTGGATAAATCATTTTCTTCCTTACTGATTCTAGTTCTGCTATTGACTATCATTGTATGCGTCCTGTATCTCAGTCACTGAATGCCTTTAAAATATTTAAAAGAAAAATCTTCTTTTATTCACTTAAATTTTCATTTATAATCTATCATTATTTTCCCAGTATACACTGATGGGGGCTTCATTTGTTTTGAAGAAGCTATCATTAACTGAACCATCTGGGCATCCTACCTGATGAGGCAGAGTACTTTGAAGCACTCCCTCCCAAATACCTTCACGTACAAAGACTGTATTTCCCTAAAGTGAAATGTTTCTGCTCACATAATGCCTTTCCTGAGTGCATTTGGCTCTCAGCTAGATACTTTTTTTTGCTAGGGGCCAGTTAAATTCCTGCTGAGTGTGAGTACAGATACATAAAGAGCAAGTAGAGAAGGCTTTGCCTCCTGGAAATACTTTAAACAAGGAAGTGAGATACAAACACAAAAATGCTGAATGGGATGTCACAAGATACTAGGGTTTTGCAAGAAGGAAGTGAATTTGCAGACAAGGTTAAAATATGACTTATTTTAGAGCTAGGTTGGTCATTTTATTAAACAGTTTCTTTGGTGTTCAAGAATGAAAAAAAAAAAAAAACCTCTCCAAAGATTCTGTGAGCTGGACTTCTTTTGGTTCTTCTGAGTCACCCCAGAATACTGGCGGCCTGACCACTGACAAAGAAGCAGCAAGTGGCAATAACTGATGGTGGGCATCAGGCGCTGGCCAGGTGAAAAGGTAAGACAGACGTTGTCCTTTACCTCATGCAGTTTAGTGTGTTATAGGGAGATCAACTAACATGAAAAGAAAATAATAATGAATCATGAGTGATTCAAATCTCATCTATCCCAGTTTCTAAAGAAGGAGGTGCTTTTTGTTGGCTGGGTCTAGTGATTGGGAAAGTGGCAATTCATATCAGATTTGGTTGTTACATTTTATTTTTCTGTTGTGATGTTAACATATACAGAGATTGACCTCTAGATTGGAACGTTATGGTCCAACAAGGTCTAGTAACATTTGATTACATAAAACATTGTGAGGAAGTATGGAAGGGGAAATAGGAATGCAATAAAAGCACAAAGTAGTGGCCCATTCTCTATTCCATGGAACTAGAGAAGATGTCTTGAGAAAATAAAGCTTAGACTAATTCCTCTTGTGTAAATAAGAATTAGCCAGGGAAAATAAGGTAGCGGGGATGTTTCATTCAGATGTGTGAAGGTCCAGAAATGAGAGTTTTAGATGAATGAAGCCTTTAGAGGTGTGTAGTTTAATTTCCAATATTTGAATATTTTCTAGACACATTTCTGCTATTAACTTCTAGTTTGATTCATTATGGTCTGAAACCATGTTTTGTATAATTTTAATCCTTTCAAATTTGTTAAGGCTTGCCTTATAGCTTATGATATGATCTACCTTGGTGAATAGTCCATATACACTTGAACTGAATGTACATTCTGCTGTTGTTGAGTATAGTGCTACCGATCAATTGGATAAATTAGGCTGATGACAGTATTCAGTTCTTCTATAATATCTTGTTTATTTTTTGTATTGAACTATTGATTATGGAGAAAAAAATGTTGAAGATACCATGTGTAATTGTAGATACAGTTTTTGCTTTATGTCTTTTGGACTTCTATAGAAGTAATTCTATAGAATTACTTTGTCTTCTTGGTGAATTTATGCCTTTGTCATTATGAAATCTACCTGTGTAACCCTGATGAGTTTTCTTGTTTTGAAATTTACTTTTTCTGCAACTAACATAGCTACCACAGTCTTCTTTTGATTAATGTTTGCATGTTTTTCCCCATGCGTTTAATCTCTAATTTACATATAGCACTATAGTTTAATTTTTTAGGGCAGTATGTCATTCAGTCTTGCTATTTTACATCATCTGACAATTTCTGTCTTTTAAATAGAGTTCATTTGTTTTTAATGTAGTTATTTATATGGTTAGATTTTGGCTCACTATTTTAATGTTTGATTTTTATTGTTTTCTCTCATTTTTTGTTCTTCTTTTCCCAACTTCCTATCTTCTTTTGGATTATTTCAAAGTTTTGTAGAGTTTAATTAACTTACATTTGTGTTTTCTTTTTCTATTGTTTTTAATATTTTATTTGATAAATACAATATACATACCTAATTTTTATAGCCTCTTCAGAGTTAATATTTTACCACTTCAATTAAAATCTAGAAATCTAAAACTGTACAGTGCCTTTATGTCATATATAAAAGACTTAAAAGGAGAAAAATAATTTATTCTAATTATCTGGAAATATACCACTTCTTCAGCTCTTCCTTCCTTCCTAATATTTCAAGTTTTCTTCTGTTAAGCCTCCCTTTAGTTTGAAGAACTTTCTTTAGTTTTTCTTTTAGATCAGTTCTGTTGGCAACATAAAAATTCTCAAACTTTTCCTTCAGTTGAAAATATCTATTTTGCTTTTTCCCGAAAGATATTTTCATTGGATACAAGACTCTGCATTAATATTTCTTTTGCTTCAGTTCTTTAAGAATAGTGTTCCTCTATCTTCTGTTCTCCTCCATTTTAATTTTTTCTGGTAAGAAATCTGAATATATTCAAATTACAGTTTCCCCTTTGTGTAATGTGTCATTTTTTCCCTGCCTTGTTTCAGGATTTATCCTTGTATTTGTTTTCTGGTAGTTTTATTTTGATGATTCTGAGCATGATTTTCTTTAAGTTTATCCTTTCAAGGATTGGCTGAGCTTTTTAATCTATACATGTATGTCTTTTATCAAATTAAGTTTTTAGCCATTATTTCTCCAAATGTTTTTCCTTGTCGATCTCTATTTTCCTCAGTGACTCAAATGTTAGAACTTTTGATATTGTTCCACAGTTCCCTGAGTCTCTGTTCATCTACTTTCAGTCCTTTAATTTGTGTGTTTCTGCTCTTCGGAGTGGCTGATTTCTATCAGCCTACCTTCAAATTTGTTGCTTATTTACTTTGCTATCTCCTCTCCATTATCAAACCCATTCAGTGAATTTTTATTTTAGATGTTATGCCTTTCAGTTCTTTGATTCTCATTTGATTTCTTTTTATAGACTTTTCTTGTCTCTCGTGCTGAAAACATATATGTTTCCATACATTTCTAGAGCCTTCATCTTTCACTTATTAAGCGTGATTATAATAACCACTTTTATAGTCTGATATTTTTTGCTTTTGGCATTTGTTTACATTATTCTCTCTTCAAACTGACATTTTCCTTCTTATTTTGTATTGTGTCCTGGATGTTTTTATACCATGTTGTGGGATTTGAGTCCTGTTAAAATCATATGGAGAATATTGATGTGTGTGTGTTTGTGTGTGTGTGTGTTTGCTGTCAATGAACCCAGTTAGATTTAGAATACAAGGTTGATCTCATCTTCTGTGTTCAGTGGTTCCAATTTCAAGTTCAGTTTTCAAATCCACTGCTATGCTTTTTAGATCTGTACTATGCATATACCACTCTGAGGTTAATTCAGGACTTGGCCTTGGTTTATATAACAGTCCAGGTTTCAAAGCCTGTGCTGTTGTTTCTTTGGTTCTGTTCCACATATGTGCAGCTCAAGACTTAGTGCACCTGGAGCCCAAGACTTGTGTGGTTCTGCACACAGAATTAGTGGATAAACTTCTTTAGCTCTCCTTCTTTGTAATTTCCCCTATACTGTCTAGCTCCTGGAGGTCCTTTTTCCTATGTCATCTAGCCAGAAAAATTGGTTACTTCAGGGTGTAAGCCCCTGTACTCTTCAGCTGTGGGCAGCTGGGGCTGCCCTTGAGGCCACAGAGTAAGAAAAAAGAGCTAAAGAAACGTGAGTTCTCTGAAACACATTATGTGGTCCTCAGGGAACCCTTTTCTTGATTCCTGTGGCTAGAGGATTTGATTTTCTATCTGGATTTTAGGTACCCACACTATTGTTTTTCTTGGGGTAGTGCAGTTAGCAAAGGGACTAACCTCTTGTCAAAGCTGAAAATTAAAGGAGGAAAAAATAACCAAGCAACTCACCCCTGATTTTGTCTTTCAAGTTTTGACTTTCCTTGCCAACCCTCCTGTAATTCCTTATTTTTCATGCCCTCAAGTTTATATTCTGTCCAGGGTTTACAGTTGTAATTCACGAAGGAGATAGGCTGTAGTAGGCTTACTCCATATGACTGGCACTGGAAGTAAACAAAATGATTATGAAGGACCTGTGGAAGATCCACATCGTTGTCTCTGGTTAGAGCTATATATCTGGATCGTAAGGGCTCTCACTGGGTTCAATTCCAGATTCATATATAAGTAGATAGCAGTTAAATCCTTAGAAGTAACTGAGAATACCCAATTGGTGAGTGTAAAGTGAAAAAAGAGAGCAGAATCTTGGCACAAGCAACATTTAAGTGACATTTGAAGAAAGAGCTGTACACAAGACAGACTGAAGGGGATGAGAAATGTATGTGTGTTACAAGAAAATTACAGAGTATGGATTCTTAAAAGCTATAATGTTGAATGCCCCAGAAGCTCTGAAAAATGAGACTTTGAAAAGAAAGAAGTGGTTAAAAATTTGAAATTCTACTCAGAGATCAAGAAGGATTAACATCTGAGAAGCAACCATTTGATTTAAGGCAAAGATGTCATTGGCAACCTTGGCAAGAACAGTTTACATAAAGTCATTAGGGCCAAATGATAGTGATCGACTGGTGAATGGAAGATGAAGTAGATACTTCAAGTCTAGACAATGCGAAATGGAATGTGGCTGTGAAAGGGAGAAAGTAGGGCAATGGCTAGAGGAAGAAGTTTTAGATAGACTTGAGAGATTTCTTTTCAAGTTTTATTTTAGTAGATTTTTTGTGTTCCTAAACTGGAAGTGGCCTTAGTACTTTAAAATGCTAATAGGAAGGAACCAGTAAAAAAGGAAAGGCTAAAAGCAGAGAAAAGAATGAAATCTCTGAGATGGCAGTAAAAAAAGGGATCCTAAGCACTGGTGGAGCCACTCGTTAAGAATGAAGAAAATAAAACTTCAGAGTAATGAAACCTCTTCGGAAAAAAATCTTCGGAAAACTCTAATGAATTACTGACATATAAATGCTTATTCCTGAGTCTGCTTCTGAGGAACCCAAGCTAGACAACTCTATAAGTATTTATCTGGCCCTGATTTCAAATTCTTTACAATATTTCAAACTCATCCATCCAAATGCCTATTTTATATCACTACTTTTTAAATAATACCTCAAGCCAAATATGTTCAAAGCAGAACTCTTGATTTTTTTAATGCTGTTCTTCTTTCAGTCTTCCTCCTTTTAGTAAGCTCCATCCCCCTTTTCAAGACAAATAATCATCTTTCATTTCTCCCTTCCCCTTAACCCACATCCAAAACATCAGGAAGTAGGTTTGACTTTGAAAGTTCCAGAATTTGTTAAAACTCTGTCCACGTACTTCCATCTGTACCGCTACCTCTCTTGCTAAGCCCCTATTAATCTTCTACCTCTATTAGCACAGTCATCACCTGATTTCTCCAATTGGTGCATCCCTACAATCTAATTAATCAAATAATAGCCAGAGAGACCTTTGTAAATGCACCTGAAGTCATGTCCCTTGCTATTTAGGAAGCTGGTAGTTTCTTGTTGAACTTAGAAATTTCTGCTTATTACCATGTCTATGTGCAGAAAGATATGAAGTAAATATTTAACGGCTGGTGTGGAATGACCATTCACCAATCAGACGATACACTGGTCACAATGTGTAATGCCAAAGTAGTTCCTAATGATGGAATATCAGCCTTTCCTGCAAGATGCTACAAGCCCACTCTCTCCCTCACTCATTCTCCCCCATCATGCTGTTCTTCCAAATATTTCCTTTGTCTAGAATCTTCCCATGGCTGGCTCTCCCCTATCATTCATGTATTGTCTCAAATATTACATTCTCTGTGAGGCCTTCTCTTAACAATTAGTGTCAAGTCCTTATCTTGCCTGGCTTAGTCAATCTCTCACTTGTTTGTTCCATTTTCTCCATGGAACTGAAAACTACATGAAATTATTTTATACACTTACTTCTTTTGTTCCTCTAACTAGAATTTAAGTTTATCAAGAACATGGATCTTGACCTGTATTCTCACCACTGTATCCCCATAACCAAGGACAGTGTCTGGCATATGGCAGACTTTTAATGCTCACTCATTAAATGACTGAATGTATGAATAAATAAATGTATGAATAGATGCATAGAAAAAAGTAGTTATAAAAACTATAAAATAAAATAAATTATCAACTTTATTATCTATAATTTCTATTTCTAGCCTACTCATGAGTGTCAGACCAATACATCCGAATTTCTAATGAAATGCTCAATATGAATTCATCCCTTTACTTTGAAGTATTCCTCTTTTATTTTTTGTCATGTTACATGAGGTACACTCATCCTATCAAAATTTGCAATACAGTTTAAAAGGTGGGCTTTGAATTAGAATTGAATAGGTCCAAAATTCATTTCTGCCACTATTATTAACCTCTCTGTAAGTCAATATTCTCCTCTCTACTATGATGATAATGAAAATACTTATTTTATAAATTTGTTGGGAGTATTATATAATTAATTAATTCATGTAATTCCTTGAGATTATGCCTGGCAGAGAGTAAGCACTCTTTCAGTCATAGGTATTAGTAGTTGCAAAGCAAGAAATATGGAAATAGTCTCAAACTTCTCCTGCAATCTTACTTTCCCTATCTGGTTGGAACACAGAATCAGCAAATTTTGCCATCCTACATTTCCCCAATTTAACTTCTCTAATAAACTCTAATTACTATTCATATCTGCACCATATCTTGACTACTTACTGCAGGAATAGCTTTACTATTCCCCCTTTGCTCCACCTCTGTTTTCCTGTCAATTCTTTCTATCATAATGATCTTCCTAAATTAAAAACTGATATATGATTTTCCTACCTATAATCTCTCAGTACCTTTGGATTGACTTCAGGATAAAACCTAAACCTAGCAAGATAGGGAAAGCCTTTCATTTTTCATCACTTCCTCCTGGAAATCTATTCTTTGACCACACTGAAGGTTCACAATTGCCCCAATGTGCCAGCTTCTCTCCCACCTCTGAGCTTTTGCTTATACTGCTCATTGCGTGAAGGGCAGCCTTCTCCTGACATTCTCTTTCTCCTTCTCCTTCCAACATCTTCTTTACTTAGCAAATGCCTAATCAGTCTCTAAAGTTCTCATCATCTCTTTATTTGACTGACTTAATGAACGAAGATCTATTAAGGGCCTATCACATGCCCGGGTACTTGTGGTTATTGTTGCCTGAATATTGTCAATACCCTCTGAGCCAGATTTCTTCTTGTAGGGCTTCTTTTTCTTATTCCAGACAAAGCTGCATTTGACTTAAGATTTAAGATCTCAGTCTTTCTGTGGCTAGGAAAACTCCATTTTCACAAGTGATTTTTCTTTTTTCAAATAACTTTGAGGGCTTGCCTGGTGGCGCAGTGGTTAAGAATCAGCCTGCCAATGCAGGGGACGCGGGTTCGAGCCCTGGCCTGGGCAGATCCCACATGCCACGGAGCAACTAAGCCCGTGCGCCATAACTACTGAAGCCCGTGCGCCGTAACTACTGAAGCCCGTGCGCCGTGCTCCGCAATAAGAGAAGCCACTGCCATGAGAAGCCCGCGCACCGCAATGAAGACCCAACGCAGCCAAAAATAAAAAAAAAATACAATAAATTTATTAAAAAAATAATAATAATTTTGATTTAATTGAACTTCCTTATAGTTCCTCCTCCCAACACCTGGAACTATCATCAAAAGGGCTTCTTCGCTAACTTCCAAAATATCACTTTCAAGTTCCTGTGTGTCTATGAATTTATGTGAATATTAAACTTAGAATAGAAGAATATCAATGAGAGGTTATATAATAAGTCTTTCACTGTTATTCAGCCTTCAATTTAATAAATAAGAAAATTATTATAGTTTAATTACAGGTACAACATTATTTTATGATTGTTAAGTGGGAAGCAGGTAATGATGATAATTTAAATGTGGTTGGTCACATCCAGAGTAATTGTGTAAATTTGCATGATATTCCTGAAAAAGAAAGCTAATGAAAATAAGTTTGCTATCATGACAGCTCTCTGTCGTATTCAGTTCAATTTCAACTTTGATTTTTAACAGGTTAAGGCACATCA
Organism: Balaenoptera acutorostrata; assembly: GCF_949987535.1. NCBI lineage: Eukaryota > Metazoa > Chordata > Mammalia > Artiodactyla > Balaenopteridae > Balaenoptera > Balaenoptera acutorostrata. Next base: position 46,249,667 of record NC_080077.1, read on the forward strand.
ATTGCTACGCTACAGGCATCACAAAGCCAGTGAAATAAGAACTCCCTGGTGATAAAAAAAAAAAAAAATGCACTTCTCTTAGCAACTTATCAGTAAACCAAAATGAGACCTGTTAAGGGCCACAGTTTGACGCAGAGCTTGTAAATGATTCTGGGTTGCTAAAGATGAAGAAATTCAGAGCTATAGACTAGAAACATTTATTCTTTGGTGAAGTGTCCTCCAAAGGTTAATTACATAGACCTTAAAAGAACAATTCAGTTTCCAATTCATCATGAAGATAGATGGGATCTGGAAGTTATGGCACCAAAGTTTCTGTTATCTTAATTCTATTGTCCACATTACCAAGAAACCTCCAGACAGTCCTTAAAAATTGGCCAATATTTGATAACAACATCTTTATATTTCAAAAATAATGTTTTTCTTGACAGGGTTCTCTCCGGCCTGGCCATGAAACAGTTGTTATAAAAATTCACAAATTGCACATCATCCAAAATGGAGAATTCCCTATTATTTCCCTGGAGCCTGAGGGGCTTCACAATATCAGCTCCAGTGCTGCTCTGGTTGGGGAAGTGCTGGGGTAGAGCTGAGTGGTTGGGTGCCCAGCCTGAGCTAACACTTTCACCAGAGTGGCTCTTCTCTTACCTAATTATACCAGGGATATCTACATAAGCTTTGAAAATGGATTCCAGTAAATATTAAGGGTAGGATAGGGGTTGAGGTATTTCAAAAACCTTGTACTTCAACTCCTTATAAATTGTACATTTGTTAGTTTTATAAACTTATTTTAAAAAGTTAAAATGGATTCTGAGGCTATTGGATGTTTTAAATCCACTATTCTCAAGTAAGCCTATTCACCCTTTTTAAGTACATTAGAAGTCACTTAACACACTATCAGTTTAAAGGTGTTTATTGAAGTATAAGCATTTTCTATTATACTATAAGTAGAATACTTATTTTCAACGAACATTTCATAATTAAAATTATGAATTAATTACAACTTGAAATGATGTAAATGTGTTTAGGGTGATTTGGGAGCAGTTGTAAGTATTTCATAAGCCATCCATGTAATAGAAAGCTGCACACAGACACCAATGCTCTGTAATTATTTAACAAACATTTTACAATATAATGCATAATCCTTAAAGTAACTTGAGTGGTTTCTGGTGTGTTATAATTGTTCTTTGCTGTAAACACTACATAAACAATTTGTAAGTTCTCTATGCAATGCTGTATTTTCTCTCCTACATATCAGGTAGTTATTTTTAAATATATAACTCTTTTTGCTATCTGGGAATATATCACTATGAAGTACTACTACAGCATTTTGGGGAATGATTGTCTTGACCTTTGAAAATTATGAATTGGTGCCAGAGATTTAAACATATACCTCTGTATCAGGACTAACATGATAGGATTCAGAAAGTAAAGAACATCATGTTTGAAATTTATAAAAATAAGTCATTATCAATGAATTATTTGTGTATGTATAGCATGCACCGACAAAATATTAAGCATCATGGAAAATTCAAAAGTAATAAATAATATGATATGGCTTCTTCACTCAAGAAACTGAAATTTTATTTGAGGCAATAGTTATTAAATACGAAATAATGAGATGGTAATGATATATTCAATTAATTGCTCCATTTCTAATACATCACTGTTATAGGTTGATGGGTAAAATCATTGAAAAGTCTACCACAAATTCATGTTACTTGGGATTAATAGGCCCTAAATTCTCCTTGTCAAATATTTTATGCATCTCTTTCCTATCATATTCCCCGTAAGACTGTTCTCAATAGTCCCTGCTTGTTAACATGTTTGAGTCATAACCCCAAAACCTTCATCATTTGGAAATCAAGTGCATAACAGGAAACAAATCAAAGCCAATCAACACCATGTTCCAATTCACTCCTTAAAGCTCAAACAAACAAAATACTCTTTTCTTCATGTTTATTTGTTTCTTTCCTGGTGGAAGGATGGGCCAAGCTGTTGTTGAGGCGAATACTTTCACATACAACTAATATACAATATTTTTCTTTTTCTAAGACTTTGATTCATCATTTTTTTCTGTCACGAAGATCCTCCAGGCTCTTTCTTATCAGAAAACATGCTCAGGTCTTAGCTATACTAAATATGCACAAACAAAAAGCAGTAAACACCAGAAAAACCACAAGCAAATAAAACTTTTCCTCCTAAACCTTTTTTCTCTTATAACCACATTGCTTGAAAAATAATCAACCTGTCAACCCCACTTTATCACAGTTCACTCTTCACTGTGCACTTTAATTTCTTCCTTAACCATTATATTGAAAAATCTTCTCTTGAAGGTTACCAAGGTCCTACCAGTAATTCTACTGAAACTGTGTTAAAGATCATAGGTGAAAGCTAAAAGTTATGATGATATTTATTTTGTAAGTATCTGCTTTAAGCTATGTAATCTTGTTATAAAAATGAGCAGAACTTAACACATCAGCCTTTAATATATATGTGCTGAATTGAATGTAATACAATTCTTTAGTCTATGGAATCCAAGAAAGCCATAAAATAATCAAATCAGTGATTCTAGCTGAATTTTCTGTCACTTTAACTTTAGTGTAGCATTTGGCACTGTTGAACCCTAACCTTCTCCTTGGAACTTTTTCTTCTATTGACTTTCATAAAATTACTCACATTCTATTGATCAAATAGGATTTTTCAGAATGTGCTGACTTAAAAGTTGATGGGCTATGGACTTCCCTGGTGGTCCAGTGGTTAAGACTCTGCACTTCTACTGTAGGGGGTGCAGGTTCGATCCCTGGTCAAAAAAAAAAAAAAAGTTGATGGGCCAAAACGAGTTTTGAAACTCCGGGATGGCCAGTGAGGTAGGTGTAGGCTTTGCAGACAGAACTGAAAGTCAGGAGCACTTATGTATAGAAAAGACCAGGTTAAGCAGTGGATAGGAGTTGCCAGGCAGACATTATAGAGGTGGTTCATCACAAGGGGAATATCCCAACATGCACACTCAGCACAGCAACTGGTGCTCAAGAATCAGGCAGATAGATGGTTGATATTCAGATAAGAGGCCCACACTCAGCATCAGAGAGTTAAGAATGAGGGAGTCTCATCTCCAGACACAGACCTAGGTCTAGAGAAAGTAAGATGGCAATCTTGGGATCTTAGAATACATCATCAACAGAAAGACTCAGGTTCAGATCTGAGACTCAGTTTTTCAATCTGGTAGAGCGCCAAAGAGCTTAACAATTAACAGATATTTTGATTGTTAAGATTATCTGTTTACTTAGCTTTTAAGGCTAGGCCTAGGATGCGGCAAACAAGGTACTTGTCTTAGAAAAAATATTTAAGGGGATGTCAAAATATTAAGTAATCAAGGTAAATAATATTTCAATGCAATATTTTAAAAAATCAAATTAAGGTAAAAATTCATAATGAGCAAAATACTGAAGTTTAAATTTTTCCTCTCTTTCAACTTCAGTAACAACATAAGAGATACCATAAAGCCTTAGGCACCTAAATGCCAAACAACTGATATAAACAATGAATACTCTAAGTGCAAAAGAACAAAAGAAAATTATGGATTTGTGAGGACTGGAAAAAGTTTGGGAGTAGGAACTGACCTGGATTTTGAAGGAGAGGCAGAAGTGGCCAATATTAAACGCAATAAGTACAGCCATGTTTTATAATGATCACAAACAACTTGTAAAAAAAAAAGGCTAAGTCAATTGTATTCACCAGATTCTCTCTTGGAGGCCACATTGTTTGCCTTTGGAGGAATTATTTTGATTTGCATGATAGGGTGAGGATTAAATGTTAAGGACATACTTTGAGGAACAAGATATGATTCATTAATGAACTTGTGTAAGGTATTTAACTGATAGTCTTTCTTTTTTTTAATAGTGGCAAAGATAATCATTTAAATTCACCCTCCCAACAATTTCCAAGTGCAGTATAATACTGTCAACCACATGCACGTTGATGTGTAACAGATCCTCAGAACGTCCCCATCCTACATGACCAAAACGCTCTACCTAAGAGAGAAGCAACAATTCCCCACTCCCCCCTCCCTCTAGTCCCTAACTGAAAGTCTTTTTGTTTTGAAGACTGTAGATGCTCTGAAATTCCTTTATGACATTTGGAGATAGAAGCTGGGTAGATCTGAATCTCTCTGTAAGAGAGGAAAGCATCATCAGAGACCACGGTGACTTATTCTTTGTAACTGCCTCAGGACAAATTAACACACTGAACGGAAAAAGTTATACAACTGCCTCTTAACTATGTTAAAAGCATTTTATGAACCAGAGAAAAAAAAAAGTCTGCTACCTCTTCTTCCAAGAACTGACCTTCTAGGATATAACACAGAAAAAAGGAAAGGAGAAATGAACAAATATATACTGAAACCAAGATGTTTAGTTAGAAGGAAATTGAAAGCAAGGAAAGAAGCATAAAAAGTTCTGGGAACAAGGCAGACGGGGGTCTAATTTTTCATGCACTACAGTTGACTCCAAAAACACCAGTACCTTTAACATATGTGACCATATAATTCAGAGAAGACTCTTCCTTTATTCAGCAGCCTTGAAATAGATCATTGATGCTTTTGCATTGCAATCGGACTGTACTCATTAATCTGAACTCTTCTATATTGTAAAATGTGAAAATATTGAGAAAAAAAACATTGAGAAGGAATAAGATCATTCCACCTCTCCAATCTGTAGCAAACATGAGATCTGGAAAATCTCTTTTCAATTCTAGGATAAAAACAAAACCAAATAGATAACAACACAGGAACCTTGAAAGATACTGAAGCATTAAAAAATAAATAAATAAAAAGTATTTGATGAAAAGAGGAACACATTCCTAAAAATAATTTCAAGGATATAAACAGAATAAATGTACTTAAACTTTTTCTCTGAAAAATGTTCACAGCTGTTTAACATAAATAGCTCATACAACATTAAGTGCTAGAAGACAATGGAGTGCCATTTATTGAGAGGAAAATATCATTCGATATGTATAAAAGTGACAGAAGGACATGATTCAGAACATATAAAACTCCTGTGTGTCTTTTTTGAGAGTGGACTCAAAGATGAAACAAAATTTTAAACTAATCAAAGTCAGGAACTCAAAAATGGAAGCATATTATTCCATCGTATAGGTATAGAATAGGTAACTAATCTCATATTGCTGGGACTAAGAAAATTAAATTAAATTTGCCCTTGTTGAGAATTATCTGTTGTTTTACTAGTCAAAGCCTGGATTCTGACACTAGACTATCTGGGTTCAAATTGGGCATGAACCATTACTAGCTTTATGACTAATTTTTTAATCTGACAAATAGGAATATTAATAGTACCTACCTCCTTGGGTTGCTGTGAAATTATGCATATAAAATTATATGTCAGGAACTTTAGTAAGTCCTTGATAAATGATAGACATTATTATTGTTAGACTTTGAGATGTTCTAATATTGTCATTATTATAAGTAATGTTTGATTCATTTGGTATGTTTCTTTGTATGGAAGCCATAATTTCCAATGGATGAATTACTAGAAGTAGAATTTCTGGGTCAAAATATGTGAACATTTCAAAGGCTTTTAATACTATCTCTAACCAGCCAGAATATATGAGTATACATGTAAGAATAAATTTTTCCTTCTTCCTTTTGAAGATGATTCCTTTAATTTAAAAGCACAAAATTTTAATTAATAGGCAATACTGATATACTATTACTTAAACATGGAATTCGTAATGATGAAGCTAGCATTTTTGTACAATTTGAAGTAATTTTGTGTGTGCATGAATTGCCTATTTCTTCAGGATATAGATATTTCTACTGGGACATTGATGTTTTGCTTGTTGATAAATAACAAAAGTTATTGTTTAAAAAAAGAGAACCGTATCATTAAAGTTATAATTATATAGTAGTAGATAGAGTATATATAACAGTAGATTAAATTAACAAAGACAAAAATATTGAGATAATTTTTTATCCTTCATGGTGGAAAATCGTGAATATTATATCGTCTTATTTATAAAAATGAGAAATAAATTATAGCCTACCAAGTCAGAAAACAAAATAATAAGCAAGGGAATTTAAACTAACAAACAAACAAAAGAGAACTAGCAAATTTGCTTAAAACGTGATGACAGAAATTTTAACATACCAGATTTGACAATGAATTTAAATAAATTAACGTTTTATTAAATGGCTAAGTTTCTTAGAATGGGTTTTAGAAATGATTCAAGTATGCAATGGGGGAAAAAGGAAAAACTAACATCAAATGTTACAGAAAATTTAAAGTATTCTTGAATTTTACAGTAAAATTGAGAAATTTTTATTTAAAAAAGGAAAAATTAGAGAATAATTTTCCTCTAAGCCATTTTTAAATGTATAAGTCTAGCCCATTTTCTTTTAAATTTGATACTGGAATAAAAATAATCAATTAGATCAAATAGTCTCTATGTATAAACATATCTGTATAAATGTACCTGGCTAAAGAAATCTAAAAATTGAGGAATTAATTATTCAATAAATTGAGTATTTGGGGGAAAAAACAAGGTAGCTGGTTTGCAACTCATACAGCAACCAAAATAAATACAGATCATTTAAACCCTAAAAGCAAAATGTAATCACACAAAGTAGAAGAAAACAGAGGTAAATTTTTACTGATTTTAACAGCGCAAAAAAGTTTTTCTAAGCTTACAAAGAATGATAGAAATTATACATAGTTATGCCATTAAACTTGGCACTTTAAAGATTATTTAGATGCAGAAGAATACCATAAATAAGGTATAAGGCAATTTAAAAACTATGAACATATGCGCCACAAATATGACAAACAGTGGGTTAGCGTCATATATAAAGGGATCTTAAAATACATGGGAAAGCACTAATAAACCAATAAAAAGTCCATGAACTGACAATTCCCAGAATATTCATCCTCATTAGTGATAAGAGAGATTAAAATTAAAACAGCAATGGCATTGTTTCAATATTAAGTTGGTTAAAATGTTAAAAACTTATAACTATCAATATGGCTGAAGAGAAGGTGAAAATAGTCACTCTCATGCCCTCTTAGTGAGAGTGTTTATCATGTGAACTTCCAGCCATTGGGAAATATATATTAAGAGCTTTAATAATGTCCTCAGTTGACCTGCTTATTTTTTTCCTGCAATTTTTCCTAATGAAAAAAATTCAGACATAGATGTGTATATGTGACCTTTATATATAATATTTAACAGATTATTATTTATAAAAGTAAATATTAGAAATAATCTCAATAGATTCTTGGTAAATAAGTTATGGAACATAATTATAAGGGAAAACCACAGAATAGTATTCAATTACATGATAAAATGTTGATTATGTAATGTTTAGTGAAAAAAATGGAACATTCACTGAAAACAGTACATATAAATATATACCTGGAAGGCAAAATGGAAGAGACTATGCCAATATATGGATAATCACTTGTGTCACATGGCTAAATGTCAGAATTATTTACAAAATTAAAAAAAAAAATACACCTCAGTCTCATCCACAGATATTCCACTAGGTATGGGAGTGGAATTGGGCACTTTCTTGTTTAAAAGTCATGATTACTATTTACTTGACGGTACTGCATTACTTAAAGCTGAGAATGATTGAGCATGGACTAAAAGAAGGATTTTCACTTACAGACATATACTTCAAAAATATGTTCAGTAAGCCCTTATCGTACATTTGGAATTTTGTTAGAAACTATCCTGTTGAGCTTCAAAGATTCAGTCTTGGTCTTTGTATTAGTCAAGGATCTCCAGAGAAACAGAACCAATAGAATGTGTATATAGAAAGAAAAAGAAGATTTATTTTAAGGAATTGGTTCAGGCTATTGTAAGGACTGTAAGTCCAAAACCCGTAGGGCAGGTCAGAAGACCAGAGACGGAGGGAAGAGTTGATGCCTCTGTCTTGATTCTGAAGGTGATCTGGAGACATAATTCCTTCTTCCTCAGGGTACCTCTGTCATTCTTATTAAGGTCTTCAAAGGGTTGAATGGGGCCCACCCATATTGTGGATGGTAATCTGCTTCACTCAAAATCTACTGATTTAAATGTTAATCGCAGGACTTCCCAGGTGGTCCAGTGGTAATGAAGCCGCCTTACAATTCAGAGGACACAGGTTCGATCCCTGGTCAGGGAACTAAGATCCCACATGCCACGGGGTAACTAAACCCACGCACCACAACTACTGAGCTCATGCGCCTCAACTAGAGCCCCCGTGCCGCAAACTACAGAGCCCACGTGCCCTGGAGCCTCTGCGCCATAACTAGAGAAAAGAAAAAAAACCCCACGCCACAACTAGAGAGAAGCCCACGCACCACAATGAAAGATCCCTCATGCCTCAATGAAGATCCCACGTGCCGCAACTAAGACCCAATGCAGCCAAAAATTAATAAATAAATAAATGAAAAATATATCTTTAAAAAAAATAAATAAATGTTAATCGCATCTAAAAAAATAACATCACAGTAACATCTAGACTGGTGTTTGTCCAAAATCTGGATACCCTTGCCTAGCCAAGTTGACGTAGTAAAATTCCCCAGACAGTCTTCTAGTCAAAATGATAAAAGTCATTAAAATAAAATATTCTAATTTCCCCAAATGACATGCTCTAATGATATCAAATAAAAGCTTTCAGGCATTTTCAATTAAACTACATTTCTAAGCAACTTATAAATGTCTACTCACATTTCAGATCAAGCTGCTAGGAGATACTCCGTATAAAACTTTCTCAGGGGCTTCCGTGGTGGCGCAGTGGTTGAGAGTCTGACTGATAGTGCAGGGGACACGGGTTTGAGCCCTGGTCTGGGAAGATCCCACGTGCCACGGAGCAACTAGGCCCGTGAGCCACAACTACTGAGCCTGCGCGTCTGGAGCCTGTGCTCCGCAACAAGAGAGGCTGCGGCAGTGAGAGGCCCATGCACCGCGATGAAGAGTGGCCCCCGTTTGCCACAACTAGAGAAAGCCCTCGCACAGAAACGAAGACCCAACACAGCCAAAAATAAATAAATAAATAAATAAATAAATTAATTAAAAAAAAAACTTTCTCAGATTATTAACTGGTATTCTGCAATTTTGTGTATATCAATGTCTCAAACTCCTCTAAACTGTAGTCAGCCTTTTCTCCAAGTGGGTAGGAAGAAAATAGTTCAGGAGAGAGGAGCTTAGTAATACATAACTTATAATGTGTTTTATTTATTTTTAATTTCAGGAGTCATTCTAAGAATGTAAAAGTGAGATTTCCTGTGTATGTCCAGGTAGATGAGCCACAGTCATTAGTTTTTCCCACCCCTGTGCTTTCCATCTCATCTGCCTGGTACATGCTCCAATACATGTAACACTCTTTATTATTTTTCATCATTTCCTGTGGGATGTTTCCTCAGGGTCTCAAGTGAGATCCACCACCATACTGCATGCTCTGTTTATTGCAGAACTAAATGAAGCATGCCGGGCTGCATCTGAAAACAATTAAAAATAATTGAAATGAGCCGTGGACTCTACTAGTCTCATTAAGTTTAATATTTCATCCTCCACACATTGGGGGATTTAGATCCGAACCTCCAATCCCTCAGGCCTCCGGCTGGCAAAAGGGATCCATTTCCCAGGGCAGATAAAGGGCCATCAGTTAGGATGCTGGGGCTGTGATCTACGACCAGGCAGGGAAAAGTTCTGATCACTGCCAAGAGGCTTCTGCAGAGGAGACGATGTCTCTCTCCACTAGCTGCCTTTGAGCAGCTGCTTTATGAATTAATAAACATCACCATGAATATGCACACATCCCTTATTAAGAATTCACAAGCACATTAATCAAGCAGCACATGCAACTCAGGATATTAAAGTTAGCTTTTGTATTGCCTTTCTTCTTCTTCTTCTTTGAGAGACAGACAGACAGAGACAGAAATAGGGACAGACAGAGGGGAAATTAAAATATTTAAATTTTTCTTTATATGAAAGTCAAGATAATAGAAAAAGTTTGAAAAAGTTCCTGAGATGAGACCATACTTCTGAAGGTCACATTATGGTAACTTGGACACAAATAACTTAAATATCTCAAATGTTATATTGGAATCAAGTTGATGGTTTAGTTATGTCAAAATAATATGTATACTCTTATGCAGAATATAAAAATGGCTATCCTAGATGGCAATGCTTCTGAGTGGATAAAGCCATTCCCTTTTTTTGTACCCAGAAAGGCCAGGGACATTTAGCTGTGAGGTAATTATTCTTAGTGAGATATTTAACATGATTCAGTGACAGGTATGAGGAAATGAGATTAGCTCTTACCATGAAGAATGACTTAGATGTGAGCTTGGAATAATGTATGTATAAGAAAGATAAAAGTAAGTATTTTATTAAACTGATAGTACTTGTGAAGATTATTCTATAGGCAGCACTGCGGATTTGCATGTTTGACAAAAAAGAGCACTGCGAAGCTTCAAAGGACAATTGACCTTTTAATTTTCTCTATTTCAGGAAGATCTGATTACCCTTAGGCTCATCTTACAATGTTCTTCCCCTGTCAACTGTAGAACACTGATATTACAATTTATTCCGGATGATCGTGTTGATGAGGCTTGGAGAGTTAGAATCACGTTAATTTCTTCTTAAATTTGTATGAGTAAATAAGCCACAAGAGAAACTCCAACATTTCAAATAAATGACCCTTTTCACATAATATTGTAAATTCATGCTTATTCTCATCAGTGCTCTATTTGGCAATAACACATCCCTTTCTGCCTCATCTAATTTTTTCCTCCTTGAAAAACATGTCCTTTATAATAACAGCCAGCATTTACTGAACACTTGCTATGTGCCAAGGACTATTCTCAGTGCTTTACTTGTACTTTCTCATAGTAGACAGCAGACCTATGAGGTAGAATACGGTTATTAACTCCATTGTTGCACATAAGTGCAGAAGAAGGCAAAAAGTAACTTGCTTATGTAATATTTGAGGCAGAGCTAGGACTCAGATGCTGATATTCTGGCTCTTCCATTCATGTGCTTGACCATCATATCTACTGCCCTTATGGATCTTGTCTATCCTCCACTGGCCTGATTTAGACACAAAGTCCAGAAGAGAAGAGAGAACAGGGCACTCTGAGGAACCAAAAGGAGTTCAACAGATCTGGAATGGGGGAAGCATAGACAAAGAGGGAGTTAGTGGTATGAAATGAAGCTGAAGACTAAATCAGGGCCTGGAATGTCGGTGTTCTCACAATCTATGTAACAGAGTAGGAGGCTTGTGGAGAGTTTTAATCATGACAGTTGAATGATCAAGCTTGACTTTTCAAGAAAATACTGATTGAAAATCAAAATTTGTATTGAGGCTATTGCCATGGTCCACTCAGAGGTGCAGCTCTATTTTTTGCCCGAGTATGCTGGGAGAGTGTCTTATATGTATTTAAACAATGTGTAGATAGATGGAGTCATAAGAAATAGTCAGCGACAACATATATACGAATTATAGTAGGGCCCTAAGTAAATTTTAATTTCTTCACCTCTTTCAATAGAACTAAATGGATACATTTCCCTAAATCCTTCTCATACTAAATGTGTTATGTAGATACTCAAGTAAGCAAGTATACAATACCAGGAGAAGATTATTTTCTGTTGAGGAGTGGATTTGAAATTTTGTTAGCAAATTTAATAGTTCTCAGTGTAACTTTTTCTAGTTGTGCCATTCTTTTCCCTTCTAGGCCTATGGCCAACACTAATTTCCATGACTACATGCAATTACAACCCCCTATTGAGGGGAAAGTGAAAATGATTTGAGATGATTATGGCTCTATCATTATGCTTCTTGCATCATAAATCTCAGATTTAAAGTGTTAAGACGGTTTAAAGGAAAGATAGTAATCAAGACTAGACTAAAATAATATAAGACACAAAATTTTCTATGCCCCTAGAATTCTTTTACTATTTATTGCTGTCTTCCACTTGTTCAGGGATACAAAAATCTCACCCATAGGTTACAGTTCCTTTTAGAAATTCCAGTATGAGGAAGTGACTCCTGTTGTCATCAGCAAGAAAATGCGAGCAAGAATTGAAATAAAACATGCAGTAAAGAAACAGGACTAAAAGTTATTTTTATGAAATGGCTTTAGTTGGGGTTAAAAACGTTTTTAAAGCCTGAATATTATATCTAGAAGCAGGGAGCAAAAATAACTGTGAAGGAAAAAACTGACATCCTATGCTTTGGAAAGAAGTGATTGTGGCAAAATTAAGCTATAAATGCAAATATATATACGAAATGCAAATACAGAGATAGAGGCAGATGAAGGTATAGATACAGAAATAATTATATTTACATATACATAAATATATGTATTTATACGTACATGTATAAATAACCATTTTGTATCAATATGTTAGTCTCTCTGTACATATACATATCTATATCTGTATATATACTTGTGTATATGTATGTATATATATTCATGTATATATATATAAAACATATATACATATTTTTTTCTAGGATTTTAGCAGAGCTTCAGATAGAGCAGGAATGTTAAGAATGGTTAAATAAAAGTCATCTAAACTTAAAATAACCAAGATTTTTAAATCTTAGGATATGTGTAGCAGTCTAGGGAAACAAGAGTCAAAGATATTCAATTATGACATCAGGAACATTTGGATAAAGGAGTAGACACAGAGGAAATGTCATTCAGGATTCCTTTTACCTATAATTTGATTTGTTTTGATTAAACCAATTGGAACTAACAAGGAGTGGATGTATGGTTGATGGATGTTATACTACCAAGTTTCTCAGAAGGGAAAATGAGAACAGTTGTTCATCTTTACTAACGTACAACAAGGAAATGCCATTGAGATTCTGTTTATTTGAAATGCTTTCTTTTAAATTAGTTGTAAAAATTCTCCTGAGGGCTTATTTATGACTTCATTCACACAAACCATTTTTCTTTTTAAGTTTTGTTTTTTAGTGAAATAATTATTTTTTGTAATGATAAATGTGTTTGTGAATTCCTTCTCTTTAAATAGTCCTTGAAAAAGCTCAGTAATCCAGCAACCATCTTGTAGCATTATTATTGTCTGTTTAATTTGTTTTATATGTCAGATAGTACATGTTTACTCTATGTAGAAATTTAAATACTTTCTCATAATTGATTGGATTTGAGCCATACTGGTCTTGACTGCATCATTTCTTCCTGACATTGCGCATGTCTACATTCACCCCAAACAGTCGCAGGCTTCCAATTTAATAGATGAACCATAACCAAAATTCATAAATGAAGTACGCATAGCAACATATATTGTTACTGACCAAGATGGCCTTACCTTTCCCCTCAGCTTTACTAAAATTTAGATAGGTTTCTTCCTGACAATAGGCTCCTAAGCTCCCTTTTATTAGAGCATTTATTCTAGAAAACTTGCAATTGTAAATTCTTTCCCTGCCTTTTTGTGATGTAAATCTCCTACCAGCTGGGGCTGTTTTACAACCTAGGAATGTCTTTCTCAAGGACCTGAAGTCATCCCTTCGGAATGCAGTCATCAAGAAAAATAAGGCCCCTATCTCCCAGTCTCTGTGTGGAGATAGGAGTTTAAGTTCAATAAAATAAATAGGATAAAAGCCAATTGGTAAACACTGATGAACAAATCACGTTGGCTAAATCCCTTCCTACATTCTCTAGTACCTGCCCACTAGCTTATCCCAGGATTTAAAAATTTTCCTGCCTTATGTTTCATTGGAGTTGAGTTCAGTATTTCTCCTCTATTGCAATAGTCTTCACCACTATTGCAATCATGTTGAATAAAGTTTTCCTTGCCTGTTTAACTTGTCTGGTGCAATTTTCTTCAACATTACCAGATTTTATGCTTTATTTTGAAATATTTTATGGACTATATCAGGAATTTTTTCCAAAGCGTAGTTGAAAAAGACATCAAAACTTAATGGGAAAAAATAAAATTAAGAATTTTATGTCTCTACTAATCTGATTTTATAGATTTAATGACATAGAAAATGTCATTAAATCAAAAACATAACTTTAATGAGTTTGACATGGACCCATTTTTATGAGAAAAGTGTATCAGTGCATTTATATGTGTATGTGTACATAAACAAAGAAAAAGATATAGTAGCCATCATTAGAAAGTAAGATTATTATATAATTTAAAATTTATTTTTCTGTTTTCCTGAATGTTTTCCAAATTTTTAAACTTAGGTGTCAATGTTTAAAATTACTACTAATATTTAACTCTTCAACTTTGAATTTTTGTGCCATGATAGATTGTATTGTTGGTAACTGGCTTAGAATATTAGTTGTGCTTAATGGCTCTCTTCCCCGTAAAAACCATACAAAGGGACCTTAGCATTCTCTGCAAAAAAATTAAAATGATTGAGCTATGTTTTCTCAGTTTTCTAAAGCCAGTATGGAAACTTGTCTATAGAACATTCAAAACTTTCCTAGGAAGTTTCTACTAAGCTAATATTGAGGGAAAAGAGGGAATTCCTGAGTGCAAGATGTAGAAAATAAATATGCCTTACAACCATAGGAGTCAGTCTCTGTCGATTAAACACACAAAAAATTCCTTACTAAAAAATTCTCTGTCTCCATCTTCAAATTTCATTTGTATACTGGTCAAACTGAAGTCCTCTTTCCAGGAAGAGTAATTTACCACTTGAATGACTTTCATTCTTGTTATATATGGACTTGGGAAAGAAGCAGCCAGAAAGGCAAAACTGCAGAGTGCAGTGTCTGAATTGTCAAGGTGCCAGAGTGACTCTGTCTACCATTTTTGTATGTGGGTAAATGTCGGTGTTGTCAGGAAGGCTTTCTCCCATTTTCTTCAAACTTCTCCTTTGTTTGTCTGGTTGAAATGTTCCATTACAGTATGGCTGTGCTAAAGCCATAAGCCCTGCAGCTGTTTATCAGAGGTTCATATTGCTGCCAAAATAGAATGCCCCCAGCTTTGTAAATAGCACTCATGCATTTAGGAAAGAAAAGCAATGATACACGAGGGAAAAAAAGCCGTTTGCATTATTGTATTGTCCATATTTTTTTCCCTTTTTGATGGAAAAGAGTTAAAGAGAGGCTGAAGAAATGTATGAGCTGATGTGTTTTTTAAAGAAGTTGCTAAATTATAAACATTTTGCTTTAAGAGAAGCTGAAAGGTATATGAAGATAAATGTAACATTATTTGCATAATAAAAAGATTTTTCACATCACAAAAGAATTTCAAGGGAGATTTTAAAATAGGTACCTCTTTCTCTTGAATTTTAGCTACATTTTGATCCCCCAAATTAGCTTTATGTAAACATTTAAAAAATTCCATCTATTTACAAACTAAGAGATTAAAAACTAATATCTTTTTCTAAACATGGGGACAAAGTTCATAAAAATTATTAACTGCCAACAAATAATTGTATAAATTATCTTATTGTTTTCTATTGATTGATAGACAACACTGACCACAGAAAATTTTCTCCATCTACCTTTAAATCTAATTGAAAATAATTGATATTAAATGACTGATGTTGTCTTAAGATATAACACTTTTTGCAAACATAAATATTCTGTGATCTAGTGTTTCCTTTAGCCGTGAAAGATTCTAATATGATTCCACAACAGTGTTTGACTTGTGAAATAGCTGGAAACTCATTCTTATCCTTAAACAGCCTTACATGGTTCAGCAGCTGTCTTCTGCTGAAATCACTGATATGGATGATCATTTTTTGACTTCCAACCTTTGTGTAATAGAGATTAAGTGCTCCTTGAATGGAGTCCATGTTGTCTAGTATTGTAACTAATAACTACATTAGAATCATTGGGGAAAAGTAGAGCAGAGGGGGAGTGTTAGATAAAGGTGGGGGAGGAATTAGCACAACTGGCTTTCATGTCTCTTATCTCCTTTATTGAAGTCTAGATTAAGTAGTTTATAACCGGTGTGTTCTTATTGCTTGTCTAATTAGCTTTTGGGTGCTACTGCATTTATTGGGTTTTATTTGTTGACCTGATCTTGCTTGCTAAATCCTTTGAGATTTCGAACAAAAGGTGAATCTCTAAGACCACACTAATGAAATCACTATGTCTTCCTGTGTAAAGAGGTTGACCAAAAACATATACTCAGTGCCATTTAAACTGGATAAAGAACCACCTTCCTTTTTACCTTAGCATATTTGCAAGTTGTATGTCTATGACAGATATATTTGGAACTCCATTCATTGTTATTGTTAGAGAGCATTATAGAAATTAATTTTATATTATCTAAAGCTAAAAAACTAATGGAAATTATTTTAGAATTTGATAGACCAAGGTCCTTCAAAATGATGGTCAGAATCAGGAGAAAAAAATGCTTCAACTTCCTCTGATATTCATGAAGTTCTTTAAAAATTCTAGATTTCTAAAATAAAATTATTTTATTGGAAACTAAATAGAAGATTGTTTATAAGTATTTAGTTATAGAAGGGCACAGGCCTAACTTTCTCTTGATGTATAGACAGCTCCAATAATATGAGTGAACTTCCCTGAAAGACTCATTTAGTCTGCTCTTCAGTCTGTGCCAGTGGTAACAACAACTATTAATTCACATTTTTTGCATACTGCCTTTGAGAAACCAACCTTACTTTGTTTGATTGGGTAACAACAACCCTGCCACATGGTAGTTACTTATGAAGAGGACATTCTTTTCAGCAACCTGAAAATAAATTAACAAAAAGACAGCAAAGCAACCTAAATTAAGATTAGAAACACAGAAAATGTTGGGAAAATTACTCTGAGAAATACAATGAAACTGAAGTTTTATTATTTGTGGTCAGGAAAATCTACACAGAAAGCCACATTTAAAAAAATATATATCTTTTTTTAAAACAGCATCTTAAATGTTGTTTGCGGAGTTTGCAGACAGAGCAAAGGGAGTGAGTTGAATGACTACAGAGAGCTCTGTCACGGAGCTATGAGAGCTTGAGATGCATTCATCTCCCACTAGAAATCTACCTGTCAAGCAGACTGGAAGGCTTATATTTGCTGATGAGACACACTTACTCAGGATGTCTTAAAGGCATAATGTCAATTTTTTCACAAGGTAAGTTTTTCGATACTCAAATGATGCTTTTGTAATGTGATGCTGAGTACACATTTCTGTTGCACAGACATTTAACCCAAAAGTGAAGACAAAGAAGCTTCATGATTTTGACATTTTGAAAAAAGAAAAAACAATAGGTGCAAGATAACTCTCCAGGTCCTTTGAAGATGTTGTAATATTTGGCTTTGCTAACTCTGCAATTACCTCCGTCCCCGTGCATGCCCCCCCATCCCCCCTTTTGTAAAGGAAAGATCATTTCATTATCCTTAGAGTTGACAGGCATGCAGTGGTCCTTTCTTTTCCCTGCGGAGGCTGGGGATACTCCACTTCCCTTCAACACCCTCCATGTAGTGAGAGGAGGCCCTAAGAAAGGGGCCAGCAGGAAGGGAGACAAGGAGCCCCTTTCCCTGCCTGGATGCTTACTGCTAAGGAATCAAGTGACATTTACTGACATCAGAATAGAGTGTGGTGAGGTCATCCTTGAGAAAGCATGACTACTACTTCTTTACATTTTGGTTCTGGTACATAAGTTTGGTCCTGGTCACTACTGTTTGCCACATTATGAAGGCAAGTAAAGATTGTAGTGTTCCATACCTAGAATGAGAATCCCATAATTTCCCCAGAGTCTTCAATGGTTCTTGGAAACCTGGAAAGCACAGTAATGGTTTCTGTGGTTTCTGTGTTCCGAAGCAACATAAAGGTAAAAGAATGGGCATAACAAGAAATTGCCTATGTGGCTTCCAAGGAAGATTTCCCCACTAAAATCTGGGGTTGGGGGCATGGTCTACTGCCAGGGACTGAGAAAGACTGGGCTGACTCTGCCTTAGGAGGGACTCGATGATGTTTGAGGCTCTATAAAGGACAACACTGTCCACAAGAAAACCAGGCATGTCACCTACATGGAGATCATCACACCAGTAAAAGTTACAAGGAGCAAACAGGCCAGGCCTGGCTGGAGTGAAAGCAGCAGTGTCTTTCCACCACCAATAGGCAGAGACAACCACTGCTATCCCTCCAATTCCTTCTCTCCATCTCAGCATAGGAAAGAGTAGAATCAGGCATGTGTACTTCCCCATGGCAGGAGCCCGGAGCGACGGTAAAGCGTAATGTGGAGGGAAGAGGGACTGTGTGGGAAAAAATATGAAATAAGAATATATAACTGGACAGAACTGGATGATATTTTTTTAAATCTGAAAGTGACCAGGAAGTTATGAATCTCCCTGAGATGTCATTAGAGGTGGAAAAGGTAAATTCTCCAGAGCATGATTAAGGGCAATCTTAGAGAAAATAAAACAATTTTATATTTGTACCCCCCATGTTGATTCAGTGCAATAAATCTGAGAGAATTCCAAATTTAATGCGGAGAACAAACAGCCAAAAAAAGGTATTTTCTATTTTTGACTGTTCAAGTTCTAATTTATTTATTTTAGTCAATTAATGAACTTAATACACTCATTTGATCACGACAGAAAGCAGCTACCACATGCCACACCACACCTGATCCCTGATTAGTACCAAATGAATTTTTAAAGCTGGTTTTAGCTCAAAGAACTAGTTGCCCTAGTTCTGTTATAAACAAAAGAAAACAAACAAAACTCAAATTAATTACATTTTATTTTTGCTTACAGAAGCCCAATTTGTAGAATTTGATTAATTTGAGCATAAATCTTTCCAATAGGGGTTTATGTTTCCAAGATTTGAGCATCAGGAAGCATTTGTTATAACTGAAGAACATGGGCTTTAAAAACAAATAAATTTGGGCTCTAATTACTCTTCCACAATTTAATTTCATGAGACTTTGAGCAAGACTATTCTAATCCCTAGCTTATTTAGAGGTAAAAGGTATTGTTACCTGGTAAAGGATGAGATTGATTGAAAAAGCAAAGGCAACTAGCACAATATTTATAGAGTACCTAGTAGTACTGAGTAGTAGTCGAGCTGATATTATTGAGTCTCTGCTGTGGTTACCATCCCTTGCTGTAATTCACGGTGCTGGGGTGAACTAGTGGAATGCTCCCTCCTGCAGGCATACGCATGAATGACAGGGACCCCCTTGGAGACTGTCCTCTTTAAGAGAAGTCAGAGTTAGGTAAGAATTAGTTTGAAAAAGGGCAGAGTGATTCTGGGCACAAAATGGCATCAAAATGACCTCTAGGCCCACCTCGCCATGCATTTCTGTCTGAGCCTGCAGAGGACCATGAGGTCTGGGATAGGAAAAGAATAAACAAACAAAAAAATCTTTTAATAAAAGTTGTACCATATATTACAACTAAACAGTAGCATTTCTTTGGCATTTATTATCAAGCAAATTTTGAAACTAAATAGAAAATACATAAAAGTCAAAGAGAAAAAAATTAAAAATTTGATGAAGAAAATGACAGATTTCAGGTGTGAGTACAAGAGGTACAATTCCTGGGACATCCAGAAATTAACAGAAGGACATTATACAGGCCTATATGTCCTACATTAACAGTGGATGCAAGAGTTGGTGAAAACTATGTTGTCTTTGGGGACTTCCCTGGTGGTCCAGTGGTAAAGAATCCACCTCCCAATGCAGGGGATGTGGGTTCAATCCCTGGTCAGGGAACTAATATCCCACATGCCACGGGGTAGGCCCTCGTGCCACAACTACTGAGCCCGAGTGTCTCAACTAGAGAGCCTGTGTGCCACAAACTACGGAACCCACACACTCTGGACCATACACGCAACAACTACAGAGCCTATGCGCCCTGGAGCCTGAGTGCCACAGCTAGAGAGAGAAAAAAACCCCTCACGCTACAACTAGACAGAGCCCGTGCACAACAACAACTAGAGAGAAGCCCACACACAACGAAAAGCCCGTGTGCCACAACAAAAGATCCGCGTCGCAACTAAGAGCCAACACAGTCAATAAATAAATAAATAAATAAATAAATAATTTTTAGAAATGTTGTCTTTTACCTAATGTTAAAATCTTATTCAAATCCCCATGAGCAATTTGAATAGGTAAAGCTAAAATGAAAAGTTTTTCATTTTTTGTTGCCAGTCTTTTTGTCCAGTGCAATCCTAACCCATCCACTTTATAATTTATTACCTGAGGAGGAATCTTGAATGATTCTGTGTTCTATACAGTCTCTTTTGTATTACTGATACTCAGTTTATGTTAAGGATCTTGTGTTTTTTAAAGTAAGTTCTTTTTCTAATCTTTCAGATGTTTCTATGAAAGAGTATTGCAACTAAGTACTTTGACAGGCTTAAATTATGACTCTGGAACCATGCTAAAAGCATAATGTTTTAGACATATTCATATTCAAAAAATATTTTATTGTTAATAATATGTAAGATTCTTGTGAACATATATGTATATATATTGTTACTAAAATAACCTGTACTAGGGATTAGAATTTCTCAAATGGACAACCAATGCCATGAGATGAATACATTGAACCTAATTTTAAAAGTCTTCATGTAAGGTGCATTTATTCAGTCATCAATAAGTCGGTAGATTCCATATATATACTGATATGTTTTATGGTAATCTTTTTCTAAATGAAACCTTTGATTTGAATTTGTTTCCTCTTAGCCACTACTTTTGATGTTAAATTTTTATAATGTTCCTCAACCAGATTGTAATATCATTGATTATTAACTCTAAAAATTTTGAGGAGTTAATGAAAAAGATAAATTAGTGTTATGAACCAAGATACTGAAATATTAAGAAACTATAAGATAATAGCTTTTCACTAGTGGCACCCCAAGGGAAGTATAAGTCTCATCTCAGGAAATTAAAAACAAATAAACCTTTTTTTTTAACATCTTTATTGGAGTATAATTGCTTTACAATGTTGTATTAGTTTCTGCTGTATAACAAAGTGAATCAGCTATATGTATACATATATCCTCATATCCCCTCCCTCTTGCATCTCCCTCCCACCCTCCCTATCCCACCACTCTGGTGGTCACAAGGCACCGAGCTGATCTCCCTGTGCTATGCAGCTGCTTCCCACTAGCTATCTATTTTACATTTGGTAGTGTATATATGTCAATGCTACTCTCTCACTTTGTCCCCGCTTACCCTTCTCACTCTCCGTGTCCTCAAGTCCATTCTCTAAATCTGCATCTTTATTCCTCTCCTGCCCCTAGGTTCATCAGAACCATTTTTTTTTTTTTTTAGATTCCATATATGTGTTAGCATATGGTATTTGTTTTCCTCCTTCTGACTTACTTCACTCTGTATGACAGACTCTAGGTCCATCCACCCCACTATAAATAACTCAATTTCATTTCTTTTTAAGGCTGAGTAGTATTCCATTGTATATATGTGCCACATATTCTTTATCCATTCATCTGTCAATGGACACTTAGGTTGCTTCCATGTCCTGGCTATTGTAAATAGTGCTGCAATGAGCATTGTGCTACATATCTTTTTTTGAATTATGGTTTTCTCAGGGTATATGCCCAGTAGTGGGATTGCTGGGTCATATGGTAGTTCTAGTTTTAGTTTTTTAAGGAAACTCCATACTGTTCTCCATAGTGGCTACATCAATTTACATTCCCACCAACAGTGCAAGAGGGCTCCCTTTTCTCCACACCCTCTCCAGCATTTATTGTTTGGAGATTTTTTGATGATGGCCATTCTGAATGGTGTGAGGTGATACCTCATTGTAGTTTTGACTTGCTTTTCTCTAATGATTAATGATGTTGAGCATCCTTCCATGTGATTGTTGGCAATCTGTATATCTTCTTTGGAGAAATGTCTATTTAGGTCTTCTGCCCATTTTTGGATTGGCTTGTTTGTTTTTTTGATATTGAGCTGCATGAGCTGCTTGTAAATTTTGGAGATTAATCCTTTGTCAGCTGCTTCGTTTGCAAATATTGTCTCCCATTCTGAAGGTTGTCTTTCGTCTTGTTTATGTTTTCCTTTGATTCGAGAAAGCTTTTAAGTTTCATTAGGTCCCATTTGTTTATTTTTGTTTTTATTTCCATTTCTCTAGGAGGTGGGTCAAAAAGGATATTGTTGTGATTTATGTCATACAGTGTTCTGCCTATGTTTTCCTCCATGTGTTTCATAGTGTCTGGCCTTACATTTAGGTCTTTAATCCATTTTGAGTTTATTTTTGTGTATGGTGTTAGGGAATGTTCTAATTTCATTCTTTTACATGTAGCTGTCCAGTTTTCCCAGCACCACTTATTGAAGAGGATGTCTTTTCTCAATTGTATATTCTTGCCTCCTTTATCAATAATAAGGTGACCGTATGTGCATTGGTTTACCTCTGGGCTTTCTATCCTGTACCATTGATCGATATTTCTGTTTTTATGCCAGTACCATAGTGTCTTGATTACTGTAGCTTTGTAGTATAGTCTGAAGTATGGAAGCCTGACTCCTCCAGCTCTGTTTTTCTTTCTCAAGATTGCTTTGGCTATTCGGGGCCTTTTGTGTTTCCATACAAATTGTGAAATTTTTTGTTCTAGTTCTGTGAAAAATGCCATTGGTAGTTTGATAGGAATTGCACTGAATCTGTAGATTGCTTTGGGTAGTATAGTCATTTTCACAATGTTGATTCTTCCAATCCAAGAACATGGTACATCTCTCCATCTGTGTGTATTGTCTTTAATTTCTTTCATCAGTCTCTTATAGTTTTCTGTATACAGGTCTTTTGTGTCCTTAGGTAGGTTTATCCCTAGGTATTTTATTCTTTTTGTTGCCATGGTAAATGTGAGTGTTTCCTTAATTTCTCTTTCAGATTTTTCGCCATTAGTGTATAGGAATGCAAGAGATTTCTGTGCATTAATTCTGTATCCTGCTACTCTACCAAATTCATTGATTAGCTCTAGTAGTTTTCTGGTAGCATCTTTAGGATTCTCTATGTATAGTATCATGTCATCTGCAACAGTGACAGTTTTACTTTTTTTCCGATTTGGATTCCTTTTATTTCTTTCTCTTTTCTGATTGCTGTGGCTAAACTTCCAAAACTATGTTGAATAATGGTGGTGAGAGTGCACAACCTTGTCTTGTTCCTGATCTTAGAGGAAATGCTTTCAGTTTTTCACCACTGAGAACAATGTTGTCTGTGGGTCTGTCATATATGGCCTTTATTATGTGGATGTAGGTTCCTTCTATGCCTACTTTCTGAAGGGTTTTTATCATAAATGGGTGTTGAATTTTGTCAAAAGCTTTTTCTGCATCTACTGAGATGATCATATGGTTTTTATCCTTCAATTTGTTAATATGGTGTATCACATTGATTGATTTACATATATTGAAGAATCCTTGCATTCCTGGGACATACCTCACTTGATCATGGCATATGATCCTTTTAATGTGCTGTTGGATTCTGTTTGCTAGTATTTTGTTGAGGATTTTTGCATCTATGTTCATCAGTGATATTGGCCTGTAGTGTTTTTTTTTGTGACATCTTTGTCTGGTTTTGGTATCATGGTAATAGCGGCTTAGTAGAATGAGTTTGGGAGTATTCCTCCCTCTGCTATATTTTGGAAAAGTTTGAGAAGGATAGCTCTTCTCTAAATGTTTGATAGAATTCACCTGTGAAGCCACCTGGTCCTGGGCTTTTGTTTGTTGGAAGATTTTTAATCACAGCTTCAATTTCAGTGCTTGTGATTGGTGTGTTCATATTTTCTATTTCTTCCTGGTTCAGTCTCGGAAGGTTGTGCTTTTCTAAGAATTTGTCCATTTCTTCCAGGTTGTCCATTTTATTGGCATTAGTTGCTTGTAGTAATCTCTCATGATCCTTCGTATTTCTGCAGTGTCACTTGTTACTTCCCCTTTTTCATTTCTAATTCTGTTGATTTGAGTCTTCTCCCTTTTGTTCTTGATGAGTCTGGGTAATGGTTTATCAATTTTGTTAATCTTCTCAAAGAACCAGCTTTTACTTTTATTGATCTTTGCTATTGTTTCCTTCATTTCTTTTTCATTTATTTCTGATCTGATCTTCATGATTTCTTTCCTTTTGCTAACTTTGAGTTTTTTGTCCTTCCTTCTCTAATGGCTTTAGGTGTAATGTTAGGTTGTTTATTTGAGATATCTCTTGTTTCTTGAGGTAGGATTGTATTGCTATAAACTTCTCTCTTAGAACTGCTTTTGTAGCATCCCTTAGGTTTTGCATCATTGTGTTTTCATTGTCATTTGTTTCTAGCTATTTTTTGATTTCTTCTTTGATTTCTTCAGTGATCTCTTGGTTCTTCAGTAGCATATTGTTTAGCCTCCATGTGTTTGTTATTTTTTACAGTTTTTTTCCTGAATTGATATCAAGTCTCATAGCATTGTGGTTGGAAAAGGTAATTGATATGATTTCAATTTTCTGAAATTTACCAAGGCTTGATTTGTGACCCAAGATATGATCTATCTTGGAGAACGTTTCATGAGCACTTGAGAAGAAAGTGTATTCTGTTGCTTTTGGATGGAATGTCCTATAAATATCAATTAAGTCCATCTTGTCTAATGTGTCATTTAAAGCTTGTGTTTCCTTATTTATTTTCATTTTGGATGATCTGTCCATTGGTGAAAGTGGGGTGTTAAAGTCCCCTACTATGATTGTGTTACTGTCGATTTCCCCTTTTATGGCTGTTAGCATTTGCCTTATGTACTGAGGTGCTCCTATGTTGGGTGCATAAATATTTACAGTTGTTATATATTCTTCTTGAATTGATCCTTTGATCATTATGTAGTGTCCTTCTTTGTCTCTTGTAATAGTCTTTATTTTAAAGTCTATTTTGTCTGATATGAGAATTGCTACTCCAGCTTTCTTTTGATTTCCGTTTGCATGGAATATCTTTTTCCATCCCCTCACTTTCAGTCTGTATGTGTCCCTAGGTCTAAAGTGGGTCTCTTGTAGACAGCATTTATACAGGTCTTGTTTTCGTATCCATTCAGCCAGTCTATGTCTTTTGGTTGGAGCATTTAGTACATTTACATTGAAGTTAATTATCAACATGCATGTTCCTATTACCATTTTCTTAATTGTTTTCGGTTTGCTGTTGTAGGTCTTTTCCTTCCCTTGTGTTCCCTGCCTAGGGAAGTTCCTTTAGCATTTGTTGTAAAGTTGGTTTGGTGGTGCTGAATTCTCTTAGCTTTTGCTTGTCTGTAAAGGTTTTAATTTCTCTGTTTAATCTGAATGAGATCCTTGCTGGGTAGAGTAATCTTCGTTGTAGGTTTTTCCTTTTCATCACTTTAAATATGTCCTTCGACTCCCTTCTGGCTTGCTGAGTTTCTGCTGAAAGATCAGCTGTAACCTTATGGGGATTCCCTTGTATGTTATTTATTGCTTTTCTCTTGCTGCTTTTAATACTTTTTCTTTTTATTTAATTTTTGATAGTTTGACTAATATGTGTCATGGCATGTTTCTCCTTGGATTGATCCTGTATGGGACTCTCTGTGCTTCCTGGACTTGATTGACTATTTCCTTTCCCATATTAGGGAAGTTTTCAACTATAGTCTCTTCAAATATTTTCTCAGACCCTTTCTTTTTCTTTTCTTCTTCTGGGACCCCTATAATTTGAATGTTGGTGCATTTAATGTTGTCCCAGAGGTCTCTAAGACTGTCCTAAATTCTTTTCATTCTTTTTTCTTTATTCTGCTCTGCAGTAGTTATTTCCACTATTTTATCTTCCAGGTCACTTATCTGTTCTTCTGCCTCAGTTATTCTGCTTTTGATTCCTTCTAGAGAATTTAAAATTTCATTTATTGTGTTGTTCATCATTTGCTCTTTAGTTCTTCTAGGTCCTTGTTAAACGTTTTTTGTATTTTCTCCATTCTATTTCCAAGATTTTGGATCATCTTTACTATCATTACTGTGAATTCTTTTTCAGGCAGACTGCCTATTTCTTCTTCATTTGTTTGGTCTGGTGGGTTTTTACCTTGTTCCTTCATCTACTGCATATTTATCTGTCTTCTTATTTTGTTTAACTTACTGTGTTTGGGGTCTCCTTTTCGCAGGCTGCAGATTCGTAGTTCCCATTGTTTATGGTGTCTGCCCCCAATGAGTGAAGTTGGTTCAGTGGTTTGTATAGGCTTCCTGGTGGAGGGGACTGGTGCCTGTGTTCTGGTGGGTGGCTGGATCTTGTCTTCTGGTGGGGAGGGCCATGTCCAGTGGTGTGTTTTGCGGTGTCTGTGAACTTAGTATGATTTTAGGCAGCCTCTCTGCTAATGGGTGGCATTGTGTTCCTGTATTACTGGTTGTTTGGCATGGGGCTTCCAGCACTGGAGCTGCTGGCCGTTGGGTGGAGCTGTGTCTTAGCGCTGGGTCAGAGTTCTCTGGGACAGCTCTCACTGATTGATATTAAGTGGGGCCGGGAGGTCTCTGGTGGTCCAATGTCCTGAACTCGGCTCTCCCACCTCAGAGGCTCAGGCCTGACACCAGGCTGGAGCACCAAGACCCTGTCAGCTACACGGCTCTATAGATTTCTGGTTTAGTGCTTCTTAATTTCAGTCTCTGTTGGAAATTCTCAGCCATCTCTACTACTTTAATTAAAGCCAATGAACTCCAGAATAGTCAGTGGAGCATCCTTAACTGACAGTCCCTCTCACTCTCTCTCCAAATAAACCTTCTTATACTCATGTTCTAGTCCATAGATTGAAGGGCCACGTTATATTTACAGTAGAAATGGAGAAAATATGCTCTGAGTATCCCAAGATGATATGTTTAGTTTAATGTGTATATTGAATGTGAAACTTAAGGTTAAGGAAAATAATTGCTGATAGGGTGCAGAGAACAAAATGAACCTTGGTTGATGTATCTCAGCTCAGAAATGTAGCTAAGTTATTAAAGGCCCCAACAGCACAATTCCAATATAGATAAATGATTTCCAACATAAAATATTCCACTAATGTTCCATCTCTATCCTGTCTTATCGTCTGTACAATAAGAAACTGTAATAAGAAACAATATACTATACCTGTAAAGACTTTCATTAAATAAAAAAAGGTACAAGAAAATGAACATGATTTGCCAAATCTCACTATTTTATTCTTCTGTAACCATTTTACAAATAGGAGCAAACATCAAACTTCAGATATTATAGTCAGATTCAAGTTAACATTGAGTTCTGAAAAAATACATGAATTGAAAAGATGCAGCTCCATTTTCTAGGGGTCCACAGGGAAATTTCACTTACGGATACTTCTTGGACTTGATACTATGTCATTTTCTGAACCTGACATAAATCAGAGGAAGTGGAAATTTAAGGGAAATAAATTTAAGGAAATTTAAGGAAAATTGTCTATTTTGTATTTGGCATATTATATAGTCATAATGTCATTTTACCTGTTAAAATGCATAAATGACTGGGCTTTTGGTATTTAGAACATGTCTGTAATGCCTAAAAAAATTGTTTCTGAATCCTTTTTATTTTTTTCACTGAGGAGTTTTTGTATCCTGTAATTGAAAAATAGTATAGCAGTAGGAAAAATGCAACATGATCAACATACTCTGTGATGGTCTTCTTAAGGAAATATTTTAGAACTAGTAAGAAAGAATTTTTTTTTTCTTATAATCTTTTTCTACTCCTTGCATAGGACTTTCATTTTATCGATTTTTTGTCACTGTTAATAAATTCTTCAAGTCTGGTAAACTTAAGTGGTTGAATTTTTAGGGTTTCTGTTTTTTCTAGCATGTGCTTTCACCTATTTTCCTCTTTCTCTTCCTTCATAAGATATTCTTACTGTCCTACAAGTGATTACTTACGTGAAAGAAAAGCTTCTGAAAGGTAATATATCATGGAAAAAGTAGATCAAGTGCTGTGTCCTCCCTGAGGGATAACAGACTTGCTTTGCATTATGCAGCAAATGGCCTTGCCTTTGCTCAAACAAAGAATGACTCATTATGTTAGGTGCAGTTGTTACTTAACTCAAAGTTGCCTTCATATTTTCGTTAGCATTTAGATTTTTTCAATCTGTTTTAGATTAATTTTTATCTATTTATTTTATTTATATATTGTGTTATACAGAAGCAAAATATAAATGCAATTATATAAAAAATAAAATTAACATTCAACAAACTGTTTCTTTTAAACAATAGTCACTTACTAAATATTTGTCCAAATGAATGCATTAAACTCAATATATGCCATGTACTTTGAATATAAATGGTATGATGTGGAATCTGAGATTACAGTTTTTGGTGTTAACATAAAGAATATCCTAACCCTTAGATCTAAAGGTGTTCTGGTTCAGAAGATGCAGAATTACTCCTCTCTGAAGTACTCAAAGGAACATGCCTGACCCCTAGGTAGGAATATAGAAGAGGTATTCAACTATGTGGATGGTCAACATATTACATCATTACAGTTCTAGAAAGTGCAGCTTTGAAGGTAAGAAAATTTATCTGTCTGTTCCCAAAATGTTTTATTAATTAGATTCTTAGTGCTGTTGAGACAGGCTGGGACCTGAGACCCTTTGCTGCAGTGCTGCAATGCTTGCACCTGGACAAACCTCTCCTCGAGAAACAAAATACAAAGAAACTATATTGGACTAAAAGTAAGTGCATGTATGCACAGTAGCGGCAAGTTCTGGGCCAAAATATACAAAAAGACCAAAAAAAAAAAAAAAAAACCAACAAAAAAAAAACCAACTGCCACTTCTGAAGAGCCAGGAGCAAAAACCAGGTGTCGGGTGTTGGGAGCAAAAGCAGGCAGGGTACTGTGTATGCCCCCTTCACCCAACACCACAAAGGGGTGGGCAGAGCACCTAAGCCATCCCTCAGGCCCAACCTCTGGACACACCCCTACCCTCACCTCATTTAAGGAACCAGCTCACCCCTCCTTGGGGAACAAGCAAGGGAACCTGTTACTTGTTCTCAATGCCCCCTGCTGCAGCATGGGCCCCAGTAAAACCTTGCCTGAATTTCTTGTCTAACTTCTAGTCAATTTCTATTGATTGGGAAAGGCCAAGAACCCTGGTCAGTATCACTAGGAAGATGCTGTAGAGGATCCAAAGAAACATGCTTAGCAGCTCGAAATAGAAATCTATAACATGGTAGAGATGTCTTATTTAGGAGAGAGGTTATAAAAAAAAAATACTGAAACAGCTAATTATGAAGAGATTTTCTAAGAAACCCATACATATCAAGGCCCTTTAGAGGGCCATGACAACCAATGAAGAGAAAAGGGAAATGAGTAGGGATAAATGTTGTGATGATTGGCCAAACTTCTCTTTCCTTGTGTCCCCCTCTCCAGAGTGTTCAAGATGTTCCATGTACCTGGATGAAAGGTACACAATGCTCCTCAGTATTTACAGACACACAAGTGTACACACACACACACACAAGCATGTGTGCCAGCATCCAGATTAAGATAAAAACATTTCCAACATCTCGGAAAGCTCTTTTCCCCTTTCCCGGTGAGTTAATGTCTCCAGCACCAGTAGTGACTACCATTTTGACTTCTATTACCACATTCAGTCTTTTTAGAATTTGCCTTCTCTACTCAAAGGTGGTTTTTATGTTGTTTTAGTTCAATATTAACTACACAAAAGAATTATTAAAATATGTACAAATTATTAAAACAACGAAATGGACAATTGTGTACTCAACTATGTTAAAAAAATTTTTTTAATTAAAAAAAAAATTAGAACACTGAACATAATACCCTCTAGGTTCATCCATGTTGTTGCAAATGGCAGAATTTCATTCTTTCTTATGGCTGAGTAATATTCCATTGTGTATGTGTATGTATACATATATATATATATATATATAAATATTAAAATGTATTACATCTTTTTTATCCATTCATCCGTTGATGGACACTAAGGGTGCTATGATCAATTAATCTATGACAAAGGAGGCAAATATATACAATGATAAAACACAGTCTCTTCAATAAGTGGTGCTGGAAAAACTGGACAGCTACATGTAAGAGAATAATATTAGAACATTTTCCTATACTATATATACAAATAAACTAAAAATGGATTAAAGGTCTGAATATAAGATGAAAACCATAAAAATCCTAGAAGAAAACATAGGCAGAACATTCTTTGACATAAATCATAGCAATATTTTTTTTGGCTCTGTCTCCTCAGGCAAGGGAAACAAAAATGAAAATAAACAAATGGGACCTAATTAAACTTAAAAGCTTTGGCACAGCAAAGGAAACCATTCACAAGATGAAAAGACATCCTACGGACTGGGAGAAAATATTTGCAAGTGATATGACCAACAAGGAGTTAATACCCAAAACATATAAATAGCTCATACAACTCAATATCAAAAAAACAAAAAACCCAATTAAAAAATAGGCAGAAGATTTGAATAGACATTCTTCCAAAGAAGATATACAGATATCAACAGGCACATAAAAATATGTTCAATGTCACTAATCATCAGAGAAATGCAAAATAAAACCACAATGAGGTGTCACCTCACACCTGTCAGAATGGCTATCATCAAAAACTCTACAACAGATGTTGGTGAGGATACAGAGAAAAGGGAATCCTAGTACACTGCTGGTGGGAAGGTACAGTGGTGCAGCCACTATGAAACACAGTATGAACATTCTTCAAAAAACTCAAAATAGAACTACTATATGATCCAGCAATTCCACTGCTGGGTATATATCTGAGGAAAATGAAAACACTAATGCAAAAAGATACATGCAGCCCAATGTTCACAGCAGCACTACTTATAATAGTCAAGATATGGAAGCAACCTATTAAATATTTTTAACATAACTTCCTTTCCCCTACACCTTTGTCTTCCATGTACTGCTCACAAACACTCAGCTCCTCTTTCTTAAAAGCCTCCTCCTCCAATCCATATTAGTCATCGAGGCCCTGCAAATCTCTCCTGCTCAGTAAGGCCAACTCTTACCACTACATTTAAACTTGCACTAAGTCCCCCGTTACCAACCATGTCGTCCACGCTCTCCACCCATCTTATTCTTTTATCCTGAAAATGTTAATCTTCTAACAAACTACATAGTTTACTTATTTATTGCATCTATTATCAGTCTCCTTCTGCTAGAATGAAAGCTTCATAAGGGTATGGACCCTTCTTTCTTTCATCCACATGCCTAGAATAGCACCACACCTGTAGTTCATGCTCAATAAATATTTCTTTTATTACAGCTTGTGCAGCTAAGTATTTTATTTCAGCCCTGGAGTATAGTAGCAATCTCTTACCCTCAATATTTCTCCTTTTCCTCCTTCTCCACAGGCCCTGTTCTTTACCACACACTCTTTGAATCTGTTTATGAAAGCTTCAGTGCTGTCTTTTAAAAGCCTAGGGGGGGAACGACGATGAGGATCTTATGTGAAATCAGTTTCCCTTTGGGACACTGGAGAGGAAGGACATTTGTAAATACTCCCAAAGCAATTATTTATTTTTCTTTCCCATATGCTCCATGGTTTTATTTTATTTTATTTTGCTATTATGATAATTGTTTTTCTTAACTGCAAAGAAAAGGTATATAGAAGAAAGTTGAGTTACTTGCCTGACAACCAAGCATGTCATATATTAGGATAAGAAATAAATGGAGCAAATTGCAGGACAAAAATCACTGAGTTGTCTTCTGAATTATTCAATGACTCCCTACTGTCATACTAATTAGACTTATATACCTAAATTATAACATATATTGACTTCTCCACCTTATACTTAACCAAACTTTTTAAGCTTCACCTCCTATTTATCTCTTAAATGTAGTTTAAACACATAGCAAGTTGAACTACAGGAAGCTGGCCTTTAGTATTTTCCATACTAATATATTTGACACACTTGCATAGATAGGTTTGATATGATACCCTAAACCTCTTCGGAAAGACTAGGATGGAAGACAGTGATACTGAGTTTCTGTAGGTATACATGGGATTGACGTAAGTCAGGGGAACTTGGGTAAAAATCTTAATGTAAACTCTTCCTTGCTTGCAGGAACCTGAGGGCTGAAGATATTCAAGTTAACCAAAAATACAAATGGTTATTTGATGGACTACTTTAAAATACTGGTGATAATACATAAAGTCCATGCTTTGTTGAAAAAAAAAAAGGTTTAGGACAAAATTTTAAAGTCATTCCATTCACTGATGTTTTTTTTTGTTTTTTTTTTTGTTTTTTTTTTTATTAATTAATTTATTTATGGCTGTGTTGGATCTTCGTTTCCGTGCGAGGGCTTTCTCCAGTTGCGGCAAGCGGGGGCCACTCTTCATCGCGGTGCGCGGGCCTCTCACTATCGTGGCCTCTCTTGTTGCGGAGCACAGGCTCCAGACGCGCAGGCTCAGCAATTGTGGCTCACGGGCCCATCTGCTCCGCGGCATGTGGGATCTTCCCAGACCAGGGCTCGAACCCGCGTCTCCTGCATTGGCAGGCAGACTCTCAACCACTGCGCCACCAGGGAAGCCCCTCACTGATGTTTTAATACTGGTCACTGTAGAATCTGTAAATAATACATGAAGTATACAATCTCAACAGCCAAAAAGTTAGTAGTACCATTTCACACTCTCTAAAATTCTTTTTGGCTCAAGTCCCCAAAATATATGGTAGTGAATATGTCAAATGATTTCTATTTTTCATCTTTTGAGAATATTTGGATTCTCACCTCTGAGAAAGCATAGAATGTAAAATTTCCACTTAGGGTAAAAAGAAAATGAAGAATTGCTGAGAGGCCCACAAATGATTAAGCTGCACCAATAAAGAATTTATTAGAAATATGGAAACTTTACATGCTAGGAGAGACTTTCCTGCTGAGCTGGGTTAATGGGTTCAGATAAGCTTGTGGCCTAAGTACGTTCTTCACTACCTAGCTTTTCCCTTTAAGGACCCCTCCAGGTGTGTCTGCTGTGACAGCAGTTTTAGTACTTCAACAACATAGTGCCTTTTGATTTCATTTCAGCTGCTGTGATTAAACAGACACACATCACTTGCTGCGCCACAGTGAAAGAAGCTTGTGGTTCACCTTTGCTGAATTAGTACCCACTGAGCACTGCAAATATTTAAAATGTCAGTCCATTAGATAATGTCAGGGAGGGCTGCAAATACCACAAAAAGGCACCAAGGAAGCATTCAACACAGACAAAAGAACATTTAACATCTCTCTCCTTCAAGGTAAAATGAGAGCTAAATAGAAACAGTAAACCTCTGATGAAGTTACTAAGATCAGAAAATTTAATAACTGTAAGTGGGACACAGGCTTATAGCTCATTCTTTCAGTACATTCTCTCACAAAAAGTGTTCTATTGCTGATCTTAAACCCAGTGCTGTTGCCGGAGAATTAATTTATATTGACACAAGATTAGGGAGTTCTTACAACAAAATCCATCTGGTGTCATTCTTAGGCAATCTCCGGATACTTGTCCCAAGAGCCCAGCTTCAAGTGGAGACTTCAAATTTCAAGTGACATCTTTATTTCATGTTCAAGTATTTAATTCCAAAAGGCAATAAGGGAAGACACCATACCTGTGTGGCGTTTGGAAATGTCAGCAAAACCACAGACCACCCAGAAGTTTCATGATCTTTCCATAACCTGGTATTCAACTCAAACCCAAAATGCAACTATGTTTTTGGGATATTTTTGTTTTGTTTAGATTATAATTGATACACAATGAATAAAATTTCAAACTTTTTTGTTTTTTGTTTTTCTTACTCACATATGTATTAATAAGGGTAAAACGCTTAGCTGCTCTATGAAAATACCCAGGTCATTCCTCAAGCAAAGAACATTTACAAGTATTCAGTGTCTGTGGACAGCTCTGGTCCATAAGTCTGTTTAGGGTCCAGGAGGGCAATTCTGCCATGTTCACAGAGGCCTTCCAAGGCCATCTGAGTCACTATCATTCTTGCCTATGGAACAAGGGAAAGAGCTCTAGATTTTCTCTCAAAATGTGAGGTGGAAATTGTACATCTCCCTTTCTCTCATATTCTACTTGTGTGAACTTAGTCACATGACCATACTTAGCTACAATTCTGGGAAACATAGTCTCGTGGCCAAGAAGAAGTCAAGGAAATTAATTTCTCTTCATGGCATATTTGTTCATCTATGTGTTTCAAAGTGATTCTATTCTATCATCATATAGGAAAAAGGATGAGACTTTGAACTGAACCTGACAAACAGAGAGAAAAAGAATATGTGAACACAGATATCAAGAATATTCAAATATTGATAAATATAAAATTCCTACATAAAATTTTAAAATAAAATTGAGACATTTGTGTTAGCAGTGAAGATTACAAATCTCTCTTAATGAACACAGCTTTATTTTTTTCATTCTTAAAAAAACAGTAAATTTTATTTTTGTCATTAGATGCTTCTAATTTTCCAATGTAAAAAAATTTAAAAGATGGGATCAAACTTTACTTAAAATATAATAAATATTTTATAATGACCAAAAGCTTGAAAATTATAGGAAACTCATGTTTGAAAGAAAAGATTATTATATTATACTGTATTACATTTCCAATATTTGCTTTATTTTTATTTTATTTATAATGCCCCATCTTCAAAACCACCCCAGTCTGGCTATTTCTTGAAATTGCTGCATAATGGATATTATGCGAATTCACTCATTTTAGAAAAAACAGTATCTTGGATAGGAATTTTATGCTTGATTGAAAATTTCCCAAGTTTAATTTCATTCTATTAATCTTAGAACTAATTCTTCTATCTAATACTTTTTATCCTCAACTGGTGTTTGCATGCTTTCAATAAACATAGATTATTATCATATTTCCTTTAAACCATCTCTGAGCCATGCCTTTGAAATATAATTATTTACTTTCTTTGGAAAAGAACAGTCTAATTAAATGTATCACTATTAAAATAGTAAGAGTGGAGATCATGACATAGAAAACAAGTTCTGTCTAGTCTATGAAGAATGCTACTTCAAATTCAATGCTGGGCTGATCATTATTATTTTTCCCACTTGAGTCAGTTCCTTTAACTAATTAATCATTTCACTGCCTTTCTTAGAAGTTCCTCCACTTTGTCTTTATCACATACCATTTTTCTAACATGTTACATGTAAGTGATACTATTGTTTTAGATTTAGTCTTAACAAAAATCAAATAGTGATACAGTATCACACTTTTAGAGCTGGTAATTGTTCTTAATTTTAATTTAAATTTCTGTCAAATTAGCAGTCATAATAAAGATTCCTTTCAGTATCGGAATTTCAATTCTTCTAAGTATAATACTCATAATTCATTCATTTTTGCCATCCAGTGAATATTTCTTGAGTTCCTACTAAGTGCCAGGCAGTGTACTAAGTATGGGGGCTTCCATGATGAGAACAAAGAGACACAGAACCTGTTCTCACAGAGTTTAGAGTCTAGTAGGGAAGACAGATGTCAATGCAAGAGTTGAATACTTAAATTCAAAACCTTAGATGTAACAAACACTAAAAAAGAAGAGTTACTAAGTATTCTCCAAGTTTACAATAAAGAAAATTGACCTAGTCAGTGAGGATAGGGAAGCACTCTCTGAAGATGACCTGATTAAGCTATGATTCAGGGAAGCACTGGAAATAACTAGGTAAAAACTAAGATTAAGAGAAATGTCAGAGGGTAACAGTCTGTGCCATAAAAGAGTATAGGTGCATCCTGGAAAACTACATATAAACCAGCCTTGCTAAAAGCAAGTTATAAAGCAAGACAAGGGAGGTAGGGAGGGATTTACAAAGCTAAGCTGTATCAAGAATTTGGTTCTTTATCTGGCTCTTACAGTTATTTTAAGCATGTGGAGATAAGACCAACCTTATATTTTGGAAAAATCACTCTTGCTGGTCTATGGAGTGCATAGTGAGGGTGACATGAGATGATCTAGAGAGTGAAGCTAGGGGGCTATTCTGTGCTTTATATGAGAAATTATTGTAGTTTGGACCATAATTTTGGTAAGGGAGAGGCATAAAAGTGAGTTTACTCAAGAGCTACTTAGGGGGTAACATTAGTATGACTTTGTATAATACACATAGATGAAAAGGGAGAAAGAGGTCATATTGAGAATGGCCCCTTGATGAGGAATGGTGCTTAGAACCCAGGCGGAAATATCATAAAGTTCAATTTTGAAAAGTTTGATTTGAATTACTCTGCAGATATTCAGTAGAACTGTTATGTAGGCAGTTGGATACATGGGTCTAATGCTCAGAAAAGACACAGTCTGGATAGAAAAAGATTTGAGCTTCCCCCCCTCCCGCCCACCCCCTTCATAAAGGTGAAAATTTAAGCCATGGGCATGGATGCAATTAAGTGGGTACAAGATATGGAGTGAGAAGAGAGAATGTACAAGGAAACTACTTGAAGAACTTCAACTTTTAGTGGCTTTTAGAAGATAAGCCTATGAGAGAGAGAGAGGTACACATAAAGAAATAGAAAAAAAAATGTTAAGGTAGTGTTATATCAAGTAAGCCAAGGCAATAAAGTGTGTAGAGATGAAGGCCAAGGTCAACAATGTCAAATGCTTTTGAAAGTTAACATAAGATTGATACTGAGGGCTTCCCTGGTGGCGCAGTGGTTGAGAGTCTGCCTGCCAATGCAGGGGACACGGGTTCGAGCCCTGGTCTGGGAAGATCCCACATGCTGCAGAGCAACTAGGCCCGTGAGCCACAACTACTGAGCCTGCGCGTCTGGAGCCTGTGCTCCGCAACAAGAGAGGCCGCGATAGTGAGAGGCCTGCGCACCGCGATGAAGAGTGGTCCCCACTTGCCACAACTAGAGAAAGCCCTCGCACAGAAATGAAGACCCAACACAGCCAAAAATAAATAAATAAATTAACTTTTAAAAAATTGTTTAAAAAAAAGATTGATACTGAAAAACGTCCATTAGACCTAATGACATTGCCATTGCAGATCACGTTAGAATGGAATAAGAGATATAAATCAAACTGGAAGGGCTGAGGATTCAGTGATAGGTGACAAAATGGAGATAGGAAATATATGTCACTCTTACAAAAAGTTGACTATGAAAAGGTAGGGTGAGATCAAGCAGCAGCTGGAAGGACTGTTGTATTCATTGTTTTTACTAATCCTTTTGTTGATATCTTTAAAAACGCTTGAATTAGAAATACTTGATTATGTGTAAAGATCGTTGAAAAGAAACAAATGAGCTGAATACAGAAGTGAGAGAAGGGATAATCAAAGTGGAGAGACATGTGAGGACTCAGGTTGCAAAACACTGATGGGAAAGAGGAGACGATTTTCTCAATAGAGAAGGAGAAAATGGTGGGTAAGTTTAAGAGAGTGGATTTACTTGCCCAGTGGAAGTAATATCAGGCGTTTGGCCTTCTGACGGCCTCCACCTTGTCTGTACAAGAGGCGCTTCTCTGTCATAAAGTTGAGAGGATGGGAAGGTTTGAAAAAGTCCTTGCAAAAAGAAAGCGAGTACATGTTAAGGAAGCAATTGGCGACGACTGTTGATGCACCTCTTACTGGAAGGCATCTCGTTTGGTAAATCCTAATTTTATTGGGGTTATTACATTAATAGAAAAATAAATAATCGTGTCTCTCTTTTCAGTATCCATCTGTATATGAATGACACTAACGGGTACAGAAAAACATCATAAGAAACCAAGGGGGCTTCCCTGGTGGCGCAGCGGTTGAGAATCTGCCTGCCAATGCAGGGGACATGGGTTCGAGCCCTGGTCTGGGAGGATCCCGCATGCCGCGGAGCGGCTGGGCCCGTGAGCCACAGTTGCTGAGCCTGCGCGTCTGGAGCCTGTGCTCCGCAGCAAGAGAGGCCGCGGTGGTGAGGGGCCCGCGCACCGCGATGAAGAGTGGTCCCCGCTTGCCGCAATTGGAGGAAGCCCTCGCGCGGGAACGAAGACCCAACACAGCCATAAATAAATAAATAAAAATAAAATTAAAAAAAAAAACAAAAAACAAAAAAGCCTTTAAAAAAAAAAAAAGAAACCAAGGGCTCTTTTAAGTGTATTATAAAATTTGAGACTGAAAATAATTTGGCATTTAGAATGAGAAACTTTGCCTTTTGTCAAATATGTCCCTTTCCATTTGACTAGCATATGACTTCAACTATCTTCAAATGTGTTTAGTACAATAAATACTTTTTCAAGAGCTTTTTAACTTAATTGCTAAAAGCACGGCTTTTAGAAACACTGTAGTTTGTAAATGGTAAGCACTATATATACTGTATTAAAGTGTTTCAGATCAGTTACTTGGATGCTATATCTTCAAAATATTTAGAAGAAATTTTCACATTGAAAAAGAAGAAAAAAATTTTAAACTTTGACAAAAACATTATAAAAAGTGTACTTTGCTTTTGCAAATGACTCAAATCTTTGAAAAAATGGGAATGAGAATAAAATGTAAAATCTGTTAAGTTTTAATGAATGTTGTTCATATAAGTGTTATCATCACACACTCTAAGTACACCAGGCACAATAAATAAAAAAGGATCAGATAGATTCTCTAACTATTATGCTAAGAATCTAATAAAATCTCCCATTCCTTTCTCAAAAATTATGAGTTAGTATTTTCACAACATTTCTTTCTCTCTCTGTAATTTCATTATCATTCAACTTCCTACAGAACAAGAAAATATCAAAAGGTGATAACAGTGGTTTCATACTGTCTTCAAGATGACTGGCAACAAATCATTGAAGTTATGTTCTCATCTCACTCAAGCTGAAATGCTTTTTGAAATATCACTAATTTTTGAGTAGGTAAATCAACACATTTATTTCTGCAAAAGTAAAAGAATCTTACATTTTCAAAGATGAATTTAAAATTATAGGTTTATGGTGATTCTCAAGCTTCTTTGTAATGCCTAGCACAGTTGAGGAACTTAGGCAATATGATCAATAATTGCTCTCTATGGTAGTATTTCTTGAAAAAGGGGATAAGCTGATGAAAGGAAACACAGTTTGGTGACATATAAGAATGAAAACGGTGTATGTGGTTCGTGGAGATAAGACAACCAGTTTTTAAAAATATCCATCCATGTATCAGAAAAAGATCTCAAAGGGTAATAACCCTGAACCTTCCATTGAAAATCACTGGTTTACTACGTTTGGATTTGGAGTAGAAATCTGGCTTATTTACTGGCACATGTTTCCTTTGGTAGATACAGGAGAGAAAGAGACAGAAACAGAGACCCAGATGCCAGCCTCTAGTGAGACTCTGTTAGAGGATCAACTATATACTTCCATTTTTTTTGGAAATGTACCAATAGCTCAAATGTCCATGAACAGATGAATAGAGAAGCAAATTGTGGTGTATACACACTAAATTTTATTAAATATTATTAAATCCATAGAGCCCTTATGATTGGGATTAGTGCCCTTATAAAAGAGACCCCAGAGAGCTAGACTGCCCCTTTTGCCATGTGAGAATACAATGAGAAGACTGTTGTCTATGAATCAAAAAGTGAGATCTCACCAGACACCAAATTCGCCAGCACCTTGACCATGGATTTTTCAGCCCCCAGAACAGTGAGAAATACATTTCTGTTGTTTATATCTAAGCTACCCAGTCTCTGGTATTTTTTATAGCAGTCCAAACAGACTAAGACAGTGTATTCCAGCTCATTATATTAGTTTTAAATTTTATTGTACTATAAGATTTTATTAACTTTAATAAACAATGGTGGAACCTAGAGTCCATATTTATGACATAATAATAACTCTCATTCATTGACCATCTATGTTATTTCACTGAATTTACCCAGTGATCTTTTGAAGTATATATTATTATTCTCCTTTCTCAAATTAAGAAACCAAAATTCATAAATTTTGAGTCAACTGCTCAGAATTATGAAGCTAGTGAATGGAAAACCAAGCTTTATTTTTCTGACTTCAAAATCTGTGCTCTTTCTATTATACTTCTCTGCCCCTTACCACGAATGCTTGAATTATCAGTTACACAGCTTTTCATCTGGACTCTATTATGTTATGATCTATAATGAAAACTACATGGTCACCACTTTATAAGAGGAAAAGTTAGGAGGAGTCAGAGAAGTCAAGCAAATACAACATATTTGGAGATGGATGAGAGGACAGAGAAGGAATAAAATCCAACATATAAGTATACCTAGAGGGCTTCCCTGGTGGCGCAGTGGTTGAGAATCTGCCTGCCAATGCAGGGGACACGGGTTCGAGCCCTGGTCTGGGAAGATCCCACATGCCGCGGAGCAACTGGGCCCGTGAGCCACAATTACTGAGCCTTTGCGTCTGGAGCCTGTGCTCCACAACAAGAGAGGCCGCGATAGTGAGAGGCCCGTGCACTGCGATGAAGAGTGGTCCCCACTTGCCACAACTAGAGAAAGCCCTCGCACAGAAACGAAGACCCAACACAACCATAAATAAATAAATTTAAAAAATATATATATATATACACCTAGAAGGAATATTTTCAATTCCAATTCTTTCTTATTCCAGTCTTGAATATGTGAAAATATTGGAAATGTGCGAAAAGCTAAAAGAAGTGAACCTATTTGTCATTTAAAGTAATAAGTTGAGGAAATAACTAATATAATTCAATAATTACAGGAAAATATCTAAGCAATTATTTTTACTTTTGAATTATGAACATTAGGACATAAGTATAGGTGTAGATACCAGTGCTTCTCCTTGAATGTAAGGGATTGGTTGGTGTAGGAAGGAGAACTTGAGGATAAGATGCATGGCATTGGCACTTAAAAAGATGTAAGTGGAATATGGTGGAACATCCTTTTGTTGAGGAGCTGTAAAATATAATAAAGGTAGAAATCAAACTACAATGCTTTTCCAGAATTGTGATATTTTGGAGGGGTAAGAACAAAAAATTAGCAGTAGTGAAATTTATATATACATACACACATATAAATATCCACATGTGGACACAAATATGTGTGTATGAAACACTGGATTTACTATACTCTGCTCATATATTTTTACATCTTCCATTTTTTTTTTTGGATAGCATTTATCACTCTTTTTCTAAGAGGGAAATATAAGAACTGAATAACCCTAGTTTCTTTCAAATTCATCTATTTAGCATCTAAAAAAGATTATATATTCTAAAAATTCATGAAAACAACATCACAATTCTAAAAATCAAAGGAAGAATTTCATTTTCATCTTTTTTCAAAAGTTAAACTTCCGATTTATGATATCGTTATTGTTGTTATATTTCTCTCTCTCTCAATATTGCTCTTTTTTTTTACAAAAACCCCTCTATGTATGTGCTTGCCCAGTGCTTTTTTTTTAATTAATTAATTTATTTATGTATTTATTTTTGGCTGTGTTGGGTCTTTGTTTCTGTGCGAGGGCTTTCTCTAGTTGTGGCAAGCGGGGGCCACTCTTCATCGCGGTGCACGGGCCTCTCATTATCGCGGCCTCTCTTGTTGCGCAGCACAGGCTCCAGAAGCGCAGGCTCAGTAGTTGTGGCTCATGGGCCTAGTTGCTCCGCGGCATGTGGGATCTTCCCAGACCAGGGCTCGAACCTGTGTCCCCTGCATTGGCAGGCAGATTCTCAACCACTGCGCCACCAGGGAAGCCCTGCCCAGTGCTTTTGAGTAAGCCATGGAACTCAAAAAAAATAATCATAGCATTTCAAAATATGCATCATTATATATCTTGTCTGCTGCCACATAACTTTCTATCAATCATTATGGCTGCCATTGTTTCTATTACATTAACACATCTATATGCACGAATTGTTTAACATTTTTGAGATATTTTCTATACTACTTATAGGACAGTTGAATGTCTCTAGTTGCATCATCTTCAAATAGGTGGAGCAAGATTAGAAAATGACTCTGATGTTAAAAAAAAAAGATGCCATATTTGCAAAGTGATAACAGTTACATTTCTCTCAGATGCCTCAACTTTGGATATTTTAATTCCATATTTCTTCATTTTGCTCTATATATCAACATGAGGAGATGAATTCATTCAATTTGTGCTCAGATTTAATCTTGCTTAGCATGCTTACTTTGCTTTTGCAGGCTCAAGTTTTAAAGTTTAGTGATGACCTTACCATGGATGCTGAATATTTTCTAAAAAAATTTTTTTAGGGCTTCCCTGGTTGCGCAGTGGTTGAGAATCTGCCTGCTAATGCAGGAAACACGGGTTCGAGCCCTGGTCTGGGAAGATCCCACATGCCGTGGAGCAACTAGGCCCGTGAGCCACAACTACTGAGCCTGCGCGTCTGGAGCCTGTGCTCCGCAACAAGAGAGGCCACAATAGTGAGAGGCCCGCGCACCGCGATGAAGAGTGGCCCCCACTTGCCACAACTGGAGAAAGCCCTAGCACAGAAACGAAGACCCAACATAGCAATCAATCAATCAATCAATCAATAAAGAAATCTTAAAAAAAAATTTAAAAAAAAAAAAAAAATTTTTTTAAATTTTTCTGATATTTTATCAATTGATGATTTCTCACATGGAAGAGATAAAGGAGAGTGATGAGTATGAAAATAATTGTTTAATATCATGGAGTTTTATTTTATATTGCTCTAATTTGTCCGTGGATTGTGTTATTAGACAAGTGTTTAAAAGAGTTTTCTTCCTTCTTGTAATTTAGCTCAAGTCTCTATTCTCTCCATACTCCATGGAGAGACCACTGTACTTCTGATTAATGCCCATGTTCCCAGGCATTCATAATACTTCCAAAAGTAGTAGCGCAAATATAAATTACTGAAACAATAGAAGTGTAACTCTCAGCCATGCACTATCCCATAGACACAGAGAGTCATAGTCATTTATGAGACCTGACATATCGATGTTAGAAAAAAGTATATAATATCCTTATCCAAAAGAATGTCTGACCTTGATTTTCTTGAAATAAAAGAAAGAAAAAAGGAGAAAAAAGTTATCATAACAATTGAATTTTTTAAAAAATACATGTAATAAGTAAGAAAATATCTGGGTATCAGAAAAGAAACAAAATGAGTAAATGTTATAATTACACTGCTTGAGTACACAGTCTCACTTGCCCATATGCTTCCAGACACAGTGCATTGAGTCTAATTGTCCTGGATTTCAATCTTGATGCTACTACCAGAATGCTAACTGTGTGAACTCAAGTAAACCATTTAATGAGAGCTTCTGTAGAATGGGGATAATTCGTAACTTGCAGGGTTATTATAAATATTAAATCAGATTGTGCTTCTTAAGTATTTAGCAGGTTCCCTGGGATATATAAAGAAAGTAACAATTGATAAAAGTCGTCATTGACTACTTTTCCTTTCCCCACATATGAAGCCAATGTTCAATATATACTAGTGCCTACCCAACTCTTCTCCCCTTTGCTACCCTTATCAATTCTTCAAAAATCATATTCAACCCAATGAAAATTATTCTGCTTAAGGCCAATCTACTCTGATCTTCACCTATATTGAGTCCCTAATACTTGTTAATTCACACCACATCTATATATGTTAAAATCTAATATATTCTTTTTAATGATATGAATATATAATTTTTATTCAAAAAGCACCCTTTATCTGCTAATCATTTGCTGACTACAATGTGACCAAGTAGTCAATTGGTCAAATATTTAAAGTTCTAATATTTTGAACATTGTTTTCTAGATGCTGGAGACACAGTCAAGGAGCATATGCAATTAAAACCCTTTTCTGCATTGGTGAAAGCATGTTGATTTCTCTCACA
This sequence comes from Balaenoptera acutorostrata, assembly GCF_949987535.1. NCBI lineage: Eukaryota > Metazoa > Chordata > Mammalia > Artiodactyla > Balaenopteridae > Balaenoptera > Balaenoptera acutorostrata. The sequence continues at coordinate 46,293,268 of NC_080077.1, forward strand.
AACAGAGAATTTCAGTTGGAAAGGAACATACTAGGTACATGTGCCTAAAATGGCTCTAGCTTTTTTACCCTTGTATTTTTACCCAAGAACCTCTTAATCTTAACATTTTGACCCCACTATAGGATTTAAAATGGTGACATTATCAATCAATATAAAATTTAAAAAGCAAAGACAGTAATGGTAAAAGTAATCAAAGCCAAAAATTGACAAAAGAATTATATCTTGTGTTAATACTAAAATTTCCAAAAAGTGACTTAAAATCATATTAGTAAATAGAATATTTCCTTTCTGGAAATTGAATGAGAGGCTACTATGGCGCCAATAGTAGGAAAGAGCTGAGTACAGACAAATATTTGTACCAAACTTCATGGCCATGGCCTAATATGAAGTGATCAGACATCTTGGTGTTTTCAGGACAGCTCTAATTTATGCTTATTTTTCCAGCTCAATTATTAATAAATAGCGTTCACATTCACTGTTAAACTGGCATCAATTAAAGATAAATTCTATTTCCATTACTAAAGCATAGAGCTCTCTAGTTCATTAAAAAATATTGCCCTAGCAGGTTAGAGTTCACACACATTAGAACAAAAAAGATCTATTCATTTGGGTTATGTAATTCAACAAATTTCTCTACTTGTGTCGGTGTGTGTGTGTGTGGTGTGTACACATTTTAAATTTTCTAATGGTATCATACTTGAATTATTCTATATCTTGCATATCTCACTTACGATTATATCCTTATTTCAATACATTAAAGATCAAATTCATTCATCTTAATAATGCATATTTACCATAATTGTTTAATCATGATCATTTGATGAACATACATTTTTCTATTTGGGAAGGGGGTCACCATAAAGAATTTTGCAATAAATATCCTTGTCTCTGTAACTGGGAATCAGAGCTGAACATGGAAGTCATACTTATCTAAGGAGACAGAAACTAGAGTTCAGGGTAGTGGGAGCCCCTGGGATCTGTAGAACAGAACAGTGGAGAGGAAGGAGCTAAATTAGGGGGCAGATTTCCCCATAAATCCTTGATTAGGGGCTAGTTTGTGTATTTTCAGATTGAATGAGTGTTGTTACTATGAGTTTGAGAAAATATAAAAGATTTTACAGATCAGGCAGTGCTGGAGGACTTTGGAGAACTGGCCCTGTCAGAATGTAGAGATTTTGTTAAAACCTCCCAAACACACTGAGCTTCCAGCTGAAATACCAGAAGCAGTGTGCTTTTAGTTTAAGAAAAATGCCCTATAACAAGGCACTTGGTAGGTGTTATGTGGTACTGAGTTAGAAGGGCTGCATGAACATCTTGGTGTTGGTACAGATATGCACTAACACAACATATAAACAAGCTTACATGAGTGAGAGTTGATTTGCCATTGATTGAACTACCTATTCAAAAAACAACACTAATTAAAAGAAAATAAAGAATCCAGAGTCTCAAAATCTTTTCATCAACAATGTAAAGTACACAAATAGTACTAGACAAGGAAAGACTTAGTTATTTTTTATCTATGATTAAAAATAAATTAATTAAAAATTTAAAAGCTGTAAATAGGATCCAACCCTAAGATAAACCCAGACATACAACTGTTGGATTTAATGAACAAATATTTTAAAGTATATATAAATACATTAAAAAAGGCAAAATACACCCAGTGTCAGCTCTGACATGTAGAAGTCTTGTAAGTTATCACTTCCATCCATACAAGAAAAAATCTGAACAAACTGAAAATCAGTAAGTTTTCTTGAACCCATTGTGAATTGAGGTCACAGAACAAACCACACCCTGAAACCTGGAGAGAGAGGCCAATACAGAGAATCATAGCTAAGATGAGCTTTTCCAATAAGTAGAATAAAAAATAACAGTTTTGAATATGGTACCAAAAGCAATGGCAACAACAGCAAAAATAAACAGTGTGACTACATCAAACTAACAGTTAAACGTCTACACAGCAAAAAAATGAAAAGACAACCAGTGGAATGGTATAAAATATTTATAAATCATATATCTGGTAAGGGGTTCATATCCTAAATACCAAACAATCTGATTAAAAAATGAGCAGAGGAACCGGATAGACATTTTCCCAAAGAAGGCATAGAGATGGCCAACAGGCACATGAAAAGATGCTCAACTTCGCTAATCATTAGGAAAATGCAAAACAAAATTACAATGAGATATCATCTCATCAGAGTTAGTATGGCTATTATCAAAAGGACAAGAAATAACAAGCACTGTCAAGGATGTGGAGAAAAGGGAAATTGTGCAGTTTGTGGGAATGCAAATTGGTATAGCCACTATGGAAAACAGTATGGAGGCTCCTCAAAAATTTTAAAATAGAACTACTATACGACACATCAATCCCACTTCTGGGTGTATATCCAAAGGAAATGAAACTAGGATATTGAAAACATATCTTCACTACCATGTTCATTGCAATACGATTCACAATAGCCAAGGCATGGAAACAACCTAAGTATCCATCAGTGGATGAATGGATAAGAATTTGTGGTTTATACACACAATGCAATATTATTCACCCATAGGAGAAGAAAATCCTGCCATTTGCAACAATATGGATGAAACTTGAGGGCATTACGCTAAGTTAACTAAGTCAGACAGAGAAAGAAAAATATTGCATGGCATCACTTATATTAGGAATCTTAAAAAAGAAAAGAGTCAAGCTTACAGAAACAGAGGGTAGAAAAGTGGTTTCCAGGGGCTGGGGGTTGGGGGATGGAGGAAATAGGGACAGGTTGGTAAAAGGGTGCAAACTTTATAAGGTGAATAAGGTCTTGTATAAATGTATAAAATGGTGACTATAATTAATAACACTGTATTTTATAATTGAATTTTGCTAAGCAATTAGAACTTAAATGTTATATATATGTGTATATATTTTTTTATTGGAGTATAGTTGATTTACAATATTATATTAGTTTACAATATTATATTATACTAATTTCAGTTGTACAGCATAGTGATTCAGTATTATTACAGATTATACTCCACTAAAAGCTATTACAAGATAATGGCTGTAATTCCCTGTGCTATGTAATATGCCCCTATTGCTTACCTTTTTTTATACATAGTAGTTTGTATGTCTTAATCCCATACCTGTATCTTGCCCTCCTCACTGGTAAGCACTAATTGGTTTTCTATATCTGTGAGTCTGTGTCTGTTTTGCTGAATATATTTGTTTGTTTTATTTTTTAGATTCCGCATACAGTAATATCATACAGCTTGTCTTTCTCTAACTTACTTCACTAAGCATAATATTCTCTAGGTCTATCCATGTTGCTGCAAATGGAAGAATCTTGTTCTTGTTTATAGGTGAGTAATATTCCATTGTGTATATATATATCACTCTTCTTAATCCATTGGTCTGTTGATGGGCATTTGTGTTGCTTCCATGCTTTGGCTATTGTAAATAGTGCTGCTATGAACATTGGGGTGCATGTGCCTTTTGGAATTAGTATTTTCATTTTTTTCCAGATTATACCCAGAAGTGGAATTGCTAGATCATATGGTAGTTCTATTTTTAGTTTTTTGAAGAACCTCCATACTGTTTTCTATAGTGGATGCACCAATTTACATTCCCAATAGGGTACGAGGGTTCCCTTTTTTCCACATCCTTGCCAACATCTGTTATTTGTAGACTCTTTTTTTTTTTTTTTAAATTTTAATTAATTAATTTATTTATTTTTGGCTGTGTTGGGTCTTCGTTTCTGTGCGAGGGCTTTCTCTAGTTGCGGCAAGCGGGGGCCACTCTTCATTGCGGTGCGTGGGCCTCTCACTGTCGCGGCCTCTCTTGTTGCGGAGCGCAGGCTCCAGACGCGCAGGCTCAGCAATTGTGGCTCACGGGCCCAGTTGTTCCGCGGCACGTGGGATCTTCCCAGACCAGGGCTCGAACCCATGTCCCGTGCATTGGCAGGCAGATTCTCAACCACTGCGCCACCAGGGAAGCCCTATTTGTAGACTCTTAAAAAAATATTTATTTAGTAATTATTTATTTATTTATTTATTTTGGCTGCACTGGGTCTTCCTTGCAGCACACGGGATCTTCGTTGCGGCATGGGGACTTATTTGGGGTATGCGGACTCTTAGTTGCGGCATGTGAACTCTTAGTTGTGGCATGCATGTGGAATCTAGTTCCCTGACCAGGGATTGAACCCAGGCCCCCTGCACCAGGAGCACGGAGTCTTACCCACTGGACCACGAGGGAAGTCCCCTGTAGACTTTTCAATAATAGTCATTCTGACAAGTGTGAGATAATATCTCATTGTTGTTTTAATTTCCGTTTCTCTAATAATTAGTGATGTTGAGCATCTTTCCATGTGCCTGTTGGTCATCTGTATGTCTTCTTTGGAAAAATGTCTGTTCAGGTCTTCTGCCCATTTTTTATTGGATTGTTTGGTTTTTGATATTGAGTTGTATGAGCTATTTATATATTTTGGATATTAACCCCTTGTCAGTCATATCATTAGCAAATATTTTCTCCTAGTCCATAAGTTGTCCTTTCACTTTGTCAATGGTTTTCTTTGCTGTGTAAAAGCTATTAAGACTAATTAAGCCCTGTTTATTTATTTTTGCTTTTATTTATTTTGCCTTAGGCAACAGAGCCAAAAAATATTGCTATGATTTATGTTAGAGTGTTCTGCATATGATCTCTTCTAGGAATTTTATTATTTCAGGTCTTAATTTAGGTCTTTAATCCATTTTGAGTTCATTTTTCTATATGATGTGAGGAAATGTTCTAATCTCATTATTTTACATGTGGCTGTCCAGTTTTCCCAGCACCACCTATTGAAGAGACTGTCTTTTCTCCATTGTATAATCTTGGCCCATTTGTTGTGTATTAATTGACCATAGGTAAACAAGTTTATTTCTGAGCTTTCTATTCTGTTCCATTGATCTATGTGTGTGTGTGTTTGTGCCAGCACCATGCTGTTTTGATTACTGTAGCTTTGTGGTATAGTCTGAAGTCTGGGAGGGTGACACTGCCAGCTTTGTTTTTTTTCTCAAGATTGCTTTGGCAACTCCAGGTCTTTTGTTGTTCCATATGAATTTTAGGATTATTTGTTCTAGTTCTGTGAAAAATGTCATGGGTATTTTGATAGAGATTGCATTAAATCTGTAGATCATTTTTTGAGTAGTGGCAATTTTAAAAATATTAATTATTCCAATCCAAGAGCATGGGATATCTACTCATTTCTTTGAATAATCTTCAGTTTCCTTCATCAATGTTTTATAATTTTCAGAGTATGGTTCTTTCACCTCCTTGGTTAAGCTTACTCCTAGGTATTTTATCATTTTTGATACAATTTGAAACAGGACTGTATTTTTACTTTCTCTTTCTGATAGTTCATTTTTAGTGTATAGAAAAGCAACAGATATATGTATATGTATATATATATTAATATATGTATATTAATCTTATATCCTGCAACTTTGCTAATTCATTTATTAGTTCTAATTATTTTTGGGTGGAGACTTTAGGTTTTTTTACATCAAGTATCATGTCATCTGCAAATAGTGACAGTTTTACTTCTTCCCTTCTAACTTGGATGCCTTTTATTTCTTTTACTTGTCTGATTGCTGTGGCTATGGACTTCCAATACTACATTAAATAGAAGTGGTGAAAGTGAGCATCCTTGTCTTGTTCCTGAATTTAAAGGATTACCTGATTGCATGTGTATCTTTCTTAGAGTTTGGGTTGTTTAGGAGTCCTTCTGCCAGTTTCCAGTTAGTTTTCAGTGAGAATTGTTCTACATGTAGATGTATGTTTTTAATATTTTCATGGTGGGAGGTGAGCGCCCATGTCCTCTTACTCCACCATCTTGAATGTTCTCAAAGTTTCTTCTCTGAGGTGATAAAAATGTTCTAAAATTGACTTTTGTGATGTTGCAGATATCTGTGATATCCTAACAACAGCTGAAGTGTACAGTTTAAATGAGTGAATTGTATGGTATGTGAATTATATGTCAATAAAACAGATAAAATTATTTCAAAATGCACTTGCTATATGAATCAGTAATTCCACTCCTAGGTATTCACCCAAGAGAAAAGATAAAATATACCCATTAAAGAATTATATATTAAAGCATAATATCAGAATAGCAACTTTATTAAGGTCTCCACACTAGAAATTACGAAACTGTCCATGAACATGTGAAGAGGGGCCAAACCTTTGTATATTCTTATGATGAGATATACAAATTAAGGAATAAATTACTGATACAGCTATTGATACAGTAATGTGAATAATTTCAAAAATCTTATGTTAAGTGAATGAAGCCAGATAAAAGAGTACATATTGTATTATTCCACATATGTGAAGTTCTAAAATGGCAAATCTAATCTATACTGATAGAAATCAAATGAGTAGTTTCCTGGGATTGGGGAGCATTCCCTACCAAGGGGCATGAGAGAATCTTCTACTGTAATGAAAATGTTCTAAATGTATACATTTTTCTGTATATTAATGTATACATTTTTCTGGATATTAATTATAACAACTATAACAATTAATTGTATATATAACAATTAATTATAACAATCATATTATTCTATATATGATAACAATAAAGCTGATTAAAGTATGTCTATTTGATTTTATGAAATCAAATCTTCCTGTTCAGTAACCGAGTATACCTCTTTATTAATTCAATATTTTTTATGTTCTTCAGTAATGTTTTATAGTCCAATAGCACTTTAGAACTTTATTGGTATTTTATAATCTTTGACACTATTGTCAATTTTTTCTTTTTTATTTCTGATTATTGCAAATATGGAGAAAGGTATTGATTTTTATATATTAATCTGGTATGCAGCCAATTTTCCAAATAGTCTTATTAATTTTAATTAAGTTTTAATAAATTATCTTTCATTTTCTAGTAATGCAATTATATCATATGCAATTGAAGGGGAATTTTGTATCTTTTTCTTAACTTGTCTGAATTTTATTCTATATTTGCCTCATTGTAGTACTTCAATATTCAAAAAAAAGTTGACTGATTTTGCTGACTGTGACCTCTATTTTCTTGATTATTACTTGAATTTCAACCTTCAAATAGTATTTGCTGTCTGGTATTAGTAATCTTTATATACTTTGCACAATCTCCTTTTATTTTACTTAATGCATTTCATGAGTAATAGCTGTTGAATTATATCAAATTCTTTTTGATCATTTTTTGATGTAGATGCTTTCTGTCAATTCCTTGATGTTATTCTTTATTCAATTAATAAATATTTATTGAGCTCTTATTGTGTTCCAGACACTTTTCTAGGCTCTGGGGCTACACTAGATGAGTCCAGTGGAGAAATTTATAAATACATAAGCACAGGGAATATAAAAGATAATATGTGATTGGATAGATAGATATTTACATATATACACGTTATGTGTATGCATATGTATATACATTTATGTGTATGTATATGTAATTAAAGGGGATATGATAAAAAATGTTTGATGACTATTGTACATTTGTTTATACTGGGATGCAAATGGTAAAATGACTATTTTGTGAATTTCATGATTAACGGGTATTCCAGCGGCAGAGAAAGTTGTTAGTACAAAGACGTCACGGTAAGAAGAGGCCTACATACATATTTAATGAACTGAAAGATGTTCAATGTGATGAGATTATCATGGGGGAGGGAGACATAATTAAAAATATGATAGGGAAGGTGATAGGGTGTGGCCAGATCACAGGATGCTTTCTAGGAGAGAGTAAAATATAATGAATTATTTTAATATACTGAACACTGCTGAACCACCCTTACATTCCTATAATAAACTTTTCTTTGCAATAGCACATTATTCATTAATACTATCCTGGATCTATTAGCTATTATTTATTTACATATTTTATCCATATTAATAAATAATATTGATTTATAGGGAGATTTTAATTTTTTCTTGGCATTAAGGTGTTTAGCTTAAAATAAATTGGTGAGAATTTCATCTTTTTTATGGTTGCACAAGTTAAATGTGTTTTCTAAAGATAGACTTCAACTAGAAATCTCTCAGGACTTACAAATAGATCTGTGCCTTTTTAACATAACATACCGGACAAAATTAACCTTTATTATCTCTTCTCCCTTTATTGTCTACTCAGTTATGTTATTATTTTTTCCCGGGATGATTAATATTTTGCTAGGAAATTATCCAATATGTATAGATTTTCTTTTTTTAATTGAATCTGATAATCTTCTACATTAACTTAAATCACATGGCTGTGATATTTACTTTCTCATTCTTAATAAGTTATTTTATTTTTCTCTATCTCTATGTCTTAATCTCTTTTTCTTTTATTTCATTGAAAAATTTTATACTTTTTTAGAAAGAAGTAATTCTTTCACTGATATGTTGGGCCTTTGAAAGTACAAACACAGTATTCTTAAATCCTTTTTTACTGTTTTGGTTTTTATAATTTATTCATTTACTTTTAATTTTCTTTTTATTTTACCATAAATTATTTTTCTAATTTATTAATATGAGAATTTATTTTTTCTTTTTAAATAATAGAGTAATTTAAATTATATATTTTGCTTTGATTACAGTTTTAATTGCAGCCCATAGGTTTTCTTATGAAACATTCTTTATTTCACTAAATTCATGATGATTTTTCCTTTTGTTTTTGAATGCCTCATTTATGTAGGATCACTTGTCAGTACATTTTTTAATAATGAAGAAGATTTTGTTTGTTGCCATTTTATGCTTACAAGCATTTGAAATCATAAAATATCTTAAAATATCTCCTTTGGAGACTTTATACAGAAGTTCTTCTTGGTCACACTGATTTCTGCTTGAGGGTGAAAGGGCCTCTATTAAATTGGGCTTATTAGATTTATGGTACAAAAAAACTGTATGAATCATTTAATTAAAAATTATAAAAGTATACTTTAATACATGTTAATTCAGGTGATGATTTAATATCTAATAAAATAATGCAATCCTGAATGTAAATATGCAACCAGAAAGATGAAGCTAGAATGACAAATAGAAATGGAATGAAAAGAAGAATCTAAGAAATGTAGAGAAAATGGAAACTATCTTTAATGTCTATTTGATTACCATAATATCTTAATTCTTTTCTAGAAGAAGTTTAAAATTTAAAATTTTAAGAACAATTACTAACTTATTTAATTTAATATATTGAATTAGAAATGTATTAAGAGTAGGAACTGTAAGGAAATGATTAAATAGCTATCAATATTAATCCTACTTTAACTGTCATTCTTGGAAAACTGGCAAAAAAAGTTAGACATTTAATACCCATAATGGATAAAATTACTTAATTCTTTTATTGCAGTACTTATTTTTAAGACCTAAAATTACTAACTAAAGAGTCCCAAACACAAAACTCTGCCTCAGTTTCTAAGTGAAATAACTCAAAATTCAGGCAAATCAGGCAACAATAAAGTTAGTAACCAGTTAATAATACAGCAAGAATAAGAATAGATCTATGGAAATAATAAACATCATAGTAATAGATGCTTATTCACAATATGCCAAGTGACAGACACTGTAAATCATTTAATCCTAAAACAATGTTACACGATAGTTATTAATACCTGCATTTAACAAAGAGAAAAAATGAATCTCAGAGAACTATTTTGCCAAGGTTAATTTTTTCCATCAGCCTGAGCTGTCTCCCGTGGTGCCTATTAAATTAAAAACACCAGTGCTAAGATAAAACTCTACAGAAGGGCAATTTTTGGAGCTTTTTGTAACACAAACAATCTCAAGGAAATAAAAGAGGTAGTTTATTTTAATTAGTGAAAGTTATCCCATGAAATCCAGTGGCAAAAGCAATAATGATATCAGTTCCCATTTATCAAGTGCTTACCATGTGCCAAAATCTGCTCTAAGCTCATTACATATATTAGCTTATTTAATCTTTGGGAAAACCCCATAGTATTATGATTGGCATACTATACTATAATTCTTATAGTAATATATAGTATTACTATGGAGTAATATACTATTACTATTATTTCCTTTTTACAGGTGAGGAAACTGGTGTACAAAAAGTTAATTTTCTTGCCTTGGTCACAAGGACAGAGGTAGAATAACATGATGGAAAGGCCACTGGTCTAGTGCCACAGTTTTCCTGCCTTCTGAAGAATGTAACTAAACAGTAGAGCTAAAAAATAAATCCATCAGAACTTTCTTTCTCAGATCTCCTCTTTTGTGTACATATTCCACTCTTTCTTTGTGTCTGACTTTCTCTAGTCATTGGGCTGAAAGAGTATGAACCACTGCTTCCAAATTTACATGACTCAACTTGGTCATAAGCCACTCACAGCCACTTCTGAACCTTGCAGTTCTAACAACTTGCAAGGAAAGATCTATTCAGCTCAGCTTGAGTCAACTGTCCAAACTTGGTCAAGTAAGTTATGAGCAGAAAGAAGAGATCACATATGAAAAATTTCTGGGGTTTTTTTGCTAGGCTCTCCACTGTAGATAAAGAGGAGAGAAAAACTTCTCCCAAAAGAGAGTCACTCTGAATAGACAAAAGAAAAACTACTACTGAGGCAAAAGGAAGAATCAAGAAAAACAGAATGGACCATTAGCTATGGCACAGGATGATCATTATTTGGTTCCGTACCAGTTTCTCTTTCTAGACAGCCTATTCCTTCAAGTCATTAACTGTGTCTTACTCAACTTTCTGTTTCCACATTTGGGAGCTCTGTCTCATATAATAATCTGCCTTAAAATGTTTTTGGAAGTGAACTGAATGACATACTAATTATTATTCCTCACATGACGTGTATAATCTGTTAAGTATTCTTCCAAGGAGTGAATATGTCAGAGAAAATGACTACAGATTTCTAAATAATTATTTTCTTTTAATTTCTGTAAGTTAATTAGCTGGATATTTTCTTAATCACATTAATTGAGAGTGGGGTTAAAGGAATAATAGGAAGCAATGTGTTCACAAAAAATAGACATTAAGGAACCTAGAAACCCTGAATATATGGTGCAAACCTCATCCCATTCTTCGAGGCGCCCAGGAGCACTATGAAAAATTTTATGATCTCCCACAGGTCAGCAGACGACTAAAGAGCCAGAAAGGGTTCAATATTGGGCCATTCTTTAACAGAACGCAGAAGGAAATAGAAATTGTCCAGCTTAATTTATGTGAACAACAGAGGTTCACCCAATAACTTTCATGCTGTACTTTTTAAAAATATATATTATATTAAATAAACACAGAGATATTATGGAACAGAAAGTAAAAATTGTATGAGTTCTAAGAAAAAAACAGCAATTTTCAAGGAAATATGGGTCTGTGGAGGGCTGTGTCCCTGTTTTGCCAGATGTCCTAGTTTCTTCCTTTCTGCCAAACTGTGGTTCTTCACCTTACTCTGGATTACAAACAGGTTATTGTATTTGATGAAAGTTGTTTCTGAAAATATTAATATAAGCATAAAGACAAAATCTTACATAAAATTTTAGGGAGTCTTGACCCACCCATGTATTCTGTATCGCTTATTGCACCCCCAAATAAGAAGATCCACTGGATCAGAGTACACCAATAGAAAACTCCAGAGTCCTGCACAAAGCATAGGCCAAGAGTGGAGGGGAAACTTCTTAAGCCATTGTTAATAATTAGCTTTTTATTGCAGTTTTCCCGACTCTTTTCTATTTAATAGCTGACAGGCACACATACAGAGTAGGAAATTTGACTAGATACACTGACCTTAAAATAGAATTATCTGAGATGAGCAAAATACTACAGAAATCAGAGGAAGTCTAAGAATATAGGCAAGGACAAAGGCCTTGCTATGGTTAGCAATTTTTACCAATTTTTTATTCATCTCATCTCTGAGCATAGCATCATTTTAAATGGATAGTGGTAGTGCACTTCCTAACCAAAAAAGAAAATTTGACCTAAACTATTTTGAGAGTGATTTAAAAATATTATTTAAAAAGTCCAGTATGATCATTCAAATTATGTATGAATATTTGTGTTTGTGTTGTGTGTGTGTGTCTGTGTGTGTGTGTCTGTGTGTGTGTGTGTGGAGAGAATGAGAGAGAGAAGGAGACAGAGAGAAATAGAGAAAAATGGGGAGAAACAAAGATACAGACAAACTTATAGCCACAAGTCTCAATAGAGAACTAAATAATTGTGAAAATTATATTAACTATGTTTATGAAGCACATATTTATTTAATAGACATCCTGGAATCTTAAGTATTAAGAAGACTGTTGGAAACATTAAAATTTGAAAGAATTAGTGATGGCTTTTGACACAATTATCAATTATTTCTGGGTATGTAATTTTTACTTAAAAGTATCAATGAAATTATTACTTGTAGGTTAAAATGTTTGGTCATATCAATATTCGATTTCCTGAAAAGACTTTCTTTAGGAGATGTGAGTGTCAGAATTTGTGAGAACTGATTTGTGGAAAACAACTTACCACTTTGCCCTTTTGAAGGCATACAATTCTCTCATTAATATGTGATTCCAAAATTGTAAATTTTAATTTAAAAAGCACATTAATTTTTTTCTGGGAATAATGGTACCACTCAGTTTGTTACATGTGTATTATTAGAATAAAGAATAATAATTAATGCGTTCGAATAACTCAATAAAAAACATATTGTAAACTCTTTAAAATTATAGATTTTATTTTCAGTATAAATAATTTTTGGTTAAGTGTATTTCACCATGATTAATAAATCCTCATGTTCCTCACATTTTCTTATAGCACCATTGAGTAGTATTCTGATCATTTTGCTATAAAGCAAATCTTTTTATTGTTGTACTCAAAAGTAGTAACTTACTGATTAATATTTTCTAATTACTGAGATGTACTAATAAGGATTTTCAATGCATCACACTATAAATTTTATGATGACCCAGCAAGAAAGAATTATATTAAAGCATATAAAACATAAATTCCTAACATGAAATTTATATTTCTTTCATAAGACTACATCACTTTAACAAAATCTTCTTTCTTTTTTTTTTTTTTTTGAAGATGAACTTGTGGTTCCACTTCATTTATTTATTTATTTAATAAATTTATTTATTTATTTATTTTTGGCTGCATTGGGTCTTCATTGCTGCGTGCAGGCTTTCTCTAGTTGCAGCGAGCTGGGGCTACACTTCGTTGCGGTGTGCATGCTTCTCATTGCGGTGGTTTCTCTAGTTGTAGAGCACGGGCTCTAGGCGCACATGCTTCAGTAGTTGTGGCACGCTGGCTCAGTAGTTGTGGCTTGTGGGCTCTAGAGCACAGGCTCAGTAGTTGTGGCACATGGGCTTAGTTGCTCCGCAGCATGTGGAATCTTCCCAGACCAGGGCTTGAACCTGTGTCTCCTGAACTGGCGGGTGGATTCTTAACCACTGCACCACCAGGGAAGCCCCAAAATCTTCTTTCTTATATGCAACTCACCAAGACAATGCAAGATAAAAATAAATTAGCTTAATTACAATTATTTGTAACTATTCTGATAATGAAATCCATTAAGTTATTTTGAAAGTTGTATATGCAAAAGGTGATATTAACTATGAAAGCCTATTGCCTATATGCGTGTCTTCCTGTTTCCAATCCATCCAGTTTCTTGCTGCAAAAATATATATTTTGAATCATTTCTATATCTATCTTGCTTCCCTTCTCAACTAGTCATAATGATTTCTAGTTGACTACTGTATCAAATTCAAACAGTCTGTAGTTTTCATAATTCTTTGTATCTGGATTTCATACTGGACTGCATCTCTGGACATAGGCTGTTTTTCCCATCTTATTTTTCTACTGTACCTAATAATCATGTTAGCCTCCAGTTCAGGCCAAATGCATTACTCACTCAGTCACATATCAGAGTTAAATGAATTATCCAATCATTCACTCAACATTTTTACTTTAAGAAAATTTTTATTCAGTCTGTATGTACTATGCCAGATGCCAAAGAGGGTTGAAAAGAAAATTATAAACCCTTATTACAGTATCATTTACTAAGCACCAGTTAGTTGGCAGATACTGTTCTATACGCTTTTCATGTATCATCTCATCTAATTTTCAACATAATCTTTTGACATGGGAGTTGTTATGATGCACATTACAGATGAAGGAACTGAGGATTAGAAAGTTTAAGTAGTTTCCACAAGGTTAGACCTTGGAGGTGACAGAGCTGGAATTAGAACCCAGGCATTTGGATTCTTGGTGTGAAAGAAGATCTAATCCGATCTTCCCCAATTGCTCTATGCAGTAGACAGTGTATGTGTTCCTTATCCATTTATGGACTAGAGGAAAAAACTGTAAGAAATTAAATGACTTGTTCAATATCAGGTGACAAACCAGAGGTAGAATGCAGTTTTTAATCCCATATTGTTTTTTTTTTTACCCATACCACATTCTACAACATAGTGCAAACTATATCAAAGCATGACTTTACCTTTGGTGGGGCTTGCCTTTGGTAGGATAGAACTAATACAGAAGTTGACAACACTATATTTTGAATGGATGGTATTACATTTCTTAGACAAGAAATAAGGGAAGACAGTATAAAAGGAAATAGGTGGGAATTTCCTAGAGATTATTTGAGTGTTGGCAAGTCTTTCTATTTGAGGGAAACACAGGGTAAGTGCAAGGGGATCATTCCTTATCTATGAGCTGGAACCAGATTATGAAGTGCCTTAAAACCTGAACTTCATTAGCTCTCAAAAAGAAAGGCATTAAATGCTTTAGCCCAGAATCTGAGATTAAGGATGATTTATCTGAGAATGATGCATGGGACACAGTGCAGCAGTAGTATATAATCACCAGCATGTGTGCTGTTGAATGAGACTCACCTAGAGGTTTATAGGAAACACACTAGCTTCTGAACATCAAACTAGGTAGGTCTGGCATGGTCCTTAGAACCTGTGCCATTTATATGAACAGTTATATTTGGGCTTAGATTAAAAGACAGAAAAATGGAGTAGAAATACGGAAATTAGATTAGGCTCAGTAAGTATACTGAAGTACTGAATGTGAGAAGGAAAGAAAATTTGAACTTGGATATTTTCAGAAGGAAAAGGGGGAAAATGACAAGTGTACACTACAAAGATTCTATAGATATACATCTGCAAGAAATTAAATCTGGAGGAAGAAGGGCTCAGAAGTGTTCTAAATCATAGGGACTGTGAAGCTTTGAGATTATGTAATTTGAAGAGTTCATAAAAGCATCAGTCAGTCAATACAGGGAGCAAGAAAGAAAGGGGAGGCTGTGAGGAGATTGTTAGGGATTTTACTTTCAACATGGGGTAGAGATCATTGATTGCCCCTCTGCTTGTAGTTCCTTCTAAAGCAAGAGTCTCGCCTTACCTCCAGCTCCTACTGAAGACGTGAGTCTAGGTGGCTTTGTTTATACCAAGTGACACCATCTCCTTGGTCACAGCTTTTTAGACCAGAGACGACATCAGATCTAATGTGCACTAGTCATATGGGAATGTGTCTAGTAGCTCTGCTTACAATGTCAGGGAGTATCCACAGCTTTGAGGCTTCAGTTCATATTCATCAATAAGAGAATTTGTGTTCTATACTCTGGATATTTAGCTATCTATATAATTACTTATATATTATTTAATCTAAATGTCAGCTATCACCCCATTACCCTCTTTGAGCTCCTTTTGAAGGAAAAAAAAATAGACTTACAGATACTTATATGTTTTTGAACAATATGGTGTTTAGTAAATATTTCATAGAGGAAATGGAAGAGAGGGTACAGATTTCATGTCACACAGCAATCAATTTGGTAAAAGCCATGTTAGACACAGAGCAGCCAGGGTGCAGTGGTGTAAGAATGCAATACACAAAGGCTCACTGCGGAGGTGGTGAATGGGGATCAAAGTCCAGGTCATGTTTCTCTCTCCAAGCTGAGCCCTCATGACAGCCTGCATCAGTCTAGACCAGGCAAAGAGCCTTTTTATACCATATCCTCTGAGAGAGCTGCCTTCTTGAAAATCATCCTCTTGAATGGGGATTTTTTTGTGACTGATACAAGAAAGTCATATAGGCTAGGGGGCAATTCTAATGAAATATTTTGTTTTACCCCCAAAACGCCTCTTTGACCATACCACCACTAAGAGGTCCTCTTCTTCCCTCTGCTCTCCATCTTTTTTCCTTTCAACCTTTAATCCTGTGACATCATTCTTCTGGTGCCAGTAGTTATAGAAATCCAGTTATCACCAGAAAATACCACCAAAAGCATGGGGGAAGGAGGAAAAACAATACTCATGTCTCCCTCCTTCCCTGGGATCCCCTGCCAGTGCCTGCTATCCCTGACATCAATAGGAAGCCAGAAAGCAAGGGAACCCAGGTGAAAAGACCTGTAGGTGTGAGCCTTCTGGTGAACAGAGCAGGGTAGAGAAGGGTGAAAAATGGCTTGGATGGGGGGAAGGACCAGCAAAACCACTTTCAATCCAGCCTTTGCAATCTGAACACATTAGCAGTCTTCAAGTTTAGTTTTTTTAAGGTGTGAAACGATGGCTTTCACACAATCTTTTTTTCTGAAATGCAGGATTTCAAAAGTATTACTTTGAAGGTCACACTTGTCTTGTGTTTGTTCATCATACCCTCATTTATCTAAGCATCAGTTTTAAATTATGAAAAACACTGATTCCAAAATATATGAGTTTGAAAATTCAAAAACACATACAATACTTGATTTAAGAAACTAGAGAAGTAAACTTAACATTTTAAATACTTCTTAAGGTATAACGGGTTCTTTTTTTCTATAAGCTTTTTTTTTTTTTTAAACATAACATACTACGGGATTATTGTTATCTGAAAGAGAAGTATGTCAAATGTGGCAGCATATCATTTCCAGACTCAATTCATTTAGTCACTTTTTGGCAGAAGAATCATGCATTGGAGGGCACATATGCGCTGGGGACACTCAAGGGTATTCACTATGTTTAGCCTAGTCAGCCATTTTGAGTAAATAGAAAAGGCTTGATCTCACATACAACAGAGGGTAAAGTGACTGTGAAAAAAACTTCAAGATTCAATTTAGGGTAGATAAGAGTTCTGTTCTTACTCGGCAATTTAAAAATGCTTTTCCACTTCATTGAGATGAGAATTCGAGTATTTTCTTCTTCTTGGAATTGTTAAATAAGGAATGTATTCTCAGAAAAGGAGTTTATTGAAAAGTGAAGATATACAAATAAACAATTCCTAATCAAAATTCTATACAATATGATAACTAGAATATATTAGCATAATATACAAAGCAGAAAGTAGAGTGGTGGTAAAAAAAAAATAGGGTTCAGGGAAAGGTGATAAAGGAAGGTGAACAAAATTTTGAGAAATAAATTTCAAAAAAGATGTCTTATAATCTATTTTTAATATAGGTTCTTCTATCACAAGAGAATCCTCCATGATAGTAGAACAAATATATTCACTGAAACTTGGAGTGGATCAATGAAACAATTATGTGATGCATATGCCATCTTTGTATAAAGAAAATTTGTAACTAGCACAAGATTACCACTCAAGCCTTAGTTTGAATGGAGGTGAGATTAAATAAACTGAAAATAAGCTAAATAAACTGAAGTTAGAAGATTACTTTGTACCTACACAGACAAATACAGAAGGATTCAATATAAAGGTACACAACACACTTCATTAACTATGTGTCTCCAGATATAACTTTATAACTCTTTTTCTCTTAAGTATTATTTTTTACCCATTGCAGTACATATTCAGTCTAAAAAAATTAGGAGAATTTATACTGGGATCCTGGTCAGATGGGTAAGGGTAATGTAAAACATTTCGACAATCTTTACCAAGATTAGCCTGAAAGCAGATGAGACTGATGGAGAGAGAGCTCTAATATAGAAACCTGGGCAAGTACAGAAAGTAGAGCTAGTAGGAGAAGGTCTTAAACTCTTAATCAAAGGTAAGAGGAGGTAGTCAACCATTATCTGGGGATAGAATAAGACTTGATACTAATGAGTGCCTTTTACTGTGGTGACACAGCCTTTCATTTGGCAATCTCCCCAGGGACTCATTCAATAGGGAAAGTGTCTGTGCAACAGGATAATAAGGATTTGATGATCTTTTTTCAATGAAGCTGAGGGTAAACATCCTTTTTTCTGAGTGTGTCTCCCAAAGCAGCACCTGGTGCTCTCACCAAGGTAAAAGAACCATTTTGTGTGCCCCAGATTTGCAGTGCATGATTCCTCTCACATGTTTCTCTACGTAACGCATTTGATTATTGAAAATTTCATCCATATGTCTCTGTTTCATCCAAAAGAGTCCCAGCCTGTATACCAGGATCCTCTAGAATTTCTGAGTCTGATCAACCCTTATGAAAATAAATATTGTGTCCCATTTAATATACTTAGGATATAGTGGGAACAAAATTCCCAAATACCTCCAAAAGTAGGAGAAATATCATGGTTACACTCAAATATTTCTACATTTTTACTTAAGGAAATGAGGACCAAAATAAAATAACCTAATCTTTACCTTAATCTCTAAATTTTATCCAAGATTCTAGCATTCTTTTTCACATGTCATGAAGCACTTTTAATGCAATAGAAAATATCATCTGAGACTATGTTTCATGTCTTTGGAATACTGGTAGTGGGTCACAATTTGGCTCAATTTAGCATTTTGAAGACTAGTTGGGCAGATAGAAATAGGAAAGAAAAAATACTTAGTCAGTATTATGAAAACATATACAGATCAAATGATGCCTATCTATTAGAAAAATGTAACAGCATTTAAATAAAATATTACATCAAAGAGATTGAATTGGCTACAGGTTCAGGCATTAATTTGATGAAAGAAAAACAATGCTGAGAGATATGTCTCAGGAGAATAAATATATTAAGATTGCATTGATACAAAGCGAAAAAGAAAAAAAGGGAAAAACTAAGTAATACATTGTTTAGGGATCCAAGCCTACATGTTAATGCCATCAGCACACACTGTAACCTCAGGCCAAATCCAACCCTCCACCTGTTTTTGTAACTAGCACTTCTTTTTTTTTTTCTTCAGAACACAGACACTTCCATTTACTTATGCACTGTCTGTTATTGCTTTTACACTACAATAGCTGAGTTGAGTAGTTATAATAGAGACCATATGGTCTATGAAGACTAGATTATCTACTATTTGGCCCTAGGTAGTTTTTATATTTTATGAAACTTGATAAACTTCTTCTTTATAATGAACATGAAATAATATAGTCCAATAATAGCCAACCCCATCTTGAACAAGAAAAAAGTGGTGCAATATGTCTTACTAGACATCAAAAATTATTATAAAGTGCTACTGAATCAGAGCACTCAGGTATTCTGAGTACAAGGATAGAAAAATAGATCAAAGGAAGATCTATGGAAACTTGAAATAGATTATAAATCAAACTGATTTATAACTTATCTAATATTGCAGATGAGTAGAAAAATAAGGGATTTTTAATGATGGTGACATAATTTTTTATTTAGAAAAAATGAAAATGGACATCTACATATACTATACACAGAAATCCACTCCATATGGATTGAATTTAAAAATATTAAAATTTTAAAAATATTTAGAAGAAAATACATGAAAATATCTTTGAATATGGAAGGATTTCTTAAGCAAGAAACAAAATTTGCAAACCATAAAGGACAAGATTAATATATATGACTACCTTAAAATTAAAAGCTTCAGTTCCTCAAAAAACATCACATAGAAAATGAAAATAATAAGTCACAAATAGGAAAATTCATTTGTATTACTATTAAAATAAAACTTTTAGAGAACACTTCAAACACCATCAAAAAGAAGAAGAAGGGCTTCCCTGGTGGCGCAGTGGTTGAGGGTCTGCCTGCCAATGCAGGGGACGCAGGTTCGAGCCCTGGTCTGGGAAGATCCCACATGCCGCAGAGCAACTAATCCCGTGAGCCACAACTACTGAGCCTGCGCGTCTGGAGCCTGTGCTCCACAACAAGAGAGGCCGCGATGGTGAGAGGCCCGCGCACCGCGATGAAGAGTGGCCCCCACTTGCCGCAACTAGAGAAAGCCCTCACACAGAAACGAAGACCCAACACAGCCAAAAATAAATAAATTAATTTAAAAAAAAAAAAAAAAAAGAAGAAGAAAACCAATCCAAGCAGAAAGAGAACAAAGAAATTTTAAAGTCACTTCATAGGATATTTTTTAAAACTTCAACAAACATGAGAAAACAAAATCACAATTATAATTAAATACAATATATACCTTCTCTCCTTTCTATATCTACCCTTGCTTTCATTTGACATATTAATTCTTACATTCTGATGGATATAAAATGACTAATTGTCATTGGTCACTTGTTTTTCTGCATGGTACAACTACCTATTCAATTCTTCATACCATGTAGATACCATAAGTAATAAACTTATATACTACATCTTGTTTGTGAAGGTCACTCTCAACTAAGCTGGAAAAAGTCTTACAGATCTTCATGGGAAAATAAGGACTTTACTTGAGCATCATATGCTGAAGACCATTGGTTACTTATACAGCGAGATGCAGGTAGGGAGAAAAGGAGAGCATTTCAAATGGAGTATAAACATGTATGTGTGCTTACATTTCTTTTCTTGAACATTTATTCAGTTGGATCAAACAGCAATGTAAACTCCTCCTTTGGGCAGCAAACTGTGTCCTAACCGTATTAAAGTCTTTAGTCTATAGAAGAACTAAGCAGTGTCCAGATGCACTGATTTTGCTCACTGCAGGAGGTAATGAGTCCAACCGAGCTGTGTTAGAGCCACACGCTGGGGTTTTTTCATTAGAACAGGACATGCCCGCTGGAAATAGGTGAGGAGGATAAGAACTGAGAAACTGGCCACAGGAACCTGTGGATCACAAGAGGACTAACAATGGAGAAATTTAATTACTGGAAAAAGAGGTGTGGAAGAAAAAGACAATTGTGTGAAGGAAGGGCACAAATAACTACAGAGAAGAAGACAGGAACAAAATAGGCAAAGACAGAGACTCCACACAATCACACAATTAAGAAAGACAAATTTAAAGAAAAAAAAATTGCCTTCTTTTTCTTATAGCTTATTCAGCTGTATCTGTTTTTTTTTTTCCCCAGCTGTATCTGTTTTCAACCACATAAGGATCCCATTTTCTCAGGATTTTAATTTCAAAAATAACAGACTATTCCATTTCTTTTCCTTCCCCTTTAATTGCACGTTGAAACTTTTCCAAAAGCAGTATAAACTATGTATAATTCTTCATTCTTACTACTGAAATTCTATATTGATATTTCTGTAAAGCACCTTTGCTGTCAATTATCTAACTTCCTTTACTGTAGCCCCACGTTCTCTCCTCTCCCTAAAGCCAATCTTAGTGTCATACTTGACTTTGTCCCTAACATCGTATTCTAAATACAGATACCATTTAACAGGATGTATTTCAAATGATTGAGTAATGAACTGAGTGCTTTGATTTTTTGGATAGATTTATCAATCTAGCAAAAAAAGTGTGTTTTGATACATTTATCAATAGAGAGGTTTTCTAGTGAGCATTGCAGTATATCCTCACAAGTGATTTTTTAAGGTGATTTCCTTGTCTTCCCTTTTCAGTGTTTGAATGTAGAGTTTTGTTTCAGTCAGGAGGGTTCTTCGTTGCAAGCAACAGTAATCAACGAACTAATTGAAGCAGAAAATAAGGGGTTGAAATGATATTTCAAGGTTCAGAAACTTGACAGGAAGGCTAGAGAACCAGGCTTGTAAAATGGGTAGGGACCAAAGAGGTTAGTCATCAGAGAACTCATCCAAAATTATACCCAAGAATATTTCATTTAACACAGTATTGATGACACCAGTATCAGACAGTTCGCCACTTCCCTGCTTCCACCGCTAGACCATCGCCACTGCTATCACCTCCATGGATAACGTTTCAAATGACCTTGTGTCTTTGGCTTATTCCCTCAAGATTCAAAGCCCCAAAGAGAAGCATAGAAACTGAATTATGTGCCTATATCTTATTTCCCAGTAGTTATTTAAGACAAAATATTTAGTTTTGAGGGCTTCTAATAATGGGAGAGTTTACTTCTGACCACATCTTACACAATGAGGGCTACCCTTAAATTCAGAATGGTGTTTGGATGTAAAACTAAAAAGGTAACAGTTGTCCACATAACCACTATTAAACTCACTTTTCTCTTCACATATGTCACTGAGTTTTCTATGGTTTACCATACTTTCTTTATACACCTAAGACCTCTTCTCCAATGTTCCAACAATGAATTTCCTAATTTACCCCACCTATCAGAAACCACTTCCCTCTTTGCAGTCAATAACCTTATCAGTCTTCTTCAAACCCTTTTTGAAGATAAGGTCTTTCTGTTTCAATATTGTTTATGACATACTATGAGATAAAAGTTAGTCATGTTTTGACTCACTTGGTATGGAAAGTAGAGATTAAAAGTTATGAAGTGACTGCATACATTTAAAAAAATTATGTTGAAATGTTATCCTCTTAAAATAATAGGGGCTTCCCTGGTGGTGCAGTGGTTGAGAATCTGCCTGCCAATGCAGGGGACACGGGTTTGAGCCCTGGTCTGGGAAGATCCCACATGCCACGGAGCGACTGGGCCCGTGAGCCACAACTACTGAGCCTGCGCGTCTGGAGCCTGTGCCCCGCAACAGGAGGGGCCGCGATAGTGAAAGGCCCATGCACCGCGATGAAGAGCGGCCCCCGCACCGCGATGAAGAGTGGCCCCCACTTGCCGCAACTAGAGAAAGCCCTCACACGAAAACTAAGAGACTCAACACAGTCATAAATAATAAATAAATAAATAAATAAATAAAGTATATTAAAAAAAATAATAGAAAATAGGATATACAGACTTGTACCATGTTAAAAAGAAAGTATCTTTAAGAGAAAACCTGTAATTTTTGATACTATATTCCATTCAGGAAACATATGTTCTGGGAACAAGTAGGTCCTGAGAATTAAGGGATGAAAAAGGTAGATGAGACCCCTGTGCTCATAGAGTTTGAATTTTCATGTACTGTATATTTATAATTCTTTCCATAGATTATCAATGCATATAGGTTAGGAATCATGGATTTTATTCTTCTCCATTGCTAATCCTATGACAAAAGCATGATATACAAATATGTAGATACATATTTAGAATTTCAATTAAATTTTGACTATTTCATTATTATTATTTGATTTTTTTCTTTTATACATAAGATGTCTCTTTTAAGTTGAGAGAGGAACTTTTATCTAATTAAATATCATATAATCAAATTTTGTAAAATTGAGACTAGTACTCAGGTATGATCTCCTTGAACTAGAATTTTTTTTTTTTTTTTTTTGAACTAGAATTTTTGTTGACTGATTTAGAGGAATACATGCTCAAGGTGAAAAAATTAAATAGAAAATTGTAAAACTATATACAATTAAAAGTATCTTTCTGATAAAAATCCCAGCAAGTTATTTTGTGGAAACTGACAAACTATAACTAGATTTTATATGGAGCTACAAAAGCCGCAGAGCAGCCAACATAACACTGAAAGTGTGGGAGGAGGGAAAGGTGCTCACCTATTAACTTTGGAAATGAGTGGAGTCTATAAGACTAAAGGCAAAAAAGAATTGTGCAT
The DNA here is from genome assembly GCF_949987535.1 of Balaenoptera acutorostrata. Classification (NCBI taxonomy): domain Eukaryota; kingdom Metazoa; phylum Chordata; class Mammalia; order Artiodactyla; family Balaenopteridae; genus Balaenoptera; species Balaenoptera acutorostrata. Next base: position 46,316,876 of record NC_080077.1, read on the forward strand.
AATAACTGAACTCTAGTTGATAAAGTTGTTGCCATGAGGGTACAGATTAATAATACTGACATTGCTATACATGCATATATGAATTGAATAATTAAGGAAATGGATGGTGGGTGATGGGAAAAAGACTTCTCATTGTTTGGAGTGGAAAGTTACAGATAAGTAAGGGGAGGAAACTAGAATGATCCATGTTGTAATGAATTAAAGTTGGAGACTCCACAAGAATTCATATTTAGCTTCATATACCTTGATGTAGATTCAAATGCTTACATATAGAAATCTTTATAGGTACATGTATGTACACAGATTAGTATACATATATTTCTTTGTCCTTTTTATTAAGAGGCCCTAGGAGCAAAACCAGCCCAATGGTAAGGAACACTTACTCCAATATTGGTTTTTAACACCTTTCTCCAGTAAAAAAAGTCAGGAATCCTTGGAGAAATAGCTGATTCTGGGACTGAGGTAGAAAACAAGATTAGCCTGCAGCACCTTGTAGAGCCAGAAAGCAAGGAAGAACTCAACAAACAAACAAACAAACCCACTTTGGGGTATATTAATGTGGCACAGTTCCAACTAAAAAAATCCCCAATGTTGAAAGCTGAAACAATTTGAACAGTTAATAGTATTAAATTACAACCCAAGTATAAAGTAAATATCCATGAGTCTATGCAGCTATGACTAAGTATATGACTGGGGGAGATTAGACAAATCACCTGTTCATAAGCCTTGTATATAAGCACTCTCACACCCAAGGAAGTGGTACATAACTCTTCATTCCTTAAGTGTAGGCTGAACATTATGACTTATTTCTAAAGACCTCAGTATGAAGAGGGGGAAAAAATAAATTTACAGTGAAGAAACATGGCAAACACTACCTTTGCCCAGTGATCAAGGTTAATATCAACAACGATAGTCATGTTGATAATATGTATTCTGATAGTATGATAGTATGTGATGTGATGGCAGTGGAAATATATGTCTGTGGTCTTCCTCTCCCAAATCCCAAATCTTAGTCTAATCATAGGAAAACCATCAGACAAGCCCAAATAGAGGGACATCCTGCAATATACCAAACTAGTATTCCTCAAAAGTGTAGAAGGTCAAGGGAAGTCTGAGAAATACCCGGAGTGAAGAGGGGCCTAAAGAGTCATGACCAGTAAATGTATTGTGTTATCCTGGATGGGATCTTGGAACAGAAAAAGAGCATTAGGGAAAAATAAGAAATTTGAATAAAGCATGACTTCAGTTAATAAAAATGTATCAATATTGGTTCATCAATTTCAAGAAATGTACCATACAGTTAAGATGTTAACAATAGAAGAAACTGATTGTGGGGTACATGGGAATTCTCTGTACTCCCTTTGCAATTTTTTTAGTAAAGTTAAAACTATTTTAAAATAAAAAGTTTATTTTAAAAAAGATATACCTCTGTTCTATGCAGGGCCTAATTCTGCAATCCTCTTCTCAGAGGTAAACATCAGACCCAGTTTCTTTGCTGCCTTTCATAGTCTTCATATTTATGGCAACAAACCTCATAATAATAATAATAGTAATAATAATAATCTATATGGTTAATCATATTTATGTTCATAACGTCATATGCTTTATATATTTAAAAGCATATATACTTATAAACATATATATTTCTGCTTACATGAACTTTAGCATTCTATATACACATTATTCTGGATATTTATTTATTGTTTAATATTTCTTGGAAATAATTTTATGCCAAGACATATAGATCCACTTCATTTATGTTCCAACAGCTCTTGGCATAGCATTGAATGAATGTATCTTACTAGAGTTAATGGATCTCTTGTTAATGGTAAAGCACGTTGTTTTTGCATCTATATGTGATTATATTGACTCTACAAGTAGAATTGCTGTATCAAAATGTATGTGCATAGGGAATTCCCCAGTGGCCCAGGGTGCTTTCACTGCGGGGGCACGGGTTTAATCCCTGGTCAAGGAACTAAGATCCCACAAGCTGCATGGCAAGGCCCAAAGGAAAAAGACAAAAAGAGACAAACAAAAAACAAAATGTATGTTCATATAAATTGTTTGATATAAATATCAAACTGCTCACCGACTGCAGTAGGCTGCACTACTCTACCCTCCATCAGTTAAGTATGAAAATACCTATTGTCCCTCACAATCAGCAATATCATCTATTACCAAATTTTTAATATAGAGTGCATTCTATCATTGTTTTAAATATACTTTTTAAAAGTATAATCAAGGTTGTGTACCAATTTGCTATCTAAAAGCCCTTTGTACCATAAGTTATTGGTGGTAAATATGAACTTATTACTCAATAATGTTAGACAAATGGAGAGCCATTTAGAAGAGGATGAAAACTGGATTCATATCTCATACCAAACCACAGGTATAAATCTACAAAATTGTCAATAATTAAAGTGCTTGAAAAAATGAAACCTTAAAGTAGTTAAAGAAAACAGAGGTAATTATTTTATGGCTTTGGAATTGGAAGGCCTTTTCCAACCATGCCCCAGGAGCTACTAAAAACTGCCCAGGAGCCATAGAAGAAAATTTTAGTCTTTAACTACATGGAAATTAAAATCATCTACAAATTTAAGAGAAAAAAGCAAAACAAACAAAACAAATACAAAACAAATACGTAACATATTCATATATGTACATATACATATAGGTATATGCACACACAAAAGAAAAGCAAATGATACTAAAAGATATAAAGATAGTCAATCTCATTCATATTAAGGAGAATTACACTATATATATCATTTATACAGACTGTCCAAGAGCTAAACGTTTGACAACACTCTATTTGCACGTCTTTGAGAAAAGAGGTACTCTTATACTGATGGAATTGATGGCAGGAGTGTGAAATAGTTCAACTTCTAACGAAGGGAAATGTGACAGTATCTTTTAAAATTGCAATTACATTTACTCTTTGACTCAGGAATTCCACTTTGGGAAATATATCTTACCGATACACCAATAAACATAGAAAATGATTTATGTACATCTTTCTTCATAGAATTCCTGTTCATAATAGCAAAATATGAACACAAGCCAAAGGCCCATCTATATAAAAGTTGTTAAGTAAACAGTAGTATATTTATATAGTGGAATATGTAAAGCTCTCTAAAGAATGAAAATGCCACCTATGTAAAATAAAAGAAAAATTTCACATTATATTTTTACATCAGAAAAAGAAAATATGGTGTAGAAGCATGGATATTATATGGTATTTTTTAATATATTTGCATTTTCTTATGTCTACATGATAAAAACTGGACAGATACATTTTAAGGACTAATAAAATTTGCTTCTTTCAGAGGATAGAGGTATGGTGTGTACATGGATACAGGGATAGAAATGACTTTTCAAAGTTTAGCATTGTGTATCATTTGGATTTGATCCCTGTGAATATATTACTTATTGAAAAAAATAAGTTAAATGATACATTAAAAGCTACACAATGCTTCTGTGTGCCCCTCGTCCATTTTTATATTGAGCTATAGATTCCTTTCCTACTGAATATAATAATTCTTCACAAGGTAGAGAGATTGATCCTTCGTAATATATTTTGTGAATATACTTTTTCACATTTGATATCTGGGCCTTGTTTGTGATATTTCTCCTCTTGGAAAAATGCTTAATTTGTAATCAAATTTGTCAATCTTTACTTTATGAATGTTTCTGCTGTTTGAAACCAACTTAAAATGGTCTTTGCTGCCTCAATATTATTTGTGGGAAGCATGCAGTCTTAGCCGTAGGTAACTCCTGGAGGAGGCAGTATGTTTCTCACAAAAAGCAAAGCCCTTACCATTGACTTGGAATGCACTCTTTGTCCCAGGCCTGAGGAATGTAAAAGAGATTAGCAAAGCTATCTCAAGCCAGGAGACCTCAGGGAGCTGAGAGTCCTGGTTGTTCCTTATGGCTGGGGGCTGTGTGTGTGCCTGGTTAGGGGAAGATAATGTTCAAGGATAGTTGTTGTAAACTTGTTGACGTCCATGGTGGTGACTGAACTGAGATGATAAGCAATTCTATGAGTTCACTGTCTAATAATGAGTTCCTCTTCTGTCTATATTAGATTCAGTAAATTCTAAATAAAGTGCCTTGCAACCATCAGTTGTCTTGGTCCTTCTGACCCCATACTCACGGTGCTATTCAGTCCCTTACCCCTCTCCGTCGGGACCTGGAAGACCCCCTGCGGTGGCTGGACCGTCACAATTATTAAAACAAAATTTACCCTTTATTTTTATCTAGTTCTAAGGTTTCTTTATATTTGACATTAGTCTTTGATTTGTTAATTTATTTGTGGTTTAAAAAAAAGTAAGTAGAGATTTTCCCCATCTTGAAAAGTTCTAGCCAGTTATAGTTATTGAGTGATACACCTTTCCTCCCTGACTTAGGTAACATTTTCATCACACACTCAATCTTTTTTACAAATTACACTCTATTATTTTCCTTTATAAATTTATTTCTGATCATTTGACCTATTATGAATAGAACATTTTCCCATTACATTTTCCCTAGATTTTTGTTTATAGAAAATCTATCAATTTTTGTTAATTAATCATTTAATCAGATGCTTACTGAATACTTCTATATTCCTAATAGTTTTGAAGTTAATTTCTTGGGTTATACAAATATAGAATAATATCAGTCAAAAAAAGTAAATTAATTCACTGCATAAACTTAAAGTCATAGCAAGTGTTTTAATTAGTGTGAAATTATCTAAATGAAATCACTTCTTGGTAATCCACATACAGTAAAGCCATATTAAAATTCCCTGTGTTGTCTCTGGGTGCTTTATTTTAATAATTTGTTTTGTGTCCCAGCACCCAGTACTGGTGAAAATGGACAAGAAACAAGAACATACAAACTGCAGACTATTTTTTTCTGGTTCCTCAAAGCCTATTTCTTATAGGTTGAATTTGGAATTATTTTTTCACAGTCAGCCACAAAGATAATATCCAATTTTATAGTGAAGGAGGAGACTCAAGGTTCAGAAGAGAATGCTTCGCCTCCAGAAGAAGAGTATAAATAATGATGGAGGTCATTAAATCAGCAATATAAACATTGCTTAGTAATGTATAGCCTTATTTTCATCTTGGAATATTACACCCATAATTCTCAGCTAGTATTTTTGCTCTAGAATAATCAATATTCAATACAATATAATAATGTAAGGTAATGCTGTAGAGGGTTTTCACAAATGTTCTGCAAAACTCTGTAGGACAAATTGTCCCTTTTGCTGTTTGCATTAGTTGGCTGCAATTTATTTTCTTCACTTGTTCCTTGTTTCTTAGCAAAATTAATAGCCATTGGAGTTCAGTTGCTTTATAACTTGGGTAGTTATCACTGTGTCCTGTTAAATGTTTCTCTTAAGAATATGTTAAATCCTTTTTACTACCTTTTCAATTTTCCAAAGCTGGAAATGGTAACAAATACCTGGTTCAGTCTTTTATGTATCAACACTTACAGATATGTGCACTATATTCTAAAGATTATGTGATATCATGACATATATGTTACAATAAAAACTATTTTATTATCATATTTCTGAGACCAGTACTGGGAATACTTTAGAGGAAATTTATATCCTGTGTCTTGGGTGTGTCCATGTGCCAGCCTCCTTTTTTATTTTTTGGTGACCTCTTCTATCAGTTGTCAATAAAGGATTAATTCTCTTAAATAGTACATCACCTAGATTTATTTATAAATGCAGACATATGTGTTTCAATATATGAATGTTAATAGTGCTCACAATGTGTAGTGTATTTAGAGAATATTGGCAATGGTCAGAAAATCATGGTTTTTAGGATTTTTCTCTTAGGAAACTTAAATTTGTGCTTTTTTGAATTATAAAGTACTTCAGTCATTCTCAAAGAATACACAGACACAACAATTAAATTGAAAAGAATAAAATTTGAATGAGAACTTTGTTAATAATAAGACTGGATTTGCAGGGGGTGGTAGTAGATTATGCAACTTCCTATAGTAATTAGAACAATTGAAGACAGAGCTCTAATTCCATTAATAGTGAAATATTGATAGATCTGAGTTTTATTTTTTGAGAATAGATTTTGTATTTTCACATTTTTAATAATTTTGATTTTTTAATAATTATTAAAAATTTTTAAATAATTTTCAATAAAATTCCACTTTTTAAAAATTCCACTTATAATTTATTATGTTATCAATTATAATTCCATTAAAAGGTTTTTCAAGTTCTATTTTTTTTTTTTTTTTTTTTAAAGGATTTTCTTATTTATTTATTTATTTATTTATTTTTGGCTGTGTTGGGTCTTCGGTTCGTGCGAGGGCTTTCTCCAGTTGCGGCAAGCGGGGGCCACTCTTCATCGCGGTGCGGGGACCGCCCTTCATCGCGGTGCGCGGGCCTTTCTCCATCGCGGCCCCTCCCGTCGCGGGGCACAGGCTCCAGACGCGCAGGCTCAGCAACCGTGGCTCACGGGCCCAGCTGCTCCGCGGCATGTGGGATCTTCCCAGACCAGGGCTCGAACCCGTGTCCCCTGCATTAGCAGGCAGACTCTCAACCACTGCGCCACCAGGGAAGCCCAAGTTCTATTTTTTGAAACACATTTAAAATACTATTTCATATGTCCGGTAATTTTTTTTTCTTATAATGCTTTCTGGGACATATTCCCTCACACTAACTTTTGAGAATTTAATATTTCCTTATTTAACTTATTTCTTCTGTAGAAAGTGTGTAACATATATGCAATATTTATGTATTTTTCTTAAAAACTGTATAAACTATTTAAAACCTGGAATAGAATTTCAAGACAGTGTTGCAAAGTATTTGAGAGATGTCTATTCCAGAATGTAGCTATTTAGATTGAGCTGGCTGCCACAATGGAGAAGGCCTCTTATTGTCTTATTAAGTCTTTTCTTAGTTAAATCAAATCATAGCTCTTTGTGATTTCCACCCATTGCTTTAAATTTTGACTTCTGGGAAAATAAAAGTGTTCTGCATTTATTCTACACTATTTCTTTAACAATTAGAAAAATTATTCTGTTTCTAGCACACCCAATAACTAATTTCCATCCTCTTTATGTGCATTAATTTTAAATGTCATTCATGATACTATAATCTTAGAGTTTTAAAGTACTTGATATCAAATAACAGTTTTGAAGACTTATGAAGGGCTAGGTCTTGGATTAGGCAATTTTTTAGACTATCATTTAATAATTATAGGAACTGTATAATATAATAAATAATTCCCAAATCTGTGACTTGACACACTAAAAGGTTTTGTCTGCTCATGTCACAATTCACTGGGGTCAGCAGAGGTGGGAGGTGTCTAATTATAGGTGAGAGACATGTCTGGGTAAGGCCTAGAGATAACAATGCAACTTCCATTCAGTTTCCAACGGCTTAAGCTCGGTCATGTTCCAAACCTACTATAAAAGACCTGGAAAATGTGGTTTGGCCACGTACCCAGGAAGAAAATGAAATCAGTTTGCTGAATGCATAGCAATATTACTGCCACAATCCACTCTTCTCAGTAACAAATGTCTGTCCCTCTCATTTTTCCGAATGAAAATGACATTTTCTCTCCAATGAGTCAAAGGCCCAGTTAATACCTCCAACTCTTAAGTCAAGGGTCTCTGGTTAATGCATGGTCCAGTATCTGGTCTGGATGTGGCTCTTTGATTGCATCAGTCTATGAGCTAAAATGGCAAAGAAGAGACAACACTCATTCCCTTCTGGAAAAGGGAGGAATAAGAGTCCAGGCAAGTCACCAAAACACAGCTATTCTGAAATTCCTCTGTATAAACACTGTAAAAAAACTTCTACTCTGGGGGTTGGGCAGTTCCTTGAATTGGCCATGATTCTGCTCTCTGTGTGGTTTACTGCATCCATTTTCTCCTGAAACATGCTCTGGAAAGTTTCCTTTATCTATTGATGAGAAAGATGCTGTTTTGCATCCTCCTCCCTGATTTTGGATTATTTTAAGGCTCAACTATCAGTCTCAGGCATTTTTAAATCTGGCCTTAATTTTCTTTCTACCAATACAAATCCCTGCAAAAATCAGTAAGCTTCTGATACATTTGCTTTCAGAAAGTGCCCTGTATCAGTAACCACCACCCAAGTGTTATTTTCCTAGACATAGTTCTACAGTCTTTTCTCCATAACTTTTCTTTCAACTTGTTCCAGCTGCTTGGTGGCTAATAGACTTGTGTGAACAGGACAAAACCTTTATCCATTCTTTGCCACAGGCTGAGTCACTCTTTTTGAAGAAGTCCTGCTGGGTCTTTGTTACTCAAAATCTATTAGAACCTCATCTATTACTACGTCTAGAAGTTCTCTTTCCAAAATCTTTAACTCCAAGTTCTTGAATACTCTTTAATTCTTTTCATTTCTACTCCCTATCTGATCAATTCATTTTTTTAAACTCATATTTTCTTTTAATTATCTTCTAATTGAAGCCTATAAAAACCAATGTAAATCATTACTAAATTTTTTTTTTTTACCTAGAGCTACAAGCTCAGTAAGCATTTGGTTTGCTTTCTAATTTCCACAGGTGTTAGTTTTAGGAAAGGTATTACCATTATATTTCATGGATATTTAGCCATTTACCCAGTTTGTTTCCTCCTATGATCTACCCCGAACCACTCAGCCATTTACATATTTGCCGGTTCTCCCTCCTCTCAGGTCCAGTTCCCCCACAAATACAGTTCCTGTGTTAGTCAAGATAAGCTAACTATGTAACTATCTCCAAAAATCATGTTGCTTATTATAATTTTGAATTATGTATATTCTTTGATTATTATTATTGTAATCAAATATTCCCTAAGTTGTAACTTCATCTCTCCCTATCTATCAAAGCATAGTCATCACTATTTAAACTTGCTTAATCTTTCCCATTGGAAAAAAAAATCTAACTTTCATTTAATGATGGCAGTATAAAGTCTTATCAGAAAAACTTTCTCCTATTTCTAAAGAAATAAGCACACACAGAAAAAAATGAAGAGGCAACACTTAGCACCGGAAATATTTTAAAAAGTGTTGGTCAAGAAAAAAAGCCAAAGAACTTGTAACTGTACTGCACAACTCCAAGTAACACCGCCCTTCCCTTTTGAAGTCATAATGGTGAACGGGAAAAATCTAGAGAACTCTTTTGAGACCCTCAAATATAGAGATATTCAAGATGTTCTTATCTTTTCCTTCTTAGAATTGAAGAGAAAAGAAAGCTATCACTGAGAATATATAGGTAAAATAGGAGAGGAAATTACTAGTTATCTGAAAGCAGTAAGGCACTAGGGTTCGCCCTGAAAGAACTGCAGTGATCTCAAATTTGAAAACTCTCGTCAAAAATTTTTTAAAAATTTAAAAAAATACAGAGTGAAGTAAGTGAGAAAGAGAAAAACGAATACTGTATGCTAACACATATATATGGAATCTAAAAAAAAAAAAAAGGTTCTTAAGAACCTACGGGCAGGACAGGAATAAAGACGTAGACGTAGAGAATGGACTTGAGGACATGGGGAGGGGGAAGGGTAAGCTGGGACGAAGTGAGAGAGCGGCACGGACTTATATACACACTACCAAATGTAAGATAGCTAGTGGGAAGCAGCCACATAGCACAGGGAGATCAGCTCGGTGCTTTGTGACCACCTAGATGGGTGGGATAGGTGGGGTGGGATAGGGAGGGTGGGAGGGAGACGCCAGAGGGAGGAGATATGGGGATATATGTATATAAAAAAGAAAAAAATATATATCACCTGAATAATTGTAGTGTACATTTATTGACACATTTTCTAGTTGTGTTGCTTTGCGCAAGACACTGAACCTTTCTGGTTTCAGGTGTATTATCTGCGAAATAGAGGTTATACTTCAATGAGTTGTTATGATTAAACGAGAAAAGCCTAAAGTGCTTAGAACGATTCCTGGCACTTAGTAAGTGCTCAATAATCTATTATTACTATTATGTTAATTAATATTATTACTATTATTTTAGTATTATCCATTATTACTATTTATTTTAATTTGTACTTAATTTAGCCTGTTTCCCTAGCCTGTTTTGGAGTCATTTTACCTTCCACGGTAGGTCCGCTGGCTCTTACCTCAGTATCCACATGTAGACACTAAGAACAGCTTTGGAAAACCTAAAGCAGAGGATCTCCTTTTGCCTGATCACCTGAGCTACTTTTCTTTTTTATTTGCCTCAGGGGAAGCCTATTCACACAGAATTCCAAGCGGCTAGTTGAGAATATCTTCTCTTTTCTCTCAATGTTACCCTTAGTTTCTTTAAACTACTTATTGCTGAGGACAAGAAAATCAGGATACAGGATTCTTTCTCTCCCCTCCCCTCTTGATTTCCCTCTTCTCTCTTCCATTCTCTAGAGCCAGAACACAGTTTGCTTTATTTTATTCTTCTCCCCTGCTGTATCTTACTATTATATGAAGGCCTTAGAGGCCATAGAATAATAACCTTATTTTTTAAGTGTGTTTTTACCACTATACCATAGGGAAAATAAATCTATGATTTGAGATATCCAAATCCTTTCTCACTACAACAGCGTGGTTTGCAAGACTGTTTACCTGTTATATAATCCTATTTTGAATGCCAAAAGCTGAAAATTATCTTGGTCTTTCTCTTTGTATACTCCAATAAAAATTAATTTTAAAAAATCCTTTTGGCAAGATATAAAAAAAGGACAATTATGACTAAAACATAGAGAGCCAGGAGGTGTGATGGAGTGAGGGTGGAGAGGCCAGGACTTGTGGCAGAAATGTGTGATGTCTCCTGTAATATAGCACTTTTTCAATTATTTTGTTTGAGAAAAATCCCCGTTTCATGCATCCTACATACTTCCAACGCAAGCAGAAGCCAGAATGCCACTTTCTCAACCTCTATTTGTACCCAGGGTACTGGTATATGACCTAGGTTCTGCCATTCAGACTCAACTACATGAGACTTTAATTCAGACATGGGCAATATGAAGAAGCAGAAACCGAGTAGAATCCATTTGGGGAAGACAGTAGCCATAGAAGCATGCCGGTTTCAGGGCAGCGGAGTGGAAATTCTGCCACCTAGGTCAGCGGCAATTATGATGGCACTGGGGTCTGCATCTACAGCGGCCGGGAGACCCAGCAAGTGTGATATGAGCATTATTCCAGGCTGTGTGACCTTTAGACCTGACCGTTGGGCTTTCCTAATCAGTAAACTCTTAAATAACTGTTTTCAGAAGTTTCTACTGTTTGCATTTGAGATCTTGAATTACTCATAAAAAGACATCATATCATATGGAGGTGGTTACCTTAACAGGATAGTTAAATTCAACAAATCTTAATCCACGACTATGCATATAACAGGTGTTATGTTGGACATTTGAACTATAATGATAAATTAGCACAATCTCTATCTCCAAAGAACCTATAATCCAGGGGGACCAGATTTTTAACACAATAGCCTTCCATTCTTTCTCATAGGGTTCCTAAATTAGATAGTAATATAACATCAATAGTTTACATTTTTAAAATTAAGGAAATATCTCAACTTTCTGATAAATAGTACAGACAGAAAATTTAAACATTTATATATAAGAATATACACTTTTAAAATTATTGGATCTGGCATTATGTATATTAAAAGGAATATATTTTCCAAATGATAGTATGAGTATAGTGGGCTAACAGATTCTTTGGAGGTTAATAATGAAAAATTATCTGTGCTCTGTGGTTTATATTAACCTCTTTATCAGTACAATCTTACCCTTCCAATGTGTGTCTTAAGACTCATGGATTAAAAATAAGGAGGGCTGAAATAAGATCAAGTGAAAAATAATAGTATTAAAATAGACTAATGTAAGCATAGCTAGTCTAATGTAACAAATTAAAGTTTATTGGTCATCGGAATGTCCCTGGTGGTCCAGTGGTTAAGACTTCACCTGCCAGGGCTTCCCTGGTGGCGCAGTGGTTAACAATCTGCCTGCCAATGCAGAGGACACGGGTTCGAGCCCTGGTCTGGGAAGATCCCACATGCCGCGGAGCAACTGCGCCCGTGAGCCACAACTACTGAGCCTGCGCGTCTGGAGCCTGTGCTCTGCAACAAGAGAGGCCATGACAGTGAGAGGCCCGTGCACCGCGATGAAGAGTGACACCCACTCGCCGCAACCAGAGAAAGCCCTCGCACAGAAACGAAGACCCAACACAGCCAAAAATAAATAAAGAAATAAATTAAAAAAAAAAAAAAAGCTTTAAAAAAAAAAGACTTCACCTGCCAACGCAGGGGGTGCGGGTTCGATCTCTGGTCAGGGAGCTAAGATCCCACATGCCTCGGGGCCATAAAACCAAAACATAAAACAGAAGCAATATTGTAACAAATTCAATAAAGACTTTAAAAATGGTCCACATCAAAAACACACACTCTTTAAAAAAAGAAAACTTAAAAAGAATAAAGATTATTGGTTATTATTACAGGTTCTATTGCTTCTACATAATTTATGTTTTCTATCTATAGATTTTATTGCTCCTAAATGTACTGTAAAAACTTCTAAAGTTGTGCTAATAAGTGAATTGGATGAGATATTTTACTCTATGATTTAAACAATTATTTCTGGAGGGATAGCTCATGGGCAACCAGTTTTCCTAACCCTGACTTCTTATACTTTTGGGTTTGGAAAACTTTTGCCAATGCTTCCTTCTAAATATGTGTACTTACTGTATTGATGGTCCCTCAGAAAAAAACAAAACGGTGTGCAGGGTTTGTTAATTAGTTCTAAGCAACTAAAGAACCACATACAAGTTAGCATAAGAATTTATATTTGGAATAGCAATAAATTATCTTCATTTGCCTTTCATATTCTCTCCACCAGAGATAAGTCAACCTTGCTTATTTATCCTGAGACCTATTCTCTAAGGAGTGTGCAAAATTTACGCATGTAACTCAGCCTATAAAGTGCTTCCTGGACAGCATTTCAGAAACTCCAAATTCTGGAGCAAGTCTCTTCATTATACTGTAATGCACCTCACATTAACCATGTAATCATAAACAATGTTAGTAACTTGTAAGTTATTGAAAATATATTATACTCCACATTTTGTTCCAAGTGCTATAAGATATTTTGTTTCTTTAATACACTCTAAATCTTAACTTCATTGTTTAGATGAGGAAACCAAAGCTTAGAGAAAATTATAAACACTCAATCTTTCTAGCTCCAAAGATACCATAAATATCTATCACAGATACCAAGATATGGTCTCTAGGAGGCTGGATCAAAAGAGGGGTACAGAGAGTACTGGGTTTGGGTATAGAAGACATGTTTTCAGGTGTTCTTTCTGAGGCTTTTCAACTGTATTATGGTCTAAAATTCAGAGTGTTCTGTATTGGTGGTGGTGGTGGAAGTTTGTTATTTATTTGTTTTTGCTTGTTTTGTTTGAAACTCCAAATATGGACAAAAAATAAATACTCCTAGACTGACTAGTTGTAAGGTTGTCATGATATGTGACATTTTATAACCTATAAAGACCTACACAACTGTGAAAAATACAGTAATTGCTATTTTACAGAAGTCAAGACCTCTGATCTCTCTAGAAAAATCACATTAAGGAATGAGATGAACTGTAAGAATGTTGATATTGGAAGCCAACTCCAGTTTCTAATAAAGATTAAATGAATGTGCTTCTCTGTCAACTAGGTCCAAGAGAGAAAGGAGTTTATAAAGTTTTAAATCAGAGTGCTATACCAATTATAGTTCATGTTTCTCATTCCAAAATGTGAAATTATTATATAGCCAGAATGCATCTTAATAGAGTCTATAAATGTGAATCTATGGATTAGATAAATTTGGAATAGCTTCTAAACTCCTTTCAAGTTAAAAAAAAATACCATATTAAATTTTAATTAATTCAGTCACTTAAATTATCATCAAGACTCTTCCTTCAGAAATAGATTTATGCAAACGCAAGACTGAATAGAAAGTATATGCATGATTGGCAGAAATATCCTTTATATTTTTAAAAGATATTTTGGCACATACCCTTGTGTCAAAGAGGGTTAAAGCAGAGTAATCTCACTGTCCCTTATAGACCATGACACTTGTGATGATGTAATAAAATACTTGATGGCTGAGATTCCAGCTCTATAATTCCATTTCACTCTGGAAGCACAGTGCCACAAGTCATTTTACCTCACTGTCACTAAGGTATGTAGTACTGCCTTTCTAGTTCATGTAGTAGGAATAAAACTAGACAACTCTGGCGCTCTAAGGGGAAGAGCATTTTCACCCTGAAGACCAGGCAGCTGATTTTGGTCTTGTTTTTCAGATGTAAGTGAATTTTAATGCCAAGGAAGTTTAGGGAGCTTACACCAGGGATCTGGAGTTAGAAGACAAAGATTTAAGGTTTTGTTCCATCATTTACATCCTATTTGACACTGAGAAAATTGATAAAATTTCCTACTTCTTCACCTATTAAATAGAGTTAATAATAACTTCCACTCAATATCATTATGATTATGTAAAGATTGTGCACTGTAAAATATTAAAATGTTGTATCTGGTTAAATTTCAGGCCCTATGCAGTGAAGCCAGATGGCCACAGCTGTCCCAGATGTGACATTAAGGCAAAAGATAATTGGAGGAGAAGGAAATATTGATTCTCTCCATCACTTTTTGTATTGTTCTCGGTACTGAATAAATCAAGATCCATTTTGCAAGCCGTATTTGTTTCTTTTTTTAAGTTTGAGGGCAACGACAAGAAACAGTTTCTTTGTGCTTCAAATAATTTATAGACTCTAGTATTTCTTTGCTCTCAAATTCTGGTTAAAAATAACAATCCAGCCATTCGTTTATGATATCACTGCAAAAAATTTAACATGATTAGGCAGCTTTCTTACTTTTCTTCCCAATTATGGTTTAAAGTATGTTTACTCATGACTATGTGTACTTATGTTCAAAATCCGTATGTGAACTCTTCCAGCAATAGTTTGTCTTTTACTATACCCAGACATCTGATGGGTGCCAGTGACCTAAAAACAATTAATTTACTTCCAGGTCCCATCCAGTATATATAGTTGAAGAAGAGAAAACTTGAGACCTGAAATCCGAATTTTAGAGGGAGGGAACATAGAGACTTTCCAATCCAGTCTCTTCTTTGTGGAGGTGAGAAAGCTGAGGCCTGGTGATTTGAAGTGACGTGAGTAAAGTCACATTGTTAGTTAATAGTGAAGTCAGGGCTGGGTCGGTGCTATTCCCAGGGCTCCACGTAGCTTCCATCTGCATTCTTCAGTGCTCTCAGTCGCTAATTTCTTCTGTTCCAAAACAGTTATTTATTTCGGCTGTGAACAATAGCTTTCTGTGACACCTTCAGGACTGCTTTTTAAAATACATCTCTATTTTTGGTTTTGTAGTATCTCCTGACTTCTCTGACTTGCAATGATTCATAATATGGTGCTTCCATTAAGATATAGCCTCAAGTGCTGGCTGCATCAGACATGCACATAAAAGAAAACATTAAAATTTTAAAAAAGACCTCAAAATAGTGATGCAGCTGTATAGAGAAACATACAGCCTGATTTCATATATTACTGGAAAAACAAAGTTTTTTAAACAAACAAGAAAGCAAAAGAAGGAACAAAGAAAACCCCAGACACTCCACACCCTCAGAATAAATCCTATGTTCTCAGAAACTACAACCAAGTTCCCTAAGTACAATATGGTTCTAATTAGACTTCTGTTGTTGTCAAGATGAATAGTGCAAATCAAAGAAGAGAAGAAAGAATATTGGACTAGCTAGTTCATAGACCACTTCATCTTTCTGCATTTGTTTCCAAACCTGAAAACTGAGGAGTTTGAAACTAAATTACCTCTAAGTTACTTTCCAGTCATAAGTTATGTAATTTTCAAGGCATTTAACCCATTACCTCTACCTTTTGTACTTCCTCTATTGACTAATCAACACCAACAAACTTACAGATTTCCATAACCCTGAATGTTCAAAGCTTTCCACACTTTATTCATATTTTGTAAATACCCATTTACAAAAATTTTAGCACCTCATTCTTAAAAATTTCAGCACCTCATTCATATTGCATAAATATCCATTGGTCAGGGTGGTACAATATTCCTTGAACCAGACCATCTTTGAATTAATAATTAATTAATTAATTAACAAAGTTGGAAAAAAAGTAAGGGATGAGGGCTCTGAGAATTAATATATTACATTTCTAATTTAATTGTTAGAGTCGAAATAACATGTAAGAAAATACTGTCAGTGTGATGTAGTTGTTTAGGTAATTGCAGGATTTGGGTAATGTAAATCAATAATTCTTGAATTAATAAATGGTAGGAGTACTATTACAGTAGTGACTGCTTATTAGCTTACTTCTTGAATGAAATGTTGGTCTCTACACATTTATTTATTAACATACCATTTAAAAAGCAGATAGATCACTAATTCTAATCTACTAAATGTTGTATAATATTTTTATTCCACAAAGGAAAGGAATGACAGTAGAAAAATAAAATGAGCTATATGTAAAATTATAGCTCAGTGACAGTTATCCATGACAGGTGAGATGGTGACTGTCTTGGATGACCAGCATCAACAATCACATTTCAGACTGCATCAGCTTCTAGCAAACCCTCTACCAGAGTTGTTGCCAAGAATAGATTTATTATGGTTGTTAGCTCAATTCTCAAGTCTGAGCGGAGGTGCCAGTGAGCCATGCCACTAAGAGAACAGCTATGGAGGGGCCTGCCTGTATAATCCTCACCAGAGCGCAATGATGTTGGACTAAGTCGTTTAAAATAATTCAATCTGATTCTTGCTTTAAAGATATAAGAAGCTGATCATCTCAATAGATGCAAAAAAAGCTTTTGACAAAATTCAACACCCATTTATGATAAAAACTCTCCAGAAAGTAGGCATAGAGGGAACCTACCTCAACATAATAAAGGCCATATATGACAAACCCATAGCCAACATCGTTCTCAATGGTGAAAAACTGAAACCATTTCCTCTAAGATCAGAAACAAGATAAGGTTGCCCACTCTCACCACTATTATTCAACATAGTTTTGGAAGTTTTAGCCGCAGCAATCAGAGAAGAAAAAGAAATAAAAGGAATCCAAATCGGAAAAGAAGAAGTAAAGCTGTCACTGTTTGCAGATGCCATGATACTATACATAGAGAATCCTAAAGATGCTACCAGAAAACTGCTAGAGCTAATCAATGAAATTGGTAAAGTATCAGGATACAAAATTAATGCACAGAAATCTCTTGCATTCCTATACACTAATGACAAAAAATCTGAAAGAGAAATTAAGGAAACACTCCCATTTACCATTGCAACAAAAAGAATAAAATACCTAGGAATAAACCTACCTAAGGAGACAAAGGAACTGTATGCAGAAAACTATAAAACATTCATGAAAGAAATTAAAGGTAATACCACAGATGGAGAGATATACTATGTTCTTGGATTGGAAGAATCAACATTGTGAAAATGACTATACTATCCAAGGCAGTCTACAGATTCAATGCAATCCCTATCAAACTACCAATGGCATTTTTCACAGAACAAGAACAAAAAATTTCACAATTTTTATGGAAACACAAAAGACCCCGAATAGCCAAAACAATCTTGAGAAAGAAAAACGGAGCTGGAGGAATCAGGCTCCCATACTTCAGACAATACTACAAAGTTACAGTCATCAAGACAGTATGGTACTGGCACAAAAACAGAAATATAGATCAATGGAACAGGATAGAAAGCCCAGAGCAAAACCACGCACATATGGTCACCTTATCTTTGATAAAGGAAGCAAGAGTATACAATGGAGAAAAGACAGCCTCTTCAATAAGTGGTGCTGGGAAAACTGGACAGCTACATGTAAAAGAATGAAATCAGAACACTTCCTAACACCATACACAAAAATAAACTCAAAATGGATTAAAGACCTAAATGTAAGGCCAGGCACTATAAAACTCTTAGAGGGAAACATAGGCAGAACACTCTATGACATAAATCACAGTGAGATCCTCTCTGACCCACCTCCTAGAGAAATGGAAATAAACAAATGGGACCTAAGCAAACTTAAAAGCTTTTGCACAGCGAAGGAGACCATAAAAAAGACAAAAAGACAACCCTCAGAATGGGAGAAAATATTAGCAAATGAAGCAACTGACAAAGGATTAATCCCCAAAATATACAAGCAGCTCATTCAGCTCAATATCAAAAAAACAAACAACCCAATACAAAAATGGGCAGAAGACCTAAACAGACATTTCTCCAAAGAAGATATACAGATTGCCAAGAAACACATGAAAAGATGCTCAACATCACTAATCATTAGAGAAATGTAAATCAAAACTACAATGAGGTATCACCTCACACCAGTCAGAATGGCCATCACCAAAATATCTACAAACATGGGGCTTCCCTGATGGTGCAGTGGTTAAGACTCCACCTGCCAATGCAGGGGACATGGGATCGAGCCCTGGTCCAGGAAGATCCCACATGCCACAGAGCAACTAAGCCCATGCGCTACAACTATTGAGCCTGTGCTCTAGAGCTCATGAGCCACAACTACTGAAGGCCGCGTGCCTAGAGCCTGTGCTCTGCAACAAGAGAAACCACTGCAATGAGAAGCCCGTGCACCACAAGGAAGAGTAGCCCCCGGTCACTGCAACTAGAGAAAGCCCACGTGCAGCAACGAAGACCGAACACAGCCATAAATAAATAAATAAATAAATTTTAAAAAATCTGCAAACAATAAATGCCAGAGAGGGTGTGGAGAAAAGGGAACCCTCTTGCACTGTTGATGGGAATGTAAATTGGTACAGGCACTATGGGGAACAGTATGGAGGTTCCTTAAAAAACTAAAACTAGAATTACCATATGACTCAGGAATCCCACTACTGGGCATATACCCTGAGAAAACCATAATTCAAAAAGAGACATGTACCACAATGTTCATTTCAGCACTATTTACAATAGCCAGGACATGGAAGCAACCTAAGTGTCAATCGACAGATGAATGGATAAAGAAGATGTGGCACATATATACAATGGAATATTACTCAGCCATAAAGAGAAACGAAATTGAGTTATTTGTAGTGAGGTGGGTGGACCTAGAGTCTGGCATACAGAGTGAAGTAAGTCAGAAAGAGAAAAACAAATACCATATGCTAACACATATATGTGGAAACCAAAAGAAAAAAAAAATGGTTCTGATGAACCTAGGGGCAGGGCAGGAATAAAGACACAGACGTAGAGAATGGACTTGAGGACACAGGGAGGGGGAAGTGTAAGCTGCGACGAAGTAAGAGAGTAGCACTGACATATATACACTACCAAATGTAAAACAGATAACTAATGGGAATTAGCTGCATGGCACAGGGAGATCAGCTCGGTGCTTTGCGACCACCTAGAGGGGTGGGATAAGGAGGGTGGGAGGGAGACATAAGAGTGAGGGGATATGGGGATATACGTATGCATAGAGCTGATTCACTTTGTTATACAGCAGAAACTAACACAACACTGTAAAGCAATTATACTCCAATAAAGATGTTTTAAAAAAAAAGATATAAGAAGCCCATTTCAACCCAATATTAAATCAGAAATAAGTGTTAAATGTGGGGTCTGTTAATAATTTTTGTGCCATTTTTTGCTGAAAGCATACACTTTTACTCAAATAACTCTGCTCCCAAGTTGTATATTGTCTCCTCAAATTTCTTTTTTTTACATTTTTCTACACTTTAGAGAAGCTTTTTGGCAATGACATTATTATAAAAGCTCAAGATAAGATTTTTCCTCCTTTGAGTGTTAGTTTATAGTGTTTATTCTAACTATTGATGAACCATCCTCATTCCACCACTAACTCTCCATCCCTCCCACTCCCCAAAATCAGTTTTACCAAGTTCCCTGCGATCAACTGTAATACAGTGAGGATAACAAAAATGAGCCTAGATGGTGGAGGGAAAGGATTCATGTAGCAACATTCTTCTGACTTTCTTGTTAACACTTGGGATTTCTAGAAATAATGCAGCATACATGTTTTTCTCTGAACTTCTCTCTTCTTTGGAAAGATCAGTCTGAGGCATTAGGGAAGGCAAAATTTCAGGCTTTCAAGTCATATAGAACTTGGATTCAAATATAGGATTCACTACTTTCTTGCTGTGAGACCTTGGGCAAATTGTTTAACTCAAAACAAACTGCTCATCTGTAAAATGGGCACATGAACAGGACCTACTCTGAAAGAATCGTGAGGATGAAATGATGTAATATGTGAAAATATAGAGCACAATGAATGCTTGGCACAAAGAAACACTCCATAAATGGTATTATGTTTAATATAGTTATGCATTGTTATGTTATCCATTATTTTAAAGTCTCTCTTATATGGTATTTTTTTTCATATTCATTCATACATGTTTAAGAAGGAAGGAAAGTAAGATTACAAAATTAAATGTATGCACATACACATGGAAAAGCTTGACACTTTAAAATATGATTGTCATTTTTTGTCATTTAATTTTTCTAGAAATTAATTTTTATGGCATTTTACAAAAAGTCCACAATTGTTGGGGTTGGGTGGCCTGGGGGAAACACACTACTGGTCTTTCACCACAAATGGCTAAAGATGCCCTGTCTAGAACAGGGCATCTTTTATTTTAATGTCAATACAAATCACCTGGGCTAGGTGAGGCTGTGATTCTGTATTTCTAACAAACTCCAGGTAAAGCTGATTGCAGCTCAGAGAAACACACTTTGATTGGTAAAATATTAGAGGATTCAGACTAACCTGAAGAATTTCTAATCCATCTATAGTTAGTAGACAACATATTCGTCACCTTAAATCAGCTAAGTGGACTGATGAAGTATATATAAAAACTAGGAGAAATGAAAATGTTTCAGTTATCTAAATTGTATTATTATATATCAGTATTTTTAGAAGCATTTATAGTGTAAATATATGGGAATATCTTTACTCTTAATATAGACAGGATCTTGGCTCCTTCAAGAGACAAGGAAAAGGGCTTTGGTATTCTAATCTCTCTGGGGACAGAGGCTGATTATTGCATCACAGTGGAGGTTGCCTGGTGTACCCAGAGGATTGGTAGAGCCTCCTTGTGAAGAGAGGAGATTGGAAGTTTCTCAGACGTTTGCCTTCTTTACAATGGGGGAAGGGTGAAAGTAGAAATTTTCACTGAACTCTCAGATTTGGTTAAAAATGCCTGTGGTAAATTTCATCTAAAGACAGAAATGAATTGGTGAGGAAGAGGAACACAGGAAGAGACTCCTGGGCTAACAATATAATGAAACTAGAGCCACACCTACTAATTTCTAGTCTCTCCATTTTGCCTCTAATCAAATCACAACTCCTCAGTAGTGAGACTAAGGATTTTTACTGGATATTGCTGACCTAAATGCCCTCCCTCATCCAGCCATCTTTGCCCTCACCATCTAGCGGACAAACATTGCTTTTGAAATGAATAATCAATCCCTACTAAAATTAAATTTTAAAATTTCTCTTTGAGCCAGATATTAACATGACAATTACTTTGCCTAGAATACCCTCCTCCTCTGCTGAAACATTAAACTATCACATGAAGATTATTTTGTCCAAGCATATGAGACTCTAACATATTTGATGAAATTTCTTCCTACTTCCTTGAATCCTGGATGTCAGTAAAATTATGGTTTTCTATGTACTTGTCACATGTTATATTTTTCTGACCAACTGGAGTGACAAGAAAACCAAAATACCTTCAGAGGCAGCCTATGATCTTTCCATTTATTAAAATCTCTCATAGCATTTAATTTGCCATGTACTAAATAAATATTGATTGTTTTTATGCTTTTGCTCTGGAACAAGTATTTTCTAGAATTCTGTTTTGTTTTTCTTTTAAGTGAACATGCTAAAATAATAAAAGCGATTGTTAGAAAATGAAAAAAAAATTGAAAGCATTTTGCATTACTCAACTATTATGATTAATTATTAGCATTTAGGGAAATTTATTTTATTTAAATCTTTGCAACATATCTATAGTGATTCTGCTTTCTGTTAAATTAATTATAGCCCAGATAATACATTAATTATTTAAAAATTGATAGCCATCGCCTATGTGCTAGACATTGTATCAAAAATGTAGTAGGAAATGCCTTGTCAAGCCCACAGCTT
Organism: Balaenoptera acutorostrata; assembly: GCF_949987535.1. NCBI lineage: Eukaryota > Metazoa > Chordata > Mammalia > Artiodactyla > Balaenopteridae > Balaenoptera > Balaenoptera acutorostrata. Next base: position 46,339,029 of record NC_080077.1, read on the forward strand.
GCAGGGAAAAAATGCATTTATAATTAGCAGTCTTTTATAAGTCCTAGTAAAAGTTCAGAGTCTTTCTAGAGTGTATCAAGGAAAGTTCTACAGAGGAAGAAATCAGAGTTTTTTAGCACTGGTTGAGAGGGAATGCTCTGGAGTCAAATAGATCTGAGTTGAGCCCTCATTTTGCCATTGATTAGCTATGTAATCTCAGATAAACTTAACCTCTCTAGGCTTTCATTTGCTTATCTGTAAAATGGGTGTTGTTAGCCAATTATTGTAGTCTAAGCTGGATCATAAGGAAAGAGGGACAGGGCATCAACTGCAAGAAGGCAGAGGTCTCATATTCCGAACCATCCGGGCCTTGGTGAGGAGTTTGGATTTCATTCTCAGCACAAAGGGAACTCACTAGAAAGATGTAAACCAAGAACTAACAAGATGTGATTTATTTTTTAAAAGATCACTTTGGGTGTAGGGTAGACAAGATTAACATAGAAGAAGAATGGAAGTGTGGAGTATTGAAGCCTGAGGGTCCGGTGAGAAATGATGATGTTTATAGACCTAGAGATAGACAGACAGTGAAGATGATCCAGGAGGTTACTAAAGTAGCCTAAGGAACAGGGTATGAACTGGGTCAAAAACAAGTGGAATAAATAGGAAAAATGGATCTGAGAGATTCTGTAGAAATAGAAGTATAAAAATAGAAACAATATTTATATAGGGAAAAAGACAATGGGGTAGCATTCACATGGCAAAGACTTTCAGTGTACCTAAAAAAAAAGGTATCAGTCTGATATAAGAAGAATAAGTATAGGAAATGAGTCAAACATTTTTATAATATTTTTCAGGCAGAAAATAGTTTTTGAGGACTCGTATATATTATTGGGTACATTTTCTCTATCTAGATTCTTGAAGGCAAGAGTGATCATTTTAAATTAATTGTATATAGGAAGCCACATATTTATTTAAACACCAAAATATTAGTTGCTTTCTCAATATGAAATGGTATTTTTTAGCATTCTGAAATAAAAGCTGTACCCTCTGATCAATGATTAACTTGAAGGCCATTTAGCACATCTTTCACAGAAAGAGATTATATTTACAAACAAAATGATATTACATGTCTGGTATGAAAATTCTGATAGAACAAGTTTTCCTAAACAACCTGTAACTTTTGGTGAAATAGTGCCTGAGAACTGAGGAATAATATTTTACTTGATTCTTCAGTAAGCCTGGGCTTATTCTTGTCAGTAATTTATTTTATCTGTTAGATAAATCATCACCTTGAAAAGAAAAAAAAATGTTTTTATTAATATGAACTCTATAAAGTCTGGCAAATTTTCATGAGAATTAACCATCTGTGTTCAGTAAACTGCCACTTGGAGGTCTGCATTGTGCCTGCGTCTACCCGTGGGCAGACTCCAACGGGGGCACCATTTATTGAGCATCTGCTGTGAGCTGATGTCATGGTAGTCCTGGGTTTACAGCAAGGAAAAAAAACTTCGATTTTTAGATCATTTAAGTATTAGATCATTCATTCATGAAACAGGTATTTAATGAGCATCTACTATGTGACAGGAACTGTTCTGGATACTGTAGATACAACATTGAATACATTAGATAAAAATTCTTATCTTCATGGAGCTTACAATCTAGTGAGGAAAAAATTATTTACTAAAATGTAATAATAAACTTGCATATACACTGGATATATGTAAATAAATTATTTGAATTTGTTATTTTAGCTTTAATTAATAGAAGAGATTATTATATTAATAAACTTTAACCCATATGTATATATTGATGACTTCAAGTAATTTTATAGTATACGCTTGCATCTATTACCTTGTTCATTGTTACACATGAGGACTGAAAGTGCCAATCAGACTTAAAACAATTTTTTTTCAGTTTAAGTATAGTTGCTGAACAATATTATATAAGTTACAGATGTACAATATGGTGATTCATAACTTTTTATTTATTTATTTTAAAGATTTTTTTTTTGATGTAGACCATTTTTAAAGTCTTTATTGAATTTGTTACAATATTGCTTCTGTTTTATGTTTTGGTTTTTTGGCCATGAGGCATGTGGGATCTTAGCTCCCCGACCAGGGATCGAACCCACACCCCCTGCACTGGAAGGCGAAGTCTTAACCACTGGCCCACCAGGGAAGTCCCCGATTCATAACTTTTAAAGGTTATACTCCATTTATAGTTATTATAGAATATTAGCTATATTCCCTGTATTGGACAATATGTCCTTGTAGCTTATTTTATACCTAATAGTTTGTACCTCATAATACCAAAAAACTGATTTGTTTTCTATATCTATTAGTCTGTTTCTTTTTTTCTGTATTTACTGGTTTGTTTTTTGGATCTCACATATAAGTGATAGCATATTGTATTTGTCTTTCTCTGCCTGACTTATTTCACTTAGCATAATACTCTGCAAGTCCATCCATGTTGTTGCAAATGGCAAAATTTCCTTCCTTTATATGGCTGAGTAGTATTCCGTCATGTGTGTGTGAGTGTGTGTGTGTGTGTGTGTGTGTGTGTGTGTATCACTTCTTTATCCATTCATCTGTTGATAGACACTTAGGTTGCTTCCATATCTTGGCAATTGTAAATAATGCTGCTATGAACATTGGGGTGCATGTATCTTTTCAAATGAGTACTTTTGTTTTTTTTTGAATATATACCCAGGAGTGGAATTGCTGGGCCATACTGTAGTTCTATGTTTAGTTTTTTGAGAAACCTCCGTACTTTTTTCCACAGTGGCTGTACCAATTTACATTCCCACCAACAGTGTATGAGGGTTCCCTTTTCTCCACATGCTCGACATTTGTTGTTTATGTTCTTTTTCATAATGGTCATTCTGACAGGTGTGAGGTGATGTCTCATTGTAGTTTTTATTTGCATTTCTCTGATGATTAGTGATGCTGAGAATCTTTTCATGTGCCTGTTGGCCATCTACATGTCCTCTTTGGGAAAATGTCTATTCAAGTCTTCTGCCCATTTTTAATCTTTTTTATTCTTTTGATGTTGAATTGTATGAGCTCTGTAAATATTTATATACAAGCTTACCTCAAGAAACAAGAAAAATTTCAAATAAACAACCTAAGCTTACACCTAAAGGAACTAGAGAAAGAAAAACAAACAAAACTCAAAGTTAGTCAAAGGAAAGAAATCATAAAGATCAGAGCAGAAATAAATGAAGTAAAGACTAAAAACTCAATAGAAAAGATCAATGAAATGAAAATCTGGTTCTTTGAAAAGATAAACAAAATTGGTAAACCTTTAGCCAGACTCATTAAGAAAAACGGGAGAAGGCCCAAATCAATAAAATCAGAGATGAAAAAGGAGAAATTACAACTGACACCACACAAATACAAAAGATCATAAGAGACTACTACAAACAACTGTATGCCAACAAAATGGTTAACCTAGAACAAATGGACAAATTCTTAGTATTGTACAATCTCCCAAGACTAAACCAGGAAGAAATAGAAAATATGAACAGACCAAATACCAGTAATGAAATTGAATCAGTAATTAAAAAACTCACAACAAACAAAAGTCCAGGACCAGATGGCTTCACAGGTGAATTCTACCAAACATTTAGAAAAGAGTTAACACTTATCCTTCTCAAACTATTCCAAAAAACTGCAGAGGAAGGAGCAATTCTGAAATGATGCTATGAGGCCAGTATCACCCTGATATCAAATCCAGACAAAGATATCACAAAAAAAGAAAATTACAGGCCAGTATCACTGATGAACAAACATAGGTGCAAAAATCCTCAACAAAATATTAGCAAGCCGAATCCAACAATACATTAAAAGGATTATAAACTTTGATCAAGTGGGATTTATCTCAGGGATGCAAGGATTTTTCAATATCTGCAAATCAGTCAATGTGATACCCATTAACAAGTTGAAGAATAAAAACCATATGATCATCTCAATAGATGCAGAAAAAGCTTTTGGCAAAGTTCAGCATCCATTTATGATAAAAACTCTTCAGAAAGTGGGTATAGAGGGAACCTACCTCAACATAATAAAGGCCACATGTGATAAACCCACAGCTAACATCATACTCAATGGTGAAAAGCTGAAAGCATTTTCTCTGTGATTAGGAATAAGACAAAGGCTGCCCACTCTTGCCACTTTTATTCAACATAGCATTGGAAGTTCTAGCAACAGCAATCAGACAAGAAAAAAGAGATAAAGGAATCCGAATTGGAAAGGAAGAAATAAAAGTGTCACTGCTTGCAGATGAGATGATGCTATACATAAAAAATGCTGAAGGCATTACCAGAAAACTACTAGACCTCATCAGTGAATTCAGTAAAGTTGAAGGATACAAAATTAATATAGAGAAATCTGTTGCATTTCTATATGGTAACACCAAACTATCAGAAAGAGAAATTACGGAAACAATCCCATTTACCATCATATCAAAAAGAATAAAATACCTAGGAATGAACCTACCTAAGGAGGTTAAAGACCTGTACTCAGAAAACTAAAAGATGATGAAAGAAATTGATGAAAGAAATTGAAGAGGACACAAACAGATGGAAAGATATACCACATTCTTGGATTGGAAGAATTAATACTGTTACAATGACCATATTAGCCAAGGTGATCTACAGACTCAGTGCAATCCCTATCAAAATACCAGTGGCATTTTTCACAGAACTAGAACAAATAATTTCAAAATTTGTACAGAAACCCCAAAGACCCCAAATACTGAAAACAAGAAGAACAGAGCTAGATGGATCATGCTTCCTGACTTCAGACTATACTACAAACCTACAGTAATCAAAACAGTATGGTACTGGCACAAAAACAGATGCATAGATCAAAGGAACAGAATAGAGAGCCCATAAATAAAACCATGCACTTATGGTCAATTAATCTATGACAAAGGAGGCAAGAATATACAATGGAGAAAAGACAGTCTCTTCAATAAGTGGTGCTCAAAAAACTGGACGGCCACATGTAAAACAATGAGATTAGAACATTCTGTAACCTGATATACAAAAATAAACTCAAAATGGATTAAAGACCTAAATGTAAGACCACAAACCATAAAACTCCTAGAGGAAAACATAGGCAGAACACTCTTTGACATAAATCATAGCAATATCCTTTTGGATCCATCTTCTAGAGCAAAGGAAATAAAAGCAAAAATAAACAAATGGGACCTAATTAAACTTAAAAGCTTTCACACAACAAAGGAAACCACTGACAAAATGAAAAGACAACCTACAGAATAGGAGAAAATATTTTCAAATCATTTGACTGATAAGGTGTTAACAGCCAATCAGACTTTTAAATTAAATTTTAGAGTCCTTCTCTCATATGTAATTATCACAAATACTGAGATACCTGTGGTTGATTTGTTGGTTATTTTGTCATATTTTGATTCATTTTCATGGACAGATCAGTAGTACTTCAAAATGATTGTTAATAGATTTTAAAGTTGTGACTTAAGTGAAGGTATGACACAAATACTTTAACTACAATTTCAAATACCTATAATGGGTTCTTTCAGAAAATTATCTTGGAAGCTCCTATTTTTTCTTGGAGGTTTGAAATGAAATGTCTTAAATATTTCTTACTGTGCTCCAATGCAGATAGGAGAGTATGACCAAATGAAATAAGACCCCTGGATAATAATGTACATTTCTGCAGCAATCTGTAGAGTGCTTTATAACAGTACCCTCTAGAACTACATAAAGCAAACATTGAACTGTGTAGCAATCAGCTAAAAGCCTGATTAAGCAAGTAATGTTTAAGCAAATATTTCAAACACTGAAGATTGATCCCTGAAGTTTCTAAGCACAAGAGTGGCCTTCTTTTTACCACAAACAATAAGCCCACGGAGACAGAATCAAATCTCAAATGTAAAAGCAGGACTTCTGATATAACTGAAAAGCAAGAGTAAGGCATAATTCCAGCAATCTAAACAATGAACTGCATAATTTAGAAGTTGCATCTCTGGCTTATAGGTCACCAGTGTCAATAAAGTGTCATATGTGCACCTGAGGGCTGTCCTGAGCCAATGAGGTAGGAATAGATGCCCAGATACACCAAGGAATTAGAAAGTGCACTTTTCTTTTATTGGATCACTAGCTTTGAGAAACAATGTATCAGCTAAATAATTAGGTGCTTCCAGTTTGGGGAGATATATTCTGAGTAAAAAATAATAAAATAGATACCTTCTTATCTATTAACTACCAAAGTTAATCAATATGTCTTGTTCCACCACAAATACTCAGAACCACACACACACACACACACACACACAGAGAAAGACAGAGAGAGAGAAAGACAGAGAGAGAGAGATGGAGAGAGAAAGACTTACATCCCTTTTGTGACCATCTCTTGTTGCCTCTTGGATGTATAATTTGAATTGTTTCAGTACATTTCCTTAAACAAGTTAAATTACTTGAAACAGTTGTTATTCAAATTGTGAATCAGGCGACAAAGTGACAGGATACCACCTCTCCAAAAGCAAGACAGTAACTACCTCAAAGGCAATATGTTAATAAATGGCTTGGTAGCATCCTCATTAATTATCATCATCTTAGGCATCCCAGCTACAACAATACTAGTTAATACTTAGTTTCTCATGTGCTGGGATTGTGCTAAAAGCTTTGAAGTCAAAGATCTCACTTAATTCTTGTAAAAGCCCCTTTAGCCCCCAATGCTTTATAGATGTTAAGCTAATTGTCCAATATCACACAGCTAGTAAGGGGCGATAATATTTGAATACACATTCAGGCATTGATTAGAGAACTCTAATCACTGTGCTCTGCACATGTGATTTTAATACTTTAATCATAGGGTTTACATGTAGTATCAATATCTTCTTTTATTTTTTTATGTCCTCTTCTAGCCAAGTTAAGAAAAGAAAAACATCTACAATTTTTGTTGCTGACGAATTACTTTTTCACATTCAAAATGAATTTTTCAGTGGGGACACTATGGGAATCATTCAGCCAATTATTTATTATTATCAGAAATGTAAATCTGTTGCTCCTAGAAGAATGTTTTAGATGAAGGAACACATAGAGCTGTTTAAAAGTATCCATTCTACACTTATTCCTTCTCAAATGGGAAATGTGTGATAAAGTTATTTCCTTGATATTGGTGGTAATTGCATAGACTACATGAGCAATTACTTTTAAATAGTGAGGGTCAAAATTCTGTACCAGCTGAAGTTTCCAGATGGTGTATAAAACAGGAAGCCAAAGACAAACTGGCTCCAGAATATATCCTTGAAGTAGCTGCATGAGAACAGAATTGCGCAAAAATGGTAGTGTCATCATTGATGATAAACAAAATATGTCTGGACTCATGGGACCAGTAACATAAATAGGAAAACTAAGAATAATAGGTTCACTCATCTGATGAGGATATCTGCAAAGTGTTTGACTAAGAATAATTTGCTAATATACAAAATTACATGCTAAGTTTGAGAAGTTCTAAGTCCAAATAAATTAAACAAAGTAAATCAATGCAACCATCTCCAATAGCATTCATATATAATGTTTGACAGAAGCTTAAGACTGAAAGGACCATAGAGTTTATGTATCCCACCCTCTCATTTTACAGATGTGCAAACTGACTGAATGCATGACCTAAATTCAGCACACAGCATTATCAATCAATTCATTTAATTACATTGTTGTGATAGTGTGGCTTATAATAAGAAAGGTATTTTTGGTCTTTGTCCTGTTTCTGTCACAGAGCTCCTAAAACTATTGAAATTTCCTATGTGATGAGAGTGATAAAAGTGTCATTTTTTATGTTAATGAGATGACTTTTGGAAAGCAGTAGTTAAACTAAGAATGGGGACTGAGTGCCTAAAGACCCAACCTTGTGTTTATAGGGTTGAAACTTTCAGTCCCACCCACCCCTCCACCTCCAGGGAGGGGAAAGGCAGTAGAGGTTGAATCAATCACCAATGGTCAAGGATTTAATTAATCATCCCTATGTAATGGAGTCTCCATAAAAACTCAAAAGGATAGGGTTCAGAGAGTTTCCAGTCTGGTGAACATGTGGAGACTTGGGGAGAGTGGGCCCTGGGAGAGCATGGAATGCCCTTTCCCCATTCCTTACCCTATGCATTTCTTCCATCTGGCTGTTCCTGAGTTATATCCTTGTATTATAAACTGGTGATGTAGTAAGTACAGTGTCTCTCTGAGTTCTGTGAGCCACTCTAGGAAATTAATCAAACCCAAGGAGGGTGTGTTGGAACATCCAATCTGTAGCCTGTCAGAAGCACAGGTGACAACTTAAACTGGCCTCTGAAGTGGAGGGGTGGGCAGTCTTGTAGGACTGAGCCCATAACCTGTGGAATCTGACACTATCCCCAGGTAGATAATGTCAGAATTAAATTGAATTGTAGGACACTCAGCTAGCCTCCGAAAATTGCTTGTTGGTGGTATGGAGAAAATACCCTCCTCGCTCACATTAGAATTGGGTACAGGACTTTTAACTGCAAATTAGGAGATTATGTAAATGTAGATGTTTGTTTTCTCCTTTTTTAGTATTCATACAACACTGGTTAGAAAAATGACTACCAAGGTATCAAGTGCCCTAGGTCCTAGTATAGCACTAAAATTAATATTGATATGATAATACGTTAAAAATAAAATAAATAAAAGACACATTGTGAGAATCAGCTTATTTGATTTACCTCCAACTGGAATTTCATAGGGATTATAAAACTGATTTAAAAAAAAAAGAGAAATATTAGAAAAGAAGGGAAATGAAAAGTACAGCCAACTTGAAAATAACTTGTTCTCTCATCTCCAGGTGAGGTCCTTTGTCATATGGATAAACCTCTAGTTCTTAAACGTGTCGAAAGATCTTGAAAGGCACAAAAAATGACAGGACCTAGGCAAGGATTTTTAGAACACTTTTCTTTTTGAAATAATTTTAGACTTACAGAAGAGTTGCAAAGATGGTATGGAAAGTTTTCAAATAACCTTCACTCAGCTTCCCCTAATGTTAACATCTTACATAACCATCATGCAATTATCAACACCAAAAACTTACTATTGGCACTATCCTATTAATTATTACAGACTTTATCCAATGCTTTTTTCAGTTCAAGAGTCTGACCAAGAATGCCATTGCAATTAATTGTCATGTCTTTTTCATCTCCTTCAATCTGTGACAATATTTCCTTGTCTTTCATGTCCTTGACACTTTTGAAGGACATGGGTCAGGTATTCTGCAAAATGGCTCTCAATTTGGGTTTCTCTAAAGTGTTCTCATCATAAAATTGAAGTTATAAATTTTTGTCAAGCATACCACAGAGGTTATGTGCCCTTGAGAGAAGTCACTGTATCATATCAGGGGTACATGATGTTCATATATCTTACTATTGGGGTGTTAACTTTACCCACTTGGTTAATGTGATATCTGCCTGGTTTCTCTATTGTAAGTTAATTTTTCCCTTTGCACTGAGTAAATATTTGGGGGGAAACATTTTGCAGCTATAATGGTTAATTTTATGTGTCAGCTTGACTGGCCATGGTGTGACCAGATTAAACATTATTTTGGGGTGTATATGTAAAAGTGTTTCTAGGTGAGACTAGCGTTTGGATTGGTGGACTCAGTAAAGCAGTTTGCCCTCCCCAGGATGTGTGAACATCAACCAACCTATTGAGGGCCTGAATAGAACAAAAGACAGAGGAAGAAGAAATTCGGTTTTTCCTGCCTCACTGATTCAGCTGGGACGTCTCGTATCATCTTCTCCAGCCGCTGGACAGGGATTTACACTATCTTCTCCCCTGGTTCTCAGGCCTTTGGACTCAAGCTGAATTATACCACTGGCTTTCCTGGGTCTCCAGCTTGCAGATGAGACCTATTGGTTCTGTTTCTCTGTATGACCCCGACTAATACAGAAGGTATGCAAATATCCTGTTTCTCCTTAAACTTTTGCCCACTAATTTTACCATTTATCTGCAGATCTTGCCAGCATCAGTTACTGTAATGATATTCTAATAGTGATTTTCTATTTCCCTCATTCATCTACATTTATTAAGTAGAATTAAACTGAAAGGAAGAGCTGTTCCTTCTTTCCAATCTATTTGTTTTTTCAATATCCATTTATATCAATAAGATATTTATTTTATTATATAAAATTATGTAAATTTATATAATAAGTATAATAATTGGAAAAATTCAACTGTGGTTATTTATTTAGTTGTTCAAGTTTTTTTCAACTTTGGCTAATGGGAACTCTTTCAGATCTACTCCTGTGTCTCTTTAATATGCCCGTATATTTTTGGTTTTTGAGAACTTCCTCATAACTAATATTATAAGATGCTCCAGGATCATCTAGCAATTTGCCTATCCCAGGCTTGGATTCATTTATTTCTCCAAGAAGACCATTTTTTAAATTGGAGAATGATTTTTAGAAACCAAGATCAGGATATTAGGCATATTCATTGCTACTGTGTTATCACTGCTTCTAGACAATCTTAGTGAACAGAGCTAGGAAATTACATATATATGTGTGTGTCTATATTTATATATAGACCCACATACACACATATATATCATACATACACAAATATATATATACACACACACACATATATATTGCTGTTTCTAGCTATTTCTCTGTGTGTGTGTGTGTGTTTGTGTGTGTGTGTGCATAGGCAAGTATACACAAGCATCTATGTAATTGTTTTACCTATTTATGTGTGGATATTTATGAATATATACACTAGGTTTATGTAGAATTCCTCCTTTTCTTATTTGTAACATTTCTCCAATAGTGCAATACCTGGATTTTATTATCTACAAATATTTACTTATTTGTTGTATAGGTAAAGTAGTTTCAGAATTGATAACATATACCTTTGGGAGAAACAAATTTTACCAACTAGAGTTCAGTATTTGTATACTATTCTTTTTATCATTAGCCTTACAGTATCCAGTGAAAATATATATATTTTTAAGTTACTGGGTCCACTCCTTTCTTTCCCACTCTCTTCTGGTGCTAATATCATTTATTTGTAATACAATTAGATTCACTGCCACAATTTGCGTTCTGTTTTGGTTTCCCCAGTATCCTGGTTTATTTTTAAAATTTTTTCAGACATTAAAATTCCCTCTTTGGGGCTTCCCTGGTGACGCAGTGGCTGAGAATCTGCCTGCCAATGCAGGGGACACGGGTTCGAGCCCTGGTCTGGGAAGATCCCACATGCCACGGAGCAGCTGGGCCCGTGAGCCACAACTACTGAGCCTGCGCGTCTGGAGCCTGTGCCCCGCAACGGGAGGGGCCGCGATAGTGAAAGGCCCGCGCACCGCGATGAAGAGCAGCCCCCGCACCGCGATGAAGAGTGGCCCCCATTTGCCGCAACTAGAGAAAGCCCTCACACGAAAACTAAGAGACCCAACACAGTCATAAATAAATAAATAAAATAAATAAAGTATTAAAAAAAACTATTACATCAGGGTTCAATTTGAAAAAAAAAAAAATTCCCTCTTTTTGGTGTACAGTTCGATGGGGTTTGACAACTACATAGAGTTCTGTGTTTACTACCACAGTGCCACACAGAACCATTATACCAACTAATTTTTGACACTCCCTAAATTCCTTTGTGCTGTTCTTCTGTAGCACTACATATCTCCCATGCTTACAATTTTGACTTTTCCAAATTGTCATAAAATGGAATCATACCTATCAGGTAGCCTATCAGGTCCTGTTTCTTTCACTTACTTAACAGGCAACTATCTGGTTGTAAATTGCTGGCACTTTCCTTTTTATTTCTGAAGTGTCTTCCAATGCATGGACATTTCATAGTTCATTATCCATTCACCTGTAGAAGGACATCTTGGTTGTTTCTAGCTTTTGGTGATTATGAATAATGCTGCTATAAACTCCACACATAAATATTTTTGACAGTATATATTTTTATTTTGTTTTCATCAATACCAGGAGTAGGAGTGCAAGATTGTATGGTTAATTTTGTTTAATTTTATAGTAAACTCCTCACACTGTTTTCCAAAAGAGCTATATCATTTTGCATTCCTACTATCAATGAATGCCAGTTGTCTGGCATCCTGGCCAGCACTTGATAATGATAGGGTTTTGTTTGCTTCTTTGTTTGGTTGTTTTGTTTTGCCATTCTAATGGGTGTGTAGTGGTAGCTCCTGGTTTTAATTTCTGGTACCCTAAAGGCAAATAATGTTGAGCATCTTTTCATGTCTTTATCATCCAGTCACATATCTTCTTTGGTGAAATTTCTGTTCAGAACTTTTCCTCATTTATTTTTGTTCGGGTTGTTTGTTTTCTTATTGTTGTTTTAAGTTCTTCATATATTCTGGATATAATTCTTTGTCAGACATATCATTTGAAAATGTGTTTCCCAATCTGTATCTGACCTTTTCATTCTCTTAATAGTGACTTCCACAAAGCAAAATTTTTGTAATAAAATCTCATTTACTACTTTTTAAAATAGATCATGCATTGGGTGTTGTATTTTAAAACTATTTGTATTACACAAATGCATCCAAATTTTCACCTACATTTTTTCTAGAAGCTTCATATTTTGATGTTTTTCTTTAGACATCATTCATTTTGAACTTTAATTTTTGTGTAAGGTATGAGTTATGCATTGAAATTCTATTTTTGAAAAGTAGTTATCTAATTTTTACAATACCATTGGTTAAATATACTATTGCTTTCCCATTTTATCACTTTTACCTTTTGTCAAAAATTACTTAACTATATTAGTGAGGGTCTATGAGCCCTCTATATTCTATACTATTGATTTATGTGTCTATACTTTTACCAATACCACAGTGTGGTTTTTTTTCTTTCCCTTTCACTTTTCATTCTTTTTCCCTCCCTTTTATCTGGGAAATTTTTCTTAAATATTCTTTTGGAAATGTTAGTTTCTGCTATGTGATAATTAATTTAAAGGAATTCTTTTTTGTTCTCTGAATGTTCTATGTGTAAATATGTATGTATATGTTCTTGTTTCATGGATATAATGTATTCTCTTACTTTTCTGAATTATTAATCTTCTTAAAGTATTCTTCTGCTATTTTCATTTTTTACTTCCATGATGTTTTAGTTTGCTTGTTTTCTTCTCCGTCTTTTGTGTTAGAGATTTTCTTCAATGGTGTAATGATCTTTGCTGTCAGATCATACGTACGAGTGAGGATCTGAAAAGCAGGTTAGGACTCCATATGCATTCATGGGGCTTGGAAATTGATGAGCCTAACTGGGGAGTAATTAGGACAGACTTGGTTCTTTCTTTGGGGGCCTTTTCTTTTGAAACCAGTCACTTTCATCTGAAAGAAATTCCTCAGCTGCAAGTTGGGATTGGGCAAGTGTTCAGCGTGTTTGCCAGAATTCTGGGACCTGAGAAGAGAAAGTTGGAGGGTGGTTCTCACCTCTCAGTAAGTAGACTTCTGTTATCTCCACCCTCAAATTGTTCCTGATGTCCCCAAGTCCAATGTCAGTCTGTCTGTTCCAGGTTCTTCGGCAGGTAATCTCTAGCCTTCTGCTGAGGCTCAGAGAAGGAGGTCTCATGACTATTTGGTATAGGGAAAGGATGGGTGAATTTAAGTGCTCTTTTTAAATATTTATATTCATTTTTCCTGTTTTCAATCTACCCTGCACTTCTGTTTTTACTGCTACCTATTCCCTTCAACATCTGAGTTACCATGAGAATAGTCATGTTGTTTCTTGTGAGCTTTATACACATACTGGTCCAAATTTTAGCTTTTTCTTGTCTGCTAGGTTAATTATCACCTGCTTTCCAGTTCCAAAATGTTGCTGACATAAATCATCCTTCCCTCCCATCTCTTTGTTTCTGTGGAATTTTGTCCTTTTATTTATTTATCATCCTTTCAGTGAAGTTTTGAGAGGAAATGGAGATAAATGCATGATTTCATCTTGGCAGTCATGAAAATACACTTCTCAGATGTCCTACTGCAGGGGGAAAGTGTCTCAAATAGGTACCTTTATATTAAGCAATTAATATCGGGAGATGTAAAGCCTTCAAATTATTTTTCTGTGTCAAAATTGTTCTAGCTATTTCAGTCCCTTGTTTTTCCATATAAATTTTAGAATCGGCTTGTTGATTACCCCAGAAAGACAAAACAAAAACCAACCTGCTGTAATTTTCATTGGGATTGTATTGAATCTGTACACAAAATTGAGATAAACTGCTATCTCAACAATACTGAGTCTTTCAATCAAGGAACATAGTGTTCAGGAACACAGTAACATCTCTTAATTTATTTAGGTCTTTTTATTTATTTCTTCAGTATTTTGAAGTATTCAGCATACAGATACTGCAATTTTTAAAGATTTTTTAAATTTCAAATTCCCATTGTTTACATTTATTATATAGAAGTGAAATAGATTTTCATTTATTAACTCTATATCCTTCAACTAGGAGGGGAGTGTTAAAATCTCCAACTGTAATTGTGGCTTCTTCTATTTCTCTTTTTAGGTCTGTTAAATTTTACTTCATTTATTTTGAAACTGAGATGTTAGGTATATACACATCTAATATCGTTATGTCTTCTTGGAGAACTGCCTCTTGTTCATTATGTAATAACCTTTGTTATCCCTAATAAATTTTATGTTCTAAAGTTTACTTTCTCTGATATTATATAGAAAATCCAGCTTTCTTTTGGTTAGTGTTTGCATGGATTGTTAAAGGTTCATAAGACTACCCTAAGGCCCAATGATGTTAGGGACACACAGGACTCACAAGTTTTTGTGATGATGGTTATGATTTATTACTGAAAGGATGTAGAGTAAAATCAGAGAGGGAAAAGGTACATAAAGTGAAGTCCAGAGGGAACCAGGTACAAGTTTCCAAGTGACCCTTCCCAGTGGATTCACACAGGACACTCTTAATTCCTTCAACAATGATGTCTAGCAATATGTACAAAAAGATGCCAACCAGGAAAGCTTATCCTAACCAAGTTTTCCAGGACTTTATTGGGTATCTGTCATATGGGCATATGGTACCTATATGACTGACCTTAATTCCTCAAGATCCAGAACCCCAGAGCAAAAGTAGATATTCACCACAAATCACACTGTTAGCACAAACTATCTAAACCAACTAATTCAGCATAGCCCAAAGTTGTAGGCCCACAAAAATACCTTTTTTTTCAAACAGAACATTCCAAGAGCTCATTTCCCAGAAGCCAGCCAAAGACCTATAATGAAAACAAGCCTTTCTTTGGAATGTGCAGGGTTTAAACAATCCAGACCTGTTGAGTTAACCTTTCCCATACATATAACTTTTTCATCCTTTTCCATTTAAATGATTAATAGCTTGATTTTTAAAATGGGTTTCCTTTAGATGGCATATAATTGGATCTTGCTTTTTTAGCCAATATGGAAATCTCTGTACTTTAACTGTTGTGTTTAGACTATTCATAGTTAACGTGATTACTGATGTGATTGGATTAAAATTTATCACCTTAAGCAAAACTTTAACCAGGGATATAGAGACATTTGGTGATCTAATAGGGGCCTCTTTGGTGATCTTCAGGGGCCTCTGCAAACCTGTGTAAATTGTATGTAAAATTTTGTGTGTATATATTTGCGTACAGTTTTTATGAGAGAAATCAACAATCCATCAGACTCTCGTATACGTCTATGATGTTTTCCCCACCAAAAAATATTATTTAAAAGGAAAGAGAAGTAGAACATAATAATAAATACCATTTTTCTGAGTACATATCTATGTAGGTCAGCACTGTTGCAAAAGACCTGCATTTATTAACTCACTTGTGATTTTCTTAAAAATTCCCTGAGGAAGTTACTATTATTATCCTCATTTAATAGATGAAAAAACTGAGAGAGTTTAAACAACTTGCATGGGTATACAGCTAGTAAGTGGTTAAATGGATGTCAAATCCAGTCTCTCTGGTCGTAGAGAGTACCCTCAATAATATACTGCACTACCAATCATAAAGCTCTCATAGACCCTGAGATTGTAAGTCTGTCCATATCGACACCAGCAGCAAAACATCATCTTCCACAGATACTGATTTTCATTTGGCAAATAACTGCATAAAGCAGTTCATAAATTCTATACTTTGGTAGCCAATTGTCCAATAATTGATAAAGAAAGAGGAAATCAGTCTAGAGGAGCTAGTATGTGCTTTTAGAAGCTGGTAGACATTGATTCAAATGTGAGAAACATAGATCCAGTTAGTAAAACAAGTAAATATGGATTTCCCTTATACTTGGCTTATTTTACACATGACATATCTGGCTATTTGAGCCTTTTTTTTTTTTTTTTTTTGCATAATCATTTACAGCTTTCTGTAGCACAGTTTTAGGGCTTGAATCATATCTAACCTAGCCAGCATTCAAGCATATTATTGCTGCAAGACCATAAAAATATAAAGGGAATTTCCATTTCACTTTGCAAATATATTGTCTAAAAGCCATAGGTCAAATTATATGTAAGATCTACTCACTGAATCTGAAGAAATTTCCTTCAAAATCTGGAAGAAGAGCATGCCATGCCAAAGGAGAAGACAACAAAATAGCCCTGAGACGGAGCGTGTTTGGTAAGATCCAAGAATAGAAGAGGGTCCAATGTAGCTGAAAGTTAGGTGAGTGGTGAATATATTAGGAGATGATCCAAGCACTGAAATGGATCTTGTAAATCCTTGAAGGGCTTTGTGTTTTGTTCTGACTAAAACAGATTAATCTCACAGCTGAGTCTGTCTAGGGAAAAAGAATGGAAGCTGGGAGACCAGTTAGGTATGTTTTGCAATAACCCAGACAAGAGAAGATGCTGGCCTCCACTATGATAGCAATAGAGGTGATGACAGATGTTTAAAATCTAGACATATTTTGAAGGTAGAGTCAATAGCATTTGCTTTTGGAAGGGATATATAGTATGAGAAAAAAAAAAAGTCAAAAATGACCCTAGATTTTTTTGATCTAAGCAACTGGAAGAATAGCTTGAATTTTACTCAGATTGGAAAGATGTGAGTGGAGTAAAATTTCACAGGGAAGATTAAGAGTTCAGTTTTGGGCATGGATTTGAGGTATCAATTACACACCCATTAGGAAAGATTGAGTAATGGTAAGTGAATGAATGAATAATACTCTTATACGAGATGAGGCCAAGAAAGCGTAAAGTTCTTGTGAAAAATAAACTGACTTTTGTCAATTAGAGGCATTGTTAACCTGATATACCTGTTATGTGCCAGATGCCTTTCTGAGGCTCTGGGAATATATTAGTGAAGAAAACAGGCATAAACCACTGTTCTCATGAAGATTACATTTCAGTGGGTAGAGATGGAAATTTTAAAAATTAAATAAACAAGCAAACTATATAATAGCTTAGAAGGTAACCTATGCTTTGAGGAAAAACAATGTATGAAAGGGTAGGGGATATTGGAAGTATCAGTAAGGCAGGGACGGGTGTTATTAAAATAGTCACTGTATGCCTTGCAAACTATGGCTGTCCAAAACATCTAGGCAGTTATACAACACCCAGAGACGCTTTCTCAGAAGTTACAATATGTATAATGTGCTTGAGGCAGAGAACTGTGAGCATCATTTTCAACCTTTAATTTAACCTAAGAGGACATTTCAAATGGAAGGAGTCTGCAAACGTATCTGACACCACAAATAACATTGAGACATGAAGTTTGCTCATATCCATTCAATTCCATCATTCATACTTAAAACAGTTCAGCTCCCACTTGTGGCCTGGTGAGGTAAGGGAGTCCTGCTTTTCAGCTAGTACAATCAAGATTTCATCTGTTTTCAGCCAAGGAAAAGATGGAAACAGGAAGATGAGCGGACAATAAGAGCTTTGGAGAGGAAAGAGACAGGTTGGTAGAGAATAGAGTAAAAGAGTCGTATATTCTAAAGCATCAGTGAAAACCAAGGCTGAAAAATCTGAGGATGGTAATAATTAAAATGTATTGAGTATTTACTGTTTGATAGAAACTGTTCTAAGTGCTGCACATTTATTAACTCATCTAATCTTCATAACAACTCTAAGAAATAGATATTATTTTTGTCCCCATCCTACAGATGCAGAACCTGGGACTCATAATGTTTAAATAGCTTGTCAAAGTCACACAGCTAGTAAGTGATGAAGCTGTGGCGATCTGAGGCGGCATCATATGTTCTACCCTGTAGGCAATGCAGCCTGCCTTACTCTCAGGTGAGAATAGCCTGCCCTACTTTCACATGAGATTTGTCGCACATTCCTTTTAGTCATCTTTGTGCACTGACCACAATAGACTACAGCACTGGAGAAAACAAGGCTCAAGGTATATTGCCACATTACAGAAATTTTGATTTTGGAGGTATCTTTCTCCTTTCAGAAACAATTAGCAATTTAAGTGAATATGGTACATTCAACTATATATAATTAAGATTATTTATACACACACACACATATATACAATTAGTAGTATTAAACTTATAATCACTAATCTGTAAAAATTCTTATTACATTATTTGGATGTTAACAAATTAATGAATAACATTGCATTGGTTCTCTTTCTTCTACTGCTGCCCTAACCTTAGTTTTAACCACTTATAAAATATGATAGTAATAACTGTCTTTTTAAATTTTGCATACAATATTTTTTCAGTGTTTACACCAACCCAGTGAGGTAGGAATTGTCCCCATTTTGGAAGACAAGGAGTTTCATAGACAGATAATGTTACTCAACTAAATAACATCAGCGATGGATCAAAGCCAGTTCATCCAGTCTTGTGCTCCTTTACATTCTGCTCTACCGTCATGCACAAATAGATTGACAGCAAAAACTAATCTACAAAGGAAATGAGTACAGGAAAATGGTTTATTATGCCTAAAATTTTTCTCTCTGCCACTTAATCACCAGAATAACTTACTGCCAGCTATGATAAACAACCTAAAAATTTAAATCTAAATCTCTTTCTAAAAAGAGAAAGGGAAACAGAAAAGGAAGAGAAGACGGAAAAAGAAAAAGGAAAGGGAATAGAAGCCCTTCTTTTGAAGGATTGTAAATACTTTGGCTACAATATTGGTAATAGGCAGAAAAGCAGTGGTGAGTATTATCAAAACAGATTTTAAAGATAGTACCTGACCTTGCAGTTAAGTTAGTACTGTCATATAAATGGGATTAAACTCTCTCCTTGTTCTAGTGTAACCATGATTTGAATTTTCTCTATGCCTTTTTGATAACAGACACAGTCATTTTTAAGGGGTGAAGGGATTAAATATTTGGTCTTTACTTAAGTAAAGTAGCATTCATCTTTTAACACTGGAGAAAACAGCAGTTGTCATGGCTGATTTTTAAATGCCAATGCACTTAATAGGGAGATCCCAAATAGTGAACCTTCAGACTGTGAATTATGATCTGTAAAGCCATCCTATGGATAGTATTTGGGATATATGATTAAGAGCCCAGAAGGGAATGAAATTATGAAACTTTCCTACAATATTCTGTAAGTTCCCATGGTCTCTCTTTGTTTTTTGGGAAAGAAGATGTAGTTTTAGAGCTTGATTTTATGGCTTACACCAGGGTTTTAGTTAACTATTATCTTAAATTATAAGGCCTGCTAGTGGACTTCATACCAAAATAAATTTAAAATGTCTTCAATTTCAGGAACATGAAGCACTGTTAAAACTCAGGTAAATACAATAATGTGAAAGAGTCCAAAGAGATGCAAATGAGGCAAGTTAGAAAGTAATGTCTTAAAAAACGTCATTGAATTCTTATTCATTTTAGAATGTCTTATCTTTCCAGTGTTTGTCGTTGCTGATTGTTCCAAATAGAATCTAGTTTATTGTCCCTTGAACATTAGATATGATGGGTTTTATTAAAATGACATAACTTGAGAAATTCCCTGGGAAATCTTACAGACACCTGAATGAATAAACAATCTATTAAATTATAGATATATAGCTTTTTTTTTTTTTTTTTTAAAGGATTTTCTTATTTATTTATTTATTTATTTATTTATTTTTGGCTGTGTTGGGTCTTCGGTTCGTGCGAGGGCTTTCTCCAGTTGCGGCAAGCGGGGGCCACTCTTCATCGCGGTGCGGGGACCGCTCTTCATCGCGGTGCGCGGGCCTTTCTCTATCGCGGCCCCTCCCGTCACGGGGCACAGGCTCCAGACGCGCAGGCTCAGCAATTGTGGCTCACGGGCCCAGCTGCTCCGTGGCATGTGGGATCTTCCCAGACCAGGGCTCGAACCCGTGTCCCCTGCATTAGCAGGCAGATTCTCAACCACTGCGCCACCAGGGAAGCCCCTAGATATATAGCTTTGATGGTAAGTTCACTTTCACAAACTCTAGTTCTTTTGGTCCCATGGTACAAAAACTCAGCTTAAGGCACTTGAAGTTAACACAGTGGAAAAATAACGGAATTCATAAAATGTAGCAATAGATTATAACTGACTGTATCAGGGTCGGGGGCAGGGGGAGCACCTTCCATAGGGAAGCATAAGCATGCTCCATTTCACTGAGTAACAAAGAAAAGGAAAAGTGTCAGATGTGTGAGGGAGAATTGTGGCAAAAAGGAAAATGAATTAGGAAAAAGAAGAGAAGCCCAGAAAATGGTGGCATAAACAGGCTTAATACATTCAGAATTATCAGGTGAGAGTGATCACATGAGCCTTCTGAATTGCACTATGACATGCAGAACATTTAACAGAAGATAATGGCAAGCTCTCAAACCGCTACCAATGTGCTTTTAGAATTTAGTTAGCAATCAAGTAGAGAAGGAGCAAGGTCATGTTCTTGCAAAGAGGTGCTGACATCTTTATTTCCACTTTTCTGTGCAATTGCACAAACAAAGGGTAAATATGGATTATTTCTCTTTCAACTCTGCACCTCAATCTAGATTGCACTATCAAGAGTGACAATGAGATGGAAGAAAGATATCTCTTTATATTTTTTTTTTAGCTTTCTTTTTCTTTCTCTCTCTCTTTTTTAAAGAATGACACTTTTGGGTTTATTCTCAAAATAGCATTTTCTAAGTGGAGTCCAACCTATAACCCTATTTTCTCAGGTCTAACACTACCTTATCAAATGATGCAAAGATTTGAATTAAATTGTTGGAAAGAAGTCTTCAGGATATAAAGGGAGGAATTTCTTCTAAGAAATGGAGTCAATGATATTCTCACATTAAATGAAGGATGATGGATAAATCCTTTCATCATTCAATTTCACATAGTTAAAGGAAAAGGATATAGATTTTTTTTCATGAAATACTGCCCTTTGGAATTCTGTTTGATAATAAATATATTACCTGTAAAGCAATTTATAAAAATATAACTAGAACACTGTACCCAACAATGACAGAATTCACACCCTTTTTAAGGACTCACGGAACTCTTAACAACATTAACTATATGCTAGATGAGGATACAAGTCTCGACAAATTTCAAAATTAAAATGTTTTAGTACTCTCTGACCACAACAGAGTTAATGTGAACATCAGTTAAAAATTCATTAAGAAGTCCAACCTGCTGGAATATTATATATTTTTAGAAAATCTATTGAACAAAAAGAAATCAGAATAAGAATTAGAAAATATTTTAAACTTAATGATAATAATAAGGAACATATCAGAATGGATGGAATGTAGCTAAAACAGGGCTTAGAGAGAAATATAGTTTTAAAGACATATTTAATCAGAAAGGTTAAAAATCAATATCCAACCTTGTTTCTCAAGAAACTACAGTAAAACTAACCCAAATAAACTGGAATAATAATGGTAATGCCAGGAGAAAATGAAATAGAAGTATACAATAAAGAAAATCTAAAGGCAAAAATTTAAGACTAAATAAGAATAACAGAGAGAGAGAGAGAAGCACACTACCAGCAACCCTACAGACAGAAAAGGCATTACTCCAGCAATATAGGGAAAACAGACAAATTCCTTAGAAACACAATATATCAAAACTGGTAAAAGAAAAAATATTTGCATGCTCCCATATCTCTCATAAATTGAATTTGTTATTAAAATTCTTCTAACAAAGAAAAAATCCTTCTAACAAAAAGTTAAGAAAGACATAACACTAATCTTATGTATCCTATACAAACTCTTTTGAAAAACGGAGAAAGAAGGGATATTTCACAATTTGTTTCATGAGGCCAGAATAATACTGACACCAAAACTTGACAAAGCTATAGTCCAACTTCTCTCATGAACATGAAGGTAATAAATTATAATCAAAATATTAGCAAATTTGTTCCAGTGATAACTAATAATGATTATATCAACATATCACAAACAATGTTGATTATAGGAATTCAAGGTGGGCTCAGCATTTGAAAATCAATCTATATATTGCATCATATTGACTGCAAAAGGGAGAGCAACTTAATGATCAACTCAATAAATGTAGAAAAAGCACTTGGTAAAATTCTTCAAATATTATGGAGAACAATTAACAAATATCTAAATAAATGGATATATCATACTATATTAGTTATCTGAAAACTCAAGTTGTAAATAAGTCAGTCTTCTCAAATCGATCTACAAATTTAATGAAATCAAAGTCAAAAATTTCAGGGTTTTGTAGAAATTGACAAGCTGATTCTAAAATTTATAGATGAATCAATCTTAAAGAAGACAAAGTTGGAGAATTTAAACTACCGAGTATTAAGACTGATTGTAATGCTACAGTAATAAGAGCAATGTAATATTAGCACAAAGGTAGACAAATAAATGGAATGTTATAGTCTAGAAATAGACCCACATCTTTATGTTAACCTGAATTAAGGCAGTACAGTAGTGAAAGGATGGTCAATTGAAAATCATATGAAGTAAAAGTAAATTTTGAGTCTTACTTTACGCTGTACAAAAATAAAACAACTGTAGATCAATTGGAGATTTAATGTGAAAGTTGACATAAAGACCAAATGTGGTTTATTCATCAAAACCCCAAATGTCCAAAATAGGTCCAAAAATAGGTGAATGATTAAATAATCGCCATTAAATTTATGTTTGAAAAATATTTAAGGGCATAGAAAGTATCATAATTTAAAATATGGAACTTATTATACAAAATTGTGTATAGAGTATGATTCCAACTTACATACGTATAATTTGGGTGTAAAATCTGGAATAAATAAACTGATTCCATAGTAATTATCTTTGTGTGGTAGAAATACTGGTAACTTTTTGTTTTCTTTATCCTTCTTTGTGTTTCTAAGTTTTCTGTAGTGTGTATGTATTCCCTTTTTCACCTGGAACAGAAGTTTTATAAAGTTGCCCCAATTACTTCATAATTCATGTAATGATTTCCAATTCATGCATATCTACTTAAAGTCATTTATAGCATTTGATCATGGCAAACTGTACTTCCCAAATGATGTGACCCCTGGACTAGAGTTATTCTTTTTGCATTAAGTGATT
This sequence comes from Balaenoptera acutorostrata, assembly GCF_949987535.1. Classification (NCBI taxonomy): domain Eukaryota; kingdom Metazoa; phylum Chordata; class Mammalia; order Artiodactyla; family Balaenopteridae; genus Balaenoptera; species Balaenoptera acutorostrata. Next base: position 46,362,422 of record NC_080077.1, read on the forward strand.
TTGTCAGTCTTGATATTTTTGATTTGCTTGTGTTTACCTCAAATATTTGATTTTTCTAACCACAAGCTGGAAGTGGCTCTAAAATTTATATTTAGATTTATATTTTAGAACTCAGGCTGTGCTCTCAAAACTCAACAGTGAAAGAAGCAAACAATCCAACTAGATCATGGGCAAAAGACATAAAGAAACATTTAACCAAAAGAGATATACAGATGGAAAATTAGCACATGAAAACATGTTCAACATCATTAGCCAGTAAAAAATGCAAATTACAACCACAATGATGTACCACTACCAACCTATCAGCCTGTGTTATGGCCAACGTAAAAACAGCGGCAATACCAAAAGCTGACAAGAATGCAGATAAACTGTATCACTCATACAGTGCTGCTGAGAGTATAAAATGGTACAGTCACTGTGAAAAACATTTTGGTAGTTTTCTTAGAAATAAAACATTCAACTATCATAAAACCCAGCTATTGCACTTCCAGGAATTTACCTAAGAGAAATGAAGGCTTTTGTTCACACAAATACATGGACATGCATGTCTATAACAGCTTTGTTATTTATTTGCATCGCTCAAAAGTAGAAACAGCCCTGACGTCCTTAATGGGTGAATAGTTAAACAAACTGTTGTACACCCATAACATGGAGTAGTAAGCAGCAATAAAAAGGATGAACTACTAATACACACAACAATGTGGTGAATCACCAGGAAATTATGCTGAATGAAAAATGTCATTTCCAAAAGATTACATTTATATATGACTCCATATATATAACGTTCTTGAAATGACAAAAATATAGAAATGGAGAATGAATTAGTGGTTGCTAGGGGGTAAGAAGGGGGTGAGGTGGGAGAGAAATAGGTGTGGTTATAAAAAGGCAACCGATGGATCCTTGAGATAGAAACGTTTCTTAATCTTGACTGTATCAATGTCAATATCCTGGTTGGAATGTTGTACAGTAGTTTTGCAAGATGTTACTATGGGGGAAACTGGGTAAAGAATACATGGATTTTCCCGTATTATTTCTTACAATTGCATGTGCATCTATAGTTATCTCAAAATAAAAGATTTAATTGAAAAACATAAGCATAATTATAGTCCACATATATTAGTTTAAAAAAAATCAGTAAAAATAAATCAAACTAGGTGATTTTTAGTCAAAGAACAGAAAACATTTCATGAAATCATTTAATCTGTTTTTTCTGCTATTACATAGACATTGTTTCAGTGGAACTTTATATTAATTCGAGAGAGCCATTTTATGTTCCTTTTACGTACTGCTATGTATAATTCAGCAATTAGCCTTACATACTCAATCGCCTTTAAATGAAAAACGTAATAATAATGCCACCTTCTTAGGAGTATAAAGGCAATCTACACAATGAAGAGCAACTCATTAATGAATTCCACACTCAGTCTACAGAGCTTGAGCAAAACCTGATTGGGAAGACTATAATTAGGAGCATTACAGCGTTCTGTGAGAGAAAAGATTAATATTTGGACAAGTCAAGTAACCTTAAGGGAAGCAGTTCTTCACATAATTGAAAAGAGCTGGGTTACACATACCTTAGAAAAAGAATAATTTATTTTTTAACATAACGTTGGCAACAATGAAAGTATCCTCAATTGTATCTGGTGACCAAACACAGAGCAACAAACACTTAAGTTATGTAGTCATTTCATGTTAACTCAGCACACTATCAAGAAGGACAATTTATCTTTGAGTTTCTTGATTTAGAACTTAAGTATTCAAGGCTCTGACAAGCACTATTGTCAGGAAGCAACAAAAAAGAAACAGCTGTCATGAGATTTACAAATCAGATCCAGGAAGTGATGATAAAACTGCAGTTATTTTTATCTATTTTAACAGTTTCTGAAGGTGTTGACTCTCTTATAAAGAATGGAAATCAGAAGTCAGAAAAGTTTCATTAAGTACGTAATTGTCAGATTACCTAGAAAATAGGCCTAATGGCATAATTTCCTCATTTTGACTCTCTGCTTGTTTTGTTTTCACCTAGTATTGCCATATGCGAGAGCCACATACATTTTTAATACTGATAGGTTTCTCATCCTCAGTACAGTGTTTTCCTTTAATTTTAGCCGTAAAACATAATCTTTTTAAAAAGGCTGTTGTCCATTTTTTTTTAATGAGTAGGCTTCTGACAACCATGACATAGTTTTGGGGTTATCTGGATCCTTATTCCTTCATAGTCAAGCAGGAAATGAGGCAGAAGCAATAAGGTCTAATGAACACACAACTCAAGATTTCAGTTATCTTCCACCTACCACCATATGTTATAACTGAAAATCTGCTCACTGTACCTCCTTGGCACTGGAAAATATTCACCTCCAGTTCTTTCTTCCACAGGAGAGATGCTGTATTGCCCCCCTTGACCAATATCTGCTCATTGCCTCTTCAAATCTAGTTAAAATTTGAATTACATATACTTCACCTTCATCGCTGCATGACTGACTCCAGGTAGTATTACAGTACTTACTGTTTTGATGTGTAGTAATGTTGATCCTTTAAAATTAGCTTCTGCCACTCAGATCTTCAAATCAGACTCAGGACTGGCGACAGACCTAAGGAGGTAGGGCGACAAAGTCAGTTAAGGCTCGTAGTGTTTGGGTTCTCTACGAGGCTCCACCTCTTCCTCAGGAAAGTGATAACGTTATGTATCAGTAGCGGCAACCACTGAAAAGCTTCCCTAACCATTTAGCTGGCTTAAAGTTTTCAAGTGATTTGGGCAACTAAGTAAAAGTTTGTCTGAATTATTGGAGTTTATATTAAAAACTCAACTCAATGATGCATTTAGAATCACATTATTAATTGAAAATATGGACTTCCAAGTAGAAGCCTGGAACAGGTTTGGTCTAGTTAATCACACACTGAAAATTTACATATGCAAATTGAGAATTTGTGAACATCCTTGTGAAATTAGTGATAATTTTGTCTAATTTTAATATTGTAGGCTAACCTTCTGAACAGATGCTAAATGAATTGGATAATTATGTTAGTCTGAATCTAGTCACTGTTTTTATGGGCAGCTGCATTTTAACAGATTAAAGGAATGCAAGTGGCAGCACTAATCAGTGAATTAGTTTGAAAGACCAGAAAATATAATGTCCATAAATCCAAGACTATAAGCATTTTCCTATGGGACCCATTTATTGTATCTTTAACTTTTTCTAGACATACTTCTCTTTTCATAATACATAAATTTCTATATATAAAACCACATTCCAAATATACTGGTGAAGTGATTTTTTAAAGCAACCTAGAAGTGAGTTTTAGGAAACAAAGATATTTGGCAATGGGAATCCCTGTTAATAAGGTTTTCAATAAACCTGTGTATCTGTAATACATATTGATGATCTCACAACAGTTAAAATCTCTCTTTCCAGAGAATTAGACAATTTCAGATATAAAAACACCATGTCATCCTGGTCCAAGTAGAACAACTATGACAATCAGTGTTGGCTCTTCAAGCAAATGCATGGTAGTGCATATGTGTTAGTACATAAGAGATGATAAGAGAGTTGCTTGTGTAAAATGTGTCAAGTGAATAATATGCCTGAAGTTCCCTGCAAGAGTCACCATTTTAGGTCAAGGTACAAACACCCTTATTTAAATATATTTTGCCTTAATTTAAGTTAGTTTATCAGCTTAACCTTAAATTCTTTAGCAAGTCCCATGAAGAAGCACCCATAAATTAAAAATAGAAGGACTGAATCAAGTAAAAGACTATAAGCTGCTACAGAGCTTTCAAGTAGAGATTGGGACCTGTATTAATTTTCTATCACCACTACAACAAATTATCACAACTTAAAAAAAAAAAAAAGACCCATTGCCAGGGGTTAGGGAGTTGAGGGATGAATAAGCAGATTATAGAGGAGTTTTAGGGCAGTGAAACTACTGTGTAATGTACTATTTGTCCAAATCCACAGAAGTTACAACACCAAGAGTGAATCCTCATGTAAACTTCGGACTTTGGGTGATTATGATGTGTCAGTGTAGGTTCATCAATCATAACAAACGTACCACTCTAGTGGAAGATGTTGATAATGGGGGCAGCTATGCATTTGTGGAGCAGGGGATATATGAGAAATCTCTGTACCTTCCACTCAATTTTGCTTTGAACCTGAAACCGCTCTAAGAAAAAAAGGTATATTTTTTAAAAAGCACCCATTTTATTATTCACAGTTCTGTAGTCCGAAAGTTTGAATATAGTATGATTGAGTGTGACTGTAAGAGCTTACAGTGGCACAGTCAAGGTATGAAACAGGCTGTTTTATTTACCTGGATGCTCTAGGGGTGAATCTGCTTCCACGTTCAAGCAGAATGTTTTGCAGAAATCAGTTTGTGCAACTGTAGTACTGAAGTCCCTTTTTCCTTACTGGACATAGGCCAGTGGTTGTTCTCATGCTGTAGAGAGGCTGCCCGCATTCTTTGGCTTATGGCCTCCTCCATCTTAAAAGCCAGCAAAGATGTAGAGAATCCTAATCTTATTTCTCCTGCTTCTTCCTGCTTTAAATAAATCTCTGCCTTCCTCTTCTGCCATAGTCTTCTATATTCTTGAAGGACTAATGTGGGTACATTGTGCCCACCCAGATAATCCAGGAAAATCTCCCTATCTTAAAGTCAACTGGTAGTAACCTTACCTACATTTTCAAAGTCCCATCACAGCAGTACCTAGACTAGTGTTTGATTGAATGAGCAGGAGTTGGGAATCTTGGAAGGACATCTTTAGAATCTTCCCTGCCCACAGAAGCACATCTACTTCACTGGATGAAAACTGGGGAAAGGAAAACCAACTTTACCAAATTACTTATGACAATAACCATAAATCCAAATATCCAAAACTGCTTTTTTTTTAATTTTGGATTTTTGGAAAGTAAGTTTTTTGTAGTTGTTTGCTTTTTGTTTTAATGTGAGATTTATTTGTAATTTAGATTAAACCTAATCATTATAGAAAATTTGAAAAAACAGAGTGAAAATGTTGCATATATTCCCACCACTCAAAGACAAAAGCGTTAACAATTAATGTGCTTCTTTTCGTATGCCTTAGAAAGTTATGTGTGCGCTTAATAATTCCCAATGCTTAAGCATAATTGTAATCACATTTATTTGGATTTCTGAATGGTGGAAAACTATCTATGGGAGAGTTTATTCCTAAAGAATTTCATGGGGGGGATTCAACAATAGTCCCATTTATGCCTGTCATAAGTGATAATAATTCATTGGATTTCTTCTTTAAAGTTTCATCCATGAATGGAGGAGGCAACTACTCAGTTTTCTTACAGGTTGAATCAAATGGTCAGTATAAATAGACATGGCTCGGTAAAATGGTGATTTTCCCAAATATCATGATGTGGGGTGGTGATCTGTTTGTTATGTGTGAAAACTCTATTCAGCTTTTCTCTGTAAACTTCCAAAGTCTTGAATTATTATTTTGAGTTTCCATAGTCAATGGGAATATGATGCTAAATAACATTTTTAAGAAGTGAAAAAGGCATTCTGTCTGAACCTAAGTATTAAGTGAAAATTTTTATTACTGCATTCACATTTTAAATATATCTCAGCTGGATATAAAACATATTGAATTGCAAACTTTTCTCTGTTAAAACTCTATAAACTTTCTCTATCCAATTTGATATTAAGTTGTAAAAGAGAAGATTAAATTCAGTATGACTTGTATTCTGGAGAAAAGCACAATTTTCTACTTGAATGTATATAAGAATTTCTTTATCATTAAAATTGAAAATGTTTCAAGTATTTTTCTAGATGTAGATCTCTTTATGTGTGTTTGTGTGTTTTTCTTATAGCAACATTGTTATTTTTA